>NC_037331.1:1395625-2791250 GCF_002263795.3 Bos taurus
GAGACATTACTTTGCCAACAAAGGTCTGTCTAGTCAAAGCTATGGTTTTTCCAGTAGTCATGTATGGATATGAGAGTTGAACCATAAAGAAAGCTGAGTGCCGAAGAATTGATGCTTTTGAACTGTGGTGTTGGAGAAAACTCTTGAGAGTCCCTTGGACTGTAAGGAGATCCAACTATTCCATCCTAAAGGTAGTCAGTCTTGAATATTCATTGGAAGGGCTGATGTTGAAGCTGAAACTTCAGTACTTTGGCCACCTGATGAGAAGAACTGACTCATTGGAAAAAACCCTGGTGCTGGGAAAGATTGAAGGCAGGAGGAGAAGGGGATGACAAAGAATGAGATGGTTGGATGGCATCACTGACTCAATGGACATGAGTTTGAGCAAGTTCTGGGAGTTGGTGATGGACAGGGAAGCCTGGTGTGCTGCAGTCCATGGCGTCGCAAAAAGGTGGACAGGACTGAGTGCCTGAACTGACAGAACTATCTTTTTACTTGTCCTTTTCCACTAGTCCAGGAATTCCTCAGGGACTAATAGGAGAGTGGATTATTCATTTCAGAACTTTCCAGACACTAACCGTTGATGCTCCTCAAGAATGATTTTTTTCAGTGTTAACACAGCACGTTCACACCACCCTGCTTGACACTGAAAGCCCAATGGCAATAGCTTTATTTACCACTGTTTACTTGTCTCCTTCTGCAAAATAAACACTTAAAATGGGTCACTTTAAAAGCCCAAACCAGTCATAAGATTGGACAAAATAATATCAATTTAAAATACACTGTTTACCTCAACAAATGGAGTTAGCTTGGAAGAGGAGTTTAGAGAAGGCATTTTCCTTCTAATTTTGTATTGAGTAGGTCTGTTTGTCTCTGTGTCCATCACCTTATCTAAGTTGAAGCTATTATAGTCTTACCCTCAGTCCACATTCTTTTAACTGGTCCACTCACATCTACATGTGGCTTTCTCCAATCTGCTCTTTGCTGAGTAAGCAGAATGCTCCAAAATATGAAACTGGACATTTCAGACACACCTCTTCCTTTCTTTAGGATGGCACATGCTCTTCCTTGTCTGGTCATGGCTCACCTCTCAGGACCCATCTCTTAATATATTCCCTCAGCTTCAGTTCCCCAACCCCATTAACTGTCCCATTCTCTCCCTGGATTTCTGCTCTTGCTAACCCCTCTGCCAGGACCCCTCTTCCTTTCAGCTCTATTGCATTCATTTGTGCTTATTTAGCAGATCTCAACACACATAGGGAAACTTACCTATTTCTGGATATGTTTGAACCCCCATACAGAGCTAGTAACACTCATATGTTGTTTATAGAATCCATGAAGCAGAATATATGGTTTTCTTCTTCATGCAAATGGAGGGCTTAGCACACAGCAGGCACACAATGTAAGCATGTGTTTAAGAAAAGAAAGGAAAAGAGAACGGAAAGAAGAATAAAAGGAGGGAAGGAAAGATGAAAGAAAGGAAGACATTAAAATTAATTGGTTGAGGGTTATCTCATAGTTTTCTACTTTTTATAAGAAAGTTGAGACTTTCAGCCACACCATACCAGCTCTCTGATAGATTAGGGCTTACTTGAACCTATAATGCCGATCAATTCAATTGGTTTTGGAATCCGGAGGGTCTCACAGAGTCATGCGTTGTCCTTCACTCTTCCTAGAATCTGTGATTTTCCTTTGACTCATGATCTGATTCTCACTCTTAAGCAGTTGGTGCCACAACAGAACTGGAGGCACTCTGCATAGTCCTTAAAAAAATTTGAAAAGAACCAAAGATCCAGATGATGGGTGTGGGAAATCAAAACAACCCTTAAAAAAGAGAATGGAAATAAATGGAATAGAATCTACTATAGCTCAGAGAAAAGCCATGTTCGTTAATCTTGAGGGCAGGGACACGATGAAGTATGAAATCTGATATCTCATAAAAAGCTTCCAAGGTCAAAGGTATATAAACAGTCAACCCTATAGAGATTGGAAAATCTCATGACTTGCTGCCTGTGTCATTAATTACTGAACTCCCTGTTACCCTAGTGGAACATTATATAATTTTTGCTCTAGGCATGGATGTGGCAATCCCTTAAAATAAACAAGACAGTCAATTAGAGTTAATCTGTTAAAATATTGCTCTGCCAAGAAAAGCTGCAGAAAGTGGAAACAAAAATAAAATAGCGTGGAGGAACAAGAAATACGTTTCTGAGTCCAACAGTCATCACTAATAATAATAATTCAGAAGGCCCATTTTCTAATATGTCCATCTTTCCACTGATCTAATGTGAATTCCCTTTTCTCTGGAGGTCAGTTAGACAGTCTAAGGCACTGGCTTGGCTGCAATATTGTGAATGAAGGATGCGAATGGTTCAAGATGCCAAGTTTAAAATCCAGAGGCTGAATTAAACATTCACTCCAAAAGAAAGACTATAGCATGCGATGATGAAGTACCACAGGAAATGCATCTAGATACTGGTTGTTGTTGCTGTTCGGGTGCAAAGTCATGCCTGATTCTTGTGATCCCATGGACTGCAGCACACCAGGCTCCCTTGTCCTTCAATAGCTCCTGGTGGTGGTAGTGGAGGTTTAGTCCTTAAGTCATGTCCGAATCTTGTGAGCCAATGGCCTGTGTCCACAAGGCTCTTCTGTCCATAGGATTTCATGGAGTTTGCTTCAATTCATGTTCATGGAGTCGATGATGCTGATACCAGCCACTGGTGGGTGACTTCAAACACTTGAAAGTGTTTTGTTTTCTTTTTAAGAGCTATCTCATGTACAGTAAATGGACTCAAGTAACTGAAAAGTCAAATGTTGAGATGTATCTGTCTATTAATCCATTATTCTACCATCCACCCACATTTTTATATATCCAACCATGTATTTGGGTCTTCAAGATGGCTTAGATGGATTGGATCAAGGCAAGGCAGTACGAGCTGACCCAGCCCTGTTCACCTATATTTATGTAGCACATGCCACCAACACTTAGGAAAATACCAACTAGTATATACTATGGTATTAGCTCTGTTCTTCTTATCCACTATCTAAAGCTGATTTTGAAGAGTAAGAAGACCTTTCACATACATGGACAGGCTAGTTGGTGCAATCCAATAACAGCAATTCTTTGATTTCCTCTCTTATAAAATGGAGCGAATGCTAGGACCTACCTCGTAAGTCTATTACGAGGGCTAAATGAATTAATAAATGCAAATAATTCCTGGCATTATTATTGCTTTTAAGGATACCTATAGATAAGCAGCAATTTATTATTAAAAAGTACTATCATCAATAATATTTCCTTTGATTCTCCCAAAACACTTACACATAAAGAGTATGGCTTCTCACAGACAAGAAAATATATGACAACATTTTGGGTCTCTCTAAATTAACCAAGTTACTAGAAGGCAAGACTGGGAATCCTCTACCTAGCCTGCCTGGTATGCAGTCAATTACCAGAATAAATTGGTTGAGAGACAGAAGCTGCAGAATCCTCCTGGGTCCTTCTCTAATCTGACCCCTTCCTCTACATTTCTCCTGCCCCTTCCCTGGTTTAGGTCTCATCATATCTCTTCTAGATTGTCACCAGTCACCTATCTGGACTCCTTGCTGCCAGATCTTTTTTTTTTTTTTTTATCCTACTGAGTTTAGTCATCTTTTCAAATTAAATTTGACTACACTTATTCTAAAGTCCCCAGTGGCTCACCATCTCAGGATGTAACCTTAGTTCTAGGTCTTGCTTACAAGGCTTCTTCCAAGGGGCAAAGGCCCCCTTGCTGTTGCATGAGTCCTGTCTGCCAGCCCACTGCAGGGTCTGGGGACATGAGCAGGTCATAGGGTAGAAGGCTCAAGCTAAGATGTGAGGGTCACCTTCTCTCCTGTCTCCGATCCCCGACCCATCATAGAGCATTCCCCTTCCCACGCAACCTCCACCCTGGAAAGCTTCTCTCCGGAGACCTGAAGGGTAATGTTCCCTGTGCCAAGCCCTGAGAGTAGAGAGGATGGAAACAGTTCAAGGGAACAGAAGGCCTTCTTCTCATCCTACTGTCTTTAACATTTCACTAAATGAAATCTTCCACTCATAAATAGGTAGATAAACAAACAATTAAACAAACAAATAAATTTGCAAATAAAATCTTGGTTTCCTACTGCTAAAACTTTAAGCTCCCTGGACTGAAGATATTTTAATTTCCTCCAAGGCTGGTACTGATTTTTTTTGTTTGTTTGTTTATTTCCCTCTTTCAGACAGGATTCACAAGTAGATACAAACTTTTCCGCTCTCTTTTCCCAGTGAGTTTTAGGCCTAGATGGGACAAAGTTATTTGTGACAAACAACTATACTACAATGTAGGAAAAGTCATAAGAGCAGTGTACACAACATGCCACACCATCGGATGACTTTGCTTTTTTCTTCATTCCAAACTTACCATTTGGTTCACTGTAGGAGAATCGGACACGACTGAGCGACTTCACTTTCACTTTTCACTTTCATGCATTGGAGAAGGAAATGGCAACTCACTCCAGTGTTCTTGCCTGGAGAATCCCAGGGACGGGGGAGCCTGGTGGGCTGCCGTCTTTGGGGTCGCACAGAGTCGGACACGACTGAAGTGACTTAGCAGCAGCAGCAGCAGCAGCAGCAGCAGGAGCAGCAGCAGTAGCCATTCCTGGAAAGGATTACTGGCAACAGCCAGAACTGTACTGAGCATTTTTGTTATTTCATATAGTTTTGGTCCTGCAACAACATGTGAGAGTGATACATGTTAGATCTACATCAGGTTAGAAAACTCATTTCCAAAATATGTTGAGACTGCTAGGATCAACTAAAGTGTATATGCAGAGCCAGGATTTAAATTCAAATAGGTCATCTTTACAGTAAAATGTATAACCACTGAATCTCACTGCCAAGGGACATCATGCTATCATTAGCCTCTATTTCTTTATTTTATTTTTTAGCTGCTTTGAGTCTTAACTGTGGCTCGCAGGTTCTTTGTTGTGGTGCTCAGGCTTCTCTAGTTGTGGAGCATGGGCTTAGTTGCCATGGCGTGTGGGATCTTGGTTCCCAAACCAGCGATGGAGTCCACATCCCCTGCATTGGAAGACAGATTCTCAACCACTGGAGCACAGGAAGTCCCAACCCCTCTTTAAATAACTCTTATCCTCTGTCCTGAGGCCAACCTCACCAAATTCTAGTCTACCTGTAAGGAGTTGCACATGTGAATTGCCAGGCATTTTATAAAGCTCTCCAGGGGATACTGAAAGATTCAGTCCTATACACTATTCCACATTCTATATGGCATCAGTTTAAACACTTTGCTGACTTAATTTAAGGAATCCTGGGGTAGAAAATTGGAGTGACTGTTTTTCAGCATGAAAGACTATGAGATCTGAGAGAAGCTTCCACAGGTGGATGTGGGGAATCAGAGAGAGTTGGAAATGTAGAGGGAAGCACCAAGTGTCACTAAGATGTGGGAACTATGCCAGAATGTGCCTGGAAAACACAGTTGATATTGAAATATGTGATTTCTTTACTCATCTGCTTGCTCTTTAGACCAGCACTTCCCAACCTTTTTGGCACCAGAGACCGGTTTTGTGGAAGATAATTTTTCCATGGACTGGGGTGGAGGGGTGGTTTTAAGGTGATTCAAGTGCATTCTATTTATTGTGCACTTTATTTCCATTTCTGTTACATCAGCTCCAACTCAGATCATTATGCATTAGATCCTGGAGGTTGGTGACTCCTACTTCAGGCCGTACGGAGGCGGGGGTCATGTATTAACTGAGCTAGATGCATAGCTCCTGAACAGTGCCTGACACAGGGGATCTATCACACATCTTGGGACAAGTGGTAGCTTCCAGGTAGGATATAGATCCCAAAACAGTAGACCCCAGACTCCACAGACAGTGCCAGTGCATGTAAACAGGGCCCGGGAGGCCCTGTGGGACCCTCCTGCCTCTTTTGTGTCATCCTTTCACAGCACCCGCACCTTCACTCACTGTGCCTGCTCCCACCACACTGGACTATCAGTTTCAGGAATGTGCCAAGCTCCCCTGGTCTCACGGTCTGAAGGCACTTGTACCTCTTTGTGAAGTATTCTCACTACATTCTCACTACACTGCATGGCAGCCACTTCCTCCCACTCTCAGATTACATCCTTTCCTGGCCCAGCTTTCATCCTGCCCTCCTTTTACACACTTTCAGAGAATATGGCGTGAAATATTCAGAGAATATTTCAGAGACTATTTAACACAGCACTTATACATCTGTAAGTTAATACTTATGTAGTGATCCCTTGCTTGTTACCTACTTCTTGAACTAGACTAAAATCTCCATGATGTAGAGACTTTGTCTAGGTAGCTGTAGCATTCTTAGTGCTTGTCACAATGTCAAAGACAGAGTAGGCACTTATTAATTGTTAAATTAATGTTTCAGTAGGTTGTGTGTCAGAAAGTATGATGGCCAATGGGACAAATAAATGCCCCTGCATTTGTGATTATCATTACTGAAATAAATAGAAAAAAATACTGTAAATTTGGTTCCATAGAAAGGGTTTGTAGTGACATGCATCAGCCACTGTATTCAAAGGACTAGGCATTGATTTTTGTTCAATCAAAAATTTAATATAATCTTGTGCCAAGGGCTTCACATGAGACCTAAGATGAAGGAAGGAGAGGGAGGGAAGAATTGAAAGAGTAACACTGAAATGTAAACATTACCATACATAAAATAGATACTCAGTGGGATTTGCTGTGTGATGCAGGGAGTTCAAACCCAGTGCTCTGCGATAACCTAGAGGGATGGGATGGGGTGGGAGGTAGGAAGGAGATTCCAGAGGAAGGGGGCATATGTATAGCTATGGCTGATTCATGTTGATGTATGGCAGAAACCAACACAATATTGTAAAGCAACTATCTTCCAATTAAACATTTTTAAAAGGAAAAACAAAATGTGGATAAAGAACATTGCCAAGTTGACAGAATTAGATATTCCTACCTAGTCTTCTACAGCATACAGATTTAAAAAAGACAGGACAATTTAATCCAGAGAATTTTACAGCTGAAAGTATGGATGCTGAGATTTGTTGTTGTTCAGTCACTCAGTCATGTCTGACTCTTTGCGACCCCATGGACTGCAGCACGCCAGGCTTCCCTGTCCTTCACTATCTCCTGGAGTTTGATCAAATTCATGTCCATTGAGTTAGTGATGCCCTCCAACCATCTCATCCTCTGTTGCTCCCCTCTCTTTCTGCCTTCAATCTTTCCCAGCATCAGGGCCTGTTCCAATGGGTCCGCTGTTTGCATCAGATGGCTGAAGTACTGGGGCTTCCGCAGAGATCAGCCTTGTTATTAATAAGCAATAAACAATGATGTGCATGTGCATATTATGTCTTATAATTCACACAACACTTAATCAATTGTTCTCTTGATCTATGACTGTTGAGATATGATGAGTTACACTAATGAATCCTCTTGAAAGTGAAGATCTGACACATATCGTGCTCAGCCATTGGAGCCTTCTCCATGAAGTGGAGATCTGACATGTCATGTTCGGCCATGGGACCTTCTCCATAAAGGTTGGGATTCTGGCAAATGGGGTTGAGAAGATCATTTCACCCTACATGTTTATAATATATCTTAAATTTAGATTTTTAATTGCTATCTACAAATGAAGATCACTCTACGTGTATAGGTGTGTTCATGCGTATAGCTTCATAATCTAGTCTTGACATTTCTTCATCATTTAACATTCTGGAATCTTCAAAAATTGGGCAAGCTTGGTGTCATTGAGATGTCCTGTGTCCAGAGCCACTTATAAACTGAGTGAAGATGTCAGTTTCAACAAGCAGTAGCATCAGGAGGCCTCAAACTTCTCTTTCCACTGGCCCCCACACTCTCTGGGGGCGTGAGTGTTCCATTCAGTTTCAAATCCTAGCTTGTGAGTGTTGGTGACTCGTTACACCCCTCTGGGTCTCAAGTTTATTCATCTATAAAATGCCTATTCCGTTCCACAATCACCTTCACAATTCTGAGATGCGAAAATCCCTGGGATCTGGAAGAATTTTTTTTTCATAAGGTTGGAGCAAAAGCTCTTTTCAGCAGCATAACATTCCTGAACTGACATGCAGTTATTGAAGTCATCACTTATCACCCTTAGTCTCAATATTCACAGTGTAAGATAGAAATACCAATGTGATTATGCTGGAGATGTTATTTAGTATACAACACTGATATTGTGCCGCTTCTGTACAGCAATAAGGTTTTGAATCTCAGAAGCCTGCAGACCTCAGGAGCTTCATGGGAAGGACTTCAGCCTCTTCCTGAGTGGTACTGGGTATGAAGGAGATGGAATCACTGGCTCATTGTATGAACTCAAAAAGTGGTATCCCTCAATTACAAGCTGTGCTTTTATCTCAGTCACTAAACCCTAGTATTCCTGCCCTTTCCCTGGCAGTCTAGTTGGTTAACATCTGGCTTTGGATCAAGCCTCCTTTTTTCTTTAGCAAATGCTGTCTTGGCTGGAGGTTGTCTGAAACCCAGGGAGTTTTCTCCTTTGGCTCCAGCTACCTTTGTCAATCCAGGGAAATTCCTGGGTCTAACATCACCATTGTTTCTGTAAGATTCCTACATCTACTTCTTTGCTTTTACATGGATGGTTAAGTGAAAGACAGCAGAATAGGAGCCTCCAAAATAGGTATATGCTTTTCAAAAATGAGTTTATTATCTTTGATAAACACTAGCTTTTTTATGTAGTAGGTAGTTGATTGATCTTATTGCTTTATTTAGCAATCATTCTCCTTTCATTGATTCATTCTATTATTCATTCATTCATTCATCCATTCTTTTGTTCATACAATTACTTAATAAATGTGACCAACTTTTACTGGCCTTCATTGATTCTATTTATAAGATGAACACCAAAAACTAATCAGAGACATGGAAAGTCAAAACCATCTATTTATCAGTCTGTTTTTCTTCTGTGTGTTTATGTTTGAAGAAATATATTTATAATACCTAAAATACAAAAACATTTTGAATGTTGATCAACTGATCAATTTTATTATTGTAGATAAATAAAACATACTATGCCTGCACAGTGGAGTATTATTAAAAAAAGAAAAAGAAAAGAAACAAACAAAAAACCCTATCTCAGGCTACAGCATGACAAACCTCAAACATTCAAAGTCTTACCTGCAGTGCAGGAGACACGTGAGTTCTGGGTTCAATCCCTGGGTTTGGAAAAATCCCATGGAGTAGGAAATGGCAACCCACTTCAGTATTCTTGCCTGGAAAATTCCATGGATAGAGGAGTCTAGTGGGCTACAGTCCATGTGGTCGCAAAGAGTCATTGGACACAACAGAAGCAACCAAGCACATCCACACATACAACCTGAAAAGTGGAGAGTTATTTTAAAAAAAATACTATGTCACACTACAATATGATAAATCTGAAAAACATAGTAAGTGAAAGAAATCAGATGCAATAGATCACATATTATTTGATTTCATTTATATAAAATGTCAGAAAAGGAAAATATATGGACCCAGGAAGCAGATTTGTGCCTTAAGAGGACAGAAGATGAGAACAAGGGAATAGATGCAAGGAACATTTTTTGGTGATATAAATAATAAACAATGACTATTGTATTGTACAACTAAAACTTGTGCATTTCACAGTTTATGAATTAAGCATTACTAAACAATCTGAAAGCTATCATAAGAAATAAACTACTGCAACAACTTTTCTTTCTCTACACAATTATTTTTCAATTTATCTTGTATTAGAAATAAGTACTTCCCTGTGAGTAAATTCTATTTTAAAGCAAGATATGATTTCTTTAAGGACAGAGACTCATCGGGCACTTCATTTTCTGGCCTCCTATGTGCCAGATTCTTACATATAAGAGTCTCGATGATGGCCACTTACTATTTGTGGAGCCATAGGCTAAATCATCACAGACTGGTAGCATTCCAACATAGGCTCAGGAAAGTATGAAACTTGGCCACATTGGTTAAAACTCAAACTGAGATTTAAACTGAAATTATAGAAATAAGTAAAGATATGGCATCTGAATTTGAGATAAATCTAATATTCATTATACTAAGAGTGTGCATATAAGGTGAGACCCAAAAACTCAGCTCTTGAATTTTAAGATAAACCCAGTAATGGAGTGGTATTGGGATAAGAAGTAGGCAGGATTCAAGAGCAGAAAGCTGATGTGATCCTTGTGTTCTCAAGTCTGTCTGACTATGTGGGCCTCAAGAGTCTAGGTAGCTAGTTCTCAGAATTAGGTTTAGGACAGCAACTCTGATCCCTGAAAGTAAGATGGAACCCCACTATGAAGGATAGCGTTCAAACAACAGGGGATTTTGGTCAGAAGGACTCAAAACTCATCTCTATGGTTATGTGACTTATACAAGGTTCAGTTTAGTTCAGTCACTCAGTCGTGTCCTGCCGGGGTCCAGCCCCAGTGGATCCAGGGAATTCGAAGGAGAGACGGCTTCAGCGATCAGGATACGATAGCTTTAATTAAATATTAATTAGAGATATAAAGAGTAATAGAATGAGGATAGCTCAATAGGAAATTCAGTGGAGAAAAGAGGCTGAATAACTTGGTTTACGTGGAAAGCTAGTAAAATTCCAAGGCAAGGAATTTACGTCACCTACGTAGGCCGCAGGCGTCCTCCCGTTCTCCCAAAGGAGAGGAGACACTAAGGCCTCCCCGGTCAGATCTTAGAAGCCCAGGCATAATAAGTAGGCTTGATGAGCCTCTACGTTCCAGATAATTCAGCCAGAAGGTGAAAGAACGACATGGGGAGACCAGTCTTTTGAGGAACTGATCCCATTTTTTATTTTTCCAGGGTCTGTTTTTATACACTGAGATGTTATACAAAAGTCACGTGGGGTCAGCAGTCCTGACTTTTGTTAAAGTCAGGTGCTTCATACAAATGTATACAGAGGTCTTAGGGGTGTTACATCATCTTCTGGCCAGGGGCCTGCTGACAATTTATGATCCTCTCCTTGTGACAGCGGTCAGTCAACCAGAACACTTATTTCTCCAGGGGTGATTATTCTTAAAACAGATGCCACCTTCTAAAGGTACCAGATAAAGTTACATTCCTATAGGGTGAGGGTGTAGTGGGTTTTAATTAAGAAAAGAATTTGCTTAGCCTAAGGTGTAACATGATTAATATCAAAGTTAATACTTATTTATTCTATATATTCATTAATGTGTATAAAGGCAGGGGATGTAGAGACTTAGCAGCAAACATTGGCTCAGCAAATGAAAAACCCTTCACCAATACAATTTTTTTTTTCTTCTAATTTTATTTTATTTTTAAACTTTACATAATTGTATTAGTTTTGTCAAATATCATAATGAATCCGCCACAGGTATACATGTGTTCCCCATCCCGAACCCTCCTCCCTCCTCCCTCCCCATACCATCCCTCTGGGCCGTCCAGTGCACCAGCCCCAAGCATCCAGCATCGTGCATCGAACCTGGACTGGCAACTCGTTTCCTACATGATATTTTACATGTTTCAATGCCATTCTCTCAAACCAATACAATTTCTAATCAGCCCACTATACTTATACTAATAGTTTTCTATCTTCTCTAAAGAACCTGTTTTTAGAAGGTTTAAAGCATCTCCTGCCTCTCATGGTTGGGAGGCTGTGGGCAATCACATGTGGCTGGACAGGCCTGTCAGGCAGGCTAGAGAACCTCCAGATGAGTTTGTAAGTTTGGAACACGCCTGTCATGCCCAGGAATTATTATTAACTGGAGCTGTAAGTTAACACCTTCTCCGAAAGAGGTGGTGGGGGACAGACCCCCGTAAAGTCAGAGGTGTAGGTGAGAGCACAAAGTAGTAAAGTAGGCAGACTCTAGTTTTGGGGGTAGATGCTCGAGAATTTCCAGGGGGACTCCTGAGGCTCAATCCCACCTTTGTGTATGTTGAGCCTCCTTCCTCATGACCTTTGCCATGGGTAGAGATCCTGGCTCCTGGCATCTCCCCCTTTTTTATTTCTTAAAACAGCCAGACGCAGCTCAGTCACGAGCCTCTGAGTGTTCTGCCGAAGAATCCTGACAATACAAGGAAGAATGATTATGAGAAGCAAAATTAGAACTAAAGATATTAGACAGAATATTTTTTCCAGAAATAAAGTTGGAGAAGGTGTGAAAAAAGTCATTAGCTGCTCCAGCGGTGGTAAAATCCAGTCGAGAGTGATCCAAGGTCTGTATTTTATTATGAAGTTTCCCTAAGTCCAGGCCAATATCAGAACTGTTCCAAACACCTAAGATATTATTTTTAATCTTTTCCCATTTATAATCTGTCTCGTTTACCTTCAAAGATGTCACGCATATCCACCTGTAATCAGCGTGGCATGTCAAAGCCATCTTCACCTTTAAAGCCTGTAACTCAGTCCCAATATGCATAATTGCCTCTTCCAAGGCATCTACCCTCATCTTCAACTTTCTATCTATAGCTTCCTGTGTTGCTAGAGTTAGAGAAACATTTTTAGACATGGCATCAACATATTGGACAGTATGCACCTGTTGAGTCAATGATATTGCTGCCATAGTAACAGAAGTAATTGTGGTTATTAAAACTGATATTTCTAAAATAAGTAAGCCCACAAACCGTCATGATCACATTAAATCCTGTAGTTGTTGTAACACAGCAAGACCATAGCTATCATATATGCACCATAAGATAGGGTGGGCGTTGTAACACCACAAAGGAGCAAACATCACATTGAGGGTTTAAACAAGATGAAAGCATACATTGTTCACAAGTCACTGTAATAGGCCCACCTCTTTTTTACTGACTGCTTTAGCCCTGATCACTAAGTCTGCATTGCAAAACGCCTGTTGAGGGTGCACCGGGGAGCAGCTGCAGGTGTCGGCCCAGGGGAGCAGTGTCCCCAGCAGCAGGAAGCAGAACGCCAGCGGCAGGCTGCAGGCTGCAGTGCCCTTGGCAGGCAGAGGGGCAGGGTTCACAGACTCGGGCTAGCCCCGACCACTTGGGCTCTGGGCATTTCCCTCTTGCTGGCGGAGCCGCGCTGGTCTGGACAGCACTCCACGGGTGTGCTTTCCTCTCTGGCGTTCACTCGCAGCACAGACTTCTTTGCTCTAGGCTGCCGGGTGCAGCGAGGAGGGTGCGGGGCGCGGCTGGAGGCACTGAGGCGAGAGCTGGTTGAGGAGTGGGGTGAGCGAGTGCGCGCACAGTGGACCTAGCCTGTCTGGAATCCAAATTGGTGAATCTGCATCCTGTGGAAAAATATAAGCACATCCTCGACCGCTAGTTAATAATGGGTCAGGACCCTTCCATTGTCCGGAGAGGAGGTCCTTCCATTTCACCAACGGCTTTGTATCTTGTTGTTCCAGACGAATCAGCATTTAGGTTATTTATTACAAAGACAGCATGTTGTAGGATCTGATCGGGGGAACTATACTCAAATTCCCCTTCCTTTAATTTTTGAATTTGTATTTTTAATGTTTAGTGTGCTCTATCTACTATAGCTTGTCTCTAGGGATAATAAGGGATGCCCGTGTTATGTTTTATTTGAAATTTTATACAAAATTTCTTGGCATCTGGAATAGGGAACTGTTTGTATCTAACAGGGAAAATAACTGGGTGTCTAGATATAAAATTTAACAAAACATTGGAGGGTAAATGATGTAAAAATTTGACCCCAACAGTTTTCTATAGCAATCTGTCAATTTTCATCAAACATTAGAAGAGCATCAAGTTGTTCCTTATTATATGGAATTACAATTTCTGATGGCTGTTTACCAAATAAATTAATGCTCCACTTTTTTCCTTTAATATCAAAGTAGCTATCAATCCTGGATAAGAAGCTGCTACTTTTTTAGTTTGAGCAGGCAGATGGACCCACTCTAGGGGGCTGTTTTGCCATAAAACCAATTTTTTGTCTGGCTACCCCAATTACACCTGTGGGGGGTTTATGGCAAAGGAATTGTCAAGCAGTTGTCAATTTAATTTTTAAAATTTTTAAAATTTACATTTTAACAACATAAACTTAAGGATATGTTAATTTAAGTCTAATGTTTAGTTTAGGTCTCTGTATAAATTTAAATAATAAATGTATAACCTCCTCATCTCATTTTGGTATACAGATATACCTAAATGTAAAATGTATTTATATATGACAACAAGTATAAACTTATTGACATATATAAAAATCAATATACTTGAATTAATCTTTATAATTAATATATTAATTAATATATATTACAGAAATACAACACATTCACAGCTAATACCATCCAACACCAACCAATGTACTGCAATAATACATGTCACACATATATAATATGATTATACAGTGTATAGAACATATATCATCACAGCACATCAATCTATACCAATTAATATCAGCCACACACACATTATATTACTGCAATATATATTTAATTATACAGTGTATATATACATATAATATGCATATATAGTATACATACTAATTTATATACAAATTAAGTATAGATCTATAAATAGAATTAGGTATACCTTTATTATATTTTATTTATACTCATACCCAATTAGGCAAACCGTAATTAGGCAAATATATTTATATTATGTATTTATAACAATATATAAAATATTGTTAATTGTACAACCTGTTGATAACTAAGAAATTGAGAAAGCCCTTCTCTGGGTATCTCTTATTTGAGACAGCATGTCCCTCCCGCATAGGGTACAGGAGAGCATAGGAACTACATAGGGTTGGAAAGTTCCACAGGTATCCCCAAACTGCCAATCTAACATTTTTCAACTTTTAACTACTGTGGGGGCTTGAGGGCAAATGAAACAAAATTTGACCCCTGAAATCTATCAGGGCAACTTGCCAATCATCACTATTTTGTAAAAGATCCTTATTGAATGGAATTACTATATTTGCTGCTTTTTTCCTAAAAAGTTTCATGCTACTTTTTTCCTCTTTTTATAATTAATTGTGCCACCAAGCTGGGATAAGATAAAACTATTTTTCTTGGGGTCACTGGTAGATGGAACCAATGGGCCTTTTTGTCACAAGCACCCTGTAGGTGTATGTTTTGTGGCAAGAATAATTTAATCTCATCTTTTGGTAATATTAATCCTAATTAACTGATCATTTAAAGTCTCATCTACTTTAACAAGAGCTGACTCTGTCTCATTAGTCAATTTTTTCTTAGAACTGGAATTAGGATCGCTTTTTAAGCAATCAAACAAAGGCTTTAAATCTGCAGTAGTCAGTTTTAAATGTGGGCATATCCAATTAATGTCCCTTAATAATTTTTGGAAATCATTTAAAGTTAGTAAACAATCTCTCCGCAGCTTCAAAGGGGCATTATCAGTTTTCAAAACTTTTGGCAGACCTAAATATGAGAAGCAAGTAAAGAGGTGCTGCACAACATCTTTATAAGCTTCTCCAGGGATGGGGGAGCCTGGTGGGCTGCCATCTCTGGGGTCACACAGAGTCATACATGACTGAAGTGACTTAGCAGCAGCCAGTTATCGTTTTGTAACCTATATCTGGTCTATAGCCTTTTAGATGACAAGCAACCATCTAATCTTTGCTTGAATACCTCCAGCAATGGGGAACTCACTACTCTTCAAGGTTTTAAACTCTCCCTCACCTTTTTCTCTACAGCATTCCCACCCCGCATACCACTTTCTCTAATCCCACCAACTCATTTTTGGTAGTATGCGCGGGCCAGGAACTGGACCAGTCTTTCCCAGCAATGTTAAGAGATGTCTGTTCCTGTGTCTAATAGCCCTGACATTTTATTTTCTTGAATTAAAAAAAAAATTTAAAGACCTTGGAGCTGTAATTTCCTGCACCCAAAAGGCTAGATCGCTAGATCTAAATGCTCTGTGGCTCTTAGCTTGAGAAGTCAAATTTCTTGTCTGATGAGGTAAAAGCAAAAGCTGTGTTACTCTTAGACCTTTATTAATTTGCACAGTTTTGGTAGGCGGCGAGATCAAAACTTTAATTTTTCCATTATAATCAGAATCTACTACACTATGCACCACCAAAATTTCTTTTTCTTTTTTTTTTTTTAAGAAAGCAAGCTATGCCCCAGCACAAATCCTACAATGCCCTCAGGTAGGGGGCCAGGCACTCCTGTTGGAATTGGAGTAACCGGCTTGTCAGGAGTTAATATTGTTGCTAAATCACCTCACCGTTTCACTTTTCTCTTAGCCTGGGTTTGCGTATGTCGAGCCTCCTTCCTCGTGACCTTTGCCACAGGTGGAGCTCCTGGCTCCCGGCAGTGTCCAACTCTTTGCGACCCCATGAACTGCAGTATGCCAGGCCACCCTGTCCATTACCAGCTCCCAGAGTACACGAAAACCCGTGTCCATTGAGTTGGTAATGTATTCCAACTATTTCATCCTCTGTCGTCCCCTTCTTCTCCTGCCTTCAATCTTTCCCAGCTTCAGGGTATTTCCAAATGAGTCAGCTCTTTGCATCAGATAGCCAAAGTATTGGACTTTCAGCTTCAATATCAGTCCTTCCAATGAACATCCAGGACTGATCTCCTTTAGGATGGGCTGGTTGGATCTCCTTGCAGTCCAAGGGACTCTCAAGAGTCTTCTCCAACACCACAGTTCAAAAGCCTCAATTCTTCAGCTCTCAGATTTCTTTATAATCCAACTCTGGCATCCATACATGACCACTGGAAAAACCATAGCCTTGACTAGATGGACATTTGTTGGCAAAGTAATGTCTCTGCCTTTTAATATTCTGTCTAGGTTGGTCATAACTTTCCTTCCAAGGAGTAAGAGTATTTTTAATTTCATGGCTACAGTCACCATCTACAGTGATTTTGGAGCCCCCCAAAAATAAACTCAGCCACTGTTTCCCCATCTATTTCCCATGAAGTGATGGGACCAGATGCCATGATCTTCGTTTTCTGAATGTTGAGCTTTAAGCCAACTTTTTCACTCTCCTCCTTCACTTTTATCGAGAGGCTCTTTAGTTCTTCTTCACTTTCTGCCATAAGGGTGGTGTCATATGCATATCTGAGGTTAGTGATATTTCTCCTGGCAATCTTGATTCCAGCTTGTGGTTCTTCCAGCCCAGCGTTTCTCATAATGTACTCTGCATAAAAGTTAAATAAGCAGGGTGACAATATACAGCCTTGACGTACTCCTTTTCGTATTTGGAAGCAGTCTGTTGTTCCATGTCCAGTTCTAACTGTTGTTTCCTGACCTGCATATAGGTTTCTCAAGAGGCAGTTCAGGTGGTCTGGTATTCCCATCTCTTTCAGAATTTTCCACAGTTTATTGTGATCCACACAGTCAAAGGCTTTGTCATAGTCAATAAAGAAGAAGTAGATGATTTTCTGGAACTCTCTTGCTATTTCAATGATCCAAGGAATGTTGGCAATTTGATCTCTGGTTCCTCTGCCATTTCTAAAACCGGGTTGAACATCTGGAAGTTCACAATTCACATATTGCTGAAGCCTGGCTTGGAGAATTTTGAGCATTACTTTACTAGTGTGTGACATGAGTGCAATTGTGTGGTAGTTTGAGCATTCTTTAGCATTTCCTTTCTTTGGTATTGGAATGAAAACTGACATTTTTCAGTCCTGGGCCACTGCTGACTTTTCCATATTGCTGTCATATTGAGTACAGCACTCTTACAGCATCATCTAGACAAGGTACTTAGCTTCAAAACTCTGTTTCCTCATGTGTAAAGTGGATTTGATTTATATTTATATAATATAAAGCACTCACAAGGTGTCTTATATGTAATGAGTGACCATTTATTATTATTATTATTATTGCTAGAAATTTGATCAGGTGAAAACAAGGTCAGAATCTAGTCATTGGAAAAATCCAATAAACAAATAAGTCAGTCTCTGAAGATGAAGCAGAAAAATGATTATTTCGAAGATGGATAAAAAGTTAACATGATCCTCAGCAGAAGGACTGAGGAAGTAATTTTCATAAAACATGCATATCTTCAGTCTTGGAACCTACAATATAAATAATCAGTGATGCTAAATAGATAAATATTTCACAGCAGCATTAATGGGTATTGTTTGCCTTTATAAGTCAATGGCATGTGTTAAATATCAATATTGCACAACCTGTACATGGATGTTTTATAGAAGATTTATTCATAATTGCTAAAATTTAGAAGCAAACCAGATTCCCTTCAATAGAGGAATTAATAAACAAATTGTGGTACATAATGGAATATTGCTATTGTTCTTCAGTCACTAAGTCATGTTCGACTCTGCAACTCCATGAACTGCAGCATGCCAGGTTTCCCTGTCCTTCACTATCTCCCTGGGTTTGCTGAAACTCATGTCCATTGAGCCAGTGATGCCATCCAACCATCTCACCCTCTATCCACCCCCCCAAAAAAAATTCTCCTCCTGCCCCCAATCCCTCCCAGCATCAGAGTCTTTTCCAATGAGTCAACTCTTCGCATAAGGTGGCCAAAGTACTGGAGTTTCAGCTTTAGCATCATTCTTTCTAAAGAAACCCCAGGGCTGATCTCCTTCAGAATGGACTGGTTGGATCTCCTTGCAGTCCAAGGGACTCTCAAGAGCCTTCTCCAACACCACAGTTCAAAAACATCAATTCTTAGGCTCTCAGGTTTCTTCACAGTCCAACTCTCACATCCATACATGACCACTGGAAAAACCATAGCCTTGACTAGACCAACCTTTGTTGGCAAAGTAATGTCTCTGCTTTTGAATATGCTATCTAGGTTGGTCATAACTTTCCTTCCAAGGAGTAAGCGTCTTTTAATTTCGTGGCTGCAGTCACCATCTACAGTGATTTTGGAGCCCCAAAAAATAAAGTCTGACACTGTTTCCACTGTTTCCCCATTATTTCCCATGAAGTAATGGGATCAGATGCTATGATCTTCATTTGCTGAATGTTGAGCCTTAAGCCAACTTTTTCACTCTCCACTTTCACTTTCATCAAGAGGCTTTTTAGTTCCTCTTCACTTTCTGCCATAAGGGTGGTGTCATCTACATATCTGAGGTTATTGATATTTCTCCCAGAAATCTTGATTCCAGCTTGTGCTTCTTCCAGCCCAGCATTTCTCATGATGTACTCTGCATATAAGTTAAATAACCAAGGTGACAACATACAGCCTTGATGTACTCCTTTTCCTACTTGGAACTAGTCTGTTGTTCCATGTCCAGTTCTAACTGTTGCTTCCTGACCTGCATATAGGTTTCTTAAGAGGCAGGTCAGGTGGTCGGGTATTCCCATCTCTTTCAGAATTTCCAGTTTAGTGTGATCCACACAGTCAAAGCCTTTGGCGTAGTCAATAAAGCAGAAATAGATGTTTTTTTTTTTTTTCTGGAACTCTCTTGCTTTTTCCATGATCCAGTGGATGTTGGCAATTTGATCTCTGGTTCCTCTGCCTTTTCTAAAACCAGCTTGAACATCTGGAAGTTCACGGTTCACATATTGCTGAAGCCTGGCTTGGAGAATTTTGAGCATTACTTTACTAGCATGTGAGATGAGTGCAATTGTGTGGTAGTTTGAGCATTCTTTGGCATTGCCTTTCTTTGGGATTGGAATGAAAACTGACCTTTTCCAGTCCTGTGGCCACTGCTGAGTTTTCCAAATTTTCTGGCATATTGAGTGCAGCACTTTAACAGCCTCATCTTTCAGGATTTGAAATAGCTCAATTGGCATTCCATCATCTCCACTAGCTTTGTTCGTAGTGATGCTTTCTAAGGCCCACTTGTCTTCATATTCCAGGATGTCTGGCTCTAGGTGAGTGATCACACCATCATGATTATCTTGGTCGTGAAGATCTTTTTTGTACAGTTCTTCTGTATATTCCTGCCACCTCTTTGTAGTATCTTCTGCTTGTTTTAGGTTCATACACTTTCTGTCCTTTATCAAGCCCATTTTTGCATGGAATGTTCCCTTGGTATCTCTAATTTTCTTGAAGAGATCTGTAGTCTTTCCCATTATATTACTTTCCTCTATTTCTTTGCATTGATCGCTGAGGAAGACTTTCTTATCTCTTCTTGCTCTTCTTTGGAACTCTGTATTCAGATGCTTGTATCTTTCCTTTTCTCCTTTTTTTTTGCTATCATAAGTCAATTCATCTCAATGCTAAACCAGGTTGGTCCTAAATCATGCCTCAGCCTTTGAATCCTGAGGTTACTGGTGTATGTGTGTTTGGGTGTGTGTGTTTTCTGCTTTGATTTACACAATTGGGCCAACATAGGACTCCAGTGCATGTAGAAAATAAAATGCATGTACAATACAAAGATGCTCTTGCCAAAGGAGTCATTTCTGTGTACACATGCTCTTTAATCAGCATTTCCTCTCATTTATTTGAGCAGAGTAATAGAAACTTCCCTTTCACCCCTCGGGCACATTTTTTTTCAGTCAACTAAATCAAATCCTCGTATGTCCTAGTCTTTCAATTATTTTTATTGCTTGCTCTACTCCTCTCTCCAATTTATTTTCGCCCATTTAAAACTGGGAAATTAACCAGTGAATTTAGCATGCATTAGCATGTGCCTTCACCATACAGATGAGGCATACAGCTTTTCAATATTATTGGAGAATTCTTTAGTTTGCTTTGTCTGATTAGTAGTAAGACGTGATTTTTAAATAATCTTAATAACATATACACAAACAGATAAATGCTATCCTTTGAAACAGTTATAATGGGTCAAACACTTATTCTCATATTTTCACTTCTCTAAACAACTTCAAATTTCCTTTACAGCAATTGCCTGCAAGTTAGTTTTCAGGTTAAACAATAAAATAATCATCTCACTATTTGTGAGCACAATTCATTTGACTTTGGACAAGAAAAATATCTTTTATCAGACATCAATTTTGGTTCACTTATACAATCTTAATCTATATTTTATAGGATTTCATTTTCTATATTTGAGGATATTTTAAACCAAGATTTTGTGTTAAAATGGTCTAGTATTTTTTTCCGGTAGTAGTTAAGTAGAAACTATTTCTTCTTGTAGAAAAGTCCTTAGACTCAGTCAAGGAATCCTAGTCCTGGAGCCTCAGGGAATCTCTACACTTTGGAAAGACTCCCTGAAATTTTCCAAATCCTTCTCCTGTTCTGGGGTTTGTGGCCTCGGTGTGGTCTGGGCAGGGATCTCTGAGCACCTACCGGGAACATGTGCCAGGTCCTGTTTGTCTCTGAGGCGTGCTCTCTCTCTTTCTACTGCCCTTGTTTCTAGGAACATCCAGATGCTCAGGAGACAGAGTTGACACCTGTGATCTGGCACCCCACCAGAGTGGCACTGATACACTGGCTTAGAGTAACACTAGCTTACCTAGGGGGCCCACTGCTGGGTGCTGGCCTGGACAGTCTTGTGTACAGGTGGACACATTGCAGAGTTTGGTCACCCTCTGTGTGGACTGTGTCCACTGTCAGGCCAACTAGGGTCTTTTGCTCCGCAATGCCCACAGTGGTGCTGACATGGGACTCTCTTAGGTGGCCTTAAGCCACTGGGAGATGAAGGAAAGACTTGGTTCTAATTACTCTGTCGATGGTCCTTCCAGCTCTCCCTACTCTGGACTGTATGGTGGCTGGGGACCTTATGGCTGAAGCAGATGCCTAAAGCAGCCTATAAAATTCAAGAAAAGAGGTAATTGGGAAGTGCATTTTTATATGTTTACATTACAAAATCTAAGGACAAAATTTTCACATAACAAAGAAACAGATTACATTCATATGCTAATGCATATTTTGGACAGAACTTGCACTTGGGGTCATCGTTAACCAAAAACAGTGAGAGCCTTTGAGAGAGTCATTGCCGCACAGTAGACACAATGGATGAGGTGTCAGAGTAACAATGTGACCAGCACCTAAGTGACAGTTATTGAAAAAATAAAGGGCTAGATAGTCTTTACTATTCAGCAGAAACAGGGCCCAAAAAACTAGGGAGTGAGTAATATGAGCAATATCATCTTTTTCTTAGGGGAACACAGGAATTATGAAGAAATGGTGCACTTGGCAATAAAAAACACATAAAAAGATGGTTCCTGTACCTGACGAGGAGGAGATGTGCTTGGACACTATGAATTCCTCATCTGTGATGATTGGACATTAAGAAAATATGTAAGATAAGCATGTTTACATCTTTTAAAACTTTACACACCTTTTTACTCTTCATTAATAAATTACTACAATTTTCATGAGTCCACAATTTTGTAAGGGCTTCCCTGGTGGCTCAGATGGTAAAGCGTCTGCCCGCAATGAGGGAGACCCAGCTTCGATTCCTGGGTCGGGAAGATCCCCTAGAGAAGGAAATGGCAATCCACTCCAGCATTCTTGCCTGGAAAATCCCATGGACGGAGGAGCCTGATAGGCTACAGTCCATGGGGTCGCAAAGAGTCAGACACGACTGAGCGACTTCACTTTCACAATTTTGTAAAATCTTTTTTTTTTTTAATAAAAGTGTTCATTGATAAAATTCTGGAACACAAAAAAATATTTGTTCATATTTCTACACTCTCCTTGGGCAGCACCTATGTTCTAGATAAGTAATCATGTTGTCTTAAGAATAGATAATAATACATACGATCTGTATTGTATTTCATTCATTTAGTAAATACTTGTTGAGCTCCAACTAAGTGCCAAAAAATGCTTACTGGGGACAGTGAAGAAGGGTATATTTTATAAGAACATCTTTTCTGAAAAAAATGACATATGATGCAAGGATCTGTAGAGAAATTATTTCAGATAGAAGGAACAGAAAATGCAAATACCAGAAAATTGCATCAGGATGGTCAGTGTGGCTAGAGAAAAATCATTTTGTGGTCTGAGCATCAGCATATCACTTTGGACTGATACATCCCTATGATCAACATTTTTTTTTTTCCCTTAGAAAGAAGGAAAACCATTGGGATACTTTGAACTGTACAGTTTTATGATCTGATTTGTATTTTCAAATGATAAGTTTATTTCTTGAGTAGAAATACTGTGTAGAGGGGCAAGAGTGGGAGAAAAGGGACCTGCTGGAGATTCAACATGGGATTCAACTGTGACTTTGAAAAGGGTGGTAAACTCTAAATCATTGATCAAAGGCAAACCTGAAAAAAAAAAAAAAAAAAACTTGTTAATTTAGATGATAGATGTAAGAGGATGAACAGGAAAATATAATGTCTTCTAAGGTCTTCTCTGGAGCAGTTAAATTAATCATGTGTTGTATTCTGAGAAGTGTAAAACAGGGGGAAGAAAAAAAGCAGATTTTGTGTCTGTTTATTTTTAAGGGGAGGGGACTCAACAGTACTGTCCTGGAAACACTAAATTTAGCCAGTCTATTAAACATTCAAGTAGTGATAATAAACAATTAAATTTTCAAGTCTAGAGTTCAACTTAAAGACCAATGCTGAAACCTTTGCAAAACAATGGAGTAGAAGACATAAGGTGGTATGAGCCCACCTAGAGAATGAACACTGAGTAGGCAAGGAGAATAGCTAACAAGTCCCAAATATCCCAGCATTTAAGGTAAGAAAGAGGAAGATTAACAATAAAGACAGAGAAGGATTGGCAGGTTTTGTATGAGGATCACAAGGAAGGGCTTGAGTATAAAGTAAAGGAAGAATTTGGGGGAAAGAGGGCAATCAGCTCTGTCAAAAAGTGTCAGAAAATCAAATAGAGTGGTCATTAAAATTGAAACATAGACATTTTTACGGTCCCTTAGAGAATAGTGTTCACCTTGATGAAGATGGGAGTGTAATTTAAATAGCTTGACATTGAATAGACTTGAGGAAGTGATGACAAAGCATAGATACATAGAGTCATATGAGATATAATACAGTTTTTGTACAGAAAAAAAATGACTGGAGATGAAGAAAAGAATATGAGTAAACTAGAAATAACCTAAATTCTTAATAGGTATACAATGCATAGGGCTTCCCGGGTGGCTTAGATGGTAAAGGAGACTGGGTATTGATCCCTGGTCAGGAAGGTCCTCTGGAGAAGGAAATGTCTACCTACTCCAGTATTTTTCCCTGGAGAATTCCATGGAAAGAGGAGCCTGACAGACCACAGTTCATGGGGTTGCAAACAGCCAGACACGACTAAGTGATGCACAGAATGAATATACATATACCATATATACCTAAAGTATGTCTTTAATACTTTGATGAATAGTTAATATATAAGATAGGAAACTTTATTGTAGGTGACCTCTAATTTAGAAACATTGGGGTGGGGGGTGATGTATTATACTGGAAAGAAAAAGACGAAAGAGATAAAAAGGTTTTGACTGAATTCTAAAAGGTCTCACACTCCAATCTAGAATGTAGATAACAGTTGTTACCCTTTACGTTTCTGGATTTCATGTTGGAGATTGCAAATAGAGAGCAAAATATCTACCATATACTCAGATCTGTTGGTCCATATCCTTGGAAGCTTCCCTGGTAAAATTTGGAATAACCCCCATACTCAGAGGGCAGGGAGAGACCCAAGGAAGAGCCAGACTCCAGAGGGGGAGGTGGCAGGTTTAATAAGCAAGGGAACTTAGTAATGAGGCTTATCTTTGGCGCTACAAGAGAACTAGATCTCCATGCCCACAGACCAGACTCTTATGAGTTTATATAGAGTGAGTAACTGAGCCACCTGGGGCTTCCCTGGTGGCTCAGACAGTAAAGTGTTTGCCTGCAACGCGGGAGACCCAGGTTCTATTCCTGAGTTGGGAAGATCCCCTGGAGAAGGAAATAGCAATCCACTCCAGCACTCTTGCCTGGAAAATCCCATGGACGGAGGAGCCTGATAGGCTACAGTCCATGGGATCGCAAAGAGTCAGACACGACTAAGTGACTTCACTTTCACTTTCACTTTAGCTGAGTTCAGTCACATACTATTCAGATGATCTCACAGCTCCCACTGTGGGAACAATGGGCAGAAGTACATTTCTAGAATGGGGAGGATCGGAGGAGCTTCAAGTTGCCTGGGTCCAGTTTGCAGGTCAACAAGCAGTCATTCCTGTCCTCTTCATGATCTCTTCCAACAAGATCAACATTTTCTATATTGATAATAGCACACATGTGTTATGATACTAGTAAATTAATGACAATGTTTATAATTTAAATAAATTGTACTGTCTAAAAAATGAAGATTTTATTCTGGAGAGCAAATCTTCACTAATTAAAATGAATTTAATCTAATAAGGGTGGCAGTTTCCTCTCTAATCTAATAACTTCAATTATAAATAATCCCATCAGGAGAGACACCCATTGTGAAGTATTTCCCAGTGCAGAATAGAGCTGGAATGACTAAGCTCCCAGTTCTTTTGTCTAAGGTTGGGTGTTGTAGGTGGAAACAGATTGGGACTCCAGCAACTGACTTTCTGAACCCTGCTTTTCAACATCATGCCTGAAGTCCCAGGGTTCTTTTGTTGTTTGTTTTCCAAACAAATAGTCAGGCTATGGAAAACTATAAATCCTTAGCACATACATTATCTGACATCATCATCATGAGGATCATGGTTAGATGAGAAAAATATCATATCTTTCTGCCAACGAATTAGGTCAGGAGGTGAGTTTCCTGTCCTGTCTCACCTCACTCCATACCTAGTATATGTGTCTCTCTCCTCCCACACAGAAGTGTTTTGCATCTTGAAGATAGCTAAACCAAATAGGTTAGCTAGAAGAGGAGAATGGAATGATTTGATACTGGATCATTTAGGTCTTTCTAAATCAGCTCTAGGATTTAAGTTGTGGTGAGGCATAATGGAAGGGTTTCCCAGGTGGTTCAGTGGTTAATAATCCACCTACAAATGAAGGAAATGTAAGAGAAAAGGATTGGATCTTTGGATCAGGAAGATCCCTTGGAGAAGGAAATGACAACCCACTCCAGAATTCTTGCCAGGGAACTGCCATAGACAGAGGAACCTGGCAGGTTACTGTCCATGGGATCACATGGAGTCAGACATGATTCAGTAACTAAGCATGCACACACCAGGAGTAAGGAACAGTTAAGCTAAGTTGTCATGCATTTGATGGAATTAAGTGGGTATCATGGGATTACATGATCCACGAGATACTTGATTTAGTACAGGACTTTTCCCCAGGTTGGGCCACTTGGTAAGTTAACTTATTGAATTTCTCATATGACGCCTGTCTTGCTAAGAATTTAGTTGCATCTTTCTCTCTTTGATCCAGGGTCCTATTTCTATGCATGTCAGTGTGGTACAATTTAGAAGGCAGTGAGGAAACAACATCATACACCAGCAGAGCACAGATACCACTCTGAAAAAGACATCAAGAGTTAGTTTCTCCAGTATGAAAATAGTGAGATTAACACTTGAGCCAAGAAAAGTGTATGTGAAGACAAGAATCCCAACAAGGTCTCTAGGCCCTTTAGTCCAATCAGCCAATTAACAATGAATTACCTGCACTTAATTGTCTGGGACTTAGAGAATAGGTCTTGATTAGGGATATAAATTGATGTACTGTCAGCATAAAGGTGTTATTTAAAGCCAGGGGAGCCTAAAACTGAAAAAGAAGTGCCTTAAAAATGAATTTAAAATGAGCATACAAATATGGAAAAGAAATCAGGAAAGTTTGCTGTCAAAGAAGCCAAAATAAGACTGTGTAAGACTTAGTAACTCATATACTCCTAAGTAGGAGGTGATGGAATTCCAGTTGAGCTCTTTCAAATCATGAAAGACGAGGCTGTTAAAATGCTGTACTCAATATGCCAGCAAATTTGGAAAACTCAGCAGTGGCCACAGGACTGGAAAAGGTCAGTTTTCATTCCAATCCCAAAGAAAGGCAATGCCAAAGAATGCTCAAACTACCACACAAATGCACTCATCTCACATGCTAGTAAAGTAATGGTCAAAATTCTCCAAGCCAGGCTTCAGCAATATGTGAACCGTGAACTTCCAGATGCTCAAGCTGGTTTTAGAAAAGGCAGAGGAACCAGAGATCAAATTGCCAACATCCAATGGATCATGGAAAAAGCAAGAGAGTTCCAGAAAAACATCTATTTCTGCTTTACTGACTATGCCAAAGCCTTTGACTGTGTGGATCACAATAAACTGTGGAAAATTCTTCAAGAGATGGGAATACCCGACCACCTGACCTGCCTCTTAAGAAACCTGTATGCAGTTCAGCAAGCAACAGTTAGAACTGGACATGCAACAACAGACTGGTTTCAAATAGGAAAAGGAGTATGTCAAGGCTGTATGTTGTCACCCTGCTTATTTAACTTATATGCAGAGTACATCATGAGAAACTCTTGGCTGGAAGAAGCACAAGCTAGAATCAAGATTTCTTGGAGAAATATCAATAACCTCAGATATGCAGATGACACCACCCTTATGGCAGAAAATGAAGAGGAACTAAAAAGCCTCTTGATGAGAGTGAAAAAGTTGGCTTAAAGCTCAACATTCAGAAAATGAAGATCATGGCATCTGATCCCATTACTTCATGGGAAATAGATGGGGAAACAGTGGAAACAGTGTCAGACTTTATTTTGGGGGGCTCCAAAATCACTGCAGATGGTGACTGCAGCCATGAAATTAAAAGATGCTTACTCCTTCTAAGAAAAGTTATGACCAATCTAGATAACATATTGAAAAGCAGAGACATTACTTTGCCAACAAAGGTCCGTCTAGTCAAGGCTCTGGTTTTTCCAGTGGTCATGTATGGATGTGAGAGTTGGACTGTGAAGAAAGCTCAGCACTGAAGAATTGATGCTTTTGAACTGTGGTGTTGGAGAAGACTCTTGAGAGTCCCTTGGACTGAAAGGAGATCCAACCTGTCCATTCTAAAGGGGATCAGCCCTGGGTGTTCTTTGGAAGGAATGATGCTAAAGCTGAAACTCCAGTACTTTGGCCACCTCATGGGAAGAGTTGACTCTTTGGAAAAGACTCTGATGCTCGGAGGGATTGAGGACAGGAGGAGGAGGGGACAACAGAAGATGAGATGGCTGGATGGCATCACTGACTCGATGGACGTGAGTTTGAGTGAACTCCGGGAGATGGTGATGGACAGGGAGGCCAGGAGTGCTGTGATTAATGTGGTTGCAAAGAGTCGGACACGACTGAGCGACTGAACTGAACTGAACTGATACTTCTAAGAGAAGCTTCCTTATAGCTCAGCTGGTAAAGAATCCACCTGCAATGCAGAAGACCCCAGTTTTATTACTGGGTTGAGAAGTTCCCCTGAGAAGGGATAGGCTACCCGTGCCAGTATTCTTGGTCTTCCCTGGTAGCTCAGCTGGTAAAGAATCTGCCTTCAATGCAGGAAACCTGGGTTCAATCCCTGGGTTGGGAGATCCCCTGGAGAAATGCATGGTGACCCACTCCAGTATTCTTGCCTAGATAATCCCCATGGAGGGAGGAGCCTGGTGGGTACAGTCCATGGGGTCACAAAGAGTTGGAAACAACTGAGAGACTAAGCACATCCTCCTAGAAAGGCATGAAAGGCAAGAGTTCTGGCATAGCAGGCATGCCTTTTCTGTCATAAGGGAGAAACCAAGGGCCAGAGTCTCCTTTCACAATCAGAGGCTCTTGTAGGGCTTCCTCATTTGTACAAGTGAGGAAAATATTACCAATGTTATGTATTTACCCAATGACAGTCATGTATGGATGTGAGAGTTGGATTATAAAGAAATCTGAGCACCAAAGAATTGATGCTTTTGAACTGTGGTGTTGGAGAAGATTCTTGAGAGTCCCTTGAACAGCAAGGAGATCCCACCAGTCCATCCTAAAGGAAATAGTCCTGAATATTCATTGGAAGGACTGATGCTGAAACTCCAATACTTTGGCCACCTGATGTGAAGAACTAACTCATTGGAAAAGACCCTCATGCTGGGAAAGACTGAAGGTGGGAGAAGAAGGGGATGACGGAGGATGAGATGTTTAGATGGCATCACCGACTCAATAGACATGAGTTTGGGTAAACTCCAGGAGTTGGTGATAGACAGGGAGGCCTGGTGTGCTGCAGTCCATGGGGTCACAAAGAGTTGGGCATGCCTGAGTGACTGAAATGAACTGATAATGACACAGTTACACTCTCACAAATAGAATATAAACTGCTGGCTTGCTATCATCTCTGCTATCTTCAATATAACCATCTAGCAAATGTTCCAAACATTTATACAAATATTGGTTCTCAGGATTGAGTGGAGACACCTATAGAGTAACAAACTAGAAAGGAAACATGGAAAAAAGAACTCAAAAAGGAAAAGAAATGATAAAAAATAAAGCAAATAATAATGTTTACTAGTTACTAGTATATTTTCATGGAGAAGGCAGTGGCACCCCACTCCAGTACTCTTGCCTGGAAAATCCCATGGATAGAGGAGCCTGGTGGGCTGCAGTCTATGGGGTTGCTAAGAGTCGGACATGACTGAGTGACTTCACTTTCAATTTTTACTTTCATGCATTGGAGAAGGAAATGGCAACCCACTCCAATGTTCTTGCCTGGAGAATCCCAGGGACGGGGGAGCCTGGTGGGCTGCCATCTATGGGGTCACACAGAGTTGGACACGACTGAAGCAACTTAGCAGCAGCAGCAGTATATTTTCAAACAAAATTTTGAAAATATATAAAGAATATTAAACTATAAAGGAAAGCTGCTAGCATCCACTATAAAAAAGTAAATTCACCCAGATCAAATTAGAATATTTTTTTATTAAAAAATACTTATTTTACCTTAAAATAAGTATGTTTGAGATTCTCAAAGAGAAAAAAGATGGAAAATCATTCCAAAATGATAATATGGAATTATTAAACAGTCAGAAGTGAAGAAATGAATGGATGATAAAATACTTCATAGAATCTAAATAAATTGTAACCACTGAATATTTTTTAAAAGTTAATTGTCACAATAAACTCTATGCAGGATTGGAGGTAGTTCGCCATGTTAACCAGTTCAAAATGATGCAGACACAATAATTTGGCATCATAAAATGACAAAGAGATTCATTTAAAAGAAATAGTATCAGACTCTACTTCAGTAGTGAAAATGTTTCCCAAGGATAAGGCATGAAATATTAAAGACCAGTGCAAGCAAATAGTAAGTGCAATATACAACTAAATTAACTGTTGAGTATAAAAACTAGGCTAGTGTTTTGTGTTCAAAAGGCAAAACTACATCTCTGGACAGCAATGGCACTGAAAATTATTTCAAAGACTGTATCTATAGGAAGTTAATTTTTTCTAAGGGCTTTGGCTTATTCAAGAAGAGGAAAGAGTTGCTGAATAATTTTAGTCTTTGTTAGAAACATTTAAAATTTGATTAAGCACATTAACATTTTTAATATAAATTTATTTATTTTAATTGGAGGCTAATTGCTTTACAATATTGTATTGGTTTTGCCATACATTGACATGAATCCACCACTGGTGTACTGTGTTCCCCATCCTGATCCCCACTCCCACCTCCCTCCCCATCCCACCATCCCTCTGGGTCATCCCACTGCACCAGTATATTAACATTTTAAGGGTAAGAGATAAATAAATGAAACTTTTCTATACTTCATAAGTATACCAAGAAAAATTAAAATAAAATATAAAAACTTGATCAACCCAAACTTAAGCATGAAAAACACAAATGAAGCTAAGAAATACAAAGGCAAATAAGCAATACAGTCTTAGTCACTCAATCGTGTTCGACTGTTTGTGACCCCATGGACTGTAGCTCATCTGCCAGGCTCCTCTAATCCATGGAATTCTCCAGGCAAGAATACTGGAGTGGATGACCAGTCCCTTCTCCAGGGGATCTTCCCAGGGATCAAACCAGTATCTGCTGCCTTGCAGGCAGATTCTTTAGGTCTGAGCCACCAGAGAACCCTATATACACCCTACAGACTATTGTGTAATGTATAATCACAAATAAATATGACAATCTCACCGATGATAAAAACCAAATTTCATTAAAATTCAAAAACTTAGCTAAAATGCTTACAAGAGACATAACTAATAAACAGATTGAACATTAGAAAGTCAAAGATTGAAAAAGATTTATCATATCAATACTAACTGTGATGGTTTATTTTATAAATCTCCTTTGCTGGACTATGTTGCCCAGATATTTAGTCAAACATTTTTCTGGATGTTTCTGTGAAGGGAAGACATCTTTAGATGAGGTTTGCATTTAAATCTGTAGACTTTGAGTAAAGTAGAATGTCCTCCCTAATGTGGGTGGGTTGCGTCCAACAAGTTGAAGGCCTAAATAGAGCAAAGATGGATTTCCCTTAAGCAAGAAAGAATTCTGTCTGCCAAAAGCAGACAGCTTTTGGGCTCAAATTCTAGTCCACCTCCCCCATAAGATTTTGGACTTGAACCTTCATAATTACGTGAGAAAATTTTTTAAAATAAATCTTTCTCAATTATTTCTTGTCTTTCTGTGAAGAAATTTGATTAATACAGTAACTAAAATAAAACATAAAAATATGTGTCTATAGTAAATTATGGGAAAATAATGTTTAACATTAAAAGTACAAGACATTCACTAAAGACCAGTTAACAAAAACCAATTTACAACTCCAAACTATATATCATTCAGGGTTTAATCAGAGAAGCAGATTTACTGCTACTGATATACGCATATACACAGAGAGAGAGAGAGGAAGAGAGTTCACTGCACACTTTCCCTTGTGCAGTCTTGGAAGCTGGTTAAGCAGTATGACTAAGGCTGTTGTCTTCATGTCTGATGCTGTAGCTTTAAGCCTCCAGGCAGGTGGTTGGGGTAAAAGTTGGATGTAACTTGGGGGAAGGGCAAAACCTGGGAGCATGAGCTGGACCTTCATAAAGGTAGACTTATGAACTCACATCCATTCCCATTCAGCTCCCATTTCCTCTGACCTAAGCAGTGTTAGCATCCCACAGAAACTGGATTTGCACAGCTGGTGCTAAACACACATACCAGAAGCAAGAGATGGATGCTGAAAGAACACCCAGGGCCAGGTAGATCACTTGAGGCCTAGATGCTGCTTCAAGCCTTCACTCTGAGTCAGGAGGTGAGCAGTACATGGGGAGCCACAGATGGGAAGACGAGATACAGATTCCAAGACTCCACTGTGGGAGTAGGTAGGGGTCATGTATCAGCCTGAGGAGAAGAGGGAATAGCTAAAATTCTTGAGATGGTAATTTTAATTTTCCAGACAAAAAGAAAAAGTTTCTTAAGATAAAGACACTTTTCCTTTGTGTCCCTCTGCACTCTTGTTCATTGCACATTTCTCCTGCCTGGATAGGGATACAAATCAGGAGGCTCAGCAATTATTTTCAGATTTGAAGGCAAAAATATGTGCTAAAAGTGAGCCCTTAATAACTTTGAGAAAATATGCTACTGGTTGATTATCTACTTCTGGATGTTTTATTTTACCAGAAAGGAAAAAAAAAAAAAAAATCCTAAAATTTTTTTACCACAGTAATTTAGATTCACTGGTACCTAAAACTAAACTCATTATTCTCTTATTAACCTTATTATCTCGGTGAATCACAGAACTAGATGTCACCTCAGAGAGAGGAATCAGGGAAGAGATATTTTAGTTTTAAATAAAAGAGTCTGACAGCCTAGAGAATCAGGATCAAATAGACTGGGGTATGGTAATACAGTTGCTGGACAATATTAAAGGATTTTTTTTTTTTTTTTTAATGTTACTGGCTCTGATTTCAAGGGGAACCAGGCAAAGATGTTTGTCTTTTTCAAATCCAAAGACCTGGAAGCAAATGGTCAAGGAATTTATTGCAGTTTCAAACTGGCTAACAACTGGAGTACTTGTGTTAAGTTTATGACATAGAAAATGTGGCCACACCTGGCTTTGGCAATTTTGATTTCCCAACTTCTCTTTCAAATTATATTGTTATTAAGAACTGCAATCTTTTCATTTATCCCTTTTATGCAGTACTCAAAAAATACAATAGGAAAACAATATGGCTGTATCTCTCAATAAAAGAAAAATTGCTGGGAAAAATTGAAAGCAAAAGGTAAAGGGAGTGGCAGAGGATTAGATGGTTAGATAGCATTACCAGCTCAATGGACATGAATTTGAGCAAACTCTGGGAGATAGTGGAGGACAGAGGAGCCTGTGAGCTACACTACATGGGGTTGCACAGAGTGGGACATGACTTAGCGACTGAACAACAACCACCACAAGATACCACTAATGGCAAAGAGTTAAAACAACAGGCTTTTGATATTGATCTACCTACACAAATCAGGCAGCTTCCCTTGGCTCATCTCTCCTGTGATTAATACTAGATCATAAGGTAATTGTGCATCATTTTCAGAAGCCATTTAAAATACAGAACTATATTTTAAGGTCTAACCCCAGTTATATTCAAATTAAGAAAACTGTATTTTCTTAATTAAACTATTAATTTATATTTAGCAATTATACTATTAATTAATATTAATAGTTAATATTTGATTTTAAAATATTACTAAGAGAAGCATTAACCAAGGGTGACCCCAAATGGGGATGAGTGTAGGATTGGCTACCAAGAAGTATGAGGGCATTGTTTTTGATGATGAAACTGTTCTATATCTTGTTTGGGGTGATGATTTCATGACAGTATGTTTGGCAACACTCAATGAATTTGTGAACTTAAAAGGGTGAAATTTGCTTTATGTACATTTACCTTAGTAAAACTGACTAAATAAACTCTTCTGTTTGAAAGCTAAAATGCAAACTTTGCAATGAATTGTGTACAAAGATGAGAGTCTGAAATGTTTATAATTTAATATTAAGTGATATCAATACATATAAAAACTTTTGGGAGAATACTAAAGTACTATTTAAAAATATATTTATCTCTTTATACATAATTAATCAGAAAATTCCACGGAAGATTAGACATAAAACTAGAAGTCAGAATTTTTTTTAGATATAAATTTATTGAATTCAAGATGAACACAGTCAAGCAAAACCAATTTGAAGATACAAAAAGAAGATAATAAAGGGACAAGAATAGTAAATATAAATAAAAACAACATAAGTTGGAGGAATCGACCTTTTCAGATTCAAAAATTATTCAGATTCAATATAAACATTATTACAACAAAAACAGTCTGTACTCAGGAAAAAGAGGTCAATCATTGGAACCTACTACAGAGTCCAGAAACAGTGCCACACCTGGAGGAAGATTCGGATGTCAGTGACAGCATCACAGGTCAGCTGTGAATTAATTCAAGGGTGAATTAATTGAAATAATGGTTGTCAACCGAGTACCAATAAGACCCAAAGATCTATTTCTGTCCTTATTTCCAATAAAATAAAGATAAATTAGTCAGAATTTAAATATGAAAACCAGAACTAACAATAAAGCTTTTAGATAATTAGAAATAAATGTTAATGAATATGATTATGTAAAATACATATTTCTATAAAAACGCACATAATTTAAAGAAATGACACTGTCTGCAAGAAAATATTTCAAATCATAAACTCATCAAAAAATTATCCCAGAAAATGAAAATAAAACTTAGATTTAGAAAAAGATGTAAAACCTAGCAAGTGGCAGAATAGGTGAAAAAGTAATTCACAGAAAAGGAAACCTAAACTTCAGTGTATGAAAGCATGTCAATCACAATAATCGTCAGGTAAGTGCAAATGCATTTTGCACACATGAGACTGCCAAGCACTTCAATAGTCTTACTGTAATATATGTCATTGGTCTGATGGAGGAAAGTCAACCTTGCTTCTTGTAGCAATGTAAATTGATAAAACCAATTTAGAAAGCAATTTAACAACATCTACTTAAGATGAGGATGAGAGTAACCGATGAGCAAATAACTCATATGCTAAATATTTAATGGAACTGGTCAAACTTTTACTAAAAGAGACAATCAGGTGGATTTTCATAACACAGTTTGAATAAGGAAAAATAGAAACAGCTTTTCTTTCTATCTAAACAAATAGCCACAGCATGGTCATTGGAAGACAGTTAATGGAAGAGCATTCAGTTCAGTTCAGTTGCTCAGTCATGTACGGCTCTTTGCAACCCCATAGACTGCAGCACATCAGGCATCCCTCTCCATCATCAACTCCCAGAGTTTACTCAAACTCATGTCCATTGAGTCTGTGATGCCATCCAACTATCACATCCTCTGTCGTTCCCTTCTCCTCCTGTCTTCAATCTTTCCCAGTGTCAAGGTTTGTTCAGATGAGTCAGTTCTTCTCATCAGGTGGCCAAAGTACTGAAGTTTCAGCTTCAGCAACAGTCTGTCCAGTGAATATTCAGGACTGATTTCCTTTAGGATGGACTGGTTGGATCTCCTTGCAGTCCGAGGGACTCTCAAGAGTCTTCAACACCACAGTTCAAAAGAATCAATTCTTCTGTGATCAGCGTTCTTTATAGTCCAACTCTCACATCCATACGTGACTACTGGAAAAACCATAGCCTTGAGGAGATGGACCTTTGTTGCCAAAGTAATACCTCTGCTTTTTAATATGCTATCTAGGTTGGTCATAACTTTTCTTCCAAGGAGCAAGTGTCTTTTAATTTCATTTTTAAAGTCAACATCTGTAGTGATTTTGGAGCCCCCCAAAAATAAAATCTGACACTGTTTCCACTGCTTCCCCATTTATTTGCCATGACGTGATGGAAACAGATGCCATGATCTTAGTTTTCTGAATGTTGATTTTTAAGCTATTTCACTCTTCTCTTTCACTTTCATCAAGTAGCTCTTTAGTTCTTCACTTTCTGCCAAAAGGATGGTGTCATCTGCATATCTGAGGTTATTGATATTTATCCTAGCAATCTTGATTCCAACTTGGGCTTTATCCAGTCCAACATTTCTCATGATGTACTCTGTATATAAGTTAAATAAGCAGGGTGACAATATACAGCCTTGACGTAATCCTTTCCTGATTTGGAAACATTCTTTGTTCCATATCCAGTTATAACTGCTGCTTCTTGACCTGCATACAGATTTCTCAAGAGGCAGGTGAGGTGATCTGGCATACCCATCTCTTGAAGAGTTTTCCACAAGTTTGTTATGATCCGCAGAGTCAAAGGCTTTAGCATAGTTGATAAAGCAGAAATATATATTTTTCTGAAACTGTTTTGCTTTTGCGATGATCCAATGGACGTTGGCAATTGGATCTCTGCCTTTGCTAAATACAGCTTGAACATATGAAAGTTCACAGTTCACAGTCTTTCAGCTTGGATTGAAGAATTTTGAGCATTACTTTACTAGCATGTGAGATGAGTGCAATTGTGCGGAAGTTTGACCATTCTTTGGCATTGCCTTTCTTTGGGATTGGAATGAAAACTGACCTTTTCCAGACCTGCACTGCTGAGTTTTCCAAATTTGCTGGCATATGAAGGGCAGCACTTTCACAGCATCATCTTTTAGGGTTTGAAATAGCTCAACTGGAATTCCATCACCTCCACTAGCTTTGTTCATAGTGATGCCTCCAAAGGCCCAGTTCACTTCACATTCCAGGATGTCTGGCTCTAGGTGAGTGATCACACCATCATGTTTATCTGGGTCATGATCTTTTTTGTATAGTTCTTCTGTGTATTCTTGCCACCTCTTCTTAATATCCTCTGCTTCTGTTAGGTCCATAACATTTCTGTCCTTTATTGTGCCCATCTTTGCCTGAAATATCCCCTTGGTATCTCTAATTTTATTGAAGAGATCGCTAATCTTTCCCATTTTATTGTTTTCCTCCATTTCTTTGTGCTGATCACTGAGGAAGGCTTTCTTATCTCTCCCTGCCATTCTTTGGAACTCTGCATTCAAATGGGTATATATTTCCCTTTCTCCTATTCTTTTAGCTTCTCTTCTTTTCATAGCTATTTGTAAGGCCTCCTCAGAGAACCAGTTTGCCTTTTTGCATTTCTTTTTCTTCAGGATGGTCTTAATCCCTCCCTCCTGCACCATGTCATTAACCTCTGTCCGTAGTTCTTCAGGCACTCTGTCTACCAGATGAAATCCCTTGAATTTATTTGTCATTTCCACTGTATAATTGTAAGGGATTTGATTTAAGTCATACCTGAATAGTCTAATGGCTTTCCCTACTTTGTTCAATTTAAGTCTGAATTTAGCAATAAGGAGTTCATCATTTGAGCCACAGTCAACCTCAGGTCTTGTTTTTGCTGACTGTATAGAGCTTCTCTGTCTTTGGCTGCAAAGAATATAGTCAATCTGATTTTGGTATTGACCATTACCTTCCTTACCTCCACCCTGTTTGGCCTCAGGTCAAATAAGAGGGAGGGAACACAGCCCCTCCCTTCAACAGAAAATTGGATAAAAGTTTTACTGAGCATGGCCTTGCCCATCAGAACAAAGACCCAGTTTACCCCCCAGTCAGTCTCTCCCATCAGGAAACTACCATAAGCCTCTTATTCTTCTCCATTAGAGGGAAGGCAGAATGAAAACCACAATCACAGAAAACTAACCAATCTGATTACATGGACCACAGCTTTGTCTAACTCAGTGAAACTATGAGCCATGTCATGTAGGGCCAGACAAGAAGGACAGGTTGTGGTGGAGACTTCTGACAAAACGTGGTCCACTGGAGAAAGGAATGGCAAACCACTTCAGTATTCTTGCCTTGAAAACCCCATGAATAGTATGAAAAGGCAAAAATATAGGACACTGAAAGATGAACTCCCCTGGTTGGTAGGTGCCCAACATGCTACTATAGATCAGTGGAGAACTAACTCCAGAAAGAATGAAGTGATGGAGCAAAAGAAAACACAACACTCAGTTGTGGTTGTGACTGGTGATGGAAGTAAACCGACACTGTAAAGAGCAATATTGCATAGGAACATGGAATATTAGGTCCATGAATCAAGGCAAATTGGAAGTGGTCAAACAGGAGATGGCAAGAGTGAACACTGACATTTTAGGAACCAGCTAACTAAAATGTACTGGAAGGGTGAATTTAACTCAGATGACCATTATTTCTACTACGTTGGCAAGAATCCCTTACAAGAAATGGAGTAGCCATCATAATCAACAAAAGAGTCCAAAATGCAGTGAAAGTGAAAGTGAAGTCACTCAGTCATGCCCGACCCTTAGTGACCCCATGGACTGCAGCCTTCCAGGCTTCTCCGTCTATGGGATTTTCAAGGCAAATATACTGGAGTGGGGTGTCATTGCCTTCTCTGAAATGCAGTACTTGGATGCAATCTCAGAAGCAACAGAATGATCTCTGTTCATTTCCAAGGCAAACCAGTCAATATTACAGTAATCCAAGTCTATGTCCTGACCAGTAATGCTGAAGAAGCTGAAGTTGAACGGTTCTACGAAGACCTACAAGACCTTCCAGAATTAATACCCAAAAAGTATGTCAAAACTAGGAAATCTAGAAATAGCTATAGTAGCAACCAAATTTGGCCTTGGAGTACAGAATGAAGCAAGGCAAAGGCTAACAGAGTTTTGCCAAGAGAACACACTGGTCGTAGCAAACACCGTCTTCCAACAACACAAGACTCTACACGTGGACATCACCAGATGGAAGAGCATAGCACACCTTAAATAAATGACATAATTCTATATGTAATGATGTAGATAAATCTAAAAATACTATAAACTGCAATTTGTTGCACACATGCTATATATTGTACATGGAACTAAACATATGTAGTATAAAAATGTAGAACTAGACTGAAATAGCAAAATAGTAGCTAACTTTAGAGAAAAAAAGAGAAAGTTGTGAATTGGGAAAGGATGCATTGGCAATTCAAATGGTAGAGTTAATTCATTAAAAAATGAAACCCTTAATATTTGCAAAATAGCAATTAGGAAATCTCAGTAGGACAATGGAGCTGGTATTTATGTGCTCATCTGGACTTTTCTTTGTGACTGAAATGTTTCAAAATTCAAAATGAAGCAAAAGAGTAAGAATCTGCAGACTGTTGGAATAGAAAGCACTTGAGGATTTGAGTGGATAAGTATATTTTTATGGTTAAGGGGGATGTGAAATAAGGGGCCAGTTAGGATGCTGTACACTGGCAGTGGGTTGATGAGTATGCTGCTCCCTCACAGAAAGAGAGGGGGTAATCAGTTATACAGATACAGTTGCCAGAAGATGAGAGAGATCTTTAAAAAAATGTATAAAACATAGACAAGACTGTCTTCTAAAGAAAGGTGTGTAGAGTAGCTGTGCTAAATTATAAAAGTCATTGAAGATAGTGGGAGAGTATATGTATTAGAAAAATTTTTTTAAGTTTGCCAGGCAACACTGAGTGCAGACCTGAAGTTGTAATCATGAGTTTATAGTGCAACCATCATTGTGTTATTCATTTATTTATTTTTTCTAACAGTAATAGACATACAGTCAAGAATGAGGCCAATGAGTGAATGTGTAAATCAATTCTTACAGTATTTATATATTTATAGTGAAGTATCTATTTCCCATCACGACATAGGAAATAGATGGGGAAACGGTGGAAACAGAGTCAGACTTTATTTTTTGGGCTCCAAAATCACTGCAGATGGTGATTGCAACCACGAAATTAAAAACCGCTTATTCCTTGAAAGGAAAGTTATGACCAATTTAGATAGCATATTAAAAAGGAGAGATATTACTTTGCCAACAAAGGTCCATCTCATCAAGGCTATGGTTTTTCCAGTGGTCATGTATGGTTGTGAGAGTTGGACTGTGAAGAAAGCTGAGCACTGAAGAATTGATGCTTTTGAACTGTGGTGTTGGAGAAGACTCTTGAGAGTCCCTTGGATTGAAAGGAGATCCAACCAGTCCATCCTAAAGGAGATCAGTCCTGGGTGTTTATTGGAAGAACTGATGCTGAGGCTGAAACTCCAATAATTTGGCCACCTCATGAGAAGAGTTGACTCACTGGAAAAGACACTGATGCTGGGAGGGATTGGGGGCAGGAGGAAAAGGGGGCAACAGAGGATGAGATGCCTGGATGGCATCACTGACTCTATGCACATGAGTTTGAGTGAACTCCGGGAGTTGATGATGGACAGGGAGGCCTGGGATGCTGCAATTCCTGGGGTCACAAAGAGTAGGATATGACTGAGTGACTGAACTGAACTGAACTGAACTAAGTGAAGTATTTGTGTTAATGATTTTTGCTATTGAATGTTTTCCTGTATTTATTTTTAAACCAGGCACTTTATTTAAAGTAATATATGCACTTCCTTTATAATTATATTTTAAATCCCGAAATTTCTAATTTTCTGAATATCCTACTCTGCTCAAATGAATTGTTAATTCACACACATAACTTATTTAGCACAATATGCCTATTTATCCTTTTTAAATTGTGTATGTTAATCCTGTGGACTTCAATATTAGACTAATTGATCTGTTTTTGCTCTTCTATTACTTAAGCAAATGATTATCCGTAATTATAGTGGATTAAGCAACGGGAGAGTTTGACTAAATAGCATACTTCCCCATGTTCATGTTGCAATTTTTAAGAATATGTTCATGTAGATTTCTCTTGTCTGTCAGAAGGAATACAGTCTCAGCAGGACTTTGTAGCAGCTGAATAAATAAAACTCTTCTAGTTTAATAAAAATGCAATATGTAATAGTTCTCGATAATTATAAACAAATGCATTAAAAGTAACAGTACAAATGCACTTTCTACAAACAATTCTGAAACTATTGCCCAGAATTTATGTGTCCTGATGTCACTTTCTATGGCTGTGCAGGATGAACTCAGTTTCCCACCTTCTAATTTTCAATTTCCTTACCTATAAAGTGGGCCCTCGACACATGATGAAACTACAAGCTTAATGACTTAGAGGTTAAGAGTAAATGAATTGTTATACATGGCATACTTTTGAAAGGACAAATTATACAAGTAAATTTTTTGATGGTTACTGTCAAATATGTGAAGTAGTATTGTTGTGTTCAGTCACTAAGTTATATCCAACTCGTTGAGACCCCGTGGACTGCAGCATGCCATGCTTTCCAGTCCTTCACCATCTCTGAGAATTTGCTCAAACTTACGTCCATTGAGTCGTTGATGCCATCCAACCATCTCATCTCCTGTTTTCTCCTTCTACTCCTGCCTTCAACATTTCCCAGCATCATGGTCTTTTCGAATGAATCAGGTCTTTGCATCAGGTGGCCAAACTATTGGAGCTTCAGCTTCAGTATCAGTCTTTCCAATGAATATTCAAGTTTGATCTCTTTTTAGATTTACTGGTTGATTTCCTTGCTGTCTTAGTAGTAGTTAAAAGTAAATCTTATTGTACAGTCCTTAGAAGTCCCCACATGTTGTGAAATGCAGTCATAGGAATAAGAAAAGTACGTGTTGTGTTGGTCTGTGTTGGGTGGGCTAAATCGCTTCAGTCATGTCTGATTCTTTGTGACCCCACAGGAAACAAAGCAAAATGCTAATTGTGAAAAATATTATATGGTGGACCAATTGGTTTTATTTTGTAATACTTTTCTAAATTTTCTGTAATTAACAGCCTGTAAAGACAGAAATACAAACTTTAAAAAAAAAAATGACGGCAGCATCATGGGCCTGAGTTACCTTTAATTAAAGAAACTCACTGAATTGAATTATCACTGTAGACATGATTTGAAATATATTTGGAGAATTCAATTAAAGTTAATACAAGATGCATGTGATTATCTCCCTAAAGCACAGGGGAACTTACAGAAAGGATGAGGCTCAGTACTGTCCTCCAGAAATGCACACTCAGAGAACACATCCTAAATGTTTCAATTTACTTAGACATGACATCCATGATAAGAACAAGTTATCAGGATCATAACAGCCACAACATGTCTGCAGTGTAGCGGATTCTTACCAGCAGCTACCATATGAAGCCTGCAAAGTAACTGATTTTGCTCTTATTTTACAGAGGAATTTCAAAGTTGTGAACCCAAGGCGATCAATAAAAACCCTTATTCCATTTTTAAGGAGAGTATATGAATCATAAGACTGCCTGATGAACTATGGATGGAGGTTAGTGACATTGTACAGGAGACAGGGATTAAGACCATCCCCAAGGAAAAGAAATGCAACAAGGCAAAATGGTTGTCTGAGGAGGCCTTACAAATAGCTGTGAAAAAAAGAGAAGCAAAAAGCAGGTATGCTTTTTTTCCTGTATGCAGGTCAGGAAGCAACAGTTAGAACTGGACATGGAACAACAGACTGGTTCCAAATAGGAAAAGGAGTACGTCAAGGCTGTATATTGTCACCCTGCTTATTTAACTTATATGCAGAGTACATCATGAGAAATGCTGGGCTGAAAGAAGCACAAGCTGGAATCAAGATTGCTGGGAGAAATCTCAATAACCTCAAATATGCAGATGACACCACCCTTATGGCAGGAAGTGAAGAAGAACTAAAGAGCTTATTGATGGAAGTGAAAGAGGAGAGTGAAAAAGTTGGCTTAAAGCTTCACATTCAGAAAACAAAGATCATGGCATCTGGTCCCATCACTTCATGGGAAATAGATGGGGAAATAGTGGCTGACTTTATTTTTGGGGGCTCCAAAATCACTGCAGATGGTTATTGCAGCAATGAAATTAAAAGACGCTTACTCCTTGGAAGGAAAGTTATGACCAACCTAGATAGCATATTAAAAGGCTGAGACATTACTTTTTCAACGAAGGTCCATCTAGTCAAGGCTATGGTTTTTCCAGTGGTCATGTATGGATGTGAGAGTTGGACTATAAGCAAAGTTAAGTGTAGAAGAAGTGATGCTTTTAAACTGTGATGTTAATAAAATAAAAATAAATAAATAAACTGTGATGTTGAAGAAGACTCTTGGGAGTCCCATGGACTGCAAGGGGACCAACCAGTCCATCTTAAAGGAGATCAGTCCTGGGTGTTCATTGGAAGGACTAATGTTAAAGCTGAAACTCCAATACTTTGGCCACCTGATGGGAAGAGCTGACTTATTTTAAAAGACCCTGGTGCTGGGAAAAATTGAGGGCGGGAGGAGAAGGGGACGACAGAGGATGAGATGGTTGGATGGCATCACCGACACAACGGACATGAGTTTGGGTAAACTCTGGAAGTTGGTGATGGACAGGGAGGCCTGGCTTGCTGCGTTTCATGTGCTTTCAAAGAGTCGGATACGACTGAGCGACTGCACTGAACTGTACTACTTTTTAGGTGTATATTTAATATGTTTACATTTTTCACACACCATAAATATATGACTTGTTGAATCTTGACATATTTTTAAACTAAAGTGACCAAATAACCCTTTCAAGAAACAGAACATTTTCTTCAACCCAGGAATTTCAACTTTGCACTGAATCCTCCCACACTCTGAGATAAACCACTTTTCTGAACAATTTTGTTAATGTCTCTAGCTAATATTGTAGGCTTCTGTATTTCTCCCTTTAATTTCTCTCACTTTTGCAGCATCTACCTTGAAGCTCTGCTATCATATGCACACAAATGTAATACTGCTGCCCTAACTTATCCTCCTGATCAATCAGTTCTTTTGTCATTATGAAATGTCCTTTTGTAACTGTGCTTCTGCTCTTTATCTTGAAGTCTATTTTTTTCTGATGTTAATACAGTTGCTCCACTTTTCTTTTCTATTTGTTAGAGAGTAATGTATTTTACATTGTCCTGCTCTTGACTTAAACTATTATATTTGTATAATGCCACTTGAAGATAGAATATTTTGGATCTTATATATCCTGTTTTTCAGTCTCTCTTTTTTCAAACTCTTTTTCATCTATTTAAAATTTTATTTTGATAAGACAACAACATGAGGTCAACTCTCTTAACAGAGATATTTATGTGTTCAATTCAGTGTAGATATCTATAAGTACAATCTTCAATGTCACATCTCTAGAATAAATTCATCTTGCATAACTGGAATTTTATACACATTAGTGAGTGAGTCCTAATCAGCCTCTGACAACCACCATTCTATTCTTTGCTTCTGTAAAATTGACTAGACAATTCATAGAAGTGGAATCATGCAATATTTGCCCTTCTTTGGTGTATTTCAATTAGCATAAAGTCCTCCAGGTTCATTCATGTTGTCACATGTTCAAAGATTTCCTTCTTTCATAAAAATGAATAATATTCTGTTGTAGGTATATGCCACATTTTCTTTATTTATTCACCTGTTGATAGGAATTTAAATTGTTTCCATATCTTGGCCATTGTGAATAATGCTGCAACAAACATGGGCTTGGTACTATCAGGTTGTGATCCTGATTTCAATTATTTTTGATAGACACTCAGAAGTGGGTTGCTGGATCATATAGTATTTCTATTTTTAATTTTTTGAGGAAATTCATACTGTTTTCCAGGTTATCTGTATTGGTTTAGAATTCCATCAAAAGGGAACAAGATTTCCAATTTCTCCATATCGTCAATATTTCTTATCTCTTATTTGTTGTTTTTGATAACTATCATACCAGATGTGAGGTCATATCTCATTATGGTTGTGATTTGCATTTTGCTGATATTTGTGCTTCCCTGGTGGCTCAGATGGTAAAGCAGCTGCCCACAGTGCGGGAGACCCAGGTTTGATCCCTGGGTTGGGAAGATGCCCTGGAGAAGGAAATGGCAACCCACTCCAGTACTCTTACCAGGAAAATTCCATGGACTGAGGAGCCTGGTAGGCTACAGTCCATGGGGTCACAAAGAGTCAAATCCCATGTAAGTCAGACCCCATCATACCAGATGTGAGGTCATATTTCATGATGGTTGTGGTTTGCATTTTGCTGGTAATTAGTGATGTTAAGCTTTTTTCTAGATATCTGTTGGTCCTTTGCATATCTTCTTTGGAGAAATTTCTATTTAAGTCTTTAGCCTATTTATTTTTGGTATATTTGCTATATTTGCTACTGGGTTGTGGCAGTTTCTTATATTATGAAAATTAACCTCATCAAATATAATAATTGTGAATATTTTCTCCTATTCTGTTTTGGTTTGACTGCCTTTTAACTTGATTTTATGTTTCTGTACAGAAGATTTTAAGTTTGATGTAGTACTATCTGTCTAATTCTGCTTTTGTTGCTGGTGCTTTTCATATCCATGAGATTAAATCCACGACAGGTGTCAAGAAGCTTTTTCTCAGTTTTCATCTAGGACTTTTACAGGTTCCTGTTTTACCTTCAAACATTTGATTCATTGTGAGTTAGTTTTTGTCTATGATATGAAATACAGGTCCAACTTAGTTATTTTGTATTTAAATATCCACCTTTCTACCTGAAAAGGCAAGTAAGAATCCACCCCATTAACAATAACAACTAAAGAATAAAATATTACACATAAGCTTAACTAAAGAAATGAAAGATGTACAGAAAACACTGATGAAAGAAATCAAAGACGTAAATTGAACTATATCCTATGTTCATGGATTGAAAGACTTCATATGTTAAAATGTACAAAATACTCAAAACAAAGTGCAGATTCAGTAAAATTCCTATCATAATCCCAATAACATTTTTTGCAGAAATGGAAATATGATTCTAAAATTCATATGGATGGCAAAATATTTTAAATGACCAAAACAATCTTGATGAGAAAAGCAAAGCTGGAGACATCACACTTCTAGATTTCATAAAGCTACAAAAATAAATCAGTGTGGTACCAGCATAAATAGAGATATATTGGCAAATGGAACAAGAAATTCACACTTGTATGATCAACTGATCAGAAACATGATAAGAATACGCAGCAGGAAAGGACAATCTCTTCAACAATTTATGTTATCTCTAAATATAACTGAAGTATATATTGTATTAATATTTAATATATTGATACATTAGGATTCATGTTTATCATTCTGCTAATTGGTATAATTCTCTCTTTTATTTTTGCTGCTCTTTTTTTGGATTTCCTGCCTTCTTTTGGGTCAGTTATGCAGTTTCCTAGCATTTTAGACTCTCTAAGTATCTTTTCTATTTAAAATTGATTTTATAATTTAAATTTTTTAATAAATAAATCTAACGCATAATGTTATAAACCAACCACCATGCTCAAAATACAATTTTATCATTCTCCCTCAAACCTTTTATGTTACATCTTTGTATGTACTCTCCATTAATACATTATAACCTCTGATCTAGTCTTTTATTTATTTTAATTGAATTATTTGTTTGTGTGATGTCGAGTTGTATGTGCTGTATATTCTACTTTCTTTCTTTTACATGTATGTACCTGTCCAGGTTTCTCAGCACTACTAATTGAATAGACCATCTTATCTCCACTTTACATTCTTGCCTCCTTTGTTGACCAAAGGTATATGAATTTACTTTTGGCCCTCTGTCCTGCTCCATTCTGTCTGTTTTTGGGCATGTGCCCATTCCACACTGTTTTAATGATTATAGTTTTGTATTATCATCTGAATTCAGGGAGCATCACGATATGCAAATGATATGATTGATAAGGGGTTAATAGCCAACATATATAGAATCCATTCATTTTAATATCAAAATAAAACATTTGATTAGAAAATGAGCTGAAGAATTGAATAGACTTTTTTTTTTCCAAAAAAGGACATGTAGATGGCCAACAGGTATATGAAAATATACTCAAGCATCAGTAATCATCAGAGAAATGCAAATCAAAGCCACAACATCACCTCCCACTTGTTAGAATGTATCTCATAAAAAAGAACACAAATAACAATATGGAGGAGGTTGTGGAGAACAGGGAACTCTTATGCACTGTTGGTAGGAAAGAAAATTGGCACAACTACTGTGGAAAACACTATGGAGGTGTTTCTCCAAAAAACTAAAAATAAAATTGCCATGTGACCCAGAAATTCTACTTCTAAGTATATAACCAAAAGAAATACATACACTAATTTAAAAAGATACATGCACCCTAATATTCATAGCAGCAGTAGTTATGATGGCAGAGATATGGGAACACCTAAGTGTCTATCAACAAATGAATGGATAAAGAATATGTGGTATATATGATGGAATATTACTTAGCTATAAGAAGGCAGTGTTTTTATTTAGGTGATTGCTAATCCAACTGAGAGAACTGAGATCTGTCATCTTATGAAAACTATACAAACATTATTCTTAGTGTTATTCCTTTGGCTGTCTACTCCCCTTCAGTTTCTTCACGTGTTGTTAGCTTTCTAGCATTTTCATGTAGGTATTTTTCAAAAATGCACAATTGATATTAATTAGAAATAAGGCAAATTTAACATAACCTCTATTGTCAAATCTCAAAATAGAACCCCTGCTGCCAAAATTTACAAATCTAGGTTCAATTTTCAACCAGTCTGTTCTGTGTCTTTATTGCTTCTTTGCTTATGTGATCACCTCTATAGATCAAGTCTGATAGGCAGTTATAGACATCTTGGGTCGCATCTCATATTTCTGTGGGATTGTTTATTAATTGACCTATATTTTTCTTGAGCCTAGACACCCAAATGAATACTAAGTTCTCTGTAATTTCCAAACCAGATTCACAGATGGAATAATAAGCAGTACAAATTGGAGTATGGCTATGCTTCTTTGAATCCACTTGCATCTAGCCTCTCCTATGCTCTGTAAACTGGTTTATACTACACAACAGGCACTTCAACTGTGCAAAATATTTCATACTGACCCTTAGAGCCAACTGGCATAGCTAATAGATAAAGGAATAACTTCAAATAAGAAAAAATATATTAAAATGTTATATAATTTATTTATTTTCTAATTGTTACTGACATCCAATTCACAATTTTACATAATGGAAAATTGATGACAGAAATTAATTTCAGACATTTCACTTGAAATATAATTTATTAGAGGTAGAATGTATATAAAGCACTCTGTGTGTGTGTGTGTGTGTGTGTGTGTGCATATGCTCAGTCATGCTTATGGCCAAAGTAACAAAATTAATACTTATACTTCAATATTATTATAGGTATAGTGTAGTGGCCTGGTTATACTCTTGGGACATTAATAAGACTATTGGTCCTGAAAATATGCACAGAATAGATGTCAAAGCATGATGCATTTGAAGTTTTGGTCCAGCCCCGGCTGATCCAGGGTATTCGAAGGGGAGACGGCTTAGGCAACTATTTAAATATTCATCAAAGATATAAAGAGTAATAGAATGAGGATAGCTCAGCAGGAAAATTCAGTGGAGAAAAGAGGCTGAGTAGCTTGGTTTACGCGGGAGACCAATAAAACTTCAAGACAAGAAGTTTGCACCACTTACATAGGCCGCAGGCATCCTTCCGTTCTCCCGAAGGAGAGGAGACACTGAGGCCTCCCCGGTCGGATCTTAGAAGCCCAGGCATAATAAGTAAGCATGGCGGGTTCCGCGCTCCAGATGGAGACTTAGCCAGAGTGAGAGAGACATGGGGAGACCAGTATTTCGAGAAACTGATCCCAATTCTTTATTTTCCATGGTCTACTTTTATACACTGAGATGTTATGCAAAAGTCACGCGGGGTCAGCAGTCTTGACTTTTATCAAAGTCAGGTGCTTCATACAAATGTATACAGAGGTCTTAGGGGTGTTACATCATCTTCTGGCCAGGGGGGCCTGCTGACAATTTATGACCCTCTCCTTGTGACAGTGGTGAGTCAACCAGAACACTTTTTTCTCCAAGGGTGATTATTCTTAAAACAGACGCCACCCAAATAAAGTTACATTCCTATAGGGTGAGGGTGTAGTGGGTTTTAGGAAAGAATTTACTTAGCCTAAGGTCTAACATGATTAATATCAAAGGTTAAAGCAATCACATGTGGCCGGACAAGCCTGTCAGGCAGGCCAGAAAACCTTCAGAGGAGTTTGTAGGTTAAAACACTCTTGTCACGCCCAGGAATTATTATTAACTGGAGCTCTAAGTTAACTCCTTCTCCGAAAGAGGTGGTGGGAGACAGCCCCCCGTAAAGTCAGAGGTGTAGGGGAGAGCACAAAGTAGTAAAGTAGGCAGGCTCTGGTTATGGGGGTAGATGCTCAAGGATTTCCAGGGGGACTCCTGAGGCTTGATCCCGCCTTTTCGTATGTCGAGCCTCCTTCCTCATGACCTTTGCCATGGGTAGAGTACCTCACGCTGGCCCCCAACAGCATGATGCATTTGAAGTTATTTTTTCTTTGAATCTACCTAAAGATCATATGGTTTTGAAACCCAATGTTGAAGGAAGTGCCATACCAGTGAAAATATTTCTAGTATATTGTATAATAAATAATTCCAGGGATAGAATGAGTCCGTTCTTCATGCTGATAGCATTTGAAAAGTGGCTTAACATCAGAACTGTTTCCTGTTCTTTAAGGTTCACTGAGTTATTAACTAACAACATTCCTGGATGATGTATCATTATTGTTTTGTGATATAATGAACTCATCCCATATGAAAACTACAAAAAAGACTTCTTCAATAATATACACAGTATGCAGTTCCAGGTAGGATTTGTGCCTCAGTAGATCACACAAGCCACCCTCAGAGCCACCTGAACTTGATTTCACTGTCTATGAGTGAGTGAGTGAGTGAGTGCTGCTGCTGCTGCTAAGTCGCTTCAGTCGTGTCCGACTCTGTGCAACCCCATAGATGGCAGCCCACCAGGATCCCCCGTCCCTGGGATTCTCCAGGCAAGAACAATGGAGTGGGTTGCCATTTCCTTCTCCAATGCATGAAAGTGAAAAGTCAAAGTGAAGTCGCTCAGTCATGTCCGACCCTCAGCGACCTACCAGGTCATGGACTGCAACCTTCCAGGCTCCTCCATTCATGGGATTTTCCAGGCAAGAGTACTGGAGTTGGGTGCCATTGCCTTCTCTGAGTGAGTGAGTGAGTGAGTGAGTGAGTGAAAATCTCTCAGTCGTGTCCAACTCTTTGCAACCTATACAGTTGCATGGAATTCTCCAGGCCAGAATACTAGAGTGGGTAGTCTTTCCCTTCTCCAGGGCATCTTCCCAACCTAGGGATCAAACCCAGGGCTCCAGCATTGTGGGCTGATTCTTTTGAGCCACAGGAAAGCCCTTCACTGTCTATATAGTTAGTGCACGTTCTAAGCCTATACTTTCTTCTTCATTTAGTAAAACTGGAGAGTGATCAGACTACGAAATTTTGTAAACCAGCTGTTCATTTATGTTTATGAATTTTATTCAAGCATTTATGAAGGTGGTTAATCTGTGCTGTTTATAAAATGAGGCTTAAAGCATCTAACCACCCAAAAGCTGAAGCTAGACTTCCACCCACTCTTACTCACAGAAATACAAAGAAACAGTTAGTTATCTTTAATGGTTTTATTTTCTCCTGTCTAGAATAACCAATAACCTTGATGACTGTTTTTATTCTGGGGAAAATAGTTAATAGTACACAGAAGCAGTAGGGAACAAGAATTACAAAGGCAAACCCATCTTCTCAGAGGCTCTTAAGGGAATGAGTTTTCAAGTATCTCTCAGGTTATTTCAAAGGTCAAAGTTTTATGTGTGAAAACTCTTCTGCTACCTTTTTCTTACTGAAATATTTTTGCACAGTCCTGTCTACTTTCACCCAGAGTAAAACTGATTGTTTTGTCCATTCAAATATACTGATTTGTAATGCAGACAAAAATGCTATTACAACATTTAATTGCAAAATTTAGTAAAAGTTATTGCAATTGTACATGATAATACGATTATTTTGCAGGACAATTCTAAGTTCTTATTTACACACATATATTTTTGCTGTTTGATCACCTGTGACTTTGTAGCTTTAAACAAATAAACTAACAACACATATACTTTCAACTACTCTACTCATTGAGTGTAAAACATCTCAATGTTAACCTTACTCTTCATAGCATACAGTATTTTTTTGGATTCTACCTTTTGGCATATGTCTGCTACACATTATGTGTATGATATCTCTATATTTTTTTCCTTAGAAAGACATACTGTACTTCTTTAATTTATCTATGGAAGACATTTAGAAATCAACCCCTCCTCTGTGTTTTACTTATTTCCTTCCCTTTGTCCTTCTTTCCCTCTGCACTTCTGACACACAAAAAAAGTTTTAATAAAGTCCAAACTCTTGTTCAATTCATCCAAAATAATTTGGATGAAGAAAGCAAAGGAAATACACATCCACACACTTTCTCAGGAGCTTAAAGAACAAGAAAGCAGTTTATTTAAGGCAGAAGAAAAAGTTACACACTTTGAGAAGAGTGTGAGCCATCTCATGAGGGTGGGTCACACAGCAAGATTCTTTGATCCTCCTTTAATCTTATTTTTAGCCCTTTGAATGGGTGGGGTCTTTCTAACTATGGACAATTAAGGTATGGACTTGTCACTGAGGGGAAGATTGAGGTCTGCATTGCACCAGCTTTCAAATCCAGGTCATGCACATTTGGCCCCTGGAGCCACTTAGAGTTGTTTTTCCTTAAAATTTTCCCTTAATAGTTGAGTGCCACATTTGGCACTTAATAGTTGAGTGAAAGTTTATATAGGATCATCAACCTTCTGTGCATTTTTGTTGCACATGCTCCATTATTTTTATAGTCTGAGTTTCTTGTTCAGATGCTGCAAGGTTTGTTTTAGATGTCATCCCTCCACGCATCATGGTCTCATAAAATGGAAATCAAGAAAGTGGCTTTCAGTTCAGTTCAGTTCAGTCCTTCAGTCGTATCCGACTCTTTTCGACCCCATGAATCGCAGCACAACATGCCTCCCTGTCCTTCACCAACTCTCAGAATTCACTCAAACTCACGTCCATTGAGTTGGTGATGCCATCCAGCCATCTCATCCTCTGTTGTCCCCTTGTCCTCCTGCCCCCAATCCCTCCCAGGATCAGAGTCTTTTCCAATGAGTCAGCTCTTCGCATGAGGTGGCCAAAGTACTGGAGTTTCAGCTTTAGCATCATTCCTTCCAAAGAACACCCACGGCTGAACTCCTTCAGAATGGACTGGTTGGATCTCCTTGCAGTCCAAGGGACTCTCAAGAGTCTTCTCCAACACCACAGTTCAAAAGCATCAATTCTTAGGCACTCAGCTTTCTTCATAGTCCAACTCACATCCATACATGACCACTGGAAAAACTATAGCCTTGACTAGACAGACCTTTGTTGGCAAAGTAATGTTTCTGCTTTTCAATATGCTGTCTAGGTTGGTCATAGCTTTTCTTCCAAGGAGTGAGCGTCTTTTAATTTCATGGCTTCAATCACCATCTGCAGTGATTTTGGAGCCCAAAAAATAAAGTCTGATACTGTTTCCACTGTTCCCCCATCTATTTCTCATGAAGTGATGGGACCAGATGTCATGATCTTCATTTTCTGAAAGTTGGGCTTTAAGCCAACTTTTTCACTCTCCACTTTCAGTTTCATCAAGAGGCTTTTTAGTTCCTCTTCACTTTCTGCCATAAAGGTGGTGTCATCTGCCTAACTGAGATTATTGATATTTCTCCCAGCAATCTTGATTCCAGCTTGTGCTTCTTCCAGCCCAGCGTTTCTCATGATGTACTCTGCATATAACTTGGCTTCTGCCTAATGCTTATGCATGAAGAAGCTATTCTCAGGTCCAGCCCTTTCTTTTCTGCCTCGTTTTCTTTTATCTTCAAGGTTATTTCCTTTCAGAAGAAATATGCTATGGAAAATATGTTGTTAAGGAAAGAGAAGAAACCACCCAAATCACCACTATTGGTAATGAAAAATTTGAAACTTGTAGGTATCCTTCTCTCTCACATCTGTTCAATGGTACCTTATGTATAATATGACAGAAGATTGAAATCATAAAGGAGAAATCATAATTCAGGCATACAGATGGAGTCAGGTGGCTACAGAGGATTTGGTCTGACTGACGTCCCTGCATCAGTGAGGACTTGATTTTTTTGCAAACTGTACTAAATCCAAGTGAGATAGATTGGCCTCAGACTGAACAGCTACAGCTATTCTCCTGCTGACACTTTGAAATAAGATAACAGCAGGAGCAATGGAGCCTGATTAAGTAAAAGACAAAGCAACCATTGAGTCCTCATTCTTTTGGTCAAGGGAATTTCTCAGCCTGACACATATGCAGAACAGGTCTAGGGAAGGGAAAAAAGGAGAAAAGAGGTGCAGCCCATAATATGTCCTGCCAACTTCCTAGAAACCTTTGTCCTGAAATCCATCTTGGTTGAGAGAGACACACGCACACCAAGAAGGACCCTACTGCTGCTGCTGCTGCTGCTAAGTCGGTTCAGTCGTGTCTGACTCTGTGCGACCCCATAGACAGCAGCCTACCAGGCTTCCCAGTCCCTTGGATTCTCCAGGCAAGAACACTGAAGTGGGTTGCCATTTCCTTCTCCAAAAGAAGGACCTAAGCCTGACTGAATATGGGCACAAGTGAGGTGGCTGTCCAGAAACAACCTGGAACTATCCACCTTTTAAGTAACTTAAGCTACTCCTACTGCACACAATTCACTGTGAGTTCACCTGTGTGCTCTTCTACATGCATTCGCTACTAATAAGCACTGTCTTTATTTCACAATCTTGGTTTCTTTGCTGAATTCTTTCTTCAAAGAAGATAAGGACCAAGGTCTTTCTCCCAGCTGTTTCACTCCCAGAATCAAAAGGAAGCCAACTACTATTTAAAATAACAACTGCTAGCTGCCACCTAGCTTCTTGAACCTGTATCTCTCAGGCTACAGTCCTAACAAATCCAAAATAGATAACTTTTCATTTCAATCAAGTCTTCAATTCTAAAATTGTTGTTAACTACACACAAATACATACACACATAATGATATAAAATTATATTTATGTTCCAGCAGACTACAAAAAAGAAGAGGTTGATGAAGGAACAAGTCACAAGATTATTGTTACATAAGGTGTTTATCTAGAGTTATAACTGGAACTGTAAGAAGTAAGGACACTTATCAAGTAAGGATAAGTTGAATCTGAAACACTTGCATGGTTACAGGGAGAACAACGTTAAGAAGCAAAGTTGCAGTTAGCAGAGGTTGTTTTGAAAATTCTGAAAGAGATGGGAATACCAGACTACCTGATCTGCCTCTTGAGAAATTTGTATGCAGGTCAGGAAGCAACAGTTAGAACTGGACATGGAACAACAGACTGGTTCCAAATAGGAAAAGAGTATGCCAGGGCTGTGTATTGTCACCCTGCTTATTTAACGTATATGCCGAGTACATCATGAGAAATGCTAGACTGGAAGAAACACAAGCTGTAATCAAGATTGCTGGGAGAAATATCAATAATCTCAGATAGGCAGATGACACCACCTTTATGGCAGAAAGTGAAGAGGAACTTAAAAGTCTCTTGATGAAACTGAAAGTGGAGAGTGAAAAAGTTGGCTTAAAGCTCAACATTCAGAAAACAAAGATTATGGCATCCAGTCCCATCACTTCATGGGAAATAGATGGGGAAACAGTGGAATCAGTGTCAGACTTTATTTTTTTGGGCTCCCAAATCACTGCAGATGGTGACTGCAGCCATTAAATTAAAAGACACTTACTCCTTGGAAAGAAAGCTATGACCAACCTAGATAGCATATTGAAAAGCAGAAACATTACTTTGCCAACAAAGGTCCATCTAGTCAAGGCTATGGTTTTTCCTGTGGTCATGTATGGATGTGAGAATTGGACTGTGAAGAAGGCTGAGCACTGAAGAATTGATGCTTTTGAACTGTGGTGTTGGAGAAGACTCTTGAGAGTCCCTTGGACTGCAAGGAGATCCAACCAGTCCATTCTGAAGGAGATCAGCCATGGGTGTTCTTTGGAAGGAATGATGCTAAAGCTGAAACTCTAGTACTTTGGCCACCTCATGCGAAGAGCTGACTCATTGGAAAAGACTCTGATGCTGGGAGGGATTGGGGGCAGAAGGAGAAGGGGATGACAGAGGATGAGATGGGTGGATGGCGTCACTGACCTGATGGACGTGAGTCTGTTTGAACTCTGGGAGTTGGTGATGGACAGGGAGGCCTGGTGTGCTGCAGTTCATGGGGTCTCAAAGAGTCAGACATCACTGAGCGACTGAACTGAACTGAGTGTCCTTGGATTAGGGATAATTAACAGCAAGCCCAAGTTCTCAGTGGTGCAGAAACATGTCTGAGATCAGATCCTCAGTGGTTGCTAGTTTCATTTCCACGTGCCTGAAATATGATTACTCCATGGTACTTCTGATTTGCCATCAGTGGCTCTGTTTAATACTGTATTGTGTTTTGAAATTTTAATTATTTTACTTTTTGTTTGTTTTATTTTTTAATATAAATTTGTTTTAATTGGATTCTAATTTCTTTACAAGTGTGACATTGGATTACTATCTTCAAATTAAAAAAAAAAAAAAGCTTAAATTATCCATTTGAGTTTCTTAACCTAGTTCTATCATTTTAGATGATGTCTATAAGCAGTGTTCCAACTGTGTTTTGTAGATAGCATCAAGGAAACATGTTTCCAGATCTTCAATATCATTGTATGTCCTTCTTAGAATTAATCCTCTTACAAATAAGTCTTTGATTAAGGTCAAGATGTTCTTTTTTCATCCATTTTGCTCCTATTTTACAAGATTACACATGGTTATGTAGGGAAAAATACATTCGTTTGAATCAGCTTCATTTTTTGCTTTCAACAGCATTGAAAAAGTAACCAATCAAGCTGTCACATATTCACTTATTAAAAGTAATGAATGGTAATAAACACAGTGTCCTCAGAAGAAGTTCAAAGAATCAAATGACAAAACTCTTCACCTGCCAATATATTGCTCATTTATTAATTCATGTGAACACAGATACAATGTCTTTCTCTAAGGAATAATGATGAATCTTCAGTCAGTGTAACACAAACAATACTCACTAAGAGGCACAGGAACACAACTGAAACAAATTAAACAGCTGCCTATTGGGATATGCAGATATAGTTAAGTGATGCTTCTATTTTTATGTTTAAGACATTAAAATTTATAGTACATTTTTCCTCTAGTTTCTGATCAACTTTTAATATTTGGATTGTAATAAATCAATCCAGATCATTTATTAACTTGGAGACATATAATTACAGACTTTTTAAAAATCTATTTTCACATATAGTTTTATAGTACACATATGATGGTGAAGTCGCTCAGTCGTGTCCGACTCTTAGCGACCCCATGGACTACAGCCCACCAGGCCCTCTGTCCAGGGGATTTTCCAGGCAAGAGTACTGGAGTGGGGTGCCATTACCTTCTCCGTTAACAGCAGCAAGGCATATTATATTTACTTGGAGCTGGTATACTTGGTGACAGCCTTAGTGCCCTCGGACACGGCAATGGGGAGATTAATAAAATAATTTCAAGTATATTGGGAAAAAATTATGGGAAATAAATGAAATTGACTCAAGTTAGAGGAGTCATACCATGTAAACATACCATGTAAAGTTGTAAAGAATGTACATTATAAAGAAATGTTTGCAAATTATGGAGGATAGCAAGTCACTTTATTATCTAGATTTTTTTGGAAATATTCCAAAGAGCTGTTTAACAGTTCTATTGATAAATGTTAATCAGGTTGGAAATTTCATACATTGTGACTCTGTAAGCTTTGGATGAAATAATATTGCCTTTCAACTGAACAAAAGCCCAAGAATAGAATAGAATAGAACATAATTTAATATTTTTAAAAAACTGAGGATATTTTATATATATTCATTTTTATATGGTGAATATATGTCAAGGACTAGGATATAGTTTATAACTTTCCTACTCTTTATAAAATTATTTTCTGTTATATTTCAAGTTCCCATATTGAAGTGATTTCTTTCCAGGCTCAGTAGTTTTAATTGGCCTATTTGTATATTTTGGTATCAAAATATGCTGTTGTATTTTTAAGTCTCACTACCTAATGGGTTAAACTCTCTTTATTCTTTTTTTCTAGCTTAAATTATACTTCCATAGTGACTGAAAATATTCAGATCGGTTTTTATAGTAAAGTGGGAAAATAGCTCTCAAATTTTGATTTAATTTTAAATATATTTTTAGAAAGAATTTGGCTCTGCTATTATACAGTTTTTTCTCAATGGGTATAATATACCTCTCTCTCTAAACTTTATATCCTTAAATGATATTTAATATATATTTCCTTTAATGTTCTTTAACTTTATTTATTTCATTCATTCCTAAAAATCTTGGAGTTTGTTTGCAATTACACATAAGGCCTCCAAAATATTAATGCTACCTCATTGGTTTTTCTTGGTTACTGTGAAGTTGATTTTTGTTTACTGCTGTACCCAATGTTGCATAGCTAGTTAGTTTGAATTGCTTTACTTTTTTTAGTTTCTCTTGCATTTTCCCTTTAAAAAAAATATTATTAGGCAGAAAACTTTACTTTTTTCTGTTTTTAGGCATACCTTTCTTTCGATTGTGCTTCTTTTCCAATTTTATTGAAAAAAATGTTATTTGTTGTTGTTCAGTCTCTAAGTCATGTCCAACTCTTTGCAACCACACGGACTGTGGTATGCCATGCTTCCCTGTCCTTGACCATATCCCAGAGTTTGCTCAAACTCATGTTCATAGAATATGTGATGCTATACATGATTTCATAGGATTAACATGTACATCATGATGTTTTAATTTATGTATGTTGGTGAAATGATCACCACAATAGGCTTAATGATCATCCATCTTATTGTATAGGTACAAAGAAAAAAAAAGAATAAAGGAAAAAATTCTTCTGATGAAAATTCTTATTAAGGTTTATTTTCTTAACTACCTTTCTATACATACAGCAGCTTTAGCTATAGCCTTTACAATGTACATACACCTTTAGTCCTTAAATATCTTCTAACTGGAAGTTTTAACTTTTGACCACGTTCTTCCAAATTCCCCTCTTTCCATTCTCTACCTCTGGTAATGACAGGCTGGATCTTTTTCTAAGAGATTTTAACAATTTTTAAATTCCATATATAAGTGAGATGGAATTACTGGATCATATAGTAATTTTATTTTTAATTTTTTGAGGATATGCCATTCTGTTTTCCAGGGCTTCCCTATTAGCTCAGCTGGTAAAGAATTCACCTGCAATGCAGGAGACCCTGGGTTGGGAAGAGCCCCTGGAGAAGAGTTAGGCTACCCACTCCAGTATTCTTGGGCTTTCCTGGTGGCTCAGATGGTGAAGAATTTGCCTTCAATGTGGGACACCTGGGTTTGATCCCTAGGTTGGAAAGATCCCCTGGAAAAGGGAAAGGCTAGCCACTCGAGTATCATGGCCTGGAGGATTTCATAGACTGTATAGTCCATGGGGTCACAAAGAGTCAGACATGACTGAGCGGCTTTTGCTCACTCACTCACTCATACTATTTTCCACAGTGGCGGTTTCAATTTACAATCCAAACAATAGTGCACAAGAATTCCTTTTTTTCCATATCCACAGTTTGTTATCTTTTGGTTTTTGATGATAAACTTTAGAATAAGTATGAGGTGATATATTATCACGATTTTGATGAGCATCTTTTCATGTAGCTGTTGGCCTTTCACATACCTTCCTTAGAGAAATGTCAATTTGGTCTTTTTTTTTTTTTTCCCAATTTTTAATTGACTTTTGCTGAATTGGATGAGATATCTACTTGTTCTTATTATTAGCCCTTGTCAGATATCTGGCTCCTAAATATATTTTTACAATTCTGTAGATTGTATTTTCACTTTGTCAATGGTTTCTTCTGCTTGAAGAAGCTTTTTAGTTTGATGCACTTGCATTTGTTTATGTTTAGTCTTTTGCTTGTGCTCTTGGTATCATATTAAAAAAAAATCAGGAAGTTTTAGTCTTCCCTTTTTGTTTTCCCTTGGGAGTTTCATGTTTAAGGTAATTTTTGTGATTGGTATAATATATGCACCTAATTTTATTACTTTATTTGTGAATACCCAATTATCCCAGTGCCATGTACTTAAAAGACTCTCTTTTCTCCGTTCAGTATTCTTTGTTCCCATATCAAATATTAGTTGACCATATGCATTTAAATTTATATCTAGATTCTCAATTCTGTTCCATTGGTCTATGTGTCTGTTTTTATATCAGTCTTATACTGTCCTGATGAATATAGCTTCACAGTATAGCTTGAAATCAGAAAATGTGGTATCTTCTGTTTCTCTTCTTTCTCATGATTTCCTGGGCTATTCAGGGACATTTGTGGTTTTTTATAGATTTTAGAAGTAATTTTTTTACTTCTGTTTAAATTTAATTGAAACTTTCATAAGGCTTGCATTGAATCTATAAGTGGTTTTTGGTCCTATTGGAATTTTGACATTATTAACTCATATTCATAAATACAAGATATCATTCTATTTATTTCTGTCTTCAATTTCTTTCGTCAGTGTTTTGTAGTTTTCAGTATAGGAGTTAATATTCCTAAGTATTTTATCATTTTGATGCTATTTTAAAAGGGATCAATTTCTTTATCTTTTTCAGAAATATTGTTACTAGTATATAGAATTCTACTTATTTTTTTGTGTGTTAATTTTGCATCAAGCAAATTTGTTGTTGTTCAGTTGCTCAGTCATGTCTGATTCTTTGTAACCCCATAGACTGCACGCCAGGCTTCTCTGTCCTTCACCATCTCCTGGAACTTGCTCAACTCATGTTCATTGAGTAGGTGATGCCTTCCAACCATCTCATCCTCTGTCATTCATCCCCTTCTCCTCCTGCCCTCAATCTTTTCCAGCATCAGGATCTTTTATAATGAGCTGTTTATTTTGTTTGTTTGTTGGTTTGTTTTTGCATCAGGCAGCCAAAATATTGGAGCTCCAGCTTCAGCATCAGTCCTTCCAATGAATATTCAGGATTGATTTCCTTCAGGATTGACTGGTTTGATCTTCTTGCAGTCCAAGGGATTCTCAAGAGTCTTCTCCAACTCCACAGTTCAAAAGCATAAATTCTTCAACATTCAGTCTTTTTTTATGGACCAACTCTGACATCCATACATGCATGCAAATTTAATGAGATCACTTTTTTTTTTTAATCTGAAAGTTTGTTGATTGAGTCTTCTGGATTTTCTATATATAAAATCATTTTGCTTTCAGTTGAAGATAATATTTATTTTCCCTTTCCAATTTTGATACATTTAATTATTTTTCTTGCCTAATTGCTCTAGCTAGGACTTCCAGTAATGTGCTGATTAGGAGTTGTGAGAGGGCACTCATGTCACACTCCTGATCTTAGAATAAAGGTTTTCAAACTTTCACCATTAAGTCTGATGTAAGCTGTGGGTTTTTCGCATATGGACACTGACATGTAGACCTAGGTTTCTTCTATGCCACATTTGTTAAGAATTTTCATCATGAATGGAGGTTAATTTTTTTTCTTAATGCTCTTTCTTCATCTTTTGAAGTGAATTTATGATTGTTTCCTTTCATTCTGTTAATATCATGTATCATGCTGATTGATTTGTCTGCATTGCACTGGTCTTGCATACCAAGATAAATTCTATTTAATCACAGTGAATGATTTGTTAACTGGGCTACTGAATTTAATTTGTGGGTTTTTTGGTTTTTTTTTTTTTTTTGAGAATTTTTCCATCTGTATTCATCAGCGAGATTGACCTGTAGTTTCCTTTTTTGGCATGAGCTTTTCTGATTTTAATGCTAGCCTTCTTAAACAAGCTTGGGTTTATCTCCCAGTTTTTGTTTGTGTTCCATATTTCTGTTTTTGAGCCAGACCATTTGCTTGTTTGTTTGCTTTTACTTTTATTTATTTATTTTCAGTTGTACTGGGTCTTCATTGCTCTTCTTTCTCTAGTTGTGGTGAGCATGGGCTACTCTTTGTAGTTTTCCCATTGGGCTGGCTTCTCTTGTTGTGGAACTCAGGCACTAGGGCACATGAGCTTCGCATAGTTGCACATGCATAGTTGCAGCACATGAGCTCAACAGTTGTGGTTTCTGGCCTCTACAGTACAGGCTCAGCAGTTGTGGGCATGGGTTTAGTTGCTCCATGGAATGTGGGATCTTCTCCCAACCATTGATCAAACCTGTGTCTGCTCATTGGCAGGTGGATTCTTTACCACTGAGTCACCAGGGTATAGACATATAGTCACCAGGGTATAGACATATAGACACCAGGGTATAGACACCATACTATACTGTCTTAATGACTGTAGCTTTATAGTATGGTCTGAAGTCCAGAAGGTTTATTCCTCCAGATCCATTTTTCTTTCTTATGATTGCTTTTGCTAGTCATGGTTTTCTGTGTTTCCATACAAATTTTAAAATTTGTTGTTCTAGTTCTATGAAAAATGTCATTGGTAATTTGATAAATATTGCATGGAATCTGTAAATTGCTTTGAATAGCATATTCATTTTAACAATACTGATTCTTCCAATTCAAGAATATGGTATATCCTTCCATCTATTTGTATTGTCTTTGATTTCTTTCATCAGGGACTTATAGTTTTCTGTACACAGATCTTTTATCTCCTTAAGTAGGTTTATTCCTAGGTATGGACACCTTATCTTTGACAAAGAAGGCAGGAATATATACTGGAAAAAATACAACCTCCTCAATAAATGTTACTGAGAAAACTGAACAGCTCTGTGTAAAACAGTGAAACTAGAACCCTGCCTAACAATAAAGAAAAATGGATTAAAGACTAAAATGTAAGGGAAGAAACTGTAAAATTCTTAGAAGAAAACATTGGTAGAATATACTTTGAAATAAATGAAAACAAGATTCTCTTTGATTCACCTTCTACAGTAATGGAAATAAAAACAAAAATAAACAAATGGAATCTAATTAAACTTGAATGCTTTTGCACAGCAAAGGAAACTACAATCAAGATGAAAAGACAACCCTCAGAATGGGAGAGAATAACTACAAAGAGAAAAACTGACAAAATATTAATCTCCAAAATCATCTCATACAATTCAACAAAATCAACTCATATAATTCAGTATCAGAAAAACAAATAACTCAATCAAAAATGGGCAGACACTTCTCCAGAGAAGAAAAACAGATGGCCAATAAACACATTAAGTGATGCTCAACATCACTCATTATTAGAGAAATGCAACTCAAAACTCAAATGAGGTATCACTTCACACCAGTTAGAATGGTCATCGCCAACAAATCTACAAATAACAAATTCTGAAGAGGATGTGGAGAAAAGGGAATCTTCTTGCACTGTTGGTGGTAATGTAAACTGATACAGTCACTTTGGAGAACAGTATGGAGATTCCTCAAAAACTAAGAATAAAGCTGACATATGACCCACCAACCCCACTACTGGGTACATACCCTGAGAAAAATACAATTCAAAAAGACACAGGTACCCCAGTGTCCACTGCAGAAATATTTACAATAGCCAGGACATGGAAGCAACCTAAATGTCCATTGACAGATGAATGAATAAAGAAGATGTACAACACATATACAATGGAATATTGTTGTCATTGTTGTTCAGTCCCTAAGTCCTGTCTGACTCTTTATGACCTCATGGATTTTAGCATGTCATATTCCTCAACTTTCTCTAAGAGTTTCCTCAAATTAATATCCATTGAGTTGATGATAATTATCTAATCATCTCATCTTCTACCACCCTCTTTTCGTTTTGCCTTCAGTCCTTTCCAGCATCAAGGTCTTTTCCAATAAGTCAGTTCTCCACATCAGGTGGCTAAAGTACCAGAACTTCAGCTTTAGCATCAGTCCTTCTAATTAATACTCAGGGTTGATTTCCTTTAGGATTGACCTCCTTACAGTTCAAGTGTCTCTAAAGAGCCTCCTCCAGTACCACAGCTTGAAAGTATCCGTTCTTTGGTGCTCAGCCTTTTTTATGAGTGAAATATCACAGCTGTACATAGATGGAATATTACTCAACTATAAAAAAGAATGAATTTGAGTCAGTTGTAGTGAGGCAGATGAACCTAGAGCCGGTTATATAGGGTGAAGTAAGTCAGAAAGAGAAAACCAAAAACAGTATATTAAACCATATGCATGGAATCTAGAAAAACAGTACTGATGAACCTAACGTCAGGGAAGGAATGGAGACAAAGGTGTACAGAATAGACTTCAGACACAGTGGGAATAGAGAATATGGGATGAATTGAGAAACTAGCATTGACATATATACATGACTATGTGTAAAATAAATAGCTAAAAGAAAGCTACTATATAACACAAATTTTCCCGCCTGGTGCTCTTTGATGACCTAGAAAGGCAGGATGGAGGGAAGGATCAAGAGAGACAGTATATGTGTATATATATATATATATATAAAATCAGTTATGACTGATTAACAGTGTTGTATAGCAGAAGCCTACAAAACAGTTCAGTTAGTTGCTCAGTCGTGTCTGACTCTTTGCTACGCTGTGAATCACAGCAAACCAGGCCTCCCTGTCCATCACCAACTCCTGGAGTTCACCCAAACTCATCTGCATCGAGTCGGTGATGCCATCCAGCCATGTCATCCTCTGTCATCCCCTTTTCATCCTGCCCTCAATCTCTCCTAGTATCACAGTCTTTTCCAATGAGTCAACTCTTCACATGAGGTGGCCAAAGTATTGGAGTTTGAGCCTCAGCATCAGTCCTTCCCATTAGCACCCAGGACTCTAGGGCGGACTGTTTGGATCTCCTTGCAGTCCAAGGGACTCTCAAGAGTCTTCTAAACACCACAGTTCAAAAACATCAATTCATTGGCGCTCAGCTTTCTTCACAGTCTAACTCTCATATCCATACATGGCCACTGGAAAAAACCATAGACTTGACTGACAGACCTTTGTTGGCAAAGTAATATCTTTTGAATATGCTATCTAGATTGGTCATAACTTTCCTTCAAAGGAGTAAGTGTCTTTTAATTTCATGGCTGCAGTTACCATTTACAGTGATATTGGAGCCCAAAAAACTAAAGTCTGACACGGTTTCCACTGTTTCCCCATCTATTTCCCATGAAGTGATGGGACTGGATGCCATGATCTTCGTTTTCTGAATGTTGAGCTTTATGCCAACTTCTTCACTCTCCTCTTTCACTTTCATCAAGAGGCTCTTTAGTTCCTCTTCACTTTCTGCCATAAGGGTGGTGTCATCTGCATATCTGAGGTTATTGATATTTCTCCCAGCAATCTTGATTCCAGCCTGTGCTTCATCCAGTCCAGCGTTTCTCATGATGTGTTTTGCATATAAGTTAAATAAGCAGGGTGATAATACACAGTCTTGACATAATCCTTTTCCTATTTGGAGCCAGTCTGTTGTGCAATGTCCAATTCTAACTGTTGCTTCCTGACCTGCATATAGGTTTCTCAAGAGGCAGGTCAGGTGGTCTGGTATTCCCATTTCTTTCAGAATTTTCCATCGTTTATTGTGATCCATCCAGTCAAAGGCTTTGGTGTAGTCAATAAAGCAGAAATAGATGTTTTTCTGGAATGCTCTTGCTTTTTCGATTATCCAGTGGATCTTGGCAATTTGATCTTTGGTTCCTCTGCCCTTTATAAAACCAGATTGAACATCTGGAAGTTCACAGTTCACATATTGCTGAAGCCTGGCTTGGAGAATTTTGAGCATTTATTTACTAGCATGTGAAATGAGTGCAATTGTTTGGTAGTTTGAGCATTCTTTGGCATTGCCTTTCTTTGGGATTGGAATGAAAACTGACATTTTCCAGTCCTGTGGACACTGATGAGTTTTCCAAATTTGCTGGCATATTGAGTGCAGCACTTTCGCAGCATCATCTTTCAGGACTTGACATAGCTTAACTGTAATTCTGTCACTTTCACTAGCTTTGTCCTTAGTGATGCTTTCTAAGGCCCAGTTGACTTCACATTCCAGGAAATCTGGCTTTAGGTGTACAAAATTATTTTTTGCATAGTTCTCCTATGTATTCTTGCCATCTCTTCTTAATATCTTCTGCTTCTGTTAGGTCCATACCATTTCTGTCCTTTATCAAACCCATTTTTGCATGAATTGTTCGCTTCGTTTCTCTAATTTTCTTCAAGAGATATCTAGTCTTTCCCATTCTGTTGTTTCCTCTATTTCTTTGCATTGATTGCTGAGGAAGGCTTTCTTATCTCTCCTTGCTATTCTTTGGAACTCTGCATTCAAATTGGAATATCTTTCCTTTTATCATTTGCTTTTCACTTCTTTTCACAGATATTTGTAAGGCCTCCTCAGACAGCCATTTTGCTTTTTTTGCATTTCTTTTTCATGGGGATGGTCTTGATCCTTGTCTCCTGTACAATGTCACGAACCTCCGTCCATAGTTCATCAGGTGCTCTATCTGATCTAGGCCCTTAAATCTATTTCTCACTTCCACTGTATAATCATAAGGGATTTGATTCAGGTCATACCTGAATGGTCTAGTGGTTTTCCCTACTTTCTTCAATTCAAGTCTGAATTTGGCAATAAGGAGTTCATGATCTGAGCCACAGTCAGCTCCCAGTCTTGTTTTTGCTGACTGTATAGAGCTTTTCCATCTTTGCTGCAAAGAATATAATCAAACTGATTTCAGTGTTGACCATCTGGTGACGTCCATGTGTAGTCTTCTCTTGTGTTGTTGGAAGAGGGTGTTTACTATGACCAGTGAATTCTCTTGGCAAAACTCTATTAGTCTTTGCCCTGCTTCATTCTGTATTCCAAGGCCAAATTTGCAGTTACCCCAGGTGTTTCTTGATTTCCTACTTTTGCACTCCAGTCCTCTATAATGAAAAGGACATCTTTTTTGGGTGTTAGTTCTAAAAGGTCTTGTAGTATTCATAGAACCATTCAGATCAGATCAGATCAGATCAGTCACTCAGTCATGTCTGACTCTTTGCAACCCCATGAATCACAGCACGTCAGGCCTCCCTGTCCATCACCAATTCCCTGAGTTCACTCAGACTCACGTCCATCGAGTCAGTGATGCCGTCCAGCCATCTCATCCTCGGTCGTCCCCTTCTCCTCTTGCCCCCATTCCCTCCCAGAATCAGAGTCTTTTCCAGTGAGTCAACTCTTCGCATGAGCTGGCCAAAGTACTGGAGTTTCAGCCTTAGCATCATTCCTTCCAAAGAAATCCCAGGGCTGATCTCCTTCAGAATGGACTGGTTGGATCTCCTTGCAGTCCAAGGGACTCTCAAGAGTCTTCTCCAACACCACAGTTCAAAAGCATCAATTCTTTGGTGCTCAGCCTTCTTCACAGTCCAACTCTCACATCCATACATGACCACAAGAAAAACCATAGCCTTGACTAGACGGACCTTTGTTGGCAAAGTAATGTCTCTGCTTTTGAATATGCTATCTAGGTTGGTAATAACTTTCCTTCCAAGGAGTAAGCGTCTTTTAATTTCATGGCTGCAGTCACCATCTGCAGTGATTTTGGAACCATTCAACTTCAGCTTTTTCAGTGTTACTGGTTGGGGCATAGGCTTGGATCACCCTGATATTGAATGGTTTGTCTTGGAAACGAACAGAGATCATTCTGTCGTTTTTGAGATTGCATCCAAGTGCTGCATTTCAGACTCTTTTGCTGACCATAATGTCTATTCCATTTTTTATAAGGGATTCCTGCCCACAGTAGTAGATATAATGGTCATCTGAGTTAAATTCACCCATTCCAGTCCATTTTAGTTTGCTGATTCCTAGAATGTCGACGTTCGCATCCTTTTTATTATCCTCATTTTTATTTTAAATAATGTAATTTGGAGCCTTTCTTTTTCATTGCCTTTAGGAAAGAGATTGAGAAGAAATGGTGCTAATTCCTTTTTTCAAAATTTGGGTAAAATCCATCGTTTTTGACCTGGGATTTTTTCCTTGGGAAATTTTTGATTACAGATTCAGTTTTTCTTCTAATAATTGGACTGTTGAGATTTCCTATTTAATTTTTATTCAGTTTTGTAAATTATGTTTTTAAGAATTTTTCTATATCTTATAGATTTTCCACTTGTTGGCATGCAGTTGTTCATAATAACCTCTTATTTTCAATTGAATCAGTGCTATCAATTTTAATATTTTTTTCACTTGTAATTTCATAGATTTGGCTCCTCTTTCTTCCTTGGTTAGTCTAACTGTGGTTTTCTTTTATTTATTTATTTTTAATCTCAAAGTAGCAATTCTTACTTTGGTGAGTTTTATTCCTCTTTTTTTTTTTTTCTATTTTATTCATTTCTGCTCTAATGTATATTATATATATTTTTTCCTTCTTCTAACTTTTGTTCAGTTTGTTCTTTCTTCAATTTCTTATGGTGTAGAATTTAGTCATTTATTTGACATCTTTCTTGCTTCTTAATGCAGTCATTTATTGGTATGATTTTCCCCCTTAGATCTGATTTCACTGAATTCCATAATTCTGATGTTTTAATTCTAGCTTAGTTGGTCTTAAGAAACATTTTTAAAATTCTCACTCTAATTTATTCTTTGATCCACTGGCTGCTCAGAAGAATGTATTTGAATTTTCATGTGTTCATGAATTTTCAAGTTCTCTTCTTGCTAATTATTTCCAGTTTCATGTTATTGTGGTCAGAAATATACTTGATATGATTTAAATATTATTTTTTCTAAGACTTGTTTCAATGCCTAACACATGTTCTATTTTACAAAATGTTTCATGTAAACTTGAGAAGAGTGTATTACGCTGCTGTTGAATAGAATGTTCTATTTATGTCTGTTAGATCTATTTGATCTTTAATATTTTTCAAATCCAGTTTTCTTGTTGATTCTCTGTTTGCACTATCTATCCATTGTTGAAAGTATGATATTAAAGTTCCCAATTTTTTGTAGATCTGTTATTTCTCTTTTTAAATCTCATTTTTTTTAGATGCTTTGGTTTTTGAGACACAAATGTTTAGAATTATTGTATCTTCTTGATAGATAGATCTCTGTCACTTTTTTCTTTTTTTTTTTTTACCATTTTAAATTCAAAGTATATTTTGTATTTATAAGTATAGCTATGACTGTTCTTTTTTCTGTTACCACTTGACTGAAATGAGGACATTACCACTGCAATACTTTCAGACAATGTGTGTCCTTAAAGCTTAGTGAATCTCTTGTAGGCAGCATCTTTTTGAGTCTTGTTTTCTTATCCATTCAATCATTCTATATCTTTCTTTAAAAAATATTGGAATAATGCTGTTTTACAGTGTTATTAGGAAAAGGCAATGGAACCCCTCTCCAGTACTCTTACCTGGAAAATCCCATGGACAGAAAAGCCTGGTAGGCTGCAGTCCATGGGGTCGCTAGGAGTTGGACACGACTGAGCGACTTCACTTTCACTTTTCACTTTCATTAATTGGAGAAGGAAATGGCAACCCACTCCAGTGTTCTTGCCTGGAGAATCCCAGGGACGGGGGAGCCTGGTGGGCTGCCATCTCTGGGGCTGCACAGAGTCAGACACGACTGAAGCAACTTAGCAGTAGCACAGTGTTATTAAATAGATCTCTAGATTCATCCACATTGCTGCAAATAGCATTATTTTGTTCTTTCTTATGGCTGAGTAATATTCAATTATTTATTTTTATATATGCATCATATATTGTTTATCCATTAATCTGTTGATGGATATTTATGTTACTTCCATATCCTGACTATTGTAAATAGTACCACAATGAATATTGAGGTATATGTATCTTTTTGAATTATGATTTTTGGATATATTCTCAAGAGTGAGATTGCTGGATCATATGGTAACTCTGTCCTTTGTTTTTTAAAGGCCATTCATACTGTTATCCATAGTGACTGTATTAATTTACATTCCCAAAAACAGTGTAGGAGAGTTCCCTTTTCTTCACATCCTCTCTAGAATTTATAGTTACAGATCTTTTGATGATGGCTGCTCTGACTATTGTGAGGTTATACTGGCATAAAAACAAAAATATAGATCAATGGAACAGTATAGAAAGTCCAGATATAAACTCATGTATCTATGGTCACCTAATTTATGACAAAGAAGGAAGATTATACAATGGAGAAAAGACAGTCTCTTCAATAAGTGGTGTTGGAAAACCTGGATGGCTACATGTAAAATAATGAAATCAGAACACTCCTTAAAACCATACACAAAAAATAAACTAAAAATTGATTAAAGATGTAAATGTAAGGTTTGATATTGTTACTCTCTTAGAGGAAAACAGGTTGAATATTCTTTGGCATAAATCTTACTAAGGTCTTTTTCAATCCACTTCCTAGAGTAATGACAGTAAAACATAAACAAATGGTAGCTAGTTAAACAAAAGCTTTTGTACAGAAAAGGAAACTTAAACAAAACAAAAAGACAACCCTCAGAATGGGAGAAAATATTGCAAATGAATCAACAGACAAGTGAGTAATCTCCAAAATATATAAAAAGCTCATGCAGCTCAATAAAACAAACAAAACCCAGCCCAGTCAGAAAATGAGTGAAAGATCTAAAGAAACATTTATCCAAAGAAGACAAACAGATAGCTAAGAAACCCATGATGAAATGCTCACCATCACTAATTATCAGAGAAATGCAAGTCATTCAATGTCTTTTGATTAAAGAATCTAATCCATTTATATTTAAAGTAGTTAATGATACATATGCCTTTTTTTTTTTTTTTGTATTCAAAACTGTGTTTTTCTCTCTTGAAGTGATACAATTCTACTTATATCTGATGAAGTAAATAGTAATAAATTTCAATGACTGTTAGCAGAAGTGACAACATTTTATATCTAGATAGCCAAATGTGTAATTGCACACCATCTAGGTAAAGATATTTAATTTTTTTAGTGTAAATATTCCCTTTTATTGTGTTTTTGTTTACTGTCTTCTGGTTGTTTTCTATATACATTTTTTTTTCTTCTTCTCTCTTTTCATTTTGGACATCTTTTGATATCAGAGTGTTTTGATTTCTTTATTGGGTTCACTTGCATAATTACTACAAAATTTTCTCTTATCATTATCATGAGGCTTACAGGAAGTATCTTAAAAATATACCACACAATTTAAAACTGAAAACAACCTAATATAAATAAAATTTATGTATTTTACACTTATACTTCTCCACCTCCTCATTATTTAGGTTATTACTGTCATAATTTACCTATTTTTATACTGTGTTACTGATAACAGCTTATCATATTTATTATTATTTTACTAAATTCATTTTTTAAGGTCTGGTGGCTCAGACAGTAAAGCGTCTGTCTGCAATGCTGGAGACCCGGGTTCAATCCCTGGGTCAGGAAGATATCCTGGAGAAGGAAATGACAACCCACTCCAGTACTCTTGCCTGGAAAATCCCATAGACAGAGAAGCCTGGTAGGCTACAGTCTATGGGGTCGCAAAGAGTTAGACACAACTGAGCAACTTTACTTCTACTTCTAATAGAATTGTAAGTGAGTTATGTACCACTAATACTGTATTACATATGTTACGACTATGAACTTATCATTATCAATGAGATTGATGTCACCTTTTTATGAAGCTATTTTTTTTTTTTTAAGAATCCCTTTTAGGATTTCTTATAAGGAATGTCTGGTGGTAATGAATCACTTCAACTGAATGCAGTTTCATAGAAAAAGCAAGGTGAGATTAAAAAAAAAAAAAAAAAAACAATTCTGAAGTGAGCAATGAAAATAAATAGAGAAAAACAATAGGATGGGAAAGACTAGAGATCTCTTGAAGAAAACTGGAGGTATCAAGGGAATATTTCATGTAAGGATGATAAAGGACAGACATGACAAGGAATTAATAGAAACAGAAGAGATTAAGAAGAATTAGCAAGAATACACAAAACTATACAAAAAAGATCTCAGGGCCTCAGATAACCACTATGGTGTGGTCACTCACCTAGAACCAGACCTCCTGGAGTATGAAGTCAAGTGGCACTTAGGAAGGATTACTATGAACAAAGCTAGAGGAGGTGATGAAATTTCATCTGAGTTATTTCAAATCCTAAAAGATGATATTGTTAAAGTATTGCACAGAATATGTTAGTAAATTTGGAAAACTCAGAAGTCATCACAGTACTGGAAAAGGTCACTTTTCATTCCAATCCCAAAGAAGGGCAATGCCAAAGAATGTTCAAACTACCAAACAACTGTGCTCATTTCACATGCTATTAATAGCAAGATTATGCTCAAAATCCTCTAAGCTAGGCTTCTGCAGTCCGAGAACCATGAATTTGCAGATGTAAAAGCTAGATTTAGAAGAGGCAAAGAAACCAGATATCAAATTGCCAACATTCACTGGATCATAGATAAAGAGAGATAATTCCAGGAAAACATCTATTTCTGCTTCATTGACTATGCTAAAGCCTTTGTGTGGATCACAAGAACTGAAACATGGGAATATAAGACCACATTACTTGCCTATGAGAAACCTGTATGCAAGTCAAGAAGAAACAATTATATCCAGACATAAGAAAAAGGACTGGTTCAAAATTGCCAAAGGCTGTATAATATCACATGGCTTATTTGACTTATATGCAAAGTACACCCTGTGAAATGCTGGACTGGATGATTCACAGGCTGGAATCAAGTTTATCAGGAGAAATATCAGCAACCTCAGATACGCAGATGATACTACTCTAGTGAAAGAGGGTGAAGAGTACCTAAAAAGCCTCTTGATGAGGGTGAAAGAGGAGAATGGAAAAGCTGACTCGATATTCAAAAACTAAGATCATGGAGTCTGGTGTCATCACTTGATGACAAATAGAAGGGATAAAAGTGGAAAGAGAGGCAGATTTTATTTTGTTGGGCCCCAGAATCACTGGGCAGTGACTGCAGCCATGAAAGTAATAAAACACATGCTCCTTGGAAGGAAAGCAATGAAAAACCTAGATAGCATATTAAAAAGCAGATATATCACATGCTGACAAAGATTCATATAGTCAAAACTATGTGGTTTTTTTTTTTTTTTTTTTTTCCAGTAGTCATGTACAGATGTGAGAGTTGAACAATAAAGAAGACTAAGCACTGAAGAATTGATTCTTTTGAATTGTAGTGCTGGAGAAGGCTCTTGATAGTCCCTTTTACATCAAGGAGATTAAACCAGTCAATCCTAAAGGAAATCAATGTGGAATATTCATTGGAAGGACTGGTGCTGAAGTTGAAGTTCCAATATTTTGGCCACCTGATTTAATGACCCAACTAATTGAAAAAGACCCTTTGCTGGGAAAGATTGAGGGCAGGAGAAGGGAGCAGCACATGAGATGGTTGGATGGCATCACTGATTCAATGTGTATGAGCTTGAGCAAATTCAGGAGACAGTGAAGGATAGGAAAGCCTGACAGGTTGCAGTCCATGGAGTCTCAAAGAGTCAAACACTACTCAGCAAATGAAAAACAACAAAAACATGTAAATTCTGACTTTTATTTTGCTACTCTCAAAATTCTTTGTCTTGAAGTTTGATAATTATAATTTGTCTCAATGTAGCCTTGTTTAGGTTCAATCTATTTGGGTTCTTTGGCCCTCATACTTTTAGAGGTCCATTTGTGTCCCCATATTCAGGAAGAGTTCAACCATTATGACTTTAACACTATTTTCTGTCCTTTATCTTTCTCTTTCCCCATTTGGAATTTCCATAAGGTGAGCATCCTTTCTCTTCCTTGTGTCTCGCAATTCCCATTAGCTTTCTTAATTGTTTTCCTTTTCTTCCCATTTTCCCTCTTCTGAATATGCAAATTCCAACATTCTGTCTTCTTTTTATTTATGGTAGGCTCTGCTTTTGGAGCTCTTTTTTAAATTCTTTAGTTCTGTTATTTTATTTTTTACCTTTAGGGATTCTGTATTTATTGGTGGTGGTGTTGCTGTTTTGTTGTCAATCTTATTTTGTTCATATGTTGTTTTCTTAATTTAATTTTTTTGTCTGTCTTTCTTGTAACTCATTAAACTCCTTTAAAAAATTATTCTGAATCTTTGTGTAAATGTTCATAGATTTTCATTTCTTTAAGGTCAGTTTTATCAGATTTCTTTTCATGGTGTCACATTTATTTGATTTTTCCTGACTCTTGATTTCTCCTGTTGGTGTCTGTGTATTTGAGTAATCAGGCTCTTCTTCCAGATTTTAGAGGTTTTTCTTCAGCAGAGACTGTCCTGCCTTAGTGAGCTCAGTTTGGGTTTCTGAGTGGTAATCTGGTAATGCATTTGGGCAGTTGGGGACTGTGATTAGGTATAATCCTGAGTTAGGCAACTGATAAAGCTCCGAGGATGGGGACCAGTGGGGTTGAAGCTTGAACCAATGGCTGAGAATAGTTGGGTGGAATTGCTGGCTTGGTTTCCTACCAAAGTGAGGCTTTATGATGTCTGGATTTTTAGTAGATGGTTAGGACTAGCTGCTATACTCAGTAGGAGACAAGGTGTGAATGAATCCTTCCATGATGGGACTGTAGGATATGACCTACAGTCTGTATGGCTTATTATTTGGAGGCCCAGATCAGGCCTAATTGTCTACTCAGTTCTCTGGTTAGGTGAAGCCACTGCTTATGTTCTGAAGATGGAGGAGGCATGGGTTGTGCTATGTGTTCAAATGTCACTGTATGAAGGGCTGTTGGGACAAACAAAATCCACATACTCTGGTAAGGTTCCTTTATCAGATAGGCTAAAGGCAATATTCAGTGATGAGTGGGACTGTGAATTAGAGTCCCTGCCCAGCAACAGCAGAAGCAGCTCTAAAGCTGGTAAGTAAGGCCTTCTTGTCTTAATTCGAGCTGACCTGCATCCCAACTTCCTTGGCCAAATACGGTTGCTTGGTTTACTCTGCAAACTATTGACTCTGTTAGCCCTTCTCTTGGGTCCCCCAATGACTCAGTGAGTAAAGCATCTGCCTGGAATGCAGGTGATACAGGTTCAATCCTTGGGTCAAGAAGATCCCCTAGAGGAGGAAATGGCAACCTACTTCAGTATTCTTGCCTGGAAAAAAAATCCCATGGACAGAGGAATCTGGTGGGCTACAGTTCAAGGTGTTACAAAGAGTTGGACATGACTGAATGACTAAACAAGCCCATTTCTTAGCTCAAGCATCTCTGGGTCCACACTCAACCAAGAGTTGTCAGCTTTGGTCAGATTGGTCTGGGAGGCATTCTCTAGAGCAGATGGGGCTATGATTCAACTCCTTGCCTAGGCATAGGCTAACTGGTTTTTAGGGTCAGCATAATTACTTATTTGAGGGCCCAGCAAAGCAGATCTGTACCCCACCTAGCTCCATGATCAGAATCCGCTCCTTACTTGGCTCTGCAGATGAGCAAAGCTTTTGGTTGGGATTACTACTTGGGCACTGCAGGTGTGAAATCAGTGTGTTGAGACTACTATGCTAATTTTGAAAGCCCCTCACTGCTTCTGTCACAGTCAGATTCCTAGTAATTGAGCCTTGCAGAGTCCCCTGAAATTCTTGCAGTGCAAGATCAGAAATAGGGGTTTATGCAGAGTGATCCACTAAGCTGGGATCTCTTTTCCAACTGGGGGCTGAGGGGTGACCTTTCAGCATGGTTCTGTGCTGTCCTAGGGAAGGAGAAATGGCATCAATATGTAACAGATTCTCTGACTTTCTAATGTGCCCATTTTTGTCTCTGTGGTGCATGTATTGCTTTTGCCTCATCCTTCTTTTTTTAAGATTCTCTCTGCTGCTGCTGTTAAGTTGCTTCAGTCATGTCCGACTCTGTGTGACCCCATAGATGGCAGCCCACTAGGTTCCCCCATCCCTGAACTCTCCAGGCAAAAACCCTGGAGTGGGTTGCCATTTCCTTCTCCAATTAAGGAAACTGAAAAGTGAAAGTGAAGTCGTTCAGTCGCATCTGACTCTTAGCAACCCCATGGACTGCAGCCCACCAGGCTCCTCCGTCCATGGCATTTTCCAAGAAAGAATACTGGAGTGGGTTGCCATTGCCTTCTCTCAGTGGTGACGAATTCTTGAATAGTTGTTAGCTATTCTTCATAAGAGGGGGAACAAAGTCATAAATGATTGATAATTGCCATTTACAGCATACATTTATTTTTTTTTTTTTTTTTAATGTCTGAACTGAATAATTGGAAAGAAAACCCTTTCAAATACCCAACATGAGATTTTTGAGGAGATGTGATAAGCAGAAGCAGAATCAGCCTTCTGTATCATCACACTAAAGACAAATTTCTTGCCCAATCCCTGCCCCCCTCCTCTCTGCCTTCAGGTCATTTTTATCCAGAAACATGGAGAAGTCCTGGTTTTGGCCACGTGAGTCTGATTAGGATGTGGATGCATGGACAACTTGTCAAGCATCTGAGGTACATGCTGTGACTTTAGTTTACAGAACCCATAAGGCAGCATGCTACCAGCTGAGACTGAGGATTCTGGCAGCCTTTTACAATGTTAAGGGATTTGAGAAGATCTTGGAAAAAAAATTACCAAGTGTTTATAAAATATATGATGAATCAACCACAGAGATGAAACAAGACCTCTTGAGGGAAAAATAATCATCAGACATGTGATGAGTCTCTAGAACCCAGGTTAAAAAAACAAAAAAGTCAGAGTAAATGCTTATTTCTGAAATTGTTCATATAGGCAAAAAAGATAAAAAGTGATATGAGGCCAACTTTTATTATTTTCTCAGATTGAAAGAGGAAAAACACAAAAGAACCAAGAAATAATATTTAAAAAATAAAGACTAAGTCCAAATGATCCAATATTGAGTAAATAAGGTTTTGGTAAGAAAGAAGAGAATATGAGAAAATATTGATTAGCTGAAAGAAGTTTCACCTAGTTGAATAAAGACTTGATATTTTGATTCAAGAAGGTAAACTAACTTATGGACACAGAGCTTGAAACAAAACAACCGTAATAACATGCACCCATTACATATCTAAATATCATGATAAAAACTCATGAAGCTTAAGTACATTTAAGGAGAATCACATTTACAATCTTTTCATGTAAAAAATAAAAAATAATGCTACAATAAATTAGAGCAGCATATACAGAAAGCAGAAACATTTTGCAATGCTAAATTATAATTCCAGGACACTTTTATATTTTTTGAAGTACAGAAGTGTGTTTTTAGATATATGAACACTGTAAGATGGTATTACTGTTATAACACTTTAGCTTATAAATAAAAATAAGACAATACTGTTTATCTTAAACAAAAGAGTATTCTTAAAAGTTAAAGAGGAGATAGTAAATGTCTTCTCTTTAAACTGGGGGGAAAAATTCAGGGTAATTAATATGACCACTTCAGTCAGAATTGTTTTAGATGTCTGAATAATACAATAAAGCAATAAAAAATAGCAACAAGGATAATACAAAATTGTCACTATTGGTGGATGATGTAACTGTGTATCAATAACATCCAAAAATAAACTATTGAAATAAATTATTAGAATGAGTAAAAATTATACCAATTTTGTTATATGGAGTGTCAGTAAAATAAGTCAATTGCAATTCTGTAAATGAGTAACAAAGAATTAATGCTTTTTAAAGAAGTGATTTATAATAGCAACAAATTAAATACTTTGAAACAGATATAATATGTAAAAGGTCTTTATGCAATAAGCTACAATATAGTATTGGCATATACTAAAAAAGGAAATCAATAGAAAACATTATATTTACATGGATTAGGAAACTCAAGTTAATTCTCTCCACATTAATCTCAGATTAGTGACAAACAATTGAAGTTCAAAATGAATATCTTTTCAAAAATTTGACTAGCTAATTTTGAAGCTTACATGGAAAAATCAAAGGGAAAGGAATAGACAAGCTCTGCTGAAAAGACCAAAATGTAGGAGAAGTAGCTGCAATATAACAAATTAATTTCAAACACTACATTTAAGACTTCTAGTTCTGCTGAGATGTAATCATTTCATTTTTCTTAGGTTCTCCCCTACTGCTAAAGGGCCCTGGAGGTAACACAATAAACACACAAGTCTCTGAATTGTGGAAAGAAGGAGAGCTGTCTAGGGATCTTGGATCGTGAAGATATATGTTCCTGTCCCTCTAATATATCCTGAGGAGTTTCTCCAGAGGCTTCTGTCCTGGACTCTCCAACAGGAACAGACTAGAGACTAAAAAGAAGCCTGATCATTGAACCAAAGGGTGAGGAAAAGAATGGCCTGATGACAACATTTTTATGGGAATGTCAGCCATCTTTTATTCAATCACCAATGGAAGAACTACCCCTTTCAAAGGTTTCAGAGAAACCTTGTGGGAAACTGATTTAGCACCACGTGTCACTGATCCTGTTCACAGTGCCAGTTCTCTTGCTGTTCACACTGTTTGCCGAATCCAGGGTAGGCAAGGCACAAACTAAGAGGCTGGAAGAAGACTTGAGGAGCCATAGGAACTGCAGACCGGTTTATTCTGTCCTGGCTGGTGCAGCAGCTGTAGCAGCAGCCGTACCATAATCTAACCAACACAATCTCTCTCCTGGCTGGCACAGCAGCCATAACAGCATTCTCTCTCAGCTGGTGCAGCATCCGTATGCAGACACACTATATTCTCTCCTCTCCCGGCTGACCCAATGGACACAGCCATGATGCAGTGGTAATGCTGCCACTTTTCTAGGTGAAGTTCACACAGCTGTACCATACATGGTAGCCTGTGACCAAGCAAGTGCCTCGTGATGCACATGAGTGATCTCAGCTGTTATACAATCATTATTTACAAAACATGAGGCAAGAGCAAGAGGCAGTGAGTTAAGAGAGCTTGACTGTGCCATCTTGGCTAATTTGCTTTCCCTACACACCAACTGACCACCTGCCATTCCACCCCATCCTGAAGGAAGCAGGCAGTGGTGCTCTGTCCTGCAGGTGGTGTCAGCAAGTGAGTAGACAGCAGATCTTCCAACCCCTACCCAATGGAAATAGGAAGTGTACCAGTTGTCTTCCTGGGACAACGTTGGTGGGCCTAGCAAGAAGTTGATTTTCCACCTAAACGTGAAGGAAGCAGATGGCTCTCTGATGATCTAAGAAGGAAAGTACTAGCAGAGTCCAGTCTCAAGCTGGACTTCCAGCTCCAATTAGCTACAGTGAAACTCGCCTCAGGAAGAGTAAGCTCACTCTCATTGCCATGAGGCTTCCCTACACTCCTTCCTGCCCCCTGCATGTCATCCAGTTCTTATGGATAACAGCCTCAGCATACATGGCATCAGCAACACTGAACAAGGTGCTGCAAGCCAGGACTAGTAAACACTTCAATATCCCACCTAATTCTATCCTTCATGTCACTGAGACTCCATGAAGCTGAATGTCTACCTCCTGCTGATAGCAATGACTGAAGAAGGCAAGACAAAGCAAAGGGCACTAGTTCTTTGTCTTCTCCTTCAACTCTTGAGTTTAGCAGGTCCAAAAAGGAAGCTAAGAACCTAACCCAATCTGGTATCAATCAAACATAATGAGGTGGACAATGGTGAGATAATCAACATTCAGCTTTCAAGCTTCCTTCTTGGGAGCAAGGCCCAAAATGAAGATGTGCCCAACCTCCAACCTGCATTAATGAGGTTGATGTGGTGGGAGGGTCACTTATCCTTTTGGGGAGTCAGAAGGGTACAAAGGGTAGCTAAGCTTCTGGTACCACATTAGAGCAACAAATCAGTTGAATAGTTCCTATGATTTACTCTCCCTTGTGACACTTGGATCCAGAAAAGTACTGGTCTTACCATATCAGTTGGAGGAGAACAGATAGAACTAAGTCAATGTTCTACATTTGAGATGCTGTTTGTGGGGCCCAAATAGAAACTTATATGTTCACATATACACATGGCCCACATGCTACATCTCAACAGAGATTCCAGATTCTTATAAGATAACCTGAATGTCTACGATACAATTAAAAATTACTTATCATATGAAAAACCATAAAAAAATGAAAAAATGAGAAAAAGACAATTAACAGATGTCAGCACAGACATATATTAAATGCTGAGATGAACTGAGGTAAACTTTGAAGCAATTATCATAATAGTATTTCAGGAAGCAATAATGCATTCTCTTAAAAGAAATGTAAAATACTGCAAATTACTAAACCTCAACTCTCAAATGTACCAACACTTAACAAATGTATAATAGTCATGCAGGGTGTGCTTTTTCACCAAAATAGAATCAAATTAAAAATCAATAACAGGAAAATAAGAAAATCTTCACAATCTTGGAGATTCGAAATATGCTTCTAAACAGTCATGCATCAAAGAGGAAGTTAGAGAGGACATTGAAAAACACATAAAAGTGAATGAAAAAAATCAAAATGCAACATAAAATACGTCAAATGTAGCTAAAGCAGTATTGTGAGGAAAACTTACCTCACAGAATGCTTACATTAGAAAAGAGGAAATGTCAAAAACAAATCATTCAAATTTCCTAGAGAAAGTAGAAAACATACAACCCATAAGTCTTTAGCAAGACTAATAAAGATTAAACGAGAGGAAAAATTCATCAAGATTTTTTGGAATTAAATAAGGGAAATCACCACAGATCCTGTAGTCTTAATAAAGTTAATATGCAAACAACTTTATGATCACATTTGAAATTTCAGAGTATATGGATCAATTTCATGAGAACAAGGTACAAAAACTCATTTATGTTAGAAGAGACGACGTGCCTATTTCTATAAACATTAAAGAATTACATTTGTAATTAAAATCTCCCAAAGAAGACATAGCTAGGCCAAGATTATCTCATTGAAGAATTTAAATATTTAAAGAAGAATTAATGCCAGTTTAACACAAAATTTTCAGAAGTATAGGAAGGAACAGTCCCACCTCATTTTTTAAAAGCTACTATTACCAGAAGTATCCAAGAAAAGAAAACCAAAGGCCAATATCCTTCGTCAACTTAACAAATCAAATCCAACACTACTTAAAACAATTATATACAATGACCAATGCCTTTTTCTTCAAGGATATGAGACTGATTAGCCATTTGAAAGTAAGTGGGTGTAATCCAACTTATCAGTGAGATTAAAAATCACATCAATTAATAAAATGTTGCAGGAAAATCATTTGACAAAATAAAAGAATTATAAAAACTCTCAACACAGGAATAGAGTGTAATTTCATCAACTTCATATGCAACATTTAAAAACAAACAAAAAGCTACCATTAATAACACAATTAACACTAATCAGATCAGATCAGATCAGTCGCTCAGTCGTGTCCAACTCTTGCGACCCTATGAATCGCAGCATGACAGGCCTCCCTGTCCAACACCAACTCCTGGAGTTCACTCAGACTCACGTCCATCGAGTCAGTGATGCCAGCCAGCCATCACGCACTTTGTCGTCCCCTTCTCCTCCTGCCCCCCAATCCCTCCCAGCATCAGAGTCTTTTCCTATGAGTCAACTCTTTGCATGAGGTGGCCAAAGTACTGGAGTTTCAGCTTCAGCATCACTCCCTCCAAAGAAATCCCAGGGCTGATCTCCTTCACAATGGACTGGTTGGATCTCCTTGCAGTCCAAGGGACTCTCAAGAGTCTTCTCCAAAACCACAGTTCAAAAGCATCAATTCTTCGGCGCTCAGCCTTCTTTACAGTCCAACTCTCACATCCATACATGACCACAGGCAAAACCATAGCCTTGACTAGACGGACCTTTGTTGGCAAAGTAATGTCTCTGCTTTTGAATATGCTATCTAGGTTGGTCATAACTTTCCTTCCAAGGAGTAAGCATCTTTTAATTTCATGGCTGCAGTCACCATCTTCAGTGATTTGGGAGCCCAGAAAAATAAAGTCCGACACTGTTTCAACTATTTCCCCATCTACTTCCCATGAAGTGGTGGGACCGGATGCCATGATCTTCATTTTCTGAATGTTGAGCTTTAAGCCAACTTTTTCACTCTCCACTTTCACTTTCATCAAGAGGCTTTTAAGAACAAGATAAAAAAGTGAAAGTAGTGACTTTCCCTGTGGTTCAAGGGCCAAGACTGCACTCCCAATGCAGGGGGTCTGGGTTTGACTCCTGGTCAGGTAACTAGCTCCCCCATGATGCAAGCAAGTTCTGGCTGTTTTTGTTCAGTCACTCAGTCCTGTCCAAAACTTTATGACCCCATGGACTACAGCAAGCCAGATTTCTCTTTCCTTCACTATCTTCCTGAGTTTGATCAAACTCATGGCCACTGAGACAGTGATGTCATCCAACCATTTCTTCCTCTGTTGTCCTCTTCTCCTCCTGCCTTCAATCTTTCCCAGCATCAGCGTCTTTTCCACTGATTCAATTTTTCCCATCAGGTGACCAAAGTATTGGAGCGTTAGCTTCAGCATCAGTTCTTCCAATGAATATTCAAGGTCAATTTCCTTTAGGATTTGACTGGTTTGATATCCTTGCTGTCCAAGGGACTCTCAAGAGTCTTCAGCACCACACTTCAAAGGCATCAGTTCTTCGGTGCTCACCCTTTTTTTATTGTCCAGTGCTCTCTTACATCCATACAGGATTACTGGAAAAAACATAGCTTTAAATATATGGACCTTTGTAGGCAAAATAATGTCTCTGGTTTTTAATATGCTGTCTAGGTTGTAATTGCTTTTCTTTTAAGGAGTAAGTGTCTTTTAATTTCATGGCTGCAGTCACTATCCACAGTGATTTTGGAGGCCAAGAAAATAAACTCTGTCACTGTTTCCATTGTTTCTCCATCTATTTGCAATGAAGTGATAGGACCAGATATCATCAGTTCAGTTCAGTTCAGTCACTGAGTCATGTCTGACTCTTTGCGGCCCCATGAATAGCAGCACACCAGGCCTCCATGTCCATCACCAACTCCCGGAGTTCACTCAGACTCACTTCCATCGAGTCAGTGATGCCATCGGCCATCTCATCCTCTGTCATCCCCTTCTCCTCCTGCACCCAATCCCTCCCAGCACCAGAGTCTTTTCCAATGAGCCAACTCTTAGCATGAGGTGACCAAAGTACTGGAGTTTCAGCTTTAGCATCATTCCTTCCAAAGAAATCCCAGGGCTGATCTCCTTCACAATGGACTGGTTGGATCTCCTTGCAGTCCAAGGGACTCTCAACAGTCTTCTCCAACACCACAGTTCAAAAGCATCAATCCTTCAGTGCTCAGCCTTCTTCACAGTCCAACTCTCACATTCATACACGACCACAGGATAAACCATAGCCTTGACTAGACGGACCTTTGTTGGCAAAGTAATGTCTCTGCTTTTCAATATGCTATCTAGTTTGGTCATAACTTTCCTTCCATGGAGTAAGTGTCTTTTAATTTCATGGCTGCAGTCACCATCTGCAGCGATTTGGGAGCCCAGAAAAATAAAGTCTGACACTGTTTCCACTGTTTCCCCATCTATTTCCCATGAAGTGACGGGACCAGATGCCAAGATCTTCATTTTCTGAATGTTGAGCTTTAAGCCAACTTTTTCACTCTCCACTTTCACTTTCATCAAGAGGCTTTTTAGTTCCTCTTCACTTTCTGCCACAAGGGTTGTGTCATCTGCATACCTGAGGTTATTGATATTTCTCCCAGCAATTTTGATTCTAGCTTGTGCTTCTTCCAGTCCAGTGTTTCTCATGATGTACTCTGCATAGAAGTTAAATAAGCAGGGTGACAATATACAGCCTTGACGTACACCTTTTCCTACTTGGAACCAGTCTGTTTTTCCATGTCCAATTCTAATTGTTGCTTCCTGACCTGCATACAGATTTCTCAAGTGGCAGGCCAGGTGGTCTGGTATTCCCATCTCTTTCCAATACTTATACCTAGTATACTCTGTCATATAGTGCTTATGCATTAAAATAAATACATATAATCAGAGTATTTTCTGTCTAGAAATGTAACTTTTACCTCATCAATATGATCCACGGGATGGCCTATAGTTCTGAACTCTTTGCTTAAATTTAGATTGACTCCCATGGGTGCTTTTGAAACAAGTTATCCAATGTTTTGTTAAATCCAAGCTACAAATTTAGTGACTGTTTGTGAATCTAGTACCAAAAGTTATTAACCAAGTTGGTAATTCTCTTTTGTATATTCTGTTTTGTTTGGTGTCAAGGAATGAGGACTTAGTTAAGAAGGGAAAAACCTTCTGATTTTATATAGTCTCAGTAATTATAATTCATTCTTCTTTATAGGGATTTACTTAAATGCTTGGAATAAATTCATCTTATCTAAGAAGAAAACTAGTATGTAAGAATAAGAAAAAAAAATCTTTGCCTATTTACAGTTGAAATCTAGGTATGAACTTCTTGGATTCCAACATTGTGCTTTTTCTGCTTTATGTCCTACAGAATCTAAGTTCATGTTGGGTGAATTCCGGCCAGTAACTTACAGTCTTGCCCTTAAGTTAAGATTGATTTTAAGTGTTTTGTCATAATAGTTCTGGATGCTATTTCATATATATATATATAGTATTTCTCATATATACCAAAACCACCATTACTTTAAAAAATATTATTTATTTGGCTAAGATCATCTGTATGCAGGTCAGGAAGCAACAGTTAGAAGTGGACATGGAAAAACAGACTGGTTCCAAATAGGAAAATGTGTACGTCAAGGCTGTATATTGTCACCCTGCTTATTTAACTTCTATGCAGAGTACATCATGAGAAACGCTGGACTGGAAGAAGCACAAGCTGGAATCAAGATTGCTGGGAGAAATATCAATAACCTCAGATATGCAGATGACATCACCCTTATGGCAGAAAGTGAAGAGGAACTAAAAAGCCTCTTGATGAAAGTGAAAGAGGAGAGTGAAAAAGTTGGCTTAAAGCTCAACATTCAGAAAACGAAGATCATGGCATCCAGTCCCATCACTTCATGGGAAATAGATGGGGAAACAGTGGAAACAGTGTCAGACTTTATTTTTCTGGGCTCCCAAATCACTGAAGATGGTGACTGCAGCCATGAAATTAAAAGACACTTACTCATTGGAAGGAAAGTTATGACCAAACTAGATAGCATATTGAAAAGCAGAGACATTACTTTGCCAACAAAGGTCCGTCTAGTCAAGGCTATGGTTTATCCTGTGGTCGTGTATGAATGTGAGAGTTGGATTGTGAAGAAGGCTGAGCACTGAAGAATTGATGCTTTTGAACTGTGGTGTTGGAGAAGACTGTTGAGAGTCCCTTGGACTGCAAGGAGATCCAACCAGTTCATTCTGAAGGAGATCAGCCGTGGGTGTTCTTTGGAAGGAATGATGCTAAAGCTGAAACTCCAGTACTTTGGTCACCTCATGCAAAAAGTTGGCTCATTGGAAAAGACTCTGATGCTGGGAGGGATTGGAGCAGGAGGAGAAGGGGACGACAGAGGATGAGATGGCTGGATGGCATCACTGACTTGATGGACGTGAGTAAGTGAACTCCGGGAGTTGGTGATGGACAGGCAGGCCTGGCGTGCTGCAATTCATTGGGTCGCAAAGAGTCGAACACGGCTGAGCAACTGAAATGAACTGAACTGAAGTATTAGAAAGACATAAATTCTTCCTCCCTTTAGTCAATTCAGAGATAATCTCAAAAACAAAGAAGTTGTTACCTGACTGCATGAATTCTTATGTGGCCAATAGCAGGTTCTTTTAAATCTCCTTATGAATTGGCATCTCAACACTGATATTTCAAAGTGCATCTTCTCCAAACATAGAGTGAAGTTATCTGCCATAGAACTACAGCAACTAGAAAAGGCCTAGAAGGAAGTATTCATAAATGTAATAACTTATTAGAGAAATATATGCAAGGAAACCAAGCAGTGTAAATGAATTATCACTTAAAATATTACCTATATAGTACTATAATACCATATGGGAGTGGTTGTATAGCTATGAATTTGCCAGAAGTCATAGAACCAAATGTGTAAAAAGTGTGAATTTTATCTTGTGTCTATTATTTCAAAAAACTTGATTTTAAAGAAATAGCACTTATCCCAATTTGTATTTTTTTATACTCTTTGATTACTTACAGTGTTTTTACTGCCCCTACACTAGAACTAAGCTCCATAAAGAAAAAGACTTTTTATTTTACTCATTACTGTGTATCCAGCAGTCTACAGTACTGGGCATATAATATTTGTTCACGTATTTCTTTGTTGGACTCTGTTGAATAAACCAATATATGAATTAGAATTTATTTGCTTGGCAGTAGATTTTTTTTATCAAATTGATATTACAACATTAGCAGAAACATTAGAAAGAGGAAAAAATATCCCTCAGAGACTCACCTTTATTTTTTTGCCATTCTTTCTTGTATTTTTCACACATGTAAAAGCATAGCAGAAAGCAAGTGTATATCAACAATTCTGTATTTGAGCAGATGTTTATGACCCACAATCAGAAACACCAGAAGAAGTCAGGAACATTTTCTAATCCAGTATTACAAACCATATTGGAATAAACCTTTAGTTGAAAAACACAGTTGACTATTCAAGAAAAACACAGTTGACTATTCAGTTGCTTCACTGCCATAGGGAAAAGCAAGTTGGTATATTCTAGTAGAGAGAGGTAACTTCATGTATTCTATGGTATAGCTTCTTTTAGCTTTCTCAGAATGACACTGCTTTTCTCACAATGAATAATAGCAAAACTACCCTATTAGAAATTGCAGGAAAGCCAGGAATCTACCAAACTTCTCTCTATCAGATTTAAGAATTTCTCAGTCAAGTATTACCATCTTTGGAGTGAGAGGCAATCTAATTGACTTTAATATGTGCTGTAATAATTATTTACATAAATTTTATTTGCATTAATTGTTACCTGTACATAGGGAGAGAAAGTGAAGGCAATTATAATTCTTACTAGGAGAATTTTGTGAATTCCTTACCAAGCATTTGAGAAACCAATCACTCTTGTGAAATATTAAAACCTCTGTTCAGCCTATTTTAGAAGGAGAGGCCGGCAGAAAAAAATAAAAGACACCTTCAGAATCCAACAGAATGAAAGTTAGTGTCAGAAATCTCATATATAGAAAACTTTATAGAAGATCATCAAGTTGCATATAAAATATTTCTTAAAAATACAAAAAAAAAAAGAAGTAAAATATTAAATGTTTTCCCTGTAAGATTGGGAGTGAGATAGAGCTGTCCACTCACAACACTATCTTCAAGATAATGCTAGAACTTTAAGCCACTTCATAAAGGCAAGATTAAGAAATAAGTGACAGATTAAAAAGGAGGATAGAAAAAAAAGTCACTGTTTTTCTTTCTGTTTGCCAATGCATGATGTACATGTAGAAAATTCTAAAACATCTGAATTAGGTTACTTCTGCTTTTATAACAAAATACCACAGACTAGGTGGCTATAACACCAGACATTTATTTTCTCATGATTCTGGAGGCTAGATGTCCAAGCAGGATGAGTTTCTTCTAAGGCCTCTTATCTTGTCTTGTCAATGGCTATTTGCTCAAATGGCCAAACTCTGTGTACATGTGTTCTCATCTCTTCTTACAAGGACACTGGTAACATAGGATTAGGGCACATTCTAATGACCACATTCTTACCTTAATCCCCCCGCTTTAACGGCTCTGTTTTTAAATACTGTCACTTTCTAAGGCACCTGGAGTTAGGACTTCAAAATATGAATTGAGAGAAGGTCACATTTCAGCCCATAACAACATCTCAAGTAAAAAATCCTAGAACTAATACACGTGTGCAAAGAGTTCAGAATATAAAAAAAAATTAACACTCAATAATCAACCATATTTCTGTATACTAACTTTGAAGATATAAAAACAAAAATTAGAATCACAATACAACTTAAAACCATTACACAGAATGTGAAAGACAATAACAAAGCATGTAAAGGATTGGCATAGAGAAAGTTATAAAAAGTAGATGAAAAAATAAAAGCCCTTAATAAATGGAGAGTCATACTGTGATAATGGATTTGAAGAATCAACATATAAAAGACTATGGTTGCAGCTTATTGAAACCTTTATTAAAGCTTTTTTTTTTTTTTTTTTTTTTTACATAGGCAGAGGATTATTCTGTGATTTATATAGAAAGCAAAGTAGCTGGAATAGGTTATTTTTAAAAAATAGGGTATTTTAAAAAAATACCAATAGAGAATCACTCTACTAGATTTCATCACTTGTCATATAGATTCACTGGTTAAAACTGTGTAATTGCAGATATGCTAAGATCAGTAGGGTATAAAAAAGAACCCAGAAGACACATGTAAAATGCTCAATTGGTTTTGTACAAAGGTAAAAAGCAAACAAACAAAAAACAGTGGAAAGGATGAAAGATAGCCTTTTCACCAAATGGTGCTAGACTAATTGGATGACTACAGGGGAAATAAAAGAATCATGACATCTAACCCATACTCTATACAGAAATTATCCCAAAATGACACAGTTCTGTGATGTTTAATTTTATGTGTCAACTTGACAGGACCATGGTGCTCAAATATTTCACCAAATATTCTGGGGATGAGAAGTTACATTGATAGAAGTTGAGTAAAACAGACTCATTTCTATAATATAAGTCAGTTGCATTTAATCAGTTGAAGATCTAAATTGAATAAAAGACTGCTCCCCTCTGAGACTCTGCAGCAGATGCCTTCAGACTTCAATTGCAGTGTCAGCTCTTTCCTGAGTCTCCAAGGCATTCAGCCACCATGCAGATTTTGGGCTATCCAGCCACTGTAGCAAAATATGTCCTTATTTATATATCCATATTCTACTAGCTACATTTCTCAGGAGAATCATGGACCTACACACAAAACTGAATTTGTAACCTTTCACTCAAAAAAAAAAAAGAAAAAAGAAAAATTAGAGAAAATCTTCAGGATCTAGAGCTAGGAAAAAGAGCTTACAGACCTGGTACTAAATTTATGATTCCTGAAAGGAAAGAAAGGATAAATCAGACCTGATTAAATTAAAATATCATTAACAGGATAAAATACAAATCACAAACTGACAACAGAAAATATTTTCAAACCACTTATCTGACAAAGAAATAGTATCTAGGATATATTAAGAGCACTCAAAATTCAATAGTAAAAAGAAATCTAAAATTTAAAAAAAAATAGCATCAATACTGATGACCATATGAAAAATACCAGATCATTTATGCATTGCTAGTGAAACTGTGAAATTGAACACCCATTCTGGAAAAGTTTGGAAGTTTCTTTGCAATTAAACATTTAACTACTAATGACCAAACAGTTGAATATTTGGATATTTATCTCAGAGAAATAAAAATTATTGTTTACATAAAAGCCTATACAAGAATATTCACTTTAAAACTGGAGGCTTCAGAATTCCCTCAAAAGGTGAATGATAAAAGGAGCTGTTGTGCATCATATCATGGAACTCTTGTTGTTTTGTTGCTCAATTGTGTCCAATTTTTCTGTGACTCCATGAACTACACCCTACAAGTCTCCTCTGTCTATGGGATTTCCCAGGCAAGAATACTGGAGTGGATTGTCATTTCCTTCTCCAGAGGGTCTTCCCAACCCAGGGATTGAACCAGTGTCTCCTGCATTGGCCGGTGGATCCTTTACTCCTGAGTCTCCAGGGAAGCCCTACCATGGAATACTACCTAGCAATAAAAGTGAATACCTCACTTATACATGCCTTAATGAAGTTCTGGAAAAATATACTCAGGGAAAAAAGGCAATCTCCAAAGAGTATGTATTGAATTACCCCGTTTATATGACACTCTTGCGAATCCCAGGGACGGGGGAGCCTGGTGGGCTGCTGTCTATGAGGTCTCACAGTCGACACAACTGAAGCAACTTAGCAGTAGCAGCTTAGCAGCCTGAAATATGAAAGTTATAGAAATGGAGAACATTAATACTCACTGGGTGGTAGAAATGCAGTGGAGAAGAGAAGGTATGTGTGGCTGAGACAGACAAGAGCAGGAATCTTTGTGGTAACGGAAATATCATCTTCAATATATCAATGTAAGTTTCCTGATTGTGATACTGTAATATAGCTTTGAAAGTTGTTATTTCAGATGTAACTGGGTAAATGAAGAGATATGGTAGCTTTATTATTCTTATAACTGCATGTGAATACTCAACTGTATCAAAATTAAAGTTTTAATTAAAATGCTACATTAAGACAAAACTGCTATTTTTCCAAGATTATATTTTCCAACATATTGAAACTTGGTTTATGATAAAGATGTTACAGAGGAATATTAAGGAGAAGACAATCATTGGTGCTAGCTCATTTGGAAAAGTATAGGGTAAAATGAAACTTGGCCCTTTCTTCACCCCATAAATAAAGTGAATTTTAGATGATTTATGGTTATTACTATGAAAAGTAGCACAATAATAATTTTAGAAGATAATATAAGATTATATCTTCAAGGTTTGGGGAGTAGAACATAATTTCATTTTCAAAATATTTTGTTGAAGTATTGTTGATATACAATGTTGTGCTAATTTCTGCTATACAATAAATTTATTCAGTTATATATTCTTTTTCATTATATTTTATCACATGATATTGAGTACAGTTCCCTGTACTATTCAGTAGGACATTTTATTTAGCCATTCTATGTATATTAGTGCTCATTCCAAAGTTTAAATCCTTCTTTCCTCCACCCCTCTTCTCAAGAATTTTTTCAATAAGATACAAAAACTGTAAACTCAATGAGAAAAGTGCTGCATTCTAATACATTAAAATTGTGAAATTCTGCTTATCAAAATACAATTTTAAAATAGTAAAAACAAATGGCAAAAGTGATGAAGATGTATATTCTGACAATGAGATCATACAGTCTATGAAGAATCATCTACAAATCAATAAGATAAAAAGATACATAGCAATGTAGAAAAAAGAGATTAAAACATATTTCATGAGATAACCAAATAGAAAGTTAAGTTATAAAATAGATGCTCAGAATCATTATAATCAGAGGAAAACAAACTAAAACTAAAATGAAATAACTGCCTCTGCATAGCATACAGAATATTCACTATTAAAAAGACTGAAGCACTATGTGCTGGTGGGCATTTCTATGGATGAAATCATTTTGGGAATGAACTTATACATATTAAAGTAGGAGTCATATATTTCACACATTGCTATTTCTTGTCTTTGGTATATATATACACAACAGAAATATGTATATGTGTGCCCCAAAATATGTGTACTTAAATTTTTTGGTAGAATTATATTTAAAGTACAAAACTGGGAAATGACCAAAATATCCACCAATGTGTAATGAGTGAAGAAACTATGGTATATTCATACAAAAATTCCATTAGGCAATGGAAGTGAATAAAATATTGCTGTCTGTGAAACACTGAAATTTAAGACATCATGTTGAGTGAAAGGGGCCAGATACACCAGAATATCCTGAATATTCCCAGTTCCCAGTTTATAAACAGAACTTTAAACTAAAGTGTATAGGTATGAACATAAAAATGATCAAGTTCCCAAAAACAACTTCTAAAAAAGTTAAGATACAATATTGTAAAAAAAAAAAAAAATATATATATATATACATATATATATATATATATGTATATATATAATGTTTTCTTTTGGACTCTGTGGCAGAGGGAGAGGGTGGGATGATTTGGGAGAACGGCATTGAAACATGTATAATATCATATATGAAACGAGTTGCCAGTCCAGGTTTGATGAACGATACTGGATGCTTGGGGCTGGTGCACTGGGTCGACCCAGAGGGATGATATGGGGAGGGAAGAGGGAGGAGGGTTCAGGATGGGGAACACATGTATACCTGTGGTGGATTCATTTTGATATACGGCAAAACCAATACAATATTGTAAAGTTATAAAATAAAATAAAAAAAATGTTTTCTATGAAATAAAATAACTATGGCTCAAAAAAAAGTTAAGATAGTGATTGCCTTAAGGAAATGAGAGAGCTACGATTGTCAAAATATATGCACAACATGGGTTTTTGATGTGCTGCTAAATTCTAGTTCCTGACTTGAAGAGTGACTATAAGGGTCATTTATGGTAATTTTTTAAGTTAGGTGTTCTTGTTTTAGATACATTTAAAACTTGTGAAGTTAAAGGAATCAGTAAATAAAAATATAGTAAGCCATGAGAAATAATTGTGGGTGCTCAGTCGTGTCTGACTCTTTGCGACCCCTTGGACTATAGCCCATCAGGCTCCTCTGTCCAAGGGATTATCCTGGCAAGAATACCAGAAAGAAAGAAAGTCAAAGTGAATTCGCTCAGTTGGGTCCGACTCTTTGAGACCCCATGGACTGTAGCCCACCAGGCTCCTCTGTCTATGGGATTCTCCAGGCAAGAATACTGGAGTGGGTTGCCATTTCCTTCTCCAAAGAATACCAGAGTGGATTGCTATTTCCTACTCCAGGGAAATGAACCCACATCTCCTATGTCTCCTGCATAAGGAGAATTCTTTAACACTGAGCCCATTGGGAAGCCCTAGAAACAATCAGGGAGGCTAAACAAAATAGTTGTATATACTTTTAAAAAGAAACTAATCAAAAAGATCACTCCTTTTTTTTTTTTTTCAAGTAGTTATATATTACTGCATTTGATGTGCCCGTGTCTTTGTGTAATTATTTATTTGTCTTCTACTGGGGCATTACTCAGGTAGTCTTCAATTCTCCCAGTAGTAGGGATTAAATTACCCTTGTCTATATCTCTGTCTTCCTCCCTGATACAGTTTTTCCCATTTGTAAGAGTCACCCTTGTAAGTCACAGTAGGAAACAATGTTGCTTTATAACTCTGTAGAATATTTCCTTAGTCCTTCTGTCCTTAAATAAAATACTCAGATTGAGGTGAAAGAAGAATAATGTGAAAGAATGAAATATGTGTTTATCACAAAAGCATATATACTGTAAATAATTGACAGTAAACAAAATATATGAATTGCTACTACTTTCTGAGGTTATCATAATTTATGACCTCATGAAAGTATGTATAACCTCTTTAATACATCTAAAGTTATACCAAATTTGAGATATGCCTTATTGGACTAGGGTGTCTTCTTTCATGATAAAAATCTATATTGCTTTTCACTAAATGTCAAGAGCTGCCAAATACCATGATGCAATATGTTAAAAATATGGAGCAGTTTTTACTTCAGAATTTTTCCTTGTAGTTTTTTTTTTTTTGTAAGTTTTAGAGTCATTTTGAGATTTTGAAATTATATTGAGATTTTGATTGGAATTTCCCTTCATTGTGTGCTATTATTTGTGTACTGATGGTATTTTAAAACTATACTCTGGTTTTCAGCGGTTCTGAATTAGATTTATCTTTTTTCATTATAGTTCTTAAACTTAATTTTTACTTGGAATCCTTTCAATGTCTTCAGTTTGTCTTTTCAGTTCAGTTCACTTCAGTTGCTCAGTCGTGTCCGACTCTTTGTGACCCCATGAATCGCAGCACGCCAGGCTTCTCTGTCCATCACCAACTGCTGGAGTTCACTCAGACTCAGTCCATCGAGTCAGTGATGCCATCCAGACATCTCATCCTCTGTCACTCCCTTCTCCTCCTGCCCCCAATCTCTCCCAGCATCAGAGTCTTTTCCAATGAGTCAACTCTTTGCATGAGGTGGACAAAGTATTGGAGTTTCAGCCTCAGCATCAGTTCTTCCAACGAACACCCAAGACTGATCTCCTTTAGGATGGACTGGTTGGATCACCTTGCAGTCCAAGGGACTCGCAAGAATCTTCTCCAGCACCAGAGTTCAAAAGCATCAATCTTCAGTGTTCAGCTTTCTTCACAGTCCAACACTCACATCCATACATGACTACTGGTAAAACCATAGCCTTGACTAGATGGACCTTTGTTGGCAAAATGATGTCTCTGCTTTTGCATATGCTATCTACGTTGGTCATAACTTTCCTTCCAAGGAGTAAGAGTCTTTTAATTTAATGGCTGCAGTCACCATCTGCAATGATTTTGGAGCCCAAAAAAATAAAGTCTGACACTGTTTCCACTGTTTCCCCATCTATTTCCCATGAAGTGATGGGACCACAGGCCAAGGTGGGCGGGACATGGTGGAGAGGTCTGACAGAATGTGTTCCACTGGAGAAGGGAATGGCAAACCACTTCAGTATTCTTGCCTTGAGAACCCCATGAACAGAATGAAAAGGCAAAATGATAGGATACTGAAAGAGGAACTCCCCAGGTCAGTAGGGGCCCAATATGCTCCTGGAGATCAGTGGAGAAATAACTCCAGAAAGAATGAAGGGATGGAGCCAAAGCAAAAGCAATACCCAATTGCGGATGTGACTGGTGATAGAAGCAGGGTCCGATGCTATAAAGAGCAATATTGCATAGGAACCTGGAATGTCAGGTCCGTGAATCAAGGCAAATTGGAAGTGGTCAAACAGGAGATGGCAAGAGTGAAAGTCAACATTCTAGGAATCAGCGAACTAAAATGGACTGGAATGGGTGAATTTAACTCAGATGACCATTATATCTACTACTGTGGCAGGAATCCCTTAGAAGAAATGGAGTAGCCATCATGGTCAACAAAAGAGTCTGAAATGTACTTGGATCCAATCTCATAAACGACAGAATGATCTCTGTTCTTTTCCAAGGCAAACCATTCAATATCACAGTAATCCAAGTCTATGCCCCAACCAGTAATGCTGAAGAAGCTGAAGTTGAACGGGTCTATGAAGACCTACAAGACCTTTTAGAACTAACACCACCGCCCACCCCCCCAAAAAAAGAAGTTTGTCTTTACTCCACCTCAATTTTCATTCCTAAAATTTTTACTTTCTTTGCTCCTGCTTTCTTGCATGTTTGGATAACCTGTGTGAATGCCTTTCACATTATCTTTTCTGTGTAAACATTGTGCTATGTCCTTAGTTGCTCACTCAGTTGTGTCTGACTCTGAGTGACCCCACAAACTGTGCCCCTCCCCAGGCTCCTCTGTCCATGGGGATTCTCCAGGCAAGAATACTGGAATGGGTTGCCAGGCCTTCCTCCAGGGGATCTTCCCAACCCAGGGATTGAACCCAGGGATTGAACCCAGTTCTCCCATATTGCAGCCTGATTCTTTACCGTCTGAACCACCTGGGAAGCACATGTAAAAAGGTGACAATATTGACCAGACCAGTGTAAACCTTAGACTGGTCAATATTGTCACCTTTATCCTAACTGCATCCTGCTGTACAAATATTCCTCACAGCACCTAGCTTCCTATGATCTAGCTTTGAAACTAGTGCCTTTTTTTTTCAGTCAATACTGATGAAATCTGTTATATGATTTTGTGTTTGTTTACCTTTTTTTTGTTTACCTTTTTTTTGTTTGTTTGTTTATGTGGATATTTCCGTAATTGTTTTTAAGTCTTTTTATTATCTTTAGAGAGTCTGCAAATAGATGAGAGGGAACTTCTGCTTTGATATTGAGTGTTTATCTTTCTGACATAGAGATTAGGGGAGGACCAGTTTCCACTGACTAATGGTGGTGATGGTGGTTTAGTCACTAAGTCGTGTCTGACTCTTGCAACCCCATGGACTGGAGCCTGCCAGTCTCCTCTGTCCGTGGGATTTTCCAGGCAAGAATACTGGGGTGGGTTGCCAGTGACTAATACCTCTGCTAAATCCTGATGGAGTTGAAGGTCTGAGGCATCACCATGTCCACCCTTATCAGTCTTGAAAAATTTGAAGCCATTTCCAGAAAGCCAGTTTCAACAAATCCAATTACCATTCCTCTCCATCCAAGATTCCTCAGCTAAGTATTGCTTTTTGCAAATGTACTTCTCCTGTCCTTGTTGTAGGAGGATTTGAAATTTTGCATATGAAGGGAGTAGGAGACTATTTTAAGAATGAATATATATGCAACAAAAATGACTTATCTTATTTTCTGGTTTACTGAATGGAACACGCCCTGATTTCTGAACTTAGAGATAGAATGCTGGTAAAAGGAGCAGTGAAAAAGTAAGTGTTCATTGTGTGTACTCCTGAGTGGTGGTGATTTTGTCAGCATCAGTTGTTGATATGATTTTAAGTTAAATATGCCATGCAATAAGGGGAGTGTGTAAATTGTCTTCTGTTTTGTTTGCTGTTAGGGTCTTTCATCTCCTCCCCCCAAATTTTAAAGTGTTTTAGTAGGAATTTGGAAAATGATAAGCCAAGACCTTAGATACCATCTTAACCAGGTAGTTTGCACTGAGTTCAAACCCAGCAAACATCAACATAGAGAAATGCTTTAAATCAAGATTATTTTTAATCCTTAGTTTTACCGCAGTAAAGACTTGAAAGTATTTTATATGTTACTCTATTAATTATAAGATAATAAGAGACAGCCATTATTTCTACTTCACCAATGAATATAATATCTTTATCTGTCTTTGGTGTAAACAATTCAAAGGTAATTACACAGTTGTTCATCCTTAATTCTATCATTGTTATCTTTTTATTAATATATGGTGAACTACTCTGTTTAGTTTCTAATACAGAGTTGAATTATTATTATTGGAGACATAGAGAATTGAAGGGCTGGAAGTCATACGCTGAATGACTGTGGGCAAAAATAATGTCACATTGCTTAATGAGCTCATGTTACAAAATAGTTTACTTAGCTCCATTCTATACAGAGATAAATTCCTTACAAATTTATTTAGTTTTATACAAGTTGTATTTATAAAAAGATATGTTTCAAAATTATTTCTTAGTAGTATAGCTGCTGAAGCACTAAAAAAATTCTAGAAAATCAACATATTTCACCAACTGAGAAATTTATCTTTGGATCAGCACTGGTTGATGTCAATAATGCATTCATAAGATTCTGAGTATGGGGGGATGTAAGGAAATAAAGAAGATCATAATTCCTCTAAAATGTGAAAAAAAAAGAAAAAAAAAGCTGTCTAGTTGAATATATAAAATTGCTTAAATTTTATTTTGAAAGACTTGTAAATTTTCATGCTGTTTTAAGAAATTGTATGTATATAGACTTCCCAGGTGGTGTTAGTGGTAACGAACCCACCTGACAATGCAGGAGGCATAAAAGATGTGGGTTTGATCCCTGGGTTGGGAAGATCCCCTGGAAGAGGGAATGACAATCCACTCCAGTATTCTTGCCTGGAGAATCCCATGGGCAGAGGATCCTGGCAGGCTACATACAGTCCATAGGGTTGCAAAGAGTAGAACACCCCTGAAGTGACTGAGCATATATATGTGTGTGTGTGTGCATGTGTGTGTGTGTGTGGTGCCATGCATCATTTTCCCAACTTCCTCCAACAACTTGCAAAATGATACTAAAACATCACAAGCAGTATGCTGACATTGATACACTGAAGATACAAAACACTTTCCCTATCCCAGGTCTGAGTCTTGGTAATCATTAACATTCTCTATAGTTTTGACACTTTCAGTTCAGTTCAGTTCAGTTCAGTCCGACTCTTTGCGACTCCATGAATCGCAGCACACCAGGCCTCCCTGTCCATCACCAACTCCCGGAGTTCACTCAGACTCACATCCATAGAGTCAGTGATGCCATCCAGCCATCTCATCCTCTGTTGTCCCCTTGTCCTCCTGCCCCCAATCCCTCCCAGCATCAGAGTCTTTTCCAATGAGTCAACTCTTCGCATGAGGTGGCCAAAGTACTGGAGTTTCAGCTTTAGCATCATCCCTTCCAAAGAAATCCCAGGGCTGATCTCCTTTAGAATGGACTGTTTGGAACTCCTTGCAGTCCAGGGGACTCTCAAGAGTCTGCTCCAACACCACAATTCAAAAGCATCAATTCTTCGGTGCTCAGCTTTCTTCACAGTCCATCACTCACATCCATACATGACCACTGGAAAAGCTATAGCCTTGACTAGATGGACCTTTGTTGGCAAAGTAATGTCTCTGCTTTTCAATATGCTATCTAGGTTGGTCATAACTTTCCTTCCAAGGAGCAAGCGTATTTTAATTTCATGGCTGCAGTCACCATCTGCAGTGATTTTGGAGCCCCCCAAAATAAAGTCTGACACTGTTTCCACTGTTTCCCCATCTATTTCCCATTTTAAGAATGCTATTTAATAGAAACATTCAGTTTATGACATTTCGTGATTGGATTTTTTTTTTTTTAACTCACCATGATTCTTTGGAGATTCACTGAGATTGTTGTGTATATCAATAATTTATCAATATTTATTAAATTTAACTTCATGTATTTCACTACATGAATGTGCCATAATCTGTTCAGTCACTCACCAGCTGATGGACATTTGGATTTTTCTCCAGTTTTCACTATTACAAGAAAAGTTGCTATGCACATTTATGTACAGATTTTATTAGAATATTCTTTTTATTTCTCCAGGATAATTACCTAGGAGTACAGTTCTGGGAAACATGATAGTTATATATTTAGTTTTATGATAAACCAGAAAAATATTTTCCAGGGTGCCTGTAATGTTTTACATTCTGACCAGCAATGTGTGAGTCATTCAACTTCTGTACATCTTTGCCAGCATTTGGTGTTGCCACTATTTTTATTTTAGACATCCTAATAAGTTTATAGTAAAATATCTTTGCGGTTTTAATTTGTATTCCTTAATGATGAATTGTGTTCAACATCTTTTCATGTGCTTATTTGTCATCTACTCAGATCTTCTTCAATAAAATATCTGATCTTGTATTTTGCCCTTTTGGTAATTTCATTTTTTTAACTCTTGAATTTTGACAGTTCTTCACATCTGGGGCTTCCCTCATAACTCAGTTGGTAAGGAATCTGCCTGCACTGCAGGAGACCTGGGCTCGACTCCTGGGTCAGGAAGATCCCCTGGAGGAGGAAATGACAATCCACTCCAGTATTCTTGCCTGGAAAATCCTATGGACAGAGGAGCCTGGTGGGTTATAGCCCACAGGGTCACAAGAGTTGGACACGACTTAGCAACTAAACCAGCAACACCATATATTCTAGGCACTGGCCACTTGTCAAATATGTGGTTTGCAAACATTTCCTCCCAATGTACATTTTCATCTTCTCCATAGGATATTGGTAGAACAAAAGTTTTCAGTTTAGGACATCCAATTTATCAACTTTTCCCTTTTTGCTTCAGAAGACATGGGTTTGATACCCGGATCAGGAAGATCCTCTGGAGGAAGAAATGGCAACCTACTCCAGTATTCTTGCCTGGAAAATCCCATGGACAGATGAATCTGGCAGGTTACAATCCATGAGATTGCAAAGAGTCATATGCAACTGATCATGCATGCACAGCCCTTTGCTTTATGTATTGATGTCAGGTATATAATCCTTTATCAGATCTGTCTATATCCTAACAAATATTTGGTTGCAAATGTTTTAGGATTCAGTTTTTAAGTTAAGTACGTGATTCATTTGAGTTAATTTTGATATAAGTTGTGAGGTGCAGGGCAGGGTCATTACTCGCCCATGAAGTCTGACTGATCCAGCACCACTGTGGAAAGGCTCTCCTCCTTCCACTGAATGCCTTTGTTCCTTCCTCAAAACACACAAATATGCCCACAAATATGCCTACTTGTTCACTAAGGAAAAAGAGAGTGGCTTATTCATCTGTCTTTCAAACGTTAGATCGTTGGCATGATGATGATGGCGGATTACTAGGACCTAACCAAATCGGAGGACAGACTAAATGCTGGTGCTCTGAAATGATCTACCCTATCCTAAATGATCTATCCATATCACGTGGGCATATTTGTGTGTTTCTATTTCTGTGTTCTTTAATATCTTTCATTGATCTAGTGTTTACCCCTCTGTGAATATCACAGAATCTTGATTGTGCAGTTATTAATGCAGAGTAAGCCTTGAAATTCAGTAGAATTACTTTTCTAAACTTTTTTTTCCAAAATTATTTTAGCTACTGTTCCTTTTTCTTTTCTTATAAGTTTTAGAAAAAATCTTCTCTATATGTACAAAACATCATTCTGAGATTTTCATAGGAATTTCTTTTAACCTAAATATCCATTTAGTGTGGATTGACATCCTTATTATGTTGAGCTTCAATAACTGTGGTAGTTTTTAGTTGTAGCATCCATTCAAATTTTCTTAGATTTACTCTAAGGTATTTTATTTACTAACTTTAGATGGTACCACAGTTTACAATATTGCATCATTGTATTCATTGTTAGTTTATCTAAAAGGGATTATTTTATATGTTCACGTTGTATCCTATGGGTTTTTACAAAATTATTAGTTCTAGGAAGCTTTTTGCAAATTCTTTGAGTTTCCTCTGTAGAAAATCATGCCATATGTAAATATAGACAATTTTCTACCTTCCCATTTAATCTATGTGACTTTTACGTTCTTTATTACAAAGAGGTAAAATGTTTACCACTATACTTTGGGACCCTATTTATTTAGCTTATATGCAGAGTACGTCATGCAAAATGCCTGGCTGGATGAATCACAAGCTGAAATGAAGATTGCCAAGAGAAATATCAATGACTTCAGATATGCACATGATACTACACTAGTGGCAGGAAGTGGAGGAACTAAAGAGTCTCTTGATGAGGGTGAAAGATTATAGTGAAAAAGCTGGATTAAAACTTAGCATTCAAAAAATGAAGACCATTGCATCTGGTCTCATCACGTCATGATAAGTAGATAGTGAAAAAATGGAAACAATGACTTTATTTTCCTGGGCTCCAAAATCACTGTGGATGGTGACTGCAGCCTTGAAATTAAAAGACCATTCTTCCTTGCAAGAAAAGCTATAACAAAACTAGATATAGTATTAAAAATTAGAGACATTACTTTGTTGACAAAGGCCTGTATAAGTCTAAGTTATGGTTTTTCCAGTAGTTGTGTATGGATGTGAGAGTTGGACCAAAAAGAAGGTTGAGCATTGAAGAATTGATGCTTTCTAATTGTGGGTCTGGAGAACACTCTTTTCAATCCTAAAGAAAATCAGTCCTGAATATTCATTGGAAGGACTGATGCTGAAGCTGAAGCTCCAATACTTTGGCCACCTCATGGGAAGAGTCGACTCATTGGAAAAAAAACTGTGATGCTGGGAAAGATTGAAGGTAGGAGGAGAAGGGGGGTGACAGAGGGTGAGATGATTGGATAGAATCCTCAACTTAGTGGACATGAATTTGAGCAAACTGGGAGATAGTGCAGGACAAGGAAGCCTGGTGTGCTGCAGTCATGGGATCACAAAGAGTCAGACACAACTTAGTGAATGAACAACAACAACAATACTGAGTATGAGTAAAATACTTTGTAAAATATATTTACCTCAATCAATATGATTATTTGAGTTTTCTTCTATAGTTTGTTAGTATGGTACATTCACTTTAATTGATTTTCAAGTGTGAACTATTTTGCATCTTTAAGTAAACCCCACTTTATAAGTTTCATAGCCCAATATTTGAGGCAGTTTGATGTTTAAGAACCATTTAAAATGAAAAAAAAAGAAAGATCTGTATGTGCATAGCCCAAAATACAGAAATATTAATGAATCATGATTTAATAATAGAGCATGATCAATTTAAGTTTAGGAAAAGAGATAAATTATTACTTTTTTATCTTTCTGAAGACCTATTTAAAATATTTTTGTAAATCATTGTTTCAAAAATAGAATTAGTTCAGAGTACACAATTATTAAGTGCAGTGATATTTCAAAATAAGAATAAATCAACTTACACGTAATTCTTTCCTGAGAAGGAGTGGTATGGAAGTAGTTTTCTTTTCCCTTTGCAGGTTATTTTATGCATATTTTATAATTTTAATTTTATTATTGCTTGACAATAAGTTCAAAGGAATATTTACTTGGATTAATCTTTATATTTAATGATGGCAACTTGAAAGTGAATACTATAAAGTTCTCTTGTATGAAATATTTATGGAATTATAAAATAGGTCATACATTTATGAGCATTCAAATGTTCCTGTTCAGTTATTATACTAAAGATAACTAGAGAATGTCATTCCTATTCCAAGGGATTATATGCATACTATCTTCAATACAAAGTCACATTTCAACAAACTAGATCAATTCAGACCTTTAGAAGTTATGATATTTGCATATAAATTTAAACTCTGTCCCTGAACTATAAGAATGAATTAATACTCCAATTTAAATATTTGACAGATATGTTTTATAAGAATATTATTTTAAAAGATATATTAAAGTAGTAATAGAGTACAAAAGACATTCTTCCTAATAGCATTTAATTTACTTTCATGAAAATAAGGTGTATAGAGTCCATGCAATTTGTATTATAGATCTAAAATATACATCTTTAAGCAAGAAAATGGCCCTGACACAGAATTAATACTCTCATTGACAATTAAGGTTAATTATTAAACTTAGTGATAGAGAAAGATAATGATTTTGTTTTAAGGAGAAAATTAAGAAAAAAATTAAATTAACAGGAAAAACTGCACTAGCAACAATGTCTCTTCCGATAGCAATATTTTAATATTTACATGTCTTAGTACAATTTTAATTTGGTAGAGACCTTTCTGGCTCAAGAAATTAAAGCTTAGTGTTCAGTTTTTAGTCATCATCTAGGATGAGTGGCACCAAACCTTGGAATTGGCTTATTCCTCCTTTCAGATGAGATGAGATCAGATCAGATCAGTCACTCAGTCGTTGCCGACTCTTTGTGACCCCATGAATCGCAGCACTACAGCCCTCCTTGTCCATCACCAACTCCTGGAGTTCACTCAGACTCACGTCCATAGAGTCAGTGATGCCATCCAGCCATCTCATCCTCTGTCATCCCCTTCTCCTCCTGCCCCCAATCCCTCCCAGCATCAGAGTCTTTTCCAATGAGTCAACTCTTCACATGAGGTGGCCAAAGTACTGGAGTTTCAGCTTTAGCATCACTCCCTCCAAAGAACACCCAGGGCTGATCTCCTTCAGAATGGACTGGTTGGATCTCCTTGCAGTCCGAGGGACTCTCAAGAGTCTTCTCCAACACCACAGTTCAAAAGCATCAATTCTTCGGCGCTCAGCCTTCTTCACAGTCCAACTCTCACATCCATACATGACCACAGGAAAAACCAGAGCCTTGACTAGACGAACCTTTGTTGGCAAAGTAATGTCTCTGCTTTTGAATATGCTATCTAGGTTGGTCATAACTTTCCTTCCAAGGAGTAAGCATCTTTTAATTTCATGGCTGCAGTCACCATCTGCAGTGATTTTGGAGCCCCCAAAAACAAAGTCTGACACTGTTTCCACTGTTTCCCCATCTATTTCCCATGAAGTGATGGGACCAGATGCCATGATCTTTGTTTTCTGAATGTTGAGCTTTAAGCCAATGTTTTCACTCTCCACTTTCACCTTCATCAAGAGGCTTTTTAGTTCCTCTTCACTTTCTGCCATAAGGGTGATGTCATCTGCATATCTGAGGTTATTGATATTTCTCCTGGCAATTTTGAGTCCAGCTTGTGTTTCTTCCAGCCCAGCGTTTCTCATGATGTACTCTGCATATAAATTAAATAAACAGGGTGACAATATACAGCCTTGACGTACTCCTTTCCCTATTTGGAAGCAGTCTGTTGTTCCATGTCCAGTTCTACCTGTTGCTTCCTGACCTGCATACAAATTTCTCAAGAGGCAGATCAGGTGGTCTGGTATTCCCATCTCTTTCAGAATTTTCCACAGTTTATTGTGATCCACACAGTCAAAGGCTTTGGCATAGTCAATAAAGCAGAAATAGATGTTTTTCTGGAACTCTCTTGCTTTTTCCATGATCCAGCGGATGTTAGTATGCTGTTGTATTGTTTATTTTCAAATGTATGTCAAGAAATGTGTTGATAGCACACATGCATTATAAGAAATACTTAACTTGTGTATTAATATGATAAATATTGATAAATTTGCTCACACTGAATTTAGGTCACTCAGTTAATGAACCATTAGAGGAATCTCATATGTATAATTCCTCTGAAATAAAATTGTAGTCACATTAGTTTATTGAGATTTGATTTACATTTAATTGAAAAATCATTGTTCAGTTTTGCATAATCATAACATCACACCTAACCAAAAAGAGGAAAGAGGAGAAAGGAAGCATTTACATAAAATACATATGTATAGTCGCTAAGTCATGTCTGACTCTTGCAATCCCATGGACTGCATCCCACCATGCTCCTCTGTCCATGGAATTCTCTGGGCAAGAATACTGGAGTGGATTGCTAGTTTCTTCTCCAGGGGATCTTCCTGACCAAGTAATCAAACCGAAGTCTCCTGCATTGTAGGCAGATTCTTTACCTCTTTACTGACTGAGCTATGAGGGAACTCCACTTACATAAAATACTGGAATATTATTTAAAATTCTCCATAATCCCCTTACATACTCCTGAGTAACAGAGATGGTATCTATGTATCATCCCTCTGTCAACCTCAACTCATTTATCTAGCCCTGTGTAGTAATGCTTTTTATGTTTGTTATTTTGTGTTTGCTGGGAGAGTTGCCTATGTGATAATAATGTTGATTGATGCTTATACTTTATTTTCTCTGTGTGGAGGCAAACGGACTGTGAGTCTTTTGTTTTTTGTTTTTTTTCCTTTAATTGAATAATTTATTGACATAGATTTATCCTAGACAAAAATATATCACTATTCAAAATTATTCTTCAAAGGCCTGCTGTTCAAAATTTGATTGAATTACTTTCTTCTATAAATAAAATAAAAGAATATAGTTATTTTATTCTTGTTGTCTATATCTTTACAAAAGTAATCACACTGACCACATCACAGAGCACTCAGTGAATATACCACTGGATGGGATGGACTGTGATTAATCAAATTGATATCAAGACTAGTGTGGAATCAATGATATATTATGGCTAATACACATACTCATAGGAGTAACTCACAGTTACATTTTCAGAAAAGTCATGTGATGGTTTTAAACATAGTCTTATTGAAAATTAGATTTTAAAAAATAACAATTCTAACACAAATTAATACATATTCAGATTATTTTCTTCCTAGTTATGCTATACTTTTACTATTATCTATGCTGCTGAGCTTATGTATTTATTGAACTAGTGTGGTAGAAATAATATACCACAGAATATGATTGCATATCATGATGGCAGTCTGAAAGTAGTCACAGTAGGAATAGATACACTGTGGAAATCAAAAAAACTTTCCAAATCAGGGTTTTATACAAAACATTGTTGACTGTCTAATCTTAGAAAAAGTGTTGGAAAAATGTAATTAGAAAGATTTACCTTAAATGTTGCTTTCCTGGTGGCTTAGATGATAACTCATTGGCCGGCAATGCAAGAGACCCGGGTTCAATCCCTAGGTTGGGAAGATCCCTTGAAGAAGGAAATGACAACCCACTCCAGTATTCTTGCCTAGAAAATTCAAAGGATAGAGGACCCTGGTAGGCTACAATCCATGGGGTTGCAAAGAGTTGGACATGACTGAGGGACTTCACTTTTTTTCTTTCACTTTTATGTTAAATGTGTAATATATCTGTAGCATCACTCATAAACGATGTACAAATGTTGAAGAAGTTTTTAGCATTAGAAAACATATATCCACTTTAATAAAGACCCCACTGTTATCAAAGATGTATGTCCCGACATATGTTTGTCTTGATTCTCCTCTCAACTTCTTTCTCATTAGTGTACAACAAAGGCATCAACTAACATTTATGTCAGAACTACACTCATGTCAGTTTCTTTTTTTTTTTTTAATTTTATTTTTAAACTTTACATAATTGTATTAGTTTTGCCAAATATCAAAATGAATCCACCACAGGTATACATGCTTTCCCCATCCTAAACCCTCCTCCCTCCTCCCTCCCCATACCATCCCTCTGGGTCGTCCCAGTGCACTAGCCCCAAGCATCCAGTATCGTGCATCGAACCTGGACTGGCGACTCGTTTCTTACATGATATTTTACATGTTTCAATGTCATTCTCCCAAATCTTCCCACCCACTCCCTCTCCCACAGAGTCCATAAGACTGTTCTATACATCAGTGTCTCTTTTGCTGTCTCATACACCGGGTTATTGTTACCATCTGTCAGTTTCAACACCAATCTGGCTACAGATAGAAGAGCTTGAAAAAAATCAGTGAATGCATTCTGTAAGAATCAAATAAATGAAATAATCAAATATTGTTAGTATTTGTAAACTGTGTGATCAGTCAGTTCAGTTCAGTCAGAGTCATGTCCAACTTTCTGCAATCCCATGGACTGCAGCATGCTAGGCATTCCTGTCCACTGCCAACTCCCAGAGCTTACTCAGACTCATGTTCATTCAGTCTGTGATGCCATCCAGCCATTTCATATTCTGTCGCCCCTTCTCCATCTGCCTTCAATCTTTCCCAGCATTAGGGTCTTTTCCAATGAGTCAGTTCTTTGCATCAGGTGGCCATATTCCAATGAATATTCAGGACTGATTCCCTTTAGGATTGACTGGTTGGATCTCTTTGCTGTCCAAGGGACTCTCAAGAGTCTTCTCTAACACCACAGTTCAAAAACATCAATTCTTATGTTTTCAGCATTCTTTATAGTTCAACTCTTACATCCATACATGACTACTGGAAAAGCCATAGCTTTGACTAGAGAGACCTTTGTTGAAAAAGCAATATCTTTGCTTTTTAATATGCTGTCTAGGTTAGTCATAACCTTTCTTTCAAGGAGCAAGTGTGTTTTAATTTCATGGCTGCAGTCACCATTTGCAGTGATTTTGGAGCCCAAAAAAGTAAAGTCTGTCACTTTCTCGATTCTTTCCCCATCTATTTGCCATAAAGTGATGGGACCAGATGCCATGATCTTAGTTTTATGAATGTTGAGTTTTAAGCCAATTATTTCATTCTCCTCCTTCACTTTCATCAAGAGGCTTGTTAGTTCTTCTTAACTTTCTGCCATAAGGGTGGTGTCATCTGCATATCTGAGGTTATTGATATATCTCCTGGCAATCTTGATTCCAGCTTGTGCTTCATCCAGCCCAGCGTTTCTTATCATGTATTCTGCATATAGGTTAGATAAGCAGAGTGACAATATACAGCCTTGATGTACTTCTCTCCCAATTTGGAACCAGCCGGTTATTCCATGTCTAGTTTTAACTGTTACTTCCTGATCTGCATACAGATTTCTCAAGAGGCAGGTCAGGTGGTCTGGTATTCCCATCTCTTTAAGAATTTTCCAGAGTTTGTTGTGGTCTACAGAGTCAAAGGCTTTGGCATAGTCAGTAAAGCAGAAGTAGATGTTTTCCTGGAACTCTCTTGCTTTTTCAATGATCCAACAGGTGTTGACAGTATGATCTCTCATTCCTCTGCCTTTTCTAAATCCAACTTGAACATCTGGAAGTTTCCTGTTCACATCCTGTTGAAGCCTGGCTCGGAAAATTTGAGCATTATTTTACCAGGGTGTGAGATGAGTGAAATTCTGCGGTAGTTTGAGCATCCTTTGGCATTGCCTGTCTTTGGGATTGGAATGAGAACTGACATTTTCCAGTCCTGTGGCCACTGCTGAGTTTTCCAAAGTTGCTGGCATATTGAGACCTTCTAGAACTAACATGCAAAAAGATGTTTTTTTTCGTTATAGGGGACTGGAATGCAAAAGTATGAAGTCAAGAAATGCCTGGAATAACAGGCAAATTGGGCCTGGAATAAAGAATGAAGCAGGGCAAAGAATAATAGAGTTTTGCCAAGAGAACACACTGGTCATAGCAAACACCTTCTTCCAACAGCACAAGAGAAGACTCTATACATGGACATCATCAGATGGTCAATACCAAAATCAGATTGACTATATTCTTTACACCCAAAGATGAAGAAGTTCTATACAGTCAGCAAAAGCAAGAGCAGGTGATGGCTGTGGCACAGACCATGAACTCCTTATTGAGAAATTCAGACTTAAATTGAAGAAAGTAGGGAAAACCAATAGACCATTCAGGTATGACCTAAATCAAATCCCTTAATTATACAGTGGGAGTGAGAAATAGATTCAAGGGGTTAGATTTCATAGCCAGAGTGCCTGAAAAACTATGGATGGAGATTAAAGACATTGTACAGGAGGCAGGGATCAAGACCATCCCCAAGGAAAAGAAATGCAACAAGGCAAAATGGTTGTCTGAGGAGGCCTTACAAATATCTATGAAAAGAAAAGAAACAAAAAGCAAAAGAGAAAAAGAAAGACATACCCATTTGAATGCAGAGTTTAAAGGAAAACAAGGAGAGATAAGAAAGCCTTCCTCAGTGATCAGTGCAAAGAAATAGAGGAAAACAATAGACTGGGAAAGGCTAGAGATCTCTTCAAGAAAATTAGAGATACCAAGGGAAAATTTCATGTAAAGATGGGCTCAATAAAGGACAGAAATGGTAACAGAAGTAGAAGATATTAAGAAGAGGTGGCAAGAATACATAGAAAAACTGTACAAAAAATCTTCATGACCCAGATAATCACGATGGTGTGATCATCACCCTAGAGCCAGATATCCTGGACTGCAAAGTCAAATGAGCCTTGGGAACCATCACTATGAACAAAGCTAGTGGAGGTGATTGAATTTTAGTTGAGCTATTTCAAATCCTAAAAATTGTTTGATATTCATCCTTTGTAAGAGTAAAATTTATAACAAATATACATACATATAAATATAAGTATATGCAAATTAAACTTAAAAGTAAATGTATATTTTAAGTGTATACTTAAATATGTGTATATTTATTAAAAAGTATACATATACTTTTTCAACAATCTTTTGTTAAATATTTGTCAGAACTCCACTAAATGGAAAGCAAAAGAAGGCATATTTCAATTTATCTCAGTGTCCCCAATCCAGATAAGTATGGATTTATTAACAATATTATTTGTTCAGACTTGTATCTCTCTGACAAGTCCAAAGCCTTTCTCAAGTAGGGAATCAGAAAAATAGTAACAAGATACCCTATATCATAAACTCCAGTAAGTAACATTGATTACATATTTATCACAAGACTTAAAAACATATTATCCAGAAGACATTTGGAATACAAGTTTGGATAATTATGTGACATTGACTCATCTATTTAAATTTTCTTTTTAAAATTAGCACTCATCAAAAAAGAAAAAGAGAATGTTGGAGTAAGATTGTCTTTTTTCATGGTACACCAGATATCACAAATTATTACTTCTAATTACAGAAAAGTGGGCCATAAAAAATAATATTTGGTAACCAACTCACTTCTAAACATCTGAAATAAAGAAACTTTACTGAATGGGGAGACAGCTTGTACCTTCCACACACGTATCTTCTTCAAGCCTTATATCAGAAAATTAGACCTCATAATGGAGCAGAAAGCACTACATTTATTTCCCACAGAGTAGTTTACAAAGAAAGCCTACTTCATTTTCTACATCCACTCAGAAGATTGTAGCTTCATGCAACACAATAGTTTCAAGATAAAAAGGACAGAATGTTCTATATATAAATGGTGGTAAGTAAGAGAACTTTAGAAACACAAAAACACTGGAGTCTTCAATTCACAATTTTTGCCATAACAGTAATGCAGTTTATTTAATATTATTATAAACAAATGTAACTCTTCATATTCAATGGACAAATCAGAGTAAATTATGAAAAATGATATTCAGTCAAACTTGTATAAAATAGAAAGTTATGATACAAGTAGCTTTCATTAAAAAACAAAACAAATGCATTACAGGGTTAGTTAAGAAGGTTTGAAAACCTAAAATACAATAATTTGAAAACTTGGAGCAATAACAGATTTTTTTTAATTACAAAAGTGAAACTCTGGTGTTAATAAGTGATCAAATCAAATACTCTTTATTAACATAAATAAATAGAATGGGTAAACTTCAAAACATTGAGTGAAGGAAACTATAGAATAGATAAGAAAGACTTCCCTGATGGTCCAGTGGTTAAGACTCCATGCTCTCACTGCCAGGGACTTGTGTTAAACCCATAGTCAGGAAACTAAGATCTCACAAGCTGTGTGGTGTGACCGAAAAAAAAAAAAAAAAAGAAGAAGAAGAAGAAATAATAATATATGAGAATAATCAATTGTCAATACTTAAAAAATTATAAAATTTTGGCTTACATATTTCTGTTTTTAGGTTTTGACTTTCTCTAGTAAGTTTTCATAAAAATTAAGGCTCCTAAATTTATCTCAAGGTTTTGAAACAATTGAACATACCAAAAAACCTTACAAAACTGTAACAAAATAGTACTGGCTAGATATCGACCAGTCAAAAAATATTAGTTTTTCATGACCAGATAATTTCCATTATAATAAATTTCAGCGGGTTGTTTTGATTTTATGGACACAAAAAAATAAAAATTTGTTTCAATTCATTTTATGAGACTAACAAAGTCCTAATGGCTACAGAAAATAAAGAATCACAGAAAGAACACGATGGCCTTTAATTACAAAATGTACAAAGTATAATGAAGGATTTCCTATAACTAATAAATGATGATATCATTTATTAAAAGACTGGATCATAGAGTACTAATAAATTAATACATTTCAAACAACAATAATTCTTAAAACTTCTTAGTTTACTGTGAATAGAAAGTCATTGAAAATTTAACTTTTCATTATAAAAAAATCAGTGTAAAAACATTATTTATTTTTTGCTTCCTTAGTGTGGTATATTATCAATAACAAACATAAAAAATTCTGAAGCACTACAGGTTTCACCATTAAACTTTTTAAACGACAAGATTATTCATTGTTATCCCCAGTACAGAACATTATTTTTCTTGGATTTCAGCCTTTGTAATAGTGTATGAAAAGTAATTAAAGGTCTCTGCTTGTTAATATGCTGTTTAGGTTGGTCATAACTTTCCTTCCAGGGAGTAAACGTCTTAATTTCATGGCTGCAGTCACCATCTGCAGTGATTTTGGAACCCCCAAAAATAAAGTCTGCCACTGTTTCCCCATCTATTTGCCATGAAGTGATGGGACCAGATGCCATGATCTTAGTTTTCTGAATATTGAGCTTTAAGCCAACTTTTCCATTCTCCTTTTTCACTTTCATCAGGGGGCTCTTTAGTTGTTCTTCATTTTCTGCCATAAGGATGGTATCATCTGCATATCTGAGGTTATTGATATTTCTCCTGGCAGTCTTGATTCCAGCTTATGCTTCCTCAAGCCCAGCACTTCTTATGACGTACTCTGCATATAATGGATAAATTCTCCCCAAATTAATCTTTAGAGAAACTAAGGTTTCAATCAAAACTCTACTTTTCTTTACTGTAATTAAATCCTTTAAGAAGTCACCTTATAACATAGACATTGTAACAAACATCTTGAAGAGACTGAATCTTGTTCTTGTCATCTCTTATTAGAAATAATGTCCAAGTTTACTCTCACCTGAGTTTGCCTTTTTTTTTAAATCTATTTGAGTGACAGCCTACTTGACTGCTAAGAAACTCCTTTTCCTCTTTATCAGGAGATTTAGAGGGAAAACATACATGCCTGTATTACCAGATCTGATCTTTGTTCACACTGTGGCTTCAGGGTTCTGCAGACCCCCTCAGGTAATCATCACAGCATTTTAGCTGTTTTATGCTTATATATTTTTTTTATTTGATTATACAAGGTAGAATTAATAAAGAACTGGCATTAATGACATTGAATAATAGAATTGTCAGAAGAATTCATGAAGTTAGAATAGATTTGCAACTAGAAAAATAAGTTTTAAGGAGTGTATTACTGGCCACCACCAACATTTTCCAGCAAATGGAGCTCCTACTAGCAACCTGTTGACTTGAGACACAGCCTGCTCCACTGTTTTGCTGCTGGGACTTGCCTTTTACATGCAGATGCTTTTTAGTATCTCAATCAGCATTCTCCCTTAGCATTTTGGGGCATAAATCCCTGCTTATTGGATTACCGGAAGTAACCTTAAACTTCAACTTTATCTCTCTACTTCTCTGTACAGAAATGATCATCCCTCTTCTTTCATTTAAAAATAACTGTTTAGGTAACTTATATCCCTTACTTCTTGAAAATGTTCCTTCATACTAGAACACAAGTCTTTTTCTATATTTGAAAGGTTGGGAAGAGTATATTCCTAAAGGAAAGTGCACTGTTTCCAAAAACACAAATAGTATTATCATCCCTTAAACTACAGCAAATGCTGCTGCATGATGCATTCAAACAGAAGTGAAATGTGTAAAAATGCAAAAACCTGAATAAAAAACATGGAAGTTTATATAGTTTAATATGACTGAGGGCTTCCTATGCCTGACTCTGAATGATTCTTTAATTAAAATATGGCCAAATCTGACAATTCAACATGTTACTCCTGTAATAGCAGGAAGCAATAAATAAATAAAACAACAGCAACAAATATGATGAGAGAAAGGAAAGGAAACTAAATAAACATTTGTAGTAAAGAAGAAAATAAAATCAGAATTATGAAAAAAAATAGTTCTAAAATAAAAACTCAGAAAAAAATATTTCCAAAGTGTATCAGTTCAGTTAAGTCACTCAGTCGTGTCTGACTCTTTGTGAACCATGGACTGCAACATGCCAGGCCTTCCTGCCCATCACCAACTCCCGGAGTTTACTCAAACTCATGCCCATTGACAAGGAGATGCCATCCAACCATCTCATACTCTGTGGTCCACTTCTCTTCCTGCCCTTAATCTTTCCCAATGTCAGGATCTTTTAAAAGAAGTCAGTTACTTTGTATTGGAGTTTCAGCTTCAGCATCAGTCCTTCCAGTGAATATTCAGGACTGATTTCCTTTAGGATGGACTGGTTGGATCTCCTTGCTGCCCAAGGGATTTTCAAGAGTCTTTTCCAACACCACAGTTCAAAAGCATCAATTCTTCTGTGCTCAGCTTTCTTTATAGGTCAAGCCTCACATCCATACATGACCATTGGAAAAACCGTATCTTTGACTAGATGGACCATTGTTGGAAAAGTAATGACTCTGCTTTTTAATATGCTGTCTAGGTTGGTCATAACTTTCCTTCCAAGGAACAAGTGTCTTTTAATTTCATGGCTGCAGTCACCATCTGCAGTGAATTTGGAGCCCCCCAAAATAAAGTCTGTCTCTGTTTCCACTGTTTCCCCATCTATTTGCCATAAAGTGATGGGACCAGATACCATGATCTTAGTTTTCTGAATGTTGAGTTTTAAGCCAACTTTTTCACTCTCCTCTTTCACTTTCATCACGAAGCTCTTTAGTTCTTATTCACTTTTTGCCATATGGGTGTTGTCATCTGCATATCTGAGGTTATTGATATTTCTCCTGGCAATCTTGATTTCAGTTTGTGCTTCATCCAGTTCAGCATTTCTCAAGATGTACTCTGCATGTAAGTTAAATAAGCAGAGTGACAATATACAGCCCTGACATAGTCCTTTGACTGGCTTTGCATAAACACTGTAATCATTTGGAAAGAACTGATATCTATGATACTGTCTTGCAAACTATGATTGTAGTATTTACCTCTCATGATATCTGTAGTAAATCTTGTGGTTAGTTTTGGGTTTTTTTGTGTTTGTTTTTGGTCAACTTTCCTGGTGGATCAGATGGTAAGAAGTCTACCTGCAATGTGGGAGACATGGGTTCTCTCGCTGGGTTGGGAAGATCCCCTGGAGAAAGAAATGGCAACTCACTGCAGTAGTCTTGCCTTGAAAATCCCATGGACAGAAGAGCCTGGCAGCCCCTAGTCCATGGGGTCACAAAGAGTTGGAAACAACTGAACAGCCTCACTTCTTTTATATTTGTATAGTCTGGGATTTTGGAATATAGTAGATTGTTATATGTTGACATTCTACACAAGGATTTCACTAAATTCACTATTATAATTCTAATATTTTATAGGTACTTTTGGAATTTCTACATATATATCTATATTATTAAAAAATAAAGACAGTTTAATATTTGCATCCCTGTCATTAGGCTCTTTATTTTCCTTACATAAATCATATATAATAAAGCTATCAGTAAAATGATATATTGATGTGATAACAATAATTTCCCTTGTGTGATTTCTGATTTGGTGGAAAACTTTAAATATTTTGCCATTAATATTTCAGCAAGATACTTACTTTATTGTTTTTAATATACTCAGGTGCTTAATTATCTTTAAATTGACATTTCATTAAGATATATTTTTCAGAAAAAAAAAAAAGGTATACCCTTTTATAAAAAGGCTTTGCCTTGATTTTATTGACTTTTTTTTCTAAATATGCTTCATATTTTTTTCTAGAAACTTTTTCTGTCAATTCAATGAGTTACATAAATTGGTTTTGATTGTTAAAGTATTTCTTTTTGTCCTAAAAAACTTACTAATGCTAAATTTTCAAGAAAGAGATTTTTGTCTGCAATGTGCCTTTTAAAAATATTCTCTCAGATTTTAGCCTTAAGAATATAGTGATCTCATACAGGATTTAGGAAATATTATCTCTCTAGTTTCTGTAAGAGATAGGGTATGGTTGACGATATTTCTTCTGTATATTACTGGAAATCAACTCAATTCAGTTCCATCGCTCAGTCATGTCTGACTCTTTGTGACCCCATGAAACGCAGAACGCCAGGCCTCCCTGTCCATCACCAACACCCAGAATTCACCCAAACCCATGTCCATCGAGTTGGTGATGCCACCCAACCATCTCATCCTCTGTCATCCCCATCTCCTCCTGCCCACAATCTTTCCCAGCATTCGGGTCTTTTCAAAGGAGTCAGCACTTAGAATCAGCTGGCCAGAGTTTTAGAGTTTCAGCTTCAACATCAGTCCTTCCAATGAACACCCAGGACTGATCTCCTTTAGGACGGACTGCTTGGATCTTCTTTCAGTCCAAGGGACTCTCAAGAGTCTTCTCCAACACCACAGTTCAAAAGCATCAATTATTTGGTGCTCAGCTTTCTTCACAGTCCAAGTCTCACATCCATACATGACCACTGGAAAAGCCATAGCCTTGACTAGACGAACCTTTGTTGCAAAGTAATGTCTCTGCTTTTCAATATGCTATCTAGGTTGGTCATAACTTTCCTTCCAAGGAGTAAGCGTCTTTTGATTTCATGACTGCAATCACCATCTGCAGTGATTTTGGAGCCCCCCAAAATAAAGTCTGACACTGTTTCCTCTGTTTCCCATCTATTTGCCATGAAGTGATGGGACCAGATTCCATGATCTTCATTTTCTGAATGCTGAGCTTTAAGCCAACTTTTTCACTCTCCTCTTTCACTTTCATCAAGAGGTTCTTTAGTCCCTCTTCACTTTCTGCCATAAGGGTGGTGTCATCTGCATATCTGAGGTTATTGATATTTTTCCCGGCAATTTTGATACCAGCTTGTGCTTCTTCCAGCCCAGCGTTTCTCATGATGTACTCTGCATAGAAGTTAAATAAGCAGGGTGACAATATACAGCCTTGATGTACTCCTTTTCCTATTTGGAACCAGTCTGTTGTTCCATGTCCAGTCCTAACTGTTGCTTCTTGACCTGCATACAAATTTCTCAAGAGGCAGATCAGGTGGTCTGGTATTCCCATGTCTTTCAGAATTTTCCACAGTTTATTGTGATCCACACAGTCAAAGGTTTTGGCATAGTCAGTAAAGCAGAAATAGATGTTTTTCTGGAACTCTCTTGCTTTTTCCATGATCCAGCAGATGTTGGCAATGTGCTCACTGGTTCTTCTGGCTTTTCTAAAACCAGCTTGAACATCTGGAAGTTCATGGTTCATGTATTGCTGAAACCCGGCTTGGAGAATTTTGAGTATTACTTTACTAGCGTGTGAAATGAGTGCAATTGTGTGGTAGTTTGAGCATTCTTTGGCATAGCCTTTCTTTGGGATTGGAATGAAAACTGACCTTTTCCAGACTGTCACTGCTGAGTTTTCCAAATTTTCTGGCATATTGAGTGCAGCACTTTCACAGCATCATCTTTCAGGATTTGAAATAGCTCAACTGGAATTCCATCACCTCCACTAGCTTTGCTCCTAGTGATGCTTCCTAAGGCCCACTTGACTTCACATTCCAGGATGTCTGGCTCTAGGTGAGTGATCATACCATCATGATTATCTTGGTTGTGAAGATCTTTTTTGTACTGTTCTTCTGTGTATTCTTGCCACCTCTTCTTAATATCTTCTGCTTCTGTTAGGTCCACACAATTTCTGTCCTTTATTGAGCCCATCTTTGCATGAAATGTTCCCTTGGTATCTCTAATTTTCTTGAAAAGATCTCTAATCTTTCCCATTCTGTTTTTTTCCTCTATTTCTTTGCACTGATCACTGAGGAAGGATTTCTTATCTCTTTTTGCTATTCTTTGGAACTCTGCATTCAGATGCTTATATCTTTCCTTTTCTTCTTTGCTTTTCACTTCTCTTCTTTTCACAGCTATTTGTAAGGTCTCCCCAGACAGCCATTTTGTGATAATATGCTCTTATTTCCTTTTTAAGACTGATTGCATATTTTTTATTCATGATATTGGTAATTATAATTTTTCTAAGTTTTTCTCAAGCATTTTCACATGAGTCTATCCATTTTATTAATCTTTTCAAAGATTCAACTTTTCATTTGTTGATTTTTCCTGTTTGTCTTATTTTGATGTGTTTAATTTCTGATATTATATCTATTATTTCATTTTTTCTACTTAATTTAAAGATTTCAATTCAGTTCAGTCACTCTGTCATGTTTGAATATTTGCAACCCCAGCAGCACTCCAGGCATCCTTATCCATCACCAACCCTGGAGCTTACTCAAACTCAGGTATATTGAGTCAGTAATGCCATCCAACCCTCTCATTCTCTGTCATCTGCTTCTCCTCCCACCTTCAATCTCTCCCATAATCAGGGTCTTTTCCAGGGAGTCAGGTTTTTGCATCTGGTGGCCAAAGTATTGGAGCTTCAGCATCATTCCTACCAATGAATATTCAGGACTGATTTCCTTTAGGATTGACTGGTTGAGTCTCCTTGGTGTCCAAGGGACTCTCGAGTCTTCTCCAACACCACAATTCAAAGGCATCAATTATTAGTGCTCAGCTTTTTTTATATTCAAACTCTCACATCCATATGTGACTACTGGAGAAACCATGGCTTTGATTAGATTGACCTTTGTTGTTAAAATAATGTTTCTGCTTTTTAATATACTGCCTTGTTTGGTTATAAGTTTTCTTCCAAAGAGCAAGGATCTTTTAATTTCATGGCTGAAGTCATCATTTGCAGTGATTTTGGAGCCCAGAGAAATAAAGTCTCTCACTGTTTCTATTGTTTCCTTATCTATTTGCCATGAAGTGATGGGACCAGATGCCACAATCTTAGTTTTCTCAATGTTGACTTTTAAGCCAACTTTTTCACTCTCCTCTTTCACTTTCATCAAGAGGCTCTTTAGTTCTTTGTTTTCTGCCATATGTGTGGTGTTATCTGCATATTTGAGGTTATTGATATTTCTCCCCACAATCTGATTCCAGTTTGTGTTCTATCCAGCCTAGCATTCCCCATGATGTACTCTGTATGTAAGTTAAATAATCATGGTGGCAATATGCAACTCTGATATACTCCTTTCCTGATTGGGAACCAGTCAGTTGTTCTATATCCTGTTCTAATTGTTGCTTCTTGACAGGCATACAGATTTCTCAGGAGGCAGGTCAGATGGTCAGTATTCCCTTCTCTTTAAGTATTTTCCACAGTTTGTTGTGATCCACAGTCAAAGGCTTTGGCATTAGTCAGTAAAGCAGAAGTAGATATTTTTCTGGAGCTCTCTTGCTTTTCTAACAATCCAATGGATGTTGGCAATTTAATCTCTGACTCCTCTGCCTTTTCTAAATATAGCTTGAACATCTGGAACCTCATGGTTCATGCACTGTTAAAGCCTCGCTTGGAGAATTTTGACCCACACTTTCCTAGTGTGTGAGATAAGGTCAGTTGTGCAATATTATGAACATACTTTTGCATTGCCTTTCTTTGGGTTTGGATGAAAACTGACCTTTTCCAGTCCTGTGGACACTGCTGAGTTTTCCAAATTTACTGGCATATTAAGTACAACATTTTAACAGCATCATCTTTTAGGATTTGAGAGAGATCAACTGGAATTCCATCATCTCCACTAACTGTGTTCCTAGTGATTCTTCCAAAGGCCCACTTGACTTCACATTCCAGGATGTCTGGCTCTAGGTGAGTGATCACACCATCATAATTATCTGGGTCATGAAGATCTTTTCTGTATAATTCTTCTGTGTATTCTTGCCACCTCTTCTTAATATCTTCTGCTTCTATTAAATCCATACCATTTCTGTCCTTTATTGTGCCCATCGTGCTGTGATTCATGGGATTGCAAACGACTGAGCACCTGAACTGAATGGAACTGAACTTGCATGAAATGTTCCTTTGGTATCTCTAATTTTCTTGAAGAGATCTGTAGTCTTTCCCATTCTATTTCTTTCATTTGTTTCTTTGCATTAATCACTGAGGAAGGTTTTCTTATCTCTCCAAGCTATTCTTTAGAACTCTACATTCAAATGCCTGTATCTTTCCTTTTCTCCTTTGCCTTTAGCTTCTCTTCTTTTCTGAGATATTTCTAAGGCTTCCTCAGACAACCATTTTGCCTTGTCGCATTTCTTTTTCTCGGGGATGGTTTTGATCACTGCCTCCTGTTCAATGTCATGAACCTCTGTCCATAGTTCTTGAGGCACTCTATCTATCAGATCGAATCTTTTAAATCTGTTTGTCACGCCCACTGTATAATCGTAAGGGATTTAATATAGGTCATACATGAATGGTCTAGTGGTTTTCCCTACTTCCTTCAATTTAAGTCTGAATTTAGCAATAAAGAGTTCATGATCTGAGGCACAGTCATCTCCCAGTCTTGTTTTTGCTGATTATGTAGAGTTTCTCCATCTTTGGCTGCAAGGATATAGTCAATCTGATTTTGGTATTGATCATCTGGTGATGCCTGTATGTAGAGTCTTCTCTTGTGTTGGTCCTGGTGGAGTAGAAGGACGTGCACTTATCTTCTCCTGCAAGAACTCTAAAATTAAAACTTGCTGCTGAACAACTGTCCACAGGAGAATGTTGGATCCCACCAAAAAATGATACCTCATGTCCAGGGGCAAAAGAGATGCCACAGCAGGATGGTAGGAGGGGTGAAATTGCATTTAGAATCAAACCCCTCACCCACCAGAGGTGCTCAGAAGGCTCTAGCAAAGTTTTTGTACACCAGGACCCAGAGACCCCACAGAGACCTAGATAGAACTGTGTTTGAGTGTCTCCTGCAGAGGGACTGGTCGTCAGTGGCCTGCTACACGGGCAGGGGCTCTGGGTGCAGCAGACTTGAATTTGGCATAAGCCCTCTTGGAGGAGGACACCATTGCCCTACCTCAGAGCCAGAAAAACTTACACAGACTCTTGGACAGCACAAACAAAACCTTGTGGGCGCCAGAACCCAAGATAAGGGAGCAGTGACCCCACAAAAATTTGACTCAGCCTTGTCCATGAGTGTCCAGGACTCTCTGGTGGAGGTGTTGGTTGGCAGTTGCCTGCTGCACGGCCAGAGACACTGAGTGCAGCAGTGCATGTACAGGACCTTTTGAAGGAGGTACCTTATCTTCCTTATATTCACCATAGTTTGGCCTCAGATCAAACAACAGGGAGGGAATGCAGCCCTGCCTATCAACAGAAAATTGGATTAAAGATTTACTGAGCATGGCAGGGGGAAATATCCATAACTTCAGATATGCAGATGACACCACCCTTATGGGAGAAAGTGAAGACGGACTAAAGAGCCTTTTGATGAAACTGAAAGAGGAGAGTAAAAAAGTTAGCTTAAAACCCTACATTCAGAAAACAGATCATGGCATCTGGTCCCATCACTTCATGGCAAATAGATGGGGAAACAGTGGCTGACTTTATTTTTCTGGACTTCAAAATCACTGCAGATGGTGATTGCAGCCTTGAAATTAAAAGACACTTACTCCTTGGAAGACAGCATATTAAAAATCAGAGACATTACTTTGCCAACAAAGGTCCGTGTAGTCAAAGCTATGTTTTTTCCAGTGGTCATATGCATGTGAGAGATGGACTATAAAGAAAGCTTAGTGCAGAATAATTGATGGTTTTGAACTATGGTGTTGGAGAAGACTCTTGAGAGGCCCTTGTACAGCAAGGAGATCCAACCAGTCCAGCCTAAAGGAGATCAGTCCTGGGTGTTCATTGGAAGGACTGATGTTGAAGCTGAAACTCCAATACTTTGGCCACCTGATGGGAAGATTTGACTCATTTGAAAAGACTTTGATGCTGGAAGAAGGGGACAATAGAGGATGAGATGGTTGAATGGCATCAACGACTCAATGGACATGAGTTTGCTTAAACTCCAGGAATTGGTGATGGACAGAGAGGCCTGGCATGCTGTGGTTCATGGGGTCAGGAAGAATTGGACATTACTGAGTGACTGGACTGAAATGAACTGAACTGAGCATGGCTCCGCCCATCAGAAATAGACCCAGTTTTCACTTCAGTCACTCACTCCCATCAGGAAACTTCCATAAGCCTCTTATCCTTATCCAGCAGAGGCAGACAGAATGAAACCCACAATCACTAAAAGGTAATGCAGCTGATCATATGGACCACAGCCTTATCTAACTCAATGAAACTATGAGCCATGCCTTTTAGGGCCACCTAAGATAGACAGGTCATGGTGGAAAGTTCTGACAAAACGTGTTCCACTGGAGAAGATTATGGTAAGCCACATCAATATTCTTGCCTTGAGAACCCCATGAACAGTATGAAAAGGCAAAAAGATAGGACACTGAAAGATGAACTCTCCATGTTGGTAGGTGCCCAATAGGCTACTAGAGATCAGTCAAGAAATAACTCCAGAAAGAAAGAAGAGACAAAACAAAGCAAAAATAACACCTGTTGTGGATGTAAATGTTGATGGAAATAAAGTCCAGTGTTGTAAAGAACAATATTGCTCAGGACCTGGAATGTTAGGTTCATGAATCAAGGGAAATTGGAAGTGGTCAAACAGGAGATGGCAAGAGTGAACATTGACATTTGAGGAATCAGTGAACTAAAATGGAATGCAATGGGTTAATTTAACAAAGATGGTGATTATATCTACCGCTGTTGGCAAGAATCCCTTAGAAGAAATAGAAATGCCTCATAGTCAACAAAAGAGTCTGAAATGCAGTACTTGGATTCAGTCTCAAAAACGACAGAATGATCTCTGTTGGTTTCCAAGACAAACCATTCAGTATCACAGTAATGAATGTTTATGCCCCGACCATTAATGCTGAAGAAGCTGAAGTTGAATGATTCTGTGAAGACCTACAAGACCTTCAAGAACTAATATCCCTAAAAGATGCCCTTTTCATTATAGGTAGCTGTAATGCAAAAACAGGAAGGCAAGAGATACCTGGCAGAACAGGCCAATTTCACCTTGGGAATACAACTTTTAGGTTTGATTTGTTCTTTTCATTTTCTTAAGCTAGAACCTTAGATCATTGATTTAGAAGGTTATAATAGTTTTCAAATAAACGCTTTCCTATACTGACAACAAATTCACACACTGACAACTACTTTTCCTGGTTATCAAAACTTTGAATATATTTTAATCTCAATTAAGCTATATTTTGCACTTGAAATACAATTTGTTGTTTTAACAATAACTTATTTTATTAATGTTCCATTTTATATCTAGACATTTTGGCATTTTCTGCTTATATTTTTGTTGTTGTTGTTTACTACATCTATTAATGTCATTGAATTAATCTCTACCAATCTTATTTTCTCATCTCTATGATTTCCAGTCGTATCCCTGGTCCTGAGTCAAGGCTGAGGTCTTAGAATCTAGCCCTTCACTGAATTGGTAAATGCCTCTGAGGACAGCCACAGATACACAACTCACAGATAAAAGACTTTTTCCTTCTGTAGAATTTTATTCCTGTTAGACTATGCTCCTTCTGAGGTTCTGTAATGCTTTTACATGTATGATTTCTGTAATTCATTCAACTTCTCTTGTATAAATGAGGTCATTGACCTGCCATAGACTGTTGCAATATACTCATGTTTAAAAGTTTAATACAGATTTTATGCTACTCCTGCTATCTTAAAAATTGTATATGTAATCTAATTTTATAAGTTAAATGATAATGATATTCATGCATTTTTCTGTGATACATGCCTTGAAATGATATAACCGTGTTCATTCCTTTCATGGCAATAGATTAAGTTCAGTTTGTAAAGAACATATAGTAAGAATATTGAATGAATTTATAGAACATGCTTACTTTTTATTTCTAGAAATCAATTTAAAGTTGCTACGATACTATCTCCAAAATATATTGTTTCTTAATAGGCATGATCATTGATTGCATATTTTATCTACCTTTATACTTGTACTTGGTATAATATTGCAGTTTAAGGGATGTTTATTACTCTTTTTAGCACTTCACTCAAGGGATTTGCTTTAGCCAAAGGCAATTAACATCCCATAGGGTCACTATGCCAAAGCCTTTGACTGTGTGGATTAGAGATGGGAATACAGGACCACCTGATCTGCCTCCTAAAAGATCTGTATGCAGGTCAAGAAGCAACAGTTAGGACTGGACATGGAAAAACAGACTGGTTCCAAATTGGGAAAGAAGTACATGAAGGCTGTATATTGTCACCCTGCTTATTTAACTTATATGCAGAGTACATCATGAGAAACGCTGGGCTGGATGAAGCACGATCTGGAATCAAAATTGTCAGGAGAAATATCAATAACCTCAAATATGCAGATGACACAACACTTATGGCAGAAAGTGAAGAAAAGCTAAAGAGTCTCTTGATGAAAGTGAAAGAGGAGAGTGAAAATGTTAGCTTAAAACTCAACATTCAGAAAACTAAGATCATGGCATCCAGTCCAATCACTTTATGGCAAATTGATGAGGAAACAATGGAAACAGTGAGAGACTTTACTTCTCTGGGCTCCAAAATCACTGCAGATGGTGACTGAAGTTATAAAATTAAAAGATGCTTGCTCCTTGGAAGAAAAGTTTTGACCAACGTAGACAGCATATTAAAAAGCAGAGACATTACTTTGAAAACAAAAGTCTGTCTAGTTAAAGCTATGGTTTTCCCAGAAGTAATGTATGGATGTGAGAGTTGGACTGTAAAGAAAGCTGAGCACCAAATAATTGATGATTTTGAATTGTGGTGTTGGAGAAGGCTTTTGAGAGTTCCCTGGACTTCAAGGATACCCAACCAGTCAATCCTAAAAGAAATCAGTCCTGAATATTCATTGGAAAGACTGATGCTGAAGCTCCAATACTTTGGCCACCTGATGCAAAGAACTGACCTGACTCCTTGGGAAAAACACTGATTATGGGAAAGATTGAAGGTGGAAGGAGAAGCAGATGACAGAGTATGAGAGGGTTGGATGGCATTACCAACTCGATGGATATGAGTTTGAGTAAGCTTTGGGAGTTGGTGATGGACAGGGAGGCCTGGCATGCTGCAGTCCATGGGGTCGCAAATACTTGGACATGACTAAGTGACTGAACTGAACTGAGAATCATCACATGAGGATTGTCGTCTTTCAGTGTCTGTATCTGTAGGCCCCCTTATTACATGTACTGTGTGACGGTTTGCTCCACTTGAACTATTCAACAGCCTAGGTACCCATACCTTTAGATTTTCCTACATGAAGACTACTTCATTCCAAATTTTGTCTCTCATTATTGTATAAACATATAATCTCATCCCAAAGTTTCTTTTTAGTCCTGCCTTATTTTTTCATATCCTTCATAAATATGTTCATTTTCTCTCTGTTCACAGGTGTTATAACCTCACTTAAGATGATAATTATTATCATTTTACCAACATAAGGAGGTGTGGCTGTCAACAATTTTGAAGGGTGAGAAAGTGAAATTTCACCGTGCCTGTAGGCTAACAAAATCACCAGCCAGACAGTTTCACACTGACACAGATTCCTGAATCAGAATCAAAGACTTCACCACTTAAGGTAAAAACAGTAGCTCGAGAATGAACATGATGGCTTGTGCTGCTTTCTGTCTTCCAAGAGAAACATGAAAGCCCATCTGGATCCTGCACACAGTGATCAGTGCTTCTATAGAGGACCACTGAGCTGGGGCTTCACTACTTGGTAGTGAATGAAACCAATCCTGCTTTTTGTTTCCAAAATCCTTCAAGTTTGCTCACTGGAAACAAATCCTGAGAAGTGGTCCAGATCAAAAGTGATAAGACCTTGATTTCTTGGAGTATAAATCAATAATGTGTGTATGTCCTTTAAGCCCCATGAGTTGGAAAAAGAGAAAATTAGAGAGGGGTGTATCCCTCAATGTACAGTTTGCTTTTCTATTTATCCTTGCAGGTGAAGATTTGGGGTATTAAAGGAGCATGTTCAGGATTTTCATCATGAGCATCTTCACTGAAAATGTCGTTGCCACATAACTAATTGGTCATAAGACAACTTTGCCATAAAAGTTAATATAACTAGTTGAGAATTTGGTTTGACAGTTTGATTACAATTGGCTGACAGTTTGGTTTCCTTTCTCCATTGACACAGTACTTCCATTTTTACATTACATAAATATTAACCCTCATATGATGGTCTATACTGTGTTGAGTTGATATGGTGGTCTTAAAATAGTGGCTGATTAGCCATGCATGTGAACTTGATCGAAAATACTATGATAATAGTATTTTATCTACTGAAAGTGTGAAATAGGAATGTGTAAAGTCAGACTTCGTATTGTACCAGAAAATAATAACATATCATTTTTCAAATTCCTTGGTGATTTGGAGACACAGAATTGAGGCCATATTACACATAGAACTTTAGAACGTCTATGAATTGACAAGTGACAAAGTTCCAAGAAGAGTGTAGAGACTTCACAACCTACCCGGTACAATGCTCAGCTTACAAATATGTATCCTAGAATTTGGAAACTGATACCTCTGTTGATGAAAAAAAGAATTTTGTATAGAAATGAAAGTGAGATGCTGAAGGATGAGATAGATATATCACACACAAAAAAAATCATGAACAAAATCTTGGACAAACTTGGAAGACAAGTACTTTCATACAAATTACAAAATATAACAAAGTATTTGCACAGCATTGCCATGAATCTACACATATTTTGAATATATGAAAATATTTTGCATTTTGCAATAAATTATTTTAATTTTGTTATTCATTTCTCATGTTTTATGTTTATATCTTTTTTAATATCCTTCTTTTATTTTTTGTTATTTTATGTTTTACAGCAAAATTGCCTTAAGGCCAGTTTTGTTCAGTAAAAATGCTTGCAGTGAAAGTGCTTACAACAACAATGTCTATAGAAAAAATGCTGACTGAAAATTCTGAGAACCTTGAAGGGCATCCTCATGGTATAAAGACAGACTAGTTTATCTCTGATTACAATGGCACCAGTAGTCAGGTAAAGACTCAAATCCAAACATTTCTTAATCCTTATCTTCTACTGTCTCCAGGAAGGGAGGTGCGGGGGGGGAGTCTGAATAAGATATTGCAGTAAAAATAGAAATAAGGAAGCTAAAAAAAAAAAAAACCTCTTTAAATCATTAATTTTAACCCTAACTTTTACTACAATGTTACTTACTTTTTCCATATCCTTTCAAATTCCTGACAACATTTAACCTAGGCTGATTCCTCTCCCAGCAAAGAATCTAATATTATGACAATAGAAAATGTATTACCAACCTAATGTCATTCCCAAACAGCTTAGTAACTAACATGAACTATCGATAATCTACAATGTATATCAGCTTTGGATTTGTTACACCAAATTAATTTTATAGTGGTTTTTGGTGGTTTAGTCACTAAGTCGTGTCCAGCTCTTGTAACCCCATGGACTGTAGCCTGCCAGGCTCCTCTGTCCATGGGATTCTCCAGGCAAGAATACTGGAGTGGGTTGCCATTTCCTTCTCCAGGGGATCTTCCTGACCCAGGAATCGAACCCAGGTCTCCTGCACTGCAGGCAGATTCTTTACCAACTAAGCTATGAGGGAAGGGTAATAAAAATGCTAAACCTACTTGTTTCATCATTGAATATTTCATAAATATAGTAAAAATAATTTTATTATGACTTCTTACCCATATTTAACTCTTAAAAGCAATGTTTCTAAACTACTCTGAAAGATTACAGTCAAGGAACCAGTTATTCAGTTCAGTTGCCATCAAAGTCAGCATATGTTCCTATATGTGTGTGTGTGCTTAGTTATGTCTGACTTTTTGTGACCTCATGGACTGTAGTCCCCTGGCATAACTCCATGAAATTTTCTAGGCAAAATTGCTTTATTGGGTTGCCATTTCCTACTCCAGGGGATCTTCCCCATCCAGGGATCCAACTCATGTCTCCTGTATTGCGGTCAGATTCTTTACTACTATGACGTGTGGGAAGCCCATGTTCCTACATCACATGGTAATTATCAAGTTCATTACAATTCCCTAAGTAAGTAATGTATTTAGGAATGCTTTTTTAAAAAATTAAAATAATTGATACTGATATACCTTTTGGTAAGAATTCAGTAAGAGGCTTGGGGATGTAAACACCTCTTTTGTATCATATCTGGCCACAAGCTCCTTGTATATGGAAAGATTAATATTCTCCTTCACTTTGGAAATTACCCATCCTACAGTTTTATCCCTTAAGTTTTGATATTAGCTGATTGTACCTTTGCATCTCTGGTTCCTGCTTTTCAGATTCCTGGAAGTTATAATAACTCTTACAACTGCTGCCTTTATTCTTTACTCATTTGATTTGGAAACTTCAGGCAGTTTAATATGGATTTCTAACACCTACACCTGAAAGTATTCTGAGTTATATGTAATGTTGAGCTAGGTATTAGATATGGGCACAGACACTAAAATACAGAATAAGGCAATTTAAAGTCTTCTCTGGAGTGTTTCCTTGGACTTTAACTGAGTGTCTTTTCACAAATGTACATCATGATATAGACTGTCTCAATTCTTTGATCTGACAACATTTTTACTACCTCAGTATTTAGGGTACTCCCCACCCCAATTATAATGCTGTTATTCCTGACCCTGTCAAGAAATCTTTAATTCATACCTTCAGACTTCTATAAAATGAGAAAGAAATGCATTCCATCTCCTGATCCATTGTGATTTGGCAGCTGGGCTCTTAATCAGGGAAAAGATGGCTCTGGCCATATCCCTCCTGCTCACATTCTTCTTACTGTTGTCAAAGCTTAATGTTTCTTCTATCAGAAACTTTTATAGTTATAGATTAAGATCTTGTTTAACCTAGAAATATGAACGTGAAATCCAAAAGTTCCATCTATAATTTTGAAGACAGAAAAATCTGTTAAATCTTTTTTTTTCTGTAAAAATAGAAATTTTTCTATATTTATGAGGAAAATGAATCTACTTAATTAGTTTAAAAAGAATCATTAAAAACACTAAATAAATTACAGTGTAGTAGTATTTTCTACAATAAAATATTTTAATCACCTAAAATCATGAGCACAATAAAATTCACAGAAAGGATTATAAAATGTATTCTGGAGATATACTCAGCTCTTGTAAATTTCCTCCAGTTACCCTCTTCTGTAAACTAAGAGAATTAGGTTAGCCAGGTGTCAATGGAAATCTATGCTTTCACAATCACTCTTATTGTAGCCACCAGGCAATTCTGTCCTGGAATCTATATTTATTAAGAGAGTTAATAGGTAAGCCAAGAGACTCCCACTGGGATTTGTTTTACTCAAGGTGCCTTGAAGTAAGGCACTTTAAAATATTTAACTGAATATATTTCTGAATAGTTTTATTTTGGCTTACGTGACATGCTGCCATTACCACAAGCATGGCTTGATTAGGGCTCTTTTTACCTGTCAGAAATCCATGGACATGCCTCCTGCTGTTAGGAAGATTAGAAAGCCTGTTCATCCAAAAGTGTAAATAGTGCTAAGAACTCTTCTTTTGTTTTTTATTTAAAGCTTACATAATAAAGAGTTGTTTTTCTTTCTCTTTTGAATGTAACACATAATTTAAAAGTAGTAAAAATTAATAATTGACTTAAGTGACATTAGGAAAGAAAGATCCACATCAAGAATGGTGAAGAAAACATCAATAAATATTGACTAATTTGGGCTGGAGTCCAGGAGAAAAGTTAGCTGATACATACTATCTTGAACCTCAGGATAAATACCCACTGTCCTAAGATAACCATCCTTGCTTTAAAAGGTCTATCCAACAATTTGTTAATTGAAGAAATAAATATATAATGGCAGAGGTAAGTAGCATAAAAGAGGTAGAAATAATGATACAATCACCATATCTGCACAGAAACAGGTTTCATGGGCCTTAAGGTGGAGCTACTGGTAAAGAACCACCTGCAAGAGACTTAAGAGACACCGGTTCCATCCCTGGATCCAGAAGATCCCCTGGAGAAGGAAATGACAATCCACGCCAGTATTCTTGCCTAGAGAACCCCATGGACAGAAGAGTCTGGTGGGATACGGTCTGTGGGGTGACAAAGAGTCGGACACGACTGAAGCGACTTAGCATTCACACAGTGAAGAAAGAAAATGGTAACATATGGCAGGGGGGCGGGGGGAAGAAGGAAAAGAAAAAGAGGACGATTAAAAAGTGTCACTAGGGAAGAGGACACAGAAAATGCAATTTGAAGTTTAGCTAAATTCACATGGACCCTGATCATGATCTGTCTGACCTGTAATATTCTTCATCAGTTCCTTGGTTTTCTACAAATGTGAATCGCAATCAAAAAAGTATGAAACAAAGGACTGTCTGCTATTTCTTCCCAAAGAATGGCATTAGCTATGAATTAGTGGCTTCTGAGAGTCTTTTCACTCTTCCATTTTCCAAATGAAGCTATTATAGTGTTTATATTGTTTACTTTCAACCACATTATATTAGATGTGTCTGGAAGAGATTTTAAAAAGTCAGGAGCAAGAGCTATAAACAGATAAGAAGTCTTTATGTTACTCAGAAATTCTGGACTTCTTCTCAAAGATAAATGCAAAAATTTAATGAGGCTTTGGGGTTATCATCTTTGGAGAATGGGGAAATTGTCATACGTGAAATTTGTCATATATATGAAAAAGCTGTGCATGACAATTTGAAAATTTCAATGGGGGAAGTGAAAAATCCAACAAAGATTAGTATTTGATTTTTGTTTTCCTCTTCTTACTTAATAGGATTGCTATGCTGATGGGAGTGATATTGTGCTTGGATTTTTAAAATTTTATTTGCCTGGCTTTCTCAAAGAGAAGAGCAGTCAACTACATGTAAGTTATACTTTTTGTATGAGATTTCCAAGAAAGTTTAAAGTTGTATTTATGTAATGTAAATCATCATTTTCACCTTCTTCTTTTTGTTCCTAACTGCAAAGGAACTAGGTGAGGTTGACAGTAAAAGTCTATGTTAAGAATGCTAAATTCAGAGCAGGTTCTGGGACCCCTATCTCTGGGGTATGGACTGCCTAACTAGTTGCTATCAATGGCCTACTTCAAACATAATTTTCTTTGTTTACACACACACACACACACACACACACACACACACAAATCTATTTATGGAGAAATCTATGCATTAATGGACTTCCCAGGTGGCAGTAGTGGCAAATAACCTGCCTGCCAATGCAGGAGACATAGCAGACATGGATTCGATCCCTGGGTTAGTAAGGTCCCCTGGAGGAAGAAATGGCAACTCATTCCAGTATTCTTGCCTGGAAAATCCCATGAACAAAGGAACCTGGAAGGATACAGTCCTTGAGTCATAGGAGTCAGACACTACTGAAGACACTTAGCATGCAGGCAGGCATGCATTAATAGATCTCAAGTGCACAATTTGATGAGTTTTCACAAATGTGTACACTCATGTAACCATCATACTACAATCAAGATACTGAATATTTATACCACCCGGAAAACTCATTCATGCCATCCTCCAGTTAATCTTGCCCACTGTTCTGATTCCTAACACCATAGGTTATCTTTACCACTGCTGGACTCCATATAGCTGAAATTGTAAAGTATAAAATCTTTGTGTCTAACCTTTTAAAAACAATAAAATGTCCTCTGGAAGATTAGCCTACATTATTGTATCAGTAGTTTATGTTTATTTCTCAGCTGTATTCCAGTGTATGAACACATCACACTTTGTTTATCCATTGTCTTCTTGGTTAATATTTAAAGTGTTTCCAATGTTTGGACATTTTGGCTTGTATGAATAATTTTTTTTAAACATTTGTTTATAAATCTTTGTGTGGATATGTAATCTTAGTTCTCTTAAATATTTAGTTGTAGGATATTCAGAAAATAATTATCAAGCCATGTGGTTAACATGTATTTATCAATATGAGGATCCAAATATTTCTACAAATTGGTTGGGCCATCTTACTGACCCTCCAACAATGCCTAAGACTTTGATTAATCCCACACCCCCATCAATATTTGGAATTCTCATAAATTTTAATTTTAGCCTTCTTTCTGGGTTTATAGTAGTATATCTATGTGATACTAGCTTGTATTTTCCTAATGACATAGGATGTTAAGAATATTTTCATGTGTTTACTTATGTGTTTATTATTATTCATGTCTTCCTTTGTAATGTGGCTGTCAAGTTGCTTGCCCATTTTTAATAGATTCTTTGACTTCTTAGTATTGAGTTGCAAGAATTCTTTGTATATTGGGGACACAAGTGCTTTGATCAAATATCTATCTGTTTAATTAAATATACCTATGTGTATGTGTATGTAGTATATATTCTGAGCATGTGGCTTGCATTTTTAGTTGTTCAGTGGTTATTTTAGATGAACAGATGTTTTCAATATTTATGAACTCAAATTTATCATTTAAAAATTTTTGATGTTAATGCTTCTTATGTTTACTGTAAGAAATCTTTGCAGTCACAAACATTGTGAAAATATTTTCTAATTTGTCTTGTAGAAGCTTTGTGCGGAAGGCACTGGCGACCCACTCCAGTACTCTTGCCTGGAAAATCCCATGGATGGAGGAGCCTGATAGGCTGCAGTCCATGTGGTCACTAAGAGTCGGACACAACTGAGCGACTTCACTTTCACTTTTCACTTTCATGCATTGGAGACGGAAATGGCAACCCACTCCAGTATTCTTGCCTGGAGAATCCCAGGGACAGGGCAGCCTGGTGGGCTGCTGTCTATGGGGTCACACAGAGTCGGACACAACTGAAGTGACTTAGCAGCAGCAGCAGCAGAAGCTTTGTACTTTTAACTTTTTATATTCAAAACTATGATACATAATACATCAAGTTTGCAGCATTGTAGGAAGTAGTTAATTATGTATTTTTATATTCATATCTGGTAGTTTCAGTATTACAAGTTATTGCAGAAGTAAGATTCTTATAAAAAAGCATATAATGGGTTCATTATTAAACTCACTTGTGCTATGCTTTGTCTTTATTTGGTGTATGTTATTATTGACGTACTAAGCTAGCCACTTTATTTGTTATCTATTTGTTCTATATATTTTTAAAATTTTATATGTCTTCTTTTATGGAGGCCACTTTTGAGTTTTATCAAAAGTGGCAGGACCTCGTTTTCATTTTAAGAAAATATTTCTGGTTCATCTTAGAAGACATGTTATGACTTAGAGAAGAATGAAAACTCCCAGGTCAACTATTGCACTCACTCAATGAGAAAGGGTGGTGCATTGTCTGAAAATAGTGACAATGAAGATGGGAAAAAAAGTATATGAAATCAGTTATATATTACATGTAAAAAAGGACAGTTTTGCTGATGATTAATATGCAGCGAGAGAATGAAGGATAGAGAAGCATAAATTATTTTTTCCAAGGCCCTAAGAAGAGGAACTGAGTAGATAAGTTTGCTATTCATTAAAATGAAGAATGGAAAATAATAATTTTAGAAAAGGAAAATAAGTGTTGGGTTCAAGAATATTTGGTTTTAAATTCCCAAAGGCATTTTGTATAAAAGTCACATAGATATTTGTACTAGTTAAAAAAAAATTAGATCCAAATATATATGATGACTGAAGTTATAGGATGCTTAAGAATACCTAAGAACATACTACAGAGTGAGAAACAAAGAGAATTCAATAACAAACTGTAGAAAATTGAAAAGGAACTTGAAAAGAGGAACTTGAAAAGTACTAAATATAACAATCAGAAGTAAAAGAAAAATAGGAGATACTGGAAAAGAAGGCATATGAAAATGTATTTGGGAAGTAAGACAATGATTCCTTGTACCAATTGCTGGTGCATGATCAGTGAAATGAAAGCATTAAAGACATTGAACTTAGCAATTTGAAGGATACAATGACTGTGATAGCTCCAGTGAAGTGATATGGGTGGAAGCAGAATCATGTGGGTTGGAGGATCGATGAGAATACTTCAGGTTCAGGAAAAATGGGGCAAGGCTATGCAGAATTTTTTGCTGTGCAAATCTTTGAAATGTGCAAGTGAAAGATTTTTTTTTTAAAGGTACTTTGGAGCTGCAAAGAAGAAAAAGATATGCCTACTATTAGAAACAAAGAGGCAATTTAGAGCTACAAAGGAAGAATAGAGCTGTGTAATACAGAGTAATGGCTTTAAATACTCATGAAAGGAAATATGGAGCTTGAAGTTAGAACTGAGACACCTGTATAACAGATAGAACCATTAAAGTAATCCAGACAAAAGTCTGCTTAATAGCTAAAAAAGACAATGAGAGTTATGTTATTCTCAAGACCATAAGTTAAAAAGCAATAAAGTTTAACATGGATAATCTAAATTCTAGTCTTAATCGTTAAATTGGTGTGACATCTGAATTTATATTGCTTATTTGAATGTAAAATTTATCATTTAAGGGACTTATATAAAACTTAAAACCTGGCAATTGCAAAACTGAAGAAACTCCTGACGTTCAGCTGTAAAAGATCCTGTAAACACACACATAAAACCACTTTACTGAATAAGATCTTATCTTAAATAACAACAATAAGAAAAGAAAAAAACACCATGGGGAAATGTCCATAAAAATTAAAGAACTAATATACCAAGCACTTAGATATGTTACAAGAAGTACTTTTAAATATTAAAGATACAGAAATCCTTTATATGCCATCAATGAACATATAAAAAGGTAACATAAAAAGTAAAGATGGGAAATTTCATAGTGAAACATTCATATTTTTGGCCCTTTTACAAAACAAGCATATGCTGGTAAACACTTACAGAATCAACATTTTTAAAACTCTGAAATATAATCCAAAATGTCCAGCAACCATAGAGTTTCTTTGTAGAGTAGAGGGTGGCTGAATTTTTTTTTTTTTTTAATTTTAATAAAAGAGAGTTCTGGCGGTTTCATTCACCTGTGTAGTATCTACTCTTTTCCAGTGTAGTTTCCACAATCCCTAGATAGCATCCTGAGTTCCTGCAGCAGCTTGCTAATGCCAGGTCATTAGAGTGAACGAGATTTTTTTTTTCTCAAGTTATTGTAGTTGTTTACTTTTACTTGCCTAGTGTTAACACTGAGGGACTGACACAGATGCTGAAGTTTGTTTTACTAACCCTCCCTACCTTGGGCTGATGCAGCTATCTGAGTAGTGGTCATGGTATCTGCCAAAAGATTCAAAGGCCCACTTCTGTCCCCACCTGGGTCAGGAGATGGCAGATGGAGCAAGTGATATGCAGTCTTAATTTATTCAGGAGAAGGCAGAGGAGGAAATATCTTATGGAATAAGGACTTGGAAAAGGAAGTGTAATGGATTTACCCAGGCCTGGACACCTGCTCAAAAATTATCTAAGATGAACTTAGATTTGTACCTCTGGCAGATCTGTGAACTCTCTGTAAGTGGGAGATGAAGACAAAAGAAAAGCTGTAGGGAGTCCATTTAATACTGAATCAGTGCCCCAGCCGGGTGGTTAGCAGGGCATGCTGCAAAGAACTAGCAGGGCATGCTGCAAAGAACAGGAGAGTAATATTTTCTTTTTCTCTATTTGGCTCCATGTACATAAGGAAATCTCTTAGGTGACCTGCTGATCACTGAGATAAAGGGACAGATAATTTGGTGAACACACATGAGAGACATAGAAAGAATAAATTTCTTCCAAAAAGAGTTTGGAAATGTCTCAAAAAAATAAGGCTATAAAAGATTTCATCTACTACCACCAACAAATCCAGGGGAAGAGGAACTGTCTTCTAGTATTATCACATTGTAATATTCAAATATCCAATTTTGTTTCTAAACAACAAAATTTAAGTCACACAAAGAAACAATACAGTATTTTCCACTCAAAGGACAAAAGATGAATTGACAGAACCTATCACTGAGGAGAACTAGACATTGTACTCACTAGACAAAAATCATTCAATGAGCTTTCTTAATATGCCAAAGAGCTAGAGAAACTATGGACAAGTAATTAAAGTGAGTAAGTAAAATTATGTGTAAATATAATGAGAATATTTATAAAGAAGTAGAAATGATTAAAAGCAACCAAACAGGAATCACAGAGCTGAAAGTACAGTACATGAAATGAACAAACTTTCTAGAGGTATTTAATACCAGATTTGAGAAGGCAAAAGAAAAAAATCAGTGAACTTGAAAACTGGACAATAGAGATCATTCATGAGGAACAGGAAGAAAAATGAACAAAAGGTAAAGAGTAAGAAGGATCCGTGGAATACCAAAAAGCACACTAACATACACATTATTTAAATCCCAGAAAAGAGAGAGAAAAGGGGAAAAAAAAAAGGAAAAATTATGGCTGAAAATGCCACAAGTGGTGAAGGACATGAATCTTCAGATCTGAGAAACTCAATAAACTCCAAATAAGATAAATTCCAAGATATTCACACTATGACTAATCAAAATCAAAGACAAAGACAGACATAGAGAATCTGGAGAGCAACAAGAGAGGTAATTTTATGTTTAAACTCATATTAGAAGAGAGGAATTTACTAAAAAATATAGAAATACCCAATATAGTACCTGCAGAAATATATAAGGATCAAAATATTAAATCTAAACAATAGAAATGAACAAAATTGAAAATAGAAAAGATAAGTAAAGAGATTTATCAAAACCACAAGCTTGTTTTTTGAAAATTCTACACTGACCACAGACAGGAGAACACACTTAGAAAATTCTTCCACATGAAAAACTGAGTCTGGCGTGAATGGACATCTCTGTTCTAGAAGAATATTAATCAGTAGAGTGATATGTTCTCTATATAAGATTATCTTTCTGGCTGTTTTTGCAAACTGGGGTGGAGATAGGAGGGCCAGTAAGGAGATAAAAAATGGCCAATTTGATTTAAAATGAGGGAACAAAGTCAATAGGAATTAGTGATAGATTATATGTAGTTTATGATAAAAATTAAAGTATACCAGTTTTTATGGAAGAAGGCAATAGCGCCCCACTCCAGTGCTTTTGCCTGGAAAATCCAGTGGATGGAGGACCCTGGTAGGCTTCAGTCCATGGGGTCGCTAGAGTCGGACACGACTGAGCAACTTCACTTTCACTTTTCACTTTCATGCATTGGGGGAGGAACTGGCAACCCACTCCAGTGTTCTTGCCTGGAGAATCCCAGGGACGGGGAAGCCTGGTGGGCTGCCATCTATGGGGTCGCACAGAGTCAGACACGACTGAAGCGACTTAGCAGCAGCAGTTTTCATGATTGGACAATGGGTGCCATTTTCATAAATAGGGAACAATGGTGTAAGGTCTTTAATAAAATGTCACTGCTTGGCCTTTTAAGTTTGTGATGATAATAGTGGGGAAGAAAAGTTGTCAGTCTGGCAGTTGAAGACCACTGTGTGGTCTTGTTGATGGCATGAGTAGTGCAGTAATCTTGTGCGTAAGTCGCTTCTTCTGGGTGTGAAGAACTATGGTATCCTGAGGCTGTTAAGGATGAATTTTTGGAATTTAATCTTCAATCTTCTTCCTAGGAGTAGATCTGCCATGCAGGTTCACTTTCCAGAAGTTGCTGGTTTTAGTCAGATAACAGAATCTCCAGAAAGACTTTTCTCTCCATCTTTCAAATCTCAACTGTCTCTAATCTTCCCATCAACTCTGGAGTCCTGAGTGGAACCCACACAAGGAACTTGACCAATGAAATTTGCCACAATTTAAAATAATACTTCAGAAAAAGAAACTTCAAGCAAATGTCTATAATGAGGGGTCAGTGATTGTCACCTCAAATTTCACCTGCATTTATCTGCCTCCTTGAAGTTGTTGTGTCCTCTTGAAAGAAACAAACCAAATTCTGGAAGGAGTCTCTTGGTTACTATCTTGTTTATGCAAATAGAAAAGTTTAAAATATTCTTACTGCCTCCACTTTTTAAAATATTTCTTGGTTTGTAAAGGAGTACCATGGCATAATATAACCCATTTATATGATTTCCCCACCAAGAATTCAACCTCTTATCTCTGAGGATAAAATTTAGGGGAAACTTCTGAGGTGGACTTGATTCATATCTGCTATCAGAACAGGGTCCACACATATTATCCAGGACAGCAGATCATGAAAACAAGGTTCAGAGGTTAGGGACAGAAGTATAGAGGAGAAAAAAACAAAGCCTTTATCTTCTAATTTCCTAGGTTCTCTGACAAGGAACTTGTATATCACAGTAAGAAAAGAGAGATTAAAAAGAAAAAAAAAAAAAAGGCAATCATAGCTTGTTAACATGTGCTATAATATATGTGGGAGAACTTAGTGATGAGTAACTCAAAGGGGTAGTTAGAACCTAGGCTATTATAGCATCTCAACACAGGGATTAAGTGTGGAGAAGTGACAGGACAAAGTAAAACGGGTTTGGACTTTCATTGGTGGCAAACTGTGAGAAGATATATTTATGTAGGGGAGGATAAATGATAAGGCCTAATCTAGTAAGGCTTGTTTGTGCAGGTCTATTTATCTAGTCTCTCTTCATAGTTATAAAATTCACCTAAAAGAGGGGATTTATACATGTTCTTGCTTAAGTCTCTATTTTTAGTCAGAAAAAAAGAGCTCCAAGAAAGGCTTCTTTCTGTGTCTGTTGATTCTCAGTCTGCATCCAGTTCAGACTAATCATTTTGCCAAAAAGGAATATTTTGTGGTGGCATAATATAATCTCCTTCAGGAGAAACTTTGGGGATTTATATTTTTAGCCATATTTTCACATAAACTTGGATTTTTTGATACTTACTCCCCAGAAATAAAAGATTCTCTGTCTTTATTTAGTATTTTTTTTTTTTTGGGGGGGGGTCTGTGCTCTTGTTCTGACAAAGTTTCCTGTAGCTTAATCCTTAAATGGGTTAATATTACACATAAACATACAATAGCTGATGGCACGTTTTCTCAAGGAACATAAAGCATTTGACCAACTTCACTGAAAGCCAAAAGGATTACAATGTTTTCTGAATATGATAAATATTTCCAAGTTGATACAAAAGGCTGATGCTTTTGTACTTTATTTTAAAACAAGAAATAGGTAGTCTCTCAATATTTATGTAAGTACATGCCCTTGTCACCAAGGAAAAACAACTAAACAAAAACAATTGATACTTTTAAATAGAATTATCATGCAAGTGTCTCAGCTGTAATAATCTTCCTTCTTAACTTTGTATGGCAATCATTTAATAATTCTCCCAGATGTTATTTAATATGTTCCACCTCCCAATGAATTTTCAGTTAATTGAATGAAGAGAAAATCTTTATAATGAAACAAGATGAATCCTCATTTGGAGATCCCTTTGAAATGTAATTAAGCAGGAAGGTGTCTATGGGAGGGCGGGGGCCTAACTTCTAAAAGTGCCATTTAGTAATGAGGACATTTTATTCATATGACCAACCTCCCTCACTTACCTCTTCAGTGCATTTCCCTTGCCAAACCTATGTTTGAAAATCTTGGGTTCATTATTCCTTACTGACTTAATTTACAAGATTCTATAGAATAGACCAACACTTCTATTTAGATGTAATTGTTCTGTTTTGTTTTCTCTTTTATTTTTTATTTATTTTTAATATAAATTTATTTATTTTAATTGGAGGCTAATTATGTTACAATATTGTATTGGTTTTGACATACATCAACATGAATCCACCACGGGTGTACACATGCTCCCCATCCTGAATCCCCCTCCCACCTCCCTCCCCGTACCATCCCTCTGGGTCATCCCAGTGCACCAGCCCCAAGCATCAGTATCATGCATTGAACCTGGACTGGCAATTCGTTTCATATATGATATTATACATGTTTCAATGCCATTCTCCCAAATCATCCCACCCTCTCCCTCTCCCACAGAGCCCAAAAGACTGTTCTATACATCTGTGTCTCTTTTGCTGTCTCGCATACAGGAGCCTATAATACAGAGTGAAGTAAGCCAGAAAGAAAAACACCAATATAGTATACTAACACATATATATGGAATTTAGAAAGGTAGTAATGATAACCCTGTATGCGAGCCAGATGTAAGTGTTCTTAAAAATGGAATACTAAACCCAACAGTGATTCAGAGGTCAGCAGGGCTACTACTGCCCCCAGGCATCCAGGGGTGAAACTGTCACCTGCTCATTTACAAAGAAGACTGGGAGCGGCCCTGCTGGACCCTGGGTGCAAGACCGTGCCAGGGGGCTGGGAAAACAGAACTTGGAGACAAAGGATTATTTGGGAGCCTTAAAACAAAATAGAATTTTCCTTGTTTATTTTCAGACATGCTTAGGTCTGCAGAGCTCTTCTATCGTATTATTCCTTTTTGAACGTGAGTGCTTATGCTAGGCCTATTCCAACACTGTAGTTTAGAATTAGATAGTTATTTTCTTGTTACCCAAGTTCAGAGCTGTAAAGGAATTTTGCCTCAGGATGACTCACACTTCCTCTCTTGCTCACACCTGGTTTACCTGATGTTCAGATGAGACTCAGATTTGAAGTTGATGCTGGGATGAGCTAAGAATCCTAGAATTATTTGGAGGGAATGCATGTATTTTACATATGTGGGCATGAATTTTTTTGAGGGGTGTCACAGAGCACAGAGCAGTATGAGCTGATCTGTATCCCCCACCCCAAAATTCATACAGTGAAGTCCTAACCGTCAGTACCCTATTAAAGAGGAAATTAAGTTAAAATGAGTTTGCAAAGGGGGACCCTAATTCCGTATGACTAGTGGTTTTGTAAGAAGAGATTAACACAGACACACACAATGTCCACCTAGTTAAGACAAAGGAAGTGGCCATGTACAAGCCAAGGACACAGGCTTCAGAAGGAATCAATCCTGCTGGCACCTCCATAATTGGGAGATAATAAATTTCTGATGTTTAAGTCACCCTGTCTCTGTTATGGTACTTTGTTATGGTAACACCAGAAAACTAATACAACATTTAAGAAGTTCTGATAGTTCATAAAATGTTATGTTTTAAATAAAGCAAGTAAAACACTCTTTAAATGCTATGGGAACGAAAATGACATTTTAGAAGCCTTGATATACATGCAAGTTCAGAAGAAAAACAATCCTGAATTATCTAAATAAATATTGAAATCTGAAAATCTTTGTTGCATTAGGAAGGTTCCTTTGCAATTGTATATTTTGCTTATTAATCTTTTTGAAAGTGAAAGTTGCTCAGTTGTGTTGGACTCTTTGCAATCTCATGGAATTCTCCAGGCCAGAATACTGGAGTGGGTAGCCCTCCCCTTCTCTAGGGATCTTCCCAACCCAAGGGTCAAACCCAGGTCTCCGGCATTGCAGGTGTATTCTTTACCAGCTGAGACATAAGGGAAGCCCAAGAATACTGGAGTGGGTAGCCTATCCCTTCTCCACTGGATCTTCCTAACCCAGAAAACGAACCAGGGTTTCCTGCATTGCAGGAAGATTCTTTGCCAACTGAGCTATCAGAGAAGCAGCAATCATTTTAATAACTGTTAATTTAATTAAAATATTGCTTAACATACTTCTTATATGCTGTGATGCTGACTCTAAAGAACTGCGAAATTTTATCAACAGAGAGAATGTCTTATAACTTTTAGATGACATCACTGCTTAGGTAGTCAATGTTAGAGACATTAAAGATGGGATGCCAATAGTTGTGTAGTGCCACAATTCAACAGGAAATACCTTCTTCAAAGAGACCTCCAAGAAAAAGCAGTATATGACTACCAGGATGTTATTCCCTGGGAGGAAATGAACTTCAGTAAAGGCAGATTCCTGGCTTGTCACATCAAGCATTTATTGGCATAAGAAATTTCCAGGTTTATTAGGGAAGAAAACACACATATAGAACTTGACAATTGTTGATAATTGATAACATCTCATGAGCACTACCAGTCACAAGTCCTGCAAGAACTGAGAGAAATTGCAGCATTGAGTCTGGAGCCCCTAAGGCAGATTTAATGGGCAAAGAAAGCTCCCTGGCTGGTCTCAAATCCCCAGAAGTGAGAAGGGGAATGTGAAGGTAACTTACAAAGGAAAGGAAGGGCTATACTGATTTTAAGATAGGATGACTTTGTTCTGTTGGATTTCACTTGCAAGATACACGTTCGAAGACACATTCATGAGTGGAGTCCTCTATTTCCTGCTGCCTCCTTCACACACTGTGTTTGTAGTATGTGAATACTGTGGTCCGGCCCTCCTGGGCTCATGGTAGGCTGTGGAAGACCGAAGGCAAGTACAAAGTAAATGCCTTACATTTATCACCGAGTCAGCAAGAGTGTGACAGCCCCCTGCTCCCTCTGCACCAGAACTTGCTTTGATTCAAGAAGGCCATGATGTTTTAAGAAGTACAGATGATCAAGGAAACTCATCACAGAGGAACCCTTTCTTACTCGTGTTATTCACCCCAAGGTAAACCAACTATTTATGCTGAAAATGATGACCTAAAAAGAAAGGGAAGTTATGCCAACCCACAGTTCTATTTCCTTCCAGTCCTTCCTCAGTCTTTAGTTAAAAGAACATTAGTAGAATACACTTCAGTTAAAAGAAATTGGCAGAATACACTTTAGTTAAAAGAACATTGGTAGAATACACACAAATCGAGAAATGAAATGACAGCTGAGGTAGATTTGTGCAGGGTTTCCACTGTTTTGGTAAGAATGAAATACAGATGTATGTAGAGACCATTAAAAAAAAAAAGATAGGATGACTTATGTTTTACTTGAAATGACCACTGAAACAGTGAAATAAAAATTGACTTTTCATATGCTGTTATTAGCATTGTATGTGCTCAATCATGTCTGACTCTTTGCAACCCTATGGACTGTAGCCCACCAAGCTCCTCTGTTCATGAAATTTTTCAGGCAAGAATATTGGAGTGGATTGCCATTTCCTACTCTAGGGGATCTTCCCAACCCAAGCACTGAACCTGCATCTCTTGCATCTCCTGCATTGGGAGGTAGATTCTTTACCACTGAGCCATCAGGTAAACCTCCATACTACATTTGATCTCAGTCAAAATGCTGAGAAGCAATTAGCATCATTACTTGTGCATCAAAGCACAAAATTTGAAAGACATGTGAAAAGGGAGTGTAAATATATACCAATACAAGATGAAAAGACGTCAGTAGAAACCACTATTTAGTTATGATATCCTCTGCAGAAGGCCAAAAAAAAAAAAAAAAGAGAGAGAGAGAAGAAGGAAATAAAGAAAGAAGGGATGGAGAGAGGGAAGATGGGAGGGAAGGAGAACAAGAAAAAAATATGCTCCAGATTCTGAACCCCAAAGGATAGCAATTTCTAATTTATAAAGATACTTGGAAAGCAACACAGTTCAAAACTTCAGAACTGGCCAACGAACTTAAATCTGTTATGAAGTCTGTTATAAAAAAGGGGCTCTTAGAAAACCACTGGAAGTCATATAAAAATGCTTGAAAAGGGATTGTGCTGAGAAACTTCATTATATTTATTATAATAATAATTTAAAAAAAAGCTCTCTCGTTTCTCATCAGGCCAACTCACACCTCCGGTAGGCAGTACCTGTATCATCACTTGAGCTGGATGAGGAAAGGGGAGCACTGTGTGCTGTCTTATGTGTGAGTGTTGGTGTCTTTATTTTTGTAACATCTTATGATTATTATATTTGTTACAAGGTTGAACTGACTAAAAATTCCACCAATAGACATCAATACAAGAGTGCACCCATTACTTAATTTGATAACGTGCATATATTCTAACAGGAAGTATGAGTGGGGAAGCGCTTGAAGGTTCATAGCAAGCACTCTGGGGTTGGGATATCTTGGCTGGTTTCCAGCTCTGCTGGTTTCAGGAATGACCTGGGACATCATCTCTATAATGGAGCTAATATTACTTTTTATATAACTGGCATGGTAAGTGACATAATATATTCAAAACACATAGCTGGCATTACAGTAAGTGCTTTACAAAGTGTGGCTATGAATACAACTTTAAACTGATTTTAGTTGAAATATTGACTGATTTGTTAAAATGCTTACTGTAACATCTGCTATTCTATTCTGTTCTATAAATTGAATTCTGTAATGAAATGAGATTTTACTTTGGAGACAATGATAAGATCTGTTTTTTTTTCTGGAAAGTCCATTATATTTAAAATTTAGATGTTACTTTGAAAAATAGATTCTTCTCTACTTCAGCATGGATCTCAAAAATTAATTGTACTCAGAGTTTAAACCAAACTTAATTACTGTGCCAACAAACAAAATGTGCCATTACATGGCTTAATAATTTTCTTCAATTTGTATTATTTAGTACATTCCAGACACTTACACTTTTATATTTATGTTCTTAATATATTTATAAAGATGGCTATATATGCACATATTTTGATTTTGGAATACATACATTTTATCAGTTATAGAAACAAAGTGAAAGTATTTTGCAGAATTAGTAACACTAAATGGTCAATAAATTCAAAATAGATTAAAATCGGTTAACTTACAGGTACTAACTATAATACTACAGTCAGTGTTCAACTCTTCCCTAGAGATAGTGTTTCAAATATTGTTCCTTCACCCCAGTGTTTTCCTGACTTCCATTTTGACCTGTGTACAGTTCAGTTCAGTTCAGTCATTCAGTCGTGTCCAACTCTTTGCTACCCCATGAACCGCAGCACGCCAGGCCTCCCTGTCCATCACCAACTGCCGGAGTTCACCCAAACCCATGTCCAATGAGTCGGTGATGTTATCGAACCATAATCCTCTGTCGTCCCCTTCTCCTCCTGCCCTCAATCTTTCCTAGCATCTGGGTCTTTTCAAATGAGGGACCTGTGTGCAGCCCTGCCCTGGTCTGGGCTCTGATCTCCATCTTGCCAATGTGTCATTTTACTGCTTTTCCTTATTTGACTTTCTCCTTCGTTCTCTTCTAGACTCATGGCACCTATATAGTAGATGCATAAATGGGTTGAAAAATATCAAGGTTGAAAGGATTTGTGAATGAGATCAAAGCTCATGTAAGGTCTGGGAAAACAGCTCTCAGATTCCATGCTCTTAGCACTTCAGCCTGTGGTCTTTATTCAAATGAACAGAACTGAACTGGCGTAATTTCTGTTTTTAACTGAAGTATAGTAGATTTGCATTGTGTTTGTTTCAGGGATATAGCATAGTGATTCAGTTTTGTATATATACGTAATATTAATATTTAATTTGCATATTTATCATATATATAATTTTCCATTACAGGTTATTGCAGGGTATTACAAGTTATTGAATATAGTTCCCTATGCTATACAGTAGGTCTCTTCTTTCTATCTACTTTATATATAGTAGTGTCTATATGTTAATCTCAAACTCCTAATTTATCTCTCTATCCTCCACTATCCCTCCCCCCACTCCCATCCTCCCAGTAACAATAAGTTTGTTTTCTATGTCTATATGTTTCTGTTTTGCAAATAATTCATTTGGATCATTTGTTTAGATTTCACAAATAATTGGTATCATATTATATTTGTCTTTCTCTGTCTGACTTGCTTGGATGTAATCCTTAACCTATAATTTCCTCATGGCCCAATGGTAGAATTTATATAATTGTGCATATTATCTTGCAGACCACTTAGACTAGATGTGAGGATGGGGCATGGGCACCAGTTTGCCTGCTTAAGTCTCAGTTCTTCACTCTGAGAGGGGATGCTGAGCTGGCCAGGTGAGGGGGGTAGAGGGAAGGTAAACAAATGGGCAGCAGGTCAAAGAGAGAGCAGCTTATCAGCAATGCTCCAGTTTCCAGGCCATTACTAAGGGAGTGTGATTATAACCTTCCCCTGATAGGAGGACTAGGACATCACTGGAATTCTGGACCTGATAAAGTTATTTGAAATGCTTTGTTCTAGAAATTGAGTATGAGCCTGGACTTTCCTCCTGCTGTTGGTGTGAGATAAATCATTTTCAGGAATCTGCCTTAGAAAAATATAGATCCTTCTCTCTGGGTGCTGGGAAAGAATAACCACTGCTCTTTCATTGCCCACACACTTACATTTTCCAAATATTAGCACACTTTGTACTGACTTTATTTTCTTTTTGCTTTTTTTAGAGACATGGATTATTTTATTATATGTAAGCAATGAGTAATAAAGTGAATGGAACTGAAAAGTTTAGGACATTTTCTTAGAGGATATATGAAATCTGGATGGCATCCTTAACAATATATTTGATCTTTGATATTCTGTTGTCAACTAATAGTTGTATTGCCATTTTATACTCTTGTGCAGAAATATCATGATGGCAGATAATTATTATTTGTATTTTTATTTTTTACCACATAAACTTATTGAAAAATAGAACACTTGTACCATTTGAATTTTGAACTGTTTAAACAATGCCACTTTTTGGATGTTTTACAATGAAAATGAAATACCAGTAAATGAATAATATATTAACTTCAATTAGCAATTTGTAAACCTAACCACTCATTCTTTCCCTTCTGACTTGCATTGTACCCATCCTACCTATGCAGTGAGGAGAAACAAGTTCTCAGGCCCTTGACCACATCCATTATCTATTTTTCAGTTTATTTTTAACTTTTTTTTTTTTAGTTTTAACCCTTTGGAATGCAAAAAAGAAAAAAAATCAGAAAGAAAGGAATCAATCCTTTTGCTAAAAATCTTAAGCACCACTTCATCTTTCTCTCGCTTTCAGAGTATAAAATTACACCACATTATTGAACACTCACTGCCTTTTTACTGTGATAATTAAGCAGCTCAGCATGAGCAAAATCAAGCCCACAACCTAGTTGATCAGAGACCCTAAGATGCTAACTGTCCCCTGGTCCAATATGTCATCACCTCTCCCATCCATATTCTCTTGAGACCCTCTAATGCCAATGCATACATATCTCTAGATTCACTGGTAGGATACAAGGTATTACTAGGATCTATGGTTTCTGATTGTACACTGCAGTCTCACACCTCTGTTTCTTGTTGCAGATACTCTTTCTTCTTTCAAGTCCCAGAGAAAATACTCTTCCACGATGCTTCTTCTATCCTACTTAATAGATGTCAATACTTTAGCTTTTTGTGACTTTTCAATTTCACACTTATGATATAACGTTTACCAAAATCCATTACACTCACCTCTCCCACAATCTATTCATTTTGAGAGAACAAAATTATTATTTTTTATCTTTTCTTGATCTTCTTTGTTTCTTTACTACTTAAAACAGAAATTACTTAATGATTGCTGAAGTACTACTGCAATCACAATTTGCTTAGATTGTTCACTGAATGTTTATTAAAACAAAGTTAGGTATTGAATTTTACTTGACTTTTTTTTTTTTTCCTTTAAGACCAGAAACTCTTCAAAGATTCCATTCTTTCATTTAATAGTACATTGGAACAAAGTTATTATCAGGAAATCCAAATAAAGTTTGAAATACAAACAAAGACATATATGGGTTTGGAGATCTCTGAAGCAGTTTTGTTATCCTTTGGAGAAGAAATGTCAGCTTATTCACTTAATGGATACTGTTCTTTTATACTCCTGAGCCAGGGAGTTAAGCACTTGCAGAGATCCATGGCACTGATGTCAATAGAGAATTTTATTCAAATCCCAGCTCCACTTCCTAAATTGGAACTTTGAGCGAGACAAGGTACTGAGCTCCTAGTAGGGCACATCTTGTCATATGTAAAATGAAAATGATAATATCAAACTCATCCCAGTGCTTTGAGTATTAAATCTAAATTGGTGAAAGACCTGTTCTTGGGCTAATGAACAAAACTTTACAATGGAAACTTTATGGCTCATTTCACTTCACTGAAATGTTTTTTTTTTTTTTTTTCCTTTGCGTAGGTTTTCTTGTCTAACCTGTATCATATCCTGAAGACCAAATCCCAACCAAATACCAGAGTACTACCTGAACACCAGAGCCAGAGCACATGAGTAGGAATATGTTATGATAAATATTGTTCTCCTGATGTCACCATAGGCAACTCTAAATACTCTGTAAATAATTAAGGGTCTGGATGAAGAGAATGATTTTCTAAGGACATTCTTAAAGTCTCCAAAGCATTTCTACACAACAGAAATATAAAGCTAACCAGAAATAAAAGTTTGTCTGGAGTAGGCACATTTGAAAAAAAATGAAGAGAAATAGGTGAAATTGATTTTAATAATATATTTTATTCAGCAAAAAAAATCCACAATATTACAATTTCAACATGTTCCAACATTAAAATTGGTTAATGAGATATTTTAACCATTTTTTATGTGTGCTAATAAGCAAATCTGATCCCATATTATTATAGATCTGTTTCTTTAACTTTGTATTCTATTGTTTTGCTTTAAGGACGTTGCCAATAGCCTGAAATATACAGAATTGTCCATTCTCAAAGCTCTGACCTTTAAGGTATCAGATCAGATCAGATCAGTCGCTCAGTCATGTCCGACTCTTTGTGACCCCATGAATCGCAGCACGTCAGGCCTCCCTGTCCATCACCAACTCCCGGAGTTTACTCAGACTCACGTCCATCGAGTCAGTGATGCCATCCAGCCATCTTATCCTCTGTCGTCCCCTTCTCCTGCCCCCAATCTCTCCCAGCATCAGAGTCTTTTCCAATGAGTCAACTCTTCGCATGAGGTGGCCAAAGTACTGGAGTTTCAGCTTTAGCATCATTCCTTCCATTCATAAGAAATAAAAAGTTGCAGAATAGAGAATATTTGTCTTGTGTGAGATTTACAGGAACACCATGTCCTGGTCTATGAGGATAGATGCAAGAACAAATAATTCAACTCCAAGCAGTTTGCAATAACTAACCACAATGCCAGGGTCCAGCCCTGGCTGATCCAGGGAGTTCGAAGCAGGGACGGCGTCGGCGAGGATCAGTATACAATAGCTTCAGTTAGATATTAATTAAAGATGTAAGGAGTAATAAAATGAGGATAGCTCAGTAGGAAAATTCAGTGGAGAAAAGAGGCTGAGTAGCTTGGTTTACGCGGGAGACCAATAAAACTTCAAGACAAGAAGTTTGCACCACTTAGGTAGGCCGCAGGCGTCCTTCCATTCTCCCGAAGGAAAGGAGACACTGAGGCCTCCCCGGTCGGATCTTAGAAGCCCAGGCATAATTAGCAAGCATGGCGGGTTCCACGCTCCAGATGGAGACTCAGCCAGAGTGAGAGAGAGAGCGACATGGGGAGACCAGTATTTCGAGAAACTGATCCCAATTCTTTATTTTCCATGGTCTACTTTTATACACTGAGATGTTATGCAAAAGTCACGCGGGGACAGCAGTCCTGACTTTTATTAAAGTCAGGTGCTTCATACAAATGTATATAGAGGTCTTAGGGATGTTACATCATCTTCTGGCCAGGGAGGGCCTGCTGACAATTTATGACCCTCTCCTTGTGACAGTGGTCAGTCAACCAGGACACTTATTTCTCCAGGGGTGATTATCCTTAAAACAGACACCACCCAAATAAAGTTACATTCCTATAGGGTGAGGGTGTAGTGGGTTTTAGTTAAGGAAAGAATTTACTTAGCCTAAGGTCTAACGTGATTAATATCAAAGGTTAATACTTATTTCTTCCATATATTCATTAATGTGTGTAAGGGCAGGGGATGTGGAGACTTAGCAACAAACATTGGCTCAACAAATGAAAAACCCTTCACCAATACAATTTCTAATCAGCCCATTATACTTATACTAATAGTTTTGTAACTTTTCTAAGGAACCTGTTTTTAGAAGGTTTAAAGCATGTTGTGCCTATCACGGTTGGGAGGCTGTGAGCAATCACATGTGGCCGGACAAGCCTGTCAGGCAGGCTAGAGAAACTTCAGAGGAGTTTGTAGGTTAAAACACTCTTGTCACGCCCAGGAGTTTTTATTAACTGGAGCTCTAGGTTAACTCCTCCGAAAGAGGTGGTGGGGGACAGCCCCCCGTAAAGTCAGAGGTGTAGGTGAGAGCACAAAGTAGTAAAGTAGGCAGGCTCTGGTTATGGGGGTAGATGCTCGAGGATTTCCAGGGGGACTCCTGAGGCTCGATCCTGCCTTTGTGTATGTCGAGCCTCCTTCCTCATGACCTTTGCCTCGGGCGGAGTGACTCACTCTGGCCCCCAAAACCACAGTACATCCACTTTTAGAATAAAAGTAATGTGAATTTTGACTAGGGTAAGATGGTTCCTTAGGACAGTAGTCCACCATCTTCTCTGTCTGCTGGCTTTCTGAATAAAGTCATTATTCCTTCTCTCAACAATTTGTCTTCCAACATATTTGCCTGTTGTGCATTGAGCAGAAGGAACTTGTACTTAGTAATAATACTAAGTCTTCAAATTACCATGTGTATTCTATACTGATAGCATATCTTTATTTAGACTTGTGACATTTCAAATATTTATGGTCATATGTGGCTAATGCCTGAGTTAGTGTAAAGGGTGAACCTGGGTAAGCTGAACTCGGGGAGTTGCTAGCCTTGCCCCATCTAAAAATGGCAGGATAAAATGGGGTGCTTTGTGCCCATTGCCAAATATCGTGGCACAGCATGCACATAATGGCAAGTTGGAGGCAGGGCATGAATCTCTTCTCTCCTTACTGCCAGCCCTGTCTGCTGGATTTCACAAACTCTTTCTTACACTATTAATATTCTCTTTTCAGTAACATTTGTGGACTCATCCTTACGTGCTATTTTTCTTTTTCATGTATCTGATTTGTTCCTTTCTCAGCATCATTATATGCCACTGAAACTGGGTTAACAGTGAATTCATCCTTCCCTCTTCAGCAAAATAATCTAAAGCTTTCATCAAACTCTAGTGTGGCTCCATATAGTTGCCTGATTTTAGTCAATAACCATGGGGAACTCTATGTAGGGATACATAGAGAATTGCAACAACTGACCTACTCCTTGGGTGTCCTATCTTTCCCCACTGGGGATCAGGAGAATATTTTAGTAATCTCAACCACACAGCTTTCCAGGAAAAGAGAGAGGTGAGAAACAAGACACAACAGAATAAGAATGGAAGTAGAACTACAGACAAGGCTACTACAATTAAGTCCTTGACTCGGGTGGTCATATGGTCACAGTCAGGAACGTGGCCCTCCCAGCACTGAAGCCTCCCAGGCGTCAGGCCGTTTGTTGGTCCCCCGTTATCTGCACAGCAACCATTTGAAGTAATGCTCATCTTTCTGCTTTTGCTTGGGTCAATCCTGTTTACATTTACTAAATCAGGCATGCAGTTTGATAGAATCCATCTACTTACCCTTCTTTTCTTCTAGCATCATTTAGAAGTCCTTAGAATTAAAATTGCTTATCTCTGTGAAAATTTCTTCTAAATGATCATAAGGAGATTTATCAAGAGGCCAAATCTTAACCTTAAAATTATATTTACTCACATTGTTAAAACATGCTGACCATCTTTCCAGTGTCTGACTGGCTGTGTGTCCAGCTGACATGAAGGTCCTAAGTGAGCCAGCCCCTGAGGGGACCAAGTAGTGTCCCTTCTGCCCTGGCCATAGTCCCTCTGCCTGAATAACTAATTCCCTGGAGCCCTAGTATCAACCCTTTCCTTAACCAGCACTTCCAGAAGACTCTCTCTCTCTCACAAATTTTTCTTTACAAAAATTATTTAAAAAGAAAGTGGAAATTGAAAATCAACCTAGAGGGGTGGGATGGGGAGGGAGATGGGAGGGAGGTTCGAAAAGGAGGGGATATATGTATACTTATGGCTGATTCATGTTGAAGTTTGACAGAAAACAACAAAATTCTGTAAAGCAATTATCCTTCAATAAGAAAATAAATTAATTAAAAAAATTTTGAAAAGAAAATGGCAAACTCTCTGAGTGCAGTGTCTAATGCTTTAAAATGGAGCTAAACTGTGTCTTGATTGTAAAAGAGAAATCAATTTAGAAAGTACTGATTTGGAAGAACTTAATTGCTCATAAAATTAATTTATGGATGACTTTATTTGATGTTTGGAAACAAGAATACAAATGAACCAACTCAGATGTGCATGAATTTCCATGCTAGCCAAGAAAAGGAACTGACAAGAACAGAAAATTGAAACAGATGAGAAGGTAATGGCTGTTTCCCCTACTCAGGAAACATCCCATATTTGGCTGTAAGCAGTGGACAGTTATAAAACTGTTTAACACTCTGAGTTGTAGACAAGTTTAGAATTTTAAAAAGAACTATTCAAATTGAATCATGCTATAAAACTTCTCTGTGACTTATGTCTTAAAATCGATGTAGGTATATGTGAGTTTATAAACGAAATTAAAGGAAACAGTATCTTCTGAAGATTTTGTAGGATAAATAATTTTGTAATTTGTTAAGCCTCCAAGAGCCATCAAAGCAGAATATTCCTGCTGAGAAAGCAGAACTTTACTGTAAATTATCCTATAAGCAGAGAAGCAAAACCACAGCAACAAATATTGCAGAATGAGTATACACACACACATGTATTTCTATATTTGGCAGAGGCAATGAAAGGATTCATGTGTACATGGTTACCATTATATAGGAACAAAAAGGACATAGAAGAGTTTTCTATCATATATATATATATATATATATATATATATATGATATATAAGATATATGTATATATATATATGTGTGTGTGTCTATATGTATATATCTGTCTAGTAGAAGCTATGGTTTTCCCAGTAGTCATGTATGGATGTGAAAGTTGGACCATAAAGAAAGTTGAGCACTGAAGAATTGATGCTTTTGAGCTGTGGTGTTGGAGAAGACTCTCAAGAGGCCCTTGGACTGCAAGGAGATCAAACTAGTCAATCCTAAAGGAGATCAATCCTGAATTGAAAGGACTGATGCTGAAGTTGAAGCTCCAATACTTTGGCCACCTGATGTGAAGAGCTGACTCATTTGAAAAGACCCTGATGCTGGCAAAGATTGAAGGTGGAAGAAGGGGATGACAGAGGATGAAATGGTTGGATGGCATCACCAGCTCGATGGAATGAGTTTGAGTAAGCTCCTGGAGTTGGTGATGGACAGGGAAGCCTGGTGTGCTGCAGTCCATGGGGTTGCAAAGAATTGGACATGACTGAATGGCCAAACTGAGTATATAATATTTACGTTTAAATTTTTCATAATAAAATGTAAATGAAACAATTATTTAATTATGCTTAGGTCAAATTAATAATAATGTGATCACTTCTTACAATGCACAAGTATTAATGCCAATAAGTAGTTATTAGTATTAACTTAGGGGCTTCCCTGGTGGCTGGTAAAGAATGTGCCTGCAATGCAGGAGACCCTGTTTCAATTCAAAATCTGCTGAAGGAATAGGCTACCCATTCCATACTCTTGGGCTTCCCTGGTGGCTCAGCCAGTAAAAAATCTACCTGTAATGCAGGAGACCCGGGTTTTACCCATGGGTTGGAAAGATATCCTGGAGAAGGGAACGGCTACTCACTCCAGTATTATGGCCTGGAGAATTCCATGGACTGTATAGTCCATGGGGTCACTTTGCATAAGTTGGTACCTATTGCTATTTTTTTTTTTTTAATGCTCTTGCTTTTTTGATGATCCAACAGATGTTGGCAATTTGCTCTCTGATTCCTCTGACTTTTCTAAATCAAGCTTGAATTTCTGGAAATTCACCATTCACATACTGTTGAAGCCTGGCTTGGAGAATTTTGAGGATTACTTTGCTACTGTGTGAGATGCATGTAATTGTGTGGTAGTTTGAGCATTCTTTGTCATTGCCTTTCTTTGGGATTGGAGTGAAAACTGACTGACCTTTTCCAGTCCTGTGGCTACTGCTGAGTTTTCCAGATTTCCTGGCATATTGAATGCAACACTTTCACAGCACCATCTTTTAGGATTTGAAATAGCTCAACTGGAATTCCATCACCTCCAGTAGCTTTGTTCACAGCGATGCTTCCTAAGGCCCACTTGACTTCACATTCCAGGATGTCTGGCTCTAGGGGAGTCATTACACCATCATGGTTATCCGGGTCATGAAGATCTTTTTTGTATAGTTCTCCTGTGTATTCTGACCACCTCTTCTTAATATCTTCTCCTTCTTTTAGGTCCATATCATTTCTGTCCTTTATTGTGCCCATCTTTGCATGAAATGTTCCTTTGGTATCTCTAATTTTCTTGAAGAGATCTCTAGTCTTTCCCGTTTTTTGGTTTTGCTTTATTATTATTATTTGCACTGATCACTGAGGAAGGCTTCCTTATCTCTCCTTGCTATTCTTTGGAACTCTGCATTAAAAGGGGTATATCTTTCCTATTATCCTTTCCCTTTTATATCTTTTCTTTTCTCAGCTGTTTATAAGGCATCCTCAGACAAGCATTTAGCCTTTTTGCATTTTTCCCACCTTGGGGATGGTCTTGATCAAAGCCTCCTGTACAATGTCACAAACCTCCGTCCATTGTTCTGCATAGTTGTCTTGCTTCAAAAAAGCTAGAGAGTTAAAAAAAAAAAAATGTACTTCTGCTTTATGCACTACACTAAACCTTTGACTGTGTGGACCACAATAAACAGTGGAAAATTCTTAAAGAGATAGGAATACCGGACCACCTGACTTCCCTCCTGAGAAATCTGTACACAGGTCAAGAAGCAACATTTAGAACAGGACATGGAAAAACAGACTGATTTCAATTGCGAAAGGAGTATGTCAAGGCTGTATATTGTCATCTGCTTATTTAATTTACATGCAGAATATATCATGTGAAATGCTGAGCTGGATGAAGCACAAGCTTGAATCAAGGTTGCAGGGAGAAAGATATGCAGATGACATCACCCTTATGGCAGAAATTGAAGAAGAACTAAAAAGCCACTTGATGAAAGTGAAAGGGAAGTGTGAAAAAGTTGGCTTAAAACTCAACATTCAGAAAACTAAGATCATGGCATCTGGTCCCATCACTTCATGGCAAATAGATGGGGAAACAATGGAAACAGTGACAGACTTCATTTCTGGGGGGCTCCAAAATAACTGCAGTTAGTGATTGCAGCCATGAAATTAAAAGACACTGGATCCTTGGAAGAAAAGTTATGACCAACCTAGACAGCATATTTAAAATCAGAAACATTACTTTGCCAACAAAGGTCCATCTAGTCAAAGTTATGGTTTTCCCAATGGTCATGTATGGATGTGAAAGTTGGACTCTAAAGAAAGCTAAGTGCCAAAGAACTGATGTCTTTGAACTTTAGGGTTGGAAAAGACTCTTGAGGGTCCCTTGGACTGCGAGGAAATCAAACAAGTCCATCCTAAAGGAAATCAGTCATGAATATTCATTGGAAGGACTGATACTGAAGCTGAAACTCCATGACTTTGGCCTCCTGTTGCAAAGAACTGACTCATTTGAAAACATCCTCATGCTGGGAAAGATTGAAGGCAGGAGGAGAACGAGATGACAGAGGATGAGATGGTTGGATGGCATCACCAGGTCAATGGACATGAGTTTAAGTAGGTTCTGGGAATTGGTGATGAACAGTGATGCCTGGTGTGCTGCAGTCCATGGGGTCACACGAGTCAGACACAAATTAGCTACTGAACTGAACAGATATCTAAATGGGCTAACTGGTGCAGTTATTGTATTGTCTTTCATCTCCCAGCCCTAGATGATTTTCCATGGAGTTGGTGATGGATAGGGAGGCCTGGCGTGCTCCAGTTCATGGGGTCACAAAGAGTCAGACACGACTGAGCAACTGAACTGAACTGAACTGAATTCACCCACAAGCTCTGGTTGGATACCCTCTCCTCAAGATCCTCGAACATGGAAAACCCATATGGTTTAGTGTCATGGGGAGTTTTGAGAACAACCTTTGAAATGCAGTTCAAGGCTTATGCCTGGTACATTTCTCCTATCATGGATAATTGAAATGTGATGAGCAAATGTTTGGGGAGCAGGTGATGTGGATTTGGCAGACACATCATGCCTATGAGGCTCCTGTGCATTGTCACATCTTAGCCAGGTTGCTCTTAGTGAAAGGTTTATCTGGCATCTCTTTTTGACAGAGTCCCTCTCAGGTCAGTGCCAGCCACCAGCCCCTATTCCTCACCCACTACAGGAAAAACCCATATGTGCTTCTTTCTTGTCACAAGGGCTTGATGTTTCTTTAAATAGTTTCTTTTTAGGTGGAGACTCAGACATTCAGTTATATATAACATATTGTATCTTCCTATGATTAAACTACAGAGACTGTGACTTTCAAGAAAAAAAGTCTCCTATTTCAACACAATATAAACAAAATCCACAGTTAAACAACATATGCACTCACATACAGAGTCACACTGAAAAAAAAAAGATTAAAAATACAGTAAAGAAATAACATTTATTCAGCTCCCACCAAATTGGAAAGCCTCCTGTGGACTTTTCCACATAAGCTACAAACTTGAGTCCTCACAACCATCCTGTATTATTCTTTCTATTTTACAGATAAGAAAAATAGGATTTTGGAAGTTAACATACCGAGCAGAATATGGCTTGAAAATGTAGTGCCTGACTGCATGAATGCCATATATGTGTGTATCTGTTTTCTACAGACCTCACTGCCTTTGAGGAAGTGAATTGCAGAAAGTAATAGAGACTTTAGAATTTACATTTTTTATCATTCCTTTATCCTTTAAAATCCTCTGCTCAAGTTACAATACTTATTTAACTAAGTGAAACACATCAATTCATACCAGCAAATGAGGCACTGTGTGTGTGATGTGTGCTGTGCACATGTAGACTTATACCTATCATGGATAAATCAATGCAAGAAGTCAGCGAAGAAACAAAAACTATGTTTATTTTTTTTTAAGAGTATGACTAGTATTGTAACTATTACGAATATCCAGAACTTCTGGTACTGTTTTTTTAACTATTAAAATATTGATACTTATATTTTGTATGAAATATTTATGGTGTATTTAAAGTGATATTTGGCCATAGGACATATTCTATCTTCCAAAAATAATAAAACAAGGTTTTATTTTAAATCTAGTATATATACTTTACTATGTTAGCCATCTTATTAATGCTCCAAAAATAGAAAGAATTTTAAAACTGTGATACAGACCTTCCAAATGAATCAAGTTTACTCAAGAAACAGTAAATATGAAATACGGCCTTCCCAGGTGGTTCAAGGGTAAAGAGTCTGCCGACCAACGCAGGCAACCCACTCCAGTATTCTTGCCTGGAAAATCCCAAGGACAGAGGTACCTGGCAAGCTAGACTTTATAGGGTTGCAGAGTCAGCTATGACTGAGCACACACACAAATAAGTAATATAATTAAAAATAATGAAGTGAAGAATTAAACATCAAGAGTCAAGAAGCAAAGGGGAAATCATGGGATAATAATATTTAAAACCAAGAGTAAGGACAGTTTCTATAATTAAGTGAAATTACATCTCAACCCCTTAGTGAGTAAGGCTAAAAGAGCACCAATCTATTTACGTGGTTTTGAGAGACTGACAGTCTCTCAGTCATGTCTGACTGTTCATGATCCCATGGACTATACAGTGAATGGAATTCTCCAGGCCAGAATACTGGAGTGGGTAGCCATTCCCTTCTCCAGGGGATCTTCCAAACCCAGAGTTCGAACCCAGGTCTCCTGGCTTGTAGGCAGATTCTTTACCAGCTGAGCCACAGGAAGCCCAGATTAATTAAAAGGGAAGAGAGATTAATTAAAAGGCCAAATTTTGCAAGGTGAAGACTACAGAATTGGATAGGGGGAAACCCTTACCATGTTCTCTTTGAGTTGGGTACGTTGCAAGAAGTAGTTGACTATAATTTATATGGAAATGTTACAGTAAGCTGGAGAAGGCACTGGCACCCCATTCCAGTACTCTTGCCTGGAAAATCCCATGGACCGAGGAGCCTGGTAGGCTGCAGTCCATGGGGTTGCCAAGAGTCGGACACAACTGAGCGACTTCACTTTGACTTTTCACTTTCATGCATTGGAGAAGGAAATGGCAACCCACTCCAGTGTTCTTGCCTGGAGAATCCCAGGGACGGGGGAGCCTGACGGGCTGTCGTCTATGGGGTCACACAGAGTCAGACATGACTGAAGCGACTTAGCAGCAGCAGTTACAGTAAGTCTCATGCATATGATCTTTCATATTGTAAACTTTCAAAGATGAGAACATGCACTTGCATGTCCAATCCCATGTTAGTTCACATGTCTGGCATGCGTTGTCACATGTGTGCATCCTCTACAAGTGGTTGTCTTTGTGTATTTTACTGTACTGTATAGAGTACAGTAGCAGAGTATCTGTATTTCAAGCCCAGAATGTCCAGAAGCAAGCGTGAAAGCTGATATTGTCAAAAAGCACCAGGATTTGGAGGCCCAGAGAAAGGACAAAAGGAAGAAATAACTGAAAAATGGAAGAGGTTCACAGTTCAGGTAATGGCGAAGGGATTTTCTTTACTTGAGGAGTAACTGTTAGGTTTGAGGCACAGGACCTAAATGTAGAACAGACATGAAGTTTACAACAGCTGTTCATCATGTAATCCAGTGCTACTAAGTCACCTATGATGAGAAAAATAAAAATAAAAAAGCTGCTACCTCAACATCACTGGGTCATTTTTTCCAGAGGATAGGTAGAATTGAATCAAGCAAGGAACAAGAACCTGTGCCATCAAGGTCAGGTGTGAGTGAGATTGAAGTTTGGCCTCCATCTCCTATTGCTGATGACCTTTCAGCTCTACCATCTCCAACCTCCTCCCCCTCCTCCAGTCAGTAACTCTTCTTGCTTGTTCACTTGATGCTAGTCCCTGTGTACCAGCTGTTGTATTATACTACTGTACTTACTTTTCAAGGTACTGTGTTCTAAGGTTAAAAATATTTTCTTTTTTCTTGTTATTTTAATGTATTATTTGTGTGAAAAGTATTAAAAACTGACTACAATAGAGTACTATGTAGCTGATTGTGTTAGTTGGATACCCAGGCTAAATTTGTTGGACTTATGAAAAAATTGGATTTATGAATATGGTCTTGGAAAGAAACTCATTTGTACATAGACTTACCATATTTGTAAATCAAAAGATTCCAAATGTGATTATAACATCCAAAGAAATACTGTCACTATACCCTATCATTCATACTGTAAATACCAGACAAATATCTAAAGTTAAGAACATATTGTCAAATCTTTAGTTTGAACAAAGACTTCAGTTACTCTTGCTGCATGGAATAGTCATGGGCTCCTGTGCAGACAGCATAATCAGGTGGAACTGCCCATGTGGAGATGCAGTATCTCTAATGTAAATCAAAACCACAATAAGATATCACCTCACACATGCAGATGTCTGTTATCAAAAAAGATAGGAAGTGTTGGCAAGGAGTTGGAGTCATTCTGAGAGCCCATGTACACTGCTGATGGGAATGTAAACTGTTGCGGACACTACGAAAAACAGTGTGGAATTTCCTATTACATGAAAAATACAACTACCACATGGTCCAGCAATCCTTCTTCTGGTTACACATCCAAAGGAAATGAGAGCACTACCTTCAAGAGATAGCCATGCTCCCATGTTCATTGCAACATTACTCACAATAACCAAGATACAAAAAGAACCTAAATGTCTGACAACTGATGAATAGATAAATGCAAACATATTGGCATATAATTCAGCTTTAACAAAGGAGATCAACATGGATGATCCTGGAGGATATTAAGATAAGTGTAATAATCCAGACACAGAAAGAAATATGCTGCATATCTCCCAGGAAGAGTCTAAAGAAGCTGAATACATGAAATGGGATTAGAATGGTGGTTACTAGGAAGGAGGAGGTGGGAGGTGGGAAGATGTTGGCTAAAGGATACAAGGTTACAGTTGTGAATGATGAGTAAATCTAGAGATAGAATGTGTAGCATGATGACTGTAGTTAATAATACTGGACATTTCTAAGATACTTAGCTTCAGGTGCTCTCACCACACACATGAGTAACAGTAGTTATGTTAGCAGATGATATGTAAATTAGCTTAATTGTGGCAATCATTTCCCTGTGTTTCTGTACCTCTTACACTGTTGGTGGGAATGCAAACTAGTACAGCCACTATGGAGAACAGTGTGGAGATTCCTTAAAAAATTGGAAATAGAACTGCCTTATGATCCAGCAATCCCACTGCTGGGCATACACACTGAGGAAACCAGAAGGGAAAGAGACACGTGTACCCCAATGTTCATCGCAGCACTGTTTATAATAGCCAGGTCATGGAAACAACCTAGATGTCCATCAGCAGATGAATGGATAAGAAAGCTGTGGTACATATACACAATGGAGTATTACTCAGCCATTAAAAATAATACATTTGAATCAGTTCTAATGAGGTGGATGAAACTGGAGCCTATTATACAGAGTGAAGTAAGCCAGAAAGAAAAACACCAATACAGTATACTAACGTATATATATGGAATTTAGAAAGATGGTTACAATTTTATTTTTAAAAAATACATATTAATTTCAAGATTCAGTTTCCATGTGATGTCATGATAGGAACAGATTAAGACTATTTTTGTTTAATTATCTAAACACTATAATATCCTTTCATTAGTTTTTGATATATAAATGACTTCACTAGTTTGAAATAACTTTAATTACATAAGTTTTTAGATAGAATTGAATGTGCAAAAATCAGTTTTTCTTGTATCTGATTTTGCAAATTATTTCTCTGGTTTATCATAAGTATATTTTTTGAAGTATTTTGGATTCCATAAATTGAGTTTAAAAGCTAGCCTGCTCCTGACCACCTTGGTGGCTTTTGACAGGAGAGTCACCCTTTCTACACTCAAGGTATTTCCTCTATAAAATGGAAAAAAAAAAAGTTAAACTGCCTTGAGTAGTAAATGACACATTATAGGAACCCGTTAAGTGTAATCTTTGTTGGTCCACAGAGCCAAAACTTTAATGCAAAAAATGTTCATAGGCTTTATAAAATTGAATTTATATAAACTACCTCGTCACAAATGAATACATCATTTGTTTTCAATTTTATCAATCTTTGTAGTTACATTTCACAAATAGTATACTTGTAAGTCCAATCATTTTAAGTTTCTTATTTTCTTAGGAAAAGAAAGAAGTTGCTTGAAGAAAGTACAGTTAAAAATATCTATTGGCAAGTTTCTTTATTAAAGAAAAAAGTTATAACTAAATATTTGACTTTTTTAACAAAGTGTTCATGCAATAGTAATATGCTTTTAGTAAGTTTCCTAGGTAATAAAGACAAAAATGTTAAATTCTTATTTTAATTTACATATATTTGTTAATTAATAAAGTATAATAATTTTAAACTCTTTCCCTTTAACTTTTAAACATCACATGATAATGCATCTTCATTTAAAATAATCAACAATACACATGTAAATAGAGTTAAAATAATGAAAACACCCTCAATTCACAAATCTATTAGTCAGATGTAATCAGCTATGTCACTATGACAGCATGACATTTTTATTCATTTCAAACTTCTACAACTTGATAAGATATTGTATATATGCTATAGTAATAAAATATTAAAAAATAAATGATTACAAAAATAGAATTATTTAATCTGTGCTGTACAATGTGTTTTCCCAAAATTTGTAAAGCATAAACTAGTTTAAGATTGTTATAATTTTAAAACCTTCTTATATAGAGAGAATATGCTTTTCCATAATTTTATTGAATATTATTTTATTTATAGATATTCAAATTGTACAGTTTGTAGAAATACATCTGACTGAGAGAGTAATACATTAATGATGACTTTAAAAGCAATATATATTATTTTTGTAAAAAATCCAAAAGTGAATACAAGTGTTTCTGCAGAAACTCACCTTTATGTCATGGACTCTATTAATAGAAGCAGGTCCTCCTAACATTGATTTCATGATGATGAGAAACAAGCTTTTAATATTCACTTTACCTGAGGGAAAAAGTGGATTCTTAGACTTACTTTTACCTTTTGGCAGACTTCAACAGCCTCTCTTGTGGCACCTAGGCAAGAAAATGGTCACCAGATCAAATATTAGCAGGTTCGTTTTGCTGGCTGGTTATCAGAAAGAAACCAATATGAGTAGTGAAATAAATTCTGGTTTGAGGGTGTGAGTCTGCAGCCTTGAAAACTGTGGAGATCTAAGGCTTCTCTTCTGGAATGTATGTTCCAAGAGATAGTAGAACTTTGTTGCCTTGGCAAACTCATTGAAAAGTTTCTGGTCTGATCTCACTAAAATGGTTTTGTTGCTGCTCTTCTTAAGCAATAAGCCTTAACCTTAATTTATTCCATATGATATCATATGAAATGAGCTGCTGAGCTAAGATTAATGAATTGGATCATAATGGATTGAGAATGTACCTGTCAGTTATGACCCAGAGGGAAGGCAAGAATCAAGGGTAAATCCAATGCATACGGTCCCCAAATACAAGTTATGGCCACTTATTTTTCTTTTTTATTGATGAAAATAAATGGAGAATTGAAAATGACAATTGACTAGTTGATGCATTAAGGAGCTATGCATTTTCATGCAAAGTCTTATTTGCAGAAGGATAACAAATGATTTTATGGATATAGCAGTTTAATCAATCTACAAGATTAGCAATCTTTATTTCTTCTGTATATCACACTGACTACTGTCCATGAAATGAATGACTCAAATTTGTTCATTTTTATGGCTGAGTGATGTTCCATTGTATATATGTACCACACCTACTCTATCCATTCATCTATTAAAGGACATCTACGTTGCTTCCAGGTCATGGCTATTGTAAATAGGGCTAAAATGAACACTGGGGTAAAGGCGTCTTTTAGAATTATGGCTTTCTCAGAGTTTATGCCCAGTAGTGGGATAATATGGTAGATTTAGTCCCAGTTTTTAAAGGAATTTCCATGCTGCCCTCCGTAGTGGCTGTATCAGTTAACTTTCCCACAAAGAGCAAGAGGGCTGCATTTTCTCCACATACTCTTCAGCATTTTTTTTGTTTGTAGATTTTTTTTTTTTTTGTAGATTTTTTAGTGATGGTCATTTTGCCTGGTATGAGATGATAACAGTGCAGTTTTGAGTTGAAATTCTCTAATAATTAGTGATGTTCAGAGCCTTTTCATGTGTTTATTGGCCATCAACAAGTCTTTTTTTGGAGAAATGTCTGTTTAAGTCTTCTGCCAGTTTTTTGATTGGGCTCTTTGTTTTTCTGATATTGAGATGAATGAGCTGCTTATATATTTTGTAGACTAATCCTTTATCAGTTGCTTCATTTGCAATTAGTTCCTTCCATTCATCTCCCATTGGAGGTGATAGAATTCCAGTTGAGCTATTTCAAATCCTGAAAGATGATGCTGTGAAAGTGCTGCACTCAATATGCCAGCAGATTTGGAAAACTCAGCAGTGGCCACAGAACTGGAAAAGGTCAGTTTTTGTTCCAATCCCAAAGAAAGGCAGTGGCAAAGAAAGCTCAAACTACAGCACAATTGCACTCATCTCACACACTAGTAAAGTAATGCTCAAAATTTTCCAAGTCAGGCTGCAGCAATACGTGAACTGTGAACTTCCAGATATTCAGTCTGGTTTTAGAAAAGGCAGAGGAACCAGAGATCAAATTGCCAATATCTGCTGGATTATGTAAAAAGCAAGAGAGTTCCAGAAAAACATCTATTTCTGCTTTATTGACTATGCCAAAGCCCCTGACTGTGTGGATCACATTAAACTGTGGAAAATTGTGAAAGAGATGGGAATACCAGACCACCTAACCTGCCTCTTGAGAAACCTATATGCAGGTCAGGAAGCAACAGTTAGAACTGGACATGGAACAACAGACTGGTTCCAAATAGGAAAAGGAGTACGTCAAGGCTGTATATTGTCACCCTGCTTATTTCACTTCTATGCAGAGTACATCATGGAAACGCTGGGCTGGAAGAAGCACAAGTTGAAATCAAGATTGCCAGGAAAAATATCAATAACCTCAGATATGCAGATGACACCACCTTTATGGCAGAAAGTGAAGAAGAACTAAACAGCCTCTTGATGAAGGTGAAAGAGGAGAGTGAAAAACTTGGCTTAGAGCTCAGTATCCACAAAACTAAGATCATGGCATCCAGTCCCATCACTTCATGGGAAATAGATGGGGAAACAGTGGAAACAGTGGCTGACTATTTTTCTGTGCTCCAAAATTACTGCAGATGGTGACTGCAGCCATGAAATTTAAAGACCCTCATTCCTTGGAATGAAAGTTATGACCAAACTAGACAGCATATTGAAAAGCAGAGACATGACTTTGTCAACAAAAGTTCGTCTACTGAAGACTATGGTTTTTCCAGTGGTCATGTAGGGATGTGAGAGTTGGACTGTGAAGAAATCTGAGCACTGAAGAATTGATGGTTTTGAACTGTGGTGTTGGAGAAGACTCCTGAGAGTCCCTTGGACTGCAAAGAGATCCAACCAGTCCATCCTAAAGGAGATCAGACTTGGGTGTTCATTGGAAGGACTGATGCTAAAGCTGAAACTCCAATACTTTGGCCACCTTATGGGAAGAGTTGACTCATTTGAAAAGACCCTGATGCTGGGGTAGATTGAGGGCAGGAGGAGAGGGGACGACAGAGGATGAGATGGCTGGATGGCATCACTGACTCGATGGACATGAGTCTGAGTGAACTCCGGGAGTTGGTGATGGACAGGGAGGCCTGGCATGCTGCGGTTCATGGGGTCGCAGAGTCGGAAGTGACTGAGCAACTGAATTGAACTGAACCTCCCATTCTAAAATTTGTCTTTTAATCTTGTTTATTATTTCCTTTGCTGTTAAAGAAAAAAAAAAAAAAAACCTTTTAAGTTTCATTATGTCCTACTTGTTTATTTTTCCTTTTATTTCCATTACTTTAAGAGGTGGGTCAAAGAGGATCTTGCTGTCAAAGTGCACTGCCTATATTTTCCTCTAAGACCTTTATAGTTTCTGGCCTTACATTTATGTCTTGAATCCATTCTGAGTTTATTTTTGTTTATGGTATTGAGAGAGTCTGTTTTTAGGTAGGTTGATAAGAAATCCAGGGTCCTCAAGGAGGAGAAAAAGGTCTGGGGCTCTGGAGGAGCAGATAGAGGTCTGGGGTTCTCAAGTAAGAGAGAAAGACAAACTTTCTTTTTCTACATTTCTTAGTCTTAGCCACATACAACATTTTACAAAACTCTGTTTAAACTCTGTACTAAGAATTGCATAACAACAATGTATCCTTCTTTAGGACATGTATCTCCTTCCTGAGAACCTTCTGACTAAATCCTGTTAAAATTAAGGGATTGGGTCTGGTAAAAGCTTTCTATTGTTAGCTCTAATCCTGTCTTCTTGGAAGGAAAATTATGTCCAACCTAGATAGCATATTCAAAAGCAGAGACATTACTTTGCCAACAAAGGTCCGTCTAGTCAAGACTATGGTTTTTCCTGTGGTCCTGTATGGATGTGAGAGTTGGACTGTGAAGAAGGCTGAGCACAGAAGAATTGATGCTTTTGAACTGTGGTGTTGGAGAAGACTCTTGAGAGTCCCTTGGACTGCAAGGATATCCAACCAGTCCATTCTGAAGAAGATAAGCCTTGGGATTTCTTTGGAAGGAATGATGCTAAGGCTGAAACTCCAGTACTTTGGCCACCTCATGTGAAGAGTTGACTCATTGGAAAAGACTCTGATGCTGGGAGGGATTGGGGGCAGGAGGAGAAGGGTACAACAGAGGATGAGATGGCTGGATGGCATCACTGACTCCATGGATGTGAGTCTGGGTGAACTCCGGAAGTTGGTGATGGACAGGGAGGCCTGGCGTGCTGCGATTCATGGGGTCGCAAAGGATCGGACACAACTGAGTGACTGAATTGAACTGAACTGAACTGAACTGAATCCTGTCTTCTTAAAATGTAACTTGTGGGACTGGGTCTAGTAAGAGCTTTACAACATTGAAACATTCTTTTGATAAGCTGTTGAAAATTGAAAAAGTACATAGCTCCCTTGTTAAGACTAGTGAGGGGCACTCTTCCACTCCTTTCTGATGCCTACCTCAGAAGCTTTCTCTGGTCTTTTTCATTGTAACAAAACTTCTGCCACACAAGAGCCCTGAGTGATCAAGCCTGTTCACTGATCCCGAAGCTAAATTCTCTTCTTTGGATCACAAATCCAACATAGTTCACTGTAAGTTATCAGTATTAGGAAGTGTTTTAGCTTCATTCTTTAACGTGGAGCTTTTCAGTTTTCCCAGCACCACTTATTGAAGAGACTTTCTTTTCTCCATTGTACACTCTTGCCTCCTTTGTCAATGAGAATATGCCCGTAGGTGTGTGGGTTTATCTCTGGGCTTTCTGTCTTGTTCTGTCAGTCTATATTTCTGTTTGGGGGCCAGTATCATAGTGTCTTGATGTTTGTACCTTTGTAGTATAGTCTGAAGTCCAGAAAGTTGATTCTTCTAGCTTCATTTTTCTTTCTCAAAATTCCTTTGGCTACTCACAGTCTTTTGTGTCCTGAATTTTCCATACAAATTCTAAATTTTTTTGTTCTAGCCCTGTAAAAAATATCATGATAGTGAGGTGGATGAACCTAGATTCTGTTATACAGAGTGAAGTCAGTCAGAAAGAGAAAAATGAATATTGTATATTAATGCATATATATGGAATCTATAAAAAATGGTGATGATGAACCTGTTTGCAGGGAAGGAATGGAGATTCAGGTGTAGAAAATAGACTTGTGGACACAGAAGGGGAAGGAGAGGGTGAGATGATGGAGAAAGTAGTTTTGATATATATACACCATCATGTGTAAAATAGATAGCTGGTGGGAAGTTGCTGTATAATACAGGGAGCCCGGTCTGACACTGTGGTGTCCTAGAGGGATGGAATGAGGTGTCAGAAGGGAGGCTCCAGAGAGAGGGGATATGTGTATAATTATGTCTATGTCACATTGTTGTATGACAAAAACCATCATGACATTGTAAGGCAATTTTCCTCCACTTAAAAAAAAAAAAACAATTAACTAATAGGGTGTTCTGTAAATTTCTCACATACTTTCCTAGCAACTGGGCTATCTAATTCTGAAAGTCAGCTTGTATTTATTCATAAACCTCTTATAACACTTTTACTTTTAATGATAATTGTAATTTAATAAAGCAGCTGAATGATAATTGGAAACAGCATTATGTTTTTATGAGATATAATTTAAATAAATTAGAAAAACTCGATAAGTGTGACTCATCAAAAATATTTCTAATTGTGAGTCCCTAAATTATAACAAACTAGTTAAACAAAATTTATTCAGGTCCTTCATTGAAGTTATTTCAAAAGCATCATTATGTTCTGGGTAGTTTTCTAAAAATATCTTTATTAGGAAAAAATATCAAACATTTATAAAAGTGAAGAATTAATTTATACAACTTTACCAATTATCATATAATGAATAATATTGTTTCACCAGTATTCCTATGTTTCACCAATAAATATTTCAAAATATATCTCAATATATGATTTATTTTTTAACTGAACTAAAATATTTATATCCCACCTAAAAATTAAAAAGTATTTAATATCATTACATTGTTTTTAAGCTTGTTTATCTCATATTTGTTTTACAGATTGTTTATATCAAGGACCTATTAAAATAAGATCTATAATAAGTGATAAAGGCTTTTTGATATTTTATTTTTTAAGAATACTGATATCATTGTTTCAACTTATTTTATTTTCAACTTATTTTTAAAAGAACCTGAGTTTTTTCATTCTATAGCTTTTATTACAGCCCAGGTTTTACTGACTGCAATGCTGTGGTGTCATTTCTTATGTTCCTCTGTCCCCTGTCATCGTTTAACTTCATGACTGGATCTAACAACTTAATTAGAAGTTCAGTATTTTCACAGGAATATTTTAGAGTTGGTTTTCTCTCCCTCTCAAAGGAGACAATCAATGATTGGTCATCTCCTCTTTTTATAAGTAATCAGCCATTGATGACTACTGACTAAATCCATTAGTTCAATAGACATTGCAAATGGGGATATTCTGTTTCACTCATTCTTTATTTATAAACTGAAATAGTATATAGAAGACACATTTCCTCAAATATTATTTGGTTACTCACATCTCCTTTTCAAGTATTTTGGTTACATTGATACAAAATTTGAAAAAGGAAAATCAAGATAGATGATATTTGCTTGCTTTCCTTTATATAGATAATGAGTTGATTAGTGAACGTTCTTCAAATGGGAAAAAGTAAGGTGTAAGTGCCTGGATAGGAATGTCAGTGAGGTGTGTTGTGTGTGTGCATGCAAGTGTATTTTGGATCAGTATACATTAAAATTTTTAAACAGAAAAAGAAGTATGAATTGGCATTGTCTGGTTTTGGTCACTGGGAGATTCCTCAAGCTAGCTAATGTTTCCTTTTGGCGTCACTGAAAAATTCTTAATCTTCTGTTATCAGGTAAAGTCAGCTTGTCCTGCACATTGTATGCACCAGACATGGACTTGGATATTTTCCTACAGGATCCTAGTGAGTTTTAGTGGAAATGACACTTAAAGCTGATCATCTAGATGCTGTGGATGCTTTTATTCTGTGTTGCTCTATGCTTTGAAGGCTTTCTGTAGAAAGTTCAAGTTGATTTAAAAAAACAAAATAAGAAATCATAGATGCAGTCAATTTTGTACACCATTATGAGTTAAACAGAGTAAACCTCTTACCAAAATATAAACTAAAATACTAATATAAAGAAATCTCTGATTAATTATATGAGAAAATTTGATGCAAAATTTGACCTTACTACATATGCTTTTTTTTTTTTTTTTCCAAATTTAAATATACATTATTTTTAGCCATTTCAACAGAATTTCAGATGGGAATACCAGGCCACCTGATCTGCCTCTTGAGAAATCTGTATGCAGGTCAGGAAGCAACAGTTAGGACTGGACATGGAACAACAGACTGGTTCCAAATAGGAAAAGGAGTACATCAAGGCTGTATATTGTCACCCTGCTTATTTAACTTATATGCAGAGTACATCATGAGAAACGCTGGATTGGAAGAAGCACAAGCTGGAATCAAGATTGCTGGGAGAAATATCAATAACCTCAGATATGCAGATGACACCACCCTTATGGCAGAAAGTGAAGAGGGACTAAAGAGCCTCTTGATGAAAGTGAAAGAGGAGAGTGAAAAAGTTGGCTTAAAGCTCAACATTCAGAAAATGAAGATCATGGCATCCGGTCCCATCTCTTAATGGGAAATAGATGGGGAAACAGTGAAAACAGTGTCAGACTTTATTTTTCTGGGCTCCAATATCACTGCAGATGGTGACTGCAGCCATGAAATTAAAAGACGCCTACTCCTTGGAAGAAAAGTTATGACCAACCTAGATAGCATATTGAAAAGCAGAGACATTACTTTGCCAACAAAGGTCTGTCTAGTCAAGGCTATGGTTTTTCCTGTGGTCCTGTATGGATGTGAGAGTTGGACTGAGAAGAAGGCTGAGTGCTGAAGAATTGATGCTTTTGAACTGTGGTGTTGGAGAAGACTCTTGAGAGTCCCTTGGACTGCAAGGAGATCCAACCAGTCCATTCTGAAGGAGATTAGCCCTGGGATTTCTTTGGAAGGAATGATGCTAAAGCTGAAACTCCAGTACTTTGGCCACCTCATGCGAAGAGGTGACTCATTAGAAAAGACTCTGATGCTGGGAGGGATCGGGGGCAGGAGGAGAAGGGGACGACAGAAGATGAGATGGCTGGATGGCATCACCAACTCGATGGAGGTGAGTCTGAGTGAACTCCGGGAGTTGGTTATGGACAGGGAGGGCTGGCGTGCTGAGATTCATGGGGTCGCAAAGAATCAGAAACAACTGAGCAACTGAACTGAACTGAACTGACATATGCTTTTTTTTTTTTTTTCCAAAATTTAAATATACGTTATTTTTAGCCATTTCAACAGAATTTCCTTAACTCAAGGTTAGGTGTCTGAATCCCATAAGCACCATATACAAAGATTATGTTAACACAGTTTTTTTGTCTGGAGTAGATCGATATTATTCTATGCTAGAATCCATGACTCAGTTGTTTAAGAAGCACTTCTGTTGTCTCCTGTAGTTTGTATTTTATCAGCTAATAAGTAAAGTAATTATTATATAACAATTCTATTTTATATGGAGATACTGATGTTAGATATTCTTTCATATATTTCTGGCAGACTTCATGTTGACTATTTTGATGTTATGTTATTTATTATAAATATATGCATAGCTGTCATTACACCTTTTGGTTGTGTATATTGTGGATAAATATGATACTTATTTAATATAGTAAATTTCTTTTTTCTGAAACAAACATAAAACACAAATTTTTCAAATGTATATTGACCTTAAATAACTTACCTACTTTATAATATTTCTATATTTTGTTTAAGGCAAATTTCTTGTAAACAGAACATAGCTGGGTTTATTAATATTTTAATTTATCATACAATATTTAATTTTTAAAATAAATAGCACAGAACATAGCAGGCATTAGATCTAGTACTCTAGTCATAAAAACCTGGATTGAGATTTGCACTGTGTTGCATAATACCATTTTAAATTTAAAAATTATTTACCCTTAGGTAATTCCTAAAATAAAACACCAATAACCAGATTCATATGTGAGTTTTAAAAAGTTCAGTGGGAAATTCATTTGAGTACAAGAGCAGATGTTACATCTGCTTCCTCAGACAAGAAGAAACCATCCCATGATGTACTTACCTCTGTTCACTCCTTGTTCTTACCAAATTGGGAATAATATTCCCATCACAGCTAGACTGAAAGGAAAAGAAAAAATTAAAGAAACAAAGAAACTAAGGGAAAAGAGGAAATAAGAACTTCAAGCATGAGCTAAAGAACAATTATAAATTCAAAGACTAAAATTTTGAGCTTCTTTATATGGGAAAACTGCAGGTCAAATTTCTGATTAACTGGCTGAATTGACTCATAATGATTTAAACAAGTTTTGATTTGCATAATGACTAATTTCTTATAATATTAAATACATGACTTTGAGACGACCCAGAGGGATGGTTACAGGGAGGGAGGTGGGAGGGGGTTTCAGGATGGGGAACACGTGTATACCTGTGGTGGATTCATGTTGATGTATGGCAAAACCAATACAATATTGTAAAGTCATTAACCTCCAATTAAAATAAATAAATTTATATTCAAAAAAATAAAAATAAGTCAAAATATTTGAAAATTAGATGAATACGTAAGAGGTTGGAAGTGAAATTTTCAAAAGCTCTGGGATTCTTAGATCTAAACCCTCTTAGGAGTAAAATGATACAGAAATAATGTTTAAAATATATCAGTAAAGCTCGTGTAGATAATTTATGCTTGGGTTTACCAGGTAGTACTAGTGGTAAAGAATCTACCTGCCAATGCAGAAGACAAAAGAGACATGGGTTTGATCCCTGGGTCAGGAATATCCCTGGAGGAGGAAATTACATCCCCTCAATAATCTTGTATGGAGAATTCTGTGGACAGAGGAGCCTGGTGGGGAAAGTCCATGGAGCTGCAAAGAGTTGGACACAATTGAGCATCTGAGCATAGCATAAACAATTTATGCCTAACTATTTCTCATGGGATATTGAATATTTACTTTAAATATCTTTACAGCATTTGCAGTGAAACCAGAGATCAAATTGCCAACATCTGCTGGATCATGAAAACAGCAAGAGAGTTCCAGAAAAACATCTATTTCTGCTTTATTGACTATGCCAAAGCCTTTGACTGTGTGGATCACAATAAACTGTGGAAAATTCTGATACAGATGGGAATACCAGACCACCTAACCTGCCTCTTGAGAAGCCTATATGCAAGTCAGGAAGCAACAGTTGGAACTGGACATGGAAAAACAGACTGGTTCCAAATAGAAAAAGGAGTACATCAAGGCTGTATATTGTCACCCTGCTTATTTCACTTCTATGCAGAGTACATCATGAGAAACGCTGGACTGAAAGAACCACAAGCTGGAATCAAGATTGCTGGGAGAAATATCAATAACCTCAGATATGCAGATGATACCACCCTTATGGCAGAAAGTGAAGAGGAACTAAAAAGCCTCTTGATGAAGGTGAAAGTGGAGAGTGAAAAAGTTGGCTTAAAGCTCAACATTCAGAAAAAGAAGATCATGGCATCCGGTCCCATCTCTTAATGGGAAATAGATGGGGAAACAGTGGAAACAGTGTCAGACTTTATCTTTTTGGGCTCCAAAATCACTTCAGATGGTGATTGCAGCCATGAAATAAAATGATGCTTACTCCTTGGAAGAAAAGTTATGACCAACCTAGATAGAATATTCAAAAGCAGAGACATTACTTTGCCAACAAAGGTCCGTCTAGTCAAGGCTATGGTTTTTCCTGTGGTCGTGTATGGATGTGAGAGTTGGACTGTGAAAAAGGCTGAGCGCTGAAGAATTGATGCTTTTGAACTGTGGTGTTAGATAAGACTCTTGAGAGTCCCTTGGACTGCAAGGAGATCCAACCAGTCCATTCTGAAGGAGATCAGCCCTGGGATTTCTTTGGAAGGAATGATGCTAAAGCTAAAACTCCAGTACTCTGGCCACCTCATGCGAAGAGTTGACTCATTGGAAAAGACTCTGATGCTGGGAGGAATTGGGGGCAGGAAGAGAAGGGGACGACAGTGGATGAGATGGCTGGATGGCATCACTGACTCGATGGATGTGAGTCTGAGTGAACTCCAGGAGTTGGTGATGGACAGGGAGGCCTGGCGTGCTGCAATTCATGGGGTCGCAAAGAGTCGGACACGACTGAACACTGAATTGAACTGAACTGAACAGCATTTGCATTGATGAGATTACCTTAATAAGTTTGTGGACCCATTTCTAAAAGGATTAGGAAAGGTTTCAGCATAGAAAAATAAAACATAGAATTTATAACTTAGGTTTTAGATTTGGAAATGTGTATCTGGGGAGGCTCTAAAGTCAATGGAAGTGGGTTTAGAAGGGACATAGAGTAGAGGGAGACAGCTAAGAGGAGAAGATGATATGAAAATGGGAGTGCTATAGCCATAAGCTGAAGGAAACCAAGAATTCCAGGAAGCCTCCAGCAGCTAGAAAAGGCAAGAATTTCTCTCCTCTAGAATCCTGCAACACCCTGATCTCAGAATTCTGGCCTCCATACGTGGTATTTAAGCCATCCAGTTTATGCAACTTGTTACTGTAGCCTCAGGAAGCTGGTGTAGATCAGTTAGAAAAAATTCCTTTTGATTAAGGAATGGTGGGCTTTTTCTTTGACCTAAGGCTCTTCTGAGCTCTCCAGGCCTTGACTTTGGTGTCCATTTTTGTTGGACCTACTAAAACACCCAGTTTTAGTAAAAAGACTGTTAAATCAGTTCAGAAGGAAACCTCAGACTCAGTATCTGATCAAATTCTTCAACCCCACCTCCTCTGGTAACAATATCTGATCATCCTGGCCTGCCTTCAGTAAGAACCCAGCCTGGACAACATTGTCTTGTCCAGAATCCCCTTTGTCCCTCCTGTTTCCTCTTAGTCACTTTCCATCAACTGACCTCACCCTGCTCCTTGGTTATAAATCCTCACTTTTTTGTGTATTTGGAGCTGAGCCCAGTCTCTCTCCCCTACTGAAAAATCCCATGTTGATGTCCCTTGAATCAAATCTCCTTTACCATCTTTAACAAGGGTCATAACAATATTTTCTTCAACAGAAGGTGTATGGACCTTTACAGTACAAATAGACTGTAAAATATCAGTACTTGTACTGATGCATTTACTTGTACAGTAAATGTACTGTACAGTATCATGTATACATGATGATGATGATGATGATGATGAACCTCTCTTTGGGACTCTATGTGCTGTTCTTGTTGCTTTATATATTTTTAATTTTTTTTTCTTTGTCTAATAACTGCAGCCTTTTAATATAGGTGCATTTGTCTTTCTTCTCCAAATAGTGAAATGAAGAAAAAGAGACGTTAGGCAGATTTTCCAGGGTTGAACATTGGAAGCAAATTGTGTAAAGTGGGATCTTACAGTCCAGGGAAAGTAGCATATGCAAAATATTCTTGAAAATTATCTTACCAACACAAATAACTACTGCTTGCATCTGATAATAATGTTATTAATGTTTTATTACTCTTAGAGATGCAAAAATAGATAGATAAATAATATAGAATGTCTATACAAAAACTATTTTAAATCGTGTGCTCTAAACATTTCACCTTATGGGTATCTCTGACAAGCAAATTAACTTTTTTTTTTTTTTTCCTAAAAAATGTTAAGAAATGGTGTTTAGTGACTGGGATGCAGAATTCATTGTCTACTTGGATTCAATATTCTTCAAGGAGAATATTAAAGAAGTTTTATACTTAAAACTTACATTTGCAAAAAAATAGAAAAAATATTTAAAATTATTTTTTTATTGTCCTTTGTGGTTAATGTGCAGAATAAAAGCATCTTTTTAAAGTTACTTTTCTGTGTACTGACGAGTCATGTAAAACAAGTTAACATGCACAGTAAATATGCATAAGAAATTTATAATCAGTTTATCACATTTAAAATGAGGCGTATTTCCTGGGCATGTTCATGTTATACTTCATTGGTACCATGGAATTAAAGTAATAAGTAACCACCCCTTCTTCACCAGCCTCCCTGCTGGCTCAGTTAGTAAAGAGTCTGCCTTCAATGAAGGGGATGCAAGTTCAATCCCTGGGTCAGAAAGATCCCCTGGAGAAGGAAATGGCAATTCACTCCAGTATTCTCCCATGGACAGAGGACCCTAGTGGGTTACAGTCCATGCAGTTGGAAGAATGGAACACAACTGAGAAACTAAACCCACCTACCTAATTGCCCCTTCTTCAGAAATGTTAATTTAGCATAAAATGGAATCCTTATATTAAAGTTAAAAAAAAAATTGGCTCACCATCAGATTTTTTTCAAGGTTTCAAATCTTGAAATCATCAGTTTTGTTCAAGTTGGATTCTTGACTTGAAATGCTTCTGAGGCTGGAATCTTTGAGGAATGGGTATGAAGCTCACACTGTTCCATTAAGAAAATGTAATTTCAGCAGTATAAAGTATAAACATTTTAAAAACCTATTACCAAAGTTAGTGAAATTAGTATGAGAAGCTTGGGCTCTGGAACCTTAGGGGTAGAACATTGAGCTCCATTAGCAAATAGATCAGGCCATGGGATGTACTCTCTTCCAAGGGCCTTCCTGAAAATGTCCATGGGAAGGAGATGGTGGGAATGCAGGGGTTCAGTTCTTTTACCTCTTGTTGAATATAAACACTGACTGAACACATAAAATGAGAACAATTACTATCAAGGACCCAATAATGATTTTATATAAGTAGTAAATTCTGATCCCATAGCACAGAAGCCTCCTCTTAATTAACTCCAAAGCAGATTGAAAACAAAACAAAACAAAAATCACAATGGATCAGTGACCTGACCAGACAGCTATAGGTGTGAGGAAACACATCCCAAACATGGTGCAGTTGTTGGAGATTTACAAACAGAAACATCCTCAAAAATGGCCTTTGTAAATCTTTCATCTATTAAAAGCAGGCACAGAAAAGAGAAACACACAAACAAACCAAAAAAACCATTAACACTTGGCATTTAATCACACCATTTGGGTAACATTTTCATAAAACTGTATAATCAACTGCACTGGAAAAACTAATAACAAAATCTGTGTTCTGCTACTAAAAAAAAAAAAAAAAAAGGCCTTTGCGATTCACATCTATGTTTACAGTATATTCTCTACAAAATACAAAACAGGATATGTAGTCTTTCAAGTCATGCTCATGTTTGAATTCCTGTATTGAAAATGTCTGCTGCTGCTGCTGCTAAGTAGCTTCAGTCGTGTCCGACTCTGTGCGACCCCATAGACGGCAGCCCACCAGGCTCCCCTGTCCCTGGGATTCTCCAGGCAAGAACACTGGAGTGGGTTGCCATTTCCTTCTCCAGTGCATGAAAGTGAAAAGTCAAAGTGAAGTCGCTCAGTCGTGTCCAACTCTTCACGACCAGGCTCCTCCATCTATGGGATTTTCCAGGCAAGAGTACTGGAGTGGGGTGCCATTGCCTTCACTGACTTATTGCCACATTCTAATTTATTGAAGATTTCAACATTAGGTGGGCAGTCTCCAACTTGCCAAGATATTAATTGTATTAGGAGTTATCTTAAAACATTGTATGCAAAAGTATATAGCTGGAATATTATTTTTCTGTGTGTGTGTGTGTGTTACTTTGAGAAAATACGGCAAAACTACAATTACTTAATACATATTGCATTTAAAACTTTGGATATATCTTGAAAGATTTAATAATTCTGATTTCACATTCAGTTCAGTTGAGTTGAGTTCAGTCGCTCAGTTGTGTCCAACTCTTTGCAACCCCATGAACTGCAGCACGCTAGGCCTCCCTGTCCATCACCAACTCCTGGAGTTCAATCAGACTCAAGTCCATCAAGTCAGTGATGCCATCCAGCCATCTCATTCTCTGTCGTTCTCTTCTCCTCCTGCCCCCAACCCCTCCCAGCATCAGAGTCTTTTCTAATGAGTCAACTGTTTGCATGAGGTGGCCAGAGTACTGGAGTTTCAGCTTTAGCATCATTCCTTCCAAAGAAATCCCAGGGCTGATCTCCTTCAGAATGGACTGGTTGGATCTCCTGGCAGTCCAAGGGACTCTCAAGAGTCTTATCCAACACCACAGTTCAAAAGCATCAATTCTTCGGCGCTCAGCCTTCTTCACAGTCCAACTCTCACATCCATACACGACCACAGGAAAAACCATAGCCTTGACTAGACGAACCTTTGTTGGCAAAGTAATGTCTCTGCTTTTCAATATGCTATCTAGGTTGGTCATAACTTTCCTGCCAAGGAGTAAGCATCTTTTAAATTCATGGCTGTAGTCACCATCTGCAGTGATTTTGGAGCCCCCCCCAAAAATAAAGTCTAACACTGTTTCCCCATCTATTTCCCATGAAGAGATGGGACCAGATGCCATCATCTTCATTTTCTGAATGTTGAGCTTTAAGCCAACTTTTTCACTCTCCACTTTCACCTTCATCAAGAGGCTTTTTAGTTCCTCTTCACTTTCTGCCATAAGGGTGGTGTCATCTGCATATCTGGGGTTATTGATATTTCTCCTGGCAATCTTGATTCCAGCTTGTGTTTCCATTAACTGATACTTCATTATTGAGTTTTGAAAACAGTTCTAATACAGTATTGCAATGAAAATTATCTGTAGATATTTGAAGGCTTTTTATACTTTTGTGCATTTTTTCCTAGTACAAGAGATATGAGAATGCAATCCATATATACGCTTTGAAGAAAATTATATATCTAGCATTATTTTAGCCATCATCTGGGGAAAATGCTCTGAGTAATGTGACACTGAAAATGTGTTAAAGTGGTTGATGGTGTTTTGTATTTGAGTTACATAATATTTAAATCATAAGTTATTAATTTTAACTTAGGATAAAATGATAATATTTTAAATGGCACTTTCCAAAAGACTAAATTAATACATTTCTCACTACCAGTCTCAAAAGGTATGTATTTTATTTTGATAGTGAGTTTTTTTAAAAACAAATCTCCCCATTTTTTCCATATTGGAAATGGAGTTTTTCCCAAGTATATTTTAAAAGTATCCTGAGCTTTCCTTTCAAACCACCTTTTGTTTAGGTAAGAAAAAATTTTAATTCAGTTTTTCAATTGTGAAAATAGATTAAACAGGACAAATGATTAATCTAAAGTTAATACATTTCAGATATTTTTCCCAAGTGTCTAGAAAGAATAATCTATAAATAATATATGTAACAAAAATAGGTATTTAAAATGATGAGTAAGTTATCTCACTGTATAACATGTAAATGCATTCATAAACTGTTGGCATTTTGGAATGTTTGGAAATGTTTCATTTGTGTTTTAATAATCTAGAAAGTATAAGCACATTTACACTTTCTCATCAAACTATAACACTTTTAATGGTATAAATTAATGTGTACACCCATGGTGGATTCATGTTGATGTATGGCAAAACCAATACAATATTGTAAAGTAATTAGCCTCTAATTAAAATAAATAAATTTAAATTAAAAAGTAAATTAATGTGTGTCATTCTTACTTGATAATTAGTATATGAAAGAAATTATCCAATATTTAATTCTGATATATTAATTCTTATATGAAATTTAAATGTGCACATTTTGCAGCATACCCTTCCCAGTGTTTTCTGGGGTATGGAAAGTAGTTTTAATTTATAAATATAGGCTATGAGAGGAAGGAAAACTTAATCAGAACTCTAGAGTCTTTTAATATGACACTACTGCAACTATTATATACTTATTTATGACATTGTGTGTATTAAGTCGCTTGAGTGATGTCTGCCTCTTTGCGACCCTATGGACTGTAAATCACCCAGGCTCTGTTGTCCATGGGGATTCTCTAGGCAAGAATACTGGAGTGGATTGCCATTCCCTTCTCTAGGGGATCTTCCAGATCCAGGGATCAAATCCTCGTCTCTTATGTTTCCTGTATTGGCAGGCAGGTTCTTTACCAGTAGCACCACCTGGGAAGCCCATGATATACCTTTAATCCTCTTTTTTTTTTTTACTTTTAAACTTTTCATTTTGAAATAATTTTATTTATAGAAGATTTGCAAAGAGAGTACTAAGAGTTTTTATATACTCTTTACCCAGCTTCCCCTAATGTTAACATATTATGTAAATGTCATGTGTTTAGCAAACCCACATAATTTAAGCTGGTACAGCATTACTAACTAAACTACTAATTTCACTCAGATTTCACAGGATTTTCCCTAGTGATTTACATTCCTGTTGTGGGATACAATTCAAAGTGTTATCAACCCAAACATGCATCTGCTCACCCTTTTGCAATAAAGCCAATCTACTGACACAAGATTATGGTGAAGGAACATGCAATGATTATTGCTGGAGCCAAGCAAGGAGGCAAGGCAGATAGTGCTCAAAACATACAGAACTTTCTAAAGACTTTCAGGGAAAGATTTTAAAAGACTGGGGGAGGGAGGTGGGGTTGTGTGGTATTTGATCAGCTTGTGGACATTCTTCTGATTGGTTGGTGCTGAGGTAATAAGATCAGCAGCATCAGCCTTCTGGTTCTGGTAGGTTTGTAGGCTTCCTGCTTGTGGGCAGTATAGTTAACTTCTTCCATCTGCTGGGGCTAACTAAACCATTTTTATTTTGTCTCATTTTACTGTTTTCCTTTGTGTCTGCGTTTGCTCATTTCTCTGATTAATACTCTTTGAAACTTATGGAAAACATAGGAGGCCAAAGTTTTTCTACAAACAAGATGCAGGCAGAGGCTATGGGGGGACACAGTCTGTTCTGGGAAGTGCCCTAGTTTCTTGTTGCATTATATAAATACTGTGCTACTTTAAGTGGTTGTGTCTGCTTGGTCTCCTGCCCTTTGTAACCATCTTGACTTTCATTGCCTTCACACTTTGAAAGGTTAAGTGTCAGATATTTTATAGATGGTACCTCAGTTTAGGTTTGCCTGATGTTTTCTCATAACAAGTTTGGGTTATGGTTTTTTGGTAAAAATGACATGGACATAAAGCAACATAGCCTGTTACTGGTGTGTGAGCTCTGATTACATAGTTGAAGTGGCATTTGCAGGCTTCTCTCTGCTGTTTCTTCTGCCCATTCTTGAAGGGAGGAATTGCAATAATTTGTGTACACATGTTAGAACCTCCATAGAAGTTTAAAAAAAAATAGTTTAAGAGATAAATTGGGGTGATGCAGCTATACTGTATCTTGAAGTTCATCACTAATTTTGCCAATGATCTATGAATCTTGCCTGAAATAATTATTACTGTGATGTTCTACTGGTGATTTTCTAGTTCCATCATTCCTTCTACAATCATTGATCACAGTTTTTCAGCAAGGAAGAAATGTACCTTTTCCTTCAATTGCAATTTATTCCATCATATATGTATTTATATCAATATAAACTCATAGATATTTTATATGTTCATTGTGTTAATAGATAGAACTATTATTATTTATTTTGTTGTTAAATTTTTTCCAACTTTTGCCTTAATTCTTTCAGATTAGTCCCTCTATCCTTTGGACAAGCTTGATCTTTCATTCTCTCTGTTGTATAAATCTATTAGAGTGTGTTTAAAAAAAAAAAATAGCTATAAGTTCGAAGAAAGAATTGCAAACAGAAAACTTTTAAGACAATTAATAGCGTGCTCCTGGAGCACAGAGATGAGAAGGAAATAGTGGGAACATGTGGACCACTGTTTATCTTTGCTTTCTCTGCTCTTTTTCCTCCTCGTCACCTTTCTTAATAATTAATTTCTACCTGAACTTTAGTCAGATGTCATACTCTACAGGATTGAAATCACTGTTTGTTGAGGTCTGCATTATTATCTAGTCTATGGTAAATGTGTATGTGAAATCTGTGAATTCAACGGTGTGGGGAGCAGTGTCCCTTAGTATCAAATACCCTGTTTTTTCAGTCAGGTTGTATAAATCCTCAGTCATCTTGGAATTTTATTGCATTGAATTATTTCATACTGGAAGAGACGTGAAAATCTCCCAATCTGATTAAGAAATTAAGTATATATTTCTTCTTCAATTTTGTATATTATTTCTTTTTATAGTATGGAGCTTATTATCAGGTGCACACAGAATTTAGAATTGGTTTATCTTTCTGGCGATTTGAAACTTTATTATGATGTTATTATATATATTTATTTCTATTAAAATTTTAAATTTAATATATTTTACTTTGATATCAATGCCTTATATAAGTATATATATTTTTTATGAGCATTGGGTTTTTCAGACACATGCATCTTAATTCTTTCACTTTCATGATTTTTATATCCTTAAAGTTTTTCTGAAAGAGATGGGAATACCAGACCACCTGACCTGCCGCTTGAGAAATTTGTATGAAGGTCAGGAAGCAACAGTTAGAACTGGACATGGAACAACAGACTGGTTCCAAATAGGAAAAGGAGTACGTAAAGGCTGTATATTGTCACCCTGCTTATGTAACTTATATGCAGAGTACATCATGAGAAATGCTGGGCTGGAAGAAGCACAAGCTGGAATCAAGATTGCCGGGAGAAATATCAATAACCTCAGATATGCAGATGACACCACCCTTATGGCAGAAAGTGAAGAGGAACTAAAAAGCCTCTTGATGAAGGTGAAAGTGGAGAGTGAAAAAGTTGGCTTAAAACTCAACATTCAGAAAGCAAAGATCATGGCATCTGGACCCATCACTTCTTGAGAAATAGATGGGAAAACAGTGGAAACAGTGTCAGACTTTATTTTGGGGGCCTCCAAAATTACTGCAGATGGTGATTGCAGCCATGAAATTAAAAGACGCTTACTCCTTGGAAGAAAAGTTATGACCGACCTAGATAGCATATTCAAAAGCAGAGACATTACTTTGCCAACAAAGGTCCATCCAGTCAAGGCTATAGTTTTTCCAGCGGTCATGAATGGATGTGAGAGTTGGACTGTGAAGAAAGCTGAGCGCCGAAGAATTGATGCCTTTGAACTGTGGTGTTGGAGAGGACTCTTGAGAGTCCCTTGGACTGCAAGGAGATCCAACCAGTCCATTCTGAAGATCAGCCCTGGGATTTCTTTGGAGGGAATGATGCTGAAGCTGAAACTCCAGTACTTTGGCCACCTCGTGCGAAGAGTTGACTCATTGGAAAAGACTCTGATGCTGGGAGGGATTGCGGGCAGGAGGAGAAGGGGACGACAGAGGATGAGATGGCTGGATGGCATCACTGACTCGATGGACGTGAGTCTGAGTGAACTCCGGGAGTTGGTTGCCGGGAGCCGGCATATTGCATATTGAGTGCATATTGCATATTGAGTGCAGCACTTTTCAGGATCTGGAATAGCTCAACTGGAATTCTATCACTGCCGGTAGCCAGCGTGAGGAACTCCGCCCATGACAAAGGTCATGAGGAAGGAGGCTCGGCATACGCAAAGGCGGGATCAAGCCTCAGGAGTCTCCCTGGAAATTCTCGAGGAATCTACCCCCAAAACCAGAGTCTGCCTACTTTCTGCTTTGTGCTGTCACCTACACCTCTGACTTTACGGGGGGCTGTCCCCCACTACCTCTCTCTGAAAAAAGAGTTAGCTTACAGCTCCAGTTAATAATTCTTGGGTGTGACAGTGTTTCAACCTACAAACTCCTTTGGAAGTCCTCTAGCCTGCCTGAATAGGTTTTTTCCGGCAACATGTGATTGTTCAGAGCCTCCCAACTGTGAGAGGCAGGAGATGTTCTAAACTGTCTAAACACAGATTCCTTTGAGTAGTTAAAAGATTGATTAGAAATTGTATTGGTGAAGGGTTTTTCACTTGTTGGGCCAATGTTTGCTGCTAAGTCTCCATATCCCTTACCTACTGTGTCCTTGGCGGTGTATTGATTGATATAATGGGTGTATAGAAATGTAAGCAGTCGCCTCAATGTTTGTAATCTTGGACCCTTGAGTTAATTCTTTTCTTGATTGAGCCCACCTCACCTTTGCCCTATAGGAATGCAACTTTCTCCAATGCTTTTTGGAGGCTGGCGCCTGACTTTAAAATAATCACCTTTAGAGAAAAATAAGTTTCTTAAAATGTTAACAGGCTTCCTGGCCAGAAGATGATGTAAATCACCTAAACTTTTGCATATGATAAGTTTGAAAGCCTGACTTCGATAAGGATCAGGAACTGCTGTCTTTGCATGCCTCTACCCCTTCCCCCATTATCCTCTATGCACAACTTAAGGTATAAAACTGCTTTGGAAAATAAAGTATCTCCTTTTGTTCACCGGAATTTGGTGTCCCCATGTCGTTCTTTCTTTCACCTTCTAGCTGAATTTTTCCTCTGAGGCAGGGAAGCTTGTCAAGCCTACTAATTTTGCCTGGGCTTCTAAGATCCGACCGGGGAGGCCTTAGTGTCTCCTCTCCTTCGGGAGAACGGGAGGACGCCTGCGGCCTTCGTAGGTGACATTAATTCCCTGCTTTGGAATTTTATTCAGTCTCTTTTCTTCAGTGAATTTTCCTACTGAGCTATCCTTATTTCAGCCTCTTTTCTTCACTGAATTTTACTGAGCTATCCTCATTCTATTACTCTTTATATCCTTAATTAACGTTTAATTAAGCAATTGTTTCCTGATCTTCGCCTACGCCGTCTCTCCTTCGAATACCCTGGTTCAGCCGGGGCTGGTCCCCGGCAGTTGGTGATGGACAGGGAGGCCTGGTGTGCTGCGATTCATGGGTCACAAAGAGTTGGACATGACTGAGCGACTGAACTGAACTGAACTGAAAGTTTTAGATATTTTTAAATGAAGCATATAGCTTTTACTCAGTCTTAGTTTTTATGCTGCATTTATATTTAATTTGAAAATTAAAATATTAACTCTAATATATTCTCTTTGCATTGAATTTTACTTTGCCCACTTATTTCATGTATTTTTGATTATTTATTACTTTATTTTTAGTTCACAGAGTTTTGTTTATTTATTATTATAATGCTTATCTTCTAGTATGATGATAATTACATACTCTTAAAATATTCATTTATTCGTTACCCTCGAGATACAACATAAACATTTGATTCATCAGATTCTAACATAAATTATTTATTTTATTTATTCCCAGAAAAATTCCAATGTCTATGACCACTTTTTCTGCCTTTGTACAGGTTTTACATATATGCTATTGTTGTTTTCTTCTTTTTATTCCTTCTGATCATTCTAATAGTCCACTGGGGTTCTAAACAGTTTTCAGGCTTGCAGTGTTTGTGCTACAAAGTCACATGCCAGTCTAATTTCTGGTCCTTTAAAAGTATGTATCCTATTTGAAGTTTAATTTTTTGTTTATTTGTTTTTCCTTGCACTTTACTTCCGTGTTAATAAAAGTAGCTTGCTTTGTTCTGTCTTGTTTTTCCTTACTCAGCTTGTGGTTACAATAATCACCACACCTGTGAATTCTCCCTCTCCTTTCTTTCAAAAGAATGTTACACAAAGGTTAGATATCTTGCTGGTTACCCTGCATCTTTATGCTCTTTATCTATATTCTCCATTCTTTTGTCTTTCTTTTCCCCATTCTGAATATTTTTTTCAAAAGTATCTCCCAGTTTTCTAAATCCCTCTTTTGTAGTTCCTAGTCAGCTATTGAACTCTTAATTTATTTCTTCTACCTTTCAGTTTTTCAGTTTCCATTTCGTTGTTCCTTATATTTTCCAGTTCCTGTGTAAGTTCTCAATCTTGTCTCAGTGTACTAAGCATAGTAATTCAAATACCATGTCTGATAGTGCTTTTACCTGAGTCCCCGATGAGTTGTTCCAATATATAGTTATTATTCTTGTTTATGCATCATATTGTCTTGTCTCTTCCAATGTCTGGTTATGAATTGCTCTTTTTGGATAATAATGATGAAAATATTGGATATAACTTGTAACTTAAAATGGTATTATTTTCCTTTAAAAAGGATTTAACTTTTTTTTTTTTGGTTAGGTGATTAGGAATTCTTTTTTTTTTTTTTCCTAATTTTATTTTATTTTTAAACTTTACATAATTGTATTAGTTTTGCCAAATATCAAAATGAATCCGCCACAGGTATACATGTGTTCCCCATCCTGAACCCTCCTCCCTCCTCCCTCCCCATACCATCCCTCTGGGTCGTCTTGCAAACACACATCACATAATCCAAATAAAAATTGCAATTGTCTTAATTCATCCTTATATGTGTATGTCCAGTTCATTTATGGACTAACTCAGGGCCCTGGATATGGGACAGATTGCTAGATCTCCCTTCAGCAGGCCCCAGGATTTTAAGTTTATTCAAAGTTATGATATGCCTCCTAGCTTCTTGGAACCCCCACCTGAAACTAGCATGTACAATGGAAAAGTTGTCCAAATAAATGCCATATCTCTTGTCTTTTTGCCTTCATTAATGTTTTCCACAGATATTCTAAACAAATTGAAATGTCATTTCTAATCTTATTTTATGATCTCACTTGAAAGATTGGACCAGTTCTTTACTGCTTGTGGAAGTAAGTCTTGATGCATCACAAATTACATTGGTTCCTATCATAAGGTAAATAATTTATTGGCCTCTCCTTCAAGTTGGAATCTTAAAGTCATTGTATCAATTTATTCCAAAATAATGATACAAAATTTATAATGTATTAATTATTTTATGTAATAGATTGAACTAGTCTGAATTAGTTGAGTTTTTACTTTCCTTTGACACTTATAGATAATTAAACATGTTTAATGCTGTAGAATGGCAGACTCTGGAAGAAAGCGAGTATGTTTACATCTTGAAAGGAACACTGCTGACTGCAGTATATCTTCATCTTTATTTCCTAAGAACTAGTTGTGGTTGATTCCATGCTTACTCTTCCTGCTTCTGTTTACAAATCTGTCAGAATAGATTATAGACTTTCAGTTTGTTTTGATAACATTATTCTGTATTTCCAATTGGTGCCTGTAGCAACAGTGTTATAGATCAGAGGCTATTTACCACATTTCTCCAATTTATAGACTGATTTTGAATGACTAACAATTAGATTTCTATCTGCCCTAGCACAATTCAATTTTGCTTTAACCTGCAGAAGTTATGACCAGTTCTTTATTGTTTAAGTAAGTGCTTGATAGAGTCTCTACGTTATTCTTTAAATATTTCTATTATTTACCTTGTTTGTGGATATTACATAAAAAAAGAAAGAGCTTAGGCCCTCAAAAGGAAGTACAATTGACTATACTGAAACATATAGTCAATCTATTCCAAACTTGTCAATGTATTCCAAGTTCTAAGTATCTTGGTTATTAATTGCCTCTAGTACGTATATGTCTTTCTCTTGAATTTACTAATATGGAAATGGACAGGTGAATTTAAATAGGTAATTTTATATCCAACATATATGCTGCAGTTTAACCCAAATGAAATATTCAGAATTCATCTCTCTTTAAAACACGCTAGTCTTCATGGACACTTAAATATGAATTGGTGACACATGCTGATACTTCTTTCATTTCAGTCAAATTTGATCACAACCAACCAAGCTGCAAGATTATTGGTGACTATGTTTAAATTTTTATGATTCGTAACTACTCTGAAGCATAGTTCAGGTAGTACAGTAGCACAGCTTGTAAACACTTTGGAGTATGTCAAAATATGAACCCAAAGTGTTTTACATACTGTTATTTCTAAAATAAAATTATGAATTTGTTTCTATTTTCAAATAAAGGTAAATAAACTAGGTTCTTTATATATAAAGTGGAGCCTTCAGTATAAAATATGCAATTGAACTATATAAAATTAAGGTACAGATGGAGGTACAGATGAGATACTTTTCTTCCTTTTCTGAAGCCATTATTATTTAATGTCATTTGTTTCTTCAAAATATATCTTGAATCTTTCTCTTCTATCAAGCTGCTTGACATGATCATAGTTTGGGCCACAGCCATTTCTCAGCTAGATTGCTTCAATGGCTTCTTAAATCTTCACCCTGATTCTTCTCTTGACTTTCTCATCCAAGCAGCCTGCAAACAATGCCAGAGTGATATTTATAAATAAAAGTCAAATTAAGCTACTTCTGATTATAGCCCTGCAATATATAAGGGTCCCATACTTCTTTGCTCTGCTCAACACCCATTATCCACCTCCAAAACCTGACTCTGTCATCAGTTAAATGTATTCACTTTCATAGTTCCTTTTGCAGTTGCTGTGTTGCAGAAAACAAGAGTAAAGGGGCCACGTCTTGTTTTCAAAATGTTATTCCAGAGTTGTAAACACTCTTGTAGAAAGAAATCATGTAGCCCACAGAGAGGATGCAAAAAGTCTACCGAGAATGCTAGTTTGGTAAGGAAGTTAAAATGGGAGTCTATTCTTATGGAAGAAAAGGTAAACACAATCAAAGGGAAATGACAGCTAGAGTTCCTATACCATGTCATCTGGGATTTCAGAGTGTTGTTTTTCTGTGGCTAATAGGACTTTGGAATTCAGATGAACAAAATCAAAGAGGGAAATAATGAAAGATGTGGGTTAAGTGAATTAGTAGTAACAAAACTAGCCAACACTTACTTAGTTTTCACCCTGTGCCAGGCTTTGCTATTAAAACAGTTGTGTCATGCCAACCATATGAGATGGATTATTACTAATGATTTATCTATAGTCTTTCAGCATTGAAACCGTCACTTTCCATATTTTTGTGCTTTGATGATGCTGCTGGAAGTTTGCAATTTGCATATTCCATGATGCATTACCACAGGTTTTCTCCTGGGTTCTTCCGATAGGAGGTACTTTTTTTTCCCCCAGTCCTAGTGGGCAAGGTGCTTCTCAGGTCTATTAATATTCAGGTTACTTGGCATGGATTTATTGACTTTTCAGCCATCAAATAATCATGCAACCCATTTTAAATATTAGACTTCCAAAGCCTGAAATAGTCAGAACTGGTTTCTTCTAACTGCAATCTGATAATTACAATATTCTCATTTCAGCTTTAGTGATGAGAAAATCCCAGCACAAGAAGGTTGTCTCTTTCCCAAGGTCATATGATTAGTAAGTGACAGGGCAAGGATTAGGACCCAGGTGACCTGTTTTCAATATTGGTTTTCATAACTGAATTATACTGCATCTTTATATCATGTTTAAAACCATAGTGGTGAGCCTTTTAAAACATGGATCATATAAATAATAATATGAACAGTATATATAAATTTGTACATATGCATATGTCATTTCTTCTCAGCAGCAATAAAAGGTCAAGTTTTTAAGACTACAAAAATCTGAAAATAGTTACATATTTTGGGCAAAAGATTCAGGTTACAAACCAGTATTCATAATTAGATTAAAATATTTTAGGAAATTAATATACACGTTCATTTATATTAAAGGTCTTGCTACATAGAGAAAACAGTAATTGAAATTTTAAGTTTCCTTGAATTATGAGATAAAGACAGCAATATAGTTGGAACAAATTGAGTATCTGGATTGGCATTATTTCAAATTTGTTTTAATTAGCATTTTATTTTCTTTGTTTCCTAAAGTTTTCAATGTAAATGTCTAATAGATAAAGGGACAATAATGTTTTTAACATTATTTGCAGACTTTTATAAGAGGGAAATACTTCATAGTATAATTGCTGAAAAGTGAGACTCAAAACTCTATATAAGGTTGTCAGTTGAACACAATGCATACAAACTTTTAAAATTAATAAACTACTAATACTAACAATAATGTATTTATGGCAGGACTATGATGAAGTATTTCAAGTAGGCTTGTTCAGGCTTCACTGACAAGGAAGCAGAACCTGACTCTGACCTTGCTTCTGACCTGCCTGACTCTGTTCCTGCTGAGAGTGCACTGATCCTTAACAGTAGGACAAGTGACGCTGTAGATAAGAAAGGGAGCAGGTCTTGGAATTCTTGAGCCCCTGGGGGAAGTCCGGCCAACCAGGGCTTAACAAAATCCTGACTCCCAAGTAAAACAAATAGCATTGTAAAAAAAAAGATTAACATGAAATCAGAGATGCAATTTGCTCTCAAACTGATGGGGAGATCAGTTTGTGGCCTGGGATTATAAGCAGGAACCCCCAAAAATGCAGTTTTCAAGTCTGACCTTTGGCATGGTTGCACTGCCTAGGACCTTTTCCCGATTGGAACTCCACATTGCTGTCACAGCACTATTTGACTCTGGATGTTAGTCGACTAAATTCAATGATGTATGTGCTGTTAACTCTCCTCTACTGTTCTATTTTGTTTTCTTTTAAAGATTATATATTGTAAGTTAGATAATCTCTATTAAAGAAATTGCTTAATTGAGCATAATGAGTGCTTTTTTTTGGTTAATGAATCTTTCAAACCTAAAAGGAGAGTTAAAATTTTCAGCAAAACACATTATCTCTGCATTACCAGCCTCTCATCTAGAGTTTAGAACCCCAAATGATGATATATTTTGAATAAATGGATAATGGTTAAAAAAAAAAAAAAAGAATAACTTTCACGTACCTTTTCCACTTAATTAAATGGGAAGCATACGATTTTTTGGTGAATAAAGGAACATTTCTAGAAAGAGTGAATTAATGAGTGTTCTCCAGACACTATGAAATTCCTGGCATTAGGCATTTCCTTCCAGATGATACAGAACTCAGATTTGACCACAGGCCACTCAGAGGCTAATAACTGAGGGGCAAGGACCAGTAGAAAGGAAAGATGCTTTATTCAGAAAAGTAGGTAATCTGGAAAGAAGGTGCACTGATGTCCACAGGCCAACACTAAAGTTTCTTCTGTCATGACAGTTTTTAAATGGGAAAGAAGTAATGTCAGATAAGCACTGTAGCAGGATAGGTTCTTCATCATTTTCTGTTGCATGTAGGCTGATGATTTCTGATCATTATTTGGATGTTCTCTGGCCTGCATGGTTCTCATGACCCAACAAGATCTGCCTGTAAATTTACTAAGAGGAAGCTAGGGGTAGAGAGTCTCATTTTTAATTACTTAATTCTGCATTGTTACTCCTTCTAATCCAGGAAATGAATCAACAGGTTACAGAAGACATTGTGTGCATTCAGTAGAGCAGAAATCAGGAATTTGGATAAATGTGACCAAGAGATCCCATTTTTATGATTAACGTTTAAGGAAAACAGAGATGAACAAACAGAAAAGGGACAAAAGAACTGCTTACAAATCCCCATTGTCCAGTGTCATTGCATTTCTATGGGACTGGGGGAGAAGATCCATCTTCTAGAATTGCTTCATGCTGACCTGCAATGAAGATTGCATCTAGAATTGCAATCATGCTGGCATTGATTGAGGTCTTAGAATGAAAGATGTTAACATAGGATTGTAGCATCTCTTTACTGACAATTATAATTGCCTGCTTACAAATATCTGAAGACCAAGTTACAAGTATACTAATGCCCAAACAATAGAAATCATTTATGATCCATAATGGTAATTCCATTACTTCATGAGAAATGGAATATATATATATATATATATATAATATAATATATATTATATTATAATCAATATTAACTATATTAATAATTATAATTAATAACATTATTTAACATATATAATATTAATTATTATTATATATAATATATTATGCATTATATAATATGTATTATGTATACATAATAATATATATTATGTATATTACATTATACATTATATAATATCAATACCATCCCCATGGAAAAGACATGCAGAAAAGCAAAATGCTGTCTGGGGAGGCCTTACAAATAGCTGTGAAAAGAAGAGAAGTGAAAAGCAAAGGAGAAAAGGAAAGATATAAACACCTGAATGCAGAGTTCCAAAGAATAGCAAGAAGAGATAAGAAAGCCTCCTTCAGCGATCAGTGCAAAGAAACAGAGAAAAACAACAGAATGGGAAAGACTATGGATCTCTTCAAGAAAATCAGAGATACCAAAGGAACATTTCATGCAAAGATGGGCTCGATAAAGGACAGAAATTGTACGGACCTAACAGAAGCAGAAGATATTAAGAAGAGATGGTGAGAATACACAGAAGAACTGTACAAAAAGATCTTCATGACCCAGATAATCACGATGGTGTGATCACTGACCTAGAGCCAGACATCCTGGAATGTGAAGTCAAGTGGGCCTTAGAAAGCATCACTACGAAAAAATCTAGTGGAGGTGATGGAATTCCAGTTGAACTATTCCAAATCCTGAAAGATGATGCTATGAAAGTGCTGCACTCAATATGCCAGCAAATTTGGAAAACTCAGCAGTGGCCACAGAACTGGAAAAGGTCAGTTTTCATTCCAATCCCAAAGAAAGGCAATTCCAAAGAATGCTCAAACTACTGCACAATTGCTCTCATCTCACACACTACTAAAGTAATGCTCAAAATTCTCCAAGCCAGGCTTCAGCAATATGTGAACCGGGAACTTCCTGATGTTCAGGCTGATTTTAGAAAAGGCAGAGGAACCAGAGATCAATTTCCAACATCAGCTGGATCATGGAAAAAGCAAGAGAGTTCCAGAAAAACATCTATTTCCGCTTTATCGACTATGCCAAATCTTTTGACTGTGTGGATCACAATAAACTGTGGAAAATTCTGAAAGAGATGGGAATATCAGACCACCTGAACTGCCCCTTGAGAAATTTGCATACAGGTCAGGAAGCAACAGTTAGAACTGGACATGGTCAACAGACTGGTTCCAAATAGGAAAAGGAGTACGTCAAGGCTGTATATTGTCACCCTGTTTATTTAACTTATATGCAGAGTATGTCATGAGAAACACTGGACTGGAAGAAACACAAGCTGGAATCAAGATTGCAGGGAGAAATATTAATAACCTCAGATATGCAGATGACACCACCCTTATGACAGAAAGTGAGAGGAACTAAAAAGCCTCTTGATGAAGGTGAAAGTGGAGAGTGAAAAAGTTGGCTTAAATCTCAACACTCAGAAAACGAAGATCATGGCATCCAGTCCCACCACTTCATGGGAAATAGATGGGGAAACAGTGGAAACAGTGTCAGACTTGATTTTTATGGGCTCCAAAATCACTGTAGATGGTGACTGCAGCCATGAAATTAAAAGACGCTTACTGCTTGGAAGGAAAGTTATGACCAACCTAGATAGCATATTCAAAAGCAGAGACATTACTTTGCCAACAAAGGTCCGTCTAGTCAAGGCTATGGTTTTTCCTGTGGTCATGTATGGATGTGGGAGTTGGACTGTGAAGAAGGCTGAGCACTGAAGAATTGATGCTTTTGAACTGTGGTGTTGGAGAAGACTCTTGAGAGTCCCTTGGACTGCCAGGAGATCCAACCAGTCCATTCTGAAGGAAATCAGCCGTGGGTGTTCTTTGGAAGGAATGATGCTAAAGCTGAAACTCCAGTGCTTTGGCCACCTCATGTGAAGAGTTGATTCATTGGAAAAGAGTCTGATGCTGGGAGGGATTGGGGGCAGGAGGAGAAGGGGACGACAGAGGATGAGATGGCTGGATGGCATCGCTGACTCAATGGACATGAGTCTCAGTGAACTCCGGGAGTTGGTGATGGACAGGGAGGCCTGGCGTGCTGCGATTCATGGGGTCGCAAAGAGTCGGAAACGACTGAGTGACTGATCTGATCTGATGCATTATATATATTATATAATATATTATATATATTATATTATGTATATAATGTATTTATATAATATGTTATATTATGTATATAATGTATTTATATAATATATTATATTCTATATATTATATAATTGTAATATATAAATCATATTACATAATTATAATTATATAATTAGAATATATATTATATAATATATGAAGCATAATGTGTTATAACATATATAATATATTATATATATAATTTATATGTAATACTGTAATTATTTGTAATATATAATAATAAATTATAGATATTGTAATTATATAATATAATAATATATTAATGTTATATTAATATACATTGCATATTATATAATATGTATAATTTATGTTAATCACATTAATATAATTAATTATAATTAATACACTTAATAACATATTATAATATAATTATAATTAATTATATTCAGTTCAGTTCAGTTCAGTCGCTCAGTCGTGTCCAACTCCTTGAGACCCCATGAATTGCAGCACGCCAGGCCTCCCTTTCCATCACCAAGTCCCGGAGTTCATCCAGACTCATGGCCATCGAGTCAGTGATGCCATCCAGCCATTTCATCCTCTGTCGTCCCCTTCTCCTCCTGCCCCCAATCCTTCCCAGCATCAGAGTCTTTTCCAATGATTCAACCCTTTGCATGAGGTGACCAAAGTACTGGAGTTTCAGCTTTAGCATCATTCCTTCCAAAGAAATCCCAGGGCTGATCTCCTTCAGAATGGACTAGTTGGATCTCCTGGCAGTCCAAGGGACTCTCAAGAGTCTTCTCCAACATCACAGTTCAAAAGCATCAATTCTTCGGTGCTCAGCCTTCTTCACAGTCCAACTCTCACATCCATACATGACCACAGAAAAAACCATAGCCTTGACTAGACGAATCTTTTTTGGCAAAGTAATGTCTCTGCTTTTGAATATGCTATCTAGGTTGGTCATAACTTTCCTTCCAAGCAGTAAGCGTCTTTTAATTTCATGGCTGCAGTCACCATCTACAGTGATTTTGGAGCCCATAAAAATCAAGTCTGACACTGTTTCCACTGTTTCCCCATCTATTTCCCATGAAGTGGTGGGACTGGATGCCATGATCTTCGTTTTCTGAATGTTGAGCTTTAAGCCAGCTTTTTCACTCTCAACTTTCACTTTCATCAAGAGGCTTTTTAGTTCCTCTCACTTTCTGTCATAAGGGTGGTGTCATCTGCATATCTGAGGTTATTGATATTTCTCCCAGCAATCTTGATTCCAGTTTTTGTTTCTTCCAGTCCAGTAATTCTCATGATGTACTCTGCATATAAGTTAAATAAACAGGGTGATAATATACAGCCTTGACGTACTCCTTTTCCTATTTGGAACCAGTCTGTTGACCATGTCCAGTTCTAACTGTTGCTTCCTGACCTGCATACAGATTTCTCAAGAGGCAGATCAGGTGGTCTGGTATTCCCATCTCTTTCAGAATTTTCCACAGTTTATTGTGATCCACACAGTCAAAGGCTTTGGCATAGTCAATAAAGCAGAAATAGATGTTTTTCTGGAACTCTCTTGCTTTTTCTATGATCCAGCAGATGTTGGCAATTTGATCTCTGGTTCCTCTGCCTTTTCTAAAACCAGCTTGAACATCAGGAAGTTCCCGGTTCACATATTGCTGAAGCCTGGCTTGGAGAATTTTGCGCATTACTTTACTAGCGTGTGAGGTGAGTGCAATTGTACGGTAGTTTGAACATTCTTTGAAATTGCCTTTCCTTGGGATTGGAATGAAAACTGACCTTTCCAGTTCTTTGGCCACTGCTGAGTTTTCCAAATTTGCTGGCATATTGAGTGCAGCACTTTCATAGCATCATCTTTCAGGATTTGGAATAGCTCAACTGGATTCCATCACCTCCACTAGCTTTGTCGTAGTGATGCTTTCTAAGGCCCACTTGACTTAATACCTACGATGTCTTCTCTAAACAATCTGTCTCAGGTTTTCCTAGCTACACCATATAAGACAACATATGTATAAGCCATTAAAAACACTACATAAAATTAGTTATTAGGAAATCTGTGTACATGTCAAAACATTTTTTCAATAACATGAGTGACAGTCTCTACAAGTGACCAATTATACACAGAGATCACCACTTCGCCATTGGCAGGGTATGCACTAGAATGTGATGTGCAATTTGTCATTTTAATTATAAAACTGTTAAATAATTTTAGTTTGTGTCTCATCAGTTCAGTTGCTCAGTCATGTCAGACTCTTTGTGAGCCTATAGACTGCAGCATACCAGGCCTCCCTGTTCATCACCAATTTCCAGAGTTTACCCAAACTCTTGTCCACTGAGTGTATGATGCCCTCCAACCATCTCAACCTCTGTCATCCCCTTCTGCTCTCATCTTTAATCTTTCTCTGATTTAGGGTCTTTTCAAATGAATCAGTTCTTTGAATCAAATGGCCAAAATGGTCAAAGTTTCAGCTTCAGCATCAGTCCTTTCAATGAATATTCAGAACCAATTTCCTTTAGGATGGACTGGTTGGGTCTCCTTGCTGTCCAAGGAGTCTTCTCCAACAACACAGTTTAAAAGCATCAATTCTTTGGTGCTCCGATTTCTTTATAGTCCAACTCTCACATCCATACATGACGACTGGAAAAGCCATATCTTTGACTAGACAGACCTTTTTTGGCAAAGTAATGTCTCTGTTTTTTTAATATACTGTCTGGGTGGTCATAGCTTTTCTTCCAAGGAGCACACATCTTTTAATTTCATGGATGCAGTCATCATCTGCAGTGATTTTGGAGCCCAAAAAAGTAAAGTCTATCACTGTTTCCTCATCTATTTGCCATGAAGTGATCAGACCAGATGCCGTGATCTTACTTTTCTCAATGTTGAGTGTTAAGCCAACTTTTTCAGTCTCCTCTTTCACTTTTATCAAGAGGCTTTGTAGTTCTTCACATTCTGCCACAAGGTTGGTGTCATCTGCATATCTGAGGTTATTGATATTTTTCCTGCCAATCTTGATTCCAGCTTGTGCTTCCTCCAGCCCAGCGTTTCTAATGATGTACTCTGCATATAGTTAAATAAGCGGGGTGACAATATACAGCCCTTATGTGCTCCTTTCCCTATTTGGAACCAGTCTGTTGTTCCATGTTCAGTTCTAACTGTTGCTTCTTGACCTGCATACAGGTTTCTCAGCAAGCAGGTAAAGTGGTCTGGTATTCCCAGTGCTTGAAGAATTTTCCAGTTTGTTTTGATCCACACAGTCAAAGGCATTTGGCATAGTCAATAAAATGGAAGTAGATGTTTTTCTGGAAATCTCTTGCTTTTTTGATGATTCAACAGATGTTGGCAATTTGACCTTTGGTTCCTCTGCCTTTTCTAAAACCAACTTGAACATCTGGAATTTCATGGTTCATATACTGTTGAAGCCAGTCTTGGAGAATTTTGAGTATTACTCCGCTAGCGTGTCAGATGAGTGCAGTAGTGCAGTAGTTTCAACTTTCTTTGGCATTGCCTTTTACTTGACACAAATTCAGAGAAAAATGTTTTATAATAGTCTCAAGCAACATAAGATTGTTGGGATGTAGTTCTTCACTGGGGATGGATGTCAAGACAAACTTTCACCAAGTATCTATATTGATTGTGATTATTTTTATTCAGGCATGGACAACGAAGTCTACTGAGATTATATTACTAACTACATATATGTTTTTAGTTGCTGTACTGTGACTGGTACAGGTGTGATCTATGCACAAAGTCTTTTTTGAAGCTTGGAGTCTTGCATGAAAGAGAGTTATAAAATAAACACATATATGAATGAATAATTCTAAGTATAGATTGTCTGATGGACAAGAGGGCTGCATTAGAATGAGTAGTCAGGAGCTACTTTATATTCATGGGAGATACCAGTCTTGTGCAGAGATTGGAAAAAAAACATAGGGGCAAAATAGTAAAGTAATCAGGTAAATTTCAATTTATTAAACCTGTTAGCAGATATTGATTGGTAATATCTTGACATAAATTACTCAATCTAAAACATAACAAATGTAAGTAGCAGTGTAGTTTTTGTCTTCTTATAACTAATCCATCATTCTTCTACCAATAGGAATGTCACAGCATGTAAAAGATTTGGAGGATAAATTAATGTGCCATAGGGATGATTTCCCAACATGCTCATGGTTCTTTTTTCATGGCATATTTTTTATGAATATGAAATATTGAAATCAAGGCAACTTTTAAGATATATTAATAAGTTGTGAGTGTGAAAGTGATTGTAATTTTCTGAAAAATATTCGTGTGCACTTTGGTCAAAAATAATTGTTTCCTCTTCTGAAATAGTCTTCTGAAAAAATAATCTACTACAATGTAAGCATTATATTACCAAAACTTCCCTGTATTATTTTTTCTAACATTGTGAAATATCACATAAGTAGTTAAAGGGAACAAAATAAAGGCATGAAAAATCAATATACTTCAATAATTTCTCAAAAATTGTAACATTAATGTGAGCACTCAGGACCAGATTAAAATACTACCATTTGTCTAATGACTTCTTATACCTTCAATAATCAATACCCATCTCATGCCTTAAATATTCTGAGTTTTATTAATCTTCCATTTATATGTCTTTATAATTTTACTAAAATAATTTTTATCCTTGAACCCTAGGATGTGGTTTCTTAACCTTTTGAAGAACAATCATAAAACATGTACTTTTTACATACCTTCTTTGATACAACATTGTGTTGTATCAATGCTGTATCTTGCTATCTTATATGCCTGTAAATTATTTATGTTTATTCCTATAGAGTAGGATGTTAGATATATATACCATGACTAATTTATCTATTATAATGTTGATGCACATTTTGATTTGTGTCCAGTTTGGGAGTAATCATGCTCTGCAAATCCCTATATATGTCTCTGGTACACATCACTTAAGTATGTATCACATTAGTTGACTTGTCTCCAAAGTGCAAGTTTCAATTTACACTCCTACCTTAAGTATATGAACATTCCAAGTGTTTGATATCATCAAAAGCAATATTTCTTTAGATTATACATTTTTAACCACCGTGGTATAAATGTAAAGGCATCTTCATGTGCTTTAATTTTCATTTCTATAATCAGTAATTAGATGAATGATATGTTTGTATAGTTATTGAGCTATCAGTGGTGGTGGTGGTTTAGTTGGAAAGTCATATCCAATTCTTGCAACCCCACAGACTGTGCCCTGCAAGGCTTCTCCTTCCATGGGATTTTCCAGGCAAGAATACTTGAGTGGGTTGCCATTTCCATCTCCATATTGGCTGGATACCATGTGTACCATCTTTTGTAAAGTACCTGTTCGAGTTTCTTATGCACTTTTATATGATGCTGCTTTTATAGGATACTTCCCTTTGTTTAGCTTTTTGTATATAGAATATAATATACTGAATAGAAGATTTTCTTTGGTTATTTATGTGGCAGTTATTTATTTATTTATTTCCCTGATCTATGCCCTTGAAAATTAAACTGTCTAAACTGTTTTACATTTTTTAAAAATAGCTCCATTGAGGCATAAATCATGTACCATAAAATTCACCTATTATAAATGTACCATTTAATGGCATTGTAGTAAATTTCATAAAGTTATGCAACCATTACTAAAATCCAGCTTGGGAACATTTTTGTCGTTCCCTAATGTTTCTTTATGCTCATATTCAGTTAGTGCCCACAATCACCTAAGTCCTTGGATTAGTAACTATTCTGTTTCTATAAATTTACCTTTTTGAGACTTTTATACAAGTGGAATAGCATAGTATACAGTCTCTGGCATCTAATTTCCTTCATTTAAAGTGATTTGAAGCTTATCAGTGTTGTCATATGCATCAGTATTTCCTTCCTTTCCAGTGTTTAAAGAGCATTCCATTGTATGCATACTTCACATTTCTTTATCAGCTTACCAGTTGATGGGCATTTGAAATATTTCCAGCTTTTTGGATAATATAAATAATGCTGCTATAAACGTTTGATTTATATTTATATTTTTGTATGAACATATTTTTTATTTAAATTTATTTATTTTATTTAGAGGCCAATTACTTTACAATATTGTATTGGTTTGTTTTTAAATTCCCTTTGGAAGATTGCTAGCGTAAGATGGCTAAGTGACATGGTAAATTTATCTTTAAGTTCATAAGAAGTTTCTAAAGTCCTTGCAAAAACAACTGTACACTTTACATTCCCGCCAGCAGCATATCAGTTTTCCACTTTCTCCACACCCTCACCGATACTCATTGTTATCTATCCTTTTAGTTGTATCCAGTAAAGTGTATGTGTCTGTGTGTAGTGATATATTACTGTGGTTTGACTTGCATTTCTATAATATTAATAGCTGTTATTAAGCATATTTTTTCCTACTTTTAGCCATTTATATATGTTCTTTAGTGGAATGCTGATTTGAATATTTTCTCATATTATAATAGAGTTATTTGTCTTATAATTGAGTTGTAAGAGTGTATAATGTGCTGATGACGTGATCATTAATAATGTATTTAATATGCAAATATGTTTTCACAGTTTTTCTTTTAATTTATTCCATTAATGTTATAATTGGAGCACAAATGTTCTTTATAGTGAAGTTCAATTTAACACCTTTTGTTATGGTTCTAATTTTGTTTTCATAGTGAAGAAAACTTTGTCTCAAGAATATCAACGTTTTCTACTATGTATTTTTCACAGGTTAGATTTTAATTATTTTTAAATGTGATCTTTCATATTTAGGTCTGTCTTCCATTTGAGCTGATCTTATGCATGATGTAAGATGAGGAATTAAAGTACTTTTCTCCCAAATCTCCCCACCCTCTCCCTCTCGAAACATGTATAATATCATGTATGAAACGAGTCGCCAGTCCAGGTTTGATGCATGATACTGGAGGCTTGGGGCTGGTGCACTGGGACGACCCAGAGGGAGGGTATGGGGAGGGATAGGGAGGAGGGTTCAGGATGGGGAACACAGGTATACCTGTGGCGGATTCATTTCGATATTTGGCAAAACTAATACAATATTGTAAAGTTTAAAAATAAAATTAAATTTAAAAAAAATAAAGTACTTTTCTCCCCCACGTTTCCAATTGTTTCAGTATCATTTATGCAAAGGCTATCCCTTCCCCAATGGATTTTCTTCACACTTTTAGTAAAATTAGATTGACCATAGTAATTAGGATTTATATCTGTACTCTCAATTCTGTCTTATCAACCTTTATAACTATCCTTGCATCAATACAACAGTCTTAATTACAGTGCTTTGGAAGAAATTTTGAGTTGATAGTTTAAGTCTCCCAACTTTATAATTTGTTTCCAAAATTATTTTGGCCATTCTAGGATATTTGCATTTCAAATACATTTAAGGAACATTGTCAATGTTACCAAATATAAAAGAAAAATGGCCGTTGATTTTTTCTAATTGAAGTATAGTTGATTTACAATGTTGTATTAATTTGTGCTCTACAAGAAAGTGATTCAGATATCTTTTTAATATTCTGTTTCACTATAGTTTATCATAGGATACTGAATAGAGTTTCCATTAGGACATTTTAATATTTTTAATTGCAGTTACATTGATCTTTAGTTAATTTTGGAAAACATATATTGATTAATTAATATACACACATACTATCTCTAGAATTATTTAGATCTTTGTTTCTCTAAGCAATGCTTGTCTCTTTTATAGTACAAGTCTTTTTATTTTTAAAAATTATTCCTATAGATTTTGTCCTTTTTGATGTTATTTTAAATACATTTGTTTTCTTTTTTATGTTTATTTTTTATTGGCTATTTTAAAAGATATATTTTATTTATAGCTAGCCATATACTGAATTCTGTTATAAGTTCCAAGAGTTTTGCTTTTCAGAGAGGCAATCATATCTGTAATAATGATGCTATTTAACTGCCATATAATGAGACTGATAGTTTATGTAAAAATAATTTTTGTTATAACAAAATTACTTCAAGTGCAGATTAATAAAGAGGAAAAAATATAATGACCATTGATTCCATTGTTCAGAATGATCAGATAGCTATGTTATTTCTGTTCATGTACACACAAACTTGCTTGTATACATACACACACACATATATATACACAATTCACAGGTGGTGCTAGTGGTACAGAATCTGCCTGTCAATGCAGGAGCCATAAGAGATGTGGGTTCAATCCCTGGGAAGATCCCCCTGGAGAATGAAATGGCAACCCACTCCAGTATTCTTGCCTGGAGAAACCCACAGAAAGAGGAGCCTGGCAGGCTATAGTCCATAGGGTCACAAAGAGTTGGACATGGCTGAAATGACTTATCATGCACACACTCAAATATTTTAAAAACTAGATCATATGATCATTTTGTATATAGTGCTTAATAATAAATCAAAATCATACTATTGTCAATGAATCATGACATTCATCCCACTGCAAGAATTACTATATTTTAATTTACTCTAGGGAGGCTCTAATTCCAAATATCAGTTTATGAGTATACCTGATTTCTCCACATCTAAACTATCATTCTATTTTATAATTTTTTTTCTTTTTTTTTAAATTTTATTTTATTTTTAAACTTTACAATATTGTATTAGTTTTGCCAAATATCAAAATGAATCCACCACAGGTATACATGTGTTCCCCATCCTGAACCCTCCTCCCTCCTCCCTCCCCATACCCTCCCTCTGGGTCGTCCCAGTGCGCCAGCCCCAAGCATCCAGTATCGTGCATCAAACCTGGACTGGTGACTCGTTTCATACATGATATTATACATGTTTCAATGCCATTCTCCCAAATCTTCCCACCCTCTCCCTCTCCCACAGAGTCCATAAGACTGATCTATACATCAGGGTCTCTTTTGCTGTCTCGTACACAAGGTTATTGTTACCATCTTTCTAAATTCCATATATATGCGTTAGTATACTGTATTGGTGTTTTTCTTTCTGGCTTACTTCACTCTGTATAATAGGCTCCAGTTTCATCCACCTCATTAGAACTGATTCAAATGTATTCTTTTTAATGGCTGAGTAATACTCCATTGTGTATATGTACCAAAGCTTTCTTATCCATTCATTTGTTTTCTTAATATTATTTTCTGTTTGTTCACTGCTATTATGTAAAATACAATTGATATTTGTCTGGCATTACAGTTTACTGAAACTTTGCTGAACTCCTTTAATGTGTGTGTATGTGTGTATGTCTATGCCATTAATTCCTAGGAATTTTCTAATTTCAGGATACAGATTTAGGTCATTTGAGAATAAAGTCAATTTTAATATTTCTTTTTCAATCTAGATTTTTTTTGTCTTTATATAATTTTGCTTTATTTTTAATGAAAGTGAGTTTCTTTGGAGTGTTCCTTAATTTAAGGGGAGAACACTGAAGCACTTACTTCTCTCAGAAAACATTAACTTTGACTCTTTGTGGATTTTTTTAATAGGTTTAGAATTTCCTTCATATTGCTATGCTGCTGAATGAATGGATGTTCTATTTTCATAAATGCATTTTTTGCATCTTTCAAGATGGTCAAATGTTTGCCCTTTATTTTGTTACTATTGTGTATTTCATTGAGTGATGTTTTTATGTGAAAAAAAAAATTGCATTCCTAAGATAGCTCCCATTTGTTAATAGCTTACAGCAAATTCTATAAGATTTTGGATCTTATTTGCTAATATTTTGTTAAGGACCTTGCATATACTTTTGTCAGGATTAATGGTCTGTAACTTTCTTAAAAAATTCTTTGTCTTGTCTCAGAGAATGAATTTGGAAGTGTCTCTCTCTCGATTTTGACATTATTTGTAAAGAATTAGTATTATATATTCTTTAAATATTTAATGGGGAAACAGTGGAAACAGCAGCTGACTTTATTTTTCTGGGCTCCAAAATCACTGCAGGTGGTGATTGCAGCCATGAAATTAAAAGACCCTTACTCCATGGAAGAAAAGTTATGACTAGCATATTAAAAAACAGAAACATTACTTTGCCAACAAAGGTCCATCTAGTCAAGGCTATGGTTTTTCCAGTGGTCATGTATGGATGTGAGAGTTGGACTGTGAAGAAAGCTGAGCACTGAAGAATTGATGCTTTTGAACTGTGGTGTTGGAGAAGACTTTTTAAAGTCCCTTGGACTGCAAGAAGATCCAAGCAGTCCATCCTAAAGATCAGTCCTGGGAGTTCATTAGTAGGACTGATGTTGAAGCTGAAACTCCAATACTTTGGTCATCTGATGTGAAGAGCCGACTCATTTGAAAAGACTCTGATGCTGGGAAAGATTGAGGGCAGGAGGAAAAGGGGACGACAGAGGATGAGATGGTTGGATGGCATCACCGACTCAATGGACATGGGTTTGGGTGGACTCCGGGAATTGGTGATGGACAGGGAGGCCTGGCGAGCTTTGGTTCATGGGGTCTCAAAGAGTCAGACACAACTGAGAGACTGAACTGAAGTGAAATATTTGCTAAAATTTAGTGGTGTAACTATTTGGACCTGGGCTTTACTTGCAAGAACAATTTTAATCTTTAACTAAATATCTTTACTTGCTATATATTCTACCTGTTTGTGAATCAGGTTAGATAGTTTGCATCTTTATTATAATTTATATACTTTAATTCTAGATTTTTAATTTGTTGGCATGAGATTATTCAAGGTACAATTTTATAGTTAGTTTAATTTTTTGGAGTTCACCAGTGACAACACTTTTTTATTCCTGAGTTTGGGGAATTTGTATTTTTCACTTTTCTTTTCTTTTTTCTTGGTCAATGTAGCTAAATGCTTGCCAATTTTGTATATGTTTCCAATAAATGTTAGATTTTTCTTCATTTTTTGTTTATTATAATATTATTATTACTGTAAATGTGCATCAGTTATATCAGCCTACAATTTTATTTTTTCTTGATATCTTTGCCTGCTTTTGGTAGAAAGAACTACCTAAAAGAAAGAACTTGAGAGTTTTCCTTCCTCTGCAATTTTTTTTGAAGAGTTTCAGAAATATAGGTAATAATTCTTTTCTAAATGTTTTCCATAATTCCCCTGTGAAGCCATTGAGTTCTAGAATTTCATTTGTTGGAAGACTTTTAATCATAATTTTAGTTTCAGTACTTGTGATTGGTCAGTTCATATTTCTATTTCTTCCTGGCTCATCCTTGAAAGGTTGTATCTTTCTAAGAATTTGTCCATTTCTTCAAGGTTGTCCATTTTATTAGCATATGGTTGCTCATAGTAATCTCTTATCCTTTGTGTTTCCATGGTGTTCATTGTAACATCTTCTTTTTTCATTCTTAGTTTTATTGATTTGAATCTTTTCCCTTTTTTTCCTGATTAATCTGGCTGAAATTTGCCAATTTTCTTCTCAAGGAACTAGCTTTTAGTTTCATTGATCTTTCTTGTTTTTTTCTTTGCCTCTGTAATTTATTTCTTTTTTTTTTTAATTTTATTTTATTTTTAAACTTTACATAATTGTAATTTATTTCTGCTCTGATCTTTATATTTTCTTTCCTTCTACTAACTTTAGGTTTTTTAGATTTTTCTTTTTTTTAGTTGCTTTAGGTGCAAAGTTAGATTGCTTATTTGAGATCTTTGTTGTTTCCTGAAGAAAGATTGTATCTCTATAAACTCCACTTTTAGAACTGCTTTTGCTGAAGCCCACAGGTTTTTTGATCATTCTTCTTTTGCTGTCTTTTGCATCTAGATACTTTTTATTTTGTCTTTGATTTCTTCAGTGATACATCGATTCTATAGTAACTTGTGTTTAACCTTTATTATTTTTAAGCTATTTTTCCTGTAATTGATTTCTAATTTCATAGCATTTTGGTCAGAAAAGATGCCTGATATAATTTCAATTTCTTAAACGTGTTGTATCAATATCTAAGTTTTTTCTGACTCTTTGTGACCTCATGGACTGCAGCACACCAGGCTTCCCTGTCCTTCACTATCTCCTTGAGTTTGCTCAAACTCATGTCCATTGAGCTGGTGATAACACTCAATCATTATCTTCTCTCACCCCATTCTCCTCCTGCCCTCAAATTTTCCCAACATCAGAGTCTTTTCCAGTGAGTTGACTTTTAGCATCAGGTGGCAAAATTATTGGAGCTTCAGCATCAGTCCTTCCAATGAATATTCAGAGTTGATTTTTTTTTTTATGATTGTTTAGTTTGATCTCTTGCTGTCCAAGAGACTCTCAAGGGTTTTCTCCAGTACCACAGTTAAAAATCATAAATTTTTCAGCACTCAGTCTTCTTTATGGTCCAACTCTCACATCTGTACATGACTACTGGAAAAACCATAGGTTTGACTCTATGGATCTTTGTTGGTCAAGTGATGTCTCTGCTTTTGAATACACTGTCCAGGTTTGTCATAGCTTTTTTTTTTTTTGAGGAGCACCTCTCCTTTAATTTGTGATTGCAGTCACCATCCATAGTACTTTTGGAGCCCAAGAAAGTAAATCCTGCATGGCTTCTATTTTTTCCCATCTATTTGCTATGAAGTGATGGGACTGGATGCCATGATTTTAGGTTTTTGAATGCTGAGTTTTAAACCAGGGTTTTCACTCTCTTCTTTCACCTTCTTCAAGAGGCTCTTTAGTTCCTCTTTACTTTCTGCCATTAGAATGGTATCCTCTGCATATCTGAGATGGTGACATATCTCCGGCAATCTCGATTCCAGGCTGTGATTCATCTAGTCTGGCATTTCACAAGATGTACTATGCAGACAAGTTAAATAAACAAGTTGACAATAGATAGCCTTGACAGGCTTCACCAGTGGCTCAGAAAGTAAAGAATCTGCCTGCAATGCAGGAGGCCTGGGTTCAATCACTGGGTTGGGAAGATACCCTGGAAAAGGAAATGTCTATCCACGCTAGTGTCCTTCCCCAGAGAATTCAATGGACATAGGAGCCTGGTAGGCTATAGTCCACAGGGTAGTAAAGAGTATGAAATGACAGAGTGACTAACACTTTCATTTTCTTAAACATACCAAGGCTTCACTTGTCCAAGTTGTGACCTACCTTGGAGAATGTTCCATGTGCATTTGAGAAACAAGTGCTATTTTTGAATGGAATGTCTTATCAGTTCTCTTCAGTTCAGTCACTCAGTTGTGTCCGACTTTTCAAGACCCCATGAACCACAGCACGCCAGGCCTCCCTGTCCATCACCAACTCCCGGAGTTCACCCAAACCTGTGTCCATCGAGTCTGTGATTCCATCTAACCATCTCATCCTCTGTTGTCCCCTTCTCCTCCTGCCCTCAATCTTTCCCAGCATCAGGGTCTTTTCAGATGAGTCAGCTCTTCGCATCAGGTGACCAAAGTATTGGAGTTTCAGCTCCAACATCAGTCCTTCCAACGAACTCCCAGGACTGATCTCCTTTAGGATGGACTGGTTGGATCTCCTTACAGTCCAAGGGACTCTCAAGAGTCCTCTCCAACACCACAGTTCAAAGGCATCAATTCTTCGGTGCTCAGCTTTCTTCACAGTCCAACTCTCACATCCATACATGACCACTGGAAAAACCATAGCCTTGACTAGATGGACCTTTGTTGGCAGAGTAATGTCTCTGGTTTTTTTTTTTTTTTTTTTTTCTGCTTTTTAATATACTCTCTAGGTTGGTCATAACTTATTTTCCAAGGAGTAAGGGCCTTTTAATTTCATGGCTGCAATCACCATCTGCAGTGAGTTTGGAGCCCCCAAAATAAAGTCAGCCACTGTTACCACTGTTTCTCCATCTATTTGCCATGAAGTGATTGGACCAGATGCCGTGATCTTAGTTTTCTGAATGTTGAGTTTCAGGCCAACTTTCTCACTCTCCTCTTTCACTTTCATCAAGAGGCTCTTTAGTTCTTCTTCACTTTCTGCCATAAGGGTGGTGTCATCTGCATATCTGAGATTATTGATATTTCTCCTAGCAATCTTGATTTTAGCTTGTGCTTAATCCAGCAATGTATTACAGTTGTCAATTAAGTCTTTCTTTAGTAATGTGTCATTTGATGTTTTGTTATTAATTTTCTGTCTGGATAATCTATCCATCGGTGCAAGATTGTTGTTAATGTCTCCCACTATTATTCTGTAACTGTTAATTTTTCCTTTTATGGCTATTAGCATTTACTTTATGTATTTAGGTGATACTATATTGGGTGTATAAATATTTACTATTGTTATGTTTTCTTTTGGATTGATCTCTTGATCATGAGCCCTAACCCTCCATTGTCTCTTGAATTTTTTTATTTTAAAATCTATTTTTCTTATGAATGTTGCTACTCTAGCTTTCATTTGATTTTAATTTTCATGATGTATCTTTTTCCATCCCCTCACTTTCAGTCTGTATGTGTCACTAGGTTTGAAGTGAATCCCTTGTGGACAGCATATATACAGATCTTGTTTTTGTACACATTCTGCCAGTTTATGTCTTTGATTGGAATATTTAATCCAGTTACATTTAAGGTGATAACCAAAATGTATATCCTATTGCTATTTTCTTAATTGGCTTGGTTTTATTTTTGTAGGTCTTTTTTTTATTCCCATCAACTTTTGTTCTCTTCTTTTGTGGTTTGATGACCATCTTTAGTGTTGTGTTTGGGCTATTTTTTCTTTATCATGTATGTATCTGTTGTAGTTTTGGGCTTGCTTTCTCCTTGAGGATTTGTCATAACAGTATATACATACAAGGTTGATTTTAAGTTGATTTTATCCTCCCCACCTAGATAACTTCCTTTAATATTTGTTGTAAATCTGGTTTGGTTTTGCTGAGTTCTCTTATTTTTTGATTGTCTGTAAAACTTTTGATTTCTCTGTCAAATCTGAATGAGGAACTTCCTAGGTAAAGTGTAGTTTTTATTTTTTTATCACTTAAAACATATTTTGACACTGTCTTCTGGTCTAAAGAGTTTCTGCTGAAAACTCAGCTGATAATCATATGGGGTTTCCCGTGTATGGCTCAGATGGTAAAGAATCTGCCTGCAATGATGGGGACCCAGGTTTGATCCCTGGGTTGGGAAGACCCCCTGGAGACAGAAACAGCAATCCACTAAAGTATTCTTGCCTGGGAAATTCCACGGACAGAGGAGCCTAGTGGTCTATAGTCCATGGGGTCACAAAGAGTCAGACATGACTGAATGACTGATACACTTTCTTTTATGCTATTTGTTGCTCTTCCCCTGTTGCCTTTAAAGTTTTTTATTTGTGTTTAATTGTTGTCAATTTGATCAGTATCAGTATCTTGGCATGTTCTTCCTTGGGTCCATCCTGTATGGCATTGTTTGTGCTCCTATATTTGAGTGAGTTTCTCCTTTCTCATGTTAGAGGAATTTTCAGTTATAAAATCTTCAAATATTTCCTTATATCCTTCTTTTTCCCCATCTCTTCTATTTCTGGAACCCCTATCGTGTGAATGTTGGTGCATTTAGTATTGTCCCAGAAGTCTCTGATACTGTCTCCATTTTTTTTCTTACTTTTATTTTTTTCCTTTTCTGTGGCAGTGATTTCCACCACTCTCTTTTCCAATTCACTTATTCATTCTTCTGCCTTAGTTATTCTGCTATTGATTCCTTCACTGCATTTTTTCCTTTTCAGTTATTGTATTGTTCTCCATTTGTTTATTCATTAAATCTTCTAGTTCCTTGTTAAACATTTCTTGTTTTTCTTGATCTGTGCCTCCATTCTTTTCCAAAGATTTTGTACCATCTTTACTATCATTATTCTGAATTCATTTTCTAGATAATTGTCTATTTCCCCTTCATTTAGTTGTTCTTATGGGGTTTTATCTCTTTCCTCCATTTGCAACATTTTCTTTGCTATCTTATTTTGCCTAAATTTCTACCTTTGTGATTTCCTTTCCACAGGGTATAAGATTCTAGTTTCTCTTGTTCTGGTGTCTGCCTCCTGATGATTGAGGTTGGTGTACTGGGATTGTACAAGCTTCCTAGTTGGGGGGACTGGTACCTGAACTCTGGTGAGTGGAGCTGAATCTTGTCCCTTGCGGGGAGCCGGTGAGGCATTCCACTCGTGACAAAGGTCATGAGGAAGGAGGCTCGGCATACGCAAAGGCGGGATCGAGCCTCAGGAGTCCCCCCGGATATTCTCGAGCATTTTCCCCCAAAAAAACCAGAGTCTGCCTACTTTATTGCTTTGTGCTCTCACCTCTGACTTTACTGGGGGCTGTCCCCTACCACCATCTCGCTCTCTCTCTGTCAAAGAGTTAACTTACAGCTCCAATTAATAAAGTTCCTGGGCAATTAGGAGTGTTTAAATCCAAACCCCTCTGATGGCTCTCTAACTAGCCTGACAAGTTTACCCGGACTCCTGCAGCTATGCATACGATTGTTTACAGTCTCCCAGCCTCGAGAGGCATGGGAAGCTTAAGATATTCAAATAGCTTAGAGCCTCTCAGAGAGTTAAAAACTGTCAGAATAAACTAGTAAAGGATTTCATTGATGAGTCAATGCTTGTTGCCAAGTTTTCACATCCCCTGAATTGTATCCTTGAATATGTATCAATTAATAGTGGGTATGTAGAAAAAATAAGTAGTGGCCTTGGTGTTAGTAACTTTAGACCCTTAAGGTAATAAATTCTTTCTTTGTTGTAAACCCATTACACATCCGCCCTATAGGAATGCAATTTTATCTTTGGAAGATGGTGCCAAACCTTGAAATAATTACTCTTAGAGAAAGTAAGTCTTTGTTGATAAGTCCTTGTCAAGAGTCATAAAATGTTAGTAGGCCTTCTGGCCAGAAGATGATGTAAATCACCTAAACCATTTGTATACGATACATTTGCAGGAAAGAAACCTTGGTTTTTGATAAGAATCAAAGACTGCTGACTTTGCATCCCCTATTATCCTCTATGTGTAACTTAGGGTATAAAAGCCCCTGTTAAAAATAAAGCTACGGGCCTTGCTCACCAACGCTTGGTCTCCCCATGTCATTCTTTTAACTTCCAGCTGAGTCTCCATCTGGAGCGCGGAACCCACCACGCTTACTAATCATGCCTGGGCTTCTAAGACCCACTCGAGAAGGTGTCTAGGGTGAGACACCTTCCGCTATTCGAGAGGGCGCCTGCGGCCTACGTAAGTGGTGCAAACTTCTTGTCTTGAAGTTTTATTGGTCTCCCGCGTAAACCAAGCTACTCAGCTTCTTTTCTCCACTGAAATTTCCTACTGAGCTATCCTCATTCTATTGTTCTCTATATCCCTAATTAGCATATAAATAGTCGCCGACGCCGTCTCCCCTTCGAATACCCTGGATCAGCCGGGGCTGGTCCTCGGCAGTCCCTCTGATGGGCATGGCCATGTCAAGTAATGTGTTTTATATGACTGTGAGCTCAGTACCACTTTCAGCAGCCTGTCTTCTGATGGGTGGGACTGCTTTCCTATTTTGTTAGTTGTTTGATCTGAGCCTTTCTGGCACTGAAGCCTACAAGTTGTTGGGTTGAGCAAGGTCTAATTGCCAAACTGTGGACCTCTGGGAGAGCTCACCCCAATCAATAATCCGTGGGGCTTCCACTACCAGTGTCCATACCCTCACAGTGAGCTAAAATTATCCTTTGCCTCCCCAGGAGACCCTTCAAGACCGCTATGTTTTGTAGTCCATGTTCCTATGGAGGTACTGCTTTGTGCTGGATTCCAGTGCATGTGAAACCTTGTGTACTCCCTCCAAGAGTGGAGTTTCTGTTTCCCTGTGGAGCTCTTGCACTTAAGCTCTGCTGGCCTTCAAGGGTAAATACTCTAGGGGTTCTTTCACCCAATTCCAGACCCTTAGACTGTCTTTGAGGTCTATTTTATGTGAGAACATCCTTTTGTAGCCTGTGTGCATTTAATATTTTTTGCTGCACAAAGGTTTTTAGAGTAGATGTCTGCACACCTCCTTTCTCAGTGTATGTTGATTATTATCCCCTTTATAGTATGTGCAACTGATGTTGTGGTAACCAGAGCTTGTACTGGATATTGAGCAGGATCTCCCATTTGCTCTGGCAGAGGTGGGGTCTTCTCCCTAGTTGTTGGAATAGAGGCCTCTATGTCTGTTTCTTAGCTATGTTTCTGATCTGCAGAGTGAAGTGGGTGGAATTGCAGCATTCCCATTGGGAGGGTAGTCACTGAGTATTCCTCCTCTAGCATGGATCCACAGAAGTTAGGTCCCAGGATTTACTAAATGGATCTGGACCTACCACAGGGGTTATGGGGGGCAGCTAAAACTCTGGCCTGGCCTTATCTCCACATGCTTTTCCCCACAGAGTTTACAGCTGCTAAATCTAGACCTGTCTTGACTGTAGGAGTACTTGTTGTCTGTTAAGATTTCTGTAGGCACTGAGCTTATAAAGCCACCCAAAGGGGTGTCAATTTGTGGATGGTTTGTGCAGCAGCAAGGAGAGGTTTCATCTTTTCTTCTTTATTTTCATAGTCCCTGTGGCTCAGCTGTGGTTTCAACCCACTTCTCTTTGAGGGCCACCCACTGTGGTTTGCTTCTGAGGCTGCCCTGAAGCACATGAGTCTGTTTCAGTGAGGAGGGAGGAAGGAGGCTGTTGCAACTGGGTTTACATGAGCCCCTGGCATGCGGGGTAGTTGGCAGCCATAGGCACAAAAGAGCTGGCCCTGGCATGGACCCTTCTTATTTGCTGGGGAGGCTGGGGCCAGTGCTTGGGGTGAGAGGCTGCAATGTCATCCTCACCCCTTAGGCATCACTCAACAATTGCGTTTCACTTCTATGGTAGCACGTTTCCTCCATAAAAATTCCCTGTTGCAGATTTTCTCACTCCCCCCTCCCCCGCCTTCAGGTAGTCTCCTTACAATTTGCAGTCCCCTCACAGGTTTCCTCCCCAAATCCCACATTCCAGCCTTCATCCCCCATCTGAACCACAGACACATCACAGGCTGGGGCACACAGGGTTATGACATGGAAATCTCACTCTGTCCTGCCTGCCACAGGCACTCTCCTACTATAGCTCCCAAAGGATCCCTTCTGTCCCAGGTGATCTCCCCACCAATACGGGGGCTTTCCAGATGTAGAAATCTCCCTTTTCCTTCAGCTACCCCCAACTAGGGTGCAAGTCCTACCCTACTTCCTCTCCTCTTTCTTTTTCCTTCTTTCTTACATTCTACCTCATTACTGGGGGATCTTTCTTGTCATTTTTGGTGTCTGAAATCCTCTGTTAGTGTGTGATTGGTGCTCTGTGAGAATTTTTCCATTTATAGTCATATTTTTGATGTATTTGTGGGGGGAGATGAGCTCCATGTCTCACTACAGCTTGATTAATTGAATATCATGATTTTGAAAGAATGTGCATTCATAATTGTTAGGTGGATGGTTTCATTCAAGTCTTGTATATCGTCATAATTTTCTTTCAAGCTTTTTGATTTATTATTGAAATTTTTATATTTAAATATTTAACTGCTAAATCTGATGTCCATATATGTGTGTCTTCTTTTGTACTCTTCATTCTATTCTAATTGTTTATTTTTCTATCAGTTCTATACAGTCAACAAAAAGCAAGACTTGGAGCTGACTATGACTCAGATTATGAGCACCTTATTGAAAGATTCAGACTTAAATTGAAGAATGTAGAGAAAACCACAAGGTCATTCAGGTATGAACTAAATCAAATCCCTTATAATTATACAATGGAAGTGACAAATAGATTCAAGGGATTAGTTTTGATAAACAGAGTACCTGAAGAACTATGGATGGAGAGTCATGACTTTGTATAGAAGGAAGTGATCAAAACAATCCCCCAAAAAAAGAAATGCGAAAAGACACAATAGTTGTCTGAAGAGGCCTTGTAAATAGCTGAGCAAAGAAGGAAAATGAAAGGCAAAGGAGGAAAGGAAAGATATCCCCATCTGAAAGCAGAGTTCCAAGGAATAACAAGGAAAGATGAGAAAGCCTTCCTAAGTGATCAATGCAAAGAAATAGAAGAAAACAATAGAATGGGAAAGACTAGAAATCTCTTCAAGAAAATTAGAGATGATAAGGGAACAGCTAATGCACAATAAAAGATGTGCACAATGAAGAACACAAATGGGCACAATAAAGGACAGAAATAGTATGGTCCTAACAGAAGCAGAAGATATTAAGAAGAGGTGGTTAGAAGACACAGAAGAACTATCCTAAAAGATCTTATTACCCATGTAAACACCTAGATCCTGGAGTTTGAAGTCAAGTGGGCCTTACAAACTCTTTTCCCATGAGTCACTTCATAGCAAATATATGGGGGAAAAGTGGAAATAGTGACAGGCTTTATTTTCTTGGGCTCCAAAATCATGGCAGGTGGTGACTGCAGCCATGAAATTAAAAGAAGATGTTTGCTTCTTGGAAGAAAAACTATGAAAAAGCTAGACAGTGTATTAAAGTGCTGAGACATTTCTTTGCTGACAAAGGTCTGTATAATCAAACCTATAGTTTTTCCAGTGGTCATATATGGAAGTGAGAGTTGAACCATAAGGAAGGCTGAACACCAAATAATTGGTGCTTTCAAATTGTAGTTTTGGAGGACGCTCTTGAGAGTCCATTGGACTGCAAGGAGATCAAACCAGTCAATCCTAAAAGAAATCAATCCTGAATATTCATTGGAAGAACTGATGCTGACACTGAAGTCCCATTTCTTTGGCCACCTGATGTAAAGAGCCAACTCATTGGAAAAATATCTGATGCTGGGAAAGATTGAAGGCAGGAGAAGAAGGTGACAACAGAGGATGATATGGTTGGATAGTATACTGATTCAATGGACATGAGTTTGAGCAAACTCTGGGATATGGTGAAAATCAGAGAAGCCTGGCGTACTGAAGTCCATGGGGTCTCAAAGAGTTGGACAGGACTGAGTAATTGAATAACAACACTTTTTTATCCTTGTGCTAACACAATGACAATAAATCAAATACTTTCTCAGTTATTGAGAAAATATGTATGTATTACATAGCAAGCTATGATATTTGTTAGTGCAAGTTCTTCCTAAGTAATTTGGCTATTTGGGAACTTTTTCAGTTCTATACAAGTTCCAGTGTATAAGCTTGACAGCTTCAAAATCTATCATTTAAACTCTATTTGGATTAATTTTAATTCAGAATTATTTGACAGAAAACGTATGTTTACTAGAATGAATATTCTAATCCATATTTAAACTTTAGTTTTTATAAATATTCTGTCATAATTTTCTCTTCTAAGTATTATACATCTACTTAGGTTTAGTCTGAATATCTGATACTTTTGCATGCATCTAAGTCACTTTATTATTTTTTAAATATAAATTTATTTATTTTAATTGGAGGTTAATTACTTTACAATATTGTATTGGTTTTGCCATACATCAACATGAATCTGCCACAGGTATACACGTGTTCCCCATCCTGAAACCCCATCCCTCCTCCCTCCCCATACCATCCCTCTGGGTCGTCTCAGTGCACCAGCCCCAAGCAACCAGTATCATGCATCAAACTTGGACTGGCAATTCGTTTCATATTTGATATTATACATGTTTCAATGCCATTCTCCCAAATCATCCCACCCTCTCCCTCTCTCACAGAGTCCAAAAGACTGTTCTATACATCTGTGTCTTTTTTGCTGTCTCGCTTACAGGGTTATCATTACCATTTTTCTAAATTCCATATATATGCATTAGTATACTGTATTGGTTACTGTATTGGTGGTTTTCTTTCTGGCTTACTTTAATCATGTCTGACTCTTTGTGGCCCCATGGACTGTAGCCTGCCAAACTCTTCTGTCCATGGCATTCTCCAGGCAGGAAAACTGGAGTGGATTGTCATTTCCTCTTCCAGGGGATCTTCCTGACACAGGGATAGAACCAGCATCTCCTGGCCTCCTGGATTGCAAGTAGATTCTTTACCTCTGAGCCACTGGGGAAGACCCATTTGATAGATTTATTTCTATTCAAGTTAATCTTTTAAAAATTTATTTTCTAAGGAGTTAGTTCCTTGTTGTCAATGTGCTAAGTCTGTTGTAACACAATAAAACGAACTGGGTGGCTTACACAACAGAAATTTATTTCTCACTCTTCTAGAGTTTGTGAAGTCTAAGATCAAGGTGTCTGCCAACTTGGTTTTTAATGAAATCCCTCTTGCTGGCTTAGTTACTTCTACCTTCTCTCTGATTCTCACATACCATAGAGAGACCTAAGTTCTTACAAGTGCATTAATCTCATCATAGAGCCTCACTCTCATGACCTAATGGCCTCTCAAAGACCCTTCCTTCAAATAACAATTGAGATAAGGGCTTTAAAATACAAATTTGGTGGAGTAAAAGCAGTTCAGTCCATGACACTTGCATATTGAAAGATGATTTTTATATTTTTACATTGTACCCAATAACTTCAGATTAATTCCCCTTTGTTTCAAATATATATCTGTAGATAATTTAGGATATTTTTATGTGTCTGTAACACAAGAATTCATCTGAAAAAAATTAATTTTTCTTTCTTTATTTATCATACTAAATTAAATAGGGCTTCCCTGGTAGTTTAGCTGGTAAACAATTCACCTGCAAAGCAGGAGACCCAAGTTAGATCCTTGGGTCAGGAAGATCTCCTGGAGAAGTGAATGGCTACCCACTCCAGTTTGCCTGGGCTTCCCTGGTTGCTCAGGCAGTAAAGAATCTACCTGCAATTTTGGCTATTTATATGTCTATAACAATTCATCTGCAAAGTTAATTTTTTTTATTTATTAATTTATCATACTAAATTATATATGATGTTTTTCATACAACCACACACACACGCATTGTGTTGCCTGTGCTATCTATTGTAGTGAGGTATGGAAATGGAAATGGTAGGCAGTTTTTCTGGTATACAATATTACATTATTGAGCATGGCATTTTATTTAGGTTTACTGTAGATAGAGGCAGTTTCTATTTATCATTTACTCATTGTTATTAATGGGACTGTGTGAAATTTTATTAAACCTTGCATTGCAACTATCTAAAAAGCCCATGGCCGAGAGGAGCTACCCCACATCCAAGGTCAGGGGCAGAAGCCAGGAGGACCCCATGCCCGAGGGGCGGTGGGCAAAAGGAGTTACCCCACGTCCGAAGTCAAGGGCAGCGGCAGAGAGTGCCAGGCTACAACAGCGCAGGAACAGTGGAGAGGAGCTACGTCACGTTCGAGGTCAGGGGCAGCAGCCAGGACAAACTACTCCACGTCCGAGGTCAGGGGCAGCAGCCGAGGTCATCGCAGCAGGCTGTGATGGCACAGAAAGAGCAGAGAGGAGCTACCCCACATTTGAGGTCAGGGGCAGCGGCCAGGAGAAGCTACCCCACGTCCGAGGTCAGGGGCAGCAACCGAGAGGAGCGACCCCACGTCCAAGGCCAGGGATGGCAGCCGGGAGGAGCAACCCTACGTCCAAGGAGTGGTGGCTGCACAGGCACAGGAGGGCCTAGAGGAGCTATTCCATGATCAAGGTCAGGAGGGGTGGGGGTGAGGAGATACCACTCGTCCAAGGTAGGGGAAGCGGCTGTGCTTTGCTGGAGCAGCCGTGAAGAGATACCTCACGTCCAAGGTAAGAGAAACCCAAGTAAGACAATAGGTGTTGCAAGAGGGCATCAGAGGGCAGACACACTGAAACCATAATCACATAAAACTAGTCAATCTAATCACACTAGGACCACAGCCTTGTCTAACTCAATGAAAATAAGCCATGCCCTGTGGGGCGACCCAAGATGGGTGGGTCATGGTGGAGAGATCTGACAGAATGTGGTCCACTGGAGAAGGGAATGGCAAACCACTTCAGTATTCTTGCCTTGAGAACCCCATGAACAGTATGAAAAGGCAAAATGATAGGATACTGAAAGAGGAACTCCCAGGTAAGTAGGTGACCAATATGCTACTGGAGATCAGTAGAGAACTCCAGAAAGAATGAAAGGATGGTGCCAAAGCAAAAATAATACCCAGTTGTGGATGTGACTGGTGATAGAAGCAAGGTCCGATGCTGTAAAGAGCAATATTGTGTAGGAACCTGGAATATCAGGTCCATGAATCGAAGCAAATTGGAAGTGGTCAAACAGAAGATGGCAAGAGTGAACGTCAACATTCTAGGAATCAGCAAAGTAAAATGGACTGGAATGGATGAATTAACTAAGATGGTCATTGTATCTATTACTGCAGGCAGGAATCCCTTAGAAGAAATAGAGTAGCCATCATGGTCAACAAAAGAGTCCGAAATGCACTACTTGGATGCAATCTCAAAAACGACAGAATGATCTCTGTTAGCCTCCATGGCAAACCATTCAATAACAGAGTAATCCAAGTCTATGCCCCAACCAGTAACACTGAAGAAGCTGAAGTTGAATGGTTCTATGAAGGTCACAAGACCTTTTAGAACTAACATGCAAAAAAGATGTCCTTTTCATTATAGGGGACTGGAATGCAAAAGCAGGAAGTCAAGAAACACCTGGAGTAACAGGCAAATTTGGCCTTAGAATACGGAATGAAGCAGGGCAAAGGCAATAGAGTTTTGCCAAGAGAACGCACTGGTCATGGCAAACACCGTCTTCCAACAACACAAGAGAAGACTACACATGGACATCACAAGATGGCCAACACTGAAATCAGATTGATTATATTCTTTGCAGCCAAAGATGGAGAAGCTCTAAATAGTCAACAAAAACAAGACCAGGAGCTGACTGTGGCTCAGATCATGAACTCCTTATTGCCAAATTCAGACTTAAATTGAAGAAAGTGAGGAAGACCACTAGACCATTCAGGTATTACCTAAATCAAATCCCTTATGATTATACAGTGGATGTGAGAAATAGACTTAAGGGACTAGATATGATAGACAGAGTGCCTGATGAATAATGGACGGAGGTTCATGACATTGCACAGGAGACAGGGATCAAGACCACCCCCATGGAAAAGAAATGCAAAAAAGCAAAATGGCTGTCTGAGGAGGCCTTACAAATAGCTGTGAAAAAAAGAGAAGCGAAAAGCAAAGGAGAAAAGGAAAGATATACGCATCTCAATGTAGAGTTCCAAAGAATAGCAAGGAGAGATAAGAAAGCCTTCCTCAGCGATCAATGCAAAGAAGGAGAGGAAAACAACAGAATGGGAGAGACTAGAGATGACTTAAAGAAAATTAGAGACACCAAGGGAACATTTCATGCAAAGATGGGCTTGATAAAGAACAGAAATGGTATGGACCTAACAGAAGCAGAAGATATTAAGAAGAGGTGGCAAGAATACACGGAAGAACGGTACAAAAAAGAACTTCATGACCAAGATAATCATGATAGTGTGATCATTCACCTAGAGCCAGACATCCTGGAATGTGAAGTCAAATGGGCTTTAGAAAGCATCACTACGAACAAAGCTAGTGGAGGTGATGGAATTCCAGTTGAGCTATTTCAAATCCTGAAAGATGATACTGTGAAAGTGCTGCACTTAATCTGTCAACAAATTTGGAAAACTCAGCAGTGGCCACAGGACTGGAAAAGGTCAGTTTTCATTCCAATCCCAAAGAAAGGCAATGCCAAAAAGTGCTCAAACTACTACACTATTGCACTCATCTCACACGCTAGTAAAGTAATGCTCAAAATTTTCCAAGCCAGGCTTCAGCAATATGTGAACCATGAACTTCCAGATGTTCAAGCTGGTTTTACAAAAGGCAGAGGAACCACAGATCAAATTGCCAACATCTGCTGGATCATAGAAAAAGCAAGAAAGTTCCAGAAAAACATCTATTTCTGCTTTACTGACTATGCCAAAGCCTTTGACTGTGTGTATCACAATAAACTGTGGAAAATTCTGAAAGAGTTGGGAATACCAGACCACCTGACCTGCCTCTTGAGAAACCTATATGCAAGTGAGGAAGCAACAGTTAGAACTGGACATGGAAACATACTGGTTCCAAATAGGAAAAGGAGTACGTCAAGGCTGTATATTGTCACCCTGCTTATTTAAATTATATGCAGAGTATATCATGAGAAATGCTGAGCTGGAAGAAGCACAAGCTGGAATCAAGATTGCTGGGAGAAATCTCAATAACCTCAGATATGCAGATGACACCACCCTTAAGACAGAATGTGAAGAGGAACTAAATAGCCTCTTGATGAAAGTGAAAGAGGAGAGTGAAAAAGTTGGCTTAAAGCTCAACATTCAGAAAACGAAGATCATGGCATCTGGTCCCATCACTTCATGGGAAATAGATGGGGAAACAGTGGAAACAGTGTCAGACTCCATTTATTTATGTTTTTTGTGGGGGGTGGGGGCTCCGAAATCACTGTAGATGGTGACTGCAGCCATGAAAACAAAAGATGATTCCTCCTTTGAAGAAAAGTTATGACCAACCTAGATAGCATATTGAAAAGCAGAGACATTACTTTACCAACAAAGGTCCGTCTAGTCAAGGCTATGGTTTTTCCAGTGGTCATATGGATGTGAGTGTTGGACTTTGAAGGAAACTGAGTGCCGAAGAATTGATGCTTCTTAACTGTGGTGTTGGAGAAGACCCTTGAGAGTCCCTTGGACTGCAAGGAGATCCAATCAGTCCATTCTGAAGGAGATCAGCCCTGGGATTTCTTTGGAAGGAGTGATGCTAAAGCTGAAACTCCAGACTTTGGCCACCTCATGCAAAGAGTTGACTCACTGGAAAAGACTCTGATGCTGGGAAAGATGGGGGGCAGGAGGAGAAGTGAGTGACAGAGGATGAGATGGCTGGATGGCATTATCAACTCAATGGACATGCATTTGAGTGAACTCCAGGAGTTGATGATGGATAGGGAGGCCTGGTGTGCTGAGATTCATGGGGTTGCAAAGAGTCGGACCCGACTGAGAGACTGAACTGAACTGATGTCCTATTAATACAGTGACATACAAGTGTTGTGTTTTGAAAACTGAAAGTATTTGTATCTCAATAGTGTCTGACCTTTGTGGCTGCATAGACCAGATCCTGCCAGACTCTCATGTCCAAGGGATTCTAGAGACAAGAATACTGGAGTTGGAAAGCATTCCCTTCTCCAGCAGATCTTCCCAATCCAGGGTGAAAGAACTTGTGGTCACCCACATTGCTGGATGATTACTTACCATCACAGTCACCAGGAAAGTCATGTTTTAAAATTTTACTGACTTCTTCTTTCTAGAATGAACATAATTTGATAAGGAATTTCTATGTTTTTTGGTGTCACGTCTTTCATATTTTACTTGGATTTATTTGTCAGTTCTTCCTAATTGTTTAAAAATTATTTATATACAGTAGCTTTTCCATCAATAACTTCTATATCTTTATGAATCTCTGCTTTGAATACCATTATTTAAATAATATATGGGTTAGTTCAATTTTCTTCTTCAATCTGGATATTAGGCCTTTAAATGGAAGCATTTAGCCATTTTCTTTATTTTCAGTTCAGTTCAGTTCAGTCGTACAGTCGTGCCTGACTCTTTGTGACCCCATGGACTGCAGTCCAGGACTGATGCTAGGACTCCCTGTCCATCACCAACTCCCAGGGTTTACTCAAACTCACGTCCATCAAGTCTGTGATGCTATCCAGCCATCTCATCCTCTGTTGCCCCTTCTCCTCCTGCCTTCGATCTTTCCCAGCATCAGGGTCTTTTCCAATGAGTCAGTTCTCAAAAGATGGGCAAAGTACTGAAATTTCAGCTTCAGCAACAGTCCTTCCAATGAAAATTCAGGACTGATTTCCTGTAGGATTGGCTGATTGATTCTCTTTGCAGTCCAAGTGAATCTCAAGAATCTTCTCCAGGACCAGTATTCAAAAGCATCAATTCTTTGGCATTCAGCTTTCTTTATAGTCCAACTTTGAGATCCATACATGACCACTGGAAAAACCATAGGTTTAACTAGATGGACATTTGTTGGCAAATTAATGCCTCTTCTTTTTAGTATGCTGTTGATAATGGTCATAGCTTTTCTTCCTAGGAGTCAGCGTCTTTTAATTTAATGTCTGCAGTCACCATCTCCATTGATTTTGGAGCCCCAAAAATAAAGTCTGTCACTGTTTTCATTGTTTCCCCATCTATTTGCCATGAAGTGATGAGAACAGATGCCATGATCTTAGTTTTCTGAATGTTGAGTTTCAAGCCAACTTTTTCATTTCTCTTTCTTTTTCATTAAGAGGCTCTTTAGTTCTTCTTCAGTTTCTGCTGTATGGGTGATGTCATCTGCATATCTGAGGTTATTGATATTTCTCCCAGCAATCTTGATTTCAGCTTGTGCTTCATTCAGTCTGGCATTTTCAATGATGCATTCTCCATGGAAGTTAAAAGCAGGATGACAATACACACCCTTGACATACTCCTTTCCTGATGGAACCAATCTGTTGTTCCATGTCCAGTTCTAACTGTTGCTTCTTGACGTGGATACAGATTTCTCAGGAGGCAGGTCAGGTGGTCTGGTATTCCCACCTCTTGAAGAAGTTTCCACAGTTTGTTGTGATCCACACAGCCAAAGACTTTGGCAAAGTCAATAAAGAAGTAGATGTTTTCCTGGAACTCTCTTACTTTTTCTATGATCCAACGGATGTTGGCAATTTAATCTCTGGTTCTTCTGCCTTTTCTACATCCAGCTTGAACATCTGGAAGTTCACAGTGCACTTATTGTTGAAGCCAAGCTTGGAGAATTTCAAGCATATCTTTCCTAGTGTGTGAGATATGTGCAATTGTGTGGTAGTTTGCATATTTTTTGCAATGACTTTCTTTGGGTTTGGAATGAAAACTGATGTTTTCCAGTTCTGTGGCCACTACTGAGTTTTCCAAATTTGCTGGCATATTGAGTGCAACACTTTCACAGCATCATCTTTTAGGATTTGAAGGAGCTCAACTGGAATTCCATCACCTCCACTAGCTTTGTTCAGTGTAATGCTTCCTAAGGCCCACTTGTCTTCGCATTCCAGGATTTGGGGCTCTAGCTGAGTGATCACACCATTACAGATATCTGGGTTATGAAGATCTTTTTTGTATAGTTCTTCTGTGTCTTCTTGTCACCTCTCAATATCATCTCCTTCTGTTAGGTCCATATCATATCTGTCCTTTATTGTGCCTATCTTTGCAAGAAGTGTTCCCTTGGTATCTCTAATTTTCTTGAAGACATGTCTAGTCTTTCCCATTCTATTGTTTTCCTCTATTTCTTTGCACTGATCACTGAGGAAGAATGTCTTATCTCTCCTTGCTATTGTTTGGAACTCTGCATTCAAATGGGTACATCCTTCCTTTTCTCCTTTGCCTTTTACTTCTTTTCTCAGCTATTTGTAAGACACCATAAGAGAATCATTTTGCATTTCTGCATTTCTTTTTCTTTGGGATGGTCTTGATCATTGCTTCCTGGACAATGTCATGAACCTCCATACATAGACCCATAAACAGATCTAATCCTGTGAATCTATTTGTCACATTCACTCTATAATCATAAGAGGTTTGAGTTAGGTCATATATGAATGGTTTAGTGGTTTTCCCTACTTTCTTCAATTTAAGTCTGAATTTAGCAATAAGGGATTCATGATCTGAGTCACAGTCAACTCCTGGTCTCATTTTTTCTCACTGTATAGAGTTTATCCCTCTTTGGCTACAAAGAATATAATCAATCTAATTTCAGTATTGACCATCTGGTGATGTCCACGTGTAGAGTCTTCTCTTGTGTTGTTGGAAGAGGGTGTTTGCTATGACCATTGAATTCCTTGGCAAAACTCTATTAACCTTTGCCCAGCTTCATTTTGTACTCCAAGGCCAAATTTGCCTGTTACTCCAGGGCTTCCCTGGTGGCTCAGAGGTTAAATCATCTGCCTGCAATGCGGCAGACCTGGGTTTGATCCCTGGGTCGGGAAGATCCCCCGGAGAAGGAAATGGGAACCCACTCCAGTATTCTTGCCTGGAGAATCCTATGGACAGAGGAGCCTGACAGACTACAGTCCACGGGGTTGCAAAGAGTCAGACATGACTGAGTGACTTCACTTCACTTTACTTCACTTACAGGTATCTATTGACTTCCTACTTTTGTATTCCAGTACCCTATGATGCAAGGAGATCCAACCAGTCCATTCTGAAGGAGATCAGCCCTGGGATTTCTTTGGAAGGAATGATGCTAAAGCTGAAACTCCAGTACTTTGGCCACCTCATGCGAAGAGTTGACTCATTGGAAAAGACTCTGATGCTGGGAGGGATTAGGGGCAAGAGGAGAAGGGGACGACAGAGGATGAGATGGCTGGATGGCATCACTGACTCGATGGACGTGAGTTTGAGTGAACTCCAGGAGTTGGTGATGGACAGGGAGACCTGGCATGCTGCGATTCATGGGGTCGCAAAGAGTTGGACACAACTGAGCGACTGATCTGATCTGACCTGATCTGGCCCTATGATGAAAAATATATCTTTTGGGGCTATTCTTTCTAGAAGGTCTTGGAAGTCTTCATAGATGCATTCAACTACAGCTTATTCAGCATTATGGTCCGGGCATAGACTTGGATTACTATGATACTGAATTGTTTATCTTGGAAATGAAGAGAGATCATTCTGTTTGTTTGTTTGTTTGTTTTTGAGATTGCATCCAAGTACTGCATTTCAGACCCTTTTGTTTACTGTTAGGGCTGCTCCTTTTCTTCTAAGGTATCCTTGCTCATAGTAATAAATATAATGATCATCTGAGTTAAATTCACCCATTACAGTCCATTTTAGTTCATTGATTCCTAAAATGTTGATGTTCACTCTTGCCATCTCCTGTTTGACCCCTTCAAATTTACCTTGATTCATGGATCTAACACTCCAGGTTCCTATGCAATATTTTTCTTTACAGATCCAACTTTACTTCTGTCACCAGTCATATCCACAATTGGATGTTGTTTTTGCATTGGCTCTGTCTCTTCATTCTTTTTGGAGTTATTTCTCCATTGTTCTCTGGTAGCCTAAGGAAACAGACACTTGGAAGGCACAAACAAAACCTTGTATGCACCAGAACCCAGGAAAAGGAGCAGTGATACCACAAGAAACTGACCCAGACTTACCCATGAGTGCTAAGGGTCAGCAGTGACCTGCTGCAGGGTTGGTGGCACTGACTGCAGGGATCCTTTTGAAGGAGGTCACCATTATCTTCATGACCTCCACCATATTTGTCCTCAGGTCAAACAACAGGGAAGGAACACAGCCCTGCCCGTCAACAGAAAGTTGGATTAAAGATTTACTGAGCATGGCCCTGCCCATCAGGACAAAACCTAGACTTCCTCTCAGTCAGCCTCTCCCATCCATAAGCTTCCATAAGCCTGTTATCCTTATCTAGCAGAGGGTGAAAGTGAAGTGAAATGCCTCAGTCCTGTCTGGCTCTTTGCGACCCCATGGACTGTAGCCTACTAGCTCCTCTGTCCATGGGATTTTCCAGGCAAGAATACTGGAGTGGGTTGCCATTTCCTTCTCCAGATAGTAGACAGAATGAAAACCACAGTCACTGAAACTAGCAAACTGATCACGTGGACCACAGCTTTGTCTAACTAAATGAAACTATGAGCCATGCTGTTTAGGGCCACACAAGACAGATCATGGTGGAGAGTTCTCACAAAATGTGATCCACTGGAGAAGTAAATGGCAAACCACTTCAATATTCCTGCCTTGAGAACCCATGAACAGTATGAAAAGGCAAAAAGATAGGAAATTGAAAGATGAGCTCCCCAGTTTAGTATGGTCCTAATATGCTACTGGAGAAAAGTGGAGAAATAAGTCCTTTATTTTAACATTATCTACCTAGAGCCAGATATCCTGGAATGTGAAGTCAAGTAGGCCTTAGAAAGCATCACTATGAACAAAGCTAGTGGAGGTGACGGAATTCCAGTTGAGCTATTTCAAATCCTGAAAGATGATGCTGTGAAAGTGCTGTACTCAATATACCAGCAAATTTGGAAAACTCAGCAGTGGCCACAAAACTGGAAAAGAGCAGTTTTCATTCCAATCTCAAAGAAAGACAATGCCAAAGAATGATCAAGCTGCTGCACTATTGCACTCATCTCACACGCTAGTAGAGTAATGCTTAAAATTCTCCAAGCCAGGCTGCAGCAATATGTGAACTGTGAACTTCCAGATGTTCAAGCTGGATGTAGAAAAGGCAGAGGGACCAGAGATCAAATTGCCAACATCCGCTGGATCATGGAAAAAGGAAGAGAGTTCCAGAAAAAAACATCTATTTCTGCTTTACTGACTATGCCAAAGCCTTTGACTGTGTGGATCACAATAAACTGTGCAAAATTCTTCAAGAGATGGGAATACCAGAGCACCTGACCTGCCTGTTGAGAAATCTGTATGCAGGTCAGGAAGCAACAGTTAGAACTGGACATGGAACAACAGACTCGTTCCCAATAGGAAAAGGAGTATGTCAAGGCTGTATATTGTCACCCTGCTTATTTAACTTCTATGCAGAGTACATCATGAGAAACGCTGGCCTGGAAGAAGCACAAGCTGGAATCAAGATTGCCAGGAGAAATATCAGTAATCTCAGATATGCAGATGACACCACCCTTATGGCAGAAAGTGAAGAGGAACTAAAAAGCCTCTTGATGAAAATGAAAGAGGAGAGTGAAAAAGTTGGCATAAAGCTCAACCTTCAGAAAACGAAGATCATGGCATCTGGTCCCATCACTTCATGGGAAATAGATGGGGGAAACAGTGTCAGACTTTATTTTTGGGGCTGCAAAATCACTGCAGGTGGTGATTGCAGCCATGAAACTAAAAGACACTTACTCCTTGAAAGGAAAGTTATGACCAACCAAGATAGCATATTCAAAAGCAGAGACATTACTTTGCCAACAAAAGTCCATCTAGTCAAGGCTATGGTTCTTCCAGTGGTCATGTATGGATGTGAAAGTTGGACTGTGAAGAAAGCTGAGTGCCGAAGAACTGATGCTTTTAAACTGTGGTGTTGGAGAAGACTCTTGAGAGTCCCTTGGACTGTAAGGAGATCCAACCAGTCCATTCTGAAGGAAATCAGTCCGTGGTGTTCTTTGGAAGGAATGATGCTAAAGCTGAAACTCCAATACGTTGGCCACCTCATGTGAAGAGTTGACTCACTGGAAAAGAATCTGATGCTGGGAGGGATTGAGGGCAGGAAGAGAAGGGGATGACACAGAATGAGATGGCTGGATGGCATCACTGATTCGATGGATATGAGTTTGGGTGAACTCCAGGAGTTGGTGATGGACAGGGAGGCCTGGAATGCTGCAATTCATGGGGTCACAAAGAGTCGGACAAACTGAGTGACTGAACTGAACTGAACTGAAACAAATACATAATTTACATACAATAATATGAGCATGTTTAAAATTTGATGTTTTGACATATGTATACACTAATGATTGTATCATAACAGTCAAAATTTTAAAAGTATTGATATTCCAAGATTTTTAATATGCCCTTTTCATATTCATCCTCTTATATAATCACTGGTCCCAATTAACAGCAACTACTGATCTAATTTCTGCTTCCATAGAGTAGCTTACATTTTTATTAAATGGAATCCTAAAGTATGCACTATTTCGTATGGCATATTTTGCACAACATAATTATTTTGACATTAATCCATGCTATTGCATGTTAATAATTCAATATATCAATTAATTTTAATAATCATTTGTTTTTTCACTAGGTTTTGGCTGTGCACAAGTAGAGGTACTATGAAAATGTCTTCATATATCTTAGTATAGAAATCTTTTCAAATTTATCTTGGTTAAATACTTAGGAGTGCTTGGTTTAGAAGATAAATTTTTTCCCTTTATTTTTCTGTATTTTGTACAATAAAACTTAGTCTTTTTGTATTCTGAAGAAGGTGCAAATATTTGTTACTTTTAAATTCCAGTCAGCAGTATATGATAGTCTTAGTTGCTTCATATGCTTATCATTTTTTAATATGATTTATCTTACATTGACTTATCTATTGGATACATTGTACTGTGATTTTTAATTTTCATTCCCTGATGACTAATGGGTTTGGGTGAACTCTGGGAGCTGGTGATGGACAGGGACGCCTGGCATTTTGTGGTTCATGGAATAGCAAAGAGTTGGACACGACTGAGCGACTGAACTGAACTGAAGTGAAGACTAATGATTTTGAATATATTTTTATGTGCATATTTAGTCTTTTGTGTGTCTTTGGAGAAATATCTATTCAAATCTTTTACTAATTTTTAATTATATTATTTGTCTTTTTACTAAGTCTAAAAGCTCTTGTTAATATTTATGTAAATCTTTGTAAATACATTCTCTCCATCTGTAATGGGGTTGAAGAAGAAAAAGGATCTCTCTCTCTTCATTTTATTGTTCAATTTTCATGTAAATTTATCTGCATGTTTATTTTTGTCATTATCTTTATTTATTTCTTTCTCTCTGGTCTTCTATTCCAGATTTTTCTTTATCATGGATAAATTTGTGTGTGTGTGTGTGTGTGTGTTTATTGTGGGTCAGATGGTATTACTTCTCTCTATTATTGTTAGTCTGAAAATATCAATATATCAACTTTATTTTTAAAAGAATCTTATCTTGGAATATAATTTTAGGTAGAAAATTTTCCCCAATAATATGTTTTATTCTATTTTATTCTGATTTCTATGTATGAAAAATCAGCTACTAGTTTGTTTTATGTTTGAAAGTAATCTTTTTTCTCTTTCTCAGTGTTTATTTAGACTCTTTTTACCCCTAAGTTTATATAGTACTACCTAAGTGTGTATTTATTTATATTTTCTATCCAGAATGATTTTATATCATTCTAAAATTTTAGAAAGTCATTGACTCTTCTATTTTCAAAATTGACCAAAATCCCTTTCTCTCTCTCTCTTTTGAAGACTCCAGTGAAATGCACAATTCTTACATTATTTCTTTTCCCTTACTCTTTTTCTCACTTTTTTTTTAAATTTGCATCACTAAGGTATATTTCAATAATTTTTTCTGACCTATTTTCTAACTTACTATTTGAGCTGTGCTTATGTTGCTATAAAATATATCCATTCAGATCAGATTAGATCAGATCAGTCGCTCAGTTGTGTCCGACTCTTTGTGACCTCATGAATTGCAGCACGCCAGGCCTATCTGTCCATCACCAACTCCCAGAGTTCACTCAGACTCACGTCCATTGAGTCAGTGATGCCATGCAGCCATCTCATCCTCTGTCGTCCCCTTCTCCTCTTGCCCCTAATCCCTCCCAGCATCAGAGTCGTTTCCAATGAGTCAACTCTTCACATGAGGTGGCCAAAGTACTGGAGTTTCAGCTTTAGCCTCATTCCTTCCAAAGAACACCCAGGGCTGATCTCCTTCAGAATGGACTGGTTGGATCTCCTGGCAGTCCAAGGGACTCTCAAGAGTCTTCTCCAACACCATAGTTCAAAAGCATCAATTCTTCGGCGCTCAGCCTTCTTCACAGTCCAACTCCCACATCCATACATGACCACAGAAAAAACCATAGCCTTGACTAGACGAACCTTTGTTGGCAAAGTAATGTCTCTGCTTTTCAATATGCTATCTAGGTTGGTCATAACTTTCCTTCCAAGCAGTAAGCGTCTTTTAATTTCATGGCTGCAGTCACCATCCGTAGAGATTTTGGAGCCCATAAAAATAAAGTCTGACACTGTTTCCACTGTTTCCCCATCTATTTCCCATGAAGTGGTGGGACCAGATGCCATGATCTTCGTTTTCTGAATGTTGAGCTTTAAGCCAACTTTTTCACTCTCCACTTTCACTTTCATCAAGAGGCTTTTTAGTTCCTCTTCACTTTCTGCCATAAGGGTGGTGTCATCTGCATATCTGAGGTTATTGAGATTTCTCCAGGCAATCTTGATTCCAGCTTGTGTTTCTTCCAGCCCAGCGTTTCTCATGATGTACTCCACATATAAGTTAAATAAGCAGGGTGACAATATACAGCCTTGACGAACTCCTTTTCCTATTTGGAACCAGTCTCTTGTTCCACGTCCAGTTCTAACTGTTGCTTCCTGATCTGCATACAGATTTCTCAAGAGCCAGATCAGGTGGTGGGTATTCCCATCTCTTTCAGAATTTTCCACAGTTTATTGTGATCCACACAGTCAAAGGCTTTGGCATAGTCAATAAAGCAGAAATAGATGTTTTTCTGAAACTCTCTTGCTTTTTCTATGATCCAGCGGATGTTGGCAATTTGATCTCTGGTTCCTCTGCCTTTTCTAAAATCAGCTTGAACATCAGGAAGTTCACGGTTCAAATATATTCATTAGTCCTTATTTATTTTATATTTAGTTTTATTGTTTGTTGTCAATATCTTGATAGTTTGTTTTACTAATATCTAAAGTCCTCAATCTTATATATTAATAGTTCTTTAAGCAAAATACATTTTAGTCTCTACTTTATAATTGTATATCAGGAGCCATTGACGGTCTTGTTTCTGTTCTTTTCCGCTTTCTTGTTTTATTTGTTTAGTTGTTTTCATATCTCCTCATCTACTTTTGATACTCTGTCTTGTGAAGTAGACATTGAATTTGCAAAATTGCAAAATTAACTTAAAGCCTGTAATGACTTTTATTCCCGCCAAAGAAAAATTTTCTTTGTTCCCATCAGGCTCCTATATAGCCAATATTCCAGAATTACCTTGATTAAAGTTCAGACAGATTACTTAAACTAAACTACAGTCTTTACAAGGGCCTCCCTTCCCCATACTGGACAGTAAGTCATTGTCCAACTTTGAGGTTTCAGCCTAAAGTGAAGAGTTCAGAAACCCTTTATGGCCTTCACGTTTGGGCAGGTTCTAGATTCCAGTCTCTTTCCTCCTGGTCTATACAGATTGTCATTCTTTGTATCCAATCTCTTACTCTTGCAGTTGTACAAAAAGCAGCTCTAAAATCTAGACTTGCTTTTCTTTTCTCCATCCTTTTCTTAAACACATCCAATCAGGTCTCAATATCTTCTTAGCTTTCCAATAGAATCAAGTAGTATTTTTTCCCCAAGATTTGTAATTACTGTGATTGGGAGAATTGGTTTGAATTATCTATTCTTCCTCTATGGTGTGGGGTGGGGTGGGGGGGGAGGAATCCACATGTTTAGAAGGTGCTCAATAAACACTTAGTGGAAGTATAGAATAATTGTTAATTCTGAAAGAAAAGTAACATATAAGTATATTGATTTAATTATAAAAATTAGAAAGAATAATATATTCAACTGGACCTGGAGTGGCTATAGTTTTGTATTCATTTTGCTACATTTACATTCTTTACTGTACATGGCAGTTATTCTCAAATGATTCTAATAACCAAAAAAAGAAAATTAACTGATGCTAAATACTGCGAATTTTGAGTTATGCACAGAAAGTAATATTACAACACATAAAAATCAAATAACTTTATTAATGACAATGGGGAGAGAGTATGCCAAGTCATTTCAGTCATGCCCGACTCTGTGTTACCCCATAGACAGCAGCCCACCAGGCTCCCCTGTCCCTGGGATTCTCCAAGCAAGACACTGGAGTGGGTTGCCATTTCCTTCTCCAATGCGTGAAAGTGAAGAATGAAAGTGAAGTTGCTCAGTAGTGTCCAACTCCTAGCAACCCCATGGACTGCAGCCTACCAGGCTCCTCCATCCAAGAGATTTTCCAGGCAAGAGTACTGGAGTGGGTTGCCATTGCCTTCTCCCAGAAGAGAGTATGGATAGAAATAAAAGTAAGTTCAAGGCATACATGGCAAGTGCCTACTCTTCTCTGTTCCCCATTAAAATGCACAGTACAGTTTCTCCCATTTCTTCTAACTATGTAAGTCATTACAACTACTGCTGTCACTTTCTTTCTCATCCATAGCACCTAAAGTCTTACTTTTGTCCCATCTTCTACTGAAAATTGTCTTAGCATTTTATCACTAACTCCCTGAAAGCATAATCTAAGAATTTTCAGTTTTATCATGTTACCATTGTGCATGTGCTAATGATATTTACTACCTTTTTCTTCTTTTATCTTTTTGATAAATTTAATCTTACTATTTTGGTTTTGGTGCTTCTTTATGTTGTTTGTTCTTTTTTGTTACCATAGTATTCATTTACATAAATTAAAATATTGCCTTTATAATAATGAATTGATACAAAATCATCTAATTTTGCCAGAATTCTAAACACAAATTCCAAATTACCTGCAGAATATCAAATACCATGTAGGTTTTCAGTGAACTTCTCAGCTTCAACATGCTCAAAATGGTACTCTTAATTAACGGCCACTATCAACTACCATGCCTGTTTTTTTCTGTATTACCTGACTTAATAACATCACAAAATACTCTACTGTAAGCAGTCCCAAGAAGTTAGAAACATTATTAATGTGAATTCATGAAAAAAGTGAGAATTCAAATTAGGAAATATTCCTAAGAGGAGCTGGCAAAATAATTTGCTACAGGTGAAGTTAAATGAGATTAAAAATAAATAAACAAAAATAAAACTCATCAATAGGTTTCTAGTTCCATGTGTAAGAAGCCTGAAATTTACCACTCCATTCTAACAACAGGCAAAAAGTGTTGAAAAGACTGAAAAAATCAAAAATTTTCTTGAATCTGTAAGTGAGGTGAGGACTTAAGGCAAGTCATCAGCCCCAAGAGTCAAGAGACAGACGAGCTATTTTATTTTTTTTTTTTGCTATTGTGTTGTGAGTTTTTTTTTTTTTTAAATTATAGTTATTAACCCTTTTTCAGATATATGATTTGCAGATAATTTCCCCTACTTCATTGGTTACCTTTACATTTTGTTGATGATTTCCTTTGATATATACATATATCAAAAGTATATATGCACACACACACACACACATATATATATATATATATACATTTTAGTTTAATTTTGTCCTGTTTTTGAATTTTTGCTTTTGTTACCCTATCTCTTGGTGTCAAGGTAAAAAATCATTGCCAAGATCAGTATCAGAATGGTGTTATGCCATAATGTTTTTCTAGAATTTTTATGATTTCACATCTTATGCTTATGTTTTAATCAGTTTTGACTTTATTTTTATATATGACATAAGATACGTGTCCACTTTTGATGTGTTGCTGTTCTGGTTTTTTTTTTTTTTTTTGCATGTGTATATCTAGTTTTCCCCAAACCAATTATTGAAAGACTGCCCGGCTGCCCTTTACCTAAAATTTTGACAGTTTCATCAAAATAATAGATCATATATGCATGAATTTATTTCTGAGCTCTATAATCTGTTCTAGTGATCTGTTTATATTCCAATACCATATGATTTTGATTAGTAGAATTTTGTAATATTGTTTGAAATCAGGAAGTATGATGCCTCTAGCCTTGTCCTTTTTTCTTTGGCTTGACTTGGTTTTTCAGGATCTTTTTATGTTTCCACTTTTTAGATTTTTTTTTTATTTCTATAAAAATTGGCATTGAAATTTTGATGAAAATTACATTAAATCTATAGACTACTTTGGACATTTTACCAATGTTAATTCTTTCAGTCCATGAACACAGATTATCTTTCCATTTATTTGTGTCTTCTTCAGGTTATTTCACTAGCATTTTATAATTTTTAGTCTTCAGTTCAGTCAGTAAGTAGTGTCCGACTCTTGGCAACCCCATGGACTGCAGTACACCAGACCTTCTTGTCCATCACCAACTCCTGGAGCTTACTCAAACTCATGTTCACTGAGTCAGTGATGCCATAAACAATCTCATCCTCTGTTGCCCCCTTCTCCTCCCGCCTTCAATCTCTCCCAGCATCAGGGTTTTTCCAATGAGTCAGTTCTTCTGAAAATGTGGCCAAAATTTTGGAGTTTCAGTTTCAATATCAGTTCTTCCAATGAATATTCAGGACTGATATCCTTTAGGATGGACTGGTTGGATCTCCTTGCAATCCAAAGGACTCTTAAGATTCTTCCCCAACACCACAGTTCAAAAGCATTAATTTTTTATGCCCTCAGCTTTCTTTATAGTCCAATTCTCACATCCATGCATGACTATGGGAAAAAAACATATCTTTGACTAGATGGACCTTTGTTGGTAAAGTTATGTCTCTCCTTTTTAATATCCTGTCTAGATTGGTCATAACTTTTCTTCCAAGGAGCAAGTGTCTTTTAATTTCATGACTGCAATCACCATCTGCAGTGATTTTGGAGCCCAAGAAAATAAAGTCTGTCACTGTTTCCATTGTTTCCCCATCCATTTGCTATGAAGTGATGGGACCAGATGCCATAATCTTAGTCTTCTGAATGTTGAGTTTTAAGCCACTTTTTCACTCTCCTCTTTCACCTTCATCAAGAAGCTCTTAGTTTTTCTTTGCTTTCTGCCATTAGGTTGGTGTCATCTGCATATCTGAGGTTACTGATGTTTCTCCTGACAGTCTTGATTCCAGCTTGTGCTTCCTCCAGCCCAGCGTTTCTCATGATGCACTCTGCGTATAAGCTAAATAAGCAGGGTGACTATATACAGCCTTGATGTACTCCTTTCCCAGTTTGGAACCAGTCCATTGTTCCATGACTGGTTCTAACTGTTGTTTCTTGACCTGCATACAGATTTCTCAGGAAGCAGGTCAGGTCATCTGGTATTCCCATCTCTTTAAGAATGTCCCACGGTTTCTTGTTATTCATACAGTCAAAGGCTTTGATGTAATCAATAAAGCAGGAGTAGATGTTTTTCTAGAACTCTCTTGCTTTTTTCAATGATCCAACAGATGTTGGCAATTTGCCCCAGCAAGATGGTAGGCATTTTTTTTCTTAAGTGTACAGATATTTTATCTCATGATTACAGGTATTCATAGGTATTTTATTCTTTTTGATGCTCTTGTAAATAGGATTACAAGTAGCACATATAAAATAAAATAAATAAATAAAGAGAAATATATCATGCTAATACTAAAGAAAGGAGTTATGTTCTAGTTTCAGATAGAGAAGACTTCAAAGCAGAGACAATTATCAAGGACAAAGAAGTGCATTGCATATTAAGAAAGGGGTCAATTAGCCAAGATGTATAACAACACTTAGTGTGTCTTATGACTGAGCGACTTCACTTTCACTTTTCACTTTCCAGTTTCATGCATTGGAGAAGGAAATGGCAACCCACTCCAGTGTTCTTGCCTGGAGAATCTCAGGGACGGGGGAGCCTGGTGGGCTTCCATCTATTGGGTCGCACAGAGTTGGACATGACTGACGTGACTTAGCAGCAGCAGCAGCAGTGTGTCTGAAACTAACAACAGAAATTCTAACTACAGAAGGCATAATTAATAGAATTTCAGGAAACAGATACCTGCACTACCATAGTCAGGGGCTTCAGTGCCAAACATTGGAAAAGGACAGAGTCAGCAGGAAGAAATCAGTGAGGATAAAACTGAAACCCTCAGAAACCAAAATGAACCAGTTTCAAACATCTTTTTTATCCAAGCAACTTATTATTTGCTGGGAACCCAATGCTACTCTAATTCTTTTATTACTACTACTTAAACATCGCTAATAATGACGATGACAGATGATGGAGGTCATATATTTGTACAAGATATGGCTCTGAGTGCTTTATATACATTTGTTCAATTAATTTTTAATGAGGAAACTGAGACTCAATGAGAATCTATAATTTGCTGAGGTTTATGTTGCTTATGGAAGATTCCGGATTCAAATAACAGAAACTTGTTTCCAGAGTCTGATCTTAGAATTAAATGACTTTTATACAAGAATTTTTTTTTTTTTTTTTTAAGAAATGAGGAAGCCGATGGAAAGATTACTTGTTGAAGATTTATAGAAGCAGCCTGAAATTCTGATGAATGTTCTCTTCATGACTCACAGTCTTCTTAGAACTAGTTTTGGAAATTTTATCCTAAGAGTCTGTGGTCAGTAACCCACATTCTGCTGAGAAGATAATCACTTTTTAGAAACTTTACCTGTTGCCAGCTATTAAAGTCTCCCTATCGCCCTCCTATGTTTAACAGGAAAAACAGTGGAATAAATTTAAGCAATCAATCATAACTCCTGAGAAGTAAATTTGTTTCCTTGAGCATTCTATGAATATTGTGTAAATCAAGTTCTTATAAATTCACATTTCTGGAATTAAAAGGAATATATGACATAGAAATAAAAGCAAAAGTAAGCAAATTAGATCTAATCAAGCTTAGAAGTTTTTGTGCACCAAGGAAATGAACAAAACAAAAAGACAGCCCATAGGTTAGGAGGAAATGTTTGCAAATGATGCAACCAACAAGGGCTTAATTTCAAAGTACACAAATAATTCAGACTCAACAACAACAAAGTAACCCATCTTAAACATGGACAGAAGACCGAAATAGACAATTCTCCAAAGAAGACATATAGGTGGCCAATAGGCACATGAAAAGATTCTCACCACTGCTAATTATTAGAGATATGCAAATCAAAACTAAAATATATATCAACTCACACCTGTAAGAATCATTAAAAAAATCTACAAATAATAAATGCTGGAAAGTGTGTAGAGAAAAGGGAACCCTCCTACACAGTTGATGAGACTATATATTGATACACTCAGTATGTAAAACAGTATGGAGTTTCCTCAAAAAACTAAAAATAGAGTTACCATGTGATCTAGAAATCCCACTCCTGGCCATATAGCTACATGAAACTATAATTTGAAAAGATACATGTACTCCTATGCTCATAGCAGCAGTATTTATAATAGCCAAGACATAGAAGCAGTATAAATGTCCATTGAGAGACAAATGGATAAAGAAGAAAAGCTCTCTCTCTCTCTCTCTGTTTCTGGTTGTTGTTTAGTTGCTCAGTCATGCCCAACTCTTTTGTGACTCTGTGGACTGTCTCCAGCCAGGTTCCTCTATCAGTGGGATTTTCCAGACAAGAATACTGGAGTGGGTACCCGTAAAACCCACTCCAGTATTCTTGTCTGGGGGGAAAAAAAAAAAAAAAAAATATATATATATATATATATATATGAATATTACTCAGCCATAAAAATTAATGAAGTAATGTCATTTGCACAACATGGATGCATTTAGAGATCATCATACTAAATGAAGTGAAAGAGAAAGACAAATACCATATATATCACTTATATGGGAGATCAAAAATATGTCACAAAAAATAACTATGAAACTCACTACTTATGTCTTCAACCAATGTGCATGCATAACTGATAAAAATAAAAACTCTAAAAAATAAATATATTGTACTATTTAAAGTCATTTGAAAATATCCCCCTATACTGTCTATTTTATAGATTATAATTTGCTTTTCCATATATTTTCTCTGTGGGAAAATTAATGTTGGTTCAAAATATAGATTTATCATAGTTACTAAAAATGATAATTAACTAATTCTATAACCTTGGGCAAGAAATATAAATTCTCTGGACTCTCATTTCCTCATCTTGAAAATGAAGATGCTTAAATAGATTATCTTAAATGTCCTTCCCAATTCTGCCTTTAGGTGATATGCTGTAAAATAAACTAACTTACTGTCCATTTAGGGTTGTCCCAGTAACATTATATGGCTTTTTTTTATGTATGATTGAGACCTTTGATGACCTTGAGATAGCTTTTCCAGATTCACATATCACAGCTAGTAGATGTATGTGCACTCAGCTTCATTTGACATTACAGCATTAGGGGAAAGAAGAATCGGACCTGTGATCCAATTCTTGATGTTTTATAATCTCTGCTTTTAAAAATCTGTTCCTAACATTAAAAATGTAATAGATACTTTTTTGATGCCACTCACAGTTAAAAGTTAGTTTCTACAATGTTATAATGATGTTCTCTGTAAAAACAAAATTGAAAATAAAACAAAAAGTATCATAGGAAAAATGTCTGTTTGTATTTCCTACCTAGGGGCAAATCTGCCTGGAAGCTATTCTTTCTCTCTCAAATCTGAAAAAGTGAATAAAACACCCTCTGTTATGCTGAGAAGAGAAGTTAAGTGATCCTTGAGATGTGTGAAACAGAGCATCACTTAGATCAGATGTTTTCATCCAGAGTTTCAGAACTCCTCTGGGAGTTTGGATCCACTGGGTACTCTATGTAACATTTTTTTTTTTTTCCCTGTGACCTGGCCTGACAGGACAAAAAAAAAAAAAAAAGAACTTGTATACAAGTAAGCCTGGCATCTCTTCAGAAGAAAAGTTGGATGGGTGTCTATGAGGGACACAGTGTGAGGCAAGGCAGAGCAATTACAGACCATCCATTCAAGCAGGAGTGTTCCCAGAGTGACAGAGAGTGCCTGACCACATGATTGCATGACCAGGGCAAGGGTCCCATCTGGGACTGGGGAACGTGTGAACTGGCCTTTGTGACTATACAATAAAAGAAAGAAATTTGGGCCTAAAATAGAAACTACAATGCAATACAAAATGATATCATAAAGGGAATGGATATTCTTATAAAGGAATGCAATTGCAAATCTATAAAGGCCAAAGATAAAGTTACTCAGTACTGGGTATATATTATCAATAATAATATTATTCTATGATGTTGAGTAGTAAATCTTTACAATGTGATTAACATGTGTAGAGGGAGTCTGAGAAACACTGCCAACTGTCCAGGAGATCAAATGGAGATACAAAATGTGGCATTTTTAAAAGCAGAATATAATACAAAACTTTTTGTCATTATTTGGAGTTCTTTTTGAGAGACTAATATAAAATAAACAAGACAATGCCTGTGTAAGATAGTGGGTGATAAATTTTGGTGAGCAGTAGTATTACCTGGGAAATTGTTGAAAACACAACTGCTGAATCCCTACTCTTGGAGTTTCTGATCCCTACCTGAGCAAAGGGTTCTGGACTTTATCAGATATCTAGGTGACTTACATGCATTCCAGAGTAAGATCCCTATGACCTGTGCTCATAATCTCATACATTCAAGTACTATTTATATAAAGATGGGTTTATATAGTGGCAACTTCTTATTTAAAGACTAAAGGAATGAAGATACACAAACCAATTAAAACAGTGCTGGACATGCTGCAGTCACTCTTAATTGTTAGCTGTACATGGTCATAGACATTCACTCAGAGACAAATGTGTTTTATGTATGTGCGTGTATGGAAATCTTTTTGTCTAAATAAGTACACATAAATTGATTGAAGCAAAATGTCTTGGAATTCTTTGTCAAGTCATATTTTGTTGTTCACTAAAGCTGTGAATTGTTAATAACTTGTCCTGAGACCAGATGAAGATTCTAGACCAAAAAGAGGTCATTACAATGTAGCTCTTGCAGAGACCTAGACAAAACAGCGATCTGGTGGTGGCAGATAGAAAAATTACATTTTTTTCTGTCGTTTAGATTTGGATAAATATATGAAATAAAGGTGAAAAGATCAATTTTCAGTAGAAAAAACTGATTGTTTTGCATCTTTAAGAAATTGCCTAACTACTATTAGCATATTAAGATTTGTCCTTTCAATTTTTTTTTCATCAGTTCCTGCTACTGCAATAAAATTCTCATGTGTAATTTAACAGCAGCATTAATGAAGTTGATTGGTCTATAACATCCAGGGTCAGTTTTATCACCTTTTAAAATGCCCGAATTAAGATATTTCTATCCCACCACTAAATGAAAGAACTACCTCATCGGAAGTACACTAAAAAAAATTGGATAAAGTTAGCCTAATTTAATTCTTGATAAGATCTTTAAAGCTTGAATATCACAAAATGTAATAGAAAACCTACTTTTTAATTTAATTTCACAAAGGTAACTATAGAACTTCTGCAAATTTTATTCACCATGAGTGTGATTTTTCCAATGCAGAAGCTTAAACCAAGGGAATAATGTCCACTGGAGTTACAATAACTCAAGTTGCTAAAGTATTAAAAAAAAGTTTGTCCTCAAGCAAATCCCCATGGCCATCAAGGTATAGGATGCTTGCTGGTGTGAGGGAATCTAGAACTTCAGTTGGAGAGTTAAAAAATAATATATTAGTAACTATATGTTTATTGACAAATAAAGAGACTAAAGAATACAAAATTGCTTATAACTCAAAGGAAATCTACATACAACAAAAAGCAAAAGCTTTAGCAGTAAATGGACTTTTTCTTAATTACCCATGATTTTCTGCTACTGGAGAAATGAATATGGACACCAATGAAACCTCTTGAGTTTTGAACAACTGTATCGAACCTGTGACATGTACCAACTCTGAAAATAAAAGAAAAAAAAATGTTTAATTCATGCAGTTTCTTATCTTAGTGGCACATTCTCTTTATTAACTCTATTTTCATATAAGCACAGATGTTACATGATATTGATCTTAAACAAATAGATTACCAGTTATTTCTTGAGTAAAACTGGTTTTATTTGGGATCATTAAAGAACTGCAATTTGGAGTTTGCAATCATGGTGAATCACATGCAAGTCCCCCACCACAGAGGGAGGAAGACTCTTATAATTAAGGGAAGAGGAAGGTAGTAAGGCTAGAGTTTACCAAGAGCCTATTGAAGAAATTAAGTGTTTGAAGTATTGGCTACTACTGGCTGAGCTATGACAGTCTCTCACTGGTTGAACTTCTTCTTGTTTGGCTCTGCTATTGTCTTAAGGTGTAAGAGCTCCCTGTTCTTGCCTCTAGACCCTATTTTAACTGTGGTTTATGTTTATTAATTTTACATTTCTCCCTTTTGATTGAGATCTTTCTCTGAAAGCACTGTTCATCACTCAGTACCAGGAAGAACCTTTCAGTGTGTAATGTCCCACACTGGAGGGAAAATGCATGGGTTGGAAATCTAGTGAGGTCACATGCAAGGGACAAGGAAAGAGTCATAGTAGAGAGAATATTCAGTCACTTTTCATCTAAAGTCCACATGTTATCAAGACCATAAACACAGGAGATGATCAGAAGCATTATGACATCATCAAAATCTAGGAACAAACTTCCAACAAATCAGGTTTTGGTACCTTGGAAAAGTAGTCTGATCAGATACAATCTGCTTCCATCCCAGTAAATACTTATTTTCAAGTCACTAGATGATGTGTAAGCTCAATAAGTTTTCAGGACATTTTATAGTGTGTCCTGTGAATCCAAGAGTATATTCCTGGGTTTTGTAGCACAAGCATTAGTTAGCAGTACCTGGTATAGGCCTTTACAGAGAGGCTAAAGAGAGTCTTTCAGGAGGTGTCTTTTCCAATTGATAAAGTCTTCACATTGTAAGATGGGATGTTTAAGGTCTTCATCTTCCAAGGTCATACTGTGAAAAAATTGCTCTACCAAAACATGGTTATTTCCCATAGAAACTATTATTACCTTGAAATTCTGAAGTTATATCTTATCAGGTGTGCATTAAAAAAGACAGAAACCACCACATATTGGGCTTCCTGTGTCTATCTCAAAGGGTGAAAGTTTATGAGTTACCAAAGGGGTGGATTTAAGATTTAGATGAACCAACAGTAATGCTTATGATCAAGCTATTGGGAGGGCCTCTAAAATTTTTGCCGATTGAGTCTTAATAATGTCGGCTGCGCTTTGCTGGAGCAGCTGTGAAGAAATACCCCGTGTCCAAGGTAAGAGAAACCAAAGTAAGACAGTAGGTGTTGCAAGAGGGCATCAGAGGGCAGACACACTGAAACCATAATCACAGAAAAACTAGTCAATCTAATCACACTAGGAACACAGCCAAGTCTAACTCAATGAAACTAAGCCATGCCCTGTGGGGCCACCCAAGACTGGCGGGTCATGGTGGAGAGGTCTAACAGAATGTGGTCCACTGGAGAAAGGAATGGCAAGTCACTTCAGTATTCTTGCCTTGAGAACCCCATGAACAGTATGAAAAGGCAAAATGATAGGATACTGAAAGAGGAACTCCCAGGTCGGTAGGTGATCAATATGCTACTGGAGAACAGTGGAGAAATAACTCCAGAAAGAATGAAGGGATGGAGCCAAAGCAAAAACAATACCCAGTTGTGGATGTGACTGCTGATACAAGCAAGGTCCAATGCTGTAAAGAGCAATATTGTGTAGGAACCTGGAATGTTAGGTCCATGAATCGAAGCAAATTGGAAGTGGTCAAACAGGAGATGGCAAGAGTGAACGTTGACATTCTAGGAATCAGTGAAATAAAATGGACTGGAATGGGTAAATTTAACTCAGATGACCATTATATCTACTACTATGGGCAGGAATCCCTTACAAGAGATGGAGTGGCCATCATGGTCAACAAAAGAGTCTGAAGTGCAGTACTTGGATGCAATTTCAAAAATGACAGCACAATCTCTGTTCACTTCCAAGGAAAACCATTAAGTATCACGATAATCCAAGTCTATGCCCCAACCAGTAATGCTGAAGAAGCTGAAGTTGAATGGTTCTATGAAGACCTAAAAGACCTTTTAGAACTAACACCCCAAAAAGATGTCCTTTTCATTATCGGGTACTGGAATACAAAAGTAGGAAGTCAAGAAACACCTGGAGTAACAGGCAAATTTGGCCTTGGAATACGGAATGAAGCAGGGCAAAAGCTAATAGAGTTTTGCCAAGAGAACACAACTGGTTATAGCAAACACCCTCTTCCAACAACATAAGAGAAGACTCTACACATGGACATCACCAGATGGTCAACACCAAAATCAGATTGACTATATTCTTTGCAGGCAAAGATGGAGAAGCTCTATACAGTCAGCAAAAACAAGACTGAGAGTTGACTGTGGTTCAGATCATGAGATTGTTATTGCCAAATTCAGACTTAAATTGCAGAAAGTAGGGAAAACTATTAGACCATTCAGGTATGACCTAGATCAAATCCTTTATGATTATACAGTGGAAGTTAGAAATAGATATAAGGAACTAGATCTGATAGAGTGCTTGATGAACTATGGACTGAGGTTCGTGACATTGCACAGGAGACAGGGATCAAGACCATCCCCATGGAAAAGAAATGCAAAAAAAGCAAAATGGCTGTCTGAGGAGGCCTTACAAATAGCTGTGAAAAGAAGAGAAACAAAAAGCAAAGAAGGAAAGGAAAGATATAAGCATCTCAATGCAGAGTTCCAAAGAATAGCAAGAAGAGATAAGAAAGCCTTCCTCAGCGATCAGTGCAAAGAAATAGAGGAAAACAACAGAATGGGAAAGACTAGAGATCTCTTCAAGAAAATTAGAGATACCAAGGGAACATTTCATGCAAAGTTGGGTTCGATAAAGGACAGAAATGGTATGGACTTAAAAGAAGCAGAAGATCTGTACACATAGAATACACAGAAGAACTGTACAAAAAAGATCTTCACGACCAAGATAATCACGATGCTGTGATCACTGACCTAAGCGCCAGACATCCTGGAATGTGAAGTCAAGTGTGCCTTAGAAAACATCACTGCGAACAAAACTAGTGGAGGTGATGGAATTCCAGGTGAGCTATTTCAAATCCTGAGAGTTGATGCTGTGAAAGTGCTGTAATCAATACGCCAGGAAATTTGGAAAACTCAGCAGTGGCCACAGGACTGGAAAAGATCAGTTTTTATTCCCACCCCAAACAAAGGCAATGCCAAAGAATGCTCAAACTACCACACAAATGCACTCATCTCACACACTAGTAAAGTAATGCTCAAAATTCTCCAAACCAGGTTTCAGCAATATGTGAACTGTGAACTTCCAAATGTTCAAGCTGGCTTTAGATAAGGCAGAGGACCCAGAGACCAGATTGCCAACATTCAATGGATCATCAAAAAAGCAAGAGAGTTCCAGAAAAACATCTATTTCTGCTTTATTGACTATACCAAAGCCTTTGACTCTGTGGATCACAATAAACTGTGCAAAATTCTTCAGGAGATGGGAATACCAGAGCACCAGATCTGCCTCTTGAGAAACCTATATGCAGGTCAGGAAGCAACAGTTAGAACTGGACATGGAACAATAGACTGGTTCCAAATAGGAAAAGGAGTAAGTCAAGGCTGTATATTGTCACCCTGCTTATTTAACTTATATGCAGAGTACATCATGAGAAAGTTGGGCTGGAAGAAGCACAAGCTGGCGTCAAGATTTCCGGGAGAAACATCAATAACCTCAGATATGCAGATGACACCACCCTTATGGCAGAAAGTGAAGAGGAACTAAAAAGCCTCTTGATGAAAGTGAAAGTGGAGAGTGAAAAAGTTGGCTTAAAGCTCAACATTCAGCAAATGAAGATCATGGCATCCGGTCCCACCACTTCATGGGAAATAGATGGGGAAACAGTGGAAACGGTGTCAGACTTTATTTTTATGGGCTCCAAAATCACTACAGATGGTGATTGCAGCCATGAAATTAAAAGACGCTTACTCCTTGGAAGGAAAGTTATGACCAACCTAGATAGCGTATTCAAAAGCAGAGACATTACTTTGCCAACAAAGGTCCGTCTAGTCAAGGCTGTTTTTCCAGTGGTCATGTATGGATGTGAGAGTTGGACTGTGAAGAAAGCTGAGCGCCGAAGAATTGATGCTTTTGAACTGTGGTGTTGTAGAAGACTCTTGAGAGTCCCTTGGACTGCAAGAAGATCCAACCAGTCCATTCTGAAGGAGATCAGCCCTCGGTGTTCTTGGGAAGGAATGATGCTAAAGGTGAAACTCCAGTACTTTGGTCACTTCACGTGAAGAGTTGACTCATTGGAAAAGACTCTGATGCTGGGAGGGATTGGGGGCAGGAGGAAAAGGGGATGACAGAGGATGAGGTAGCTGGATGGCATCTCCGACTCAATGGATGTGAGTTTGAGTGAACTCCGGGAGTTGGTGATAGACAGGGAGGCCTAACGTGCTGCAGTTCATGGGGTCGCAAGGAGTCGGACACGACTGAGCGACTGAACTGAACTGAACTGAATGCCATTAAATGATTAGACTAAACCATGATTGAGGTGATAAGTGCAGATAAAATATAAAACTGTTGAAACAGCACAGACTTGTGAAATTATTTGGCCAGTAAAATGGATTTCTTGATTACTATGAATTTCCAGAGAAGCTCCTCAGGAAGGAACAATTCTTTCTAATAGGATTTAGCCACAAAAAAGGCAATAGCTTGTCTGGAAGGGAAAGCTTCACTCCAGTGAGAAAGCATACAGACTATGACTAAAGTATATATAAGATGAAAGTAGTTTTATGAAATACCTTTCCAGACTTCACATGATCCATTAAACAGTTTAAAACACCTAGAAGTAGAATGAACAGGATTCCCTGATTGTACTTTGGAGAAGTGGGACAAGTGAGGTATGTGTCCCCACCAATATTGACTCATTAAAGTTATCATTTTGTCAGTCTATTAATGGTTTAATGTGTGCACAGTAGTGAGGATTAGGAATTCTAGAGCCTCCTATAGGTTTGAGTTGTCACTTGATTTGAACTAGAGCTTTCTTTTTTTACTAATTGTTAAATCCCCAAACTTTTCCTTTTTTTTTTTTTTTTTTACTTTTCAGAGGTCAACCTATGGCATTCTCTAGCTAGATTATCCTAAGTTATCATTAGGGGAAATATTCCTGGGCCATGACAGAGGTTCAGCTATTGGTCCCTTGAAAGGGAAACATTCTTTGAAGAAATACCAGCAAGGAGATTTCCCTTAGCTTCCAGAGAGTCAAGTTGAGAATACCCCAGAATCTTGATAATTGCTAAAGTAGCAGGTAAAATATAGCCTCCAATAATTCCTGAACATTGGGACCGTTTTGGAAGCCGGGAAGATACATTTCTTCCACAGTATTGTACAGTCATGAGCTAGTACAAAGATATACCTAGTATGAGTATAAATATTAGTAGTTTTGTCCTGGGCTTAAGTGCAAACCTGTGTAAAAGTACATCATTGAACTTTTGGGGCCATAGGTAAAGGTACTGCCTAGGTAACATGAAAAGGACGTGCCATAACATACCCAGTAGGGTATTTGCCATTGACATCATCAGCGAATCATGAGAAATCAATGTTACTCAAAGGAATTTCCTACAGACCATTGCAAGGAGGCAGAAAGTGGTTCACCAGCATTAAGCAGTCTGTACTGTCAGTGATGGAAAGGAGAATAATGGCAGGATTAAGGTTATTACAAAGTGAAAGAGTCATGTGAGGAGCAGTTAGCAACAAATTCCTTAACAAAAGGTCTTTATACAAGTGGGACAGCTGGCTGAGAAATGTCAAATGTGATGACAATTCAGGAGAGCTTCTACTGCATGGGGTACAGAAATCACTAAAGAGGGTCCTACAATGATATTTTCAGTGACCTTAACCAAAACGGCAGTGGTCATTATGACTTTAAGGAAAGAAGTGTATCCTTATGCCACAGTGTTCAATTGTTGGCTAGGGCATTTCATTCCTTTTTATATACAAATAAGAAACAGGGATCTGGTCGTTGAGATGTCCAGGGTAGTTAGGTTCATCAAGCTCTCCTTTAAGACACTGAAGATTCTGTTGCCAGTTCTTCACAGAAAATTGGATTTGGGTTGTTATTTTTCAGTAAAACATACAGAAGTTTGGTCATAAGAGAGAAAGCCACTGATACAATGTTACAAGTCTCAACGTTTCATTTTTCCCTTGTAATAAACCCTCGTGTTTTCCTGGAGAGAATACCCAAGAGTTGAAGATGGAGGTTTTGTTGTTAAATCCAAATTTGTGTACCCAATGCACATTGAGGCTGACATCCAAAACACTGGAGTTTGATTCAGAGAAAGGTATGTGCATGCGTCATGTCCAACTCTTTGCAACCCTTTGGACTGTAGCCTGCCAGGTTCCTCTGTCAATTTTCAGGCAAGAATACTGGAGTTGGTTGCCCTTTCCACCTCCAGGGCATCTTTCCTAAACCATAAATTGAACCCACATATCCTGTGTCTCCTGCATTGCAGGTGGATTCTTTACCCATTGAGCCACAAGGAAGCCCAACCTGTCATAAGGCTCTAAGTAAAGTATAACATGTTTCAACCATGGCTTTTGCTCTATCCTAGAAAGAGGTTAGGAGAAGGCAATGGCAACCACTCCAGTACTCTTGCCTGGAAAATCCCATGGACTGAGGAGCCTGGTAGGCTGCAGTCCATGGGGTCGCTAGGAGTCAGACACGACTGATCAACTTCACTTTCACTTTCCACTTTCACGCATTGGAGACAGAAATGGCAACCTGCTCCAGTGTTCTTGCCTGGAGAATTCCAGGGACGAGGGAGCCTGGTGGGCTGCTGTCTATGGGGTCGCACAGAGTCGGACACGACTGAAGCAACTTAGCAGCAGCAACAGAAAGAGGTTAATGGAGCATAAGACCGTGATTTACTAAATGTTTCTCAGAAACACATAGATCAATCTCAAGCATCAATGACACATCAAGTCACAAGACAGTTCCAGGAAGCTTACCAAGTCCAAGCTCACGCTGCTCATCACATTAAAGGCCAATGAATCCAAGAAGAAGGTATTGAGGCAAGGAATGAAACTATATTGGGAATATGACTTTCTTAAGCTGACCAAGAGAACGGCAGACTAATGTCTCAAAGTAACCATGTTGTCAGGGTCTGGATGCCAGGTTCTTTTATAGAACTAGCGAGGGAAGCAATGAGGAGCTAAAGTCAAAAGGCAGAATAGAGACTGAAAGGCAGTGAGGAAGTAAAGTAAAAAGGGTCTTCAGTGTTGCAAAACATCTCTGGGAAGGGCCAGCTTTTGGAAGGGGTATGTTAATCTCTTCTTTTCACAGGTAGGCAGGTTCAGATTATCTCTCTCTGAGCTGAACAAAAACATTTTAGCTTAACAGTCAGGCAAAGGGGCAAAATCCTTTGAGGCAGGCCATTATGTATGATTATAATAACAACAGCAACAAAAAGCAAGCCAAAGAAACAATTCCAACTGGAGTCAGAATTGGTTCTTCTCTGCAAACTCTTTACTTTTTTTTTTGTTTGTTTGTTTTGTTTTGGCCTGTAAAATGTTTGCTCTCCAGCCAAACTGCAAGATAAATTTGAAAGGAATCTACATTTCCCATCTTCCTGGTTGGCATGTTCTTGACTAATAAACCGTTCTCTGAACCAAACTCCAATGTTTTGGATGTTGGCCTCAATGTGCATCGAGTACACAAATTTGGATTTAACAGCAAAACCTCCATCCTCAGCTCCTGGATATTCTCTCTAGGAAAACACGAGGATTATTACAAGGGAAATGAAACGTTGAGACTTGTAATTTTGTATCAGTGGCTTTCTGCCTGGAAGGACTTATTTACTTACAGGGTCCTGATTAATTCTGAGGAGAGAGTTTGAGAGGTCTATTTGAATCTTGATGGGAAGTGCACTGTCAATTTTGCCAACACTAGTTGGATATTTCACCCATAAAGAGGATAGTCACTGATTCAATAGGAGCAAGTGATTAGTTCTTCAGAATCTGCTCTAGTACCATCAGAGATGGAGCAAATGAATGATGTGGTGGGATCATTTAATTCAGCTGGTGGTCTACTCTGATGACTACTATCAAGTTCTAGAATTATCTCTCTTTTGGGAGAAAGAAATCCCAGCATGATACTTCCTTATGTAGTTTCAACCTAATGAATGTATAGAGGCTGATAGACTAAGGAGAAAATGGTACTGCTGCTGCTGCTAAGTCATTTCAGTCATGTCCAACTCTGTACGACCCCACAGACAGAAGCCCATAAGGCTCCTCTGTTCCTGGGATTCTCCAGGCAAGAACACTGGAGTGGGTTGCCATTTCCTTCGCCAATGCATGAAAGTGAAAAGTGAAAGTGAAGTCGCTCAGTCATGCCCGACTCTTAGCGACCCCATGGACTACAGCCTACCAGGCTCCTCCATCCATGGGGTTTTCCAGGCAAGAGTACTGGAGTGGGGTGCCATTGCCTTCTCCAGAGAAAATAGTAGGTATCTCTCAAAAGTTCTAAACAAATGACAATGGGTTCAATGACAGGAATCTCTTGAGGGTCATTCAAGATCCCCTCTATTTCAGCTATTTTAGTCCTCTGACACAAGGACTGCTTTACAGTAGCAATGCTCTGGTGTCAAGTGGGATTGGAAGAGGTTCATCCCCCATATGAAGAAGTGATTCTCCAAAGAAAATAAGAGGGAGGTTTGGGAAGAGCCTAGTCCTTGGAATCCTGTCTTTAAGAATTAGGAGGATTTTGAAAGGCTAGTGCTTGAAGAGCTTAGATTTAAAACAATCTCTTTTCCAATGTCCAGTCTCTTTGGAAAAAAAGCAGAAACTAAAAGGGTTTTAGTTTTGTTTAGGAAAAGCTAAAAGGGTTTTAGTTTTGTTTAGGCTCTTCATTTGTACAGGTGATGATTAAGAATTTTGGTGTTCTTCCTTCAAGGTGACTCAGCTAGAGTGAGGGAAGCTGGCTTGTCAGTAACCACGTCTGGAGTGAACATAGTTTCACTATGAGTCAGAGAAACCAGTTGGTAAGCTTGAAGGACTACAAAAAATTCCTCAGAAAATCTTTGAGGATTTTTAGTTACTTTTGAAAAAGTTTTGACTTTGGCTCACAGTTTACCATTAGCCCAGAAAATATAAGAAATTAAAGATTTAACCTCTGGATCTTCAGAAAACTGAATTTTAAAAGTACAAGTTCTGGGAGGTCCAGAGGGAAAAAAAAAACAGGTGGAGAATTTTAGGGAGAAAAGGAAAGTTCAGTGAAAGAATACCTATGGAGTAACCAAGAGTATGGGGGATATGTGAAAGGGAAGAAGAAAGGTCAAGAAGAGGATGAGTCTGCCTATGAAACACTAGGGAGAGAAAGAAGATGGCAACAGAGACAAAAACACAAGGAAAAAGAACCCAAGGCTTCAGATGGCTCCTAATCTTTCTTTAACCATTTTTTTTGTTCATGTTTCAGTGTGTCTGCCCTCTGATGCCCTGTTCATTTCCAAAGCAAACCATTCAATATCACAGTAATCCAAGCAGTTGAATGGTTCTATGAAGACCTACAAGACCTTTTAGAACTAACACCCAAAAAAGATGTCCTTTTCATTATAGGGGACTGGAATGCCAAAGTAGGAAGTCAAGAAACACCTGGAGTAACAGGCAAATTTGGCCTCAAAATATGGAATAAAGCAGGGCAAAGGCTAATAGAGTTTTGCCAAGAGAATGCACTGGACATAGCAAACACCCTCTTGCAACAACACAAGAGAAGACTCTACACATGGACATCACCAGATGGTCAACACCAAAATCAGATTGATTATATTCTTTGCAGCCAAAGATGGAGAAGCTCTGTACATTCAGCAAAAACAAGACCGGGAGCTGACTGTGGCTCAGATAATGAACTCCTAATTGACAAATTCAGACTTAAATTGAAGAAAGTAGGGAAAACCACAAGACCATTCGGGTATGACCTAAATCAAATCCCTTATGATTACACAGTGGAAGTGAGAAATAGATTTAAGGGACTAGATCTGATAGACAGAATCCCTGATGAACTATGGGCGGAGGTTGTAACATTGTACAGGAGACAGAGATCAAGACCATCCCCATGGAAAAGAAATGCAAAAAAGCAAAATGGCTGTCTGAGGAGGCCTTACAAATAGCTGTGAAAAGAAAAGAAGCAAAAAGCAAAGGAGAAAATAAAAGATATAAACATCTGAATGCAGAGTTCCAAAGAATAGCAAGGAGAGATAAGAAAGCCTTCCTTAGCCATCAATGCAAAGAAATAGAGGAAAGCAACAGAATGGGAAAGACTAGAGATCTCTTCAAGAAAATTAGAGATACCAAGGGAACATTTCATGCAAAGATGGGTTCAATAAAGGACAGAAATGGTATGGACCTAACAGAAACTGACGACATTAAGAAGAGGTGGCAAGAATACACAGAAGAATTGTACAAAAAAGATCTTAACGACCCACATAATCACAATGGTGTGATCACTCACGTAGAGCCAGATATCCTGGGATGTGAAGCCAAATGGGCCTTAGGAAACATCACTACTAACAAAGTTAGTGGAGGTAATGAAATTCCAGTTGAGCTATTTCAAATCCTGAGACATGATGCTGTGAAAGTGCTGCACTCAATATGCCAGCAAATTTGGAAAACTCAGCAGTAGCCACAGGACTGAAAAAGGTCAGTTTTCATTCCAATCCCAAAGACAGGCAATTCCAAAGAATGCTCAAACTATGGCACATTTGCACTCATCTCACATGCTAGTAAAGTAATGCTCAAAATTCTCCAAGCTATGCTTCAGCAATATGTGAACCATGAACTTCCAGATGCTCAAGATGGTTTTAGAAAAGCCAGAGGAACCAGAGATCACATTGCCAACACCCGCTGGATCATCAAAAAACCAAGAGAGCTCCAGAAAAAACATCTATTTCTGCTTTATTGACTATTCCAAAGTCTTTGACTGTGTGGATCACAATAAACTGTGGAAAATTCTGAAAGAGATGGGAATACCAGACCACCTGACCTGTCCCTTTAAAAACCTGTATGCAGCTCAGGAAGCAACAGTTAGAACTGGACATGGAACAAAACAGTGGCTCCAAATAGGAAAAAGAGTATGTCAAGGCTGTATATTGTCACCCTGCTTATTTAACTTATATGCAGGGTACATCATGAGAAACGCTGGGCTGGAGGAAGCACAAGTAGAATTGAGAGTTCCAGGAGACATATAAATAACCTCAGATATGCAGATGACACCACCCTTAAGACAAAAAGTGAAGAGGAAATAAATAGCCACTTGATGAAGGTGAAAGAGGAGAGTGAAATCGTTGGCATCAAGCTCAACATTCAGAAAACTAAGACCATGGCATCCAGTCCCATCACTTCATGGGAAATAGATGGGGAAACAGTAGAAACAGTGTCAGACTTTATTTTGGTGGGCTCCAAAATCACTGCAGATGGTGATTGCTGCTGCTGCTGCTAAGTCATTTCAGTCATGTCCAACTCTATGCAACCTCATAGACAGCAGCCCACCAGGCTCCCCCATCCCTGGGATTCTCCAGGCAAGAACACTGAAGTGGGTTACCATTTCCTTCTCCAATACATGAAAGTGAAAAGTGAAAGTGAAGTCACTCAGATTGCAGCCATGAAATTAAGACACTTACTCCTTGGAAGGAAAGATCTAACCAATCTAGATAGAATATTAAAAAGCAGAAATATTACTTTGCCAACAAAGGTCTGTCTAGTCAAGGCTATGGTTTCCAGTGTTCATGTATGGATGTGAAAGTTGGATTGTGAAGAAAGCTGAGTACCGAAGAATTGATGCTTTTGAACTGTAGTGTTGGAGGAAACTCTTGAGAGTCCCTTGGACTGCAAGGAGGTCCAACCAGTCCATCCTAGAGGAGATCAGTGCTGGGTGTTCATTGGAAGGACTGATGCTAAAGCTGAAACTCCAATACTTTGGCCACCTCATGCAAAGAGTTGACTCACTGGAAAAGACCCTGATGCCTGGAGGGATTGGGGGCAGGAGGAGTAGGGGATGACAGAGGATAAGATGGCTGGATGGCATCACCGACTGGATGGATGTGAGTTTGAGTAAACTCTGGGAGTTGGTGATGGACAGGAAGGCCTGGTGTGCTGCAATTCATGGGGTCACAAATAGTCAGACACGACTGAGTGACTGAACTGAACTGAACTGAAATTGCTCATGTTTATCTTAAAATCATATTTGGCTGAGGGGGAATTTTAGGAACCTGGTAATATTTGGAAGCCTCAAAACACAGTCAAAAAAAGTGTTTCATTCCGTTTAGGAAATTCATAGCTATGGTTGTACATTGTGTTTTATGAAAAGTTTTTTTGAGGAATTAAAGAGTTTCCCATAATGACTACTGATGTTCTAAATTGTCTTTCGTTACTTTGGTTCATTTAGTTAGAAATGGTGTAAGGTATGCCTGCTAACTGCTGCTACTGCTAAGTCGCTTCAGTTGTGTCCAACTCTGTGTGACCCCATAGACAACAACCCACCAGGCTCCCCCGTCCCTGGGATTCTCCAGGCAAGAACACTGGAGTGGGTTGCCATTTTCTTCTCCAAAGGTAGGCCTAGTTTTCAAACCTAATATCAACCAGGATCCCGTTGTGAGGGCACCTTCAAAATTATTGGGTTACTGAGATCCTTACTTCTCAGAGGTCTTTCTCGGAGAAATTAAAGAATAATTTATTTTCTTCAGTTAAAGAATAATTTTCAAACAACCTATGCAACTCAAAAGGATTATAGCTTAAACAGTTCAAACTGACGGCAGACCTAATATCAATCAGTTCTAAAAGAAAGTCTTGTCCTGAAGAGCCAGTCCAAAACCTTAACTGCAGAGCCCCAAGAAACAGTCCCTGTTTCCAAAGGAGTGGGTGGATTTTAGCCAGTTCCAGTTGCAATAGCCTTGTTTCAGAGTCAGGATGAAGTGTCAAATGAGTACTCACATACAGAACAAGGCCTGCATCCAGAAAGGATAAAGCTTTAAATGAATCCCACCTAATGCCAGAATTTAAAAATAAGAATATAGCAGAACCTGGAATTCAAGAGAAAGACTAACCCTCAAACTCCAGGGCCCCAATAAAAGCAGGGACCCCAGTGTGGGTACTTCACCTGCTGCCTCACCAGTCTGTTGTCAGGGATCTTTTCTGGTCCCCATATGGGTCATCAACATGGTGACCTATAAAACTAGACTTTTTTTTTTTTTCCTCCAGGAAAAATGAGTTTATTCAGGATCAACAAATAATTGCAATTTACAGTTAGCCACTGTGGTGAGTCACATACAAGTTCCCTTGTACCAAGGAGAGGAGGAGTCTCTTAAAAAGAGTAGAAGGAAGGTGGAATGTCTATGGTAGAGACCACTGGAGGAACAGAAGTTCCAAGAATAGAGGCTTTTCATTGGATGGACTATAACCATCTCTCATTGACTGAGCTCTTGTCAGACAAGGAAGGGAGTTTCTCTTCTTCTTCAGCTTGACCTTCATAGTAGGACTTGAGAGGTCATTATAATAATCCCCTGACTCTGTTTTAATTGCTTCTGTTTATTAATTTTTAAGGCTTCCCTGGTGGTTCAGTTGGTAAAGAGTCTGCCTGCAATGCGGGAGACCTGGGTTCGATCCCTGAGTTGGGAGGATCCCCTGGAGAAGGAAATGGCAACCCACTCCAGTATTCTTACCTGGAGAACCCCATGGACAGAGGAGCCTGGTGGGCTACAGTCCATGGAGTTGCAAAAGATCTCTTCTTCTTCTTGGGCTTGGTCTTCATAGTAGGACTTGATAGCTCTCTATACTGATCCCCTGACTCTGTTTTAATTGCTTCTGTTTATTAATTTTTTAAATCATTTTCAAGAATCAAACATTCTGATGATTCTCTGCTTTAGGTACATTATATGACTTATTTTCCCTGAACAGTTGGATCTTTTTTTTTTTTCTTCCATCTTCTTTGATTCTATTCTTCTTCTTAGATATCTTTGTCAGACTTTTCTTTCTGGAAAATGCTCATTTATGCAGAGGTTCCATTCCAGAATAAATTATCCTCTCTCTTATAAATTGATAGTAATTTGTAGCCTATATTTTTAAAAATTTAATGATAATTTTTATGATTTTCTTTTCTACTAAATACAACTTCTAGAATGCAAAACATTTACTTTAAATATCTTTATATATATATATATATATATATATATATCAACATTCTAAAATATATTAGATGCTCAAACATTAAATGGAACATATTTGTCTTGATTAAAAGATACACATAAATATATATAGAAGTATTAAATTAGAAAAATATCATTAACTTATATAGTAAATGAGTGTGAATTAACCTCCAATTAAAATAAATTTATATTAAAAAATAAAAATTAAATTAATAAAATTAAATTAAAAAGAAAAAATTAATATGGCATATTTTGAAATAAAAGAAAATGATGGAGAATATTCACCACTAATCAGAAACATGCTCAGTAGGAAGCTGAGTCACAGTATATTATAATGCTAGAATCTCATGCACCAAAGCAATTTGGCAAGGTATATGAAACCAGAGGAACTGTTGGAACATTCCTGGGCTAGCTGGTTACTATGGAAATAAAAACAAAAGTGAAAAGAATGTAAAGGGGGAATAATCAGCAAGAAATACTTGCAGCTTAAGTTTTGGGCAAAGACATTAGATAAGAATCACCATAACAAGTAAGTATGGCTTACAAAGGCTTATAATGAACACTTCTGTAAATGTTTCTATTTGGTATCTTAACACTCATTAAATACTTATCTCTCATGCAGCTATCTGACTAGTCAGAATATTAATGCACATATAACAAAAAATGAGACTTTGTTAAGTATCAACCAAATACTTATCTTAATATGAAAAACATGTACAGAGCACTGTAAAGCAATTATTTAAAATATAGTCATTAAACTCATATTAAATTATTTTTACCGATTTGCTTTACTTGAATAAGACAAGTTTTCATTTTACTTAACTCATGCAAATTGTAACGCAAGGAAAGCTTTTAAAAAATTCAGCCACAAAATATTGTTATGCACCTTTAAAGCATTTTATTTCTATCAGGTAATTGGATGCCAACATAGAATGCTAGACTATAACATTTGAAAAATAAGCTCTATAGAAACAGTTTTAAAAGAGATAAAATGTAAATCACAAAACTAATTTATTGTATTATTAACTGTATCAGAAGATGATACAAAATGTATATAGTTTTTCTGAAAGGTTATTACTTTGCTGAAATGTTTTACAAATTTCATCAATTCCTTATTTCAGTTTGAGTGAGAAGATACAATGTGAGCATACATTATCACAATTCACTAAATAATTTTAAAAGTTGTTAAAATGTATTTTTATTAAATTTTTAATTTGCTATGGGATAATACCTTAATATAACAAAAAAATTATGGCCACATATTCATGATTGTGATCTAGTCTAACAAATTATATTTATAGCTGAGTTCGAATTATTGTGCAGCATAACTTCAATATTATTTTCTACTCTTACTCCAGTAATGTTGGTTTTGGATTTGAAATAGTGTATAACTGACTGTCACAGCTCAATCTCTAGCCTTCTCTTAAAGCTAGCTCCTATCCTCCCTCCAAAAAAAAAGAAAAAAAAAAATGAAAATGTGTTTAAGTGTGTAACAAAAATAAATAATAAAGCACCATCAATTAAAATGATAATTTAACCTGCTCTGAGAATCCACAACCTATATACGGCTATAAGAATAAAGACTAGAACCATAATAAAAGAATAATTCTGCCTCAGTCTTGCTCATTTAACAATTTATTCCTCACAGTATCCCCTGGGACACATGGTCTCTGCCAGCCAAGACAAAAATAACTGTCTCTTCAGCATAAATGTGACATTTAGCCCAGTGGACTGCCTCACACAGAAACCCTAAGTCTGAAAGTTGGTAGATTGAGGATCAGTGAAGAGTCACATCTTGACAAATACCTATCAAGGAGACAAAAGAAAAAAAAAAAAAAAAAAGTGAAGGCATTTTCAGTTTTACTATATGTGTGTCAATGTTTGAGTGTGTCAGAGAACCAAGAATAAGCTAAGTCTTACTGTGTAAGAACTTGTCACATATGAGATTGAAGTGTGTGTTTAGACACAACTGCTTCCTAGCTTGGGATTTTAGAAGAAGATTCTAATAACAATCCAAAAGCAAAAGGCGGAACCCAGTACAAAGCAATCCTTAGCTTTTACAATAGACACTAAATATGCAGACATATTTATTATAGACTGAATAAATTAAAGGGAAATATATATATTTTAAAAATAAACAAGATGTTTTCTAAAGGACAAGAGAAATTCAACCCTAATTCTGAAAAGTCTAAGGAAAGACTTAGTTCTGAATGTTTCCTAGAAAAATGAAAATGAAATTTATAGAGTCCCAGGACAACAGGAAACAAGACAGAGCTTCTGTGAAAGCAGAACTAAGAGACAAGATTGAAAAAGAATTATATAACCTAAATTTTTTTTTTTTAAATGTCAAGGAAGTGTAATAGCAATCCTAAAATTCTTATTTGAAATAGAATAAAAATGTCTGTTGGACAGTATGGAAAGTAATAAACACAGTCAAGAAAAGTATCTAGAATTTTCTCCCAGAGTGAAGATGGAAAGGTAAAAAATATTTGAAAAATTATAGAAGTTTACAGTGTTGAATATCACCTGAGCCTGTGTTCTTGGACAACAAAGATGCTTAAGAAGCCCTGTCCCTGTGTTTTGGGAAATGGCTCACTGCAAAGACCACTCTTTCCCCTATCACTTAGCTAAGGCTGTCTTGTTTATCTAATTCAAGACCAGACACAGATACTGCACACTCCCAATCCTTCTGCTAGTAAATGATTAGCTGAATTGTTTGTCTCCATCAACATGGGCAAAATGCCTGCAAATCTGCTGCTGCTGCTGCTGCTAAGTTGCTTCAGTCATGTCTGACTGTGTGTGACCCTATAGACGGCAGCCCAACAGACTCCCCCATCCCTGGGATTCTCCAGGCAAGAATACTGGAGTGGGTTGCCATTTCCTTCTCCAATGCATGAAAGTGAAAGTGAAGTTGCTCAGTCGTGTCCAACTCTTGGTAACCCCATGGACTGCAGCCCACCAGGCTCCTCCATCCATGGGATTTTCGAGGCAAGAGTACTGGAGTGGGGTGCCATTGCCTTAGTCATCCTTCTCCAGGTCCCAGCAACAGAAACTGGAGCCACCTCTATCTGAAGACTTTTCTCAAATTTAAGTGGACTCAGGGGAAGAAATTCTCCCATCAATTTGCTTATCACACTACCTGTTCATCCTACTCCCACACCATGTTCTCTTTAGCCTTATCTACTTCTTTCTGCACAAGAAAGCCCTTCTCCTTGTCTCTTCCCCTAGTGCAATATCACCTTTCCCTTCATATAGTAATTCCCTCTTCTTATTGCAATAGTCTTCTTGAATAAAGTTTCTCTTTACCCAAACTCAGATTTGCTTAAAAAAAAAAAAAAAAAAAGTAACAAATATCAGAGAAAATTCAACCTAAGAGTAAGATACTCATGACTGTAAGATAAGATATGATATAAAAGTAAAACAAAAAGAAAAAGAAGAAGCTGACTTTATAGATCTACCTGCAAGACTTGGGATCAGCTTCTTTTCTAAACTAGGAAAATGAATTAAAAAGAAAAATCATAAAAGCACTCGAAGAATATATGAACATCACTCTTTATATCTATTCTGTTAGTATAGTCTCTAAAGCATCTCATTGCCCTATTGACTTGACATATAATGTAAGCACTGACTGATTAAAAAAAAAAAAAAAAAAGAATGTTCTAGCACCAGTTACTTTCATGGACTCAATTCATGTAATCAACCACTTGCTTGATTTCTTCATTTAATATTGATGAGACATCTCCAGCTTAGCAAGTTCAGAGCAGAACTATTCATTTTTGCAATTCTTTCCCATTCTTCCAGTAGGGTCTCCAACTGAAGAATGTGGGTCAATGTTCTTCATAATTGTTGGAGTGAAATATTCCAGGAGTGATTTTCATTTTCATTTTGTAACTCAATTCATTAGCAAATTTTGTCATGTCCATATTTAAGGCTTATCCCTCTCAGACTACTCACTTCTGCCCCTGGGGCCTGAGACCAAGTCATCAGGTGTCTCACCTGAAATAACCTACTGACTTCCTTTCTGGTTCCTTGCTTCCTCATAAGCCCTTTGACCTACATTTTTCTCTATACAGCAAATAGAATGATTTTTGAAATTTCACATCAGATCATATGATTCCTTTCTTCAAAACCCTTTGATTATTCCTCTTCACTCACAGGACAAAATCCAAAGCCCTTGTGAAGCTTGGCACTGAACCATCCCCTCTCACCCAAGCTTTCTGCAAAAGCAGACTCCCTCTGATCCTGAAATTTACCTGGCTTATTCTTGCCTCAAAGTCTTCTATAGTTGCTATTTTGACATTCCATAAATACTACATACAGTTTTAAATTCTTGATGCATCGTGTTGAGAATCTTGTATATTTCATATTTATGTTAACTGAAAGCAACATAAATAAATGAAGCACTCTTATTTTTAAGGTTTTTAATGCCTTAGTGATTAATGGATTGCTTTTAATAACTAATGACGTATTAATCAATTTTTTCTTCAACAAAGTATACTATTGTTAGGTAGTTAGAATAGGAGAAAGGAGTCCAAAATGGTGGTGGCTAAAGACAAAAAAAGGAAAAGCCCATGAAAATAGATCAAAAGAAAATCTGCAGACAGGAGTGAGAACTTCAGATGAAGCAAACATGCCCCCTACTTGGCTAGCCCAATTTGCAAAGGCTAAACTCAGTGGGAAGGAGACAAAATATATAAAAAGAGGAAGCCAAAACTGATTGAGGCCTCTCCTTTGGGGCCGGCCCACCTTTACACCTCTAGGGTATACTTTCCTTTGTTTGCTAAATAAAACTCTGAGCTGTAACACTGGTCTGCCATTTCAAATCTTTGCTGCAGCAAGATAGAAACAAGGAAATTACATACTGCCCTGACACTATGGTAAAAAAGTGTTGAGTCTTTCAGGAGAAGAATTACAGTTGTCTGTTTATAAAGAGGTGGTAAAGTAAGCTCCATAAAAAATAAAATAAAAAAATAAGTAAATCAAATTATAATTTCTAAATGAATTGCAGTCCACCCTTTCTAGTGTCATTAAAACAACAATTATAAAATATATATTTGGATGGGAACAGCATGAAAGATTTGTCTTCTAGGAGCAGGTAGCTTTGTTATGGGATAGAACCTATCACATAGCAATAATTTAATTAAAAAACAAATAGAAATGGTAATTACTGAAAAGTCAAAGACAATTTCCTGCCAAGAACGTCTTTGTAAAGTTGAAAATCAACCTGCTGTAGACTGTCCAGTGTTGAGGTAGGCAACGTCTAATCCAGCCAAAATGCTTAGGTGCTATGTCAGAATGCCAGTTCCAAAAGACGTGAGTCATAGAGTAAAATCCCTGAAGAGAAGGAAAGCTGAGAGATGTCTGAGTTGCAAATTTACACAGAGGTATAGTGGAATGTCTTTCATATATAATTAAATTATAACATTAAAACCATTTAAGATAAAAAATAAGGACCTTCCAGTACTTAATAATGCCTTAAATTTATCAACAATTATGGAGGTGTGTTAAATCTTTTAAGATAACTATATTACTTCATTCAATACAAAATCAAATCTTCTGAGATAGACTTCATTATTTTTCATATTCAAAAAACTTTTTTATGGTTTAAACCATATTTTTAAGTTCACCCAAAGAAATGTCTGCAGAAGAAAATAACACCCTAGTGTTATTTTTCCATGAGAGGGTAGAGGCATTGTCTCCATTAAAAGAAGTTACCTGTCGACATAGATTCTGTTTACAACAAAAAATTAGAAAATAGGATTTTTACATGTTGTTTGACTCTCATTCTACAAGTATGGATGGAATTTTCCACTGTATATACAGTGATGATTTATGTTTCGTAAATAATTTTTCCCCAAAACATGTTATTAATATTTATTCTGTATTACAATAGCAAATCACACAAAGGTGAATACTGAATAAACATTATTCTTGTAATTTCAACCATGTTAGATAACATTTGGGCCTGTAATTATAAATTGTCTTCTTCAAAGCAAGCTGGTTATGAATGAAAGAAAGAGAAAAGAAACTGGAAAAAAAAAAAAAAAATAGTACCAGGCTTGAAGGCCTGGGATCACTTTTTTGGCACATAAGATAAGATCTTCAAAGGTCAAAAATACCATATGATACTGTTAAAGGACCACAAGGGCTTTGGAGAAAATGGATGTCCAACAGTTTCCCTCATGACTGGTGATCTAGACATAGGGAGCAGTGATTCCCATCTGATAACTGGAAACAACAAAATGTTTATAGAAGAAAATGTATACCAGCTATAAATTTTAATAATTTCCAGCAAAATTTTAATAATTTTATTTCTTCCTACCAAGTTATCTTTGAATTAGACTGGATACTTCTCATGCTACAATCTAGAACAAAAATAAACAGTAATTTAATTGACTAATTAAGGTAATTGACCCAACTATCTGTTAGTTATTGTTATTTTACCTGAAAAAATTAACTTATCATGAGGATGACTGATGGAGAATGAAGTATTGAGATACTTTACTGCCATTGGTTGATATCGAAGGTCTTTCTTCCCTCAGGAAAAAAAAAAAAAAAAAAATGAAACCAAACAAGCAAACAAAACACAGGAAATGTAGGATTGGGCTACATGATAGTGTGAAAACTGGGAAAGCAGACTGCCCCCACTATAGTCATCAATCATGGTCTGGTCCCCATTTTCTATTACCTGTCCCAACACATATCCCTCCTACTACTTCATCATGTCCAGCATTGTGAAAAGATTGCCTCCAGAGCAGCAAGTTATTCTCACTGGTTTCCTTTCTCCTAAGAGCCAATCAGAAACCATGGAAAGAGGAGAGCTATTCATTACTCAACCTCCAGATGAGCTGATGTGTAAAGACAGATTGTTTTGTTTAGTATTAAAAATGAATCTTACCTTTGGCCTGGATGTTGATTGAAAATTATCAATATATAATCTAAACCTGTTATGACTTCTGTATTTCTTCTTCCAAGAGACATGAACAATATGAGGAAATTTCTGAACCTTCAGTTGACAACTATTTTATCTTTATCATCCCCAGCCAGATTTTTTCTGATAATCTTAGAGCAAAATGTAAAAATGCTTATAAAGTGCCTTCCCAGAAATTTATTTTAAATAAACAAACAAAAATAGTTTTCTTGGGAAAGTAATGTACATTCAATATAGAAAATGGAAGAAAGGAGAATAAAAGGGAAAACACAATTTCACAAGCCAGAGATGAGACCTATAAACATACCTTTAAAAACCGTGATTGTGTACATCCGTGGCAGATGCATGTTGATGTATGGCAAAACCAATATAATATTGTAAAATAAAGTAAAAAAAAAAAGTGATTGTCTAAAGACACCAAAGCTGCCCTGTATATAGAACACTAAGCTGTCTTCCTGTGTTCTTAACTTATGTACTTAGTGTCACTGAACTGTACAGTTATATGTGGTTAAAATGGTATGTTCTATATTATGTGAATTTATCACAATTAAAAATGAACAAAAACCAAAAACAAACAAAAAACAAAGCTGAAAGGAAACCCTTTTCTCACAGTGCCCAAAACATATATTTAATTTAGTCCACCAAGAAATAAATAAAGATATATAAAATTTTGTTATTATTGCAGCTTTTCTAATTAATTCAAAGATATATAAATAACTTGAATATAAAATGTAATAGCTTTATAATTTGATGCATTTCATTTTCTCCAAATCTGTAAAACTAATAGATTAAACATAAAAAGAGAAAACAAAACATATAGTTGTGCTTGCGTATAAAAAATGTTCCAGTGATACCACAAACAAAGGAAAAATGCCAGTGGAAAGAGAGATAATGTGTCAGCAGCTGGGATCTGAACTGGGATCAGTAGCAAGCCTCAGAGCACAGGACAGGGTACATCCACAGGGTACAGGACATACTGTGGGGACCTGAGTCATCTCTCTGGGATAGGGATCTCATAAATGAGGAAAAAGGGAAAATTAGAACTACTGAAAACCCATGACCAAGGACTATTTCTTCAAAGGATGTTTTGAGATTAGTGAAAAAGGACAAAAATTATTGAACTAATAAACTAAAATTATTGGCCTAATAAACCACTGTGGTATCGGAGTAGAAGTAAGGCTGATATATAAAAGACTGCAAAACGCAGTGGGTTATATAAAATGGGTGTTTATTTTGTTGTCTCCTAAGTTTCTACACTGAGTAAAGAGCTTTATTTGCTGGTGTCATTCAGAGTCCAGAATGGCAGGTGTGTGGCTTAAAGTTGTGGGCTCAGGGTGGAAACAATAGTTGTGTTCATTCCTCAGCTAGTGGAGAAAAGGAAAGAAAAGTCTTAAGGTTAAAGTTTTCTTTGAGGTATCAGGGGAGATGCTTTTCTCTACCCACTTAGGTTCAGAGATTGGGTCTGTGTGAATTAAACTGACAGGAAAAAGATGAAGGGAGGAAAAGATTACAAAGTCATTAATATTTTTATATACACAAGAGTTCACAGGAAAAGTAACACTCAAATAAGTGGTTAGACTTGAGAGTTTATGTTCTCTTCAATGAAAAAGAGAGTTTGGGGCTTCAAGGAATGATCAGATTAGTTCTGTTCACTTGCTCAGTCATGTCTGACTCTTTGTGACCCCATGGACTGCAGCACGCCAGGCTTCCCTGTCCATCACAAACTCCTGGAGCCTGTTCAAACTCATATCCATTGACTCAGTGATGCCATCCAACCACATCATCCTCTGCCATCTCCTTCTCCTCCTGGCTTCAATCTTATTTATCAAGGAATAAAAAATATATAAGTTATTTCACTAAAGTTTGTTTATGCAGGTCTTTATCTCCTGTGATAGGTGTTGTTTCCTCATTCTTGTATAGGAGGTTGGAGAAATATATGCCACCTTCAGAAAGGGAAAGTTATGCCCTGATTTTAGGCATATAAGAGGCTGAAAGAGAAATGTTTTTTTGTTGATTTTTAATCATCCTTAGCTCAAAATAACCCTTATCCCAAAGTGGCGTATTTTGATGTAGTATATCTTGATCTCCCACAAAGAAATTGACCAGGCTGTTTGAACTCATATTCCATTTTCTCTAATGTATTCATTCACATATTTGTCATTAGTTACCAGAAGCATTGTGGAATTTAGTATCTAGCTTGACTGCCATGGACCCAGCTACAAGCTGTCAGGGTAAATATACAGGGAATGTTCTATTTCTAAAAATAAGGAGGAGACAGTAGTTTCCACCACAATCTGTTATTTGGGCTACTTGAAGTTTAATTTCCTCACTCTTTCCAAGGCTCTGGATGTGGAATGTGTAGAGGAAAAGGGGTGGATTGGGTAGTAGACAGTAAGGGAAGAGATCACTCAGTCTGGAAAACTGCTGTCCCTTGCAAACGTCTACTAACAGAGTCATATGAATGATTTGCAAGATGAATCATATTACCAAGAGCCTCAAGCTGTAGAGAAATGGGTACAGAAAAACAGCATTCTGGTAGATGTTGAATGTGCTTTTGCTGTTTTGAGCAACATACCACAGCCAGAGTAATGCAGGTGGGGGAACGGTTTGGAAACAAGATTGAATGGAATTCAGCTGAAAAAGGAGACTTCTTTGGGGGCCTGAAAGCTAAATATTCTGTGGATGTACTGAGATGAGGCCTGGCACAATTATATAGAAGGGTCAGCCACTTATTTCAGTAACAGAACCTACTCAGAACAATTCCTAAAATGTCTCCTTCCCTTTAAGACAAGGAGAACCAACCCAAAGGCAAAGACTAGTCCCTTTATTCCAAAACCTACTCTTTCAATGTTTCCCAAACTTGCAGTTAAGAAGTCAAGGGGGAGCAGAGTGGGCCAAGTGCATAAGCCAGTACATAAAAAGGGAAGTTTGACAAAATATGATTCAAAGTAGGGAGAGAAATTTAAGGATTGTTATTTTTGTTATGATCAAATTACTCAGAGAATCTTTGTAATATTTTGAAGAATTGAAGGGCACAAGAAAAGAAAGCTTGGCCTAAAAAAGCAACCCACCAATTTGGTCTCCCAAATTGGATCAGCAAAAAACTGCTTCCTCCTGGAAGGAGGGCATCTCCCTAAATGAACTTGGCAGATGGCACTGGAGTCATATGGGAAGGGCACTCTTAGAGGAGTCAGCTTCCCTCTGTTCCCCTTCAAACCAAGACATCGAAGCTTCTGATGCTGTCTCTGCTGTCTTTACCATCCATCACAATTTCTCACTTAAAATTTATGATTGGGTTGGGCCCTGAGCCCTTCAGGACAGGCAGGTATTCACTGTCTTTCTCTATTCATCTTCCTCCAGTTTTCCTTCTCAAGCACCAACAGGGCCAAGACGATGGCTACTGCCTCAGTTTTGTTTTCTAATCTCATATGAACTCACCTAATTGCTAGACATAATTTATAGCTAAAAGGCTATCATAGTAAAAGATGGTAAAGTTATATTTACAAAATCTGCAAAGAAAATAACTATACAATTTTAAAAGAAAATATAAGAATATTTCATGAATACAGACAGGTTAGGGTATAACTTCTTAAACATGATGCAAAAAGTAAATAAAATGAAAGATTGTTACATTTTGCACATTAAAAATTCATGTCTATGCTTCACAAAGACCCCCATAATAGACAAAAGCTAAGCATTTGCACACAAAGAATAAATAGATAGTGGATATGTGTTCAGAAAATAGAATAAATAAGAATCCTTAAAATCAGGATCAACTAGAAGGAACTCTGGACCTAGATCATCAATAGTCTAATCAAGATAGCAGGAATCCAACTGACTGCTGTTGCTTTTGCTGCTGCTAAGTCGCTTCAGTCTTGTCGGACTTTGTGCGACCCCATAGACGGCAGCCAACCAGGCTCTCCCGTCCCTGGGATTCTCCAGGCAAGGACACTGGAATGCGTTGCCATTTCCTTCTCCAGTGCATGAAAGTGAAAAGTGAAAGTCAAGTCACTCAGTCATCCAACTCTTCGCAACCCCATGGACTGCAGCCTACCAGGCTCCTCCGCACATGGGATTTTCCAGGCAAGAGTACTGGAGTGGGGTGCCATTGCCTTCTCCGAAATGACTGCTAAGCAGCTGTAAACTTTTCCAACTTAAGAGCAAGTGTGCAAATAAAAGTAAACAGTGAAATACAGCTGGTAATAAAAATTAGATTAATTCCAAGATAAGGAGAAATGATGGAAATGCTATATGGGTCACATTTAAGGTACATATGATCAATAACTTACAATTCTAGTTATGTATCCTAAGAACCATGGCATGTGATCATGAAGGGGTATGGATGAGTCTATTCTGGGCAACGTTATTTGTAATACAGGAAAACTAGAAAAAAATATCACCCATCCATGGGTGAATGGGTAAATATTTTGAGCCATTTTTCTAAAATGTGATTACATATAGCAGTTAAAATAAACTACCTGTGGTAACCATGTTTCAATCTCAAGGATATAATGATCAGTGAATAATATTAACTGGATTGTACCATCCTAATAAAATAAAAAATAATAGTACATATTATACATGTGTGGGAATATTACATGTAATATCAATGTATGTGTAATAGACACAATATTTGTGATATTAAGTGGTATCAGGCAAAGATGGAGAAGCTCTATACAGTCAGCAAAAACAAGACCAGGAGCTGACTGTGGCTCAGATCCTGAACTCCTTATTACCAAATTCAGACTTAAATTGAAGAAAGTGGGGAAAACCACTAGACCATTCAGGTTTAACCTAAATCAAATCCCTTATACAGTAGAAGTGAGAAGTAGATTTAAGGGACTAGATCTGATAGACAGAGTGCCTGATGAACTGTGGATGGAGGTTTGTCACATTGTACAGGAGACAGGAATCAAGACCATCCCTATGGAAAAGAAATACAAAAAAGCAAAATGGCTGTCTGAGGAGGCCTTAGAAATAGCTGTGAAAAGAAGAGAAGTGAAAGCAAAGGAGAAAAGGAAAGATATAAGCATGTGAATGCAGAGTCTAAAGAATAGCAAGGAGAGATAAGAAAGCCTTCCTTAGCCATCAATGCAAAGAAATAGAGGAAAACAACAGAATGGGAAAGACTAGAGATCTCTTCAAGAAAATTAGAGATACCCAGGGAACATTTCATGCAAAGATGGGCTTGATAAAGGACAGAAATGGTATGGACCCAACAGAAGTAGAAGATATTAAGAAAAGGCGGCAAGAATACACAGAAGAACTGTACAAAAAAGAGCTTCATGACCCAGATAATCATGATGGTGTGATCACTGACCTAGAGCCAGACATCCAGGAATATGAAGTCAAGTGGGCCTTAGAAAGCATCACTACAAACACAGCTAGTGGAGGTGATAGAATTCCATTTGAGCTATTTCAAATCCTGAAAGATGATGCTATGAAAGTGCTGCACTCAATATGCCAGCAAATTTGGAAAACTCAGCAGTGGCCACAGGACTGGGAAAGATCAGTTTTCATTCCAATCTCAAAGAAAGGAAAGGCCAAAGAATGCTTAAACTACAGCACAATTGCACTCATCTCACACACTAGTAAAGTACTGCTCAAAATTCTCCATGCCAGGCTGCAGCAATATGTGAACTGTGAACGTCCAGATATTCAAGCTGGTTTTAGAAAAGGCAGAGGAACCAGAGATCAAATTGCCAACATCAGCTGGATCATGGAAAAAGCAAGAGAGTTTGAGAAAAAACATCTATTTCTGCTTTATTGACTAGGCCAAAGCCTTTGACTGTGTGGATCACAATAAACTGTGGAAAATTATTCAAGAGATGGGAATACCAGACCACCTGACCTGCCTCTTGAGAAACCTATATGCAGGTCAGGAAGCAACAGTTAGAACTGGACATGGAACAACAGACTGGTTCCAAATAGGAAAAGGAGTACGTCAAGGCTGTATATTATCACCCTGCTTGTTTAACTTATATGCAGAGTACATCATGAGAAACGCTGGGCTGGAAGAAGCACAAGCTGGAATCAAGATTGCCAGGAGAGATATCAATAACCTCAGATATGCAGATGACACCACCCTTATGGCAGAAAGTGAAGAGGAACTAAAAAGCCTCTTGATGAAAGTGAAAGAGGAGTGAAAAAGTTGGCATAAAGTTCAACATTCAGAAAACTAAGATCATGGCATCTGGTCCCATCACTTCATGGGAAATAGATGGGGAAACAGTAGAAACATTGTCAGACTTTATTTTTTGAGCTCCAAAATCACTGCAGATGGTGATTGCAGCCATGAAATTTAAGACACTTACTCCTTAGAAGGAAAGTTATGACCAACCTAGATAGCATATTACTTTGCCAACAAAGGTCCATCTAGTCAAGGCTATTTTTTTTACAGTGGTCATGTATGGATGTGAGAGTTGGACTGTGAAGAAAGCTGAGCGCCAGCTAATTGATGCTTTTGAACTGTGGTGTTGGAGTAGACTCTTGAGAGTCCCTTGGACTGTAAGGAGATCCAAACAGTACATCCTAAAGGAGATCAGTCCTGGGTGTTCATTGGAAGGACTGATGCTGAAGCTGAAACTCCAATACTTTGACCACCTCATGCAAAGAGCAGACTCATTGAAAAAGACCCTGATGCTGGGAGGGATTGGGGGCAGGAGGAGAAGGGGACAACAGAGGATGAGATCGCTGGATGGCATCACCCACTGAATGGATATGAATTTGGGTGAACTCCAGGAATTGTTGATGGACGGGGAGGCCTGGCCTGCTGTGATTCATGGGGTTGTAAAGAGTTGGATACAACTGGGCGACTGAACTAATTGAGGATGTATTAATCTACAATACTACTTTTCTTTGAAGGTGGGTGTTGTGCAAATATTGATGATATTTTTATTTATTAAAAAAATAAGGCAAATGTTAAACTGATGAACTTGCTAATGAAAATAGAAATAATGACCGTCTGTGCAATACGACTACTTCATAATAAAAATAGCAATAATAATGACAGTAATAATAATATAACCCACAATAACAATGATTATTCAAGAAAGTCATATCTTGGAACCCCCTCCCCAATCTATAAAACATGGATAGCGTCCTTGACTTGTGTGTCTCAGGGTATTCATAGGCACCTCAGCCACACTTAAATGTTCCACCTTCCTCAATATATACCAAAATAACTAGTTTGACTTTACAAAATAAAAGCTGAATATAATAATTTGTAAGAATAAAATACCACATATATTCAGTAGCTACACATTTTCAAACTGAATATGTTATAGAGATAATTTTTGTCACTCTTTTGTGTAAACTCAGAACTGAAATACATTTCTATATTTTCAAATTACATGATACTTTAACCATGAAGCTTGATTATGATTTTAAATTTCAAACATGGATTTTTGTTGAAGGCATTAATTGTGGATTATTAAAACTATATGTTCTGGAGTTTGTTCATTTTCACTAAATGTCAGAGAAGAGTCAAAACATATTTTGTAGAACTGAGACAGCAGGTGAAGGTAGAGCAAATCAGGACGTGATGTGAGGCTCTTCAGGTCTTGCAAGTGAGCTTACCAAATGAAGTCATGGGCTCACCAGTTTACATCCATCCTTCCAGACCTGCTGATGCAGAGAGAGGATGATGCCCTTTCTTCAAGGATGTACCATCACACAGTTTTCTTCCTTGTATATTAAATATCTTTGGGAGACAATGAGTTAAATACTGAGCAGAAAATTGTTTTTGAAAACTACTTAAGTTTCTACTGGCAGATAAATGGAGAAGGAAGTTGTGGTACATATATGCAATAGAATATTACTTAGCTACTAAAAAGGAATGTATTTGAGTCAGTTCTAATGAGATGGATAAACCTAGAGCCTAATATACAGAGTGAAGTGAAGTGAAGTGAAGTGAAAGTCACTCAGTCGTATCTGACTCTTTGTGAGCCCATGGACGATACAGTCTATGGAATTCTCCAGGCCAGAATGCTGGAGTGGGTAGCCATTCCCTTTTCCAGGGGATCTTCCCAACCCAGGGATCAAACCCAGGTCTCCCATATTGCAGGCAGATTCTTTACCATGTGAACCAGGGAAGCCTAAGAATATTGGAGGGGGTAGCCTATCCCTTCTCCAGCAGATCTTTCTGACTCAGGAATAGAACTGGGGTCTTCTGCATTGCAGATGGATTCTTTACCAGCTCAGCTACCAGGGAAGCCCTAATATACAGAATGAAGTAAGTCAAAAAGAGAAAGACAAATACTGTATATTAATGCATATATAGAGAGTCTAGAAAGATGATACCAAAGATCCTACATGCAGGACCACAACGGAGACCCAAACATAAAAAGCAGGAGGCTCAGGAGGCTCAAGGAAAGCTCAAGGGGGAGGGCATATGTGTATGCCTATGGCTGATTCATGTCGAGGTTGACAGAAGCAACAAAAGTCTGTAAAGCAATTATCCTTCAATTAAAAATAAATACATTTTATAAAAGAAGAAAAAAAAAGCATAAGGAACAAACATTTGGACTCAGTGGGAGAAGAAGAGGGTGGGATGATTTCAGAGAATAACATTGAAACATATATATTACCATATGTAAAATAGATAACCAATGGGAGTTTGATGTATGACACAGAGCAACCAAAGCTAGTGCTCTGTGACAACCTGTAGGGAGAGGGTGCGGAGGGACGTGCGAGGGGTACTCAGGATAGGGGAGACATAAGCATACCTATGGCCCCAATTCATATTGAAGTATGGCAAAAATCATTACAATATTGTAAAGTGATTATCCTCCAATTAAAATAGAAGAATATCCAAGTTTCAAAAATCTAAACAATTGACCAATGTATCATATAATATGTACCTGAACAACACACATCTGTATTAGGTGATTGCGCTTAGAAAGTATATGGATTCATGTAAATGAGTATATATTTATAAATAATATGTCAATGTGAAACAATTTATAGGCATAACTTTTCAATTTGAACAGGATGACAATTTTTTTCTTTCCTGCTAGAATTATAATGGAAACTGTTGTAAAACTCTCCACAGTGGTCATCACTGCAAAATAATTAACCTTGACCTTCATTAAGGTCCCTTTTCTGCTCGCAATATTTGTAACTAATGAAGCAAGACATTTTCTTGCTGACACAATAATTTCATGGGTAGTATTACCACCCTAAATGGGAGGACATTAAAACTGACTTTTGGAGGCTTTATTTTTCTTCAAGTGAATCCATTAGCAATAGGTTTTAATCCCTTACTGATTCTAGAATTAGGAAGCATAGAATTTATCTGATAGAATTACACTAAACTACTAATTATCTGTGGTACATTTGAAATTTAAACAATTTCACTTTCCATAATTACTTTTTTCTCATTTTAATTTCAATAGCTAAATCTGCTTGTTAAAATGACATTATAAAGAAAGATTTAGGGAAAAAAGCGATTCCAAAGTTTTAGCATTAAATAAATAAGTATTATAGTAATTTAATGCTAATATTGTCTGATTTGTTTTGCCTATTTGCTTGGAAAATCCCCTATCTATATTATAAAGGAAGACTTTAATTTTCAAAGTGAACATGAAGTTACTAAATTAAAGACTCCTATATGTTTACAAAGTTACTTTGTATTAGCATCAAGTTGAAAAGTAAATTTTAGAAAGTTATACTAAAGTGTTTTCCACCATCATTTATTGTATTTATATGCAAATGTGCATTTAATTTTTTTTAATTAGGGGGAAATTATGGTTTTACCACTTCTTAATGGAGTGTAGTGTGCACATTTTGGATGAAAAATTGTTCCCAATTTTTGCTGTATGTATGTATATCTGATTGTTCCTACTGGGTGACATTTATATCCAAATTCCAGAGTTTTGAGGACTAGATCCATATTATTATGTAGTCATTCTATTACAGAGGACAGAATGATTTACTGTGCAAACTTTCAGTACACAATATATTTCTAGAAATACTCTCTGTTGATTACTAAAGTCCAGAAAACTTGTCATGATATATTCACTTCGTTATTTACCAAACAAACAAACAAAAAAAACAGATTTTAATTTTATATTTACTTTTGTATTAACTCTGTAAACATATGGGAGTCTTCAATTTAGTAACTTCATATCCACTTTGAAAATTAATGTAATCTTTTATAATATAGGGATATAATTGCCTCTTCACTAAATAAGGCAAAAAAAATCTATCTTTTAATAATTGCTATTTATGAAGCACTGTGTCTCATTGCCTCCAAATGCATTATTATCTCACTAAGTGCATTTTACATATGAGGTATTGAACGTGGATAAAAACAAAATGAGTGCAGGCCATACAGGTGGCAAAGCGTTAGAGCTGTGAACATCACCTGTGTTTTCCTGGCTACTGTATCCCTGCTCCTTCCTCTCCATCACAATCAGCTCAAGACTCAGGTCAGTCCTAACCTGGGTAGTCGCATACAACAGATGCAAAAATCCTCTCTTCCCAACATAGTTAAACAGACAGTGTAGCTCTCATGGGAACTTCAAAGGCAATGTAGGAACTGAAGGAAGGGGTGTGTGTATGTATAAACAGCACTGAAGTAGCCATGAAATTAAAAATGCTTACTCCTTGGAAGAAAAGTTATGATCAACCTAGATAGCATATTGAAAAGCAGAGACATTACTTTGCCAACAAAGTTCCGTCTAGTCAAGGCTATGGTTTTTCCAGTGGTCATGTATGCATGTGAGAGTTGGACTGTGAAGAAAGCTGTAAAGTTAAAAAATACAATAAAATAAAAAAGAAATTTAAAGCTAAAAAAAAAAAGAAAGAAAGCTGAGTGCCGAATAATTGATGCTTTTGAACTGTGGTGTTGGAGAAGACTCTTGAGAGTTCCTTGGACTGCAAGGAGATCCAACCAGTCCATTCTGAAGGAAATCAGCCCTGAGATTTCTTTGGAGGGAATGATGCTAAAGCTGAAACTCCAGTACTTTAGCCACCTCATGCAAAGAGTTGACTCATTGGAAAAAACTCTGATGCTGGGAGGGATTGGGGGCAGGAGGACAAGGGGACAACAGAGGATGAGATGGCTGGATGGCATCACTGACTCGATGGACGTGAGTCTGAGTGAACTCCTGGAGTTGGTGATGGACAGGGAGGCCTGGCGTGCTGCGATTCATGGGGTTGCAAAGAGTGGGACACGACTGAGCGACTGAACTGAACTGAAGTAGTAGAGGGAGCCTTGAGGTACTGGACCCCCAGCCGCTACCCCTCCCAAGTCTGCATTGGCCACCGTGTAACCCTATGGACTGTAGCCCTCTAGGCTTCACCTTCCATGGGATTCTCCAGGCACGAATACTGGAGTGGTTTGCCATTTCCTTCTCCAGGGTATCTTCCTGACCCAGGGATCTGACCCAGATCTCCCACACTGCTGGCAGACTCTTTACTGTCTGAGCCACCAGAGAAGCCCTTAGTGGATCTTAAAATATTGGAGGTAGGCTCGCTAAGGAACTATATATTCCCATAGCTTTCTTTCCTGAGTTTTGTGGTATGTCCGACTGTGGACCCCTGGTATCAGATACATCTGTATTTACCTCAGTAAATTCCAAGGCAGTAAGTTGTCATTGTCCTTTTTATTGAGGTTAAAATTGTGATTCTTTTTCCTACAAAGTTGGCATTATTGATGCTTAGCTCACACCTCAACATACATTTCCTGATGGGACAAGAAGGAGCACATTGGTCAGTGAGTATCTTTAATACAGACACACAAAATTGGACAATTCAAGCTCTCTGGCTCATATAGTCATTTAACCTAATGCCTGTTTCCATTTGCCACAATGCCCAACTAGTTTAATAAGGCTGGGTCCCCAATGAGTGGCTGAGGATTGACTGTTCATTAACTTCACATGCTTGTTCTATAAGTCCACATCACTTTAATACCAGAACCCTGCAAAAAGAACGCCTCAAACCTCATGTTTTTGGCTCTTCAGTTTGAGAGGGCTGTTTCCTTTCACACTTTTCCTTCATGATCATTTACTAACAAATATGCTCATGGCTTAGTATGTTAACAGAAGAGATGGCTAATGAAATCTAAGTAGCCATAAAAGGAAAATTCCCATGAACTGAATAAACACAAGAATTAAAAATGTGATGGATAGGAATAAGATGCTAGAGAAATTGATATTGCCAACCGTATCATTTCAGCCACATTTCAATACTCATAACAATTACGTAGAATCAGCAACACCACACAGCTCATCAAAGGCATCTGTTCATCTCCACAGCTGTTATCCCAGAAAAAAAAAAAAAAAGGCCACTCTCCTCCCCATTCGGCTCCAAGCACACTGTGATTGTAATGAACACCTCTACTGATGAGGAAAACAGCCTAATGGTTTGGAGAAAATTCAAATAGAGGTCCATTTGAAAGTCAGAAATATGTAGTTACCAAGGAAACTCACTGATGAGGCAATGCGAGGGTTTAACTTCAAGCTATAGAAGTTTATCTTACATCCAAATCAACTTGCTATTCATTTTCCACTTACTCTTCTGAAATGGCTAGAAAACAAAATAAAATTATAAGTAATATAACCACACAACATTTAAATGACTAAGTTATTTCTTTTTTTTATTCATTTTGAAGGAAATATTAGTTTTTCAGTCTTTACTATGCTCTCAGCCATATACATGTGTGTGTAGTATGTTTGTGTGTGTACCCTCATGGTTATTAACAGGAAACAGAAAAGTGGCAGGAAAAGATAGTAGCAATTAGTCAGCTAAATCTTCTATAAGGTGTTACGAGAACATTTGACAGGGAGGACAGACCAAATGAGGAAGTTCAAGGGGTGTTTGCTTTCTTTGAAAACATATTAATGAAACAAGAACTTAAGAGAGCTCGTATTAAGAGAATGAGGTGGAGATGCATGAGTAAGTCTTGATACAGAAGCTTACAATTAAAAAAAAAAAGTAAAAACAGTTTATGACCTGGGTATAAATGGTTCAAAGAGAATGGGAAGAGGTCATTCAGGAGACAGAGCCTCCCTTACCTCTCCATGTTTAGGTATTTGGGTCTTATTTTTCCTAAGAATAATCAGAAGTTTATGATGAGCAGAAGAATATTCATTATTTCAGGGAAATGCTATATCAAAGAACATATAATCTCTTAGAGAATACACAAACCTTTTGGATTTCTCCATGGAGTCTGTCACAATTCCTCAGATGCCCACTCTGCATGCCCCACTATGTGATAACCTTAACCTCCAGTTTGAACACTGGCCATTCAACATCCCCGGAGCAGTAAGTCTGAAATAAGGTGCAGCTCTCCCTTCTTTTTCTTATCTACTTTCTGGGCACCATGTCCTATAAATGCTGTACCTAGTACTTTTCTTAAACATGAGTCTTCTTGGGCTTCTTTCTACAACCTCACAACGGGCCTATAGCAGCAGCTTTCAAGTTACAGTCTCTCCCTTTCCAGACCTACCTTTGGAAGGTCAGCATGGAAATGTGCAAGCATTCATTTGAAAATTTCTATTTGATTTTAATTAGCTTTATTTTCTAAATTTAAAAATAATAACAGAACCCTAATAATTTTCATAGTGTATGTCTCGAGGTCTCTATGCATTTAGTGTATTTCTCCAGTCTTGTTTCCACAAAATCCCACATCCCTATGATGTTGCTGTACTTTCTTTAACTTTCTCATCTTTTCCAGTCTTTCCTAAAGCTCTCAGCACATGGATATCCTAATTATGCAACCTACATTTTTAATTGAGTCTCTGATTTCACATGTGATAAGAAAAGTTACCATTTTGTGTGTGCTTACGCTGAATCAGGCACTGTTCTAAGTGTGTTCATTTACAGTATGCTCTCTTTCATTTTTATTGTTAATCTTATTTTATAAATAGCAACATTGATCCTCAGAGCATCACATATCTGGTAAATGGCAGAACAAAGATTCCAGACTTAAGTATCACCTCTAGATCCTGTGTGCTAAATCACATTTTTGTTCATTCTAATGTTCCTCTGTGTGATATATATATATTTATATCATATATATATATGAAGTGAAGTCTCTCAGTCTTGTCTGACTCTTTGTGACCCCATGGACTGTAGCCTACCAGGCTCCTCCATCCATGGGATTTTCCAGGAAAAAATACTGGAGTGGGTTGTCATTTCTTTCTCCAGGGGAACTTCCCAATCTAGGGATCAAACCCGGGTCTCCCGCATTGTAGGCAGACGCTTTACAGTCTGAGCCACAAGGGAAGCTATATATATATATATATAATTTCTGATATGATATATGCAACTGTCTTTTTCACTAATTAAATAATCATCTATTATCATCAGGGTCTATATTTGCTTGAGTTTTGTTTTTCCCTTTTAGCCTTCATCCAAGAATATAAAATGTCATTAATAGAAACATGTTGAACACTATTCAGTAGCATTACATGTGTTAGAAGCATAGCTTTCAATTCCTGGTTGCCTGATTAGTAACAGTATAACTTTAGGTATCTTAAACTTTCTATTCCTCAGTTCCTCATCTGCAAAATAAAGAAGATGAAGTATTTTATATATGTGTATACATATATATATATGTATACACATACACACACACAGACACAATGCAATGTTATTCAGGTGTAAAATGAATGAAAGCTTTTCATTTGCTACAGCATGGATGGTATTATGCCAAGTGAAATAAGTTAGAGAAAGACAAATATTGTGTAATCTCATGTATATCTGGAATTAAAAAAACAAAAATAAATGCAAAGGTCATAGCTACAGAGAACAAATTGGTGTTTGCTGAAGGCAAAAGTAGGGGTTGAGAGAAATGGTTGAGGAGATCAACAGGTATGGATTTCCAGTTATAAAATAAATAAGTAATGGGTTGTAATCTACAACATGGGACTATAGTTAAACATGCTGTATTGCAACTTAAAAGTTGCTAAGTGATTAGATTTTAAAAGTTCTCATCAAAATAAAAAAATAAACTATGTTGGGTGAGGAATGTTATTATGGTAAGTGTTTAAAAAAGGTATATCAATATTGAATCATTATGTTGTACATCTGAAGCTTATATCCTGTTATATGTTAGTTATATTTCAATTGAAAACATTTAAAAATTAAATTAAATTTCAAGACTAATAAAATTAAACAGGTATTATGAGGATAAGGAGTGTGTGTGTGTCTATATAATAGAACAGTCCCTGGTCTGGCTGAAACTGAATGCTTATGTAAGTAAAATTGCCAGTAATATTTGCTATTTTCACTACTTTCCATTTTAAATTCTAATATAGTTCTCCCAATTATGTCAACTCCTATTTCTCTATATTTTTTTGATAATGAAAAAAACATTACATAAGGAAGAAATAAGAAATGGTGGGTGAGGGATATCATGTCATGTTGAGGGTCTGCACATTTCCAGAACTAGATCCATTGATCCAATGGCTTCACCTCCAGTTTGGCTTGTCAACTCATGGGGCCACTGTGTCAAAGGCTTCCCAGACTGACACACTGAAGGCGAGATGCTCAAGCTCCTTTCATTCACCCTGTCCTGGGAGATCTACCCACCCATGCCCAGCCTCTCTGGCATGCACAGGTGGATCCTCTGGGTCTTTGAGGGGTTTATCCTTCTCTTGAATGTTTCTATCTCTCCCACCCCCCATCCTCTCATCTGGTCTCAAATATCTCTCTCTTATATGCTATAAGCTTCCTTATCAGAACAATACTGTCTCCTTCTAAGGCTGCTCTGGGTAAGACTTGTTCTCAGAAGTATAATTCTATTAATTTTGTTTTTCCAAAGAAAGTAGGTGATTTTTTTAAGCAACTAAATCCTCTCTTTTTACCTTCCTTATTTCCTCATGGCCAGGGGTTTCTGAGGAAAACAGCAGGGAAGCAGTGAAAACACAAAACAGGAATATATGAATAAAAACCCATGAAAAGAACACATCTTATTCTCAAACAAGGAAGCAAGTAGATAACTTTATGAAATAGGTAAAGGCCACAAATTTCACAAATATTTTTCTTTATCACTTCAAAAGTATTTGATACGCTAATCTGTTTGCCCCAAAGAAAATGTTTCCCATTTATTTATGGATATTAATTCTGCCTGAAATACTGAATTTGACCCACCCTAATTTGAATTAATGTTCATCTTGCCGATGAAAGTTCATCTCTCTTCACATTCTCTCTCAATAGTGGTCATAAATAACCATTATAATAAAATAAAACACTCGTTCAAAAAAAAAAAAAAAAAACATTATAAGGATACCTCCTCAAATCTCTGTCTTCACTTGTAAGTTTTATTTGAAGCTCTTTTCAGGTGCTAAGGGATTCCCTGGTGGCTCAAATGGTAAAGTGTCTGCCCACAATGTGGGAGACCTGGGTTCAATCCCTGGGTCAGGAAGATCCCCTGGAGAAGGAAATGGTAACCCACTCCAGTACTCTTGCCTAGAAAATTCCATGGATGGAGGAGCCTGGTGGGCTAACAGTCCGTGGGGTAGCAAAGAGTCGGAGACGACTGAGTGACTTCACTTCACTTCACTTCAGGTGCTAAAGCGACATCTCACACTAAACTTGATCCTAAAATGTATGAACATTTTTAGAAAATACACTAACTGCTACATAATTTAGGGTAACAAACTGGATGGAAAATATCATGTCCTTAGATACAGGTGCAAAGGCAGAAATTTCAAATGGCCAGTAAAGATTCTACCTAAAGAAAAGGAGGAGCAGCAACATCTATGATTTCTCTTCTCTTTACAGACATTCTTTACACAGCACATATAAGAAGGGAATGAGTGTGAATCTGCTTCTGTGGCTTTAGTCACCGTCATGTTCTGATACACAAAGTTCCACATCCTTACTGTTGCATTATTACCAGACTCACAAACATTGAGAAAACAGCAGTTGAATACAGAGTATGTGTAGTGCAACAATCCTTCTCACTTTAAGGTGTGGGAAATGCCTTCTAAATAAGTTGGAATTTATTGTCTTATCAGTTCAGTTCAGTTGTTCAGTCATGTCTGACTCTTTGCAACCCCATGAATCACAGCAGGCAAGGCCTCCCTGTCCATCACCAACTCCTGGAGTTTAACCAAACTCATGTCCATTGAGTTGGTGATGCCATCTAACCATTTCATCCTCTGTTGTCCCCTTCTCCCACCTTCAATCTTTCCCAACATCAGGGACTTTTTAAATGAGTCAGGTCTTCACATCAGGTGGCCAAAATATTGGAGTTTCAGCTTCACTGATTTCCTTTAAGATGAACTGGTTGGATCTCCTTGAAGTCTAAGGGACTCTCAAAAGTCTTCTCCAACACCACAGTTCAAAAGCACCGATTCTTCTGTGCTCAGCTTTCTTTATAGTCCAACTCTCACATCCATACATGACTACTGGAAAAACCATAGTCTTGACTAGACAGACTTTTGTTGACAAAGTGATGTCTCTGCTTTTTAATAAGTTGTCTAGGTTGGTCATAACTTTTCTTCCCAGGAGTAAGCGTCTTTTAATTTCAAGGCTGCAATCACCATCTGCAGTGATTTAGGAGCCCCCAAAAATTAAGTCGACCACTGTTTTCCCATCTATTTGCCATGAAGTGATGGAACTGGATGCTGTGATCTTAGTTTTCTGAATGTTGAGCTTTAAACCATTTTTTTCACTCTCCTCTTTCACTTTCATCAAGAAGCTCTTTAGTTCTTCACTTTCTGCCATAAAGGTGGTGTCATCTGCATATCTGAGGTTATTGATATTTCTCCTGGCAATCTTGTTTCCAGCTTGTGCTTCATCCAGCCCAGTGTTTCTCATGATGTACTCTGCATATAAGTTAAATAAGCAGGGTGACAATATACAGCTTTGATGTACTCCTTTTCCTATTTGGAACCAGTCTGTTGTTCCATGTCCAGTTCTAACTGTTTTATACCTTGTTGTAAAACAACGTTCATCAGACAACATTCTTTATAGGATGTAGTCACTATGAATTTTTTTCCTTATTTTTAAAACCAAGCCTCTTTAATAATTCAGTGCTGAATTAAAAAAACCCACCTTTTACTTCAATCTGCTTGGACAACTCTTCTATTTTCCCTTGCCTAAAATCATCCAGTGGAACTAATGTCAAATCTTCAGATGATCCTTGATCAGGATTGTTGTAATTCTTCAACACTCTTTACAGACCATGATTTTCTTAATCTTCTGCAAAACCCTTCTTTCTTCAAACTTCATGTCACCCAGTCATGATGGCTATCCCTTTCTCCTCTTTCTCATTTTCTCTAAGTAATTAAAGCAGGCATGTCTTGCTACATTCTTGTTATCTAAATCAATAGTACAATATATGTAATATATGTGGTACCTGAAGTCATGTTATACTATAACACTTATGTAATCATATACATATTGATCAGTGCTGCTCTATACTAAGTCCTTAGCTAAGTGTAGACTGACCTAAAAGGTGTCAATTTATTGGTTTACGAGTGGGAAAAAAAATGTTTTTTTTCTGAAAATTGGAATTAAAATTGTGCAGACTTAGAGTGATGTAACAAAAGTTACAAGAGCAACGGTCTATCAGCACAGGTCTACTCTAGTCCCCTCCTCCCTGAAATCCTGGTTTAACCTTTTCTGTATTCCATGCCTTACGTCACTTTCTTTCTAACAATATTGGTGCACTTCTATTCATTGTTTATCATACCTATTCTAACCTTACTTTCCTTTCTTCCAAAAATTGATTTTCCTGGTTAGTACTATACTTTGCATCAGATAGCTACTCTTACGCAACAAACCACTCAAAACATTTTGCCCTTGAAACAACTATTTATCCACAGTTTTTCAAGTTAGTAGTTTATTTTCATTCCAAGTGGGACCTTCCATGCATATTTACTCAATCTCAAGTTAAATATGCAGCTTTCTTGACCTTGGCTGTCTGCTCTACACATCACTGATATATCTGCTCTGACTTAGGAATTGTTTCATGGTTCTTCATTAACCGTGGGGCTGGCTTAGGGCTGGTCTCATGATATTGCCAGGGATCCCAAGATAGAAAGAAGGCATGCCAATCTCCTTGACATTAAAACATGAAACTTAAACATTACCACTTCAGCCACATTTGTTGAGCAAAGCAAGTCACAGGGACAGCCCGAAGAAAATAAAAATAAATGGATTCCATAGCTTAATGGGAGAGGGTATTGGGTTACTTTGGGTTACTTTGCAAGGGGTATGGAGTCAGGAGGAGTGTAACTACTTTGTAATCTACTACAAACTAACCCTTATGAGATCTCAGCTGCTTGGCTCTCTTATCTCAGTGCCCCATCTGTTCCTCTGTACGAGCCTGCGGCACAGCTGAGCAGAATCCTTTCACAGTAGAAATTAATTTCATGACAATATTACTGTTACTATATTGAGGTGGACTTTTCATAGTCCTCAGACACTCTTTGGATCTTCCTGTGAAGACTCTCTTGAGTCTCTCATTGTCAATTTCAAAAACTCTTCACTCTCCATGAGCCACATATACAACCGCTTCAAACCTGTGAGAGAATAAAATCAACATGTGATGCTTTATTCTATGAGCTCAGGTGTGATCATGCTTTGTTACAGCTCAGTAATATTGAAAGATCTGGGTGGGAAAATATATGCCACATTTTATAAAGAAGGGAATATGATCTGAAAAATGGCATTATTGTGGTGCCAGTTACTTGCAACTCATAAAATGCATCATTTAAATGAATCATTTAAACAAACAGCACAGTCAATATCTCTAGGGTAGAAAAATGTGAAAAAGCCAAAACTCACCTCTCTCAAGTATTAGTTGGAAACACAGGCAAAGTGTTATCTTTTCTCAACATCTGCTTATTAATATGCAAAATATATAAAAAGGTAGAACAAAATGACTGGTAGTGTTTCTTATAGCAAGAAATATTCAGCTAAGGAATGTGATCTGGAAATATAAAAATTTGCAAGTTTAATGTTCTGAAGGAATAAAACAAAACAGACTGATGTTTAATGGACAAATATTTTAAAAACACTTTTCATAGACATATTTTGCTAATGTATTTTCAAAGCTTCATTTTTTTTCTTTTACTATAAGTACATCTAAAGAAAGACAAAACTGTTTTATAATACATATCCATCTGTTACTTATTTTATGCTTTGTTACAGTAACATATTTTCATAGTTCTAGTATAATCACTTCTCTGTAAACAATTATAAAACATTTAGGATTTCAGTAATTCAAAAAAATGAAGAGTATACAGATACAGTAATACTTCTAAGCATGAAGAACATAATGCTTCAGCTGTCATGAATACTTAGCTTTCAGGATGGCCAGCTAAAGTTTATTTTCAACATTTCTTGCATTATCAGATTTTAACTTTCTATTAAATATCCACTTCCTCCAAAGACAGAAAGAAGACTGATACTTTGTTCTTTTTCTAAGATAAATTCAGTGGGATTCATGGCCAGTGTGTTGCAATGATACCATGCCTGAACATATCTCTACTGCAAATGCAGAGCTATCATAGAAAATATATAAAAAGAAAAACTGAAAAAGATACACACAGGAGAAACATTGCATTAAAAGTTTGATTAAACACTTAGAACTTCTGTATGAAAATTAGAAGGCAACTCAACCTTTCCACCTCACACCCACTTCTGTACACACACACTTTGGGGGCTATTTCTTCCCATAACTTTGGGCTAGATTTGAAGCAGGTTCTTTTTTCCATCACACACAGACAATGAAAAACCCTCCAATGTCATCTAGTCACATAATGGTCTTATCTCGGTAATTAATATATCCAGCCCTCTGTCATAACTGAACATAAATGGAATAGTCTCTTCTTTCCTCAGGCCCTCAGCTACAGGAAGACAAGGAGGGCAGCTTCTTCTTTCTTCTTTCCTATTGCTTCCACCTCTCATCTCTTTCTTTTTGCTTCCCAAGTTTTATTGAGATATAATTGACATATAACACTGTATTAGTTGAAGACGTAAAGCACCGTGATTTGACCTAACATAAAGAAGCAATTACCGCAATAAGTTTAAGTGAACATCCATCATCTTATATAGATACAAAATTTAAGATATTATTAAATAAATATTTTTCATGAGGAAAGCTCTTAGGATTTACTCTCTATACCATTTTCATATGTAACATAGAGCAGTATTGATTATATTTATTATTTCTCATATTTATCTTTTCTTTTACAGTAGGGTCCTTGTTGGTTATCTATTTGAAACGTAACAATATGTACATGTCAATCTCAAACTCCTAATCCTCACCCTCCCCTTCCTACCTGGTGACCATTAATTTGTGCTCTAAATCTGTAAATATATTTCTCTTTTGTAAATAAGTGCATTTGTACTCTTTTTTTTTTTTTTTTAGATTCTGCATATAAGCAAGGAGGCAAGGATTGAAAAAAATGCAAGAAATGTTTAACAAAGGCCTAGAGGCACTAGAGAACAAAAAACAGATGAACCATACAACTGAATTGAAAAATAAGCTAGAAGTAATCAATTTCAGAATAACAGGCAGAAGAGTTGATAAATGATGTGGAAAACAGAATGTTGGAGATCACTGCCTCTTCACCTCTTTCTAACCCATGCTGCATTCAACCCGTGCAAAGTATTAGAAGACAGGGGAGGAAGGGAAGAGAGGAAACAGAAGCATGCAAACTACATGTTGACTGAAACCATGGCAAGCTCTGGTGCTTTCTGCACTTGGCTGCTATTAAAACTGACTTTGTCTTACCGTATATGTGTTCTCTAGAGAATCTTTCATCTCCCATGTCACATTTGTATCCAACAAAGACACTACTCTACTTGCTGGGCACTAACAACTCTAGGGGTGCACCTCACATCATCTACAGGGAGATTCCTAGCCATTTCCTGGGCCTTCTAGACCAGAATCTAATGACATCTACTTTTCAGCTCTCCCACATGGATGATATTTTTCTGCATCCTGCAGACACTGGTGCATGCTTCAACCTGAAAGATTCTGGCAGTACAAGCCCATTCCTAACCAGTTCCATGTACTTTGCTCCATCGTCAGGACTGCCAGCCAGTCATCACCTCACATCTTTCTTTTCCTGAGAAATTGTTAGAATACAGACTCTGACAGTGCCAGATTCCTGGGCTGCATGTACATTCTCTCTGTGGTCTCTGTAGGTTTCCAAACATAAGATCAAAGTGGAATACTCCCCAACTACCTCCCCATATGCAGACTCACTCCAGCATGGAAAAGGGCAGCTCAGGCACTCTGGCTGTCCTTTCCTAATCCACATCCCTAATCTCCAGTTACTTACTCAGCCTCTCCAAACTAGTTCATAAACTGAAGATCAGTTGCCAATTAAAGTACTAGTTGTCAGACACTTTACTTTCCTGAAAGGGTGATTACTGCCTAACATCTCACTTTGGAAAACATCAGCTAAAACTCAGGTGAAACTGGGACTAACATAGTTATGATTCTATTTTAAACACATTGTTACAGATGTTCTAGATGCCAAAACATGAGTAGGGATTGCAGCATCAGGCCTTCTGAATTTCTGAGGACTTTCAGGTTCAAATTGGAAATGACTGATGGGAAAGCAGATCTGGAAGTGAGCTGATGTCTAAGATGGCTAGACAAGTGAAGACCAGATCATGCCTGGAAAGCTGAAACCACAGTAGGACCTCTGATTCAAGATTTACTGAGCCTCATGAGCCTAAGGAAGAGGGAAACTGTGGGGAGCGAGCTCCGCCCCTGGCAAAGGTCACGAGGAAGGAGGCTTGGCATACGTAAAGGCGGGATCAAGCCTCAGGAGTCTCCCTGGAAATTCTCGAGCAATCTACCCCCAAAACCAGAGTCTGCCTACTTTCTGCTTTGTGCTTTCACCTACACCTCTGACTTTATGGGGGGCTGTCCCCCACTACCTCTCTCTGAAAAAAGAGTTAGCTTACAGCTCCAGTTAATAATTCCTGGGTGTGACAGTGTTTCAACCTACAAACTCCTTTGGAAGTCCTCTAGCCTTCCTGAATAGGTTTTCCGGCCACATGTGATTGCTCAGAGCCTCCCAACCGTGAGAGACATGAGATGTTCTAAACTGTCTAAATACAGATTCCTTTGAGCAGGTAAAAGATTGATTAGAAATTGTATTGGTGAAGGGATTTTCACTTGTTGGGCCAATGTTTGCTGCTAAGTTTCCATATCCCTTGCCTGCTGTGTCCCTGGCAGTGTATTGATTAATATAATTGGTGTAAGTAGTAGCTTTAATGTTTGTAACCTGGGACCCTTGAGTTAATTCTTTTTTTTTTGTTATAGCCCACCACACCTTTGCTCTGTAGGAATGCAACTTTATTTAATGCTTTTTGGAGGCTGGCGCCTGACTTTAGAATAATCACCTTTAGAGAAAAAGGCCTCTGGGCCAGAAGATGATGCAAATCACCTGAACTTTTGCATATGATAAGTTTGCAGGAAGAAAGCCTGGCTTACTGCAAGACTCTACCCCTTCCCCCATTATCCTCTATACATAACTTAAGGTATAAAAACTACTTTGGAAAATAAAGTGCGGGCCTTGTTCACCAAAACTTGGTCTCACCATGTCGTTCTTTCTCTTACCTTCTGGCTGAATTATTCAGCCTCTTTTCTCCACTGAATTTCCTCACTGAGCTATCCTTATTCTATTACTCTTTATATCCTTAATTAACGTTTAATTAAGCAGTTGTTTCCTGATCCTCGCTGACGCCATCTCTCCTTCGAATACCCTGGATCAGCCGGGGCTGGACCCCGGCAAGAAACATTGTCAGCTGGGAAAATTTATAATTCCACAATGAAAAGAGAAACAATTAATGTATTTCTCTTAGAAACAGATCAATCAATCAGGAAGAATTTTAGTAAGATGATAGACACTGTGAACAAGAGAATTAAAGCACTAAATTTAATGAAATTTAAATTAAAAATACACAAAATTTAAACAATAGAGCATTTTAATGATTGATATTAAAGATTTTGATAAAACATTGTGATTAAAAATTAGCATTTAATACAATTAAATCAGTTTTATATACATATACATATGTATGTGTGTATATTATATCCCAAAATGTCTTCAGCTAAAAGAAAATTAAAACACTGTGACATGATTATTATTTTTAATTTGTGCTTCCATTTTTCTAAGGCTGTAGTCAAATCTTTTCATGTGTCTTATATTTGCAGATACTAATATTCCATAGTGAAGGTATCAGACTTCAAGTCTTATTTTAAAATACACAAATAATTTCATACAAACTGACTAACAGTTTTAAAGCAAGGTACAAGGATTTTCAAGTATCCTAGAAACTTATGCTCAGTGTGATAGGAAATGAAATGAAAATTCATGAAGATTGTTTGTAACATCATATTTGATTTCAAGGGCCAGAGATGCTGAGATAATTAGAAAGACATATAGCAAAATTTATGTCAAAGAAATGGTAAAATGGATAATCATGGGCAAAGCAAGAAATTGATTGATAAGACATGCCTGTCCAAAGAACACTGTGCAAAATAGAATTAAAGAAACAGTCAACATTTTAAATCTGCTATTTCAGTTATAAATATTACAAATTACAGGATTATCCATCATACATTGCTGAAACTACAGTTGTGAATCCAGTGATTTTTTTGGTAATTCAGCTTGGAAGTATAAAAAGAATCCCTAAAGTCACAGTATACTGCAATTATTTGTCAGTTTGTAGAAATGGAAAAGGAATTTTTAAACAATATACAGTGGTGGTACTGTACTTGTACAAATGAGAATAGGGAAATCTAAATATTTGTCAAATAAGAGGTTTCAGTCCACATTTCTTATTGTGATGTAAAGAAAGGTGTTCTGGCCAACAATGTATGGACCATTAAGAGACGATGCTGTTAAGCTCAGGTGATTACCAACCATATTAGGAGCAGATCATTGACTATTTGTTATTTTTTGCAGCTTTATGAATAAGGTGGTGGACATAAAATTGGTTATTTTTCATTGTGTATTTAATTGATTTTATTATGGGGAAGTTTATCTTATTGACATTGTAAGAATTTTAATAATATTGTAACTGAACCTTTCAATATGAAAGATTTATGTCAGGTGCAATATGAAAGATTGTTTTAAGAAGAGACAATATATTGAAATAAAAATTCATATATCAATGATCATTTACACTAATTTGGCTAAGAGTATACGGTCTCAGTGTTCAGACATCTCAGGAAATTCATTAAAGTTTTTGTTTGTTTTTACACATGTGTTTCTAGACATCTGTGTTTGAATACTCTCAGTGAACAACAATTTTCTTTTAGACATAGAACCATGCAGACACATTTATACAAGCAATATTGAGCCAAGTATCTCTTCATTATTGAATAATCATAAAAATTACAAGACTTCTCATTAAATAATTTATTTTCTAATGAGCATTTTTGCAATATTTGAATTCATTTCCACAATTTATTTGTTATTTTTATTTCACAATTTAATTTTTAATTTAGTAAAGTTGTTTTGTTAACTTTTATTCATGAAAGTGTTACTGGTTTTCCATTAATACTAATGATATAAAACATTAACTTTAAATATATTTTGTAACTAAACTTTATAAAGCATTTAATACTAGGTAGATTATAACATACATTGTCATAGTTATTGCAAGATTGTATAATTGGTAAATACACAAAGTTTTGGAAACATTTTGCTATACAATAATGCCTTATACATATTTTCATGTTCCTTTTATAGAAGAAAGTGTTAGTCATACAGTCGTGTCTGACTCTTTGAGACTCCATGGACTCTAGACAACCAGGTTCCTCTGTCCATGGAATTCTCCAAGCAAGGAGCGGGTAGCCATTACCTTCTCCAAGAGATCTTCACAACCCAGGAATCAAACCTGGGTTTCCTGCGTTACAGATGGATTCTCTACCAGCTGAGCCACCAGGAATAAGAAACTATGCAAAAGAGGGGAGAAAGGAGGAAAAATATTGAATTTTCTAATCTATATTGGGTGCTATAGTTTTCATTTTGGACCAGCTATTTCATTTAATTCCTATGAAAAATATAATATTTACTTATGTATCTCTAGTTAAGGCAGAATGTAAAGACTAGAATGTCTAATAACTCAAAGTTCAATTAATAACAAATTCTATGAAACACACTTGAAATCTGAGTGTTCGTACTCTACAGTATTTTGCTTTAAGTGGACATATTGAATGGGTCAGTTTATATAAACAGTGTGATTCCTTACTCCAAAGTATATCCACAGAAGAGGTAGACATAATAAAAAACATTATGTTTCAAAAACACTGTGAATCTTGTATAGCAGCAAAGGTTATACTGCTCTAAGTATCCAGAAGACAAAGAAGAGGAAGTGACTATTGCTCATGACCTAAGGTTGTCTGGAGCCTTCAGACAGAAGACAATAAAAGGTCAGTCAAAGTAGAGAGATGAGTAGAAGGACAAAAAGAAAGAATATATCATAATTTCACAATGACCTAATAAGCAATTCCAACATTAAATTTATATGAAGAATAAAGTCATAAAATAGCTCTGTAGTAGATATCTCAGTTGAGATGTTTGCTGCCATGTACTTTCTCCCTGCCATGTGCCATGTAGTGGAGTCATTAACTGGTTCTACCCGATTGCCTGAGAAAACAGAGCATATGGTTTTTAGGTTGGTGCATTGAAAACAGTGCATCAACAGTGATATGGCTCTGTTTACCCCACTGTGGCAACATATGAGACCTCCTGATGCCAGTGTTCATGATCAAAGTGTCCTAAGTGCATGTTCTTTATTTCTTATTTGTCATGGAGTACTGCACCACCTGCATTAGGACCTGTATTGTTGATAAATAAATCTTTAGTGAGTTAAGTCACAGATTTAGGAATTAGTTACTATCACAAACCATGGATATTCTAATACAATAAATACAATTATAATTAAAATGATGAAGTAGAAAAATTTTTGCAAACTAAGAGAGGAGCTAATGCCAATAATGTAAAAACCCCACAAAAATCAATTAGAAAGTGATTAACCCCTGATAGATAGAAGTTTCTGAATATGAATTTGCAACATAAATAACTTCAAATTTTGTGAATAGATACTCTATTTTTTTTGTTAGCAACTATAGAATTGAAGATTTAAACATATGATTTATCTATCTTCAAAAGTAATATTCCAAATGATAAGGCCAAATACGAGCAAAACACCACAAAATGCTGCAGTGGAATTCTATGGTAGAAGGAGCATAGTTTCTCTTTGTTTTCTCCATTGGATGCTTGAACATTTCCTGTATATTTTCAATAGGCATTCAATTATTTTGTTATCAGAAAGATATTATCATTCAAAAACTGAAATCATAAGCAATTTAGAAGTACTTAAATAATATTAAATTAATGTCTATATGGTAAGAACTTTTATAGGCACAAAAACATTTCAAGAACGCCAAAGGAATAATATATTTTAAAAGTATTTGAGTCATTAACCTATCATTAATAAATTAAGAGAAAAGTACAAAATGTTTTGTGTGAATGTGAAACAAGATTCAAAACTTGCAAACAGAATGATAAGATTATTTTAACAACCAACAAGTATCTGAATGTCAAGGCAGGTAGAAGAAGGACACAAAGAAAATAAAGAAAAATATATATAGTTCTGGTTCAGGTCTAGGGACACTTCCAGGTCTGGGAGAGGGAAGGGGTGGAGCTTTGTGCCTGTTTAGTTCTGGTTTCACCTGACCTGAGCAATGAAATTTGACTCACACAGCAACTGTTCCTGCTGCACCCTTGGTTGTATGACACTCTCTGCAGTGACTTGGCAGTGCTTCCTTTGTAACTAAAATATATCTTACTAAGAAGAGAAAGACTGTAATAAATTGTCATCTTTGCCTTAAAAATATGACCAGAAGAGAGGAGTCACGTCTTGAGTGAACTTCACACATTGAAAATTTCACGAGGGACTTTTCTAGTAGCTGTGGAAGCTGTAAAAACAGATTAAATTCTAGTGGAAGAGATATCATTCAGTTCAGCTCAAGTCACACAGTTGTGTCTGACTCTTTGCAATCCCATGGACTGCAGCACGCCAGGCTTCCCTGTCCATTACCAACTCCTGGAGCCTACTCAATCTCATGTCCATCACATCAGTGATGCCATCCAACCATCTCCTTCTCTCTTGTCCCCTTTTCCTCCCCTCTTCAATTTTTCCCAGAATCAGGGTCTTTTCCAATGAGATATCATACAAGTTTTGTAAAAAAGACCAAGATGGATACAGCACTGCCTCTATAATTCGAACATTTCAGTCTCTTAAGTTTCAGCAGGGACATGAAACAAAAGTGAAGTGTCCACAACTGACCACATGAAAACTCTCAAGGGAATATTCTATCTTCTGGATATCACATTTAAAAGTCTCTCTTGCTGAAAAGAAACTTTCTCAAGGAGGCTTTTGTCTGAACACTCTAAAATAAGTCTCCTGTGAACTTAGACAGTCTGTGCGGTATGTCTGCATTGTTTCTCACTCAAGGGGAAGTTCTGAGCAAACCATTGAATGTGTTTTGTTAGTTTAAATTCTAGCTGATTCATATGAATGTATGGCAAAAACCACCACAATATTGTAAAGTAATTAGCCTCCAATTAAAATTTAAAAAAAATTCTAAATTGTTTTTTGGATTATAGAAAATGTGTTCATCTTCAGTTTGAAGAAAAAACAAAATAAGGCACCAGTTTAAAAAACAAACAAACAAACAAACCAACAATTAAACCTCTGGCAACCAAAAAGACCACAAACTATAAAAAGCCCCAGCCCCCCCACCAAAAAAGAAAAAAAATACAAACTTATTTGAAGTCTTGGGACTGTAATTCAAGGATCCTAGATTCCAGAGGAAACCACAATAATGTCCTGGGCAGAGTTTTTTTTTGTTTGTTTGTTTTTTAATAGGCTAAAAGGAGGAAGTTAATAGACTTACCCAAGTCATTTGAATCAGAGAGTAAGATTAGTCTATACAAACAATTCAGTTATGGCGTGGGTATGGATCGTGAACAGTTCCATCAGATCTTTGTTAGTAGACTATATGTTTCCTGTCAATAAAATGGGGAAAAGCCTGAGGAATTACTTCTTGAAGGACTCAAGTTGCCTGGGAAGCTAGTAATTCTGCACCCATGCTCCTTCTATGGAAATCAAAAGGGTGAAGCCAGCCCACAGTAGTATGCCTGTGTCTGGATTGGTCATCTCCAACTAAGACACAGGTTATTTGATGCAAGTCAGAGATGACTTAGATCATAGGTTTATATCACACAATTATATTCTTCTACAAAGTAGAGGGAGTCCTCAGTGATCTTGGGAAAATACTCAGCTCTGGCCCATAATTCTGCAAGGAGCTAAGGTTCCGGATTCCAGATTGTGGATGCCAAAGAGTAAAAAAAACAGTGACAAAGGGAAATTTTTTTTTACAGGAGTGCTACTAGGTGGGGAGATTACAGAGGAGGATTAGAGGAATCAGAAAAATAGAATGGCAACACAGTGAGTCCTAGATAAGCAGGCGTCAAAGGAGAATGAGCAGAGAAAGAGGGCTCTTGATTTTTTTTTTTTCTTTTTTGAGTTTTTAGTTGAAAGTAGAGGTCTTTATTTGCAGCAGTGAACTTGGACACAGTATCTTGAAGTGAAGCAAGTTGAGATTTTTAAACCTTTGAGTTTCATGATCTCCTTGGGAGCCTTCAGCTTATGAATTTAAATAGGTTTACTACTCTGTTTAGTTTTAGACCAATTGGCCTCTAACTGTGCATCCCAAATGATCAACTTTTCAGTTTCAAAAGTTCCCCATTGTGACTAGGCCAATTTTATGTCATCTATGGTATGTATTGCCATTGGTTTGCTCACCTAGACAAGCACAACAGGAAACCCCCAGCTTTTTTTACATGTACCCTGCAGGAGTCCCAGATGGGGAAAAATCCTCCCCTATACAGTGTTAGGCTATAAATGTCCCATTATAGTGAACTCAGAGAAAGGGAACAAACCCTTAACCAATTAGTTTAAAAATGACATCTAAACTAAAGGTCTGAACCTTAACCAAAGAGGAAGGTTCAAGACTGAGAGGACTTATCCAAGTCTTGCACCACCAGGTAGGTGACAGAGCACAGGGGGCTCACACAAGTACCTTGCTCAAATTCACGGCAGCTTTGGAGATGGGCAGAAGACCTCTTCAGATCCCACTTCTGATACCAAAAATGTCAACTGATAGGAACATGAACTGTAAAGAAGCAAAAGGACAATGCATTAGGGGGTCTTAGTATTGTTATTTGGGGATCACAGATTCTAGAAGAAACCAGAATAGTGTCCCATCAGTGGAAAATGGGCAGGCGTTTTTACAGGAAAATGAAGGACGTTAATACAGGTTTACATAAGCTGTTTACCAATAATTTGAATTGGAAGGTAAAATTATTTTTTATATTCAAATGGGTTATTGGATGCATCTCATTCATTACTAGGGGTAATTATATTTTCCTTGGCCACACAAAGTCCAGTTTTTAGTATTATTCTGTTACGCAACTCAGTTACAATTCAGCAGTTTTCATATTGAATGTTTAGCAAAATTCCAGCATGGAAAACAAATATAGAGGTTCTCAGGTCACATCACAGTCATCCAGACATAATTTTTTTCATTTTTCCAAAATGTAGTCATTCATATCAAGGGTTTTTAAACTGAAACTCTAGGGGTGAAATACAGCATCAGTTCACTTCAGTCAGTCATGTCTGACTTTTTGCGACCACATGGACTGCAGCATGCCAGACTTCCCTGTCCACCACCAACTCCAGCAGCTTGCTCAAACTCATGTCCATCGAGTCGAGGATGCCATCCAACCACCTCATCCTCTGTTGTCCCCTTCTTCTCTTTCCTTCAATCTTTCCCAGCACCAAGGTCTTTTCCATTGAGTCAGTTCTTTGTACCAGGTGGCCAAAGTACTGGAGTTTCAGCTTCAGTATCAGCCCTTCCAATGAATATTCAGGACTGATTGATTTCCTTTACGATTGACTGGTTTGATCTCCTTGCAGCCCAAGGGACTCTCAAGAATCTTCTCCAGCACCACAGTTCAAAAGTGTCAATCTTTGGTGTTCAGCTTTCTTTATGGTCCAACTCTCAAATCCATATATGACTGCTGGAAAAACCACAGCTTTGACTATATGGAGCTTTGTCAGCAAAGTAATGTCTCTGCTTTTTAATATGCTGTCTAGGTTGATTATAACTTTTTTTAGAAGGAGCATGTGTCTTTTAATTTCAAAGTTGCAGTCACAATCTACAGTGATTTTGGAGCCCAAGAAAATAAAGGCTGTCACTGTTTCCATTGTTTCTCCATCTATTTGCCATGAAGTGATGGGACCAGATGCCATGATCTTAGTTTTCTGAATGTTGAGTTTTAAGCCAGCTTTTTCACTCATCTCTTTCACTTTCATTGAGACGCTCTTTAGTTCCTCTTCAGTTACTGCCATAAGGGTGGTGTTATCTGCATATCTGAAGTTATTGACAATTTTCCAGGTGAAAATTGATGTCAGGTTGTGCTTCATCCAGCTTGGCATCCAGTTCTACATCATTCAACTACATGTAAATAAGCAGTTATATAAGCAGAGTGACAATATACAGCCTTGATGGACTCCTTGTCCAATTTGGAACCAGTCTGTTGTTTCATGTCTTGTTCTAACTATTTGCTTCTTGACCTGAATGCAGATTTCTAAAAAGGCAGGTTAGGTGATCTGGTATTCCCAGCTCTTAACAATTTTCCAGATTGTTGTGATCCATACAGTCAAATGATTTAGCCTAGGGGCTTCCTTGGTGGTTCATTTGGTAAAGAGTCTGTTGGCAATGAAAGAGACCCAGGTTCAATCCTTGGGTTGCGAGGATCCCCTGGAGAAAGAATTGGCAAACTACTCCTGTATTCTCGCTTTGGAGAATCCTATGGGCAGAGAGCAAATAGTTCATGGGGTTGCAAGAGTCAGACAGGACTGATCAACTAAACCTAAACTAACCTAATGAAGAAGTAGTAGATGTTTTTATGGAACTCTTTTGCTTTTTTGATGATCCAGCGGATGTTGGCAATTTGATCTCTGGTTCCTCTGACTTTTCTAAATTCAGCTTGAACATCTGGAAGTTCACAGTTCACATGCTGTTGAAGCCTAGCTTGGAGAATTTTGAGCATTACTTTGCTAGCGTGTGAGATGAGTGGAATCATGTGATAGTTTGCACATTTTTTACATTGCCTTTCTTTGGGATTAGTATGAAAACTGATCTTTTCCAGTCCTGTGGCCACTGCTGAGTTTTCCAAATTTCCTGGCATATTGAGTGCAGCACTTTCACAGCATCATCTCTTAGGATTTGAAAGAGCTTAGCAGGAGTTCTATTGCCACCACTAGATTTATTTCTAATGATGCTTCCTAAGAGCCATTTGATTTTGCACTCCAGGATGTCTCGCTCTAGGTGAGTGATCACACCATCTTGGTTATCTGGGTCCTTTAGATCTTTTTTGTATAGTTCTTCTATATATTGTTGCCACCTCTTCTGAATATTTTCTGCTTCTGTTAGGTCCATACCATTTCTGTCCTTTATTGTGCCCATCTTTACATGAAATGTTCCCCTGGTATCTCTAATTTTCTTGAGGTTTCTAGTAATTCCCATTTTATTTTTTTCCTTCTATTTCTTTGCATTGATTACTGAGGAAGGCTCTCTTATCTCTCCTTGCTATTCATTGGAACTCTTCACTCAGATGGATATATCTCCCGTTTTCTCCTTTGTCTTTCACTTTTCTTCTTTTCTCAGCAATCTGTAAGCCCTCCTCAGACAGTCAATTTTAATTTTTGCATTTCTTTTTCTTGAGGATGGCCTTGATCCCTGCCTCCTGTACAGTGTCACGAACACCCGTCCATAGTTCTTCAGGCACTCTGTCTAATCAGATCTAATCCTTTGAATTGATTTCTCACTTTCACTGTATAATGATAAGGGATTTGATTTAGATCATATCTAAATGGTCCAGTGGTCTTCCCTACTTTCTTCAATTTAAGTCTGAATTTGGCAATATGAAGTTCATGATCTGAGTGACAGTCAAATTCCAGTCTTGGTCTTGTTTCTGCTGACTGTATAGAGCTTCTCCATCTTTGGCTCAAAGAATGTGATCAATCTGATTTTGGTATTGATGATCTAATTATGTCCCTGTGTAGAGTCTTCTCTTGTGTTGTTGCAAGATGTTGTTTGTTATGACCAGAGTGTTCTCTTGGCAAAACTCTGTTAGCCTTTGCCCTACTTCATTTTGTATTCCATGGCCAAACTTGCCTGTTACTCCAGGTATTTCTTGACTTCCTATTTTTGCATTCCAATCCTCTATGATGAAAAGGACATTTTTTTTTTTTTTTTTTTGGTGTTAGTTCTAGAAGGTTTTGTAGGGCTTCATTTAACTTCACCTTTTCATGTTAGTGGCTGCAGCACAGACTGGGATTGTTGTGATATTGAGTGGTTTGCGTTGGAAATGAACAGAGGTCATTCTGTCATTTTTGAGATTGTACCTGTTACTGCATTTTAGAGAGTTTTGTTGACTATGCAGGCTGCTCCATTTCTTCTAAGGGATTCTTTCCCACAGTAGTATATGTAATTGTCATCTGAATTAAATTCACCCATTCCATTTTAATTCATTGAGTCCTAAAAAGTTGATGTTCACTCTTATCATCTCCTGTTTGACCACTTCCAATTTACCTTGATTCATGGATCTAACTTTCTATGATCCTGTGCAATATCGTTCTTTACAGCATTGGACTTTACTTGCATCACCAGTAACATCCACAACTAGGTGTTGTTTTGCTTCAGTTCAGCCTCTTCATTCTTTCCTGAGATATTTCTCCACTTTTCTCCAGTAGTATATTGGGCATCTACTGGCTTGGCAGTTCATCTTTCAGTGTTTTGTTTCATTTTGTTTTGTTTTGCTTTTTCATACTGTTCATGGAGTTCCCAAGGTAAGAATACTGAAGCAGATTGCCATTCCCTTCTCCAGTGGAACATGTTTTGTCAGAACTCTGCACCATGACACATCTCTCTTAGTTGGCCCTGCACAGCATCGTTCATAGTTTCACTGAGTTAGACAAAGCTGCAATCCACATGATCAGATTGGTTAGTTTTCTGTGATTGAGGTTTTCCATTCTGTCTGCCTTCTGATGGATAAGGATGAAAGGTTTGTAGAAGCTTCCTGATATTAGGGACTAGTTGTGGGTAAATCTGGGTCTTACAACACACCAACATGTAATCTGGGAAATACAACATACCACTTGTTTTTGCAGTATGAGCTAAAAATAGTTGTTAGTTTTTCAATTATTAGAAGATAACCAAAACAAATAATTTAACAATTGAAAATTATACAGAATTCAAATTTAAATACTTGTGGATATAATCCTCATTACTTCATGGCAACTAGATGGGGAAAAAGTGGAAAGAGTGACAGACTTTATTTTGGGGGGCTCCAAAATCACTGCAGGTGATGACTGCAGCAATGAAATTAATAGCTTGCTCCTTGGAAGGAAAGCAATGGCAAAACTAGACAGCATATTGAAAAGCAGAGATATCACTCTGCTGGTCAAAGTTCATATATTCAAAGCTGTGGTTTTTCCAGTAACCAATTGTGGTGCTGAAGAAGATTCTTGAGAGTCCCGTGGACAGGAAGTGGTCAAGCCAGTTGCTTCTAAAGGATATCAGCCCTGAATATTCATTGGAAGGACTGATGCTGAAGCTAAAACTCTAATATTTTGACTACTTAATGGGAAGACCCAACTCATTGGAAAAGACCTTGACACTGGGAAAGATTGAGGGCAGGAGGTGAAGGGGCAACCAAAGATGAGATGGTTGAATGGCATCATTGACTCAATGGACATGAGTTTGAGCAAACTCTGGGAGATAGTGAAGGTCAAGGAAGCCTGGTGTGTTGCAGTCCATAGGGTTACAGAGAGTTGGCATGACTTAGTTACTAAAAAACAACAAATACCATCATTTTGGAACACAAACTTATCCATTTATAGATTGTCTATAGCTGCTTTCACCCTGAGATGGTGCACTTGAGGAATTGTAAGGCTTTGTAGCCAAAATTATTCACTATCTGGCCCTTTACAGAAAGAGTTTGTTGAACACTGATTACTATTTTACCCGAAAAAACCTTAAATTCATAATTCTTTTTTTTTTTTTTAATTTACAAAATAGTTCAATTTCCATAACTTTCAACCTCTTGCTTAGCTAGAAATTATAGATTTGGGGTGGGAATCAAATTAGCATCTACTGTGTTAACAGGCAAAAAATTGGCACTTACCAAGAGCATTGTCAATGACTGGACAACAAAGGCATTTGCCATCTGCCACTATGGAGATTGAACCCTGTGCTACTATAGCTGTTGACTTTCAACAACCCCTGAGGGAGTTCAGGGTGGAGTGTGGTGCTCTGTGCTCCAGGGAATCTGGTAGGACATGTCTATAGATAGTTGGATGTTTTTAGGAACAGATTTTATGATCTCATTCCTTGTATCTCTTCATATCTAGAGAAGCACTAAATCCCTTCATGGTGATATCACACCCTCATGACTAACAAAAGCCTTTTGTAAATTGAGTGCTTCATGGTATTGAACTCCTCCTTCAACAAAACTTTATATATTGACTTTCCCCCACTACAGCTTTGGAGTACTCTCTCAGAGCTATCTGAGATGCTGCCTTTTAGGCTGCAGTCCTCATTTTGCCCCAAACTCACAACTCTCAAGTAGTATTTCTTTTTTTTTAGTCGACAACTTCCTGAAAATAATTTCAGAAGGCAGTCAAAAGAAGTGTTAAAGCCCGTGCCATGAAATTTACAATGCCACAAGAAAGGAAGGGCCTAGAATATTCAGCTGCAGCATGACCTGACTCCTAACCTCACATTCCATATTATAGATGTAATGTAGGTGGAAAAAAAAAAAAAAAAAAGCTCTGAAATTTAAGCATTCCTCTTAAAGTTAACTAAACTTTGAGGGAAAAAAGTAGACTAAAGTCTGGTTCAGCAGGTTTGAGGAATTAAGCCCATGCAATAGATAGGGATCTCAGTTAAGGTTACTTGGACCATCAGGCGGTTATCTTTTCTAAATCCATGCTGGATTGGAGAAAACAAATGCCAAGGACACCTTTTACCTTTATCTGATAAGGAACTTGGCTTTCCAGGTGGCTCAGTGGTAAAGAATCTGCCTGTCAATGCAGGAGATCAGGGTTTGATTTCTGGATCTGGAAGATTTCTTAGAGAAGGGAATTGCAACCCACTCCAGTATTCTTGCCTGGAAAATAATATGGACAGAGGAGCCTGGTAGACTACAGTCCATGGAGTCGCAAAGAGCTGAATGTGACTGAGCACGAACGCACATACCATAAGGAGATCTAGAATTCCAGATAGCATTCTGAAAGATAAGGGCAAGTCACCAATGGATGAAGGGTAATTCTTCACAAAAACAATCAATGCCAGAAGAGCAGAGAACTGCATTCACCAAACAAATCAGGAAATAAACTATGCTATTTATATTTTGGAGAAGGCAATGGAACCCCAAATAAAATATTTTAAAAAATATTTCTAAATTTGATAAAATATTTATAATAATGTTTATAACCAGTCAAATTGCTATCAGTTTAGTTCGGATAAGTTCAGTCACTCAGTCGTGTCTGACTCTTTGCAACCCCATGAATCACAGCACGCCACTCCCTGTCCATCACCAACTCCCGGAGTTCACTCAGACTCACGTCCATCAAGTCAGTGATGCCATCCAGCCATCTCATCCTCTGTCGTCCCCTTCTCCTCCTGCCCCCAATCCCTCCCAGCATCAGAGTCTTTTCCAATGAGTCAACTCTTTGCATGAGGTGGTCAAAGTACTGGAGTTTCAGCTTCAACATCATTCCTTCCAAAGAAATCCCAGGGCTGATCTCCTTCAGAATGGACTGGTTGGATCTCCTTGTAGTCCAAGGGACTCTCAAGAGTCTTCTCCAACACCACAGTTCAAAAGCATCAATTCTTCGGCACTCAGCCTTCTTCACAGTCCAACTCTCACATCCATACATGACCACAGGAAAAACCATAGCCTTGACTAGACAGACCTTTGTTGGCAATGTAATGTCTCTGCTTTTGAATATGCTATCTAGGTTGGTCATAACTTTCCTTCCAAGGAGTAAGCGTCTTTTAATTTAATGGCTGCAGTCACCATCTGCAGTGATTTTGGAGCCCCCAAAAATAAAGTCTGACACTATTTCCACTGTTTCCCCATCTATTTCCCATGAACTGATGGGACCAAATGCCATGATCTTTGTTTTCTGAATGTTCAGCTTTAAGCCAACTTTTTCACTCTCCACTTTCACTTTCATCAAGAGGTTTTTTAGTTCCTCTTCACTTTCTGCCATAAGGGTGGTGTCATCTGCATATCTGAGGTTATTGATATTTCTCCCAGAAATCTTGATTCCAGCTTGTATTTCTTCCAGTCCAGCATTTCTCATGATGCACTCTGAATATAAGTTAAATAAGCAGGGTGACAATATACAGCCTTGATGTACTCCTTTTCCTATTTGGAACCAGTCTGTTGTTCCATGTCCAGTTCTAACTGTTGCTTCCTGACCTGCATACAGATTTCTCAAGAGGCAGGTCAGGTGGTCTAGTATTCCCATCTCTTTCAGAATTTTCCACAGTTTATTGTGATCCACACAGTCAAAGGCTTTTGCATAGTCAATAAAGTAGAAATAGATGTTTTTCTGGAACTCTCTTGCTTTTTCCATGATCCAGCGGATTTTGGATTGCTATACCACACAGTAGTGAAAGAGATACTCTAAGGAAAAAATAAGCACAATAACGAAGTATATCTGGGAAAATGTTACCAAAACAAACAAAAATAGGACTAAGTGAAGAAATGCATTCAATACAAGATAAACCATAAGAAAAATCTCAGAAATTATTTGCAGAAAGACAAAGTATTAAGTCAATTTAATTATGAAGTGAAGTCTACCCAGCTAGAAGGATTAGAATTTCAGACAAGACAGTAAATATTATGTCTTAGTAATGCACAACAGTGAAAAACAAACAGCATTTGCAGAAGAAACACTATGGCTAAATTAAATCCCAAGTATGCAATATTAACAGAAGATAATAAACAATAATACTGTAGGAAATTTTCAGGGTTAATAAAACACCTTATCTAAAACCTTTGTGTGTATTTGTGCCGCCAAAAACGCCTTGGGACTCTATCAGGTATAGTATCCCCACCATGTCCCCCTTTCCTTAGTGAAAGATTTTCCTTCATACCTTTCCTGGATTTCAGAAGGCTCACTCAAGAGTTAACAATGAGGACAATGTGAAGAAGTAGTAATGAAGAATAGCTATTGAATGGGAAATCGGTACCTTATTTAAACAATAGATCACCCATATAGCAGAGTCCATGAAACCTTTAGCTTTTCCCTGAAGGGAATAAATAACAATGCTTGATCCACATTCCTAAGTTGTTTTTACAGAAACCAGGTTCCCATCTGATGGAAACTTCTGACCACAAGCACAGAGACCCCTGAGAAATTAGGACCAGAAAATCGATGATGTCAACTCCCAGAATATCACCCTGTTACATTTCCAAGCAATCAGGAGAATGCCCAGGAGCTGATCCTAAAGCCCACACCACTAATGTTGCCTTTAGAGACACTTCCATGAAAGCCATCAGGGAGTTTTGGTCTTTTCAGCTTGAGCTGCCTGTTCTTACTTGGAGCCCTAAAATAAATCTTGTACTTTCCTTCACCACAGCATGATGTCAAAGACTGACTTTGCTGCTCATAAAATAAATGGATCTGATTTTGGTTTGCTAGCAGTAGCTTTTTGTTTTTGTTTTGATATTTCTTTCATTAACAGTAGATTTATTCTGAATTGTGGAAGTGTATATGTTTTAAAAGTTGTTCACAATTTTCTATGCTACATTTTTATGTGATATCCCATAGAATAATTATAATCACAGAAGCCTAATTTTTAATCGGTCCTAATACTGTTGAGAAATACAGACAAGAAAGTGCAGAAAGCAATTTAAAAATATATTATAAAAGTGATAATTAATAAAAAGACATCAGGGCACAGGAAATGCTCTAAAAATTATTGTTATTGCAATATTTCTGAAGTTTGTGATATATAGGTAATTTTTGCTTTGTCATTATATTTTGAAGAGTTAAAATGTACTTACACTATTATTTCAAGTTCAAATTTATTAATTATGAAAAACTTAAAAAATAGAAGTAAATAGATAATCACCAAAAAAACGAACATCCCAAGGCAACTTTTTACTGAGCCCAAACTCATACTGCTCACTGCACAACAGAACAGTAAATGAAGAGATGTGTTAATGAGCAAAGCAGTAATGATTTTATTTGGAAAGCCAGAAGGGCAAGAGGATGGTGGGCTAGTGTCCTAAAGAATCATTTTACCCCGGTTAGAACCCAAGATACTTTTATACTTAAAGGGGAGGTGGGTGTAGCTGGTGATGGCGAACATCTTGATGCTAGAATTCTTTGTTCTTGCAGTTGTCCAGGTAGGTCTGGTCACAATGCTCCTATAAACCTCCAAGAACTTGAATGCTATTCTTTGTCCTGTTCATTTTTATCTCTATTTAAATGAAAAAGCCTTATACTTTTAAAGGTCAGAGCCTTGAGAATGGGGTATCCTGTGTATTTCAAGCTATATGCAACATTTTGTTACAAAAGGTGCTAAGCTACTATGACTAAGCACAGACAACAGAGTACAAGCATTAAAGCTAAAGAATGGATCCAATACCGAGTCACATCTAGTTCTCCAACTTCGTGAATCATAGCTATGTAACAGCCAAGGGGCTTGCATAACTCAATGAGCTGTGAGGCATGCTGTGCAGGGCCACCAAAGACAGACAGGTCATAGTGAAGAATTCTAACAAAACGTGGTCGGTTGGAAAAGGAAATGTCAACCCACTTCAGCATTCTTGCCTGGAGAATTCCATGGACAGAATGAAAAGGTAGAAAATGTATGATACCAGACACCAGAAGATGAGCTACCCAGGTTGGAATGTACCCAATGTGATACTGGGGAAGAACAAGGGGCAATTACTAATAGATACAGAAAGAATGAAACAGCTGAGCCAAAGCAGAAATGTCAGTCTGTTGTAGCTGTGCCTGCTGGTGAAAGAAAAGTCCAGTGCTGGAAAGAATAACATTCCACAGGATCTTGGAAGGTTAGGTCCACTAATCAAGGTAAACTGGATGTGGTCAAGAAGGAGATGGCAAGATTGAACACAGACATCTTAGGAAACAGTGAACTAAAATGGACAGGAATGGACAAATTTAATTCAGATAACAGTTATATCTACTATTGAAGGGATTCTTCCTTAGAATAAATGAAGTAGCCCTCATAGTCAACAAAAGAGTTCTAAATGCAGAACTCGTATGTAACCTCAAAAATAACAGAATGATCTGTTTGTTTCCAAGGCAAGCCATTCAACATCATAGTAATCCAAGCCTATGCCTCAGTCACTGATGCAGAGAGAGCTGGAGTCAACCATTGATGCTGAAGGGGCTGAAGTTTAACAATTCTATGAAGACCTACAATACAATTCACACACACACACACACACACACACACAAACTTCTTTTCATCATAGGGGATTGGAATGCAAAAGTAGGAAGTCAAGAAATATCCAGAATAACAAGTAAATTTAGCCTTGGAGTACATATTGAAGCAGGACAAAGGCTAACAGAGTTTTGTCAAGAAAACATGCCGCTCATAGCAAGTACCCCTTTTCAACAACCCAAGAGAAGACCCTACACTTGGACATCACCAGATGATCAATTCTGAAATTAGATTGATTATGTTCTTTGCAGCCAAAGATGGAGAAGCTCTATACAGTCAGTTAAAAAAAAAAAAAAAAAAAGTAAAAGAGACCTAAAGAAGACTGTAGTTCAGATCTTTAACTCCTTATTGCAAAATTCAAACTTATATTAAAGAAAGTAGGGAAAAATCACTAGGCCTTTTAGGTATGACCTAAATTAAATCCCTTATAATTGTACAGTGGAGGTGATGACTAGATTCAAGGGATTAGATATGGTTGCTGCTGCTGCTGCTAAGTCGCTTCAGTCGTGTCTGACTCTGTGTGACCCCATAGATGGCAGCCCACCAGGCTCCCCTGTCCCTGGGATTCTCCAGGCAAGAATACTGGAGTGGGTTGCCATTTCCTTCTCCAATGCATGAAAGTGAAAAGTGAAAGTGAAGTCGTTCAGTCGTGTACGACCCTCAGCGACCCCATGGACTTCAGCCTACCAGGCTCCTCCGTCCATGGGATTTTCCAGGCAAGAGTACTGGAGTGGGGTGCCATTGCCTTCTCCGTAGATCTGGTAGAGTACCTGAAAAACTATGGACAGAGTTTCAAACCACTGTACAGGAGGCAGTAACCAAAACTATCCCAAAGAAAAAGTAGTGCAAGAAGGCAATGTGATTGAGGAGGCTTTACAAATAGCTAAGGGAAGTAAAGAAGTCAAGAAGGGAGAAAGGGAAAGATATGCAGAGTTCCAGAGAAGAGCAAGACAGATAAGAAGCACTTCCTAAATGAAAAAAAAAAAAAAAAAAGAAATGCAAAGAAAGAGAGGAAAACAATAGAATGGGAAAGACTACAGATCTCTTCCAGAGATAATCTTGATGGTGGGGTCAGATAATCATAATGATGTTATCACTCACCTAGTCAGACATCCTGGAGTATGAAGTCAAATGGGCCTTAAGGAAGCAATTCTATGAACAAAACTGGTGGAGGTGACAGAATTCCAGCTGAGCTATTTAACATCCAAAAATATGATGCTATTAAAGTGTTAATATGTCAGCAAATTTGGGAAATTCATCAGTGGCCACAGGACTGGAAAATGTTAGTTTTCATTCCAATCCCCAAAAAGGGCAATGATAATGTTTAAACTACCATAGAATTGTGCTCATTTCACATGCTAACAAAGTTATTCTCAAAATCCTTCAAGCTAGGCATCAGCAGTACATGAACTGAGAACTTCCAGATGAACAAGCTGAGTTTAAATGAGACAGAGGAACCAGAGATTATACGGACAATATTTTTTTGATCATGGAGAAAGCAAGGGAGTTCCAGAAAAACATCTACTTCTGCTTCACTAAATACGTGAAATCCTTTGACTGCATGGATCACAACAAACTGTGAAAAATTCTTAAAGAGATTAGAGCACCAGATCATCTTCCTTGTATCTTGAGAAACATGTGTGTTGGTTAAGGTTGTAACTGAAGCAAGAGTTAGAACACATGGAACAACAGATTGATTCAAAATTGGGAGAAGAGTATGACAAGGTTTTACATTGTCAGTTCAGTTTAGTTGTTCAGTCATGTCTGACTCTTTGAAACCCCATGGACTGTGGCACACCAGGCCTCCCTGTCCATCACCAACTCCTGGAATTTACACGAACTCACGTATATTGAGTCGTTGATGCCATCAAATCATCTAATCCTCTGTCGTTCCCTTCTCTTCCTACCTTCAAACTTTCCCAGCATCAGGGTCTTTTCTAATGAGTTAGTTCTTCGTATCAGGTGGCCAAAGTATTGGAGCTTCAGTTTCAACATCAGTCTTTCCAATGAATATTAGAATTGATTTCCTTTAGGATGGACTGGTTGTATCTCCTTGCAGCCCAAGGGACCCTTAAGAGTCTCCTCCAACACCACAGTTCAAAAACATCAGTTCTTCCATGCTCAGCTTCCTTTACAGTCCAACTCTACATCCGTACATGACTACTAGAAAAACCATAGCTTTGACTAGACAGACCTTTGTTGGCCAAGTAATGTCTCTGCTTTTTAATGTGCTGTCTAGGTTGGTCATAACTTTTCTTTCAAAGAGCAAGCGTCTTTAAATTTCATCATTGCAGTCACCATCTGTGGTGAACTTCAGTTCAGTTCAGTCGCTCAGTCGTGTCCAACTCTTTGCGACCCCATGAATCACAGCACGCCAGGCCTCCTTGTCCATCACCAACTCCCAAAGTTCACCCAGACTCACATCCATCGAGTCAGTGATGCCATCCAGACATCTCATCCTCTGTCGTCCCCTTCTCCTCCTGCCCCCAATCCCTCCCAGCATCAGAGTCTTTTCCAATGAGTCAACTCTTCACATGAGGTGATCAAAGTACTGGAGTTTCAGCTTCAGCATCATTCCCTCCAAAGAAATCCCAGGGCTGATTTCCTTCAGAAAGGACTGGTTGGATCTCCTTGCAGTCCAAGAGACTCTCAAGAGTCTTCTCCAACACCACAGTTCAAAAGCAGCAATTCTTTGGCACTCAGCCTTCTTCACAGTCCAACTCTCACATCCATACATGATCACAGGAAAAACCATAGCCTTGACTAGACAGACCTTTGTTGGCAAAGTAATGTCTCTGCTTTTGAATATGCTATCTAGGTTGGTCATAACTTTCCTTTCAAGGAGTAAGTGTCTGTTAATTTCATGGCTGTAGTCACCATCTGCAGTGATTTTCGAGCACCAAAAAATAAAGTCTGACACTGTTTCCCCATCTATTTCCCATGAAGTGATGGGACCGGGGGAGCCCCCAAAATAAAGTCCATTACTGTTTCCATTGTTTCCCCATCTACTTGCCATGAAGTGAGGGGACAAGGTGTCATGATCTTAGTTTTATGAATGTTAATTTTTAAGCCAACTTCTTAGGTGTTTTCTTTCACTTTCATCAAGAGGCTATTGAGTTCTTCACTTTCAGCCATAATGGTGGTGTGAACTACGTATCTGAGGTGGCTGACATTTCTCCCAGAAAACTTGATTCCAGATTGGGCTTCATCCAGCTCAGCATTTCTCATGATGTATTCTGAATAAAAGTTAAATATGCAGGGTGACAATATACAGCCATGACGTACTCCTTTCCGAACTTAGAGCCAGTCTGTTGTTCCATGTCCGGTTCTAACTGTTGCTTCCTGACCTACATACAGATTTCTCAGAAAGATGGTCTGGTATTCCCATATTTTGAAGAATTTTCCACAGTTATTGTGATCCACACAGTCAAAGGCTTTGGCATAGATGTTTTTCTGGAACTCTCTTGCATTTTCATAATCCAATGAATGTTGGAAATTTGATCTCTGGTTCCTCTGTTTTTTATAAATCCAGCTTGAACATCTGTAAATTCACGGTTCGCATACTGTTGAAGCCTAGCTTGGAGAACTTTGAGCATTTCCATGCTAGTATGTGAGATGGATGCAACTGTGTGGTAGTTTGAGCATTCTATGTCATTGCTTTTCTTTGTGATTGGCATAAAAACTGACCTTTTCCAGCCCTGTGACCACTGCTGAGTTTTCCAAATTTGCTGGCATATTGAATGCAGCACTTTCACAGCAACATCTTTCAGGATTTGAAAGAGCTCAGTTGGAATTCCATCACTTCCACTAGCTTTGTTTGTAGTGATGCTTCCTAAAGCCCACTTGACTTTGCATTCTATGATGTCTGACTTATCTGGGTCATGAAGATCTTTTCTATATAGTTCTTTTGTGTATTCTTACCACCACTTCTTAATATATTCTGCTTCTGTTAGGTCCACATCATTTTGGTCCTTTATTGTGCCCATCTTTGCATTAAATGTTCCCTTGGTATCTTTAATTTTCTTGAAGAGATCTCTAGTCTTTTCCGTTCTATTGTTTTCCTCTATTTCTATGCATTGATCACTGAGGAAGGCTCTCTTATCTCTCCTTGCTATTCTTTGGAACTCTGTATTCAAATGGGTAATACCTTTCCTTTTTTTCTTTTGCCTTTTGCTTCTTTTCTTTTCACAGCTATTTGTAAGGTCTCCTTAGACAGCCATTTTGCCTTGTTGCACTCTTTTTTCTTTGGAATGGTCTTGATCCCTGCCTCTTGTACAATGTCATGAACCTCCATCCATAGTTCTTCAGGCACTCTATCAGATCTAACCCCTTGAATTTATTTGTCACTTCCACTGTATAATCATAAGGGATTTGATTTAGGTTATACCTGAATGGTCTAGTGGTTTTCCCTACTTTCTTCAATTTAAGTCTGAATTTGGAAATAAGAAGTTCATGATCTGAGCCACAGTCAGCTCCTAGTTTTTTTTTTTTTTTTTTTTTCTGACTATATACAGCATCTCCAACTTCAGCTGCAAATAATATAATCAATCTGATCTCAGTGTTGACCATCTGGTGATGTCCATGTGTAGAGTCTTCTCTTGTGTTGTTGGAAGTGGGTGGTTGCTATGGCCAAAGCATCCTCTTAGCAAAACTATATTAGCCTTTGCCTTGCTTCATTCTGTATTCCAAGGCCAAATTTGCCTGTTACTCCAGATAGTTCTTGACTTCCTATTTTTGCATTCCATTCCCCTATAATGAAAAATACATTATTTTTGGCTGGTAGTTCAAGAGGGTATTGTAGTTTTCAGAACTGTTCAACATCAGCTTCTTCAGCATTGCTGTTTGGGGCATAGGCTTGAATTACTGTGATATTGAATGGTTTGCCTTGGAAATGAACAGAGATCATTCAGTCATTTTTGAAATTGCATCCAAGTACTGTACTTCACACTCTTTTGTTGGATATGATGGCTATTCCATTTCTTCTAAGGGATTCTTGACCATAGTAGTAGATATAATGGTTATCTGAGTTAAATTCATCCATCCCATTCCATATTAGGTCGCTGATTACTAAAATGTTGATGTTCATTCTTGCCATCTCCTGTTTGACCACTTCCAATTTGCCTTGATTCATGGGCCTAATATTCCAGGTTCCTGAGAAATATTGGTCTGTACAGCATCATACTTACTTCCATCACAAGTCACATCCACAAGTGGATGTTGTTTTGCTTTGGCTCTGTCTCTTCATTCTTTCTAGAGTTATTTCTCCTCTGATCTCCACTGTATATAGCTTTGGCCCAATAGTAGCATATTGGGCACCTACTGATCTGGGTAACTCATTTTTCATTGTCCTATCTTTTTCCATTTTCATACTGTTCATGGAGTTTCTCAAAGCAAGCATACTGAAGTGGTTTGCCATTCCCTTCTCCAGTGGACAACGTTTTGTCAGAACACTCCACCATGACCCATTCATCTTGGATGGCCATACACGGCATGGTAATAGTTTCATTGGTTTAGACAAGGCTGTTGTTCATGTGATCAGATTGGTTAGTTTTCTGTGGTTGTGGTTTTCAGTCCGTCTGCCCTCTGATGGAGACGGATAAGAGATTTATGGATGTTTCTTGATGGGAGAGCCTGACTGAGATGGAAATTTCAGGTGCTGGAACAGCGGCTATGTGGCCCTGGAGCAGCTGTTAGGAGAGACCCCATGTCTAAGGGCAGAGAAATGCCAGCAAGACTGTAGGTGTTGGAGCCGTGGCTGTGTGGCACTGGAGCAACTTTGAGGAAATACTTCACATCCAGGGGCCAAGGAGAAGCTCCAGAAAAACAGTAGGAGGGGTGAAATGGTGTTTAGAATGAAACCCCATACCTGCCAGAGACCCTCAGAAGGCTCAAACAAACCTTGTGCACACCAGGACCCAGAAATTCCAGAGACTGTGTCAGAACTGCATTTGATGTCTCCTGCAGAGGTACAGGTCAGCAGGGGACTGCTGCAGGGGCAGGACCTCTGGCTGCAGCAGGCCTGGGTATGGCATTAGCCCTCTTAGAGGAGGTCACCATTAACCCCACCGTGGAACTGCAATCTCTTACACAGGACTAAGGAAACAGACTCTTGAAAGGCATGAACAGAACCTTATGTGTACCAGGACCCTGGAGAAAGGAGCAGTGATCCCACAAGAGACTGACCTAGACTTGCCTGTGAGTGTCCAGGTGTCTCTGGTAGAGGCGTGGGTAAGTGGTGGCCTGCTGCAGGGTTGGGAACACTGAGTGTAGAAGTGTGTGCATGGGACCTTTTGAAGGAGGTCGCCATTATCTTCTTTACCTCCACCATAGTTTGGCCCAAGGTAAATAATAGGGAGGGAACACCGCCCCACCCATCAACGGAAAATTGGATTAAAGACTTACTGAGCATGACCCCACCCATCAGAACAAGACCCAGTACATTGTCACCCTGCTTATGTATCTTATGTGCAGAGTATATCATGTGAAGCAAGCTGGAATCAAGTTTGCCAGGAGAAATGTCAACAACCTCAGATATGCAGATGTTAACATTCCAGTGGCCAAAAGTGAAGAGGAACTAAAAATACTCTTGATGATGGTGAAAGAAGACAGTGAAAAAGCTAATTTGAAATCAACAACAACAACAAAAAGAAGTGCAATTAGTGACAGATTTTATTTTCTTAGTCCAAAATCACTGTGGATGGTGACTGCAGCCATAAAGTTAAAAGACACTTGCTCTTTGGAAGGAAAGCTATAACAAACCTAAACAGCATATTAAAAAGCAGAGACATCACATTGCTGACAAATGTTCATATATTCAAAGCTATGGTTTTTCCAGTGCTCATGTACAGATGTGAGAGTTGAACCATAAAGGAATCTGAGTGCCAAAAAATTGATACTTTGAAACTGTGGTGCTGGAGAACACTCTTGAGAGTCCCTTAAGATCAAACCAGTCGCTCATAAAGGAATTCAACCCTGAATATGAATTGGAAGGACTATTGCTGGAGAATGGCATTGAAACATGTATAATATCATGTATGAAACGAGTCGCCAGTCCAGGTTCAATGCACGATACTGGATGCTTGGGGCTGGTGCACTGGGACGACCCAGAGGGAGGGTATGGGGAGGGAGGAGGGAGGGGGGTTCGGGATGGGGAACACAAGTATACCTGTGGTGGATTCATTTCGATGTTTGGCAAAACTAATACAATATTGTAAAGTTTAAAAATAAAATAAAATTAAAAAAAAAAAAAAGAAGAAGATGGGGGATGCAGAGGATGAGATGGTTATAGAGCATCACTCACTCAATGGATGTAACACTGAGCTAACTTCAGGAGACACTGGAGAACAGAGGCGCCTGGCATGCTACATTCCATGAAGTTGCAAAAGTCATTCAGGATTTAGGACTGAACAACAACAATAACAAATGCTCTTTTCTGTAAGTAACTATTCCTATTATTGTAAATATACATTGTTTCCTTTTTCAACATTATGATATACCACTGCACTAATCAATATTTTACCAACGTTTCCCCTGTCTTTTACACTTAGAAATTTGTGACAATCATTTTTAATATTTTGATATGCCTCCATTGTTTGAATATTTCCTTATTTTTCATATGGTTAACCATTAAAGTTGTTACCACTTTTCTCTTACCTTCACCACTGTATCCATTTGTTAATCCATAAAATATTTATTGGCTGCCCAATATAGTTCAGCTCCTTTCTGACTACTGGGATGAAGAAGACACAACCACTGTCTAAAGGATCTCAAAGCATATTATTTAATAAAAAATAAGGACCACAATGGTGTAAGAACTCATTGAAAAATTTGTAAACCAAGAAGTCTGCAGGGTTGTTTTTTTTTTTTTTTCTTTTTTTCTTTTTCTGGTTTTCTTGTTGTTGGTTTGTTTTACTTTTAAAATGTGTATGTTAGCCCAAGACTGGCAATGTACTAGTGGCCCAAAAATATTCTTGGAGTCATTGTTGAATAAATGTATGAATAAATATGTAAGTGAATGATCAGAGGCAATATAACATGCTGGAGGTATTTTGTTGCTTGTTTTTACATTTGCAAGTTTATAACTTCCTTCTCCATCCCTCTATCCTTATCCTCCATTTTTTTCTAACTCCTCCTCCTCTTCCTTCTCACTGATAGTATGTATGTGTGTATATGTGCTTTATTTTTCTTCTGTTTTCTTGTGAATTGCTGTGCTACCTCTGTTACCAATTATCCTATAGATTTTTAACTTATTCTCAGTGCTTTGCTAGACTCTTGATGCAATATATTGAGTTTTGTGCAAATATTTTTTCTAAGTTCATCTTTTTTAGTTTGAACTACCCTCCAGATTTTTTTAAACAGAATTTTTAACATTCTATTCAGTCAGTTTCAAAAAGAATCAAAGTCTTCAAAGGTTTATTAAAGTTTTTCAATATGATTTTTGTCATAGCATATGAAAAAAATATTCTTGCTAGCACACAATCACATAAGTCTATACAAATTCCTTTCATGGTTTTATTTATTTTATATTATTTTTATTAAATTAAAATAATTTGTCATATACAAAAGTTCTAATTTCACTTATTTCCAAAATATTAATCACTTTGCTGAGTGCCATTAATTAACTAAACAATTTAATTTTTATTTTTTGCTGTAGAAATCTACTTTGTCTCTTCATTCACCCTCATACCATTTATCTCTGCCTATCTGCCCCATTCTACTATTCACTAATAAAAGTAAGTGAAAAGTGATAGTCATTAGCCCACCAGGCTCCTCAGTCCATGGAATTCTCCAGGCAAGAACACTAGAGTGGGTAGCCATTCCACTCTACAGGGGATCTTTATGACCCAGGGGATCAAACAGGGGCCTCCTGAGTTGCAGGCAGATTCTTTACTACTTGAGTATAAGGAATCTATTACATCATAAAATATTAATTTATTTTTCCAATTAATCAACTCACTGAGTCCTTATGTTATTTTTTGTAGATTTTCAGATACTCATGAAGTCTAAAAGTTATATACAAAATATAAATCAGTTCAGTAGCTCAGTCGTGTCTGATTCTCTGTGACCCCATGGTCTGCAGCATGCCAGGCCTCACTGTCCATCACCAACTCACGGAGTTTACTCAAACTCATGACCATTGAGTTGGTGATGCCATCTTACCACCTTATCCTCTGTCATCCCCTTCTCCTCCCGCCTTCAATCTTCCCCAGCATCAGGGTCTTTTCAAATGAGTCAATTCTTCACATCAGGTGGCCAAATATTGGAATTTCAGCTTTAGCATCAGTCCTTCCAATGAATATTCAGGATTGATTTCCTTTAGAATGGACTGGTTGGATCTTCTTTCAGTCCAAGGGACTCTCAAGAGTCTTCTCCAACACCACAGTTCAAAAGCATCAATTCTTTGACACTATTAAATAGATTTTCACGACCCAAAATGATGTCAAATATAAATAAATCACATTTATTTTTTCCCTTCTCATAGTTATATCTCTATTGTTAATTGGTTTTGGTAATTGTTGTAATTATTAGATGTTTTTCCACAACAAGTATAGTGTTGCTGATGAACACTCTTTTAGAATTTCTTGTTTTAACAGTTATGATTCAATTTTTCTTATAATGTATTTGACCTAAATATTCTTTATTATGTTAAGGAATTATTCTATTCAATTTCCTAAAGCTTAATACATTTAAATTCAAGATTGAATTTAAATTCATTATTTGATATTGAATTGTACTGTGAGTTAATTTTGCATTTTCTATACATTTGTAAACCTCTTCATGATTTGAATAGCTTGTTTAATTTGTTTATTAAAAAAATCTTTTGTGTCTCATTCAATGTTTCAGAATTTTTTTCTTTATATTATTTGCTTGTTATGTCTTTTAAATATTTTGATTAATCTCTCTCTAGTTGACTGCATTTAGAGTTAAAATTTTAGCTTTATTTAAATCTAAAAATTTGATCATTTAATAAGGATGGAAATTTTTAATGTAATAATCTCAATTAAATAGTATCTTTATCATCTTATTTCATAATTTTTGTATGCTTTTTATATATTTCTATATGCTTCCTTGGTGGCTCAGATGGTATAGAATTTACCTGCCAATGCAGTAGACACAAGGTTTGGGGCTGGGGTCTGGAATATCCCCTGGAGAAAGAAATGGCAACTCACTACAGTATTCTTGCCTGAAAAATTCTGTGGACAGAGGGGTATGGTAGGCTAGAACCCATGGGGTCACAAAGAGTCAGATGACTCAGAGACTAAGCACACCACAGGACATATTCATAGCCTCCTTTTCCTTAACAGTCAAAAATTGTAAACAACTAGAATATCAATTAATAGATGCACTGATGAATAAAATACAGTGTCTCCATACAATGATGCAATACATGAAACAAATAAGTAGAAAATAAACCAAGAGATTTAGAATACAAAAGTTAATAAAAATGTCTGACGTTCAGTTGCTCAATCGTGTCCTACTCTTCGTGACCCAATGGACTTGCTTTTTTGATGATCCAGAAGATGTTGGCAATTTGATTTATGGTTCATCTAGCTTTTCTAAATCCAGCTTAAACATCTGGAAGTTCATGGTTCACGTACTGTTGAAACCTGGCTTGGAGAATTTTGAGTGTTACTTTGCTAGCTAGGGCTTCCCTGATAGCTTAGCTGTTAAAGAATCTGCCTGCAATCCAGGAGACCCTGGTTTGATTCCTAGCTTGGGAAAATGCCCTGGAGAAGGGAAAGGGTACCCACTACAGTATTCTGGCCTGGAGAATTCCATGGGGTCACAGACAGTCAGACTCAGCTGAGTGACTTTCACTTTTCCTAGTGTGTGAGATGAATGCAATTGTGCAGTAGTTTGTGCATTATTTGCCATTGCCTTTCTTTGACCTTTTCCAGTCTTGTGGTCACTACTGAGTTTTCCAAATTTGCTTGCATATTGAGTACAGCACTTTCACAGCATCATGTTTCAAAATTTGAAAGAGCTCAACTAGAATTCCATCACCTCCACTAGCTTTGTTTATACTGATGCTTCCTAAGGCCCACTTGGCAGCATCATGGTTACATGGGTCTTTTAGATCTTTTTTGTATAGTTCTGTGTATTGTTGCCACCTCTTTTTAATATCTTCTGTTTCTATTAGGTCCATTCCATTTCTGTCCTTTATTGTGCCCATTTTTGCATGAAATATTCTAGGATGCAAACGTTAATAAAAATATATTTTTTTCTTTTTAAATTGTTCCATGGTTATTTTTGATACATATTGCTGCTTTTCTTGTTTCATATTTGACTTTTACCTATTGTTTTAAATTTATCAATGTTTTTATGATTTTTCTAAAGCACACATTTAAAGTGACATGCATTTAGTGCCTACTGAATAACAATGTTGTTTTGTAGTAATGGTGTTTCTTATATTCAATTTTTATAAAACACACAAACTAATAACATTAATAATAAGAATAATTTTACGGTGTTAGCTGTATACCAGCTTGCTTTAGGTAATTAATACAAATAATTATCTCTATTCCTATAATGTGCATATATTTTTATCCCCCTTAAGCAAGCAAGAATGCTCAGTACACAGAGGTTAAATAACTTGATAAAATTATACAGCTAGTAGGTGTAGAGTTAGTAGCTGGAGGTATAACTTATAAGAATGAAGCAAGTTTTTTTTAATAAAGCATTTATCCAAAAAATCATAAGCAGCCAAAATGGCGGATATTTTGTCTGACAGATATTCTTTAATAGTCTTAATGCCACTCCAAATAATTTCCTACCATTTTGTGTCAGCCCAGAGCTACTGTTATACTATTTTAGAATCTATGTACAAAATAAACCTGTTTGTTTTAATAGCTCTGATGCAGAGTCATTATTATATTAAACTCTACTGCATTATGCTAAGCAAATTTTAAGTGACCTCTCTATATAGTGAAAAAAGTGATATGTTTTTATCTTTTAAAGACTTAATGCATAAGGGCTATTATTTTTTCAATCCTTATATCTATGAGGAAATTAAAAATTTTATGCTCATTGTTTTCAGGAAGACATCTGGATTAATGATATCTAAAATGTTTGTTGATAAAGAAGGAATTTAAAAATTAGAAGCCACTTATTTATTCATTAGAAAATCTATAAACATTAGACATCATGGGAACAGTTATGACACAAAATATTTCAACCAGATTAATTTTGTTTTAAATACCCATTCTTTTATTAAATAAATATGTACATTTAACAGGAAAAATCTCTACCATTTTGGAATTTATAATCTAGTGAAAAGAGATAGGCAAAAGCTAAGTAAATACTTAAATTGTATATTGGATCAGCTCTGTGGTGAATACTAAAGCAGGAGAGAAATACAGGTAACATGAGAGAACTATGACAGAAATATTATATATATATATATATACTAAATATATAAATATACGAATACGTCTACATGTGTGTGCTTAGTCTCTCAGTTGTGTCTGACTCTTTGTGAACCCATGGATTGTAGCCCACCAGGCTCCTCTGTCCATAGAATTTTCCAGGCAAGAATAATATAGTGGGTAGCCATTCCCTTCTCCAGGGGAACTTCCTGACCCAGGGATTGAATCTAGGTCTCCTGCATTGCAGGAGATTCTTTACTGTCAGTGCCACCGAGGAAACCCAGTAATCCACTAATTGGTATATGTAAGTATTATGTATATATATATACACACACACACATATATACACTTACGTATAATAGTGTATACTTATATATAAAAGGCATTTATCAAGAAAGATAGGCTAGCTTTCTAAATCACTTGAAATTATTACTTTTTCATTTTGGCAAAACATTTAACATGAAATTTGTCCTCAGCAGTTTTTCTCTGTGTATAAGCATTGTTGACTATAAGCACTAAGATATGTGACAAATCATGAAAACTTATCTTCCAAACTAAAACTTTATGCTTATTGAAAAGTAGTTCTCCATTTTCTTCTACTTTCTTTCCCTGGCAAACACCATTTCACTTACTTTCTGCTTCTATAAATTTGGCTATTTCTATTAACACCTCATAAAGTAGAATCATGCAGTATTTTGTCCTTCTGTGACAGGTATATTTCACCTAGCATAATGTTCTCCTGGTTTAACCATGTTGCATATGGCAAAATTTAATTCTTTGTTATTGTTAAAGATTTTATATTTTCTAGAGAAATTTTAGGTTCATTATAATATTGAGAGGAAAATACAGATATTTCTCATATACTCACTTCCTGTACACTGTCATAGCCTTGCTCACTATGAGCATTTCCCACCAGAGTGGTATATTTTGGTATAACTAATGAACCTACCTTGACAATTATAGTCATCCCAAATTTTAGTATTTTCTCTGTCCTAAAGTCCTCTGTGGTCTGTCTACTCATTTCTCTCTCCATCACCCACTGGAAATTACTGACCATTTTACTGCCTCTGTAATGTGTCTTTTCCAGAATGGCATGCATTTGGATTCAAACAATATGTAACCATTTCAGATTGACTTCTTTCACTTAGTAATGTACATTTAAGGTTCCTCCATATCTTTTCATGGCTTGATATTTCACTTCTTTTTAACATTGACTAATATTCCATTGTCTGGATATATCACAATTTATTTACACATTGACCTACAGAGTAAATCTTGGTTACTTCTGAGTTTTGGTAATTATGAATAAAACTGCTATAAATATACATGTGCAGGTTTTTGTGTGCACATATGCTTTCAACTCTTTGGATGAGCATGATCACTGGATTTATGACAAGACTTTTTATAGTTTTGTAAGGAATCATCAAACTATTGTCTAAAGTGGCTGGTGTTATTTTGCTTTCCCACCAGCAATGAATAAGAGGATCTATTTCTCTATATCCTTGCTGCTGTTGTCAGATTTTAGCCATTCTAATAGATGTATAGTGATATTTGTTGTTTTAATTTTATCTTGTGACCTGTGATGAGAAGCATGTTTTTATAGTATTTTGCCACCTGTAAGTGTCCTTCAGTGAGGTGTCTGTTAAGATATTTGGTCCATTTTTTAATTGAATTGGCTACTTTCTTATCATTGACTCTTAAGGATTATTTGTATATTTTGGATTACAGTACTTTGTCTGGTGTATTATTTGCAAATATTTAATCTCAGAGGTTGACTGGTCTTCTCATTTTCTTGCTATTTAGTTATTTTTTAATGCTGACTGCTATTCCATTGTATGTATATATCAAAGTACTCTTATCCATCATCCATTGACAGACATTTAGGTTGTTTCCTCATCTTGGCTATTGATAATAATGCTGCAAAAAACATGGGAATGCAGGTATCTTTTCAAGATTCTGATTTCAAATGTTTTAAATAAATACCCAGAGGTGGGATTTCTACATTCTGTAGTAGAATATTTTTAGAACTTTCCATATAATAGCTGCATGAGTTTTCTATAATAGCTGCATGAATTTACATTCCTACACAGAGTATGCAAATGCTTCCTTTTCCTTACTAACACTTATCATTTTTTTTAATAATAGTCATCCTAATAGTATAAGGTGATATCTCATTGCCATTTTGATTCCAATTTTCCTGATTATTTGTAATCCTGAGTAACATTCTCGTATACATATTGGCAATTTGTATGTATTTTTTGAGAAATGTTTATCAAGTTCTCTAATTTTCAACTTAATTTTTGTTAGTAAACAGTAGAAACTACTTATACATCTTAGAGATTAACTTCTTTTCAGTTATATGGCTTACAAACATTTTCTCCTATTTTGCATTGCTTGTTACCTTGTTAATTGTTTTTTAGCTTCATGTAGTCCCTAATGTCCATTTTTGCTTTCGTTGCCTGTAATTTTGGTGTCGTATCTACATCATTACCAACACCATTACCAAGCTCCATGATGTGGCTTTTCCCTATGTTTTATTCTAGAAGCTTTATAGTCTTAGGTTTTACATAGTAATGGTATTCAAGCCTTATATTTAGATATTTAAGACATTTTAACTTGATTTATATGTATGATGTAAAATTTCAACTAAATAATAAAAAATATTTTAGAAAATAAACACATTGCCCTCACCCATTCTTTCTACCTGAATGCATTTAATAGGAGGAATCATATGCCCTGAAAAATTGGAAAGATTAAATAATTAAATTTGCAAAGGCACTACTTTTCTCCAAAATTAAAAGAGGCCCTCCCAGGACAAAGTCTGAAATTTTCAAACACATAAAAGTGCTCATACCATCTATACCAAAATGGTAATCTCTTTATTATACTGGTAAAAATAATTAAGATATTTGCAGTCTTTAGAGTGTTATTTCATTTCACAAGAAAATGTTTTTATTTTATGTCCTCCTTTCTCTATTGTAATTTTTAAGGAATCAGTTCAGTTTAGTTCAGTCTCTCAGTCGTGTCCGACTCTTTGCAACCCCATGAACTGCATCAAACCAGGCTTCCCTGTCCATCACCAACTCCCCGAGTTTACTCAAACTCATCTCCATTGAGGCGGTGATGGCATCCAACCGTCTCATTCTCTGTCGTCCCCTTCTCCCACGTTAAATCTTTCCCAGCATCAGGGTCTTTTCAAATGAGTCACTTCTTTCCACCAGGTGGCCAAAATACTGGAGTTTCAGTTACAACATCAGTCCTTCCAGTGAATATTCAGGGCTGATCTCCTTTAGGATGGACTGGTTGGATCTCCCTGAAGTCCAAGGAACTCTCAAGAGTCTTCTCCAACACCACAGTTCAAAAACATCAATTCTTTGGCACTCAGGTCCCTTTATAATCCAACTCTCACATCCATACATGATTATTGGGAAAACCATAGCTTTGACTAGACGGACCTTTATGGGCAAAGTAATGTCTCAGCGTTTTGATATGCTGTCTAGAATGGTCATAACTTTTGTTCCAAGGAGTAAGTGTCTTTTAATTTCATGGTTGCAGTCACCATCTGCAGTGGTTTTGGAGCCCCCCAAAATAAAGTCTCTCACTGTTTCCACTGTTTCCCCATCTATTTCCCATGAAGTGATGGGACCAGATGTCATGATCTTAGTTTTCTGAATGTCGAGCTTTAAACCAACTTTTCACCCTCCTCCTTCACTTTCATCAAGAGGCTCTTTAGTTCTTCTTTGCTTTCTTCCATAAGGGTGGTGTCATCTGGGTCTCTGAGGTTATCAATACTTCTCCTGGCAATCTTGATTTCAGCTTGCACTTCATCCAGCCCAGCGTTTCTCATGATGTAGTCTGCATATAAGTCAAATAAGCAGGGTGACAATATACAGCCTAGACATACTCCTTTCTTGATTTGGAAGCAGTCTATTTTTCCATGTCTGGTACTAACTGTTGTTTTCTGACATGCATATAGGTTTCTCAAGAGGCAGGTCAGGTGCTCTGGTATTCTCATTGCTTGAAGAATTTTCCACAGTTTATTGTGATCCACACAGTCAAAATCTTTGTCGTAGTCAATAAAGCAGAAATAGATGTATTTCTGGAACTCTTTAGCTTTTTACGTGATCCAACGGATGTTGGCAATTTGATATCTGTTTCCTCTGCCTTTTCTAAAACCAGCTTGAACATCTGGAAGTTCTCAGTTCACGTCCTGTTGAAGCCTGGATTAGATAATTTTGAGCATTACTTTAATAGCTTTGAGCTTCCCTGGTAGCTCAGAGTATAAAGCATCTGCCTGCAATTTAAAAGACCTGGGTTTGATCCCTGGGTCTGGAAGATCCCCTGGATAATGAAAAGGCAACCTACTCTAGTATTCTTGCCTGGAGAATCCCATGGACAAAGGAGCCTGGTAGGCTACAGTCCACAGGGTCACATGACTGAGCAACTTCACTTTACTATCTTGTGAGATGAGTGCAATTGTGTGGTAGTTTGAGCATTCTTTGACATTGCCTTTCTTTGGGATTCTGGGCTTCCCTAGTGGCTCAGATGGAAAAGCATCTGTCTGCAATGCAGAAGACCCAGGTTTGATCCCTGGGTTGGGAAGATCCCCTGGAGAAGGAAATGGCAGCCCACTACAGTATTCTTGCCTAGACAATCCCATGGATCATGTAGCCTGGTAGGCTACCATTCATGGGGTCACAAAGAGTTGGACATGACTGAGCAACTTCACTTTCACTTTCACTTTCTTTGGGATTGGCATGAAAACTGACCTTTTCCAGTCCTGTGGTTACTGATGAGTTTTCCAAATTTGCTGGCATAGTGAGTGCATCATTTTTACAGCATCATCTTTTAGGATTTAAAAGAGCTTAACTAGAATTCCATCACCTCCACTAGCTTTGTTTGTAGTGTAGTGATGCTTCCCAAGGCCCACTTTACTTTGCAAACCCAGGTGTCTGGCTCTGGGTGAGTGATCATACCCTCATTATTATCTGGGTCATTAAGATATTTTTTGTATAGTTCTTCTGTGTATTCTTACCACCTCTTCTTAATATCTTTGATTCATTTAGGTCCATACAATTTCTGTCCTTTACTGTAGCCATCTTTGCATGAAATATCCATTTTATATCTCTAATTTCCTTGAAGTGGTCTCTAGTCTTTCCCATTCTATTGTTTTCCTCTATTTCTTTGCACTGATCACCGAGGAAATCTTTCTTCTCTCTCCTTGCTATTCTTTGGAACTCTGCATTCAAATAGATATATCTTTCACATTTCTCCTTTGCTTTTTGCTTTGAGAAATATGTGTTTACAAATCTCAACCATGTTTGAGTTATATAAGACTTCATTTATTACCAGCCAATAAATGTTGGTAAAGTTTTAACTCATTGGAAATTAATTGTAAAAAATGGAAAATATGTAATAGAAGATACTTTTAGGAATCAATTTCCTATTTTGTAACAAATGTAAATTTATAATTTCATCTTCCATAGTAAATTGTGGACACCCTCTCCTACATGTTCAATATTTTTATAACTTTTGGGATATATAAAACCAAGACATTTTTAAAGCATAAATCATTTGTTATTATATACTATACTCAAAATGTTAATCCTTACTTTAAATTCCACAGCATGGATGTGCTACCAATTACATTCTCAGAATCTTTTGCAGGACTTCCTTTTTCACATATGTAATTCTTGTACATGCAACAACACACACATATACACACATATGGACCCACAAACACATAGTTGATCCCTGAACAACACGGGTTTGAACTGTATTGGTGCACTTAAAGGTATCTTTTTTTTTCTTTTTTAATAAATACTGTTGTACTCCATGGTGGAATCCAGGGATGTGGAAACCACAGACAGGGAGGGCCATGTTTGCAATGTGTGTATCTGCAAATGTTGGTGCTCATGATAGGTCCTGGAACCAATCCCTCACAGATATTGAGAAGTGACTATATTCATTAATTCAGTGAGTGAAAAATAGTTTAAAAAATGTAATGCTTTGTATATGAATTTGAAATTTTTTTCTCTGTATATTGGAAATATATAAAGGCTATCATTTTTTTTCTTATACTATCAAAAATATCACTCTTTAAAAGTCTTAATTTTTTTTCTGGCTACTTTAATGACTAAATTTTAATTTATTTCAATCATTGGATCCATGAGACTTACTTTGCAATAATTAGGGAGAAATAGACTCAGACTTTTTCAAATTGGTTATGACCAACCTAGATAGCATATTCAAAAGCAGAGACATTACTTTGCCAACAAAGGTCTGTCTAGTCAAGGCTATGGCTTTTCCTGTGGTCATGTATGGATGTGAGAGTTGGACTGTGAAGAAGGCTGAGCGCCAAAGAATTGTTGCTTTTGAACTGTGGTGTTGGAGAAGACTCTTGAGAGTCCCTTGGACTGCAAGAAGATCCAACCAGTCCATTCTGAAGGAGATAAACTCTGGGATTTCTTTGGAGGGAATGATGCTGAAGCTGAAATTCCAGCACTTTGGCCACTTCATGCGAAGAGTTAACTCATTGGAAAAGACTCTGATGCTGGGAGGGATCGGGGGCAAGAGGAGACGGGGACGACAGAGGATGAGATGGCTGGATGGCATCACTGACACGATGGATGTGAGTCTCAGTGAACTCTGGGAGTTGATGATGGACAGGGAGGCCTGGCGTGCTGCGATTCATGGGGTCACAAAGAGTCAGACACAACTGAGCGACTGAACTGAACTGATCCCACTAGCAGCCAGTATCCCATTAGCATTTACCAAGAAAACAAATTTTCGTTCTGATTTTAAATGCCACATTGTATTAAATCTCCTTAAAATATCTTTAGATTTTCTACCTTTTTCTTCTGTATCACAAGTTTTTACTCATTATCATTTCATAATTCATTAAAATATGTGATATGGCTGATTTGTAATCGAACTTTTGATTCTAGTCTTTTTCCTGGCTATTTGTAGTTATTTATTTTTTTCAATTAAAATATATTAAATTCCCAGCAACTATAAACACATTCTTATAGACAAGGAGATCCAACCAGTCCATCCTAAAGGAGATCAGTTCTGGGTGTTCATTGGAAGGACTGATGCTAAATCTGAAACTACAATACTTTGGCCACCTCATGCAAAGAGTTGACTCATTGGAAAAGACCCTGATGCTGGGAGGGATTGGGGGCAGGAGGAGAAGGGGACGACAGGATGAGATGGCTGGATGGCGTCACTGACTCAATGGACATGAGTTTGAGTGAACTCTGGGAGTTGGTGATGGACAGGGAAGCCTGGTGTGCTGTGATTCATGGGGTTGCAAAGAGTTGGACATGACTGAGCGACTGAACTGAGCTGATAGACATCTTTTCACTATTGAGTCTGAGTATATAAGAAATTGTATGAATCATATGTATTCTTATTGGTTTGAGTCATTTTATGTCTCTTCATAAAATTTGTCAGTTTTATTTAAAATATGTGCACATTTTGCTATGTTTGTATCTATTAATACATATCATTTTTAACAGAAGAAACTTTAAATGCAAATTACATCTAATCTTCATATAACATAAATAAGTTGTTTTGCACCACTTCCCTGGTGGCTCAGAGGGTAAAGTGTCTGCCTGTAATGTAGGAGACCTGGATTCGATCTCTGGGTCAGGAAGATCCTCCGGAGAAGGAGATGGCAACCCACTCTGGTACTCTTGTCTGGAAAATCCCATGGACAGAGAAGCCTAGTAGGCTATAGTCCATGGGGTCACAAAGAGTCGGAAACAACTGAGAGACTTCACTTTCACTTTCAAGTTGTTTTGCAAGGGAGAAGGATGGCATAAATGTTCTTAACAAACTGTTAAACCAAAAAGTAATTTTTGAGATTAACCTTGGGGCAGAAAATATGATAGCCAGTTCCAGTGGGTAAATAAAACACAGTTGTGCCCTCACTGAGTTTACAGTTTAATAGGTGAAAAACTAAGGAATAAAAAGCAAATGAACCACTTTAACAACAGAACTGATCCTTTGTTGCCAACTCCTGAGCATTTTCAATTACTTCACATGACATCCTATTTTACATCCAGCATATGGGCTTTTCAGTCCTCTCATCTGTTAGTTAGAGTAGACAAAATAGCGGGTATAGTCATGATGCCCACAGCTAATTGAACTGGGATCATGGCTCAGGTTTAAATGTGCAATGTAGAGTGAGGAAGTGCACAATTACTCAGATAAGGAACTTGTTGAAACAAAACTGTTTACCATTTGCAATGCATAGATAACGGACCATATTTTTCAGTAGCATTGGGTGTGTGTGTGTATGTGTATGTGTGTGTGTGTGTGTGTGTGTGTGTGGCTATACAGGAAATGATATAATTGATGGGATCATGAAAATAGCAATCAGAAATGTTCAGCTCTATTTTATATGAGCAAGATACTCATATAATTTGATTTAATGAGATTTGTTGTTGTTTTTCAGTCTCTCAGTAGTGTCTGATTCTTTGTGACCCAATGGACTACAGCACACCAGGCTTCCCTGTCCTTCACCATCTCCCGGACCTTGCTCAAATTCATGTCCACTGAGTCGGTGATGCCATCCAATGATCTCATCTTCTGTTGTCCCATTTTCCTCCTGCCTTCAATCTGATGGGATAACATGATTAATTTTAAGAATAAAGAGATAATTATGTGACTAATACTTCATCAGTACTTTTAGCATTAAACTTTATGGTTTAACAATTTTCTACATATTGTTTTAATTGTTCCTCAGAACATGTTGTTAAAATCAGGTCATATTTTATTTACATATTTTATGATAAGAAGATTGTAGTTTATAAAGCACAATGTGTTGAATAATTTTATGTTGTTACAAGGTATTTGACAGTAGCATTTTTAATAAAATTATAGTGGGAGTTTCAAAGTGCATTAGATTTTAAAGATTAAGCATTTATCCTTGCTCTTTCTGCCAAATTCCATAGATAATTCTTTACATATTCTTCCACCATTGCTCTGCTTCTCTAGTTGATAATGTTGCTAAATATTATTTTTTAGCATTTTCAGATCAATAAAGGTTAAATGTAAAAGACTTTTATGTGTGCTAAATGTGTAGCCTTTTCTATCCATAAACACTTTTAATTGAAATGAGGTATTAGTTACATAGAGTGAGAACCAACAGCAAAGAAAATTCATATTCATATAAATTTTTATATGCATTAAGTCAAGCATTTCCACCTAGAAATCTATGAGATTTCTAGAAGAAAATTTTCCCATATAGTAATAACAAAAATAAAACAATTTGCTTGATGCTGTGTTCTTACTGACTTTGATTTCTATGGACTCTCTCAAGTTCTTTGAATACAATCAACTATGGAAACAAATAGATCAGTCTAATAATACCTACAACACTATAGAAATTACAAATAAATATATTGTGTTCTAGATGAAAATTCAATATTCTGTTTGTTGTGTTGCATAAAACTGTGAAATATAGCAAAATAATCTAAAATAATGCATTAATATCACATCTGTTTTCTCTGTTTCTTGAATATCTGTAGTGCTGTCTCTTCTAGTGCAGAAAGTTAAACTTCCAGTGTTTACTTCCAATGTCATTTATCTTTAGATATGCTATTTTTTTTGAATCAGTTTTCATATTAAGCCTAGACAAGATTTTTAATTTATACAGATGAAGCAACTTGCTTCTCAACTAAGGTACATCTAACTGAAACAATTATTAGTGAAAGCATAACTTGAAAGACCATGATACCACATGGTCTCTGTGAGAAACACCTCAGGCATTTTTAAAAAATAATTATTTCAATCTATAGATATTATATTTTACAACATGTGTGGCATATATTTGGAACTATATTCCGTAATGGATTTCATTAGGTAGCTGCTACTGCTAAGTCGCTTCAGTCATGTCCGACTCTGTGCAACCCCATAGACGGAAGCCCACCAGGCTCCCCCGTCCCTGGGATTCTCCAGGCAAGAACACTGGAGTGGATTGCCATTTCTTTCTCCAATGCATTAAAGTGAAAAGTGAAAGGGAAGTCACTCAGTCGTGTCCGACTCTTAGCGACCCCATGGACTACAGCCTACCAGACTCTTCCATCCATGGGATTTTCCAGGCAAGAGTACTGGAGTGGGGTGCCATTGTCTTCTCCATTCATTAGGTAGAATAATGTCTAAATCAATCATTACCTTGTTTGTTTGTTTTTCTTTTTTTTTTAGTTTTATTTTATTTTTAAACTTTACAATATTGTATTAGTTTTGCCCAACATCTAAATGAATCTGCCACAGGTATACCCGTGCTCCCCATCCTGAACCCTCCTCCCTCCTCTGTCCTCATACCCTCCCTCTGGGCCATCCCAGTGCACCAGCCCCAAGCATCCAGCATCGTGCATCGAACCTGGACTGGCGACTCGTCTCATACATGATATTACCTTGTTTTTAAACATTATGTCATTCAAGTTATTCTGTTACTCATATCTGTGCTGCTGCTGCTGCTGCTGCTAAGTTGCTTCAGTCGTGTCCGACTCTGTGCGACCCCATAGATGGCAGCCTACCAGGCTCCCCCGTTCCTGGGATTCTCCAGGCAAGAACACTGGAGTGGGTTGCCATTTCCTTCTCCAACTTGTATCCATATGTGCACTCAAAAATTGTTTTCTAAGTTGTTTAACTTGTTACAGCATACTTAAAATATTAAAAACCTTTATATTGCAAGTCCAAGTGTAAAATTAATTTTATCAATCTTGACCTGAGTCACTAATTAGTAGAAATTCTTATAATGGACTGTATGACTCCTTGATTTTACCTGGCTAGAATGAATATATTTACAAGGAAAGCAAGTACATATCATGCCAGCCTTTATAGTTTTTTTGCACATATTGTTTTTCTTTTGTGCACCATGCTTTACTTTAATCCATCCAACTACCTTATGAAATAAATGGCATTTTTTTCCTCACTTTGGAAACAAATGGGGTTTGTTTGCACGTGAATTCTTTACTGTCTGAGCCACCATGGAAGTCAAAACGGCAATTAGTTTTTTTTTTTTTTTAATGATCAAATTAATACAATTACTTAGAGTTGAAGCGATGATTCTGAGATTGACCTAACTAAACCACCATCTGTCTCCACTGACTTAATGATCAGCTCTCAGTTACCAGTGTCTTCCTTCCAGAGGATTTAATATTCTATTCATTTGTCCATGACATAAAAATTTCTATCTCTGGCCTCATTTCAATTACTCACATATTAAATAAATTATCTTTTGTTCTGAATTCTCAGCTACCATCGTTGGTAATACCTGTCTCATCTCAAACAGTAAAAAATGAAAATTGGGAGTCCAAAAAAGATATATTTGGTATTTTTATATCAGTTTATTTTAATTTGTCCTTAATAAAATATACTTTGATTGTGGTTAAAACTTCATTCTGAGTTTGTGCTCCACCAGTTAACCACATGATACTGTGTCTGTTGTACAAGAACCATTACCCATGGACACACACCAGGGTTCAGAATACACTGTGCAAAGAAAGAGACATAAATTTTTTAATGGAGACAAACTAAATAAATACAAGCTGCATTGAGAAAATAGTAAAGTTCTAAAGTTGAGTCAGCAGAGACTAGAAGAAATGGGTTTCCCACCTTCCCTCCTTTCACAGAAATCTGCATTGCAGCTGACCTACCAGCGGAGGAATTGTAATCCCTCTGATCTCTTGCCCTCATAGGGCAAGTGTGTGAAAGCAGCTTTGACGTAGAGAAAATAATGGACTGTTTATTGGTAAGTAATGTTATTTGGGGGTACTACTAGAAGCAGCTGCTTTGACACTTTTATGTTTGTGCATCTGTTTTCCTCAGAGCTAAATCACAAAGATGAGATCACCAGGCAACATTTGACCTAGTTCCTGATTCCTGCTTTACTAATGTGCACAATACCTTACCTAGCCTATTTATTCCTTTTATGGATTAGAAGGAGTAAAAATGAAGTAGATAAAGAATGACTGACTCTTTATCCCTAGTTTTCCCTTAATAAATTTGCAAGTGGATCTCATGGGTGCAGGCAAACTTTTTGGGCAAGAAAATATCCAATTCCAGGCAATCCACATGGGCAAGACAGTGCCCAAGGAAAATCAGAAGTCACTACATCTGCAACTCAATGGAAAAATAACAAAGAATCGGACCTACTGTCTAATGATTAACTGAGAATGTTCCCTTTTAAAATTTGTCATGACTGAGCAAAATTGTCAGAGTTGTTCTCTGGACACAAGTCTACTTTCTTTCCAGATTGCTGGTTCTTCTGAAAAAAACATCTTTCTACCAACTCTTGCCCCTTGATTATTGGCTTTCAAGTGGCAAGCAGCTGAACCTGAGTTAACAAACACCACATGATGGAGTTTTATGGGAACATGACCTCTTGGCCCTAAAGACCAAGGGGATGTTGGGATATTAGAGTGCTATGACTGGAAAGAAGAATGCACACATCAAGAGGGATATAAGTGAATTCTAGTTCAGTTACAATCTTGAGAAAATGGTTTCATCTCACATATTTTCAGGGCAAGCCAAGTGTCACCCTGAATCATTTCCAGATAATTCTGCTCTTTGAATCACAATGCCTCATTTACTTCATTTGCAAACGGTGCCAGTAATATTAGCTACCTTATAGAATCATTAAGAAAATTAAATGAGTTAATTTATAAGCAGATGCCTGGGATATAGTAAAGGGGATGCCACTTAGTCTTATTACCAATATATTCTATGAAATAGGTCCATCATACCAGGCTCAGAGTCCAGACAGTTGCATATAAAATGAATGCAACCCTCAACACATAACAAATACCAATTCATTTAATGAAATAGTTCTTTTGTTTTTAACTTTTAATTATTTATTGTTGATTATGTAGTGGGATGTTTTCGTAAATAGTGTTATAGAATTGGTTTTAGAAATTGAATTGGGGTTTTAGAATCTGGTACACTTATTTTGTATTGAATTTCTGCTACGTAACTATTTGAGTGGCTTTGTGAAAGTTGCTTAATCACTGTAACCCTCTGTTTCTTCCTTTGAGAAAATTAGTTAAAACATATATTCTGTGGTCATCAAAATGATGAACATGGCTAACCCTCAAATGCTATCTGACATATTGTTGCTGTTCAGTTGCTCAGTTGTGTCCAACTCTTTGCAACCCCATGGATTGTAACATGCCAAACTTCCCTGTCCTTCACTGTCTACCAGAGTTTGCTCAAACTCATATCCATTGAGTCAATGATGGCATCCAATATCTCATCCTTGGTTGCCCCTTCTCCTCCTGCCTTCGATCTTTCCCAGCATCAGGGTATTTTCCAATGAGTCAGCTCTTCACATCAGGTGGCCAAAGTATTAGAGCTTCTGACATATTACAGGTGCCTAATTCATGTTAATTCTTTCTCTTGTCCTGCACATGATTAACAGTCTTCTCAAATGTAGTTTATTAAAACACAAAATTAGGATTTACTTGATTTTAAAAGTGCTAAAGAAGCCAGACACTTTGCCTATTTAGTGCATTCAGCTACCTTATGGTGTTCCTTAGAATTAAAGTAGTATTGTTGCTTTTGAATTTTTTTAAGAGATTGAAGTTACATAACAGACACCATGGCTTAAAACTATAATGTCAATAATGAGTTATGCACCATTTCAGGGGCTTTCAGCAGATTTAAGCACTTTTGAGTAGGATTCTTTGTATTTGTGCAGCATTCTAAAATACTCAAACAAATCATTTAATAATATCTGGATGTTGTGAATTTTGAAGACAGTCCTGTTGCTCACATTCTGAAGGGGGATACTAAGGAACACTCCACAGCACCATTTAGATAACAAACTATTCCTTTTTTAAGGTGAAAAAGTCACTGCCCATTAAGACTTACCAGTGTGTGACAGTATAGTCACCCAACTCCCCCCACTGAAACACACACCCAGGTTCTGAGGAATGAAAACTACAAAGAATAATAGAACAGGACCAGCCTATCACTGAGTATACACTTCTCTGCTGCTGGTTCTCCCATCAACCTATTGACCCAGGTGGCTGCACCAACTCTAGCCTTCAGCAGCCTTCTCTGACATCACAAAAATGGTTTCCCAGGCCTCTAACCTGCCCTTGAACAAATGATCTCCAAAAGGTACTCATGTGTTCTTTCTCAAACTCACCAGGGATAATGACATATATCCATCCTTATAAATTAAAAAGTATATACTTCATGTGGTGGGGGGCAATAACATTTTGTCACCAAAGCAGGACTTTTTTGAGAGTAAAATATGGTTTTATTAAGAATTACATTAGGACAACTGGAGTCCCCTGGAACTCCTTGTAGCAAAAAGGGATGTATGGGATTTTCAGGAACTAGTCATGCTTGCTACACTTGAGTTTATCTTTTATAATCCTCATTCTTTTTTTCTGTATATTCTGGCTACACTAAATTGGTATCGTACCCTAAGAGGGCTTTTCTCAAATTTAGATAAGCGCTTGTGATCTGTCTTCTTAGATAAAATCATTACTTCTTTGATCTCATTTTCAATTCTCTATTTAAATTATCCAGCCACACTGGACTCCTCACTCCTGGACCTCCCAGGCTCACTTGTGCTCAGGGATTTGCATGTGTTACACCTTCTACCTACACTTCATTTCTCCCAGAACAGCAGCTCACTGTTTCCTCCAGGTCACTCAATGTCACCTTCTCAGTGGGACCATCCCAGCTTACCCCAACTAAAGTTTTAGTCCTCTTCCTCAGTCTATTCCATACATCCCTTCTCTGCTTTATTCTTCCCTTAACATTAATTTTTAAACTCTAAACATATTTTATATATATATATATAGTTGTGCTCACTGTTATATTTCCAGCATTTACAACAGAAATCATCACATAGTGGTAAATAAGTATCTGTGAATTTGTGGATACCTCTTTGTATTTCTTCCCAGGTGATGCTAGTGGTGAAGAACCCATCAGCCAATGAAGGAGACCAGAGATGACAGTTCAATCCCTGGGTTGGAAGATCCACTCCAGTATTCTTTCCTGGAGAATCCCATGGACAGAGGAGCCTGGGGGCTACAGCCCATAGGATCACAAAGAGCTCGACATGACTGAAGTGACCTAGCATGCACTCACACACTGCACTTGAACCTCCCTTTGTCTATACCATACAGTCCTCCTTTCTTGGTTTGGTGATGTTGTATTTATTCTTAACAATTCAGTCCATGTGTAACCTGTTTTAGGAAACCTTCCCTCACTTCCATGTCTCTCACAGGCACTGAACTTGCATCATATTATTGTAACTATTCTTCAAGTTGCCTATCTCAGCCTTAGACTAGGAGCTACTTCAGATCAGGGAATGACATTTATCTCTGTTTCTCTAATGAAATACAGTGCCTGCAATACTGAGTGGATGATTACACATTTCTTGTGTTAGTGTAGCCAGTCCTTTTACCTCTTTTCTGTTTGATCAGCCCTATTTGTTTGTTTGTTTTAGACCTTAATCATAAAGAGGAGATCATTAAGCAGCATGTAACTTAGATCCTTATTTCTCCTTTACTAAATATACTCACTTTATTTAACATGCTGATTCATTTCCTGCATTAGAAGCAGTAAGAATGAAGAATTTAGCAATTAAAGATGTACCAACCCTCTACCTCTGCTGCTGCTGCTGCTAAGTCGCTTTAGTCGTGTCCAACTCTGTGCGACTCCATAGACGGCAGCCCACCAGGCTCCCCCGTCCCTGGGATTCTCCAGGCAAGAACACTGGAATGGGTTGCCATTTCCTTCTCCAATGCATGTAAGTGAAAAGTGAAAGTGAAGTCGCTCAGTCGTGTCGACCCTCAGTGACCCCATGGACTGCAGGACATGCTCCTCCGTCCATGGAATTTTGTAGGCAAGAGTACTGGAGTGGGATGCCATCGCCTTCTCCGCCCTCTACCTCTAGCTTCCCTTTATTAAAGTTACTGGATCTCATGGTCATAGTGGGACCACACAGCCAATAGAACACCTATTGCAGGCAGACACTGTGAGCAAGATGATGTTCCATGAAAGACCAGAAGAAGTCAGCAGGTCTGCATGCAACAGAAAGATGAAGACTGCCTGCCTCAATGATTACCTGAGATTATTTCTTTTTTTTTTTTTTTTAATTGGCATGGCTGACTTACATCAGGGTTGGTCTCTGGATATAAGTCCACTATCACCCCAGATTTCCAGCTTTTCTGAATAAAGTATCTTTCTTCATATCTATGGAGATAGATAAATTGCCTCTCAATTTATTGGCTGTTGAGTGGTGAGAGACAAAGCCTGCAGCCAATTTCATTAGGAAAGGCACTACATTTGGAGTCAATCAAAGTCATCTTTTAAGTACTCCTACAGAGTGGGAGAAAATAATAGCAAATGAAGCAACTGACAAACAACTAATCTCAAAAATATACAAGCAAATCCTACAGCTCAATTCCAGGAAAATAAATGACCCAATCAAAAAATGGGCCAAAGAACTAAATAGACATTTCTCCAAAGAAGACATACAGATGGCTAACAAACACATGAAAAGATGTTCAACATCACTTATTATCAGAGAAATGCAAATCAAAACCACTATGAGGTACCAGTTCATGCCAGTCAGAATGCTATGATCCAAAAGTCTACAAGCAATAAATGCTGGAGATGGTGTGGAGAAAAGGGAACCCTCTTACACTGTTGGTGGGAATGCAAACTGGTACAGCCACTATGGAGAACAGTGTAGAGATTCCTTAAAAAACTGGAAATAGAACTGCCTTACGATCCAGCAATCCCACTGCTGGGCATACACACTGAGGAAACCAGAAGGGAAAGAGACACATGTACCCCAATGTTCATCACAGCACTGTTTATAATAGCCAGGACATGGAAGCAACCTAGATGTCCATCAGAAGATGAATGGATAAGAAAGCTGTGGTACATATACACAACGGAGTATTACTCAGCCATTAAAAAGAATATATTTGAATCAGTTCTAATGAGGTGGATGACACTGGAGCCTATTATACAGAGTGAAGTAAGCCAGAAAGAAAAACACCAATACAGTATACTAATGCATATATATGGAATTTAGAAAGATGGTAACAATAACCCTGTGTACGAGACAGCAAAAGAGACACAGATGTACAGAACAGTCTTTTGGACTCTATGGGAGAGGGAGAGGGTGGGATGATTTGGGAGAATGGCATTGAAACATGTATAATATCATATATGAAACAAGTCACCAGTCCAGGTTCGATGTACGATACTGGATGCTTGGGGCTGGTGCACTGGGATGACCCAGAGGGATGGTATGGGGAGGGAGGAGGGAGGAGGGCTCAGGATGTGGAACACATGTATACCTGTGGCGGATTCATTTTGATATATGGCAAACCCAATACAATATTGTAAAGTTAAAAAAAAATGCTCCTAATTTCTCTAAAATTTCCTTATTAACAACTGGCCACTCTTTTGCATGCCTAACACTCCCTAGGTTAATCATATTTCAATGTGATGTTGTATAGCATTGTGCATATGATGTCACCCTAAGAAATCTTTGTCTAATCTAAGGTCAGGTAGATTTTCTCATGTTTCCTCCTAGAATTTCTATATTATTGGATCTTATATTTAGATCTATAATACATTTTGAGATATTTTTGTGTGTATGGTATGAGGTAAGGGTGGAGATTTTCCTTACTTTCCTCCTCCCCACCACACCCTCCCCACCCCTTTTCCTTCTTCTCACCACCTCCCCAAAATCATCATTTTTTTCTTTTTTTAATTCTTCTGCTTCTCCTTCTTCTGGTTCCAAGTGTATATCTACTTGCTCTGAAACCATTTGTTAAAAATAATAATTCTTTCCTCATTGAACTGCATTGGCACTTTTGTTAAAAATCAGTTGATCATAAATACAAAGATAAATTTCTGAACTCAACTGTGTTCCACTGACCTCACCTATTCTGCCTATATCACAATATCTTGATTACTATAACTTTGCAGTAACTTTTGAAATTAGGTAGTATGTTCCCTCCAACTTAGCCATTTATAAAACTATTTTGTCTTCTGGATCTTGTATTTTATATAAAGTTTTTTTTAATAAACTTTCAGTTTATACAAAAAATATCTATAGGGATTTTTGATAGGGATTCTTTAAACTGTTTAGATCAATTTGAGTAGACAATGGAGTCAACTATATTGCATCTTCCAACCATGATTATAAAATATCTTTTGATTTTATTTAGAACTTTAATTTCTCTCAGCAGTTTTGCAATTTTCAATGTGAAAAGGTTATACTTCTTTTGGTAAATTTATTCTTCTTTTGATAACTTTATTCTCTTTGAATGCTATTGTGAATGGGATTGATTTTTATATGTTGATCCTATATTTTGTGACCTGGCAAACTTTTTTATTAATCCTGATAGATTTTTTGGAGCTCTCATTTGTTTTTCATTTTAGTATATGACATGATAAATTTATACTCCATATATTATTATACATCCTAATCTCTAATTTTTTCTGCATGTTTATTATAAATTATTAATATTGATTTCCCACCTCATAGAACTTAGCTTCAAGACAAATTTGCATATCCTGTTTGTTTCATTTATCTTAACAAGAAGCAAAGATCACGACGACCAAAGAATTCTTCCTGCTATTTAGGAGAACAATATAAATTTAGGTCTGAATACAAAATAGTGATAGGTCTCAAATATTTTTTTTTTCAGTATTGTTTTTTTCAGTTTCCATATTACTTTCACATATTGTCTGGTTTGAGTCTTACATGTATAATTATTTTCCACTTAAGAAAAAAAGCAATATAAGGCTCAGATGATTATGTTTCCTATTACATGACAAAGTTTCAGCAAAAAATCATCAATCCCTTACTCTCTCTTGAGTTCTTTCCACAACACAGTAGAATGCATTTAATTTAGGAGGCAACACAAAGAACTATATATAATCCCATTGTTTGGTAAGCTTTATTTCCTGATGACTTGAGAGTCTCAAGTGATACTTCATCATCTAAGGTAATTATTCACAACTCAAAATTCTATTGTCTATGGAAAATGTATCAATTTTTTCATTGACAGTCTATAAAATTCTCCTTGAGTTTGTAAAGGTCTATGCATTTATTTTCATAAGAGTCAAGTTTAGAAAATAAGAGATGTTTCTAATTTATATTCAATGTAATCACCCTTTATCGTTTTAAATCAGATAAAGAAATTGAAATAAAGGAAATAAGCACCAATTTACATTAGCTATTAACTCTCCTGGGTATGCTATTAGTCCTCAAAAGGTTTGTTGAGATTGTCCTTCAGTGTGGTTTCATTTAGTAATATCACTAATGACCCCATTAAAGACATTAAAAGTTTCCTTTTCTGATCAATCTTGAGAATATTGAACTGTATAAAGTACCTACTGACTAATCCATTAAATAAATCAAGGTCATCTTTAAGATGGCATCCTAAAGCTAATTGTGGGTATAAGACTTGTTATACAATTCTCATCCAGAGGTAGCTGTTTCTAAGCACCAGGGTTACATCAAGTAAATTTTTCGCATGTTCAACAATCTATTATGTGTGCAACTTCACTAAGGAAACTTGTGATATATTGGAGGGAAAAATTGAGATCATAGCTTTTTTTCAAAATACAGTATCTCATTGGTAGGTAGATGAATAAATGTTTGCAGTCTAAAATTATACAGCCTAAAATTTTACAGTTTAAAATTTTATAGTGTAAAATTGAATGTGTAAGCAAGAAGTTCTTTTATATGTCTTTTCTTTTCCATTTTGTCCCCACTGTCTTCAAGTTAGAATGGGGAAGTGGGAAGAAAAGATAAGCTTTGTTAAAAATTAGTTATTTGCTAGCAGTGTGCTAACACTGCTTGCTATTAAGTTATGTGTTAACACTGTTTACAACAAGGCAAGTTATATAGTATCAGAGGTTTGCAGTTCAATTAATATTTTTTCTCTATCTCAAAATATACCTTATCTTTCTTGTATTTAAGAGTACTTCACTGTATTTCTCTTTGTAAAGAAACACTTAATAATGCACAATAGTAGATCAGAAAATAAATATTACTAGAGTATTATTAACATAAATAGCTGCTGTGTTTTTTTAATTGGGCTTGTATGATCTGGGGACAATTATGTGGATATCAACAGTATTTCTCAGTAGTTTAGAGCTAAAGAGGACCCAAAGCAAATAATATATGAATATAACTTTCTCATTTTGTAATGGAAAAAGCTACAGGAGGAAATTCTGTTGACTTTGTCTAAATATGATCAAATTGTGGCCTAAATAGGTCTTAAATATACTTCTCCTCATCCCCAGATGATACAGTTGGGTTTCCTGAAAAGCAACCTAAGAGGTCAGTGTTCAAGTGTTCATGTGCAAGAAGTTTATGTATAAATGCTTTGAGGATGAATGTGTCTTAGGGCAGAAAGGAACCAGGATTGAGCACAAAAGAAACTGAACTGTTTGATCCTCCCACAATGACCTCAGCCAATCCCTCTCGGGGGGAACTCTAAAGCTGGAAGAACACTCCAGTTGTGTCCCAGCTGGGGCAATTGGCCTTTATCCTCTTACACTGGTCATCATTCTATGCGGGCTGTCCCTTGGGAAGAGGCCTGACCATGGGGCACAGTGGCTTTCTTCAGTGCAGAGGAAGTCTCATAGAAGTGAGAGGGTAACAGGCAGGAAGGCCAGGGGTCTCCAAACGGAGGAAATAGGCTGCAAGTGTCAGAATTTTTATCTCTCTTAAGCAGCAGGGGGAAACAAACTAGTGATATTTTTTTCCTTCTCTATACAAATTTAAAAGAAGGTTTCTCTTAAAATACTGTGTTGCCCTAAAGACACCTGGTTTCACCTAAAGTTAACTATTCTCAAACCTTGAGTTAAACTATGCATGTTTCTTATGGAAATGTTTGTCTTAAGCTATGTTAATGTACTATGCATTTATTCCAGATTCTGCCTACAAGTTGGTTCCCCCTAATGGCTCAGAACTGACTTGACAAACCAGTATGTTAACTCAGACATTGTTCTCCTAATCTATGTAAATGAAACTATTTGTATGGTAATCTGCACTTCTACAAGATTCAAGTCAATCCTTTTATGGCCCTGGATGAATCATGTGGTGCCAAGATTATCCCAAAATGCATCTATGGGTGAGGGGCCAGGTACCATTCTGAGTTTCAAGACATTCCTTTCTTTCAGTAACAGACTGCTACTGGAGAAGGGAATGGCAAACTACTTCAAAATTCTTGCCTTGAGAACCCCATGAACAGTATGAAAAGGCAAAATGATAGGATACTGAAAGAGGAATGCCCCAGGTTGGTAGATGCCTAATATGCTACTGTAGATCAGTGGAGAAATAACTCCAGAAAGAATGAAGGGATGGAGCCAAAGCAAAAACAATTCCCAGTTATGGATGTGGCTGGTGATACAAGCAAGGTCTGATGCTGTAAAGAGCAATATTGCATAGGAACCTGGAATGTTAGGTCCATGAATCAAGGTAAATTGGAAGTGATCAAACAAGAGATGGCAAGAGTGAACGTCGACATTCTTGGAATCAATGAACTAAAATGGACTGGAATAGGTGAATTTAACTCAGATGACCATTATATCTACTTCTATGGGCAGGAATCCCTTAGAAGACATGGAGTAGCCATCATGGTCAACAAAAGAGTCTGAAATGCAGTACTTAGATGGAATCTCAAAAACAACAGAATGATCTCGGTTCATTTCCAAGGCAAACTATTCAATATCACAGAAATCGAAATCTATGCCCCAACCAGTAAATCTGAAGAAGCTGAGGTTCAAAGGTTCTATGAAGACTAACAAGACTTTTTAGAACTAACACCCAAAAAAGATGTCTATTTCCTTATAGGAAATTGGAATATAAAAGTAGGAAGTCAAGAAACACCTGGAGTAACAGGCACATTTGGCCTTGGAATATGGAATGAAGCAGGGCAAAGGTTAATAGAGTTTTGCCAAGAGAACACACTGGTCACACAAAAACACCCTCTTCCAACAACATAAAAGAAGACTCTACACATGGACATCACCAGATGGTCAACATCGAAATCAGATTGATTATATTCTTTGCAGCCAAAGATGGAGAAGCTCTATACAGTCAACCAAAACAAGACTGGGACCTGTCTGTAGCTCAGATCATGAACTCCTTATTGCCAAATTCAGACTAAGTTGAAGAAAGTGGGGAAAACCACTAGACCATTCAGGTTTAACCTGAATCAAATCCCTTATGACTATACAGTGGAAGTGAGAAATAGATATAAGGGACTAGATCTGATAGATAGAGTGCTGATGAACTATGAACGGAGGTTTGTGACATTGTACAGGAGACAGGGATCAGGACTATCTCAATGGAAAAAATGCAAAAGAGCATAATGACTGTCTGAGGAGGCCTTACAAATAGCTGTGAATAGAGGAGTGAAAAGCAAAGGAGAAAAGGAAAGATATAAGCATCTGAATGCAGAGTTCCAAAGAATAGCAAGGAGAGATAAGAAAGCCTTCCTCAGCAATCATTGAAAAGAAATAGAGGAAAACAACAGAAAGGGAAAAACTAGAAATATCTTCAAGAAAATTAGAGGCATCCAGGGAACATTTCATGCAAAGATGGGCTTGATAAAGGACAGAAATGGTATGGACCTAACAGAAGCAGAAGATATTAAGAAAAGGTGGCAAGAATACACAGAAGAAATGCACAAAAAAGAGCTTCACAACCCAGATAATAACGATGGTGTGATCAATCACCTAGAGCTAGACATTCTGGGATATGAAGTCAAGTGGGCCTTAGAAAGCATCACTACGAACAAAGCTAGTGGAGGTGATGACATTCCAGTTGAGCTATTTCAAACTCTGAAAGATGATGCTGTGAAAGTGCTGCACTCAATATGCCAGCAAAATTGGAAAACTCGGCAGTGGCCACAGGACTGGAAAAGGTCAATTTTCATTCCAGTCCCAAAAAAAGGCAATGCCAAAGAATGCTCAAACTACCACACAATTGCACACATCTCACACGTTAGTAAAGAAATGCTCAAAATTCTCCAAAATAGACTTCAGCAATATGTGAATCGTGAACTTCCAGATGTTCAAACTGGTTTTAGAAAATGCAGAGGAATCAGAGACCAAATTGCCAACATCTACTGGATCATCAAAAAAGCAAGAGAGTTCCAGAAAAACATTTATTTCTGCTTTATTGACTATGCCAAAGCCTTTGACAGTGTGGATCACAATAAACTGTGGAAAATTCTGAAAGAGATGGGAATACCAGACCACCTGATCTGCCTCTTGAGAAAACTGTATGCAGGTCAGGAAGCAACAGTTAGAACTGGACATGCAACAACAGACTGGTTCCAAGTAGTAAAAGGAGTACGTCAAGGCTGTATATTATCACACTGCTTATTTAACTTTTATGCGGAGTACATCATGAGAAACGCTGGACTGGAAGAAACACAAGCTGGAATCAAGATTGCCGGGAGAAATCTCAATAACCTCAGATATGCAGATGACACCACCCTTATGGCAGAAAGTGAACAGGAACTAAAAAGCCTCTTGATGAAGGTGAAAGAGGAGAGTGAAAAAGTTGGCTTAAAACTCAACATTCGGAAAACAAAGATCATGGCATCTGGTCCCATCACTTCAAGTGAAATAGATTGGGAAACAGTGGAGACAGTATCAGACTTTATTTTTTTGGTCTCCAAAATCACTGCAGATGGTGATTGCAGCCATGAAATTAAATTTCCTTAGAAGGAAAGTTATAACCAACCTAGATAGCATATTAAAAAGCAGAGATATTACATTGCCAACAAAGGTCCGTCTAGTCAAGGTTATGGTTTCCAGTGGTCATGTATAGATGTGAGAGTTGGACTGTGAAGAAAGCTGAGCACCAAGGAATTCATGCTTTTGAACTGTGGTGTTGGAGAAGACTCTTGAGAGTCCTTTGGACTGCATGGAGATCCAACCAGTCCATCCTAAAGCAGATCAGTCCTGGGTGTTCTTTGGAAGGACTGATGCTGAAGCTGAAACTCCAGTACTTTGGCTACCTCATGCGAAGAGTTGACTAATTGGAAAAGACCGTGATGCTGGTAGGGATTGGGGGCAGGAGGAGAAGAGGATGAGATGGCTGGATGGTATCACCAACTCGATGGACATGACATTGAGTGAACTCGGAGTTAGTGATGGACAGGGAGGCCTGGCATGCTGTGATTCATGGGGTCACAGAGTCCAGCACGACTGAGTGATTGAGCTGAACTTAATCAACTCAAATACTCTTTCCTGGAAAATCTATGGACGGAGGAGCCTGGTAGGCTGCAGTCCATGGGGTCTCTAGGAGTCGGACATGACTGAGTGACTTTACTTTCTCTTTCATGCAGTGGATAAGGAAATGGAAACCCACTCCAGTATTCTTGCCTGGAAAATCCCAGGGATGGGGGATCCTGGTGCGCTGCCATGTATGGTGTCTCATAGAGTCAGACATGACTGAAGCGACTTAGCAGTAGCAGGAGTAGCAATCTTAACTAATTACTTCTGCACATAACCTGTTTCTAAATATTGTCAAATTCTGTGGTTCCATGTAGACCATTAATTTTGGGGGGACACAATTCACCCCACTGCATATGCATTCAGCCTTCTCCTTGTAATTGCAACTAGAAAAAGAATATTAAAATATCCAATTGTCCCATGAATATAAAATTACATTTGAGTTCACTTTTCACTATATATTCATCATTGTAATTACAAGTATCCTTATAGTAAATATTGAAAATTATTAGATTAAAAAAAATACAAAAAGGGTATTCATGCTTTGAGTTCACTTATTGTACTTAAGACCTCATGTACTTTAAACAGAGGTAAACAAAGAGAGCACATAAAATAGCCCAAAGACCACTGTACATTTCAGTTCAGTCGCTCAGTTGTGTCCGACCCCATGAATTGCAGCACACCAGGCCTCCCTGTCCATCACCAACTCCAGGAATTCACTCAAACTCATGTCCATCGAGTCAGTGATTCCATCCAGCCATCTCATCTTCTGTCATCCCCTTCTTCTCCTGACCCCAATCCTTCCCAGCATCAGAGACTTTTCCAATGAGTCAACTCTTTGCCTGAGGTGGCCAAAGTATTGGAGTTTCAGCTTCAGCATCAGTCCTTCCAATGAACACCCAGGACTGGTCTGCTTTACAATGGACTGGTTATATCGCCTTGCAGTCCAAGGAACTCTTAAGAGTCTTCTCCAACACCACAGTTCAAAAGCATCAATTCTTCAGCGCTCAGCTTTCTTCACAGTCCAACTTTCACACCTATACATGACCACTGGAAAAACCATAGCCCTGACTAGACGAACCTTTGTTGGCAAAGTAATGTCTGCTTTTGAATATGCTGTCTAGGTTGGTCATAACTTTCCTTCCAATAAGTAAGCGTCTTTTAATTTCATGGCTGCAATCACCATCTGCAGTAATTTTGGAGCCCCACAAAAATAAAGTCTGACACTGTTTCCCCATCTATTTTCCATGAAGTGATGGGACCAGATGCCATGATCTTCGTTTTCTGAATGTTGAGCTTTAAGCCAACTTTTTCACTCTCCTCTTTCACTTTCATCAAGAGGCTTTTTAGTTCCTCTTCACTTTCTGCCATAAGGGTGGTGTCATCTGCATATCTGATTGATATTGATATTGATATTGATATTTCTCCCAGCAATCTTGATTCCAGCTTGTGCTTCTTCCAGCCCAGTGTTTCCAATGATGTATTCTGCATAAAAGTTATATAAGCAGGGTGATAATATACAGCCTTGATGTACTCCTTCTCCTATTTGGAACCAGTCTTTTGTTCCATGTCCAGTTCTAACTGTTGCTTCCTGACCTGCATATAGGTTTCTCAAGAGGCAGGTCAGGTGGTCTGGTATTCCCATCACTTTCAGAATATTCCAAAATTTATGTATTCCACACAGTAAAAGGCTTTGGTATAGTCAATAAAGCAGAAATAGATGTTTTTCTGGAACTGTCTTCCTTTTTCGATGATCCAGCAGATGTTGGCAATTTGATCTCTGGTTCCTCTGCCTTTTCTAAAACCAGTTTGAACATCTCGAAGTTCATGGTTCACCTATTGTTGGAGCCTGAATTAGAGAATTTTGAGCATTACTTTACTAGCATGTGAGATGAGTGCAATTGTGTGGTAGTTTGAGCATTCTTTAGTATTGTCCTTCTTTAGGATTGGAATGAAAACTGACCTTTTCCAGTCCTGTGGCCACTGCCGAGTTTTCCAAATTTGCTGGCATATTGAGTGCAGCACTTTCATAGCATCATCTTCCAGGATTTGAAATTGGTATGAAATAAACATGAGGAAAAATAAACCTCCATTTAAAATTTAACAAATGTATACTGTTTGCCTTGAAATTAAGATAGCATGGGAAATGATTTAAATGAATTACATATTTGTAAAATACTACGTTTGATTTTGTTTCATCTTGTGTCTTCATTTTTTTTTTTCTGACCTAGCTTTTCTTTTCTTTTTTCCTCTAGATATAAATATAGTTTAATGCATTCCATCGACCTTAGGGTTACCTCATAGTAGTTTTCTAGACTTTTCATAAATGCTTGTGATGGCACTCATCTTCCTAATGATGTTGTTCTCAGTGATATTTTTAAATCAAAGTGCAGACCCAACATTTGTCTTTACTTACTCTCATTTCTCACGTTATTCAAAGCTGACCTCAATATATTACTCTTGAAAAGTTACTAGGAAACTGGTGCCTACAACTCAGTTGATAAGTAAATAAGCCTTGTTAAGGCATCAAAAGCTGCTACTCAATTAACTCTTAAATGGTACTGAAGGACTGAATCTGTGAGACACTCTAATAGGTTGGTTGGAAGAACAGGCAACCCAGTTCAACAGGACTACCTAAGCCAACCAAAACGTATTTACCCATAATCAAAAACCTCTTAAAGCTTCCAAGAACATGTTTTAGCAGAATTTGACTGTGGCATGCTCTTCTCTGTCTTGCTGGTTAAATGGGTCTCTCTTTTATTTTATTTTATTTAACTTTACAATACTGTACTGGTTTTGCCATATATCAAAATGAATCTGCCACAGGTATACATGTGTTCCCCATCCTGAACCCTCCTCCCTCCTCCCTCCCCATACCATCCCTCTGGGCCGTCCCAGTGCACCAGCCCCAAACATCCAGTATCATGCATCGAACCTGGACTGGCGACTCATTTCATATATGATATTATGCATATTGGGTCTCTTTTTCTTTTTGTTCAAATGTTCTTGAATTCATCCTCAAGCTATCCCCTACAATGCAAGTGGATTAATGTTGAAGAAGTTAAACTTCTTTCTGTAGCTCTTTATGTATAGACACATGGATATATAAAGAGATATGATAGACAGATAAAGAGATAAATGATAAGTAGATGATAATAGATGATACATAGATGACACATAGATGACAGATAACCTCTTTATAAGAGTTTACTAAAGTAAAGAAGAAATTAGGCAGCCTTTCCCTTTCCCAGGGGATCTTCCCAATCCAGGAATTGATCCCAAGTCTCCAGCATTGCAGGCAGATTCTTTACCATCTGAGCCACCAGGGAAGCCCAGAACATCAAAAGACAAAGACAACTGAAATGAAGTATCCGAGTTTGTACTGATGTGAGAGTTGGACCATAAAGAAAGCTGAGCATTGAAGAATTGATTGTTTTGAACTGTGGTGGTGGAGAAGACTCTTGAGAGTCCCTTGGACTGCAAAGATCAAATCAGTCAATCCTTAAGGAAATCAGTTCTGAATATTTATTGGAAGGACTGATGCTGAAGCTGAAGCTCCAACACTTTGGCTACCTGATGCAAAGAACTGACACATTGGAAAAGACCCTGATGCTGGAAAGATTGAAGGCTGGAGGAGAAGGGGACGACAGAAGATGAGATGATTGGATGGGATCACCGACTCGGTGAACATGAGTTTGAGCAACCTCTGAGAGTTGGTGATGGAATGGAAGCATGCTGCAGTCCATGGGGTCACAAAGAGTCAGATATGAGTGAGTGACTGAATTGAACTGAACGGAGGTTGTACTGAGAGTTAATACCAGAAATAACAGAAAGTATCCTCATCACTTTCCTTTCCACCCTGGCATGTACCCTGAGGTAAATTCCACTTTCTGCTGAAAAGTGTATGTGACAATGAATAGGGCTATATCTGATAATCCAAGTCTTTAAGTCCTGGTAATCGGATAAGAAAGCAATTTGGGAATGTAGGTTTGTAGCGTTTTAAAAATAGATTTTTCCCTAGAGAAAATGCAGGAACAAGGGAGCTTACTGGCATTAAATGATTACGGGATTGGTTCAGTTCAGTTCAGTCGCTCAGTCGTGTCTGACTCTGTGACCCCATGAATCACAGCACGCCAGGCCTCCCTGTCCATCACCAACTCCCGGAGTTCACTCAGACTCACATTCATCGAGTCAGTGATGCCATCCAGCCATCTCATCCTCTGTCATCCCCTTCTCCTCCTGTCCCCAATCCCTCCCAGCATCAGAGTCTTTTCCAATGAGTCAACTCTTCGCATGAGGTGGCCAAAGTACTGGAGTTTCAGCTTTAGCATCATTCCCTCCAAAGAAATCCCAGGGCTGATCTCCTTCAGAATGGACTGGTTGGATCTCCTTGCAGTCCAAGGGACTCTCAAGAGTCTTCTCCAACACCACAGTTGAAAAGCATCAATTCTTCGGCGCTCAGCTTTCTTTACAGTCCAACTCTCACATCCATACATGACCACAGGAAAAACCATAGCCTTGACTAGACGAAACTTTGTTGGCAAAGTAATGTCTCTGCTTTTGAATATGCTATCTAGGTTGGTCATAACTTTCCTTCCAATGAGCAAGCGTCTTTTAATTTCATCGCTGCAGTCACCATCTGCAGTTATTTGGGAGCCCCCCAAAAATAAAATCTGACACTGTCTCCATTGTTTCCCCATCTATTTCCCATGAATTGATGGGACCAAATGCCATGATCTTTGTTTTCTGAATGTTGAACTTTAAGCCAACTTTTTCACTCTCCTCTTTCACCTTCATCAAGAGACTTTTTAGTTCCTCTTCACTTTCTGCCATAAGGGTGGTGTCATCGGCATATCTGAGGTTATTGATACTTCTCCCGGCGATCTTGATTCCAGCTCGTGTTTCCTCTAGTCCAGTGTTTCTCATGATGTACTCTGCATATAAGTTAAACAAGCAGGGTGACAATATACAGCCTAGACATACTCCTTTTCCTATTTGGAACCAGTATGTTGTTCCATGTCCAGTTCTAACTGTTGCTTCCTGACCTGCATACAGATTTCTCAAGAGGCAGATCAGGTGGTCTAGTATTCCCATCTCTTGAATAATTTTCCACAGTTTATTGTGATCCACACAGTCAAAGGCTTTGGCATAGTCAGTAAAGCAGAAATAGATGTTTTCCTGGAACTCTCTTGCTTTTTCCATGATCCAGCAGATGTTGGCAATTTGATCTCTGGTTCCTCTGTCTTTTCTAAAACCAGCTTGAACATCAAGGGATTGGTTAGTTGAAACTAAAGTTTAAGGGAAATTGAAACAGAAGTATTGATAGTTGGGAGGAAACAGACCCCAAGCGAGATTGGGTTCCATTCCTAATGTGGAAGTGAACAACACTCAGCAGAGAATACCTGGAGAAGTACTTTAAAAACACCCATACTACTGCTGCTGCTGCTGCTAAGTCGCTTCAGTCTTGTCCGACTCTGTGCGACCCCACAGATGGCAGCCCACCAGGCTCTGCTGTCCCTGGGATTCTCCAGGCAAGAACACTGGAGTGGGCTGCCGTTTCCTTCTCCAATGCATGGAAGTGAAAAGTGAAAGTGAAGTCGCTTAGTCCTGTCTGACTCTTAGCGACTCCATGGACTGTGGCCCACCAGGGTCCTCTGTCCATGGGATTTTCTAGGCAAGAGTACTGGAGTGGGGTGCCATTGCCTTCTCCAAAAAATACCCATAAAAGTGCGTAAAAGAAAAAAAGTCAATCAAAGTTAAATATTTGCTTAAGCCACCACCCCCCCCCCCAAAAAAAGCTATATTGAAAACACTGAAAATAAAGAACTTTGCTAGGTACTTCCAAGAATTAATAATGAACCTATTTGCAGGGTAGGAACAGAGACACAGACATAGAGAAGAGACTTTTATACACAGCAGGGGGAAGGAGACAGTGGGATAAATTGAGAGAGTAGTATTGACATATATGCACTACCATATGTAAAACAATAGCTGGTGGGAAGCTACTCTATAACAAAGGGGCTCATCTAGATTCTCTGTAATGACCTAGATGGAAGGGATGATAGGAGTGGGAAAGGGGCTCAAGAGGAAGGGGATATATGTATACTTATAGCTGATTCACAGTGTTGTACAGCAGAAACTAATAACATTGAAAAGCAATTATACTTCAATCAAAAATAAATAAAAACAACAATAATACCAACAAAAAGATGTACTCTTTCATCTGAAAAAAGTTGAATTTGACAGTACTCATGATACAGTGGGAGAAGGCAATGGCACCCCATTCCAGTACTCCTGCCTGGAAAATTCCATGGATGGAGGAGCCTGGTGGGTTGCAGTCCATGGGGTTGCCAAGAGTTGGACATGACTGAGCAACTTCACCTTCACTTTTCACTTTCATGCATTGGAGAAGGAAATGGCAACCCACTCTAGTGTTCTTGGCTGGAGAATCCCAGGGACTTATACTTCAATCAAAAATAAATAAACAACAACAACAATAATAACAAAAAGATGTACTCTTTCATCTGAAAAAAGCTGAATTTGACAATACTTATGATATAGTGGGAGAAGGCAATGGCACCCCACTCCAGTACTCTTGCCTGGATAATCCTATGGATGGAGAGCCTGGTGGGCTGCCGTCTATGGGGTCACACAGAGTCGGACACAACTGAAGCGACTTAGCAGCAGCAGCAGCAGCATAATACAGTGGGTTTAAAGACACTGGGTATAGTGCAAAAAAGGCAGTAATCTCTGACATATGAGAACCAAATCAGGTGAGTGTTATATCTTAGAAGATAGTAGGATGCAGATGTGGTGGTATGAATCAGAGTCCTCTAGAGAAACAGAACCAAAGAATGAAAATATATGTCTATTTTGCTAAGAATTGGCTCATACAGTTGTGGAAGAGGATGTCAAATCTAAGATCTCTAGTACAGGTCAGCAGACTTTTACCCAGTAAAAATCTCCATGTTATAATCTTAAAGCAGGATCTTCTCTTTTTTGGAAACCTCCATTTTTGCTTTTAAGACTTTCAACTGATTAGACAAAGCCCACTCAAACCATCAAGAGTATCTCCTTTACTGAAGGTCAGCTGTTTCTAAATGTTAATCATACATACAAAATATTACCTTCACAGAAATATCGATATAAATTTTTGACCAAAGAGCTGAGTACAATAGCTTAACCAAGTTGATGTATACAGTTCACCATTGTGAACAGGAACCCACACACATGTTGACAGACTCCCTGATGTAGGGGGATAGAACTGAAACCCTAGGAATACCATGGCAGCTAGATTTTGCTGGGCAGAATGCCAGGGAAGATGAAGCTACGTGTAGAGAGAAGACTAGTGAACTAAGGAGGGTCTTCTCTGAATGTTCCCGATATGCATGTGAGAAGACTATGTGATACTAAGGAAAGAACTACCCTGAAACATTAGAGATGAAATTCTTACACTCACACAGATCAGGAATAGCACCTGTAGTCATCAGCCAGACTTAAACTCATTAGCGTAGGTATTGTATTCAAGAAACTTGCTTCACAGGTGGGGAAAAAGGAGCTGTAAACTGAGTGCTGCTCTGGACTTGTCTTACAAGTCATGAAAGTAAAATCTGAAAAAAGTCAAAGGATTTTCAAATAAGTTCTCCATGTCCCTCAACAAAGTTTAGGAATATTATAGGAAAACAAGACATATAACATACAACAAGGTAAAATTCACCAACACTTGATTCCAAAAAAAAAAAAAAAACACATATAGAGAAGCAGAAATAAAATTAATTAATATGACAGTATTGCTACTGTGATGTTTCCACTTACAACAATTCTGACACCAAATATGTGGGTTTTTCACGTCAGACAACTCTCCCATTCTCTGTGATTAATAACTGCATGTCTGTCAATTTTATTTTAACACTAGCTATCTGGACTTAGCACAGATTGTACAGGTTAAGGACTCAGTCTCATAAGACTGCTTCACACTTCAGACATCATTTTCAAGTAGTAGGTCCCCAGGTTACCTGGATTTCTGTCCGTTTTGGCTAAAAACTGGATATTTTTATGATCTGCTCCTCAGTTTCAAAATTTTGCTGTAATGCTTATAGAACTCAGGAAAACACTTTACTTACAAATACAAGTTTATTATAAAGGACCTTGTAAAATATGTAAATAGAAAGACAGATGAACAGGTACATAGGACAGATCAGGAAGTGTCTAGAGCCCAGGTGTATCTGTTTCCATGAAGTGTAGCATGCACCCCGCCTCCCAGCATGAGACTGTTCACTAACCTGGAAGACCTCCAAACCTTTCATTTAAGGTTTTTATGGAGGTTTAATTAGGTAGGCATGATTGATTAAACCATTAGCCATTGGTGATTAGCTCAATCCCAAGCTTGTCTCTCCTTTCCAGAGGTCAGAGTTAAGGTGAAAGTTCCTATTCTCTAATCACATGGTTGACTGCTCTGGCAGCCAGCCCCAATCCTGATGCTATCTAGAGATTACCAAGAGTCATCTAATGCCTAAGCTCAAGAATGATTGAAAGGGGCTTACCATGGATAACAAAAGATACTCCTCTCACCTTATCACTTAGAAAATTACAAATGTTTTAGAATATTTGTGCCAGAATCTTGAGATGAAGATATTTATAAATAAATGCATATATATAATATATAGAATATATTATATATATACTCATTATAATATCAGAGACTAAAACTGGCATAATTATAATTAACAGCAGAAAGACAATAATATAATTTAAATATCTGTACTAAAAGTATTGAAAATGGTAAGTAGAAAAATGGAAGAAATAAAAAGACCCAGATAGAACTCATAGAGTTATTAACTAATGTGTCATTGATTAAAAAAAAAAAAAAATGTACCAGATCAACATTTACAAAAAAAATTTAGTTGAGCTGAATATATTTGCTGTTGTTCAGTTGCTAAGATGTGTCTGACTCTTTGCGACAGCATGGACTTGCAGCATGCCAGGCTTCCCTGTTCTTCACTATCTCCTGGAGTCTGCTCAAATTAATTGATTTGGTTATGCCATGAAACAATCTCATCCTCTCTCACCCTCTTCTCTTCCTTCCTTCATTCTTTCCCAGCATCAGGGTCTTTCCCAGTGAGTCAGCTCTTCACATTACGTGGTCAAAGTATTAGAGCTTCAGCATCAGTCCTTTCAATGAAAATTCGGGGTTGATTTCTTTTAGGATTGATTGTTTTGCTCTCTTGCTGTCCAAGAGACTCTCAAGAGTCTTCCACACCACCACAGTTCAAAAGCATTGATTCTTTGGCACTCAGTCTGCTTTATAGCCCATTTCTCACAACTGTACATGACTATTGGAAAAACCATAGCTTTGACTATATGGACCTTTGTTGGCAAAGAAATGTCTCTACTTTTTAAATTTGCTGTCTATGTTTGTCATAGCTTTTCTTCCAAGGAGCAAACATCCTTTAATTTCAAGGCTGCAGTCACCATCTTTAGTGATTTTGGAGCCCAAGAGAATAAAATATGCTACTATTTCCATTTTTCCCCATTTGTTTGCCATGAAGTTATGGGATTGAATGCCATGATATTAGTTTTTTGAATGTCGAGTTTTAAGCCAGCTTTATCACTCTTCTCTTTCATCTTTGCAATATAAAATATCCAAAATGAAACCCAAAGAGAACAAAACAACTCAAAATAAAACAAAACAAAGCAAAAAGTAAGCAGAGCACCAGAGACAATGTGTGATAATATCAATCACTATAGTTCCTTGATCAATCTATATATTTATATTCTGCAAAGGAGAGGAAACAGAGGGAAAAAATGGGAAAATACTGAAAATATTCTAAATTTGATGAAAAGCATAAACCCATGGAATCTAGACAAATAATAAACCTCAAGAATGAACAATATGAAAAACTGTATGTATCATAATCATATTGTTCAAAACCAGTGATAAGGAAACAAAAATAAATGCAATGAACAGAAGAAAAACATGCCATTCCCATGCCTAAAAGAACAAAAGTGAAAGGCAGAGCAGATTTATCAATAGAAAAATTAAGAAGAAACAGATCAATATCTTTTGAAACATTAATACTGAATTATCATTGCTAAAAGAAAAACAAAGCATAAACCCATAAACCCAAAACTGTATACCTAACAAAATCTTTTTTTCAAAGTGAAGGCAAAACTTTTGCCCACAAATTAATTAAAAGAACTAATCACAAGCTGACCTGCACTATGTAAAATATGAAAGGAAGTCTTTCAGACAGAAGGAAGATTCTATCAAATGAAAATAAGAATCAACAAAAAAATGAAAAATCCATTGGAAATATAAGCTATGTGTATAAATATATACATTTTCTCACAACTAAAATGTCTTGAGATGAAATAAACATTATGTAAGATTATTAACACAATAATGCATAATTAACATCATATAGCATTTATAATGTATGTAATGAAAATGTAACATATAATGTATATAATGAGACAGAGATTGTACATATATGAAGTTGTATAAATGTATAATGTAAAGCAACAATAGCACAAAAGCTGTAAATATATGATTAGAAATATACAATTGAAATTAAACTGTAGGAATTGATAAACTATAATATAGAAGACTATAGTAGACCATGTGTAGGTTAAAGATGTGCATTATAAAAGCTACAGCAAATATTAAAATAACAAATATCAAATTGTTATTTGGTTGGCCAACCAGTTGGCCAACAAAAATGACATAGGATTATAAAAAGCCAATAAAAGATACAATTAAATACTAAAAAGAGGAGAAAAATGAGAATATAGAACTGATGGAACAAATAGATATGCAATGGACAAATAGAAAATAAGTAATAAGATGATAGATTTAAGTGTAACTGTCAATAACCCTATTAAATTAGGTCATTTAACCACTCTTCATTTCTTTTTTTAACTATAATAATATCCTAAAAAGTGAATAATTTAATTTTTTATGGGGATACAATTTATTAACAATTTTGTTAATTTCAGGTGTCCAGCAAAATGATTCAATTATACATGTATCCATTCTTCAAATACTTTTCCCAGGGTCATGGTGGAGAGATCTGACAGAATGTGGTCCACTGGAGAAGGGAATGGCAAATAACTTCAGTAGTCTTGCCTTGGGAACCCCATGAACAGTATGAAAAGGCAAAATGATAGGATACTGAAAGGAACTCCCCAGGTCAGTAGGGGCCCAATATGCTACTGGAGATCAGTGGAGAAATAACTTCAGAAAGAATGAAGGGATGGAGCCAAAGCAAAAACAATACCTAGCTGTGGATGTGACTGGTGATGGAAGCAAGGTCCAATGCTGTAAAGAGCTATATTGCATAGGAACCTGGAATGTCAGGTCCATGAATCAAGGCAAATTGGAAGTGGTCAAACAAGAGATGGCAAGAGTGAATATCGACATTCTAGGAATCAGCGAATTAAAATGGACTGGGATGTGTGAATTTAACTCAGATGACCATTATATCTACTACTGCGGGCAGGAATCCCTTAGAAGAAATGGAGTAGCCATCATGGTCAACAAAAGAGTCTGAAATGCAGTACTTGGATGCAATCTCAAAAACCACAGAATGATCTCTGTTCGTTTCCAAGACAAACCATTCAATATCACAGTAATCCAAGTCTCTGCCCAATGAGTAACACTGAAGAAGCTGAAGTTGAACGGTTCTATGAAGACCTACAAGATCTTTTAGAACTAATGCCCAAAAAAGATGCCCTTTTCATTATAGGGGACTGGAATGCAAAAGTAGGAAGTCAAGAAACACCTGGAGTAACAGGCAAATTTGGCCTTGGAATACGGAATGAAGCAGGTCAAAGACTAATAGAGTTTTGCCAAGAAAATGCACTGGTCATAGCAAACACCCACTTCCAACAACACAAGAGAAGACTCTACACATGGACATCACCAGATGGTCAACACCGAAATCAGATTGATTATATTCTTTGCAGCCAAAGATGGAGAAGCTCTATACAGTCAACAAAAAAAACCAGGAGCTGACTGTGGCTCAGATCATGAATTCCTTATTGCCAAATTCAGACTGCAATTGAAGAAAGTAGGGAAAACCACTAGACCACTCAGGTATGACCTAAATCAAATCCCTTATGATTATACAGAGGAAGTGAGAAATACATTTAAGGGCCTAGATATGATAGAGTGCTTGATGAACTATGGAATGAGGTTCGTGACATTGTACAGAAGACAGGGATCAAGACCATCCCCATGTAAAAGAAATGCAAAAAAGCAAAATGGCTGTCTGAGGAGGCCTTACAAAAAACTGAAAAGAAGAGAAGCAAAAAGCAAAGGAGAAAAGGAAAGATATAAGCATTTGAATGCAGAGTTCCAAAGAATAGCAAGAAGAGATAAGAAAGCCTTCTTCAGCGATCAATGCAAAGAAATAGAGGAAAACAATAGAATGGGAAAGACTAGAGATCTCTTCAAGAAAATTAGAGATACCAAGGGAACATTTCATGCAAAGACGGGCTCGATAAAGGACAGAAATGGTATGGACCTAACAGAAGCAGAAGATATTAAGAAGAGATGGCAAGAATCCACAGAAGAACTGTACAAAAAAGATCTTCACAACCAAGATAATCACGATGGTGTGATCACTGGCTTAGAGCCAGACATCCTGGAATGTGAAGTCAAGTGGGCCTTAGAAAGCATCACTACGATCAAAGCTAGTGGAGGTGATGGAATTCCAGTTGAGCTATTTCAAATCCTGAAAGATGATGCTGTGAAAGTGCTGCACTCAATATGTCAGCAAATTTGGAAAACTCAGCAATGGCCACAGGACTGGAAAAGGACAGTTTTCATTCCAATCCAAAGAAAGGCAATGCCAAAGAATGCTCAAACTACTGCACAATTGCACTCATCTCACACGCTAGTAAAGTAATGCTCAAAATTCTCCAAGCCAGGCTTCAGCAATATGTGAACCGTGAACTTCCTGATGTTCAAACTGGTTTTAGAAAAGGCAGAGGAACCAGAGATCAAATTGCCAACATCTGCTGGATCATAGAAAAAGCAAGAGAGTTCCAGAAAAGCATCTATTTCTGCTTTATTGACTATGCCAAGGCCTTTGACTGTGTGGATCACAATAAACTGTGGAAAATTCTGAAAGAGATGGCAATACCAGACCACCTGATGTGCCTCTTGGGAAATTTGTATGCAGGTCAGGAAGCAACAGTTAGAACTGGACAGGGAACAACAGACTGGTTCCAAATAGGAAAAGGAGTACTTCAAGGCTGTATATTGTCACCCTGCTTATTTAACATATGCAGAGTACATCATGAGAAATGCTGGACTGGAAGAAGCACAAGCTGGAATCAAGATCGCCGGGAGAAATATCAATAACCTCAGATATGCAGATGACACCACCCTTATGGCAGAAAGTGAAGAGGAACTAAAAAGCCTCCTGTTGAAAGTGAAAGTGGAGCGTGAAAAAGTTGGCTTAAAGCTCAACATTCAGAAAATGAAGATCATGGCATCTGGTCCCATCACTTCATGGGAAATAGATGGGGAAACAGTGTCAGACTTTCTTTTTTTGGGCTCCAAAATCACTGCAGATGGTGACTGCAGCCATGAAATTAATAGACGCTTACTCCTTGGAAGGAAAGTTATAACCAACCTAGATAGCATATTCAAAAGCAGAGACATTACTTTGCCAACAAAGGTTCGTCTAGTCAAGGCTATGATTTTTCCTGTGGTCATGTATGGATGCGAGAGTTGGACTGTGAAGAAGGCTGAGTGCCGAAGAATTGATGCTTTTGAACTGTGGTGTTGGAGAAGACTCTTGAGAGTCCCTTGGACTGCAAGGAGATCCAACCAGCCCATTCTGAAGGAGATCAGCCCTGGGATTTCTTTGGAAGGAATGATGCTAAAGCTGAAACTCCAGTACTTTGGCCACCTTATTCAAAGAGTTGACTCATTGAAAAAGACTTTGATGCTCGGAGGGATTGGGGGCACGAGGAGAAGGGGACGACAGAGGATGAGATGGCTGGATGGCATCACTGACTCGATGGACATGGGTCTGGGTGAACTCCGTGAGTTGGTGATGGACAAGGAGGCCTGGCGTGCTGCGATTCATGGGATCGCAAAGAGTCGGACATGACTGAGCGACTGAACTGAACTGATCTTTTATTTCTTAGTGGCTTTTCTGGCTTTTCGTATAATTAAACCTGTAAAGTATGTATCCTTTCCTATTTATTGCCACTAATTCTCTGATTTGATAGAATTAGTTGCCACATAAGTTCAGACCCAGAGGATTTTCTCTGTCTCATTATCTCCCTGCTATGTGAATGTGTAAAGACATGATGGCCTTCCACAAGCCAGGAAGAGAACTTGCTCTAAAGCTCAACTCTGATGGCACCCTGATCTTAGACATCCATCCTCAGTACACAATTGTTTTCTTTTCTCCACATCCATGCTAGTGCTTGTTTTTTGTTATGCTTCTGACAATGACCATTATAACAGACATGAGATGATGTTTCATTGTGGTTTTGATTTGCATTTCCCTAAGGATAAGTGCTCTGCATGCACGTATGTTCTGCATGCTAAGTTGCTCAGTCACTTCCGGCTCTTTGAGACTGCACGGACCGTCCCCCATCAGGCTCCTCTGTCCATGGGATTCCCCAGGCAAGAATACTGGAGTAGGTTGCCATTTCCTCCTCCAGGGTATCTTCCTGACCCAGGGATGGAAGTCACATGTCTTATGTCTCCTACATTAGCAGGCAGGTTCTTTACCACTAACACCACATGACAAGCCCCAGGATTAGTGCTATTGAGCATCTTTTCATGTGTCTGTTGGCCTTTCATATATCTTTTTGTCTATTAATAGTCTGTGCCCACTTTTAATTGGAATATTTGCTTTTGCTATTGAGTTGTGTGAGTTCTGTATGTGTTTTAGATATTAATCTCTATCAAATATAAGATTTGTAAATTTTTTCCATCCCATCATTTGTTTTTTCTCTGTTGGTAGCTTCTGTTGCTATTCAGAAACCTTTTAATTTGATGTAGTCTTACGTGTTTATTTATTTTTTATTTTGTTGCTTGTGATTTAGGCATCATATCCAAAAAGACTTTATTTCTTCTAGGCCCTTGTTAAACATTTTTTGCATATTCTCAATCCTTGTCTCTAGTCTATTTATCTGTAACTCCATTTTGTTTTCAAGATTTTGGATCATCTTTACTATCATTATTCTGAATTCTTTTTCATGTAGACTCTCTGTCTCCTCCTCTTTTGTTTAGTTTGGTTGTTGTTTATCATGTTCCTTTACCTGCTGAATATTTCTCTGCCTTTTCATTTTGTTTAGATTGCTGTGTTTGGGGTGGCCTTTCTGTAGGCTGGAAGTTTGTGGTTCCTCTTTACTGTGGAGGTTGCTCCCTGTGGGTAGTGGCTTGTCAAGGTTTCCTGGTTAGGGAAGCTTTCATTGGTGTTCTGGTGAGTGAAGTTGGATCTCTTCTCTCTGGTGTTCAATGAAGTATCCAGCACTGGGATTTTAGGTGTCTATGGGTTTGGTGTGACTTTGGGCAGCCTGTATTTTAATGCTCAGGGTTATATTCTTGCATTGCTAGAGAATTAGCATGGTATGTCTTGCTCTGGAACTTGTTAGCTCTTGGGTGGAGCTTAGTTTCAGTGTAGGTATGGAGGCTTTTGCATGAGCTCTTGTTGATTAATATCCCCTGGAGTCAGGAGTTTTCTGGTGTTCTCAAGTTTGGGATTTAAGCCCCCTGCCTCTGGCTTTCAGTTTTATACTTACAGTAGCCTCAAGACTTCTCCATCCATACAGCACAGATGATAAAACATCTAGGTTAATGGTGAGAAGATTCTCCACAGTGAGGAACACCCAGAGAGGTTCACAGAGTTACATGGAGAAGAGAAGAGGGAGGAAGGAGATAGAGGTGACCAGGAGGAGAAGAGGGAGAATCAAAAGGGGAGAGAACAATCTAGCCAGTAATCAATTCCCTAAGTGTTCTCCACACTCTGGAACACTCAAAGATGTTCACAGAGTTATATAGAGAAGAGAATAGGGAGGAGGGTGATTAGGTGTTTTAGAGGAAAAGAAAGGGAGTCAAAAGGGGAGAGTCCAATCTAGCCAGTAATCAATTCCCTAAGTGTTCTCCACAGCCTGGAACACCCAGAGAGATTCAAAGAGTTAAGTAGAGAAGAGAAGGGGGAGGGAAGAGATAGAGGTGACCTGGGGGAGAAAAGGGAGAGTCAAAAGAAGACAGCAATCAAGCCAGTAATCACATCCCTAAGTAAAAATTGGTACTGAAGATTAGATTCTTAAAGGTACAAAATTGATAACAAATACCAAAAAGCAAAGATTAAAAATCTAGAGTAGAGGTTAGACTCTCAAAAATACAATATCAAAAACACAAAACAAAATCAATCATAAAAACTATAATATATATATATGCTCCTGCTGCTGCTAAGTCACGTCAGTCGTGTCCGACTCTGTGTAACCCCATAGATGGCAGCCCACCAGGCTCCCCCGTCCCTAGGATTCTCCAGGCAAGGACACTGGAGTGGTTTGCCATTTCCTTCTCCAATGCATGAAAGTGAAAAGTGAAAGTGAAGTCGCTCAGTCGTGCCTGACTCTTAACGACCCCATGGACTGCAGCCTACCAGGCTCCTCCGTCCATGGGATTTTCCAGGCAAGAGTACTGCCCACCCTGCCCTCAACAGCTCCAGAAAAATTCCTAGATATATATTTATTATTATCATTTTTTATTTTTAAGTTCTTTATTACTCTTTTCATTTGTTTTTAAAATAGGGTCTTTTTATTGCAAGGTAATAGTAGGTTATAAAAATGAAAATTAAAGGAGTAATAAAGAACTAAAAATTAAAAATGATAATAATAAAAATATATCTAGGAATTTTTCTGGAGCTGTTGAGGGCAGGGTGGGTTCAGTTCAGGTTCAGATAGTTCCTTATTTCATCTTATACTTCTTCTCAAGGTCTATAGGCCCCTTCCAATGCTTGTCAATGCTAACTACATGGTTTTAATCTATTGCACCTGTCACTTCCACAGTGGTTTCCTCTTCTTTATTTTGACTTCCTCTGTTTGCAAGTCTCTTCAGTGTCTAATATCCACCCTGACACAAGGGGGCAAACGTGGTCACTTATTTAGGTTCACTTGTCCAGTTGTGCTTTGGAGAGGGAGGGACACTGCACACAAATATCACTGACATGTGTGGGGATTGCTTGCAGTGTATGGACCACACTGGGTTTGCCTATGATCACAGCATGTGTGCTTTCCCAGTCTACACTGCTCAGGCTCTAGGTTGCTCTGCAGGGGTGCTGTCCAAAGTGGGCCCTGGGTTTTTCGCACGTCCCAGGTCTAAGCTGCTCAGGTTCGGGTTCTCGGGTACTCCATAAAGGCACAGACTTGTTTCGGCCTGCATGTTGTGCCCTTCCCATGTCCGAGGAGCTCAGGCGACCAGGTGCTTGGCGAGCACACTGTCCCAGGTGGGCTGTGCATCTTAATCACCTCCCCAGTCCCAGCTGTTTGGTTTCCTGGGAGCACTGCAAGAACGTCTTCTCAGGTGTGCCATGTGTCTCCTCTGAGGAGCTGATCTCTGGCTGTGACCCTCCTGGCAGATGTCAACCATACAGGATCCTAGGAAGACTTGGTTAACAACTGGGAGCATGCTCACAGTTTGGTGGTGGATGCCATCTCTAGGCCTTCCAGCTCTGGCTATCTCCTGCCTGCCTCTCTGCCTCCAGTCGGGGGTTGGGCCAGTCCCATCCTAAGCTAGCTTTAGGATCCCACCCCACCCTGTAGCTAGCTTTCTTTTGGCATTGGCTCAATCCTTTGTTCTGTGAGTGGGCCAGACTGCACCTTAGGTTAGAGCTTTTCACAGGAAAGTTCTCTCTCTCTCTCGTTTTTCTCTCTCTGGCTATCCCACAGTTTGGGTTGCTATCTCATGTTAGCTCCCTCAGATTGTCCTCAGGGCATTCAGGCCTGGTCCTTACCCTAAGCTTGCAGCCCCCGCTTCCCTGTCCAGTCCCTTCTCACTGATGGCAGACAAGAGTGTCTGGGCTACTTCTCTGCTGGGAGTTGTGGTTAGGCATGTGTTCTGTGTGTTGTTTTCTTTTCTTTTCTTTTTTTTTCCCTCCCAGTTATGTTGCTTTCTGAGATTCCAAACTCCCCACAGACACACCAGTTGACAGGGTTTCCCAGTACTTGGAAACTTCTGCTCCACGACTCCCTCCCCAGGAGGGTGTCCATCCCTAACTCTTTTGTCTTTCTTTTTGTCTTTTATATTTTTTCCTACCTCCTTTCAAAGAGAATGGGCTGTCTTTCTGGGTGCCTGGTGTCCTCTGCCAGCTTTCTGAAGTTGATTTGTGGAAGTTTCTCAGCATTCAAATGATCTTTTGAAGAATTTGTGGAGGAGAAAGTGGTCTCCCCATCCTATTCCTCTGTCATCTTAGGACCGCCATGATACCTTTGATTTGTGCGTGTAATTTTTGTATCCTTTAGCTTTATTGAATTCAATGGTTAGATCTAACATCCTTTCAGTTGATTATTTAGGATTTTACACATGTAAAATTATGGCATCTGCAAATAGAGACAATTTTATGTCTTTCTCTCTAATTTTGGTAACTTTTATTTCTTTTTCTTACTTGGTTGCTTATAGGATTTCCAGTACTATGTTGAATAAGAGTGATAATAGTAGGCATCGTTCTTTTTCCTAACCTTACAGGAAAAGCTTTCAACCTTTCACTGATGAGTATGATGCTATATGTTTGTCATTTACGGCCTTTATTATGTTGAAAAATATTATTTCTATTGCAAATTTGTTAATTTTATCAAGAGTTGATGTTTAATTTTGTCAAATGCTTTTTCCACATTGAAGATGATCATGTGATTCTTTTTTTTATTCTATCAACTGATGCATCACATTGATTTGCATATGTTGCATCATTTTTGCATCCCTTAGATAAATCTTATTTAATTATAGTATATAATCCTTTTACTGTATGGCTGAATTCGGTTTGCTGTTTTATTGAGAATTTTTGCTTCTATGTTTATTAGGCAGTTTGGTCTGTACTTTTCTCATAGTATCCTTTTCTCATTTTGGTATCAGGATGAGACTAGCCTTGTAAAATTTGTTTGGTGGTGTTACTTCCCCTTCAGTTTTTTATAAGACTTTAGGCAAGGTCATTTTTACTTCTTTAAATGTTTGGTAAAATTCACTAGTAAACTCATCTGATCGTGAACACCCCCCCCTCCCCCTTTGGTAGAGTTTTGATTATTGATTCAGTCTTCTTACTACAGATTTATCTATTCAGATATTCTATTTCTTCCTGATTATATCTAAGTGAGTTGATTATTTTTAAGGTTTTTTGTATTGCTTTCAGATTATCCAGATTGTTAGTATATAACTGTTCATAGTAGTCTCTTATGATCCTTGAACTTTCTGTGATATCGATTATAATGTCTCCCATTTTATTTATAATTTTGTTAATTTGCATCCTCTTTCTTCCTTGCTTAGTCCAGCTAACAGTTTAATAATTTTGTTTATATTTTCAAATAAATAACTTTTAGTTTGGTTAATCTTTTCTATTTCTTGTTTGTTGATACTGTTTTGTATTTCTCCTCTGCTGCTTACTCGTTCCTCTTTATGATGTCTCTGATTCAGTTTGTTTTTGTTTTCCTAGTTCCTTGTGAGAGTTGAACTATAAAGAAGACTGAGCAGTGAAGAATATATGTCTTTGAATTGTGCTGCTGGAGAATACTCTTGAAAGTCCCTTAGACAGCAAGGAGATCAAACCAGTCAATCCTAAAGGAAATAAACCCTGAATATTCATTAGAAGGACTGATATTGAAGCTGAGGCTCCAACACTTTGGCCCCATGATGCAAAGAGTCAACTCATTGGAAAAGACCCTGATGTTGGGAAAGATTAATCGCAAAAGGAGAAGAGGGCAGTAGAGGATGGTTAGATAGCATCACTGACTCAATAGACATGAATCTAAGCAAATTCTAGGAGATAGTGAAGGACAGGAAAGTCTGGCATGCTTGTCCAAATGTAACTCCTGTCCATGGAGTTACACAGTCAGACATGACTTAGCAACTAAGTAACAACAATAGCAAAAATACATAGTTATATTATTTATTTAAGATTATTCTTGCTTTTGAGTAAGGCATTTATTGCTATGAACTCCCCCCTTAGAAACTGTTTTTGCTGTATCCCACAAGTTTTGGTATGCTGTGTTTCCAATTTTACTTCAAGAAACTTTTTAAATTCCATTTTGATGTACTTTTTGATCTCTTGATTGTTCAGGAGACTGTTGTTTAATTAGATATTTCCCAGTTTTGTCCTTGTAATTGGTTACTAATATAATGCCATATAATGTCTTGTGGTATCAGTATGCTTAATTTATTGCGAGATGTTTATGTGTGGGGAGATGTGTGTAATTATTACAGAATTGTCCCTTGTGGTTACTCTGGGATAACATAAAATATATTGTACTTTTTAAAAAATTCTTTGAATGTTAGATTTTGAAAATGCACATCGATGCAAATCTAGCAGACTGTGGTGTTTGGTAAAAGACAAATAAATCATATTCCAATTTATAGACCATTTGCCCACTGAGCTGACCTCCTCCTAGTTTTGAATTCTGGACACTTTTTTCTTAATTTGGAATTTCAAGTCTTTTATTTTTTTTGCCTTTTAAAAAAATGTTTATCTATTTTATTTTTTAATTTTTTTGGGTAGAGTTGATGTATAACATTGTGCTTGTTCCAGATGTACAGCATAGTTCCAACTGCTGTGCTGTGCTTAGGCACTCAGTCACATCCAACTCTTTGTGACCCCTGGACTGTAGCCTGCCAGGCTCCTCTGCCCAAGGGGTTTTTCCAGGCAACAATACTGAAGTGGGTTGCCATGCCCACCTCCAGGGGAATTTTCCCAACCCAGAGACCAAACCCAGGTCTCTGGCATTCTTTACCATCTAAGCCACCATGGAAGTCCATGAATACTAGAGTGGGTTGACTATCCTTTCTCCAGGGTATATTCCAGACCCAGGAACTGAAATGGGGTTTCTTGCATTGCCGGTAAATTCTTAACCAGTTGAGCTACCAGGGAATTCCAGTTTAAGTTATACATATACATTTATTTTTTCAATTTTTCCCCCCTTATATATCATTACAGAGTATTGAGAAGAGTGCCCTTTGTTATACAGCAGGTCTTTTTTGGTTATCTATTTTATAAATAGTAGTGTCTGTATGTTAATCCCAAGTTCCTAATTTATCCTTCCCCTTACCACATTTCCCCTTTGATATTCATAAATTGGTTCCCTACATCTGTGAGCCTCTTCCTGTTTTATAAATAAGTTCATTTGTACCTTTTTTTTTTTTTAAGATTTCACTATGGGCTCCAGAGTTGTCTGAATTATCCGGTGAAACTTACACTCTTTCAGTAAATGGGACTATATCTCAGTTCCCTGCCTGAATAGCAGGGGAAGAGCTGCTCCAGGCTACCCTCAGTTTTCCAAAGAGGTTCTCTAGTTTACAGGGATCAGGGATTACTCTTAGCCTTGCCTATAATTCTCTCTATGCCTGTGTGCAGCATTAGAACACTGCATGTTCTTACTGGCTTTGCTCCGGGGTTTATCAGTTCTGCCTGCCTGACTCTCAACTCAGTCATTGCTGGGCCACATTGCTTACAGAAATTGTTACCAGCCCTTTTGGTCACATGGTGTTTGAAGACACTCTCCACAGGAGGTGGGGCAATCAGATTCACAATGGTTGAGCCCTTCCTGCTGCTGCTGCTAAGGTGCTTCAGTCGTGTCTGACTCTGTGCGACCCCATTGACAGCAGCCCACCAGGCTCCGCTATCCCTGGGATTCTCCAGGCAAGAACACTGGAGTGGGTTGCCATTTCCTTCTCCAATGCATGCAAGTGAAAAGTGAGAGTGAAGTCGCTCAGTCGTGTCCAACTCTTAGCGACCCCATGGACTGCAGCCCACCAGGCTCCTCTGTCCTTGGGATTTTCCAGTCAAGAGTACTGGAGTGGGTTGCCATTGCCTTCTCCCATAGATAACCCTATAATCCCAATGGTGCAAAGTCACATTAGGGGTTCCCATAAAGCAAACTGCAATGCTAGGGAAGAAGGCAGATTGCCTCTTTTCTCTTCTCTTTCCCCATAGGGGAACCAGAGCCTCAAGGGAGACATCTCTGCATGGGACTGTGCTAGCCTAGGGTAAGGTAAGGGCAATGTGGTCAGCATGTAGTTGCTGTTTCTCTTATCCTTCTAAAGTTATCATCTTGGTCTCTGTGTGAATCAGCCTCACCCCCTTATTCTAGAATGCTCAGTGGTGTCTTGTATTTAAACAATTGTTAGTTGTTCTTTTGAAGGTGAGCAAAGTCAGGAACAACCAGTGTTACCATCTTGATGACATCACTCCATTGTGTATTTAATAAATATAATTCTAACTCCTGAAAACCTTTTTTCATCATGTATTCCTTATGTAAAGTGTCACTTTTGTTCCATGTTTGCCTTACTATCCTTTAACTGGATATATTTTCCAGGTATTCTTTTATTTTCCCTGTTATCAGATCAGATCAGATCAGATCAGTCGCTGAGTCATGTCCAACTCTTTGCGACCCCATGAATCGCAGCACGCCAGGCCTCCCTGTCCATCACCAACTCCCGGAATTCACCCAAACTCACATCCATCGAGTCAGTTATGCCATCCAGCCATCTCAACCTCTGTCATCCCCTTCTCCTCTTGCCCCCAATCCCTCCCAGCATCAGAGTCTTTTCCAATAAGTCAACTCTTCGTGTGAGGTGGCCAAAATACTGGAGTTTCAGCTTCAGCATCATTCCCTCCAAAAAAATCCCAGGGCTGATCTCCTTCAGAACGGACTGGTTGGATCTACAATTCTATCTTCCAATTTCCTTCACTGATTTCATATCTTACATCCTTTCAACCAAGATCTTATTACTCTATCCTGACTACCAAAATTATTCTCTGGAATACTATCAGTAAACTTTTTAGATAGAAACAATGTTGTTTGTTTGTTTGTTTGTTTCCATTCTTCAACTTCCTCTCATCAATTACATAATACTCCACACTGCCAGGAAATTTCTTTTAGACTCTGCTCATTCTTTGGCTTTTGTAACATGAGATAGTTACGTGATATATAAGAACCTCATAGGTAGAGATTCTGAATCTCCAATCTGTTAAATTTGAAAGAAAATGTGAAACTTTGGTCATTGATTAAGTTCTGAAGTCAATAAAAATTAAATGTAAGCTTGGTCATTAATCAAGAGTGGAAAAAATAAAGTGGTAAAGTGAACAAAAATGTATTGTTTGCCTAATTGTTGTGAAGTAGACTGCAAGATTCGGACAGTCCATTCTAAAGGAGATCAGTCCTGGGTGTTCACTGGAAGGACTGATGCTAAAGCTGAAACTCCAATACTTTGGCCACCTCATGCGAAGAGTTGACTGATTGGAAAATACCCTGATGCTGGGAGGGATTGGGGGCAGGAGGAGAAGGGGATGACAGAGGATGAGATGGCTGGATGGCATCACCGACTCAAAGGAGATGGGTTTGAGTGAACTCTGGGAGTTGGTGATGGACAGGGAGGCCTGGCGTGCTGTGATTCATGAGGTTGTGAATAGTCGGACACAACTGAATGACTGAACTGAACTGAAGACTGTACATCAGAGATTGCTGTTCTAAACATAAAAGGCTCTGGCTCCCTTCTATATATGTTTAAAAAATCTTTTTTTTTTTTTTTTCATGGTATTTGGGCAGCAAATGAAAACTCTCACTCTGGTATCTGTCTTTCTGTCCATTGCTTTCCTCAATACTCCAAATAATGTTGCTTGGTTCACTTTCAGGGAGAGTTTCTTAAGACCTTTGGAAATTCTTATGTTCTGCTGATGAGTTTCTATGGAACTAAAGTGGTTTTGGTAAAGTGTAAAGAAATAGGAGTAGTGAAAATGAACATTATGAAAGAGATCAAGAGAATTTTTGAAATTATTAGTTAAGAATAAATTTCATTGTGGTGCCTAACAATGAAAATAATAAAAGCAGTTAACTTATATTGTTGTTTACTATATGGCAAACACTTTGAGAAAATGTTAATTTTTTTTATGCCACAAAATTCTCCCAAAAATCAACATTGTAAAGTTGACTATTCTAATTTTATAGATAAGCACTTATTTGCATTAAAGGATCACATAATTTGCCAGAATCACAGAAGAGTTATTAAGGCAAAACCAACATTTAAGCCCAAATGAGAAACACAGATTGATATTTTGGCAGTTGGGGAAATTATGCCAATGCTCAGATAGGCTTTGAATCCATGATTCTGTGTGTTATAAAGAAAAATGATGTAGTATAAAAAGACTTTCTGAATGGTGAAACGTTGGCTGTGTAGTTAATTATTTTTTCAGGAGACAACTGTGAGAGCACAGGACTTTTTGTCCAGTGATGTAAGAGATGTATGTGCATTGTCATAATTTTTGGCATACCAGTTTTATTATTCCTCTTCGGCATAGTCAGCCTTAGATCCACTAATGTTTGTTCCACCTGCATGACAGCCCTGACTATCATGCCTTACTGTGGGAATAGGAGCTAATCCTCAGGTCAGTGCAGAACAAGCTGCCCCTGTGGCTGAGTCCCAGAGGCAGCAGGGCTCTAGCCAGAAGAGTGTAGCTCCTGTAGACAAGGCTCCTTTTAACATGAAATGTAGTCTCTTGTGGACCTGCATTATTTTTTACTTAGTATAGTTTTCTTAATTCCTACCTACTAGTATAAAGTTGAGTTCAGTAGCTAGGTCATATGTCCCAGAGGGTGTAAGTGCAACTGGAAAGCATGTTTCTACTGAACATAGTTGTAAGGCTTGACTTACATTCTATCCCTACTAAAGATGTTATAAAATGAAAACAACTGTAAATAAGCAATAGACAAATGAAAAACTCCATTGGTAAGCAAAAAACAAGAGATACTACAAAAGAGGAGAAAAGTGTTTTTTTCTTTCCCCCCCGTTGTGGGGAATGGTACTTCAGAGGGTATGCCAAAAATCTCTGCCAAATAAAGGCATGAATATATTTTATTCTGGGGGAAAAAAGTCAGTGAGTAAGACAATTGTTAATCTGCTTTTCAGGGTTTTATAATTTAATTTGATTGACTTCTAAGTTATTTGGGGGTAAATAATGCATCCAGAACTGAAAGAAGCAGGGCCAATAATTCATTTTTAGGTAGTGTGGTTAAGTTTTATATAATACAAATCTTTTTAAAAGTTTCAAAATTCAGCTCTGGAAAAATCTGGTGCAACAGGAAAAGGCATATTTTTCTTTTTTTTTTTTTAAAGGATTTCTAAAGATATTTTCAGCTGAATTATCCATTTTGGGGCCTTCTAGAACATGTCAACCAAATAGACAACAAAATATCTATGTAAAATAATTATATTTCAAACAACATCTTGAAAAGCATAAATTCATTTATTTAACTTCTATATAGAGGTAACATATGTAGAAAATTTTAAATTTCATTTGTCACTTTTATATATCAGAGAAGGCAATGTCACCTCACTCCAGTACTCTTGCCTGGAATATCCCATGGACGGAAGAGCCTGGTAGGCTGCAGTCTATGGGGTCGCTCAGAGTCAGACACGACTGAGTGACTTCACTTTCACTTTTCACTTTCATGCATTGGAGAAGAAAATGGCAACCCACTCCAGTGTTCTTGCCTGGAGAATCCCAGAGATGGGGGAGCCTGGTGGGCTGCCATCTCAGGGGTCGCACAGAGTCGGACACGACTTATAATTACCAAAGCCCATTTTTTCTTCTATACGACCCCTAATTCATGACCATCTGGAAATAATATTTATTGTAATTTAGATTATATAAATGACTAAAGAGGACATGGAACCACAGATGGCTAGTTTAACAAAATTTTAGAGAACTTCTGGTCAGAAAGACCACAAAATTCATGAACATGTTATTTTGGGCTTTTCTCAAAATTTTTAGCACAACACTGTACACACTCTGGCTGCCTACTAATTATGTTTTAGAAATTACAGAAAAAACTATTCAAATTATTACTGGAGTAGTACTTATGAAACTAAGAAGGATACTGCAGGGTGCCTGGGCACAGAAACCCTTCTGTGTCCCCAATCCTGTGTTTGTAGGGAACAGACTGGAGACCTTATTACCTTCCCTGAGTTCCAAAGGGCAGATTCAAGCAGTTGCTAATCCGGGAAGGGAGGGGATACAAAGACAAGGGAGGAGAGCCAAAAAAATCCAGTACAGCCTTGGGGCAGGGTCTTGGTTTCACTGCAAGAGACACACATAACAAAAACTTTGGGCTCTTTAAAAAACTAAAATCCTGACATGTGTCAGCATTTTTCACTCCAGAAAAGAGGAGTGCAGGCCCTGCACACACCCTAATCCTGTCTGAAAACTCACCCTGGAACCATTGCTATCAAGCTCTTCACCAAATCCTCCTGGGTTGGGGAACACACTTTTCATGAAAATGAGCTCACTGTGCCCCTTTTTCCCTGGCAAATAATACAGCTATCTTTTTTCACTCAAGACTGTCTCTAAGATTTAATTCAGCACCAGTGTACAGAGGCTGAGTTTTTTTTTTTTGCATCGTTTGCCTTATATTCTGGCCACCTCATGTGAAGAGTTGACTCATTGGAAAAGACTCTGATGCTGGAAGGGATTGGGGGCAGGGGGAGAAGGGGACAACAGAGGATGAGATGGCTGGATGGCATCATTGACTTGATGGACATGAGTTTGGGTGAACTCCGGGAGTTGGTGATGGACAGGGAGGCCTGGCGTGCTGCAATTCATGGGGTCATAAAGAGTCACTCATGACTGAGTGACTGAACTGAACTGAACCTTATACTTATTAAGATTTGAGCCAACAAGTGTAGGAAAAGATATACTGCCAGTATATTTGAAGATACTTTTTTACTACAGAGCCATGATGCCAAATTCTCCAGTTTCTATAGTACAATTCTGCAAGATACCTCAAAGGGAGAATTCCTATATTTGCTTCATTACTTAATCTAACTCCTTTTGATTATTATTTACCTATGATGTACTGTGCTCAGTCGTGTCCAACTCTTTGTGATCCCATGGGCTGTAGCCTGCCAGGCTCCTCTGTTCATGGGTATTCTCCAGGCAAGAATACTGGAGTGGGTTGCCATTTCCTTCTCCAGGGGATCTTCCAAATACAGGGATTGAACCCAGATTTCCCACATTGCAAGTGGATTCTTTACCATCTGAGCCACCATGGAAACCCCACTAGTTACCTGTAAGAACAGTGATTAGAACTTTGATGTCTGAAAAATACTCTTTGTTGTATATGTATGCTCAGTCACTCAGCCATGTCCAACTCTTTGTGACTGTTTAGATTATGGTGCACCAGACACCCCTGTCCATGAAATTTTCTAGGCAAGAAATACTAAAGTGGGTTGCCATTTCCTACTCTAGGGGATCTTCCTGACCCAAGGATCAAAACCTCGTATCTTGCACCTCTTGCAATGGCAAGCAGATTCTGTACCACTATACCACATGGGAAGCACAAACATAATGTCTAGCAATTAGAACTTTGGTCTCTAGGAAATAATCTCTTTATTAGCCTTTCAATTATTTTCTATTTTATCTTTTTTTGTTGTTGTTTTGTTTTAGAAAAACTGATTTCATTCAGCAAAATGCTTTGCTAAACAGAAAATATTTTATAAAATTTTATAGATGTTATTGATCAAGAGTTGGGGTGAGAATAGAATGACTCATGAGAGAAAGTGTACAGAGTGAAGAGAGACACAGAGGGCAGCACAGGTAGGGACAGAGAGAAGCCTATGTAGACAGATAGAGGGAGGGAAACCACAATTGCACTGCCTCCTGCAAAAGACAACTCCAAGAAAGGAACAAGGAATAAGCACTAATTGATACACCTCGTCCAAGGTAAGGAGCAGCAGCTGCACTTTGCTGGAGCAGCCGTGAAGAGATATCCCACATCCAAGGTAAGAGGGTAGGTGTTGCAAGAGGGCATCAGAGGGCAGACACACTAAAACCATACTCACAGAAAACTAGTCAATCTAATCATTCTAGGACCACAGTCTTGTCTAACTCAATGACACTAAGCCATGCCCATGGGGCAACCCAAAATGAGCAGGTCATGGTGGAGAGATCTGACAGAATGTGGTCCACTGGAGAAGGGAATGGCAAATCACTTCAGTAGTCTTGCCTTGAGAACCCCATGAACAATACGAGAAGGCAAAATGATAGGATACTGAAAGAGGAACTCCCCAGGTCAGTAGGGGCCCAATATGCTACTGGACATCAGTGGAGAAATAACTCCAGAAAGAATGAAGGGATGGAGCCAAAGAAAAAACAACAACCAGCTGTGGATGTGACTGGTGATAGAAGCAAGGTCTGATGCTGTAAAGAGCTATATTGCATAGGAACCTGGAATGTCAGGTCCATTAATCAAGGCAAATTGGAAGTGGTCAAACAAGAGATGGCAAGAGTGAATATTGACATTCTAGGAATCAGCGAATTAAAATGGACTGGGATGGGTGAATTTAACTCAGATGACCATTATATCTACTACTGCGGGCAGGAATCCCTCAGAAGAAATGGAGTAGCCATCATGGTCAACAAAAGAGTCTGAAATGCAGTACTTGGATGCAATCTCAAAAACAACAGAATGATCTCTGTTCATTTCCAAGGCAAACCATTCAATATCACAGTAAAACAAGTCTATGCCCTAACGTTCAGGTAGTGATGCTGAAGAAGCTGAAGTTGAACGGTTCTATGAAGACCTACAAGACCTTTTAGAACTAACATCCAAAAAAGATGTCCTTTTCATTATAGGGGACTGGAATGCAAAAGTAGGAAGTCAAGAAACACCTGGAGTAACAGGCAAATTTGGCCTTGGAATACGGAATGAAGCAGGGCAAAGACTAATAGAGTTTTGCCAAGAAAATGCACTGGTCATAGCAAACACACTCTTCCAACAACACAAGAGAAGACTCTACACATGGACATCACCAGATGGTCAACACCAAAATCAGATTGATTATATTCTTTGCAGCCAAACATGGAGAAGCTCTCTACAGTCAGCAAAAACAAGACCAGGAGCTGACTGTGGTTCAGATCATGAACTCCTTATTGCCAAATTCAGACTGAAATTGAAGAAAGTAGGGAAAACTACTATACCATTGAGGTATGACCTAAATCAAATCCCTTATGATTATACAGTGGAAGTGAGAAATAGATTTAAGGGCTTAGATCTGATAGATAGAGTACCTGATGACCTATGGACTGAGGTTCATGACATTGTACAGGAGATAGGGATCAAGACAATCCCCATGGAAAAGAAATGCAAAAAAGCAAAATGGCTGTCTGGGGAGGCCTTACAAATAGCTGTGAAAAGAAGAGAAGTGAAAAGCAAAGGAGAAAAGGAAAGATATAAGCATCTGAATGCAGAGTTCCAAAGAATAGCAAGAAGAGATAAGAAAGCCTTCTTCAGAGATCAGTGCAAAGAAATAGAGGAAAACAACAGAATGGGAAAGACTAGAGATCTCTTCAAGGAAAGTAAAGATACCAAGGGAACATTTCATGCAAAGATGGGCTGGATAAAGGACAGAAATGGTATGGGCCTAACAGAAGCAGAAGATATTAAGAAGAGGTGGCAGGAATACACAGAAGAACTGTACAAAAAAGATCTACATGACCAAGATAATCACGATGCTGTGATCACTCACCTAGAGCCAGACATCCTGGAATGTGAAGTCAAGTGGGCCTTAAAAATCATCACTATGGACAAAGCTAGTGGAGGTGATGGAATTCCAGTTGAGCTATTCCAAATCCTGAAAGATGATGCTGTGAAAGTGCTGCACTCAATATGCCAGTAAATTTGGAAAACTCAGCAGTGGCCACAGGACTGGAAAAGGTCAGTTTTCATTCCAATTCCAAAGAAAGGCAATGCCAAAGAATGCTCAAACTACCACACAATTGCACTCATCTCACATGCTAGTAATGTAATGCTTAAAATTCTCTAAGCCAAGCTTCAGCAATACATGAACCGTGAACTTCCTGATGTTCAAGCTGGTTTTAGAAAAGGCAGAGGATCCAGAATTCAAATTGCCAACATCTACTGGATCATGGAAAAAGCAAAAAAGTTCCAGAAAAACATATATTTCTGCTTTATTGATTATGCCAAAGCCTTTGACTGTGTGGATCACAATAAACTGTGGAAAATTCTGAAAGAATTGGGAATACCAGACCACCTGACCTACCTCTTGAGAAATCTGTATGCAGGTCAGGAAGCAACAATTAGAACTGGACATGGAACAACAGACTGGTTCCAAATAGGAAAAGGAGTACTTCAAGGCTGTATATTGTCACCCTGCTTATTTAACTGCTATGCAGAGTACATCATGAGAAACCCTGGACTGGACTAAACACAAGCTGGAATCAAGATTGCTGGGAGAAATATCAATAACCTCAGATATGCAAATGACACCACCCTTATTGCAGAAAGTGAAGAGGAACTAAAAATCCTCTTGATTAAAGTGAACGTGGAGCGTGAAAAAGTTGGCTTAAAGCTCAACATTCAGAAAACGAAGATCATGGCATTTGGTCCCATCACATCATGGGAAATAGATGGGAAAACAGTGTAAAAAGTGTCAGACTTTATATTTTTGGGCTCCAAAATCACTGCAGATGGTGATTGCAGCCATGAAATTAAAAGGCGCTTACTGCTTGGAAGGAAAGTTATGACCAACCTAGATAGCATATTCAAAAGCAGAGACATTACTTTGCCAACAAAGGTACGTCTAGTCAGGGCTATGGTTTTTCCAGTGGTCATGTATGGACGTCAGAGTTGGACTGTGAAGAAGGCTGAGTGCCAAATAATTGATGCTTTTGAACTGTGGTATTGGAGAAGACTCTTGAGAGTCCCTTGGACTGCAAGGAGATCCAATCAGTCCATTCTGAAGGAGATCAGCCCTGGGATTTCTTTGGAAGAAATGATGCTAAAGCTGAAACTCCTGTACTTTGGCCACCCCATGTGAAGAGTTGACTTATTGGAAAAGACTCTGATGCTGGGAGGGATTGGGGGCAGGAGGAGAAGGGGATGACAGAGGATGAGATGGCTGGATGGCATCACTGACTCAATGAACATGAGTTTCAGTGAACTCCGGGAGTTGGTGATGGACATGGAAGCGTTGTGTTCTGTGATTCATGGGGTTGCAAAGAGTCAAACAAGTTTGAGCAACTGAACTGAACTGATGGTGTGGAGATAGAACTCAAGTGCCCAGTGAAGTGATTTAGGTACCTTAAATTGTTTCTTAGTTAATCATTAACATGACCCCAAAATAAGATTGATTATAGTTGATGTATTAATGGAAGTAATGAGTATAAAATATTTCTTCAAGAAATAGTTATGAAGGAAATGGTGGGTGATAACAACCAGAAATAAGTAAGCATTTAATTTGATTTAGTGTTGCTTGTGTGTTTTTTTTTTTTTTTTTTAATTGCTTATGTCTATTTTGACTTAGTTCTTCTTTGTTTTATTTGGAAATAACCTGATGTGCTTATAAGAAAAATAATACTCTTTTGAAATCAAAGGTTTTAGGTGAAGTGACAGCATAAGTAGAAGGATAGCCTAAACCTCAGGCAAAATCACTGAATTGGAAACAGAAAAAAAAAAAAAAAAATGGATGCAGGAGAGGTTTATGTGTTTAAGTGTTGTAATGTATTTTGTTATGTTTACTATTGTATTCATTAATCTGTTTTTGATATTTGTTTTATTTGCAGTATGTTGCTTAGCATAATACAAGATAATGTTTAAGAGTATAGACTCAAGACCAGAATGCTTGAGTTGGAATCCAGATTTTACCACTCTACCGATTTGTGACATTAGGCCTTTTATTTCATCTCTTTGCATGACTCATTACCTGCTTATGAGATAAAACATTAATGATATTGAATCACAAGTTGGAATCAAGATTGCTGGGAGAAATATGAACAATCTCAGATATGCAGATAATACTACTCTAGTGGCAGAAAGTGAAGAGAAACTAAAGAGCCTCCTGATGAGGGTGAAAGACTTGATGAGGGTGAAAAAGCCAGCTTAAAACTCATCATTTAAGATCATGATATTTGGCCCCATCACTTCATGGCAAATAGACGGGGAAACAGTGGAAGTAGTGACAGATTTAATTTTCTTGGGCTCCAAAATCACTGTGGACAGGACTGCAGCCACACAATTAAAAGACACCTGCTCCTTGGAAGAATAGTTATGACTAATCTAGACAGTGCATTAAAAGGCAGAGACATCATTTTGCTGACAAAGTTCCATATAGTCAATGCTATGGTTTCTAGTAATCATGTGTGGATGTGAGAGTTGGACTATAAAGAAGGCTGAGTGCCTAAGAATAGATGCTTTTCAACTGTGGTTTTGGAGAAGAGTCTTGAGAGCCCATTGAATAGTAACGAGTTCAAATCACTCAATCCTAAAGGAAATTAACCCTGAATATTCATTGGAAGGACTGATGCTGAAACTCCAATATTTTGGCCACCTGATACAAGGAGCAGACTCACTGGAAAAAACCCTGATGCCAGGAAGGATTGAAGGCAGGAGGAGAAGGGGACAACAAAGGAGGAGATGGATGGATGGGATCACTGACTCAATGGACATAAGTTTAAGCAAACTCCAGGAGATAGTGAAGGACAGGGAAGCTTGGCATGCTACAGTCTGTGAGGTCGTGAAAAGTCAAACATAACTTAGTGACTAAACAACAACAAGTGTGATAGTACATGATATTGTAATGACAATAGACTTCAAGGACTAGCCTAAGAATCAGTATATATAAAGTACTTGGACTAGTTCTTAGCAATAAGTAATTGTACTATTTTATTACTGAAGATGTTTCTACTTACTGATCTTTATTTTCTCATTGTAGGAGTGATTTCCTAATCCACACTCCAAGTGTTTAACTCCACTTCTCATTGTTTATTCTGAAATTATTCTCATTTTTCATACCTTATCTTTCACCCTCCTTCTAGGGCAATTTTCTCCCATTTTTCACATAGACAATACTGTGAAACTTCAAGAGTATGATCTCAATTAAGGTTTTTTATTTGAAGACTTCTTATCACTCAACTTTTATGAACATTTTCTCAACAACTTTGAGAATACTTATCAAAAATAATAATGGTTCAGAACTAAAAATGTGAGCTTTGAAGCCAGACTGCAATACTCATATCTCAGTACTGTGACCTTGGGATTTCTCTCCTTGGGACTGTGGCTGTTTCCTTATCCATAAAATAAGGATTATAACTTCTCTTATATGACTATTTCATGATTGATCCACTTAATATAAGCTGTAGTAGACTTGTATTTTCCAAAAAGGCTTCAAAAGTATTCCCATCCTGCATTATATTTCAGCATCAAACGTTGTTTCCAGTTACTATTTCTGAGTAAAACCCACTCCCAAATTTGGTAGCCTGAAACAAACAAACAAAAAATATCATTTATTTCACTCACAAATGTCAGGTTTTGTTTCATAAGGCTTTCTCTAGGGTGGCTAGAGTGCAGGGCGGAACACCCACTTTCAAGAACCGGACACACATGACTGGAGGTTCATGATTAGTGCTGGGGATCAACCCTGGATCATCCCTGGGTTTGGACTGGAGAAGCTTCACACTGTAGAGCAAACTGAGGGTGAAACTGAAACAGAAGATGTTTTATTTAGTGGTCAAACAACAAAGTGGAAGCTAAGTTCACAGATCAACTTCTCACCCATCTGGCAAGAAGGATTTAATTTGAAAAAATAAAGACAAGGAGAGGAAGAATGAGGCTAATGATGAGGAAGAATACACATTAGTTTACAGAGAAAACGGCCGGGTTTTTGGAGGGAGTGGGATGCCACCTCCTTTCTCTCCTTTTTGGTCCTACATGTTCAGTGATGGCCACCTGTCATTGTTATTGTGTTGCTAAGTCATGTCTGACTCTTTGCAATACCATGGAGTGCAGCACTTCAGGATTTCCTGTCCTTAACCAACTCCCACATTTTGCTCAAACTCATGTCCATGGAGTCCGTGTTGCCATCCAACTGTCTAATCCTCTATCATCCCCTTCTCCTCCTGCCTTCAATCTTCCCCTGCATCAGGGTCTTTTCAAATGAGTCAGCTCTTCACATCAGGTGGCCAAAGTATTGGAGCTTCAAATTCAGAATCGGTCCTTCCAATATATATTCAGGACTGATTTCCTTTAGGATTGATTGGTTTGATCTTCTTGCAGTAAAAGAAACTCTAAAGACTCTTCTCCAACACTGCAGTTCAATAGCATCAATTCTTCGGTGCTCAGCTTTCTTTATGCTTCAACTCATATCCATACAAGACTACTGGAAAAACCATAGTTTTTGCTAGATGAACTTTTATTGACAAGGTAATGTCTCTGCTTTTTAACATACTGTCTAGGTTTGTCATACCTTTTTTTCCAAGGAAGAAGTTTTTCTTTTTTACATTCCATGCTTCAATCACCATCTACGTTTATTTTGGAGTCCAAGAAAATAAAGTCTGTCATTGTTTCCTCTTCTATTTGCCATGAAGATATGGGACCAGATGGTATAATCTTAGTTTTTTGAATGTTGAGTTTTAAGGCAGCTTTTTCACTCCCTTTCACTTTCATCAAGAGGCTCTTTAGTTCCTCTATGCTCTATACATCAACAAAAACAAGACTAGGAGCTGACTGGCTCAGATCATGAACTCCTTATTGCCAAATTCAGACTTAAAATGAAGAAAGTAGGGAAAACCACTACACCATTCAGGTATGATCTAAATCAAATCCTTTATGATTATACAGTGGAAGTGAGAAATAGATTTAAGTGACTAGATCTGATAGATAGACTGCCTGATGAACTATGGATGGAGGTTCGTGACATTCTACAGGAGACAGAGATCAAGACCATCCCGATGGAAAAGAAATGCAAAAAAGCAAAATGGCTATCTGAGGAGGCCTTACAAAAAACTGAAAAGAAGAGAAGCGAAAAGCAAAGGAGAAAAGGAAAGATATAAGCATCTGAATGCAGAGTTCTAAAGAATAGCAAGAAGAGATAAGAAAGCCTTCTTCAGAGATCAGTGCAAAGAAATAGAGGAAAACAATAGAATGGGAAAGACTAGAGATCTCTTCAAGAAAATAAGAGATATCAAGGGAACATTTCATGTAAAGATGGGCTCGATAAAGGACAGAAATGATATGGACCTAACAGAAGCAGAAGATATTAAGAAGAGGTGGCAGGAATACACAAAAAGATCTACATGACCAAGATAATCACGATGGTGTGATCACTCACCTAGAGCCAGACATCCTGGAATGTGAAGTCAAGTGGGCCTTAGGAAGCATCACTATGAACAAAGCTAGTGGAGGTGATGACATTCCAGTTGAGCTATTTCAAATTCTGAAAGATGATGCTGTGAAAGTGCTTCACTCAATATCCCAGGAAATTTGGAAAACTCAGCAGTGGCCACAGGACTGGAAAAGGTCAGTTTTCATTCCAATCCCAAAGAAAGGCAATGCCAAAGAATGCTCAAACTACTGCACAGTTGCACTCATCTCACATGCTAGTAAAGTAATGCTCAAAATTCTCCAAGACAGGCTTCAGCAGTACATGAACCGTGAACTTCCTGATGTTCAAGCTGGTTTTAGAAAAGGCAGAGGATCGAGAATTCAAATTGCCAACATCTACTGGATCATGGAAAAAGCACGAAAGTTCCAGAAAAACATCTATTTCTGCTTTATTGACTATGCCATAGCCTCTGACTGTGTGGATCACAATAAACTGTGGAAAATTCTGAAAGAGATGGGAATACCAGAGGACTTGACCTGCCTTTTGAGAAACCTATATGCAGGTCAGGAAACAACAGTTAGAACTGGACATGGAACAACAGACTGGTTCCAAATAGGAAAAGGAGTACGTCAAGGCTGTATATTGTCACCCTGCTTATTTAACTTATATGCAGAGTATATCATGAGAAATGCTGGGCTGGAAGAAGCACAAGCTGGAATCAAGATTTCCAGGAGAAATATCAATAACCTCAGATATGCAGATGACACCACCCTTATGGCAGAAAGTGAAGAGGAACTAAAAACCCTCTTGCTGAGAGTGAAAGAGGAGAATGAAAAAGTTGGCTTAAAGCTTAACAGTCAGAAAATGAAGATCATGCCATCTGGTCCCATCACCTCATGGGAAATAGTTGGGGAAACAGTGTCAGACTTTATTTTTTTGTGCTCCAAAATCATTGCAGATGGTGACTGTAGCCATGAAATTTAAAGAGGCTTACTCCTTGGAAGGAAAATTGTGACCAAATTAGATAGCATATTCAAAAGCAGAGACATTACTTTGCCAACAAACGTCCATCTAGTCAAGGCTGTGTTTTTTCCAGTGGTCATGTATGGATGTGAGAATTGGACTGTGAAGAAAGCTGAGCACTGAAGAATTGATGCTTTTGAACTGTGGTGTTGGAGAAGACTCTTAAGAGTCCCTTGGACTGCAAAGAGATCCACCCAGTCCATTCTGAAGGAGATCAGCCCTGGGATTTCTTCGGAAGGAATGATACTAAAGCTGAATCTCCAGTACTTTGGCCACCTCACATGAAGAGTTGACTCATTGGAAAAGACTCTGATGCTGGGAGGGATTTGGGAGCAGGAGTAGAAGGGGATGACAGAGGATGAGATGGCTGGATGGCATCATTAACTCGATGGACATGAGTCTGAGTGAACTCCGGGAGTTGGTGATGAACAGGGAGGCCTGGCGTGCTGTGATTCATGGGGTCGCAGAGTTGGACATGACTGAGTGACTGAACTGAACGGATGCTTTCTGCCATAAGGGTGGTGCCATGTGGGTATCTGAAGTTCTTGATATTTCTCCTAGCAATCTTGATTGCAGCTTGTGGTTCATCCAGCCTGGCATTTCTCATGATGTACTCTTCATATAAGTTAAATAAGCAGGCCACCTGTAGATGTGTCATTCATTATGCTATTGTAGGAAAATCAATGTATAATTAGACTCGGTCTGTTGGTGGTAAGGTTCTTTGCTATCTCGATCCAAATTTGTTCCATTTCCTTTCTTATTCTGGACCCTTTAACTTAAAGATGTGTGTTCAGTTCAGTTCAGTTCAGCCGCTCAGTCATGTCTGACTCTTTGCAAGTCATGAATCTCAACGTGCCAGGCCTCCCTGTCCATCACCAACTCCCAGAGTTCACTCATATATGTGTTAGCTTCTGCTAAAGGTTAATGTTGATGGATTTTGAGAAAGGGCCTGGAACATCTCTGGCAATATCTCCATGGCTGCTTGGGGTTCCTCTGGTTATGATCACTGCTGCTGCTGCTGCAAGTCACTTCAGTCGTGTCTGACTTTGTGCGACCCCAGAGATGGCAGCCCACCAGGCTCCCCCATCCCTGGGATTCTCCAGGCAAGAACAGTGGAATGTTCTTTCTTTCTTTCTCCAATGCATGAAAGTGAAAAGTGAAAGTGAAGTTGTTCAGTTGCGTCCAACTTTGGGACCCCATGGACTGCAGCCTACCAGGCTCCTCCATCCATGGGATTTGCTAGGCAAGAGTACTGGAGTGGGGTGCCATTGCCTTCTCCTGGTTATGATCACTAGGACACAAGAAGGCATACCAAGAAAGAGGAAGCCGAAGATGACTAGTTCTTCAGGCCACAAGCACAAAATGTCAGTGTAATATTTACCATGTTTTATTGGTCAAGTAACCACAGACTCCACCTCTCAAAGGGACAAATGACAAAGACTTGGTGGACATTGTTTAAAATTCTCCCAAATAAATACATGTTTGTTTCTTTTTCTTTCCTATGATCTAAAATATTCAGCTGATAAAATAATAAATCTTAATATTTATATTTACTTAGAAATTTGAAAATATACCCCATGACTTCAAATATGCTTATCATTACATAATTACATTTATAAAATATATTTAAGTCTTCCATAAATATAGAATAAAATATAGCTATTTTGTTTAATATTTATGTATTATACATGAATATTCATACTTATATATGTATATTATACATATTATAAAATATAGTTCTAGGTCATCTATAAGTCCCCAACCCAGGGATTAAACTCAGGTCTCCCCCATTGCAGGTGGATTCTTTACAAGCATAGCCACTAGGAAAACCCAAGGACACTAGGATGGGTGTTTTATCCCTTCTCCAGGGAATCTTCCTGACCCAGGAATTGATCCAGGGTCTTCTACATTGCAGGCAATTCTTTACCAACTTAGCTACCAGGGAAGCTGTGTATGTGTATTATAGTCTAAAATGATGTTAAACTAGAAAATTCTTGTAAAAAGGCTTACATATGTATTTTTAAGCTAAGTTGAGAATATTGGCAAAGTAAATGGCCCATTTTTTAAATTTTAATTTTATCCCCCTAAACAAAGTGCATTCACCATCTTCTGGTCACTGGTTGGCTGGAGTTTATTCTAGCCTTATAAGTAAATGTATGCAAATAATATTCACTCTTTTATATGAGATCTAATATGTTAAGACCATAGATGTGGAGAGAGAACAGTGTGTTATAGTAATTAGGACAGAGAATATAATGTGATTTCAGCAGTGGGTGTTTAGGTTGGAGGAACAGTACTGAAAACACCACTGTTCTCATCTTTTTTCTTCAGCCGACCAGATGGCCACAATCAGACAAAGTTACCTGAGGGCTTTGACAGTGAATTTGAACAACATATGTTTTCTCCTGAAATTTAATTTCTTTCTGGTTACTGGATAGCCTGCATACAGTGTCAGCTAATTATAAAATTACTTAAAATTAAACAGATAAATATTACATGAACTTTAAAAAGTTTTGATTCTAAAAAAAGTGCCACAGATATGCTAACATTGTGTTCTGAATGTCATTTTTAAAAGTATTATATAAAACAGTTGTTGTGTATTCTCTAAGTCATGTCCCACTCGTTGGGCCCCATGAATTGTAGCATGCCAGGCTCCCCTGTCTTCCACTATCTCCCAAAGTTTGGTCTAATGATGCTATCTAACTTCTCTGCCACTCCCTTCTTCTTTTGTCTTCAATAATTTCCAGCATCAGGGTCTTTTCCAATGAGCTGGCTGTTTGCATCAGATGTGAAAAGTATTGGAACTTCTGCTTCAGCATCAGTTCTTCCAATTAATATTCAGGGTTGATTTCCTTTAACATTAACTGGTTTGAACTTCTTGCAGTCCAAGGGACTCTCAAGAGTCTTCTCCAGCACCATAATTCAAAAGCATCAATTTTCTGATGCTCAGTCTTCTTTATGGACCAACTCTCACATCTGTACATGACTCCTGGAAAAACCACGCTTGTGCTTCTGCTTAGTTGCTAAGTCATGTCTGACTCTCTGCCAACCTTAGGACTATAGCCTGCCAGGCTCCTCTGTCCATGAGATTTTTCAGGCAAGAATACTAGAGTAGGTTTCCATTTCCTTCTCCAGGGGATCTTTCCTATACAGGGATCAAACCTGTGTCTCCTTTATTGCAGGTGGATTCTTAACCCTTTGAGTGATCCAGGAAGCCCCATAGTTTTGACTATGCAGACATTTGTTGGCAAAGTGATATCTCTGCTTTTTAAGACACTGTCTAGGTTTGTCATAACGTTCCTTCCAAGGAGCAAGCATCTTTTGACTTCACAGCTGCAGTCATCATCCACAGTGATTTTGGAGTCCAAGAAAATCTGTCATTGATTCCACTTTCCCCCCTTATATTTGTCGTGAAGCGTTGGGACTGGATGCCATGATCTTTGTTTTTTGGATGTTGAGTTTTAACCCAGCTTTTTCACTTTCCTCTTTCATCCTTATAAAGAGGCTCTTTAGTTCCTCCTTATATGCTGCTGTTAGAGCAGTATCATATGTTTATCTGAGGTTGTTGATATTTCTCCAGGTAATCTTGATTCTAGCTTGGGATTCATCCAACTTGGCATTTTGCATAATCTAGTATACATATAAGTTAAATAAGCAGGGTGAAAATATACAGCCTTATTGTATGTCTTTCCCAATTTTGAACCAGTCGATTGTTCCATGTTCACTTCTAACTGTTGCATCTCTCAGGAGGCACTAACGTGGTCTGGTACTCCCATCTCATTAAGAATTTTCCACAGTTAGTTGTGATCCACAGAGTCTAAGGGTTTTGCATGGTCAATGAAGTAGAACTAGAGTTTTTCAGAAATCCCTTTGCTTTCTCCATGATCCAATGAATATTGGATATTTTATGTCTGACTCCTCTGCCTTTTCTAAACCCTTCTTTTATATTTGGAAGTTATTGATTCACATACGGTTGAATCCTAGCTTGAAGGATTTTGAACATAACTTTGATAGCATGTGAAATCAGCACAATAGTATGGTAGTTTGAACATTCTTTAGCATTGCCCTTCTTTGTGATTTGAATGAAGACTGTCCTTTTCCAATCATGTGGCCACTGCTGAGTTTTCCAAATTTCTTGGCATATTAACTGCAGCATTTTAACAGGATCGTCTTCTAGGATTTTAAATGGTTTAGCTAGAATTCCGTCGCCTCTATTACCTTTGTTCCTAGTAATGCTTCCTTTGGCACATTTGACTTCACACCCAGGATATCTGGGTCTCGGTGAGTGACCACACCATCATGGTTATCTGGATCTTAAGAATTTTTTTGTATAGTTCTGTGTATTCTTGCCATGTCTTCTTAATGCCTTCTGCTTCTCTTAGGTCCTTACAGTTTCTGTCCTTTTTCTTGCTCATTCTTGCATTTAATATTCCCTTGATATTGCCAATTTTCTTGAGATCTCTAGTCTTTTATTTTACTGTTTTCTTCTGTTTCTTTGCATTGTTCATTTAAGAAACCTTCCTATCTCTCCTTGCTCTTCTCTGGAGCTCTGCATTCAGTTCGGTGTATCTTTCCTGTTCTCCCTTTCCTTTCTCTTCTTTTCTTTGTTCAGTTATTTGTAAAGCCTCCTCAGACAGCCACTTTGCCTTCTTTCATTTTTACCCCCACTTTGGGATGGTTTTGCTCAATGTCTCCTGTACAATATTATGAATTTCAGTCCATAGTTCTGCAGGCACTCTGTCTGCCAGATCTAATCCTTTGAATCTATTTGTCACCGCCACTGTATAATCATAAGATATTTGATTTAGATTATACCTGAATGGACTAATGATTTTCCCTACTTTCTTCAATCTAAGCCTGAATTTTGCAGTAAGGGGCTGATGATCTCAGCCACAGTTGTCTCCAAGTCTTTTTTGTTGACTGTGTAGAACTTTTCCATTTTCAGCTTCAAAGAACATAATGATTCTTAAGATGTGACTGTTTAATCTTGCCATCTCCTGCTTGACCATGTCTAGCTTACCCTGATTCATGGACCGTGTTGCTATGCAATATTGTTCTTTTCGGGATTGGAGTTCACTTTCAGCACCAGACACATCCATAGCTGGGCATCGTTCTCACTTTGGCCCAGCCACTTCAGTCTTTCTGTAGCTATCTGTAATTGCACTAGCTCTTCCCCAGTAACATATTGGACACCTTCTGATATGAGCAACTCATCTTCCTGTGTCATATCATTTTGTCTTTTTATACTGTTTATGGGTTTCTTGTGTCAAAAATACTGGAGTGGGTTACCATTTCTTCCTCATGTGGACCACATCTTGTCAGAATTCTTCTCTATGACTCATTCATCTTGGGCATCATCATGGCATCTTTCATAGCTTCATTGAATTATGCAAGCACCTCACCAGTACAAGGCTGTATTCCATAAGGGGTTTTTATTGATAGACCTATAAAATTGCTCCTTTCAAATCTATTTTCAGAAATTAAATTCTTTATAAATTTTTTAAAAGTAAAATTAAAAGTTTGCATTAAATAAAACTTAATGCCTTCTTCTGACAAATGTCTATTCAAGTTCTTTATCCCCTTTTTAAAGGAAATCATTTTCTTGTTTGTTTTCTACTGAGTCATTTGAGTTCCCTACATACTTTGAATTTGTAAACTATTTTCAGATGTGTGGTTTTCAGATACTTTCTCCCAATCCATAGGTTGCATTTTCATTCTGTTAATTGTTTCCTTTGCTATGTGGAGGGTTTTAATTTGATGTGATTTCACTTGTCCGTTTTTACTTGCTATTGATATCAAGTGAAAAAAAATTGCTAAGATCAATGCCAAGAATTTTTTCTCTATGTTTTCTTCTAGTTATTTAGAATTTCATGCCTAATGCATAAGATTTTAATCTGTTGAATATTTTGAGTTGATTTTTGTATATAGTATGAAATAAGAATCCAGTCTCATTCTTATTCATATGGATATCTATTTTTCAACATCATTTATTGAAGAGACACTTTATTCACCATTATGTATTATTGGCACCAATATTGAAGATCAATTGGCTGAAGATTCATGGATTTACTTTGAGGATCTCTATTCTGTATCATTGAACAAGGAAATGGTAACCCACTCTAGTATTCCTGCCTGGAGAATTCCATGGACAGAGGAGCCTGGCAGGCTACAGTCCATAGGGTCACAAGAGTCTGACACAACTTAGTGACTAAACTACTATTACTCTGTATCATTGGTCTATACATTCATCTTTATGCCAAATACATACTGTTATAATTACTAAAGCTTTGCATAATGTTTTGAAATTAGGAAGTATGATGTCTCTTTTAAAGATAGCTTTAGCTATTCAGAATCTTCTGCAGATTTGTGAATTTAAAGGTTATTATTATTTTTTTTTTATTTCTGTGAAAAATTGCTGTTAGGATATTGATAGGAATTGCATTGAATTTGCATATCTCTTTGGGTCCTTAGTTCAGCTCAGTTCAGTCACTCAATCGTGTCTGACTCTTTGCGACCCCATGAATCACAGCATGCCAGGCCTCCCTGTCCATCATCATCTCCCGAAGTTCACTCAAACTCACATCCATCAAGTCGGTGATGCTATCCAGCCATCTCATCCTCTGTCGTCCCCTTATCCTTCTACCCTCAATCCCTCCCAGCATCAGAGTCTTTTCCAATGAGTCAACTCTTCGCATGAGGTGGCCAAAGTACTTGAGTTTCAGCTTTAGCATCATTCTTTCCAAAGAACACACAGGGCTGATCTCCTTCAGAATGGACTGGTTGGATCTCCTTGAGGTCCAACGGACTCTCACGAGTCTTTACCAACACCACAGTTCAAAAGCATCAATTCTTCAGCGCTCAGCTTTCTTCACAGTCCAAATCTCACATCCAAACATGACCACTGGAAAAACAATAGCCTTGACTAAACGGACCTTTGCTGGCAAAGTAATGTCTCTGCTTTTCAATATGCTATCTAGGTTGGTCATAACTTTTCTTCCAAGAAGTAAGCGTCTTTTAATTTCATGGCTGCAATCACCATCTGCAGTGATTTTGGAGCCCCAAAAGATAAAGCCTGATAATGTTTCCAATGATTCCCCATTTATTTCCCATGAAGTGATGGGATCAGATGCCATAATCTTTGTTTTTTTAATGTTGACCTTTAAGCCAACTTTTTCACGCTCCACGTTCACTTTCATCAAGAGGCTTTTTAGTTCCTCTTCACTTTCTGCAATAAGGGTGGTGTCATCTGCACATCTGAGGTTATTGATATTTCTCCCGGCAATCTTGATTCCAGCTTGTGCTTCTTCCAGCCCAGCGTTTCTCATGATGTACTCTGCATAGAATTTAAATAAGCAGGGTGACAATATACAGTCATGACATACTCCTTTTCCTATTTGGAACCAGTCTATTGTTCCATGTCTAGTTCTAACTGTTGCTTCCTGACCTGCATACAGATTTCTCAAGAGACAGGTCAGGTAGTCTGGCATTCCCATCTCTTGAAGAATTTTCCACAGTTTATTGTGATCCACACAGTCAAAGGCTATGGCATAGTCAAAAAGCAGAAATAGATGTCTTTGGGAACTCTCTTGCTTTTTCCATGATCCAGTGGATGTTGGCAATTTGATCTCTGGTTCCTCTGCCTTTTCTAAAACCAGCTTGAACATCTGGAAGTTCACGGTTCACTTATTACTGAAGCCTGTCTTGGAAAATTTTGAGCATTATTTTATTAGCTTGTGAGATGAGTGCAATTGTGTGGTAGTTTGAGCATTCTTTGGCATTGCTTTTCTTTGGGATTGGAATGAAAACTGACCATTTCCAGTCCTGTGGCCACTGCTGAGTTTTCCAAATTTCCTGGGATATTGAGTGAAGCACTTTCACAGCATCATCTTTCAGGATTTGAAATAGCTCAACTGAAATTCCATTACCTCCACTAGCTTTGTTCGTAGTGATATTTTCTAAGGCCCACTTGACTTCACATTCCAGGACGTCTGGCTCTAGGTCAGTGATCACACCATTGTGATTATCTGGGTCGTGAAAATCTTTTTTGTACAGTTGTTCTGTGTATTCTTACCACTTCTTCTTAATATCTTCTGCTTCTGTTAGGTCCATACCATTTCTGTCCTTTATCGAGCCCATCTTTGCATGAAATGTTCCCTTGGTATCTCTAATATTCTTGAAGAGATCCCTAGTCTTTCCCATTTTGTTGTTTTCCTCTATTTCTTTGCATTGATTGCTGAGGAAGACTTTCTTATCTTTTCTCGCTATTCTTTGGAATCTGCATTCAGATGCTTATATCTTACCTTTCTTCTTTGCTTTTCATTTCTCTTCTTTTCACAGCTATTTGTAAGGCCTCCCCAGACAGACATTTTGCTTCTTTGCATTTCTTTTCTATGGAGATGGTCTTGATCCTTGTCTCCTGTACAATGTCACGAACCTCTGTCCATAGTTCATCAGCACTCTATCTATCAGATCTAGTCCCTTAAATATATTTCTCACTTCCACTGTATAATCATAAGGGATTTGATTTAGGTCATACCTGAATGATGTAGTGGTTTCCCTTACTTTCTTCAATTTAAGTCTGAATTTGGCAATAAAGAGCTCATGATCTGAGCCACAGTCAGCTCCTGGTCTTGTTTTTGCTGACCTTATAGAGCTTCTCCATCCTTGGCTGCAAAGAATATAATCAATCTGATTTCGGTGTTGACCATCTCGTGATGTCCATGTGTAGAGTCTTCTCTTGTATTTTTGGAAGAGGGTGTTTGCTATGACTAGTGCGTTCTCTTGGCAAAATTCTATTAACCTTTGCCTTGTTTCATTCCATATCCCAAGGCCAAATTTACCTGTTACTGCAAGTGTTTCTTGACTTCCTACTTTTGCATTCCAGTCCCCTATAATGAAAAGGACATATTTTTAGGGGGTTATTTCTAAAAGGTCTTGTAGTTCTTCATAGAACCATTCAACTTCAGCTTCTTCAGTGTTACTGGTCTGGGCATAGACTTGGATTACAGTGATATTGAATGGTTTGTTTTGGAAATGAACAGAGATCATTCTGTCGTTTTTGAGATTGCATCCAAGTACTGCATTTTGGACTCTTGTTGACCATGATGGCTACTCCATTTCTTCTGAGGGATTCCTGCCCGCAGTAGTAGATATAATCTGATTTAAATTCACCCATTCCAGTCCATTTTAGTTCACTGATTCCTAGAATGTCACATTCACTCTTGGATCTCCTGTTTGACCACTTCCAATTTGCCTTGATTCATGGACCTGACATTCCATGTTCCTATGCAATATTGCTCTTTACAGCATCAGACCTTGCTTCTATCACCAGTCACCTCCACAGCTGGGTATTGTTTTTCCTTTGGCTCCATCCCTTTATTCTTTCTGGAGTTATTTCTCCACTGATCTCCAGTAGCATATTGTGTCCCTACTGACCTGGGGAGTTCCTCTTTCAGTATCCTATCTCTTTGCCTTTTCATACTGTTCATGGGGTTCTCAAGGCAAGAATCCCGAAGTGATTTGCCATTCCCTTCTCCATTGGGCCGCATTCTGTCAGACCTCTCCACCATGCCCACCCATCTTGGGTGGCCCCACAGGGCATGGCTTAGTTTCATTGAGTTTTGGCCCTCTTGCCGGTGCAGGAGGGCCGAGAGGAGCTACTCCCTGTTCAAGGTCAGGAGGGTTGGCGGTAAGGAGATACTCCTTGTCCAAGGTAGGGAGCAGCGGCTGCACTTTGCTGGAGCAGCCGTGAAGAGATACCCTAAGTCCAAGGTAAGAGAAACCCACGTAAGACGGTAGGTGTTGCCAGAGGGCAGCAGAGGGTAGACACACTGAAACCATACTCACAGAAAACTAGTCAATCTAATCACACTAGGACCATAGCCTTTTCTAACTCCCTGGATCCTATGGATATTTTAATATTAATCATTCAAATCCATAAACATGGAATGCCTTTTCACTTGTCCATGTCTTCTATAATCCCCTTCAGATGGTTTAAATTTTTCAGCATATTTCTTTGGTTACCTTTGTTCCTGATTTTTTTTTTTAAATTACAATTGTGATTGACATAGTTTATTTAATTTCTTTTTCAGATAGTTCATTGATTATGACTGATAGTTTTGAAATGTGACTAATATTTTTATGTGGACTTTTTGTTATACAAAATTTTGAATTTCCTTTTCAGATAGTTCATTGATTGTATGATATTTTTGAAATGTGACTGATATTTTTTATGTGGACTTTTTATTGTGCAAAGTTATTGAATTTGTTTACCAGTTCTAAATTTTTTTCTTAGATCACTAGAGTATTGTACATATGTGATCATATCATCTGTAAACAAAGAGTAATTTTATTTCTTCCTTTCTGATTTGTTTGCCTTTTATTATTGTTTTTCTTGCCTAATTGCTCAGACAGACTTTCAATACTATTTTGATTAAAAATGCTAAGAATAGATATCCTTGTCTTGTTTTTAATTTTAGTGGAAAACCTTTCAATGTTTCACCATTGAGTTTGATATTAGACTGGGCTTATTACAGATTGTCTTTGGTGTATTGAGGTTCACATTTTCTATATCATATTTTTTTATAATTTGTATCATAAATGGTGAATTTTGTCATTTTTGTGTCTATTGAGGTGATCATATGACTTTTATCAACTTCATTTTGTTAATACAGTGCATTTATTGATTTGTGTGTTTAGAATCATCTTTGAATCTCAGAAATATATTCTTCTTCATCATGGTGTATCCTTTTAATGTATTGCTGAATTACTTTTGCTAATATTTGATTATAGATTTGTGCAACTAAGTTTGTCAAAGACATTGGCCTGATATTTTCCTTTCTTGTAGTGTCCTTGTCTGACTTTGGAATCAGAGTAATGCTGGTTTTGTAAAATTAATTTGGAATTAGTCCGTTATCTCTTATTTTTTTTGAAAATAAGTTAAAAAGTGTCAGTGCTAACTCCTTAAATGTTTAGTAGAATTTACCAATAAAGCCATTTGGCCCTGAACCTTTCTTTGTTGGAAGTTTTTGATCACTGATTCAGTATCTTTGCTAGTAGTTGATATATCCAGATGTTCTGTTTCTTCAGTCTTGGCAGATTATATGTTTTTAATAATTTATTCATTTCTTTTAGGTTATCTAATTTGTTGGTATATAATTGTTCATAGTATTTTCTTATGATCCTTAGTATTTATTTGTTATTGGTTGTATTGTCTCCTCTTTCATTTCTTATTTTTTTGAGTCTTTTTTCTTAGTCTAACTATACATTTGTTAAGTTTATTTTTCTTTCAAAAAATTACTTCTTACTTTTCCCTGATCTTTTTTATTGTTGCTAGTCTCCATTTCATTTACTTCCATTCTGATCTTTGTTATTTTCTTCCTTCTTTTAAATTCAAGCTTAGTTTTTTATTCTTCTTTCTACTTCTTGAGGTGTAAAGTTAAATTGTTTTTTTGAGATATTTTAAAATCTAAACATTTATCACTTTACACTTTCTATTAGAACTATTTATGTTGCATTTTGTTTTCAGATATTGTGTTTTAATTTTCACTTATCTCAGAATATTTTTTATTTCTCTTTTTGAATTCTTTTTCACACCTCTCTTTCTCCCTTTCTAGTTTTATACTCTTCTGGTCACACAGATATTTTATACAATTTCAATTTCTTCTTAATTTTTATCAAACTTTTTTGTGGCAACATATAATTTATTCAGTAAAATGTCCGATGTGCTCTTGATAAGAAGGTGTTTTCTTTTGCTTTGTTGGTGAAATTGTCTGTGTATGTCTGTCAAATCCATCTTGTCTAAAATTTAGGTTGATTCTAATGTTTTCTTATTAGTTTTCAATCTGCATGATCTATCTACTGGTTTTTGCAGTCAATGCCATCACAAAAATCTATTCAGGTGTTCTCATCCTAGGTATCAAGTGTCCCAAACTAGTGAGTTTTTTCCAAGTAGGACCTCAAGTGCCTAACGTGTCTTGTCTCAGTGTTATATCTGTGGAGCTCTCTGACACTATCAGGTCTCCAATTTTCTTCTGAACTGTGTCAGATATAAGTGATTCCGTTTTTAAGCAACAAAAGGGGATCTACAGCTCTTGTGCTTGTCTTTAACTATCCATGGTCACTAGTTTCTCATTAGCTGTCTGTAGTGCATACCTGAAATCAATGACCAATATCCCTATGCTGTTGCCTCATTTGGTCAAATGTTTGAGTCATCACATCATCCAGTGTATTATACTTTACAGCAGGCTTTTTCCTAAGGTACTAGTGGTGAAATAATGCCAATTGTCCTGTTGCCTAGAACAGGAGATCTTCATGCTCCACTTACACTGCTGGGAGTTATCTTCTTTGTCCCCTGGACAGGGAGTGAGTGAGTCACAAGCCCATCTTACCATTTCTTAGATAACTACTGACATTTCTTATATGCATTAGTCAGAGTTTTCTGAAAAGCAGGCACTAACACCAAATTAAGTATGCAAGGGTTTTATTGAAGTCATGCCTAAGAATAAGAGGAGGGAGTCAGAGAAGTGAAAGACTTCCTACTCCTTATGCAGATCTAACATTTATGAAAACAAGATGGACAGGCAGATTAATTGGAAAGTGTCTAAAGCCACAGGCAAAATGTTCACTTATGCTGATGGGGGGCTCACTGGGTAATTACTGCCAGAAGTGTCTTCCATCTTGCCAAGATGAAAGGCCTTTATGAGCATCGCTGACGCACTCAGTCATTGGTTGAGAAGAGTCAATAAAAGAAAAGTGGATTCAACATAAATATAGTGACAAAGTCAGAAGGGAGGATGCCTAGGTCAATCTTGGCTTCCATAATAAATCTGAGCTGTGCACTATCATGGTCCCCAAACACAGAGCTGTCTAAGGTGGTTTTAGACTACTCCAAACTTACTCTGTGTCTTATACCTATCTGTATCCTTTGAATTGTTAGTAAAATTTGATACTGAGTAAAAAGTCTAATGCTTGTGAATCTGGTTTGACATTCTGCCTTCTCTATTATCTTATTTTTCTTAGTAAAATAAGAATTTCACTAATACTGATAGTTAAGTGATGCCAGCTTTTAATCCAAAGCTTTAAATTAAAAAAAAATAAATAGGTAACTTCAAAATATAATTGAAATATGTTTGTCCAATTTATTAGATGAAAATAACATTTTGGAAATTTATTCAGTTATTTAAAGGTACTATATCAAATATTTTTGTAAATATTATTTTAAACTTACTTTAAAAGTTTGGGAATTGGTTTTTGGGAGATCTGTGACTTAGTGACATATATGAATATTACCTTAGGATCAAATTTGTTTACAGAAAGGAAAAGTTTGTTTGTTTCTCTATAGAAAGAAATAGAATCACAAAATAGAGATGATGAATCATACAGTCAATATGTGTAGCTATTGATTAATCATGATTGCTATTATTTTATGCTTATTTCTATTTTTAAGTTCGTACATAAAATTAGCCTGAAACTTTCCCTTCTTATTTCCTTTTGGAATTATTTACATTTATAGCAACTTAACCATTTAATGCCATATTTTGTTCTCCAAATGCTCTTACAATCCCCATCCTCAAGACTATTTTGTCAAATGCTGTACATGTATTGTTGCTTTCCTGTAGTTATTTACTGTGTATAGCTGAAACACGGGCTTCCAGGTGGCACTAGTGGTAACGATAACCCTGTATGTGAGACAGCAAAAGAGATACAGATGTATAAAACAGTCTTTTGGACTCGGTGGGAGAGGGTGAGGGTGAGATGATTTAGAATGGCATTGAAACTTGTATATGTGAAATGAATTGCCAGTCCAGATTCGATGCATGATACAGGATGCTTGGGGCTGGTGCACGGGGATGACCCAGAGGGATGGTATGGGGGTGGAGGTGGGAGGGGGACAGGATGGGGAACACATGTACACCCGTGGTGGTTTCATGTCAATGTATAGCAAAACCAATACAATATTGTAAATTAATTAGCTTCCAATTAAAATAATAAATTTATATAAAAAAAGATAGTAGAGGTGATGGAATTCAAAAGCCGAGCTACTTAAAATCCTAAAAAAAAAAAAAAAGATGTTTAAGTGTTGCACTCAATATGTCAATAAATTTGGAAAACTCATCAGTAACTACACGACTGGAAAAAGTCAGTTTTCATTCCAATCCCAAAGAAGGGCAATGCTCAAAAATTTTCAGACTATCATCAATTATGCTTATTTCTCAAGCTACCATGGTTCTGCTCAAAAACCTTCAAGATAGTCTTCAGCAGTATGTGAGCTGAGAACTTCCAGAAGTACAAGCTGGGTCTCAAAGAGGCAGAGGAACCAGATGTCAAATTGCCAACACTCATCGGATCATGGAGAAAGCAAGGGAGTTCCTGAAAAACATCTGCCTCATTGAATATGCTAAAGACTTTGAGTTTGTGGATCACAACAATCTGTGGAAAATTCTTAAGAAGTTGGGAGTACTAGAACACTTTACCTGTCTCCTGAGACACCTACATGTGAGTAAAAAAGCAGTACTTAGATCTTTACATCCAGCAATTGATCGGTTCAAAATTTATAAAGGAGAATGAGAAGGTTATACATTTTAACCTTGCTTATATATCTTGTATGTAGAGTACATCATGTGAAATCCCCAGCTAGATGAATCACAAGCTGGAATCAAGATTGCCTGGAGAAATATCAATAGCCTCAGATAGCAGCTGGTACCACTCTGATGACAGAAAATGAAGAGGAACTAAACAGACTCTTGATGAGGGTGAAAGAGAAAAGTGAAAAATCTGGATTGAAACTCAACATTAAAAAGCTAAGATCATGACATCTTGTCCCATCACTTCATGGCACATAGAAGAGGAAAAGTGGAAGCTCTAACCAATTTTATTTTCTTGGGTTCCAAAAATCACTGTGAATGGTAACTGCAGCCATGAAATTAAAATACCCTTGCTTCTGGGAAGGGAAGCTATGACAAATCTAGACAGGATAGACATCACTTTACCAAAAAGTCCATATCATCCAAGCTACAGTTTTTCCAGTAGTCAAAGAATTGATGCTTTTGAATTACGGTGCCAGAGAAGACACTTAAGAGTTCTTTTTACTGCAAGAAGATCAAATTAGTCAATTCTAAGTGAAATCAACACTGAATATTCAATGGAAGGACAGTTGCTGAAGCTGAAGATCCAATTCTTTGACTACTTAATGGGAAGAGCTGACTCATTTTAAAAGACCAGATGCTGGGAATGATTGAAGACAAAAGGAGAAGGGGGTAACAGAGGATGAGATGTCTAGATAGCATCACTGACTAACTGGACATAAATTTAAGTAAACCCTGGGAGATACTGGAGGACAGATGAGTCTGGCCTGCTACAGTACATGAGGTCTCAAAGTGTCAGACACAACCTAGTGACTGAAAAACAACAACAACAAAAATCTATTTCACCCTCCTTTTCAGCTACATTTTCCCACTGGTAACCACAAGACTTCTCTGTATCTGCAATTATTTTTGTTTTGTTTTGCTTTAATTTGGCTTTCTTTATATTATTCATATGAGTGAAATTATATAGTATTTCTTTTTTATTCTTATCTGACTTATTTCATGAACATAATGCCCATAAGGCACACCATGTTGTCACAAATGCCAATATTTTATTCTTTTTTATAAATGAATAACTTTCCAGTATATATGTGTGTGATATATGTAATGTGATTTTATGTATATGTCATGTATGGGCTTCCCAGGTGGCTCAGTGATAAAGAATCTGCAAATGCAGGAGATACCAGAGATGTGAGTTCAATCCCTGGGTTAGGAAGATCCCCTGGAGTAGGAAATGTCAATCCACTCCAGTATTCTCACCTGGAAAATTCTATATAGAGAGAAACCTGTTGGGCTACAGTCCATATGGTCCAAAACTGTCAGAGTTGAGTGAGAACACACACATGCACATTAACTACAAAGCCCTGGATTACAGATAAGTGATTTACTGCACTACACAGTCCTGGGTAAGGTTGGTAGAAGGACAGGAGAAACTGTGCATGCTCAAGATGGTATCAGTTATGTTAAACAGCCATGTATTTCTCAAGATTATGTTGGCTACTTGGAGTCTTTTGTGGCTCCATACATATTGTACAATTTTTGTCCTATTTGTGCGAAAAATGTCATTAAAATTTTGACAGGAATTGCACTGAATCTGTAGATTGCTTTGGGTAGTATGGAGATGTTTAACATTATTAATTCCTACACTCAATGAGAACAGAATAATTTTCCTATTTCTTTATTGTTGTTGTTTAAACATTAAGTTATGTCCATCTCTTTGTAATCCCGTGGACTGTAATACACTAGGTTCCCCTGTCTTTCACTATCTTTCAGAGTTTGGAGCTTCTCAGGTGGCACAAGAAAGAACCTTCCTGCCAAATGCAAGAGATAAAACATACAGATTATATCCCTGAGTCGGGAAGATCACCTGGAGGAGGGCATGGAAATTCACTCCAGTTTTCTTATCTGGAGAATCCCATGGATAGAGGGAGCCTGATGGGCTACAGGACATATGACTGAAACAACTTTGTATGTATGTCCACTGAGTTGGACATGCATGCATCTATCTAGCCATCTCACCCTCTGCCACCCACTTCTCCTTTTGCCTTCAATCTTTTCCAGATTAAGTCTTTTCCAATAAGTAGACTCTTTGCATCAAGTGACCAAAATATTGGAGCTTCAGTTTCAGCATCAGTCCCTCCAATTGATATTTGGGCTTGATTTCCTTTTGGACTGACAGGTTTGATCTCCTTGCAGTCCAAGGAACTCTCAAGATTCTTCTCCAGCACCACGGTTCGAAAGCATCAATTCTCCCTGGTCTTAGGGTGATTAGCTTTATACCATTGGGTGTGAATTAAAATTAAAAGATGCTTGCTCATTGGAGAAAAAGGTATAACCAACATGAACAGCATATTAAAAAGCAGAGATGTTATTTTGCCGGCAAAGTTCCATCTAGTCAAAAGTATGGTTTTTCCAGTAGTCGTATATGGATGCGAGAGTTGGACTAAAAAGAAAGTTGAATGCCAAAGAATTGGCATGTTTGAACTGTGGTTTTGGAGAAGACTCTTGAGAGTCCCTTGGATTGCAAGGAGATCCAACCAGTCAATCCTAATGAAATCAGTCCTGAATATTCAATGAAAGGACTGATGCTGAAGCTGAAACTCCAATACTTTGGCCACCTGATTTGAATAACTGACTCACTGGAAAAGACACTGGTGCTGCCAAAGATTGAAGGCAGGGGGAGAAGGACAGAAGAAAATGAGATGGTTGGATGGCATTAACGACTCGGTGAACATGAATTTGAGCAAGCTCGGGAGTTAGTGATGGACAGGGAAGCCTGGCGTGCTGCAGTCCATGTGATCGCAAAGAGCCGTACAGGACTGAATGACTGAACTGAACTGAATTTGGGTATAAACTTAGCTGTGCATTTCTCATATATGGCCTTTATTATGTTGAGCTATGTTCCTTCTATACCTTTTTTTAATTAAAAGTTTTTATCATAAATAGATGTTGAGTGTTGTCAAACACTTTATCTGCATCTGTTGAGGTGATCATATGATTTTTGTTCTTTATTTTGTTAGTGTAGTGTAGCATGTTGATTGATTTGCAAATGTTGAACCATCCTTGAATCCCTGGAATAAATCTTACTTGGTCAGGATATAAAATTACTTATTGTTATGTTAAATTCACCAATATTTTGTTGAGCATATTTTAAATTATGTTCATCAGGTGTACTGGCCTTTATTTTTCTTTTTTGTTTGTTTTGCTAGTCTGGTTTTGGTAAGGGGGTGATATCTTTGTAAAATGACTTGGTAGGAATGCCTCCTCTTTAGTTCTTTGGAAGACTTTGAGAAAAATAATTATTAAATCTTCTTTAAAAGTTTGGGAGAACTTTCCAGTGAAGATACCTGATTGTGGGATTTTGTTTTGAGGCAGTTTTTTTTTTTTTTTTTTTTTTATTACTGTTTAAGTATTCTTATTAGAATCCATCTGCTAATTCAAGAGATTCAGGTTTATACCTGGGTCAGGAAGATCCCCTGGAGAAAGAAATGTCAATCCACTTCAGTATTCTTGCCTGGAAAATCCCATGGACAGGTGAGCATGGTGGGACACAGCCCATGGAGTCACAAGAGTTGGGAACAACTTATTTACTAAATAACAACAACATCCTTTCTAGTAGTCATGTATTCAGATTTTCTATATTTTTTATATTTCATGATTCAGTCTTGGAAAGTTTTATGATTCTCAGAATTTATCCAGGTTGTCCTATTTGTTAGCAGATACTGTTCATAGTTAGAGAAGGCAATGGCAACCCACTCCAGTACTCTTGCCTGGAAAATCCCATGGACGGAGGAGCCTGGTAGGCTTCAGTCCATGGGGTGGCAAAGAGTCAGACACGACTGAGTGACTTCCCTTTCATTTTTCACTTTCATGCATTGGAGAAGGAAATGGCAATCCACTCCAGTGTTCTTGCCTGGAGAATTCCAGGGATGGCAGAGCCTGGTGGGCTGCCGTCTATGGGGTCACACAGAGTCGGACACGACTGAAGTGACTTAGCAACTGTTCATAGTGTTCTATAATCTTTTGCATTTCAGTGTTATTCATTGTAACTTTTCTTTCATTTCTGAGTGTATTTATTTCGTCCTCTTTTTCTTTTTTCTTAGTAAGTCTAGGTAAGATTTTGTCAGTCTTGTTTATTTGACAAAAGAACCAGCTCTTAGTTTAACTGATCTTGTTATTACCATTTCATTCTCTATTTCACTTATTTCTTATCTGATCTTTATTATTACTTTTCTTTAACTAATTTTGGGATTTGTTTGGTTTTTCTTTTCATTAATTATTTTATGTATAAAGTTAGCATGTTTATTTGAGGTTTTTCTTGTTTTTGCAAGTAGGTTTATATCCCTATGAACTTCCCTTTAGGACTGTTTCTGCTATACTCTATAGATTTTCATATGTTTTCAGGTAACATGCATTTATAACTTGATTTATTTGTTGATCCAACAGCTAGTCAATAGTATGTTTCACTTAAGGCCACTATTTCCTTTTTGAGTTTCTGTCTGTTCTACCCCTTGATACAACTGAGAGGTTAAGTTTCTCTACTTTCACTGTGTTGCTGTCAATTTCTCCTTTAAATTTGTTTAAAACTAAACAATGTATTTGGTATCCTACATTGGGTGAATATATATTAATAACTATTATTATCTTACTGAGGAATAGTCTCCTTTTTATCAATATATAATGTTTATTACTTTCTCTTGTTGCTTTTTTTGGCATGAAGTCTAGTTTGTTTGACATGATTATGGTTACATCATCCCATTGTTTCACTTTGAGCCTATATTTTCTCTAGAGCTGAAGTAAGTAAGTCTCCAAGAGGCAGCATATATCTTGGTATCTTGGTCTTGTTTTTCCATCCATCCAGCTGTTTTTTGATTGGTGTATACAATTCATTTACATTTTGTGTGATAATTTCATACATGAGGACTTAAAAATTTTATCTTTTGGGTTTGAATTTTCTATGTTTCTATGTTTTCTTTTTCTTTATTTCTGTATGCTCTCATAGTCTAATGGTTCCTTATATTTTCTTTAACCAGTTTTCTATCCTTCTTTCTTCTTCTTCTTTTTTTTGGTTGTGTGTCTGTGCTATAGACTTTTGTTTTGTGGTTACTATAAGGTTTTTATAAACTATCTCATAGATAAAATAGAATTTTTTCTGCTGATGATATCTTAACTTCATTTGTCTATTCAGGGTTTGTCCTTTTTCTCTTTCCTTTTATATTTTTGCTGTCACAAATCATCCCCTTTTATATTGTGTTTGTTACCAAATAAGAGCGGTTTTAGCTATTTCAGTGTTCTTTTATCTTAAACTTTATGATGTTTCATTAATTATGCTTGTTAAGTGTTTAACAACTTCTCCTGATATAGTTTAAATTTTTTACTCTATTTACTACCTTTCTCAACATTTTGCCTTTTTATTTCTTTTGGAAGAGCTTCTTTCAACATTTCTTGTAATGCAGGTTGACTCATGGAGAACTCCTTTACCTTTTATGTCTGGAACAGGTTTTATTTCCCCTTCATACTTGAAAAATAATTTTGCTTGGTTGAGTATTCTTAGCTGACAGTACTTAGTGAAAGTAGCTTAGTTGTGTCCAACTTTTTGAGACCCATGGGTATGGATCTCTCTAAAATCCTGATGTGTTGATCAGAGAAAACTTGTTGTATTATGGATGTTTTACTAGTTGTAAATTGAATTGAAGGGAAGTGAAAGTGAAAGTCATTTAGTCATGTCAGACTCTCTGCAACCCCCTGGGCTATACAGTCCATGGAATTATCCAGGCTAGAATACTGGAGTGGGCAGCCTTTCCCTTCTCCAGGGGATCTTTCCAACCCAGGGATTGAACCCAGGTCTCCAGCATTGCAGGCGGATTCTTTACCAGAGGAGTCACAAGGGAAGCCTTTGTGTAAATTGAAGAAGGGAGACAAAGAAAGCATCTCATCCCTACATGATGCTGATGTCATCCCAACATGACTCTTAAATATGAGTAACATTAGTTTAAACTTTTTGCATAATATAGGAAACACAACTTAAAACTCCAATATAAAATTTTCCATATTAGGCAAGATTCAGAAAAATATACATATTTTATTTGCATATGTGTTTATACTATGTAAATAGATAGATGACAAAAAGAATATCGACTGAGATGGATAGATAAATAATATATACTTGTACAATCTGTATTAAGAGAAATTTGATAGAAATAATAGTGCTAGTTGTTTATACCACTAACAAATCAATATGTAAAATGACACATGTACAAATATCTTCATATTTTTGAGCATCATTCATATTAGCAGAAAATTGAAAATCCACAACTCCGTCTATAAAGCACCATTAAATCAGTGTGCCGTACTCAACACCCACACGATTTCACTTTTCTATTATTCTCTTGTGATTTTCTTTCTTCCTGCTCTGATGATTCTGTCAACATTATTATCAGAACTTATCACAGAGTAAGTAAAAATGATGTAATGGATAAACTATTAAGCTACTGATGGACAGTAGCACTATATGAATGTTAAGGTTCTTTTCAGCCTTGAAGTATAATTTTTATTGGGGGTAAAATGAGTTTTACTGTCAATGCATCAAATATCTAAGGGGGCTGCAATTTCAAGTATAGTTTTAACTAACTAAAATATAAAAACAGATTAGGAAAAATGATTAAAAAATACAGTATTATTATAGGATGTGTACTGTTTCAAGGCAGTATTTAAGGCTTGTACATGTTAGAGGACATTTAGGTATCTAAGATGTTGTTAAGAATGATTTCAAACTTTGATGGCTTCGTTTAGGAGTGTGAAATTAATCCATTTTTATGTATTGATGCAGTTTCACACACCTATATCAGCATATATTCCTAGACTTGCTATGATAATGTACCAGAGAATTGGAAGTCTTTTAGAATTCACAATCCTTTGGCATCATAAACCATCATGATTCACACTAGAATCAGAGGAACAATGATTAGAGTTTGGCTGAAGTTCAGCTCCAGTTATTTATATAGTAAACACAGTATAATCAAGCTCTTGAAAATCAAAGACAGTGAATTTTGAAGTCAATAGGAGAAAAAAAAATACTCATTATATTTTGGGAATACTGATAAATTCATAAATAGATTTCTGAACAGGCACCTTGGAGGCCAGTTGAGAGTAGAATAATATTTTCAAAGTATGCGAAGGAGGAAAAAAAAAAAAACTGTCAACCAAGTAAACTTTCCACAGCAAACTTTTCCTTTATAAATGAAGAAGAGATAAAGATTTTATCAAAGAAACAGAAACTGAGAGATTTTATTACTAGGAGATGATACAGGAAATTTTTGAAGCTGAACAATGTGAAAACATAGGAAAGTAGACAATTCACTGGTCAAGGCAAATGTACAGTCAAATTCAAAATGTTCTAATACTGGAATGACAGTATATAAATCACTTTTAACTCTAGCATATAGGTAAAAAAAATGTTAAGAGTAACTATAGCTGCAATATTGTGTTATGGATACATAGCACAAAAATATGTAATTTTGTATATTAACAACATATACTGTGGAGAGGCGTCTAAGTATGTAGAAAGTTTGTAAGCAAGTTAAGCTGTTTCAACTTTAAAAACTCTTGAGAGTCCCTTGAACATCAAGGAGAGCAAAGCAGTCAATCCTAAGGGAAATCAGTTCTAAATATTCATTGGAAAAACTGATGCTGAAGTTGAAGCTCCAACACTTTGGCCACCTGATGCAAAGAACTGACTCATTGGAAAAGACCTTGATGCTGGGAAAGATTGAAGGCAGGAGGAGAAGGATACAACAGTGAATGAGATGGGTGGATGGCATCACTGACTCAATGGACATGTTTTAGCAAGCTCCAGGAGTTGGTGGCATTCTGCAGTCCATGGGGTCGCAAAGAGTTGGACATGAATGAGTGACCGAACTGAACTTATCAAACCTCAACTCACAAAGAAATACAGCAAGAGAGGGAAAAAAAGGAGAAAGGAAACTAAAAACTCACAAAATAATGGACAAAGTGGTGATAGTAAGTCCTTAGCTATCAATAATTATTCTAAATATAAATCGTTTACATTCTTCAACTAAAATAAAATTAGCACTTGAATGCATTAAAAATATCCAATTTTATGCTGTCTACAAGGAACTCTCTTATGTTTTAAGGATGCACATAAACTGAAAGTAGAGAGATTGAAACCGACATCCCATGTTAATAGAAAAGGATTAGGGATAACTATACTTTGCTGTACATTAGAAATTATCACAATTTGTAAGTCAACTATCAGATCAGATCAGTCGCTCAGTCATATCCGACTCTTTGCAACCCCATGAATTGCAGCACGCCAGGCCTACCTGTCCATCACCAACTTCCTGAGTTCACTCAGACTCACATCCATCAAGTCAGGGATGCCATCCAGCCATTTCATCCTCTGTCGTCCCCTTCTCCTCTTGCCCCCAATCCCTCCCAGCATCAGAGTCTTTTCCAATGAGTCAACTCTTCGCATGAGGTGGCCAAAGTACTGGAGTTTCAGCTTTAGCATCATTCCTTCCAAAGAAATCCCAGGGCTTATCTCCTTCAGAATGGACTGGTTGGATCTCCTTGCAGTCCAAGGGACTCTCAAGAGTCTTCTCCAACACCACAGTTCAAAAGCATCAATTCTATGGCACTCAGCCTTCTTCACAGTCCAACTCTCACATCCATACATGACCACTGGAAAAACCATAGCCTTGACTAGACAAACCTTTGTTGGCAAAGTAATGTCTCTGCTTTTGAATATGCTATCTAGGTTGGTCATAACTTTCCTTCCAAGAAGTAAGCGTCTTTAAATTTCATGGCTGCAGTCACCATTTGTAGTGATTTTGGAGCCCAGAAAAATAAAGTCTGACACTGTTTCCACTGTTTCCCCATCTATTTCTCATGAAGTGATGGGACCAGATGCCATGATCTTCATTTTCTGAATGTTGACTATACTGCAATAAAATTTTTAAATGGGTCCTTAGCCTTATAGGACTGGGAAGAGGAAGAAGAACCAAAGAGTTCTCTCTTCTTATGCATGCAAAAAGAATAGGCCATCTGAGGACAACAAGAATTCTATAATCCAGGAAGATAATGTTACTAGAAACACTGTTGGACCTTGATCTTAGACTCTTAGCATCCATGACCATGAGAAGATAGATTTCTCTTTTTTAAGTCACTCTAGCTATGAATTTTCCTTATGGCAGCCCTGGTAGACTAACCTTCTTTCTGGTGGAAGACTACTGATTTGAGAATAACCATATTCTCATTTTTCTTATTTATATTTGTCAAGTAAAATTAATTTCATTGTCATAAAAAGGCAGTTTCCTGATAGCTCAGCTGGTGAAGAATCTACTTGCAATGCAGGAGAACTGGGTTTGATCCCTGGTTTGGGAAGATCCCTTGGAGAAGGGAAAGGCTACCCACTCCAGTATTCTCGCATGGAGAATTCCATGAACTGTATAGTCCATGGAGTTGTAAAGAGTCAGACACAACTGAACAACTTTAACTCATTCACTTACTCATGACATATATGTGAGACAGAGTGGAGTTCAAATTCTGTCTTTATTGTAAGTGTGATTTTACAGAACCACAGGACTGTTTTCAACCACAGATGTTATATTTGTTCTGTTAAGCTATAATTATGATTTGAATGAAATTACACATGCATACACACATGCACACACACAATTAGCAGCAAAAATAAAAGAGATCTAACTTTGACTAAGTTTCCTCAAAGATTAAAAACTAAAAAAACACTCCATGTTAAAAATTAATGGGATGTTTCTGGTACTAAGGACCCCTGGTTTGTAGGGACACTAGACAAACTATCAACACACTTTTTACTTTGTGAGTAGACACAGATCATTGTAATGAAGATGCTATTCGACTTAGGGTAGTCTGAGCTTAATGTTTCTTGATTATCAGAGGACAGTGTCATGACTAGTCTTATGGAGCCAACTTAGTCATTTTATCTCCTAGAGAAATAATCCATAGATAAAAATAACAGGCATACTTGTACACTGAGGTGTACAAAATAAAGAAAACAGTTTATGCTCATGTGAACAACTTTTTATGTTGCTTCCTTGTTGTTTGGTATCTAAGAATCCTCAAGAGGTTCCTGTGAAGCAGGTATGTTCACCCTGGGTGAACTCTACTTTCATTTTTTCTACTTTCATTTTTTCTCTAGCCACCCAGTGAAGAAAACAGAATTAACTAGAGCTATCTCACTACTCACAGTTACTAGTATTTAACCCTGCACCCCCCAGAGAATTTCACTATTGCCCTTTCCATCAAAGCATTAAGGCACGGATTTATTGACGGCCAGTGATATGCCAGCACCTGCAATATGACCATCAAGCACCACTAGAGGCATCATGGCACTGACTTCTCAGAACTCTGCATTTGGAAATATGGCTCATTAACTCCTCCCATTGTACCCTATGTCACATATGTTGTAACTTCTCCCCCTGCTGTGTTCTTTTGAGAAGCAAAAGCTATGATGGGATTATATTTCCAATAAATTAAATGGGTAATATGCCTTGTTATAGCTGAAATGTGCCCCCCCACCACTAATGCCTGTGTTGAAGCCCTAACATTTGATGTGATTGTATTTGGATATGGGGCCTGTGGGTGGCAGTTAGATTTAAATGAAATGATGACAGTGCAGTCCTCATAATGGGAGTAGTGCCATTTTAAGAAGAAGAGACCAGACATCTTGCACTGTCTCACTCTCTCTCACAGTAATGTGAGATGCTGGTCATCTGTAAATTAGGAAGAGAGATCTCACCATGAACTGAATCTGCTGGCACATTGACCTTAAACTTCCAGTTTCTATAACGATGACAAATATTTGTTTTTTTAAGCCACAATCTATGGTACTTTGGTATAGAAACCTAAACTGATTAACACAATAGTTGGTTTTGATAAGTTGGGTATTGCTTTAAAAAAATAACTAAAAATGTGAAAACAGCTTTGTAACTGGGTTATGGGTAGAGGCTAAAGGAGGTTCGAGCTGCATGTAAGAAAAAATGCTTAGATTTCTGCATACAGACTGTCAGAAGAAAGACAGATGTGAAAGGTGATACTGCGGAGCTCAGAAGAGCTCTGGAGAGACCTTCCATCTTCTTAGAAGAGGCTAAAATCATGTACAGAATCTTGGTAGAAATATGAACATTGAAGGCTATTTTGATGAGGCCTCAGTTGGAAGTAGTGACTATGAGCTGTGGGGGTAAGGTTGCCACCCCAGTGTACCTGCAGGGAAAGCATCAAACTAAATAGGATCATTCTCAGGCTTTAAGTTCTAATGGAATAGACCATGTCAGGTTTTGGACTTACTGGTCACATCACTTTCTTTCCCACTTCTTTCTTTAGGAATAAGAACGCCTATCTTACACTTTCCCACCATTTTATTTTTTAGGTGGATAGCCTTTCTGGTTTCACAGAGTCACAGCTGAAGACAAACTTTAGCTCAGGAGGACTCATACCCTGTATCTCATGCAAATCTGATTTAGATGATATTTAGATGTTCCTTTTGACTTTGGACATTAGAGTTGATGCTGAATGAGTTAAAAATTCCTGGGACTGTGGGATTGAAAGTATATATTTTGCATGTGACAAAGAGAGGCATTTTGGAAGGCCAGGGACAGAGTGCAATGGACTGAATATCTGTGTCTTTCAAACTTCATATGGTGAAGCCCTAATCCCAAATGAGAGGATATTTGAAAATAATGATTGGGAAAGTTAATTATGTTTAGACCAGATCATGAGGTGAGATCCTCAGGATGGGATTAGTGTCCTAATGAAAAAAGAGTGTGTGCTCCACACACTCATACCAAGGAGGGTCCGTGCATGCACACACAGACAAGGGAGGCTTCTGTAATAAAGGAAGAGGAGCTTCACTAGACATATAATCTGGTGGCACTTTGATCTTGGACTTTCAGCCTCTACAAACTGTCTGGAGTCTATTAAATAAATAGAAATAGACAGAAATAAATGTCTGTTAGTCTATGGTGTTCTGTTATAGCAGCCCTAGCTAAATAAGATAGCTTGTGAGAGAAAATGGGACAGAGTTAGGCAAGGCTGAGAGACTCTCTGGATAAAAGACTAAATCTTACAAAGTAGAGAAGGAATAGAAAGAAGGTTGGGTAGAAAGAGTCCTAGATGGCAGTGCAGTTCCATGAGAGTTTGGCAAGACTGATGGGCAAAGTCAGAGTGGTACCAGGGCTCACAGGAACATGCTTGAGTTAGCTTTCATGGAGCCAGAGCATAGCAGTTGTGGTCATCATTCAACTTGCCTTTTCCATAGTAGGTATTATGAATGACATACTTTTATAGATACATAAAGTGCATTGAGTTTGAATCAGAAGGCCCAGGGTTCAAGTCTGAGGTTTTGTATTTTCTGCTGGGAAAACCTAGAACAAACAGGCTTTTGAAACTCTGTTTCTCAGCTGAAATGGTCTAAAAGGAAGTACCTCTTTTGAGGCATGGTTGTAAAGATATAGACACACACACATAATGTAAAATGCAAAAACATTCCCTGGCACACTGTGCAGATACAATAAATGTTAACTATTAGGATTATTCAGTTCAGTTCAGTTCAGTTGTTCAGTCATGTCTGACTCTGTGACTCCATGGACTGCAGCATGCCAGGCTTCCCTGTCCATCACCAGCTCCCAGAGCTTGCTCACACTCATGTCCATTGAGTCAGTGATGCCATCTAACCATCTTATCCTCTGTTATCACCTTCTCCTCCTGCCTTCAATCTTTCCCAGCATCAGGGTATCTTAAAATGAGTCCGCTCTTTGTAGTAGGTGGCCAAACTATTGCAGTTTCAGCTTCAACATCAGAGCTTACAATGAACATTCAGGACTGATTTCCTTTAGGATGGACTGGTTGGCTCTCCTTGCAATTCAAGGGACTCTCAAGAGTCTTTTCCAACACCACAGTTCAAAAGCATCAATTCTTTGGCACTCAGCTTTCTTTATAGTCCAACTTTCACATCCATATATGACTACTGGAAAAACCATAGCCTTGACTAGATGGACCTCTGTTGGCAAAGTAATGTCTCTGCTTTTTAATATGCTGTCTATGTTGGTCATAACTTTTCTTCCAAGGAGTAAGCATGCTATCAATGTCCCAGAGTCACACACAAATAAATGGAATTCCATTCAAATGCAAATTATTGCAGACCTACTGGTTTCCCCTCATCCAGTTCCAAGTATCAGATCAATGTTTTTCTGTCTTTGTATATCTTTTAAATTGGAATATAATTGCTTTGCAATGTTGTGTTAGGTTCTATTGTAAAGGATATAGGTCACTTTTTAACAGAAAGCATTTTTATCTTCTCCTCACACACACAGGCAGTTTTCATAGATAAGTTGCTTTGATCCCAGCCTATAATAAACTTTGAATTGTGTACAATGTTCATGATCAATGATAAATGTATTGGACCCATGAATTAAGATAGACAATGTTGAGACACATTAATTAATTAAAAAAGGAACACTTGAATGTAATGGGGGATCATAATTTACTCATATTTTACCCAAACAGTGCAAGCTAAGCAATAGATGTTTTGAAGCAGATATAGTTTGTGAATTAAAAAAGCACTAGAGCATCAAAAAATAAGCTGTACATTGTGGCATAGTTTACGAAGTACTGTCAATTGTCGTGGGATTCTCAGTGAAGACCCACTTGTGTCTTGGGATATCAAAATAAGGCTTGCTAAAATCTAAAATGTAAAAAAAAAAAAAAAAAAAGATTCCACAAAAGTTCTTGATTTCTCCCAACTACACTTACAGTTTTACAAAGAAAGAAAAAAAATTGAAGTGAAGAATTTGATTCCTCCATTAGTTTTTAATTCCTATCTAAATCAAGACTAAAGGAAGGCTTTCCAAAACACCCTCAAAAAGAGGCTATCAGTTATAGCTGATTGAGTTTCAAAACTCTTACTATGTGTACTCCTATGTCCCATGTGGTCCTTTTGGATAAGAACTAAACCAAATCAACTGAACGGAGGCAAATAATGTCCCTACCTTCCAGTGAAAGGTCTTATTGATAATAACAGATTCTGAGGAAGTATTGTATCCTTGTAAACTTGGAACCCTTCTAGACAAAACTACAGGTTGTAACACTGTTCTACTTGGAGAAGCATCTTTTTCTGTAAGATGCAACTATAAACTGGTTCCTTCAAAATCATGGAAATGTATACTTATATTTGTGTACATATAATTATGTGATTTGAAAGTCTCAAGAGAGGGTATTGGGTTCTTTCAACTCTTAAGTATCTTCTGCTAAGATACGATGAAAGAAGACTTGTGAAGAACAAGATTTAGAACAAAAGTCCACTGACATTGAAACGGTTGTTGATGTGTTACCAGACTAGATAGAGGACCGGTCAGGTGACAGCTACCCACAGGGCACAACTCTAAGGTTTCAACATCTCTGAAGTAAATGAGTTTATAATTCCAGATATTCAGATTTTCCACATGTATTTCTGTATGCAACTGAGGAAAAATAGACTGCTTCTACTGAGATGGAATATATTGTCATTAGTTATTTTTTAAAAATTAAAAGAACACACACACACAGCTTTCTCATTGCCACCAATGGAATGCAGTTGATACTGTTTATAATTTTTGCCATTAAGATATATTGGATGGTGGTTGTCTGGGCTCTATAGTAGCAAACATTCAGGTGAAGTTTTAAAAACACTAATTCAAAGCCTGATCCTTTTAATAGAGGACAAGCTGTATGCTTTATTATTTGAATTATTAAAATATTAAATTATTTAATAATCTTTCAAATATGTTTTGTGATTTTGAAGATGGCAGACAATTGACAAATGCTTTAAATTCCTTATGTTGAAAATACACAGTTTTTATTAACAAAAAGGAGTTTTTCTTTGGTTTTACTACATGGGTATTAAACTAATACTTGAAAAAATAAACTAAAAGATTGTTAGGAGATTAGATAGTCTACATCTCTTAAGAAACTTTTATTGATCCTTGATGTCACAAGAATGTTTCTTGGTATAGGTGATGGCATATTCATTTCCAGCTTCAACTTCAAACACAAATTACGCTGCATAAAGGTGCGAGATAAGCTTTGTGTCACCGTAGTATCAGAACACTGATTAATGTGGAGCAAAGGCATGAGAGAGAGGACAAGTTAAAAGTTAAAACTGAGATATTGAGAATAAGGGAAACAAAACTCATTCTCTTATTTTCATCATTTTAAATAGCAAGTGGTCTAGAGACAACACTTTGCAAAATATGTTGGAAATAAAGACATCCCAAACTAATCATTAAAAGATGTATTTTAGAAAGTGCTTTTAACTCTTGCGTGCTGTCTTGGATTGGTAATAGGGGCCCTGCAGCAGGAAGCAGTGGATGGAGGGCAGGAGAAATGTGGAGCTGAAAGTCATGATTCAGTTTGATGAAATGGGGGCCATTCCCGGATGTCATGATGAGGTTCGTGTTGTGACCCTCATTGTGGAGAAGCTGTAAATTTATATAAGTGTTGTTGAGTGTTCCCCATAGTATTTTGTGTATATACACATAGTTGCACTTATCCACTTTCACTTTTCACTTTCATGCACTGGAGAAGGAAATGGCAACCCACTCCAGTGTTCTTGCCTGGAGAAACCCAGGGACGGGGGAGCCTGGTGAGCTGCCATCTATGGGATCGTGCAGAGTCGGACACGACTGAAGCGACTTAGCAGCAGCAGCAGCACTTATCCTAAACTGTATATGTGAGACGTGTGTGGTAATTCTCAACAAAATTTTGCCTTTGCTAAAACAAGTACTAAGTAATCTTTAGTTTTATATAATTGTGTTAGTTTTCTAAGACTATCATAACAAAGTACAAAGACAGCAAAGTTTAAAGAAAAACAGAATTTTATTTCTTATATTTCTTCAGGCAGAAATGTGAGATCAAGATGTCCGTAAGGTTGATGTCCTCTGAGACCTTCTCTCCTTGGGGTGTAGATTGCTGTCTTCTCCCTGTGTCTGTGTCTTAATCTCTTTTTGCTAAAAGGATATCTTGTTTGTTAATTGGATTAGGGCCCTAAAGAGCCTAATTTGACCAACTTTTTAGAGACCCTATTTTCAAATACAATCTTATTCTAAGATAATGGGTGTGATAGGGCTTCAACATATTAATTTGAGGAGAGGGTACCATTCAACCCATAGCAATAGTAGATCTCTGTGTAACATATGCAAGTAGATTACACACATACATACACAGACATATTGTCTATATATAATGTATTTTATACTCTCTTTTATAATCCACCAGTATCTATCTCTATTGATAACTTTGTCTATGTTGTTCAGTCACTCAGTAATGTACAATTTTTTTGTGACCCACCAACTGGAGCATGCCAGGCTTCCCTGTCCTTCATCATCTCTCAGAGCTTGCTCAAACTCATGATGCCATCCAAGCATCTCATCCTCTGTCATCCACTTCTCCCCCTGCTTTCAATCTTTCCCAGAACCAGCATCTTTTCCAATGAGTCAGCTATTCTCATCAGGTGGCCAAATTATTGGAGTTTCAGTTTCAGTACCAGTCCTTCCAATGAATATTCAGGATTTATTTCCTTTAAGATTAACTGGTTTGATATCCTTGCTATCCAAGGGACTCTCAAGAGTCTTCCAACACCACCTTTCAAAGGTATTCAGTTCTTCAGTCTTCTTTATGGTTCAACTCTCACATCCACACATGACTACTTTGATTAAATGGACCATTGTTGACAAAGTAATGTCTCTGCTTTTTAATATGCTGTCTAGTTTTGCCATAGCTTTTCTTCCAAGATGCAAGTGTCTTTTACTTTCTCTGTCTATATGATGTATATACTTTCATCTTGAAAAATTCAAGACTCTTCTATGTATTTTTTAAAGTTTAGAAAGAAGTAATATCATAGGAATATATTTCTGAAATGTGGCAGACAAAATTTAAGTTTTGTCAAGGAATTAGATAAAATTTACCTTCAAATAAGATTGAGATGTTATGATATATGTGTCATTAGATTGGTACATTCTCAGACAAACTTTAACACAATAGATATTAAACTGGAAGTGAATTATACAAATTATATTTTTGAATTGTGCCCTTCATCTACTCTTATCAGTGATTCAGTTGAGGGCATTGATGACAGTCTTTCCTTAAGGAGCATAAAAAGAATGATGTATAAGTATCCAAAGTGGCTTTGAAAGGTAGAAACAATCTTAAATCTTTGCTGACCAGACCATAACATATATAATATTTTAAGCTTTTAGCTGCTAATATATTAGAAATAATTAAAAGCAATATATAAACACTTACAAATACTGTTAGAAAAGCAATAGGTTTTCCTGAAAGAGAAGAAAATTTGTGATTATTTACTCTGGTAATATGATGGTACAAGAGCTACAGATATTTAATTAGTTTTATTTTCAGAATAAAAGGCTAAAATGGTATGCTGGGTAAAAAAAAAAATGAAATTGATGTATATGTTAATTCAATAACAACATTTTACATACTAAGTGTCTGTAATGAAATATAACCATGACTGAGAGTGTTCTAGAAGCAGATATTTACAATATTGTAAAAGAAATTCAGACACTGATTGATAACATTACATTTAAGTTCCCATCTAAACATAAAATTTTAAACTATGATATAAATGAGAGGGGAGTTTGGATTAATATTTAATAATTGCTTTCTCTGTACTTAATGCATTAAACTCAGGTTAAAACCCTGGATTTGCAGAATGATAATCAACACTCAGCCATTTCTATACATAGTTAAAGTTTGAAATAATAAATATACTGTACTTGTAGTACAATTATCATATATTTTTAAAACATTAAGTATTTTATTTATTACTTTTTAAATAATATTAGATTTGGAGAAGAAATACAAATACAGGACACAGAGTTCCCATGTAACTTCACCAGCTTCACCAGCTTCTCTTAGTGTTAACTTCACCAGCTTCTCTTAGTGTTAACTTTTTACATAGCCATGCCAAAACTATTGCATTCTTTATAGACAAAGAAATTAGCCTTGATACAACACTCTCATCAAAATCACAAATGTTTTGGATTTTACCAGTTTTCCCATAATAACAGTTAAAAAAAATTTTTTTTTATTATACTAGAATCTATCAGGATAACACACTGAATTCAGTCATCAAGTTTCTTTAATCTCCTTCAGTCTGTGAAAGTTTCTCCGTCTGTATTTTATGACCTTGAGAATGTTGAAGAGGCAAGTTATAGAGTGTTTTTCAATTTGGGTTTCCTTGGAATTTTACTATGGCTACATTGGGGTTATGGATGTTGGCAAGAACGCCACAAGTGGTAAGTGTCCTTATCACTTATCATGGAATGCATGATATTACCATAACGTGACATGACATAACATGAAGTTACTTTGCTCTGTTAGAGTGTTGTCTGCCAGTTGTCCCCATCATAAAGTTACTCTTACTCACTTTAAATTCTGCTCCTTGGAAGACAATCATGAAGTCAAACTCACACTTAAGGGGAGAGAAATTAAGCCCTAGCTCATGGAAGGGAAATAACTTTTCCATATGTTATTTGGAATTTTTCAGTAAGAAAGATTTGTGCTTTTCCTTATTTATTGTTTACTCAATCATATATTCTGAATTCATTATATTAGAATGAATCAATTGTATTAGAATCCAAACAATAAAGTAGATATGTATATAAATCTTATATAATAAAATATCCACATGTATATATTGCTATAAATAAATGATTGAGTAAATGAATAAGTGAGGAAAAGCATGAAACTTTCTCACTGAAAAATTCCAAATAATATATGGAAAAGTTATTCCCCCTCTATGATCCAGAGCTTAATCCCTCTCCCCTTACAGGTGAGTTTGACTTAGTGATTGTCTTCTAATATTTATTTATTTGCTCAAATTATTTCAGTTTTGACCATTGATAAATCTTTCAGGTTGGTTTCTATGTCCTTTAGATGTGAGTCTAACTCCATGCTTTTTTTTTTTTTTTTTTGGTGATGGGTCAAAACATTCCCTTATTTTCTGGCATATAAGATGCCCCAGGCTCATTTTGCATTTACCTTGTCTTCACCATTTCTCCAAAATTCCTTATATCATTTGTTGGAGGGTGGGATTTAGAAACCAAGATCTGAGCACTGTGTGCTCATTGTGACTGGAAACCATGGCTATTGAGGACTCACTGCTTCCAGGTCCTCTAAACAGACAGAATTAAGAGATGTCTGTATTTATCTGTATCCATGCATGCATTTATATCTACATTTACATATATATGTGTCTATCTTAGTGTATTTTAAGATGAAAGAGTTCATACTGATATTTGCGTAGGTAATCCAGAACCACAGGATTCACCCTATTCTTTCCTGAATATTTTCCAGTAAATCCTTTCCCTGACAGTGAGAAACCTGCCTCCTGTTCTTTATAATGCATTTATTTATTTATTCAACACTAACATATATGCAAAACAATTTCAGAACTTGCAGCCTATATCTCTTTAAAAAAAAAAATGTTTACTAAGTAGCTTGCAGGTTTACATGCAAGTAATTTTATTATTTGTTGTTCAATCCCTCAGTAGTGTCCGACTCTTTGGGACTCCATTAAGTGCAGTAGGCTTCCCTGTCCATCATCTCCCGGAGCTTGCTCAAACTCATGTCCATTTAGTCGGTGATGCCATCAAATCATTTCATCATCTCTTGTCCCCTTCTCCTCATGCCTTCAATCTTTCCCGGCATCAGGGTCTTTTCCAGTGAGTTGGCTCTTTGCATCAGGTGGCCAAAGTATTGGAGATTTAGCCTCAGCATCAGTCCTTCCAAGGATTAAGCAGGATTTATTTCCTTTGGGATTGATTGGTTTGATCTCCCTGCAGTCCAAGGGACTCTCAAGAGTCTTCTCTGACACCACAGCTCAAAAGTATCAATTCTTCAGTGCTCAGCTTTCTTTATAGTCCAACTCTCACATCCATACATGACTTGGAAAAATCAAGCTTTGACTAAACGGACCTTGGTCAGTAAAATAATATCTCTGCTTTTTAATACACTTGCTAGGCTTTTGTTTCAAAGAGTAAGTGTCTTTTAATTTCATGGCTGCAGTCATCATCTGCAGTGATTTTGGAGTCAAGAAAATAAAGTCTCTCACTTGTTTTCATAGTTTTCCGATGTATTTGACATGAAGTGATGGGACAGGATACCATGATCTTAGTTTTTTGAAGGCTGAGTTTTAAGCTACTTTTTCACTCTCCTCTTCCACCTTCATCAAGAAGCTCTTTAGTTCCTCTTCATTTTCTGCTTTAAGGGTGGTGCCATCTGCATTTCTGAGGTGATTGATATTTCTCCCAGCAATCTTGAATCCAGCTTGTGCTTCATCCAACCCAGCATTTTGTGTGATGTACTCTGAATAAGAGTTAAATAAGCAGGGTGATGGGATTCAGTCTTGACATACTCCTTTCCCAATTTTGAGCCAGTCCATTGCTGCATGTCCAGTTCGAACTGTTTCTTCTTGATTTGCATATAGGTTTCTCAGGAGGCAGGTGAGGTGATCTGGTATTCCCATCTCGTTCAGAATTTTCATAGTTTGCTGAGATCCACACAATCAAAGGCTTTAGTGTAGTTAATGAAGAAGCAGTAGATATTTTTCTGGACTCCTCTTGCTTTTTCTGTGATCCAGAGGATGTTGGCACTATGATCTTTTCATCTTGAGTTCCTCTGCCTTTTCTAAATCCAGCTTGAACACCGGGAAGTTCTCAGTTCATGTACTTTTGAAGCCTAGCTTGGATAAGTTTGAATATTACTCCCCCCCCCATTTTATTATTAACATTTTATTCAGTTAAAATACAGATTTCCAAAGTCCTTAGGTCATCTTCTTTTCTCCCACTTTCTTTGGTGACATTTTGAATGCATTTAGGTTCATTTCTTGTAGAATCCATTCCATCCTAGAATACTGATTTTTTTTTTTTTAATTTACATGTCATAAGTTTCACTCTTTGTGATGTACATGTCTATGTGCTTTGGCAAACACATAATCTTGTTTATAATACTTCAGTACAATATAATTTTTCTTTTTACCCTAAACATTTCCCTGTGACTCTTTATTAAGTTAATCCATTTATATTTGTGACCAAAGTGCAAGTCTGTCTGCCCAATGATGAGCAGTGAAACAAAAAAGAAAAATACCAGAAGGTTGGAGTTTGGAACATAGAAAGGTTTATTACAGGGTCATGCAATGAGATGAGTGGCTCATGCCTTAAAAGCCACAAACTCCCCTAAAACTTTTCACAAAACCCTTTTATAGTAAAGATGAGGGAGGGATGTGGTTAGCTGTTGCAAATTTCTTGATGTCAGATCCTTTGTTCTTAAGGATGAGTTATGGTCAGGTAAGGATGTCTCTGTAAATCTCTACCAAACAAATGTTATTCTCTGTTCTGACAGGTTTCAAGGTACAACTTTCACCCTCCAGAGTCCTGGTCCTGGCTAAGAGGAGGCAGATCGCAGTTGGCAACACCCTCAGGGGCAGGTTCTCAGACCCTGACCCATTGTCATCTCTGAGTGAGCCAGGAGCTCAACCCAACTGGCCCTCAGGCTCTTCAGACCACCCAAATAGGGATGGGGGAGGAGTCAGGTCCCACAGACTGGGATCCAGGAAGACTGCAGCTGCCATTTTGCCGCAGAGACAGGGATGAGGGAGAGGTTCACTACTGCCTCAAATCCTGGGCTAATGCTAGTCAGTGACCTTTGTGAGGGCTCTGAAACTCTGCAGGACACAGGCCCCAGTCTGTTCCATGGTCCTACCAGCTCACCCATTGGCCTAAGGCCAAGGAACAGGCTGGAGGGCCCCAGCAGAACCTTTCCACTGCTATTGGCTAGTCACCTCGCTAACTATACCTCATTGACAGTTGGTCGCTTTTGGGTGGGGCCCACTGTGACATCAACCAATAACCAAGCAGGACCTTTTTCCTGTAATGGGTGCAGGGTAGGTACACACACAAATGGCTGCATGCTAAAGGCTGCATTCACTATATTATACTTTCATCAAACATGAATCTGTTTTCTGCCTCTCTTATTTTGACTTTTTCTTATTGTCACACAAATGTAATTAAACAATAAGTAACTTTTTGGGTTTAGCTTTTTTCACTTAGGAAAATGTGGTGAATATTCACCCATGTTGTTGCTTGTGTCAATAGCTATTTATTTCTGAATAGTATTCCATTGTGTGGATACATGAGAGTTTGTTAGACTATCCAGCTATGAAGGATACCTTGGTTCTTGTGAATCAAACTTCTTTAAACATCTATGTTCATACTTCTGATGAAACAAAAGTTTTCAATTTTGGAGAGGGAAACGGCAATCCACTCCAGTATTGCTTGGGAAATCCCATGGACAGAGGAGTCTGGTGGGTTATAGCCCCTGGGATTGCAAAGAGTCGAATGTGATTTAGCAACTTAACAACAAAAAAAGTTTTCAATTGAATAGGGTAAATATTAGAAAGAGAATTGCTGGGATTTATTGTAAGTACATGTTATATTTTATAATAAATTTTCAAATAGTCTTGCAAGGTATACCTTGCTTTCTTACTAGTAATGCATTAGATTTCCTCTTATTCCCACATAAAATTTGATTTTTCTATTAAATATTAAAACACTGAGAAACTAGTTTGTCAACATTATATATTTTTAAAATAATAGTATCACTTTGCCTCTGTTAAATGCTTTATAAACACTTACTAATTTATGTTTCAGTTCTCTCTGAATATATAGACCCAATGAAATGTCATAGTTATTTTTATGATTGTGTGCTTAGTCAGTCATGTTTGACACTGCAACCAGAGCAGGGTTTGTAACCAAGCAGGTTACTCTGTCCATGGACTATTTTTCAGGCAATAATACTGGAGTGGGTTGCCATTTCTTCCTCCAGCAGATATTCCTGACTCAGAGATTGAACCTGTGTCTCTTATGTTTCTTACACTGCAGGTGGATTCTTTACCCACTGAGCCATGGGGGATACCCAGTTATTTATGTGCTGATCAAAAGAATTGGAGTACATACAACTCAGTGTTAATCTAGGGTTTCTCTAATAGTTCAGTTGGTAAAGAAACCATCTGCAATGCAGGAGACTCAGGTTTTATTCCTGGGTCAGGAAGATCCACTGAAAAAGGGAAGGATACCCACTCCAGTATTCTTGGCTTCCCATGTGGCTCAGTTTATTAAGAATCTGCCTGCGATGAGGGAGACTGGGTTTGATCCCTAGGTTGGGAAGATGCTCTGGAGAAGGAAAAGGCTACCCACTTCAGCATTCTGGCCAGGAGAATTTCATGGACTGTATAATTCATGGGGTTGCAAACAGTGGGACACAACTGAGAGACTATAATTTTCACAATGTTAAACTTGAGTATTAATCTATAAATTTGATGCATTTTTTCAGATCATGATTTACTGATCTATAAATCAATCCCTTTGGTTAGTTCAGTTCCATCACTTAGTCATGTCAGACTGTTTGTGATCCCATTGATTGCAGCAAGCCAGGCTTACCTTTCCATCACCACATCCCAGAATTTACACAAACTCCTGCCCATTGAGTTGGTAGTGCCATCCAACCATCTCATTCTCTGTCATCTCCTTCTCCTCCAGCCTTCAATTTTTCCTAGCATCAGCATATTTTCCAATGAGTCAGTTTTTCACATTAGGTGGCCAAAGTATTGGAGTTTTGACTTCAGCATCAGTCATTCCAACGAATATTCAGGATTGATTTCCTTTAGGATCAACTGTCTGGATCTCCTTGAAGCTTATGAGACTCTCAAAAGTCTTCTCCAAAACCACACTTCAAAAGCATCAGTACTTCAGCGCTCAGCTTTCTTTCTAGTCCAGTTCTCACATCCATACATGACTACTAGAAAAGCCATAGTTTTGACTAGATGGGTCTTTGATGGCAAATTAATGTCTCTGCTTTTTAGTATGCTGTCTATAATGGTCATAGCTTTTCCTCCAAGGAGCAAGTGTCTTTTAATTTCATGGTTGCAGTCACCATCTGCAGTGAATTTGGAGCCCAGAAAAATAGTCTGTCACTCTTTCCATTGTTTCCCCATCTATTTGCCATGAAGTAATGGGACCAGATGTCACGATCTTAGTTTTCTGAATGTTGAGTTTTAAGTCAGCTTTTTCACTCTCCTCTTTCACTTTCATAAAGAGGCATTTTAGATCTTCTTCACTTTCTGCCATAAGGGTGGTGTCATCAGCATATCTGAAGTTAATGATGTTACTACTGGCAATCTTGATTCCAGCTGTGCTTCATCCAGCCTGGAAATTTGCATGATGTACTCTGATAGAAGTTAAATAAGTAGGATGACAATTAGCAGTACAGCCTTGACAGACTCCTTTCTCGACTTGGAACCAGTTTGCAGTTCCATGTCCTGTTCTAACTGTTGCTTCTTTTTTTTTTTTTGAACCTGGACTGGCATCTCGTTTCATACATGACATTTCACATGTTTCAATGCCATTCTCCCAAATCTTCCCACCCTCTCCCTCTCCCACAGAGTCCATAAGCCTGTTCTATACATCAGTGTCTCTTTTGCTGTCTCGTATACAGGGTTATCGTTACCATCTTTCTAAATTCCATATATATGCGTTAGTATACTGTATTGGTGTTTTTCCTTCTGGCTTACTTCACTCTGTATAATAGGCTCCAGTTTCATCCACCTCATTAGAACTGATTCAAATGTATTCTTTTTAATGGCTGAGTAATAATCCATTGTGTATATGTACCACTGCTTTCTTATCCATTCATCTGCTGATGGACATCTAGGTTGCTTCCATGTCCTGGCTATTATAAACAGTGCTGCGATGAACATTGGGGTACACGTGTCTCTTTCCCTTCTGGTTTCCTCAGTGTGTATGCCCAGCAGTGGGATTGCTGGATCATAAGGCAGTTCTATTTCCAGTTTTTTAAGGAATCTCCACACTGTTCTCCATAGTGGCTGTACTAGTTTGCATTCCCACCAACAGTGTAAGAGGGTTCCCTTTTCTCCACACCCTCTCCAGCATTTATTATTTGTAGACTTTTGGATCGCAGCCATTCTGACTGGTGTGAAATGGTATCTCATAGTGGTTTTGATTTGCATTTCTCTGATAATGAGTGACGTTGAGCATCTTTTCATGTGTTTGTTAGCCATCTGTATGTCTTCTTTGGAGAAATGTCTATTTAGATCTTTGGCCCATTTTTTGATTGGGTCATTTATTTTTCTGGAGTTGAGCTGTAGGAGTTGCTTGTATATTTTTGAGATTAGTTGTTTGTCGGTTGCTTCATTTGCTATTATTTTCTCCCATTCTGAAGGCTGTCTTTTCACCTTGCTAATAGTTTCCTTTGATGTGCAGAAGCTTTTAAGTTTAATTAGGTCCCATTTGTTTATTTTTGTTTTTATTTCCAATATTCTGGGAGGTGGGTCATAGAGGATCCTGCTGTGATGTATGTCAGAGAGTGTTTTGCCTATGTTCTCCTCTAGGAGTTTTATAGTTTCTGGTCTTACGTTGAGATCTTTAATCCATTTTGAGTTTAATTTTTGTATATGGTGTTAGAAAGTGTTCTAGTTTCATTCTTTTACAAGTGGTTGACCAGATTTCCCAGCACCACTTGTTAAAGAGATTGTCTTTAATCCATTGTATATTCTTGCCTCCTTTGTCAAAGATAAGGTGTCCATATGTGCGTGGATTTATCTCTGGGCTTTCTATTTCTAACTGTTGCTTCTTGACCTGCACACAGATTTCTCAGGAGACAGGTAAGGTAGTCTAGCATTCCCATCTCTTTCAGAATTTTCCAGTTTATTGTGATCCATACAGTCAAAAGCTTTGGCGGAGGCAATAAAGCAGAAATAGATGTCTTTCTGGAACTCTCTTGCCTTTTTGATAATCCAGTTGGCAATTTGATCTCTGGTTCCTTTGCGTTTTCTAAATACAGCTTGAACATCTGGAAGTTTATGGTTCATGTACTGTTGAAGCCTGGCTTGGAGAATTTTGAGCCTTACTTTGCTAGAATGTGGGATAAGTGCAATTGTGTGGTAGTTTAAACCTTCTTTGGCATTTCATTTTTGGGGGTTGGAATGACAACTGAACTTTTCCATCCTGTGGCCATTACTGAGTTTTCCAAATTTGCTGGTATATTAAATGCAGCAGTTTAACAGTATCATATTTTATGATTTGAAAGAGCTCAACTGGAATTCTATCACCTCCACTAGCTTTGTTCATAGTGGTGTTTCCTAAGGCCCACTTGACTTTGCATTCCAAAATGTCTGCCTCTAGTGATCACACCATCGTGGTTATCTGAGTCATGAAGATCTTTTTTGTATAGTTCTTCTGTGGATTCTTGCCACATCTTTTTAATATCTTCTGCTTCCGTTAGGTCCATAACGTTTCTGTCCTTTATTGTACCTATCTTTGCATGGAATGTTCCCCTTGTATCTCTAATTTTCCTGAAGAGATCTCTAGTCTTTCCCATTCTACTGTTTTCCTCTATTTATTTGAATTGATCACTGAGGAAGGTTTTCTTATCTCTCCTTCCTATTCTTTGGATCTCTGGATTCAGATGGATATATCTTTCTTTTTCTCTTTTGCCTTTAGCTTCTCTTCTTTTCTCATCTATTTGTAAGTCCTCCTCAGACAACTATTTTGCTTTTTTGCACTCCTTTTTCATGGGAATGGTCTTGATCCCTGTCTCCTGTACAGTGTCATGAACCTCCATCCATAGTTCTATAGGCACTCTGTCTATCAGATCTAATCCCTTGAACCTATTTGTCACTTGCATTGTATAATCCTAAGGGATTTGACTTAGGTCACACTTGAATAGTGTAGTGGTTTTCCCTACTTCAATTTAAGTCTTAATTTTGCAATAAGGAGTTCATGATCTGAGCCATAGTTAGCTCCAAGTCTGGTTTTTGCTGACTGTATGGAGCTTCTCCATCTTTGGTGGAAAAGGATATAATCAATCTAATTTCAGTATTGACCATCTGGTAATGTCTTTTGTTGTTGGAAGAGGGTGTTTTCTATGACCACTGTGTTATCTTGGCAAAAATCTGTTAGCACTGTCTTGCTTCATTTTGTGCCCAAGCCAAATTTGACTGTTACTGCAGGTATCTCTTGACTTCCTACTTTTGCATTCCAGTCCCCTATAATGAAATGAACATCTTCTTCTCTGGGAACTCCAAAATTACAACTCACTGTTGAACAGTTGTCAACAGGAGAATGTTGGATTCCACCAAAAAAAAAAAAGAAAAGAAAAAAGAAAAAGAGCCCCATGTCCAAGGGCAAAGGAGAAACCCCAGGAAAATGGTATGAGGGGTGAAATTGCATTTCGACTCCAACCCCAAACCCACCAGAGATGCTCAGAGGGCTCAAACAAAATGTGGTGCACACTAGGAAACCATAAAAACTGAGCCAAACTTGCCTTTGAGTGTTTGAGTGTCTCCTGCAGAGTAATGGGTAAGCAGTGGCCTGCTGCAGGGACAGGGGATCTGGATACAGCAGACCTGGGTATGACATAAGCCCTCTTGGAGGAGGTTGCCATTAACCCCACCAAAGAACCACTAGAACTTACACTGGACTGGGGAATCATTAAGAATAAATAATATATTGGTTTCTTTTATTTATTTTTTGGTTAGTTGGACAATATAGGCCATAAAGCATCACTAGATGCTTTGTAAGTTTGTACATAAGTTTGTAATGTAACTGTGTAATTTTATACACACATATGTACACACACATTATATATATATATATATATATACACACACACACACACACACATATATCCAAGTAACCAATGATCCTGAATTTAGATACACCAGAGATACCAGTTAGAGGGTAACTGTGAATAATTTTGTATGGTTTTTTGTAAAATTTAGGAAACAAAATAGCCACAGAGCTTACTTGCTGTGGATAAATATACTTGGAGACTACATCTGGGTCCACCAGTCATAATACATTTATAACTGAAAGATCTAAGCAGACATGGCAGCTCCATGAAAAATAAGACAAATATCCAGTAAAAAACAAAAACAAAACTTCTGTGGCTTTAATGATCTTTTATAACGCCTGCACATATTAATATCCTCCCCACCTACATAGTTCACTACAGCATTGTAAATTTTGTTGTTCCCTTGGTGAGGAAGTAATATTCCAGTGAATTAGTTAGGGGTTTGTTAGCACTTAACCAACAAACCCTAAAACACAGTGACTTGATACAACAGAAATGTATTTGTTTTCTAGTTACATAATCAGGATTTCAGAGTAGTGAGAAGCTCTTCTTTGAGTGATAGATTAAGAACACAGACCTTTTACGTTTAGGGACTCCAACACTTCCAACATATGACTTGCAAGGTCATGACAGAATCCTGCATCAGAATTGAGGAAGGAGAAGAGCTCAGAGAGGAATGGGTGGATGGACAGGGTGAGCTTTGAAAGTGGTGCAAAATTAACTGCAGGCCTAAAATTTGTAGTCTACATGTATTCTTAGAAATGAAATAAGATGGGACATATATTTTCTCCCCTTGTAATCAATATAATTTTGATGGCAAATACTTTCCTAGAATATTATCAAGTTAACCTAGCATCTATAGGAATAGTAATAACCAGTACCCATCAGTCTGGTCCCAGACTTGAATTTGAATGGAGGTAGACCATGAAAAAAGAACCCTTGCTGTTTAGAATCCATTAGTGGCTAAATTTACTGGACCAAGTCAGCAAGGGATGCTGCCCTGAGTATGTTCTGATATATGCTTCTCATATACCCTTGATTGATTGTTTGCCTGAACTTATCTTATTGGTTTCTTAAGGAAAAACTTTTAGTCATGAACTCTACTGGAGTTCTGTGTACACTCTAGAAATACTACACTGATTCAGTAACCATTAAACTAAAACCAATAAAATGTTCATCATTCTTTTTTTATCTGTATTTATATCCTGGTAAAGTAGAATTAAAAACAAACAAACAAACAAAAAACACTGTGGAAATACTCCATTTTCTGAGGAGAGTGTGAAAATGAATAAAGGAAAACTCATTTAAATAGAGTAAGGAAGCCCAGTGTGTGTTGGGAGAGAAAGGGGCTCTCAATAATATACCACTCACCACAGCCTACAGAGTCCAGTAGGAAGAATGATTTCCTCTGACCCAATCAAAAGCCACCCAATGCCTACAGCCAATGAAAATCCCTATAGTCCTTTCCAGTTTCTTCCTTTCCTCGATAAGAGCATGCCCCTCTCCTCTCTTCTCCAGACTTGTGTAGTATTCTGCATAGTTTGTTCAGAACTGAAATTATCAGGTATTCCAAAACAAACTCATTTTGTTGATAAAACAACCTGCTCCTTTGCTTTTTAGATTCAACAGAAGACAATACAGCACATTGAGTAAAGTAAGTACCTGGGCTAAGCTTAAGGAGTTTAAGTTTTCCAGTAGGTTGCTGAAATCTTTATATTAGAATTTCACATAAGGCTAACACAAAGAGGAGGAGCTACAAAGGTAATAATCATCGGTAAAATATGTAAAACTTGGAATAATGTATGCCAGTGTCTGTTGTCTCTCAACAGACTCAACTCTAGAGACTTATGTCCTATGTTCAGATTATGAACATTTTTATCCAAATTAAGGGAATAATGTGCTCAGTCACTTAGTCCTTTACAACTCTTTGCGACCCTATATACTGTAGCCCACCAGGCTCCCTGTCTATGGGATTCTCTAGGCAAGAATACTGGGATGAGTTGCCATTTTCTTCTCCAAGGGGAATAAAGACCGATAAGTTAACCTAGAATTAGTTATAACAAATCTTTCCCAAGTAATTAAGCCAAAGAAGAAATTTGAAAAACCCTCAAAATAGTTGAGAAAGATTTGATAGATCTGCCAGTGCCCTGAGTTCTCTGAGTAAGTAAAGTCCTCTTATTCAGGATCCACATTCACATGCTGCCTTGGTGCTGGTTAGATGACATTATACTTGTTTCAGATAACTGTCGTACCCAAGTCTTCCTCAGTTTTTAGTGATCATTCACCTAGAACCAGACATCCTGGAATGGGAAGTCAAGTGGATATTAGGAAGCATCACTATGAAAAAAGCTGGTGGAGGTGATGGAATTCCAGTTGAACTATTTCAAATCCTAAAATATGATGCTGTTAAAGTTCTGCACTTAATATGCCAGCAAGTTTGGAAAACTCAGCAGTGGCTTCAGGACTGAAAAAGTTCAGTTTCATTCCAATCCCAAATAAAGACAATGCCAAAGGATGTTCAAACTACCACACAATTGCACTCATCTCACACTCTAGCAAAGTAATGCTCAAAATTCTGCAGCCAGGCTTCAACAGTACATGAACCATGAACTTCCAGATGTTCAAGCTGGATTTAAAAAAGGCAAAGGAGCCAGAGATCAAATTGCCAACATCCACTGGGTTATTGATAAACCAAGAGAGTTCCAGAAAAACATCTATTTATGCTTTATTGACTACACCAAAGTCTTTGACTGTGTGGATCACAACAATCTGAAAAATTCTTAAATAGATGGGAATGCTAGACCACCTGACCTTCCTCTTGAAAAATCTGTATGCAGGTCAGGAAGCAACAGTTAGAACTGGACATGGAACAACAGACTGGTTTCAAATTGGGAAAGGAGTACGTCAAGGCTGAGTATTGTCACCCTGCTTATTTAACTTCTATGCAGAGTACATCATGTGAAATGCTGGACTGGATGAAGCACAAGGTGGAATCAATTTTGCTGGGAGAAATATCAATAACCTCAGATATGCAAATGACATCACCCTGATGGCAGAAAGTGAAGAGGAACTAAAGAGCCTCTTGATGAAAGTGAAAGAGAAAAGTGAAAAAGTTGGCTTGAAACTCAACATTCAGAAAACTAAGATCATGGCATCTGGTTCCATCACTTCATGGCAAAGAGATGGGGTAACAATGGAAACAGTGACATACTTTATTTTGGGGGGCTCCAAAATCACTGCAGATGGTGACTGCATACATGAAATAAAAAGATGCTTTCTCCTTGGAAGAAAATCTATGATCAACCTAGACAGCATGTTAGAAAGCAGAGACATTACTTTGTCAACAAAGCTCCATCTAGTCCAAGCTATGGTCTTTCCAGTAGTCATGTATGGATGTGAGAGTGGGACTATAAAGAAAGCTGAGTGCCAGAGAATTGATGCCTTTGAAAAGTGGTGTTGGAGAACACTCTTGAGAGTCCCTTGGACTGCAAGGAGATCGAACCAGTTCATCCTAAAGGAAATCTGTCCTGAATGTTCATTGGAAGGACTGATGCTGAGGCTGAAACTCCAAAACTTTGGCCACTTGATGCGAAGTACTGACTCATTGGAAAAGATGCTGGTGCTGGGAAAAATTGAAGGCAGGAGGAGACGGGGACGACAGAGAATGAGATGGTTGTATGGCATCACTGACTCAATGGACATGGGTATGAGCAAGCTCTGGGAGTTGGTGATGGACAGGGAAGCCTGTCATGCTTCAGTCCATGAGGTTGCAAAGAGTCATACGCGACCAAGCTACTGAACTGATTGGGCAATATCCCCAGGAGGAGGAAATGGCAGCCCATTCCAATATTCTTGCCTGGATAATACCATGGACAGAAGAGTCTGTCAGGCTACTGTCCATGGGGTCCCAGATCAGACATGACTGAAGCGATTTAGCATGCATGCCACATCTATGTATAGGAATCTTCTAAGCTTCCCAAAATGGTCCCCAAGTAATCCTGATTTTAAATCAAAGCATTCTGGATGCTTGGGGGTGGTGCACTGGGATGACTCAGAGGGATGGTACAGGGAGGGAGAAGGGAGGAGGGTTCAGGATGGGGAACACGTGTATACCTGTGGCAGATTCATGTTGATATATGGCAAAACCAATACAATATTGTAAAGTTAAAAAATAAAATAAAATAAAATAAAAATCAAAGCATTCAATTGCCTGATCTCAGTAAAATGTCTGGAGCATGATCACACAGTTCTTATGTCAGCCCCTGAGCTTTGCCCTACCAGCATCTCTTGTAATAACAACTTTGCCACAAATTCTGAGATGACTGAGCAAGAATATATTGCCCCTGGTCTGGCTTTGATTCATGTACAGAGATGTACACAAGTGACAGGACTAACGAAGATCAGTTTCTATATTAGACCTTCTGTCTTCTGATACCAGCCCACCAGTGTTCTGTTTCCTTTGTCTATGCTTGTATTAAGTGCCATGTGTAGGCTGGGTTCAAGAAGCTGCTTTCCTTATCATAACAGTTTCAAACTTCATTACTTTTGCCACCCCTCTTCCCCACAATCCTGACCCTGGTGCACAAGCAAAGCTTCTCTAAAGAGACATGTTACTGCTGGGGATATCCTCCTCTGTGGATTGCTTGAGCTGTCCTCTGCATCCTCCTCCACTGATATAGGGACTCTGGAGCTTATTATTCAGTCTATTCTCTATCCCATATTCTGCGTGCGGGCCTGAACATCCTTGGCTCTTTAAGCCTGGTCTCTTCCCGAATGCTACCCCTTATTAGAAATAACAAGAAAAAACTAATCATAGGGCTAGTTCATGCTATAAATATTAAACAATTGGCTGAGAAGAAATTATTTATGAAATTTCATTAGTTTCAAAAATAGCATAATAGAAAAAAATCAAAAGAAAACAAAATGCAGAGAGGACTAAAACTATTTTTCTGGAATTGAAAAAAAAAATTCAACATAGGAATGAAAAAGGAAATGGGATAAATTCCCCTAATCTTTGTTTTTTTAATGTCAGAAAAAAAAAGTACTTATATAGAACACCTCCAGAGCTACTCAACTCTCCTCAGAATTGATTCTATTATCCTTTTTAAACATTTTTAAATTGAAGTATAGGTGATTACAATGTTGTGTTAGTTTCAGATGTATAGCAAAGTGTCAATTACACATATGAGTATAATTATAACATATATATATATATTTTTTTTTACATTCTCTTCCATTTTAGATTATAACAAGATATTGAGTATAGTTCCCTGTGCTATACAGTAGGTCCTTGTTGGCTATCTCTTTTATATATAGTAGTGCATATGTTTTAATCCCAAACGTCTAATTTATCCCCCATCTTCCCCTTTGGCAACCATAAACTTGTTTTTTGTTTTTGAGTCTATTTATGTTTTGTAAATAAGTTCATATGTATCATATATGTTTAGATTCCAAGTATAAGTATCATATGATGTTTGTCTTTCTTTCTCTGACTTACTTCCCTCTGTATTATAAGATCTAGATCCATTCCTATTGCTGAATATGGCATTATTTTATTATTTTATTATGACTGTCACTCCATTATCCTTGTCACATTTTAAAGATGTGCACCTGGACCAGCACTGCCCATTCTCTTTATGGCAGTCAGGTTTGCATTCTGCTAATGGAGACAGCCTTGTCTAGAATACCTTCATTTCGGTAAATCCTTAAGCTACTTCAGGAAAAGATTTTCCAGAACTCTTTATGTTCACTCTTGCCATGACTTATTAGTTACAGAAAGAGTCAAATTAAATGGAAAGTCCAATTCATGTAGTATACCCTGACTTACTTCTGTAAGTTTTTACTTTTGTAGATTATTTTAATTGTCCTTGTAAATCATTCCAAGATGTACATATGTTTTCCAATGAGGTAGATGGAATTAGTGCCTGTAAAAGGACTATGACTTTCAGATTCCATTTTGTTTTCCCATCAAATAATTACTAATGTAGAGCTTAGACCTTGACAGGATGGACAATAAGAGCTATTTGCTTAATTCACTTGAACAGGTAAAATCATTCTGGACAGATGTCACCTGTCTGTGTGGAGCAGCCCAGTTGCCAGTTCAAGCACATCTATGAAAACGACAGGTTCAGGACACTGTCTTTATGTAACATCGCTGCCCTTGGTTTCCCAGCCTGTTGTAGTCATTGTCCTTGCTCTTGTGATTGGATGACTTGGGGAACACCAAACTCTTTTTTTTCTTGGGCGGGGGCGGGGGGGGGGGTGCGGATGGATAGAGGGAAATGTGTCCTTTGTTCCTCAGCTCCTGAACTGATATACTGGTTCACATTGGATAAGGAACTTGAACTTTTCTGTATTTTTATATCTTTATTTGCAAGAAGAAAAGATTCATCTTTGCCACTTGCTTTACAAGATATGACAGAAAAAATGAAATTTTAATATTGGTACTTTAATATTTTCCCCACGGGGGAAAATACATCCCTGCCAGCAATTCTTTGTCACCTTCTCTAACATCTAAAAATGAATTATAAGTACTTTAAAAGTGGTTATAAAAGTATTAGAATTCCTTAAATAATGCTGTGTATATGTACTACCACATCTTTATATTCTAATTTGTGAATAAAATGATTAGATATTCCAAAAACTCTAATAGTCATATCATGGAAAATATTACATTTGAATTTGATGTATCACTGCTATTGTCCTCATATGTTAGAATGTGGGATGGATTAATAAATTAATTTTAATGTTTGTCATAGGAAACCAGCACACATGGCCAGATCATCCTGAAGCACATTTAAGCACGCACAGTGTGCTTGAAGGCTCAGCCCACAAGTATCTGCTGTGCCATGTTCTGTCTCATTTACTGCACGTCTGCTTCAGAGGGCTGGGCATCCACAGTCAGGCTACCTGTGTTGATCTTCCACTGAACAGTTGGTTGGCACATTAACAATATGATTATGAACTCCAGGCAGCCCTCAGAGCCATCTCATTCCATGGTGTGATGTTTAAGAAGTTCATTTCCTTTCAGCCAAAATATTTCTCTTGTTCTTTTTTTCTTGAGAAACAGAGCCTTTTCCATAGCTTTTACAATATGAGTAAAACCTTAAGGTGAGCTTGAAACCCCAAGTCAACAAGTTTTGAATATGGCTATTCTATTAGGATTCTTCAAAGAAACAGAACCAATTGTATATATTCATAAGTATATATGCAAATATAATTTATATTTATAAATAATTTAATTGTAATTTATATGCAATTTAATGATAATTTCCATTTATAGATAAATACCATCATTTATTTTCAGAGAATTGTCTCTTGTGTTTTGGGGAAATATCAAGTAAATGAATACATTTATAATTTAACTACGCTTACTGCTAAATAGGCTTCCCTGGTGGTTCAGAAGGTAAAGGGTTTACCAGTAATGTGGGAGACCTGGGTTTGATTCCTGGGTTGGAAAGATCTCCTGTAGAAAGGAATGGCCACACACTTGAATATTCTTGCCTGGAGAATCTCATGGACAGAGGAGCCTGGCAGGCTAGAGTCCCTGGGTTTACAGAGAGCTGGAAACAACTTAGCAACTAAGCACAATGCTGCTGCGCTAAGTCGCTTCAATCGTGTTGGACTCTGTGAGACCCCATAGACGGCAGCCCACCAGGCTCCCCTGTCCCTGGGATTCTCCAGGCAAGAACACTGGAGTGGGTTGCCATTTCCTTCTCCAATGCATGAAAGTGAAAAGTGAAAGTGAAGTCCCTCAATTGTGTCCCACTCTTCGCGACCCCATGGACTGCAGCCTACCAGGATCCTCCGTCCATGGGATTTGCCAGGCAAGAGTACTGGAGTGGGTTGCCATTGCCTTCTCCAAGCACAATGCTAAAGGGGAAATATAACAGGATGTTGTAAGGATGAATAACAGTGCTGAAGGAGGAACAGGAAATTAATTTTGATCTGGGTGGTCTAAGGGTATGTCTTTATGCAAAAACTTCTGGGAGTTAGAAAGGATGAGAATAGGGCAAACTTAGAATGGAAATAAAGCAATTCGAGATAATTTCATATTGAAAACTGTAAGCTGAAAAAGAGCTTGAAGTTTCAAGGCATGCAAAGAGTTACAGGTTTAGATATAGGATGATAGGGAAGCCAGTGAATGACAGCTGAGCAGAAGTGGTCATGTGAATGAGACATGAGTCACCGCAGGTGTCTGGAATTAGTACCTGTATGGTTAGCTCTGTTTACTAAAATGAGAAAGATAAGGTTTGTCTACTGAAATGTGGACAATAAAAATAGCTTGGGAGGGACCATATTGGAACTCCTAAGAAGGAGATTGGTCCTTGGTGTTCTTTGGAAGGACTGATGCTAAAGGTGAAACTCCAATATTTTGGTCACCTCATGTGAAGAGGTGACTCACTGGAAAAGACTCTGATGCTGGGAGGGATTGGGGGCAAGAGGAGAAGGGGACAACAGAGGATGAGATGGCTCGATGGCGTCACCGACTTGATGGACATGAGTTTGGGTGAACTCCGGGAGTTGGTGATGGACAGGGAGGCCCGGCGTGCTGCAATTCATGGGGTCGCAAAGAGTCGGACACGACTGAGTGACTGAACTGAACTGAACTGAAGGTTATATTTTATATAAAAAATATGTAAGCTACTCAAGTGTAGTTAGCAGGGAGGCACTTAGACACAGGGTTCTACATCTCAGAAGAGAGGTCTAGAGGTCTACAGGACACACAATCTGGAGGTAGGACAGGGGTTGTTAGAACAGTGTTGATGCGGTCCCCCAGGAAGGGATGATCTCACCTTCCTCCATGTGGTCTATCACTGGTATAGTGAACTTGCTGCTAATATTAATTATTCATTTCTAACTAAAGACTTTGGAACATAATTTTAATATTTTAGAGTTATTTTAATGATAAATCTATTAATATAGAGACTTTAAAATGAGACCAATGATCTAGGTTCAAACATATGAATTTGGGGAAATTAAATTGAGTCATTCACTGTCTATATTTAGATTAAAAAAAATAATCTCTACCTATCTGTTGAATAATTTACTAAGTACCAAACAGCTGATAGATTTCCCTCTCAGTGAATCTCATATTTTTCTTTAGAATTTGCCAAACTATCATTGGCAACCTTTTTAACAAAGTATTTTATTTTGCAACATTTACTTTTCTAAACTTTCAAAATCGAAGCTATATGAATATTGAAAAGTTACAAATCACATGTCATTTCATGAACCCAGATACATTTGTTAAAACTGAGATCACTCACGTAACTGGCAGTAGATAAAGAAAAAGCACCTGGAAACAGTCTTCACCTCATCACTTCTCATTAAGCGTTATCCAGTAACTGGATACTCTGAGTCTGGGTTAGTTTTTCCTTCAAATATTTATGTTTTTTATGTATGCTGCTGTTGCTGCTAAGTCGCTTCAGTCATGTCCGACTCTGTGTGACCCCATAGACGGCAGCCCACCAGGTTCCCCCGTCCCTGGGATTCTCCAGGCAAGAACACTGGAGTGGGTTGCCATTTCCTTCTCCAATGCATGAAAGTGAAAAGTGAAAGTGAAGTCGCACATTCCTGTCCAACTCTTCGCGACCCTATGGACTTCAGCCCACCAGGCTCCTCCGCCCATGGGATTTTCCAGGCAAGAGTCCTGGAGTGGGGTGCCATTGCCTTCTCCGTTTTTTTATGTATAAAATATACTTATTCAAAGAAAACATAATCACTCCCATTTGGACTATACCTAATAACACTAGCCAGTAGAGTATATTTTACTCTTCCAAGACAATTGGGTTATAACTTTCACCTATGGAAAATTCATTATTCTAATGCTAAGATATATTTATGGAGAAAGAAATGGCCATCCACTCCACTAACTCCAGTATTCTTGCCTGGAGAATCTCATGGACAGAGGTGGCTGGTGGGCTACAGTCCATGGAGTCACAAAGAGTCGGACACGACTAAGTGACAAACACATACACATACACATGCTAAGAGAAAACCAAAGTGATAATCGTTATTATAAAGAACAAAAATTTTGTGATAACCTTGTCATATGAAATAAAGTGGTGAATATTTACTATAAGAAATATTCTTGTTTTTTAGGAAACTATTTTTGCAAACTATTAACTTTTACCATTCTTACAGTTCTTAAATAAAAAATAGTGCAGTAGTCAAGGTTTTATTGTGGTTCATTTTTTCCAGTAATGGAAAAAATGCAAGATGTAACTCTCTTTGGGGTATTTCAAGTTCAAATGAAGCTGGCTCACCATTTTTATATTTATAAAAGTGTTCCCTTGGTGCCCAGTGGATTCTGCTTGGAGCTTGGAACTGCTAATTTATCTCTAAGCCCCTGTTTCTTCCTGGGTAAAAGTAGAAAAAGCATCTGCCTTCAAGGGCCTTTGAATTTTTGAATTAAACACTGTGGTGCAATACAGAAGTTTATGTTTAATTTTACATTATGAAGAGCCTATTTACTATTTTTGTAGCATATGGAGCACATTTTCCACTAAGATTCAGGTCTTATCAGAGCAAAATGGACATGTAGCCCTGGATTTGCAATGCACACCGGTGACAATTGTCTAATTCACATATGTGTCTGATGCCATAGAAACTCATGTCTAGCAGTAGGGGTATAGGCAAGTGATGTGGAGTCTATGTTCCAAAGGTGCGACTTCTTTCTCTCTACAACTCCATCATCCCTAAGGCCAGCTCCTCTGCTATTCTTCTATCATTTAATTATGCAAATTCTAGTGCTGGATAACCATTGATTCTCATAACGGGTTGGAACCAGAAACCTAACCTATAGGAAGTCATCAACAAGAACCATGTGACATCTAGTTCCCATCTCCTCTAAATATAAGATGATAATATTTACAGCAGCATTGATTTTCCTGTGGCCAGGTAAGACCAAATTGCCTACATTTCTATTGCCATATTTTCCTATTAATAAACCTGCAGAACATTCAAAGTTTATTCAAGTATTCTCAGCAGTCATATGGATTCAAAGAGACATTATGTTTTTCATGTTTCACTGGTTTATATTGACAACCATAGAGTCTATGATCATAACATGTTAATATAAAACATAGAAACATTTTGTATAACATTATTCAAAAGATCTTGGTGAGTGATCAAACAGACATTAAAAGCTATTTATAAAAAAGAATGCATTTGAGTTAGTTCTAATGAGATGGATGAAACTGGAGCCTATTTTACACAGTGAAGTAAGTTGGAAAGATAAACACCAATACAGTATATTAACACACATATATGGTATTTTAAAAGATGGTAATGATGATCCTATATGCAAGACAGCAAAAGAGACACAGATGTAAAGAACAGACTTTTGGATTCTGTGGGAGAAGGCAAGGGTGGGATGATTTGAGAGAATAGAAATGAAATATGTATACTACCCTATGTAAAATAGATGACTGGTGCAAGCTTGATGCATGAAGCAGGGCCCTCAAAACCAGTGCTCTGGGACAACCCAGAGGGATGGGGTGTGGAGGGAAGTGGAAGCGGGGGTCAGGATGGAGGCACATATGTACACCTGTGGCTGATTCATGTCGATGAATGGCAAAAGTATCTGCAATATTATAAAGTAATTAGTCTCCAATTAAAATAAAAAAATATATTTTTTAAAAAAGCAAAACTGTCTGAAAAGAGGTTTCCACCTAGTTTTAAGTCTTTGTGAGATCTTTCAGGTTCAGCCATAGGTAATTACAGACTTTTCCCAGCAAGGCTCATAGGAAGACTGTACACCCCACACCTAACTTGGTGCACAGTCGCTGCCCTGCAGGTTCTGAAGAGAGCTGAAGTCAGTTGAGGAATCCAGCTCTGAACTGGTGATGGTCTTTATATATGAACATTAATAACCTTTCACTTTCTTTTTAATAGAAGAATAGTTAATTTACAATGTTGTGTAAGTTTCTGAATGTACAACAAAGTGATTCAGTTAAACACATTTGTTTTCATATTTTTTTTCCACTATAGCTTATTAAAAGATATTAAGTATAGTTCCCTGTACTATATAGTAAGTCCTTACTGTTTGCCTATTTAGTATATAGAAGTATGGATGTTAAACCCAAACTCCTAATTTATCTCTCAGTTCAGTTCATTTCAGTCACTCGGTCATGGCCTACTCTTTGTGACCCCATGGACTGCAGCACACCAGGCCTCCCTGTCAATCACCAACTCCCAGAGTATACATTATCCCATTGAGTCAGTGATGATATCCAACCATCTCATCCTCTGTTGACCTCTTCTACTTTCATCTTCAATCTTTCCCAGCATGAGGGTCTTTTCAAATGAGTCAGTTCATCCCATCAGGTGACCGAAGTACTGTAGTTTCAGTTTCAGCATCAGTCCTTCCAATGAATATTCAGAACTGATTACCTTTAGGATGGACTGGTTGGATCTCCTTGAACTCCAAGGGACTCTCAAGAGTCTCTTCCAATACTACAGTTCAAAACCATCAATACTTTGGCACTCAGATTACTTTATAGTCCAAATCTCACATGCATACCTAACTACTGGAAAAAACAAAGCTTGGATTAGGTGGACCTTTGTTGGCAAAGTAATGTCTCTACATTTTATTATGCTGTGTAGATTGGTCATAACTCTTCCTCCAAGGAGCAAGTGTCTTTTAATTTCATGGCTGTAGTCACCATCTGCAGTGATTTTGGAGCTCCCCAAAATAAAGTATGTTACTGTTTCCATTGTTTCCCTATATATATGCCATGAAGTGATGGGAAAAGATGCCATGAGCTTAGTTTTCTGAAAGTTGAGTTTTAAGCCAGCTCTTTCACTCTCCTCTTTCACTTTCATTAAGAGGCTCTTCAGTTCTTTGTTTTCTGTCATAAGAGTGGTGTCATCTGAATATCTGAAATCTTGATTCCAGCTTTTGCCTCATTCAGCCTCATCAGGTCTGATGAGGTCTGATTCCAGCTTTTGCTTAATCAGGTCTCATGATGTACTCTGTATTTATGTTAAATAAACAGGGTGAAAATATACAGCCATGACATAATCCTTTCCCTATTTGGAACCAGTCAGGTAGAGGTCTGACAGAATGTGGTCAACTGGAGAAGGGAATGGCAAACCACTTCAGTATTCTTGCCTTGAAAACACCATGAACAGTATGAAAAGGCAAAATGATAGGATACTGAAAGAGGAACTCCCCAGGTCAATAGGTGCCCAATATGCTACTGGAGATCAGTAGAGAAATAACTCCAGAAAGAATGAAGGGATGGAGCCAAAGCAAAAAAACAATACCCAGCTGTGGATGTGACTGGTGATAGAAGCAAGGCCTGATGCTGTAAAGAGCAATATTGCATAGGAACCTGGAATGTCAGGTCCATGAATCAAGGCAAATTGGAAGTGGTCAAACAGGAGATGGCAAGAGTGATCATCGACATTCTTGGAATCAGCAAACTAGAATGGACTGGAATGGGTGAATTTAACTCAAATGACCATTATATCTACTACTTCAGGCAGGAATCCCTTAGAAGAAATGGAGTAGCCATCATGGTCAACAAAAGAGTCCAAAATTCAGTACTTGTATGCAATCTCAAAAAAAAAAAAAAAAAAACACAGAATGATCTCTGTTTGTTTCGAAGGCAAACCATTCAATATTACAGTAATCCAAGTTTATGCCCTAACCAGTAATACTAAAGAAGCTGAAGTTGAACAGTTCTATGAAGACCTACAAGACCTTTTAGAACTAACACCCAAAAAAGATGTCCTTTTCATTATAGGGGACTGGAATGCAAAAGTAGGAAGTCAAGAAACACCTGGAGTAACAGGCAAATTTGGCCTTGGAATACGGAATAAAGCAGGGCAAAGGCTAATAGAGTTTTGTCAAGAGAACGCACTGGTCATATCAAACACCCTCTTCTAACATCACAAGAGAAGACTCTACACATGGACATCACCAGATGGTCAAATACCGAAATCAGATTGATTATATTCCTTGCAGCCAAAGATGGAGAAGCTCTATACAGTCAGCAAAAACAAGACTGGGAGCGCACTGTGGCTCAGATAATGAACTCCTTATTGCCAAATTCAGACTTAAATTGAAGAAAGTATGGAAAACCACTAGACCATTCAGGTATGACCTAAATCAAATCCTTTATGATTATACAGTGGAAGTAAGAAATAGATTTAAGGGACTAGATCTGACAGAGTATCTGATGAACTATGGACGGAGGTTCATGATATTGTACATGAGACAAGGATTAAGACCATTCCCATGGAAAAGAAATGCAAAATTGCAAAATGACTGTCTGGAGAGGCTTTACAAATACCTGTGGAAAGAAGAGAAGCAAAAAGCAAAGGAGAAAAGGAAAGATATAAGCATCTGAATTCAGAGTTCCATAGATTAGCAAGAAAAGATAAGAAGCCTTCCTCAGCGATCAATGCAAAGAAATAGAGGGAAACAACAGAATGGGAAAGACTAGAGATCTCTTCAAGAAAATCAGAGATACAAAGGGAACATTTCATGCAAAGATGGGCTCGATCAAGGACAGAAATGGTATGGACCTAACAGAAGCAAAAGATATTAAGAAGAGGTGGCAAGAATACACAGAAGAACTGTACAAAATAGATCTTCACGACCCAGATAATCACAATGGTGTGATCACTCACCTAGTGCCAGACATCCTGGAATGTGAAGTCAAGTGGGCCTTAGAAAGCATCACTATGAACAAAGCTAGTGGAGGTGATGGAATTCCAGTTGAGCTATTTCAAATCTTGAAAGATGATGCTGTGAAAGTGCTACACTCAATATGCCAGAAAATTGGAAAACTCAGCAGTGGCCACAGGACTGGAAAAGGTCAGTTTTCATTCCAGTCTCAAAGACAGCAAATGCAAAGAATGCTCAAATTACCGCACATTTGCACTCATCTCACACACTAGCAACGTAATGCTCAAAATCCTCCAAGACAGGCTTCAGGAATACGTGAACTGTGAACTGCCAGATGATCAAGCTGATTTTAGAAAAGGCAGAGGAACCAGAGATCAAACTGCCAACATCCACTGGATCATAGAAAAAGCAAGAGAGTTCCAGAAAAGCATCTGTTTCTGCTTTATTGACTGTGCCAAAGCCTTTGACTATGTGGATCACAATAAACTGTGGAAAATTCTGAAAGAGATGGGAACAACCAGACCACCTGATCTGCCTCTTGAGAAACCTATATGAAGGTCAGGAAGCAACAGTTAGAACTGGACATGGAACAACAGACTGGTTCCAAATAGGAAAAGGAGTACATCAAGGCTGTATAGTGTCACCCTGCTTATTTAACTTCTATGCAGAGTATATCATGAGAAACGCCGGGCAGGAAGAAGCACAAGCTGGAATCAAGATTGCTGGGAGAAATATCAATAACCTCAGATATGCAGATGACACCACCCTTATGGCAGAAAGTGAAGAGGAACTAAAAAGCCTCTTGATGTAAGTAGAAGAGGAGAGTGAAAAAGTTGGCTTAAAGCTCAACATTCAGAAAACAAATATCATGGCATCTGGTCCCATCACTTCATGGAAATAGATTGGGAAACAGTGGAAACAGTGTCAGACTTAATTAATTAATTAATTTATTTTTTGGGGGGGTGCTCCCAAATCACTGCAGATGGTGACTGCAGCCATGAAATTAAAAGATGCTTACTCCTTGGAAGAAAAGTTATGACCAATCTAGATAGAATATTCAAAAGCAGAGACATTCCTTTGCCAACAAAGGTCCGTCTAGTCAAGTCTATGGTTTTTTCAGTGTGAGAGTTGGACTGTGAAGAAAGCTGAGCGCCGAAGAATTGATGCTTTTGAACTGTGGGTTGGAGAAGACTCTTGATAATCCTTTGGACTCCAAGGAGATCCAACAAGTCCATTCTAAAGGAAATCAGCCTTGGGTGTTCTTTAGAAGGAATAATGCTAAAGCTGAAACTCCAGTACTTTGGTCACCTCATGCAAAGAGTTGACTCATTGGAAAAGTCTCTGATGCTCGGAGGGATTGGGGGCAGGAGGAAAAGGGGACGACAGAGGATGAGATGGCTGGATTGCATCACTGACTAGATGGACATTAGTTTGAGTGAACTCCGGGAGATGGTGATGGACAGTGAGGCCTCGCGTGCTGATTCATGGAGTCGCAGAGAGTCGGACATGACTGAGCGACTGAACTGAACTGAACCAAACTGTTGTTCCATGTCCAGTTCTAACTGTTGCCCCCTGACCAGCATAAAGATTCTCAGGAGACATGTCAGGTGGTCTTGTAACCCTACTTCCCATCTCTTTTAGAATTTTTCTAAGTTTGTTGTGATCCACACAGTCAAAGGCCTTGGCATAGTCAATAAAGCAGAAGTAGATGTTTTTTTCTGGAACTCTCTTGCTTTATCCATGATCCAACAAATGTTGGCAAATTGATCTCTGGTTTCTCTGCATTTTCTAATTCCAGCTTGAACATTTGGAAGTTCACGATTCATGTATTGTTGAAGCCTGACTTGGAGAATTTTGAGCATTACTTTGCTAGAGTGTGAGATAAGTGCAATTATGCAGTATTTTGAGCATTCTATGGCATTACCTTTCTTTGGGATTGGAATGAAAATTTACACTTTGCAGTCCTGTGGCTACTGCTGAGTGTTCCAAATTTGCTTGCATATAGAGTGCAGTGCTTTGACAACATCATTGTTTAGAATTTGAAATAGTTCAACTGGATTTCTGTCACCTCCACTAGCTTTGTTCATTGTGATGCTTCCTAAGGCCCACTTGACTCCATTTTCCAGGATGTATGGTTCTGCATGAGGGATCACACCATTGTGGTCATCTGGGTCATGAAAATCTTTTATTTATAGCTCTTCTGTGTATTCTTCCCACCTCTTCTTAATACCTCCTGCTCAGTTAGGTCCATACCATTTCTGTCCTTTGCTGTGCCCATATTTGCATGAAATGTTCCCTTGGTATCTCTACTTTTCTTGAAGGGATCTCTAGTCTTTCCCATTCTATTGTTTTCCTCTATTTCTTTGCATTGATCACTGAGGGAGGCTTTCTTATCTCTCCTTGCTATTCCTTGAATCTCTGCATTCAAATGGGTATATTTTTCCTTTTCTCCTTTGTTTTTGACTTTTCTTATTTTCTCAGCAGTTTGTAAGGCCTCCTGAGACAATCACTTTGCCTTTTTTGCACTCCTTTTTCTTGCAAATGGTCTTGATCCCTGCCTCCTGCACAATCTCACAAACTTCTGTCCATAGTTCTTCAGGCACTCTGTGTATCAGATCTGATCCCTTGAATCTATTGCTCACTTCCACTGTACAATTATAAGTGATTTGATTTAGGTCATACCTGAATGGTCTAGTGGTTTCTCCCACTTTCTTTAATTTGTTTCTGAATTTGGCAATAAGGAGTTCATCATCTGGTCCACAGTCAACTCCCAGTCTTGTTTTTGATGACTGTATGTAACTTCTCCATCTTTGGCTGCAAAGAATATAATCAATCTGATTTCAGTATTGACCATCTGGTGATGTCCACACGTAGAGCCTTCTCTTTTGTTGTTGGAAGAAGGTGTTTGCTATGACCAGTGTGTTTTCTTGATATAACTCTTTTAGCCTTTGCCCTGCTTCATTCTTTACTCCAAGGCCAAATTTTCTGTTACTCCAGCTATTTCATGACTTCCTACATTTGTATCCAAGTCCCCTGTAATGAAAAGGACATTTTTTGGGGGTGTTATTTTTAGAAGGTCTTGTATGTCTTCATACAACTGTTCAAATTCAGCTTCTTGAGCACTACTGGTCAGGGCATAGACTTGGATTACTGTGATATTGAATGGTTTGCCTTAGAAAAGAACAGAGATCATTCTGTCATTTTTGAGATTGCATCCAAGCACTGCATTTCGGACTCTTTTGTTGACTATGAGGGCTACTCCATTTCTTCTAAGGGATTCCTGCCCACAGTAGTAGATATAATGTTCATCTGTGTTAAATTCATCCATTCCATTCCATATTAGGTAGCTGATTCCTAAAATGTCAACGTTCACTCTTGCCATATCCTGTTTGACCACTTTCAATTTGCCTTGATTCATGGACAGAACGTTCCAGGCTCCTGTGCAATATTGCTGTTTACAGCATCGGACTTTACTTCCATTACCAGTCACATCCATAACCTAATGATGATTTTTCTTTGGATCTGTCTCTTCATTCTTTCTGGAATTATTTCTCCACTGATCTCCAGTATCATATTGAGTACCTACCAACCTGGGGAGCTCATCTTTCAATGTCCTATCTTTTTTCCTTTCATTGTGTTCATGGGGTTCTCAAGGCAAGAATACTGAAGTGATTTGCCATTCCCTTCCCCAGTGGACCACATTTTGTCAGAACTCTCCACCACGACCCGTCTGTCTTGGATGGCCCTACACAGCATGGCTCATAATTTTATTCAGTTAGACAAGGTTGTTGGCCATGTGATCAGATTGGTCAGTTTTCTGTGATTGTGATTTTCAGTCTGTGTTCCTTCTGTTGGAGAAGGATAAGAGGCTTATAGAAGTTTCCTGATGGGAGAGAGGGACTGAAGGGGAAACTGGGTCTTATTCTGATGGGTGGTGCCATGCTCAGTAAATTTTTAATCCAATTTCCTGTTGATGGGTGGGGCCTTTTTACCTCCCTGTTATTTACCTGGGGCCAAACTATGGTGGAGGTAATGAAGATAATGGTGACCTCTTTCAAAAGTTTCTATGCATGCACTGCCTCATTCAGTGCTCCCAACCCTGAAGCAGGCCACCACAGACCTGTGCCTCTGCAGGAGACTCCAGGACACTCATAGGCACATCTCGGTCAGTTTCTTGTGTGGGTCACTGCTCCTTTCTCCTGGGTCCTGGTGCACACAAAGTTCTGTTTGTGCCCTCCAAAAGTCTGTTTCCTCAGTCCAGTGTAAGTTCTGGTGGGTCTCTGGTCCGGTTAATGGCTATCTCCTCCAACAGGACTAATGCCATAGCCAGGACTGCTGCACCCAGAGCCCCTGCCCCTGTGGCAGTCCACTACTGACCCATACCTCTGCAGGAGACACTCAAACTTAGTTCTGTCTCAGTGTTTGTGGGGGTCTCTGTGTCCTGGTGGACACAATGTTTATTTGAGCTTCCTGAGTGTCTCTGGTGGGTATGGGGTTTTATTCTGAACATGATTTTGCCCCTCCTACCATCTTGCTGGGGCCTCCTCTTTGCCCTTGGACATGGGTGTCTCCTCAAATTGCTCCAACACAGCACAGCTGCCGCTCCTGTGCCTGCCCTCTTGCTAGGGCTTCTCTGCCCTTGGACATGGGGTATCTCCTCACATTTGCTCTAGTGCAGTGCAGCCGCCTCTCCAGCACCTTGCAGCCAGCACTGCCCCATTACCCTATTATCCCCTTTATTAATCATGTTTGTTTCCCATGTCTTTGAGTCTATTTCTGTTTTGTAAATAAGTTGAAGCCCTGCCTTCCAGGAGTTTAAAACCTTCACTTCTTTTTAGGGTCTCTCTATCTCAGGTTTAGGGCAGAGGTCTTCTTCAGGTGCTTCTGTTGAGACCAATTTATGGGGCAAAATTTGGGGGGCAACCTGTGAACAATATTTCCTGCTCTGACTCAGTACCCAGTATTTTCTACTCCTCATTTACCCCAGGATTCAGAAAACTTCAGCAACTCTTTTATGTGGGGCTCCTCATTGGTGAGAGAAGCCCCAGGTCTGGGCAGGTCTCCCTGGCCCTCAACAAGTGTGCCAGCCTATAGAGGTAAACAGAACATCTTTAGGTTTTAGACTTGCCTGTTCCACTTCAGTGAGTGATTTTAATTATTTAATTATTTTAATAATTTAATTATTTCATTCTGGAATGTTGCTTTCATTGGCCAGTCTGACACTTGACAGCTCAGCAGAATGCCTGACACTACCAAACTACCATCTCTCTTTTGATAAGTTTAATATTTCATGGACATTTCTTAGTCAACATTATGGACTTGCTCAAGTGTAAATCACTAATAAACTGCAATTCTACATTCTTTCTGATCTGCTGCTTCATCAAACTTGTGATCATTTTTTAAAGTCACCTGTTATTTTTTCCCAGGTCAATGAATTCATTTGAATATCTAAATTTTTGACAGACATAAGGGAAACATGAGAAATTATTAAATGGAAATGAGAAAGTGAAGGAGAAAAATCCTGGAAATTTTAAAATAAATAAATGTAAAAGCAACTCTCTAAAAATATCATTTACCTAACCTAGGTTAATGCAGTTAATATGAAAAATTATTAACAATACAGGTAATAATTAGTTGATTAATTAATTTATAGATAAATGAGCTTAATTGATTATATAGGTAAAATAATAATTTTGCCTTGTTGTTTAGTCCCTACATCCTATCTGACTCTTTGTGACCCCATAGACTGCAGCACACCAGGCTCCTCTATCCATGGGATTTCCCAGGCAAGAGTACTGGAGTGAGTTGCCATTTCCTTCTCCAGGGGTTCTTTCTAACTCAGGAATAAAACCCATGTCTCCTGCATTCCAGGTATGTTCTTTGCCACCGAGCCACTAGAGAAGACCGAAGTTAATAATACTAGTCTTAATAATACTAATACATGTCCATGACTTACTCTTAGACATGCTGTAAGCTAAAACTCAATGTTTTAATTGCATTTACATGTTAATTTTATGAATTCATGGTGTGGACTTAAAAACAAGGCCCAAGGAACCAAACTGCCCATGTGTGTACAAATCCCAGCCCTACTGAAATTGAAGGACACACTACAACCTCAGGGATGGAAAGTAGAAAGTCTTCCTCAATTCCATGACAGTACTATAAGGAGCATTAAGTTAGTTACTATTAATAAATTTCCTGAAATCATGTGTTGAAGAACTTGAATATAATACCTCACTTTAGTGTGCTTGGAAGATACTGCATCTTTCACAAATTGAAAGTGTGTTGTAACTCTGCATTTAAAAAGTCTGTTAGGACCATTTTCTCAACAGTGTTTGCTCACTTCCTGTCTCTGGGTCACATTTGGGCAATTCTTACAATATTTAAACTTTTCATTATTCTTATATTTGTTATAATGATCTGTGGACAGGGATCTCTGATGCTAGTATGCAAAAGGATTATGTGTCACTGAAGGCTGAGGTGATGAATAGAAATTTTTAGCAATAAAATATTTTTAATTAAGTCACATACATTGCTCTTTTAGACAGAATGCTATTTCATATTTAATAGACTACAATGCAGTGTAAACATAATTTTTAGATGCACTCGGAAAGCAGAACAAATCACTACTTTCTTTATTGCAATGTTCACTGTATTGTGATGGCCTGCAAGGGAGTGAGCAGCATCTGTGACACCTGCCTGTACCTGTTTGGAGCAAAACCTTATCTCTTTCTGTACAGCAGTATACTCAACTCTGCTTCTGTATTATTTATGTTCTCCAGGTGAGATTCTGAGGGCTCAAAAGTAAAGCGATTTAAACTGTATGGATTATTCTAATGACTTCAAGCTTTACTTGTAGTGATATATATGATTTATATGTTTGATGCCTTATTCTTGCTTTTGATTTATAGTTTACATATATAATATATAAACTTGCAATTTATTTTCCAAAATGGGACAACTTTGAGATTGAAAGTGGGCACTACTAATACAGTCCCACTGGGATGACTAGTCTGACCAGAATCTTTACATGTATTTATATTTTTTCTTCTACTGTATTTCAGGGTAAGTGTGACATCTGTTCTTTGACGTATTCTCTTTTTTGGTTGGGAATCATGTAGATTAATGAATTTAAGGATGTACTCAGCAGATGCTATTGGTGTCCTACTTACATATCTCTGGCATTCATTTTTCTACAAGTCTGAATGCTGTCCCTTCACTCGTGTAAAACTCTTTGTGACTCACCAGGCTCCTCTTTCCATGGTATTTTCCAGACAAGAATATCGGTGGGTTGTCATTTCTTCCTCCAGGGGATCTTCTCGACCCAGGGATCAAACCTGTATCTCTTATGTTTCCTTCATTAAAAGGCGGGTTCTTTACCACTAGCAACACCTGGGAAGCCCCTCTACAGTCTACACACAGTGAATTCCTAAAACTCTGCTTGATTTGTTTTTCTTTCTGCAGGGACACACAAGCCAGAGTTTAAGATTTAGTGTTCCTGGAAACAGCTCACAACCAGTGAGGGATGGAGAGTTGGAAAGTAAGAAACCCAGCCTCCTCACCTCCTAGCTGGAATAACCTGAAATCCTGCTTCCCCACGTCCCCAGCAGTGTCACATGGCAGCTGTCGGGCAAGACATTACATCCTCTTTAGCCCCTTTATTCCTGTCTCACTTCTCTGTGGGCCTTCCCATCCCAGTACCTTTCCACTACAGTAAAGCACATACAGTGGAATCTGGGTCTTCAAGTTGGCTTCTGCAGAAATTTAAAACAAATATATGAATAAATACATGCATTGGGCAAACCTCAATGAAAAGGTCACTAGGCAACTCAAAGGAAAGCCATCCATGTAAGTTTCAGACCCACTGTTCAGGATATAAAGACATACTATTTCAGAAAGAATGATTTACCTTAAATTCAGCACTCAAATTCAAAAAAATATTTCTGTGTATGGTGTGTTGAATGTGTGTGTATGTGTGTGTGAGCATGACAAAGAGGGAGAGAGATCAATGATTACAGATCATTAAGAGGATAATCTTAAATTTAACTAAACTGAGTAAAGATTTTTGACAAAGGATGAATTAGATTAATTTACCTAAAGAAGGAATCTGATAGCATCATTTCTTTTCTTTTCTACCCCCCTTCCCTGTTTTCTCTGTTTACATCTAATTGTTTCACTTACTATAAGTTTTCCAGAAAATAAAGAATTTGAAACATGCTGGAAGGGCTTCAAAATCTTGGCAACCTTCATGCCTCAGGAGAGAATGGTCAGCATGTTTCTAATCTTCCTAGTGGCTGAACTATCACCTAAGTAAAATGTAACAGAATTGGCCTCAGAATCACCCAGGTTTCCTCAGTTGAAATTGTTTTATTTTGTTTTTACTAAATTATGATATAATTCACATACCATCAAAGTCAGCATTTTAAAGTGTGCAGTTCAGTGTTTTTATTATATTCACAAGTCTGTGCAACCATCAGCACTATCTTCCCTGATGTTTCAGACCCTAAAGCTTCTGCCTACAATGCGGGAAACCAGGGTTCAATCCCTGGGTCAGGAAGATCTCCTGGAGAAGGAAATGACAATCCTCTCCAGTATTCTTGCCTGGAAAATCTCATCAACAGAGGAGCCTGGTAGGCTACAGTCCATGGGATCCCAGAGTCGGACATGACTGACTGACTTCACTAACACCACTATTTAATTACAGAATTTTCCTCAGCCCATATTAATTTAAGGTGTACAACATAATGATTTACTAGAAGTGTATGTTGCAAAGCGATTACCACCATAACTTTAGTTAACATACATCATCTTACCTGGTTATAAATGGGCACAGTGTGTAATTCTCTTGTGTATGTACTTAGGGGTAGAATATTTTCATTACATGGTAAATCATTTATTTACCTTTCTGAGGAACTACCAAATTGTTTCCCACAGTGGCTGAAGCATTTTACATCCCCACCATCAATGTATGAGGATTTCAGTTTCTCCACACCCTACTTGTGTGCTGAACTGAGTCCTCCCAAATTTATATGTTGAAGCCCTAACTCCCAGCACCACACAATGGGACTGTAGATATAGGATCTTACAAGAGCAGATAAAATTAAAGTGAATCCATTAGGGTGGGTCCCAATCCATTAAGGCTGGTGTCCTCAAGTGAACAGGAAATTTGGACACTGGGACACACTAGGACCCAAGTGCTCATAGGTAATGCCATGTGAAGAAACAGCAAGAGTAAAGCCATCTGCAAGTCTAGAGGCTTCAGAGGAAATCAACCATGCTGACACCTTGATCTTGGATTTCTAGCCTCCAGAACTGTGAGGAGTAAGTGTATCTTCTGTAAACCACATAGTCTTCTGTGGCTTGTTATGGCAACACCAACAAACTAGCACATTCCTCCTATTTTGTCATTTCCTCAAAAGTAAATCCATCTTATTAGAAGTGAGTTAGCATCTCTTTGTGGTTCTGATCTGACTAACAATGACTAACAGTGTAAAGCATTATTTCATGTGCTTGCTAGCCTTGTGTATATGTTCTTTGGAGAAATGTGAATTCAAATTATTTTCTTTATTTATAACTGAATATTTGTCATTAAATATTTGTAAGAAGTCTTTACGTTTCTGGATATTTGACCATTAGCTATAAATATCACAGATGCTTTCTCCCATTCTTTGGATTACCTTTTTATGTCGCTGATAGTGTTCTTTGGCACACACAGCATTTTAATTTTGGTGAAGTCCAATTATCTGTGCCTTTTTCTTTTATCTATATAATATCTAGGAAACCATTGACACCCATAGTCAAAAAGATTTACATTTTCTTTTAAAATTTTTATAGTTTTAGCTATTACATTTTGTTCTTTGATCCAATTTGAATTAATTCATATAGTGTGAGGGATGGCTTCAAATTCATTCTTTCACATGTAGATATACAGTTGTTCCAGTAACATTTGTTGAAAAGACTATTCTTTTTTCCTTGAATGGTTTTGGAAAATTGTCAAAAATCTTGAGTTTATTTCTGCACTTTCTATTCTACTCCATTGCTCTGCATGCATATTCTTATAACTGCTACATTATATCAACTCCTGTAATTTTCCTGTAATTTTTGAAATCAGGAAGTGTATGAACCCATTTTTGATCTTTTTTGTTTCCCAGTATAATTCTGACTAGGCTAAGTCTCTCTTGCTTTTCTACATGGATTTTTATATCAGGTTATATCTTTATGCAAAATAACATAATTTTGATACGAATCACATTGGATGTTGAGAATATTATCCTCTTAAGATCACTGAATCTTCCAATACATGAAAATAGTTTGTATTTCTATTTATTTAGATTGTCTTTTGTTTATTTCAATAATGTTTTGTAGTTTTCAGTGCATTAGACTTGCACTTGTTTGGTTAAATGTGATCCTAAGTGTTTTACTGCTTATATTACTTAAAATGGAATTGGTTTCTAATTTTATTGTCATATTGTTCACTACTATTTTTTTTAATTGATCTAGGTTTTGGCAACTTTGGTGTACTCATTTATTAGCATTTTTTTTTTTAAGAGTCTGGAGTTATTTACCTCATCTATGTTCCTCTTATTCTAAGAATAACCGAAATAATCCTAGTATAAAGGAATTTATCTGGTTTAGTCTAACTTTCTGGGCTTCTTTTTTTTTCAGTCTACTTTTTTCTTGTGCCTTCATTCCTTTTATTTCTGATTTTCACACTGAATCTTTTTTGATCCTGAGGTTCTGAGCCTATTTTCAAAGAAAAATAAATGCAAATCTGTGCTATTGCTGTTATCAGAGCAATAACACCTTACTGAAATGTATTACTGATCCTCTATTTTAACCTAACATATTAAAAGGTTAAAAATTTAGGTTAAAAACTAAGTGTTTAATTGTATTTGTGTGTGTGTGTTTGATTGGAACAGCTCAGTGATTTTCACCATCTTGGTTAGGTAATTTACTGAAGGTTTTGAGGCCAATAATTGTTGTTTTTTTTTTTTTTAATGAGGATATTGAAAAGTGAGCTTATAATTAATCTTTTACATTGTTACACTATTTATGCATCTTTAACTGTGTTTCACTAGATGCAAATATATCCTGTAGCACCTATTAACATTTAATTTACTGTTAACTTCAGAACTTTGAATATATATGTAATAATTTCAAATTCAAATATTCAGTTCAGTTCCTCAGGTGTATCCAGCTCTTTGAGAACCCATGAACTGCAGCACGCCAGGCCTTTCTGTCCATCACCAACTCCCGAGTTCAGCCAAACTGATGTCCATTGAGTCAGTCATGCCACCCAAGCATCTCATCTTCCATCGTCCTTTTCTCCTCCTGCCCTCAATCTTTCCCAGCATCAGGGTCTTTTCCAATGAGTCAGCTCTTCGCATCAGGTAGCCAAAGTATTGGAGTTTCAGCTTTAACATTAGTGCTTCCAATGAATACCCAGAACTGATCTTGTTTAAGATGGACTGGTTGGATCTCCTTGCAGTGAAAGGGACTCTCAGGAGTCTTCTCCAACACCATAGCATGATACTGGATGCTTGTGCCTGGTGCACTGGGACCACCCAGAGGGATGGTATGTGGAGGGAGAAGGGAGGAGGGTTCAGGATGGGGAACACGTGTATACTTGTGGTGGTTTCATGTTGATATATGGCAAAACCAATAGAATATTGTAAAGTTAAAAAATAAAAAAAATTAAAAAAGCATCAATTCTTTGACACTCAGCTTTCTTTACAGTCCAACTCTCACATCAATACATGATTACCGGAAAAACCATAGTCTTGATTAGACAGATCTTTGTTGACAAAGTAATGTCTCTGCTTTTGAATATGCTATCTAGGTTGGTCATAACTTTCCTTCCAAGGAGTAAGCATCTTTTAATTTCATGGCTGCAATCACCATCTTCAGTGATTTTGGAGCCCCCCAAAATAAAATCTGACACTATTTCCATTGTTTCCCCATCTATTTCCCATGAACTGATGGGACCAGATGCCATGATCTTCATTTTCTGAATGTTGAACTTTAAGCCAACTTTTTCACTCTCCTTTTTCACTTTCATCAAGAGGCTTTTTAGTTCATTTTCACTTTCTGCCATAAGGGAAGTGTCATCTGCATATCTTAAGTTATTGATATTTTTCCCACCTATCTTGATTCCAGCTTGTGTTTCATCCACCATTTCTCATGATGTACACTGTATATAAGTTAAATAAGCAGGGTGACACTATACAGCCTTGATGTACTCCTTTCCATTTGGAACCAGTCTGTTGTTCCATGTTAAGTTCTAACTGTTGCTTCCAGACCTGCATATAGGTTTCTCAAGAGGCAGGTGAGGTGGTCTGGTATTCCCATCTCTTGAAGAATTTCCCACAGTTTATTGTGATCCACACAGTCAAAGGCTTTGGCATAGTCAATAAAGCAGAAATAGATGCTTTTCTGGAACTTTGTTGCTTTTTCCATGATCCAGCAGATGTTGGCAATTTGATCTCTGGTTCCTCTGCCTTTTCTAAAACCAGCTTGAACATCTGGAAGTTCATGGTTCACACATTGCTGAAGCCTGGCTTGGAGTATTTTGAGCATTATTTAGTAGCGTGTGAGATGAGTGCAATTGTGCGGTAGTTTGAGCATTCTTTGGCATTGCCTTTCTCTGGGATTGGAATGAAAACTGACCTTTTCCAGTCCTGTGGCCATTGCTGAGTTTTCCAAATTTTCTGGCATATTGAGTGCAGCACTTCCACAGCATCATCTTTCAGGATTTGAAATAGCTCAACTGGAATTCCATCACCTCCACTAGCTTTGTTCGTAGTGATGCTTTCTAAGGCCCATTTCACTTCACATTCCATGATGTATGGCTCTAGGTGAGTGATCATATAATCATGATTATCTTGGTCATGAAGATCTTTTTTTTTTTTTACAGTTTTCTGTATATTCTTGCCACCTCTTCTTAATATCTTCTGCTTTTGTTAGGTCCATACCATTTCTGTCCTTTATCGAGCCCATTTTTGCATGAAATGTTCCCTTCATATCTCTAATTTTCTTGAAGAGATCTCTAGTCTTTCCCATTCTGTTGTTTTCCTCTATTTCTTTGCATTGATTGCTGAGGAAAGCTTTCTCATCTCTTCTTGCTATTCTATGCAACTCTGCATTCAGATGCTTATATCTTGCCTTTTCTCCTTTGCTTTTTGCTTCTCTTCTTTTCACAGGTATTTGTAAGGCCTCCCCAGACAGACATTTTGCTTTTTTGCACTTCTTTTCCATGGGGATGGTCTTGATCCCTGTCTCCTGTACAATGTCGTGAACCTCATTCCATAGTTCATCAGGCACTCTATCTATCAGATCTAGTCCCTTAAATCTATTTCTCACTTCCACTGTATAATCATAAGGGATTTGATTTAGGTCATACCTTAATGGTGTAGTGGTTTTCCATACTTTCTTCAATTTAAGTTTGAATTTGGCAATAAGGAGTTCATGATCTGAGCCACAGTCAGCTCCTGGTCTTGTCTTGCTGACTGTATAGAGCTTCTCCATCTTGGGCTGCAAAGAATATAATCAATCTGATTTCGGTGTTGACCATCTGGTGATATCTGGCATAGGCAATAAAGAAGAAGTATATGATTATCTGAAATGCTCATGCTTTTTTGATGGGTCAGCAGATGTTGTCAACTTGAACTCTGGTTCCTCTGCCTTTTCTAAATCCAGCTTGAACATCTGGAATTTCACAGAGAATTTTGGGCATTACTTTACTAGAGTGTGAGATGAGTGTGCAGATAGTGACTGCAGCCATGAGATTAAAAGACGCTTACTTGTTGGGAGGAAATTCATGACCAACCTAGATAGCATATTCAAAAGCAGAGACATTACTTTGCCAACAAAAGTCCATCTAGTCAAGGCTATCATTTTTCCTGTGGTCATGTATGGATGTGATAGTTGGACTATGAAGAAGGCTGAGCGCTGAAGAAATGATGCTTTTGAACTGTGGTGTTGGAGAAGACTCTTGAGAGTCCCTTGGACTGCAAGGAGATCTAACCAGTCCATTCTGAAGGAGATCAGCCCTGGGATTTCTTTGGAAGGAATGATGCTAAAGCTGAAACTCCAGTACTTTGGCCACCTCATGCGAAGAGTTGACTCATTGGAAAAGACTCTGATGCTGGGAGGGATTGGGGGCAGGAGGAGAAGGGGACGACAGAGGATGAGATGGCTGGATGACATCATTGACTCGATGGACGTGAGTGTGAGTGAACTCCGGGAGTTGGTGATGGACAGGGAGGCCTGGCGTGCTGCGACTCATGGGGTTGCAAAGAGTCGGACATTACTGGTGACTGAACTGAACTGAACTGAACTGAGATGAGTGTAACTGTGTAATAGTCTGAGGATTCTTTGGAATCGCCTTTCTCTGGGATTGGAATGAAAACTGACATTTTCCAGTCCTGTGGCCACTGCTGAGTTTTCCAAATTTGCTGGCATATTGAGTGCAGTACTTTCACAACATCATCTTCTAAAATTTGAAACAGCTCAACTAAAATCGTATCACCTCCACTAACTTTAATATTGATGCTTCCCAAGGCCCACTTGACTTCATATTCCAGGGTGTTTGGCTCTAGGCGAGTGATCATACCTTCATGATTATCTGGGATATAAAATTATTTTTTATATAGTTCTTCAATGTATATTTGCCACCTCTTCTTAATATCTTCTGCTTCTGTTAGGTCCATAACTTTTCTGTTCTTTATCGTCCCCATATTTGCGTGAAATGTTCCCTTGGTGTCTCTAATTTTCTTGAAGAGATCTATCATCTTTCCCATTCTATTGTTTCCTCTATTTTTTTCATTTATCCCTGAGGAAGTCTTTCTTATCTCACTTTGCTATTCTTTGGAGCTCTGCATTCAAATGGGTATATGTTTCCTTTTCTCCTGTGCCTTTAGCTTCTCTTCTTTTCTCAGCTACTTGTAAGGCCTCCTCAGACAATCATTTTGCCTTTTACATTTCTTTTTCTTGGGGATGGTCTTGATCCCTGTCTCCTGTACAATGTCACGAACCTCCATCCATAGTTCTTCAGGCACTCTGCTATCAGATATAATCCCTTGAATCTATTGCTTACTTCTACTGTATAATCATAAGGGATTTGATTTAGGTCATACCTGAATAGTCTAGTGGTTTTTCCTGCTGTCTTCAGTTTAAGTCTGAATTTGAACAATGAGTTAATGATTTGAGCCACAGTCAGCTCCAAATCTTGTTTATGCTAACTATATAGAGCTTCTCCATGTTTGGTTGCAAAGAATATAATCAATCTGTTTTCGATATTGACCATCTGGTGATGTCCAGGTATAGATTCTTCTCTTGTGTTGTTTGAAGAGGGTGTTTGCTATGACCAGTGTGTTGTCTTGGTAATACTCTATTAGCCTTTGCCCTGTTTCATTCTGTACTCCAAGGCCAAATTTGCCTGTTGCTCCAGGTATCTCTGGACTTCTTACTTTTATATTCTAGTCCCCTATAATGAAAAGGACATCTTTTTTGGTGTAATTTCTAGAAGGTCTTATATGTCTTCATAGAACCATTCAAGTTCAGCTTCTTCAGCATTACTGGTCAGGGCTTAGACTTGGATTACTGTGATATTGAATGGTTTGCCTTGGAAAAGAACAGAGATCATTCTGTAATTTTTAGATTGCATACAAGTGCTACATTTTTGGACTCTTTTGTTGACTATGAGAGCTACTCCATTTCTTCTAAGGGATTCTTGCCCACAGTAGTAGATATAATGGTAATCTGTGCTAAATTCCCCCACTCCAGTCCATTTTAGTTCTCTGATTCATAAAATGTTGATGCTCACTCTTGCCATCTCCTGTTTGACCACTTCTAATTTGCCTTGACTCATGGACCTAACGTTCCAGGCTCCTGTGCAATGTTTCCCTTTGCATCATCGGACTTTACTTCTATTATCAGTCATATCCACAACTGGGTGTTGTTTTTGCTTTGGATTTGTCTCTTCATTCTTTCTGGAGTTATTTCTCCACTGATCTCCGGTGGAGATATTGGGCACCTACAAACCTGGGAAGTTCATCTTTCACTGTCCTCTCTTTTTCTCCTTTTCATTCTGTTCATGGGGTTCTCAAGGCAAGAATACTGAAGTGGTTTGCCATTCCCTTCTCCAGTGGACCACATTTTGTCAGAAGTCTCCACTATGACCCATCTGTCTTTGGTGGCCCTACACAGCATGGCTCATAGAGTCATTGAGTCAGACAAGGTTGTGGTCCATGTGATCAGATTGGTTAGTTTTCTGTGATTGTGGTTTTTTAGTCAGTCTGCCCTCTGATAGAGAAGGATAAGAGGCTTATGGAAGTTTCCTGATGGGAGAGACTGACTGAGGGGGAAACTGGGTCTTGTTCTGATGGATAGGGCCATGCTCAGTAAATTAGTACAATTTTCTGTTGATGAGTGGGGGTGTGATCCCTCCCTGTTATTTACCTGGGGCCAAACTATGGTGGAGGCAATGTAGATAATGGCCACCTCCTTCAAAGGGTCCCTTGAATACACTGCCACACTCAGTTCCCCCAACCCTGCAGCAGGCCACCGCCAACCCATGCCTCTTCCAGAGACTCCTGAACACTCATGAGCAAGTCTTGGTCAGTCTCTTGTGGGGTCACTACTCCTTTCTCCTGGGTCCTGGTGCACATAGGTTCTGTTTGTTCCCTCTAAGAGTCTATTTCCCAGCCCTGTATAGGTTCTGATAGTTGGAGTTAATGGTGACCTCATCCAAAAGGGCTTATGCCATACCCTAGTCTGCTGCACCCAGAGCCACAGCCCCTATGGCAGTCCACTGCTGACCCGTACCTCCACAGGAGATATTCAAACAATGTTCTATCTCAGTCTCTGTGGGATTTCTGGGTCCTGTTGCACACAAGGATTGGTTGAGCCCTCTTAGTGCTTCTGGCTGGCATGGGGTTTGATTCTAAACACGATTTTGCCCCTCCTACCATCTTGCTGGGGTTTCTCCTTTGCCCTTGGTCAATGGGCATCTCCTCAAAGTCACTCCAATGCCATGCAGCCACCACTCCAGCACTGTGCAGCTGCCACTCCAGCTCCGTGCAGCCTCCATATGAGAGCATGACCCAGTTCTCCTAGAATCAGTCTCTCCCATCTGAAAGCTTCCATTAGCCTCTTATACTTTTCCCTCAGAGAGCACATAGAATGAAAACCACAATAACAGAAAACTAATCAAACTGACCACATGGATCACAGCTTTGTCTAACTGAATGAAACTATGAGCCATGAATGTAGGGCCACTCCAGAAGGACAGGTCATGGTGGAAAGTTCTGATAAAACATGGTCCACTGAAGAAGGGAAAGGCAAAACACTTCAGTATTCTTGCCTTGAGAACAGTATGAAAAGGTAAAAATATAGGCCAGTAAAAATGAAATCCCCAGGTCTCTAGGTGACCAATATGCTACCAGAGAAGAGTGGAGAAATAACCTCAGAAAGAAGGAAGAGATTGAGCCAAAGCAAAGACAATGCCAGTTGTGGATGTGACTGGTTATGGAAGTAAAGTCTGATGCTCTAAAAGACAACATTCTATAGGAACCTGGAATGTTATATCCATAAATTAAAGTAAATTGGAAAAGGTCAAACAGGAGATGGCAAGAGTGTACATCAGCACTTTAGAAATTAGTGAAGTAAAATGTACTGGAATGGGTGAATTTAATTCAGATGACCATTATATCTACAACTGTGAGCAAAAATACCTTAGAAGAAATGGAGTAGCCCTCATAGTAAGCAAGAATCTGAAATGTAATACTTGGGTGCATCCTCAAAAAATGACAGAATGATCTCTGTTCATTTTCAAGAAAACCATTCAATACCACAGTAATCTAAGTCTATGCCCCAATGAGTAATGCTGAAAAAGTTAAATGGTCCTATAAAGTCATACAAGACATTCTAGACTTAACACTCAAAAAAGATGTCCTTTTCATTATAGGGGACAGGAATGAAAAAATAGGCAGTCAAGAAACACCTGGAGCAACATGCAAATTTGGCCTTGGATCACAAAATGGATCAGGACAAAGGCTAACAGAATTTTTCCAAGAGAACACACTAGTCATAGCAAACCCCTTCTTCCAACAACACAAGAGAGTACTCTACATATGGACATCACTACATGTTCAATACCAAAATCAGATTGAATATATTCTTTTTGGCCACGGATGGAAAAAGGCTCTATACAATCAGTAAAAACAAGACCTGGATCTGACTGTAGCTCAGATCATTAATTTCATATTGCCAAACTCAGAATTAAATTGAAGAAAGTGGGGAAAACCTCTTTCCTATTGACCATTCAGGTATGACCTAGATCAAATCCCTAATGATTATAGAGTATATGTGACAAATAGATTCAAGTGAGTAGATCTGGTAGACAGATACTTGAAGAACTATGGATGGAGGTTCATGACATTGTACAGGAGGCAGGGATCAAGATCACTCCCAAGAAAAAGAAATGCAAAAATCATAATTGTTGCCTGAAGAGGCCTTATGAATAGCTGAGAAAAAAAGAGAAGCTAAAGGCAAAGGGGAAAAGGAAAGATATACCCATTTGAATGCAGAACTCCAAAGAATAGCAAGGAGAGATGAGAAAGCCTTCCTCAGTGATCAATGCAAAAAAATAGAGGAAAATGACAGAATGGGAAAGACAAGGGATCTCTTTAAGAAAATTATAGATACCAAGAAAACATTTCATCCAAAGATGGGTACAATAAAGAACAGAAATGATATGGACCTAACAGAAGCAGAAGATATAAAGAAGAGGTGGAAAGAATCCACAGAAAATCTATAAAAAAAAAAAAAAATGTTCATGGCCCAGTTAACCATGATGGAGTGATCCCTCACCTAAAATGAGACAATCTGGAAAGTGAAGTCAAATGGGCCTTAGGAAGCGTCACTACCAACAAAGCTAGTGGAGGTGATGGAACTCCAGCTAAGCTATTTCAAATCGTAAAAATGATACTATGAAACTGCTGCATTCAGTATGCCAGCAAATTTGGAAAACTCAGGAGTGGCAACAGCATTGGAAAAGGTCAGTTTTCATTCCAATCTCAAAGAAGGGCAATGCCAAAGAATGTTCAAACTACCGCACAATTGCACTCATCTCACACACTAGCAAAGTAGTACTCAAAATTCTGCAAGCCAGATTCCGACAGTATATGAACCATCCAGATGTTCAACCTGGATTTAGAAAATGCCAAGCAACCAGAGATCAAATTGCCAACATCTGTTGGATCGTGTAAAAAGCAAGAGAGTTCTAGAGAAACATTTACTTCAGCTTTATTGACTATGCCAAAACCTTTGACTGTATGTATCACAACAAATTGGAGAAAATTCTAAAGGAGATGGGAATGCCAGACCACCTTACCAGCCTCCTGAGAAATCTGTATGCAAGTCAAGAAGCAGTAGTTAGAACTGTACATAGAAAAAAGACCAGTTCCAAATTGGGAAGGAAATATATTGCCACCTTGCTTATTCAAGTTCTATGCAGAGTACATCATGCAAAATGCTGGGCTAGATGAAGCACAGTCTGGAATTAATTTGCTTTGAGAAATATCAATAACCTCAGATATGTAGATGACACCATCCTTATGGCAGAAAATGAAGAACTAAAGAGTTTCTTGATGAAAGTGAAAGAGGTAAGTGAAAAGAGCTGGCTTAAACTCAACATTCAAGAAACTATGATCATGGCATCCAGCCCTATCACTTCATGGCAAGTAGATGAGGAAACAATGGAAACAGTGAGATATTTTATTTTGGGGGGCTCCAAAATCACTGCAGATGGTGACAGAAAACATGAAATTAAAAGAAACTTGCTCTTTCTGAGAAGAGCTATGACCAACCTAGACAGCATATTAAAAAGCAGAGACATTACTTTGCCAACAAATGTCCATCAAGTCAAAGCTATGTTTTTTTTCAGTAGTCATGTATGGATGTGAGAGTTGGACTATAAGGAAAACTGAGTGACAAAGAAATGAAGCTTTGAACTGTGGTGTTGGAAAAGACTCTTGAGAGTCCCTTGGACTGCAAGGAGATCAAACCAGTTAATACTAAAGGAAATCAGTCTTGAATATTCATTGGAAGGACTGATGCTGAAACTGAAGCTCCAATAACTTGGCTCCCTGATGTGAACAATTGACTCATTGGAAAAGACCCTGATTCCTGGAAAGACTGAAGGCAGGAAGAGAAGACAAGAGGATGAGATGGTTGGATGGCATCAGTGACTCGATGGATATGACTTCAAAGAGTCACACATGACTGAGTGAGTGAACTGAACTGAACTGAGAGCAAGACCTACTTTTCTCCACAGTGAGTCACTACTATAAGGAAGCTTACAGAAGCCTCTTATTCTCATCCAGCAGAGGGCAGAGAGAGGAAATAAAAACTACAGTCCTCAGTTCAGTCGCTCAGTCCGACTCTTTGCGACCCCATGAATCTCAGCACGCCAGGCCTCCCTGTCCGTCACCAACTCCTGTCCATCACCAACTCCTGGACTTCATTCAGACTCACATTCATCGAGTCAGTGATGCCATCCAGCCATCTCATTCTCTGTCATCCCCTTCTCTTCCTGCCCCCAACCCCTCCCAGCATCAGAGTCTTTTCCAATGAGTCAACTCTTTGCATGAGGTGGCCAAAGTACTGGAGTTTCAGCTTTAGCATCATTCCTTCCAAAGAAATCCCAGGGCTGATCTCCATCAGAATGGACTGGTTGGATCTCCTTGCAGTCCAAGAGACTCTCAAGCGTCTTCTCCAACACCACAGTTCAAAGGCATCAATTCTTCAGCGCTCAGCCTTCTTCACAGTCCAACTCTCACATCCATACATGACCACAGGAAAAACCATAGCCTTGACTAGATGGATATTTGTTGGCAAAGTAATGTCTCTGCTTTTGAATATGCTATCTGGGTTGGTCATAACTTTCCTTCCAAGAAGTAAGCGTCTTTTAATTTCATGGCTGCAGTCACCACCTGCAGTGATTTTGGAGCCCCCAAAAATAAAGTTTGACACTGTTTCCACTGTTTCCCCATCTATTTCCCATGAAGTGGTGGGACCAGGTGCCATGGTCTTCGTTTTCTGAATGTTGAGCTTTAAGCCAACTTTTTCACTCTCCACTTTCACTTTCATCAAGAGGCTTTTTAGTTCCTCTTCACTTTCTGCCATAAGGGTGGTGTCATCTGCATATCTGAGGTTACTGATATTTCTCCTGGCAATCTTGATTCCAGCTTGTGTTTCTTTCAGTCCAGTGTTTCTCACCATGTACTCTGCATCTAAGTTAAATAAGCAGGGTGACAATATACAGCCTTGACGTACTCCTTTTCCTATTTGGAATCAGTCTGTTGTTCCATGTCCAGTTCTAACTGTTGCTTCATGACCTGCATACAGATTTCTTAGTCCTATCAGCCTCCAAAACTAAAACCACAATCACAGAAAGCTTCCCAAAATGAAAAGAAATAAGAATGAAGGAACAAGATCAATATGTAGAAGAACAACTAAATGAAATGATAGGCAATCTTCCAGAAAAAACAGTTCAGAATAATAATAGTAAAGATGATTCAGGATCTCAGAAAAAAGATTGAGGCAAAGGTTGAGAAGATGCAAGGAATGTTTACTAAGGACCTAAAAGATCTAATGAACAAAGAAACAGAGATGAACAATAACTAGAAGGAATTAATAGTAGAGTAACTGAGGCGGAAGAAAGAAGAGGTGACCTGGAAGATAGAATGGTGGAACTCAAGGCTGCAAAACTGAATATAGAAAAAAAGAATGAAAAGACATCAAGAAGCTTAGCAAAGCTTTGAGACAACATTTAGTGCACCCATATTCACATTGTAGGAGTCTCAGGAAAGACAGAAAGGGAGCAAGAAAATATTTGAAGAGATGATAGCTTAAAAATCCCCCAACATGGGAAAGGAAACAAGTCATCCATGTCCAGATACCACAGAGAGTCCCAGGCAGGATAAACCCAAGGAGGAACACACAAAGACACATAGTAATTGAACTTACAAAAATTAAAGACAAATATAAATTATTAAAAATAACATTGGAAACAAGAAAAATAACATACAAGAGAAAACTCATAATGTTATCACCTGATTTCTCAGCAGAAACTCTACAAGCCAGAAGGGAATGGCATGATATATTCCAAGTGATGAAAAGGAGCCTGCAACCAAGAATACTCTACCTAGCATGACTCCTTCAAATTTGAAGGAGAAATCAAAAGCTTTCCAGACAGGCAAAAGTTAAGAGAATTCAGCACCATTAAGCCACTTTTGCAACAAATGCTAAAGGAACTTCCCTAGGCATGAAACACAATAAAAGGATATGATCTGAAAAAAAAATAATAATAATAAATAAACACAAAACAATTGACAAAATAGTAACAGGATCATACCTATTGATAATTACCTTAAACATAAATATAAAAAAAAATGCACTGACCAAAAGACATAGACTGGCTCAGTTGATGAAAAAACAAGACCCATATATATGTTGTCTATAAGAGACTCACTTCATACCTACAGACACTTAACAGCCTGAAAGAGGATGGGAGAAGGTATTCCATGAAAATGGAAATCATAAGAAAGCAAGAGTTGCAATACTCATATCAGACAAAATAGACTTCAAAACAAAGACTTTTATAAGAGACAAAGAAGAATACATAATGATCAAGGGTTGAACCCAAGAAAAAGACATAACAAGTATAAATATTTATGTACCCAATACAGAAGTACCTCAATATATAAGGCAAATGCTAAAAACCATAAATGGAGAAATCAACAGTAACACAATAATAGTGGGGGACTTTAATACCCTACTTTCATCAATGGACAGATCATTCAGATAGAAAATCAATAAGGAAACACAACCCTTAAATGACACTTTAGATAATTGGACTTGATTGATATTTTTACCAAAAAGCACCCAAATACACATTTTTCTCAAGTGCACATGGAGCATTCTCCAATATTGACCATATACTGGACCACAAGGCGAGCCTTGGTAAATATAAGAAAATCAAAATCATATCATGCATCTTTTCTGACCACAACACTAAGAGATTAGAAATAAACTACAAAAAAAAAAAAAAACCTCTAAGAAACATAAACAACATGATGGCTAAACAATATGCTACTATCCAACCATTGAATAAATCAAAGAAATAAAAAAAAAATACCTAGAGACAAAGGAAAATGAAAGCACAATAGTACAAAACTTATGGGATGGAGCAAAAGCTGTTAAAAGAGGGAAGTTTATAGCAATACAATCTTACTTCAAGAGACTAGAAAAAATTCAAACAAACATCCTAATCTTACACCTAAAACAACTAGCGAAAGAAGAACAAACAAAACCTAAATCTAGTAGAAGGAAGAAAATCATAAAGATCAGAACAGAAATTAATGAAATAGAGACAAATAAAACAATCACAAAGATGAATGAAACTAAATACTTGTTCTTTGAAAACATAAAAAAGATTGATAAATTATTATCCAGTCTAATCAAGAAAAAAAAAAAAAAGAGAGGACTCAAGTTAGTAAAATGATAAATTAAAAAAAAAAAAAAAGAAGTTACAACTGACTACAGAGAAATACCAAGAATCATAAGAGACTACTATTAACAACAGTATGCCAATAAAATGGAAAACCTGGAAGAAACGGACCAATTCTTAGAAAGGTACAGTCTTTCTAGACAGAACCAGGAAAAAATAGAAAATGTGAACAGATCAATCACAAGCACTGAAATTGAAACTGTAATTAAAAATCTCCCAACAAACAAAAGTTCAGGGCCTGATGGCTTCACAGGAGAATTTTAGCAAGGATTTAGAGAAGAATGAGCACCTATACTTCTGAAAGTGTTCCAAAAAGTCACAGGAAAAAAATATCCCAGGAAATTTTATGAGGTAACCATCACCCTGATAACAAAACCAGACAAAGATACCACACACACAAAAAAGAAAGTTACAGGCCAATATTACTGATGAACATAGATGTAAAATCCTCAATAAAATACTAGCAATCTATATCCAATAATACATTAAAAAAATCACACATGATGATCAAGTGGGATTCACCCCAGGGATGAATACAACAATCTCAGGGATTTTTCAACACTGGCAAATCAATCAGTATGATGCATGATATGAACAAATTGAAGAATAAAAACCATATGATCATCTCCATAGATATAGAAAAGAATTTTGACAAAGTGTAGTTCCTGTTTATGATAAAAACTCTCCTGAATGTGGGCATAGAGGGTACATACCTCAATATAATAAATAATACAGTTAGCATCATACTCAATGGTAAAAAGCTGAAAACATTTCCTCTAAGATCAGGAATAAGACAAGGATGCCCACTCTTACCACTTTTATTCAACATAGGTATGGAAGTACTATCTACATCAATCAGAGAAGAAAAAGAAGTAAAGGGACTGCAAACTGGAAAAGAAGTTAAACTGTCACTATTTGCAGATAACATGATACTATACACAGAAGATCATAAGGATGCTACCAGGCAACTACTAGAACTCATGAATGAATTTGGTAAAGTTGCAGGTTACAAAACTAATATAGAGAAAACTGTTGCATTTCTATACACTAGCAATGAAAGATCAGAAAGAGAAATTCAAGAAGCAATTCCATTTACCACAACATCAAAAAGAATAAAATATCTAGGAATAAACTAATCTAAGGAGACAAAAAAACCTGTACTCCCAAAACTACAAGACATTGATGAAAGAAATCGAAGAAGACATAGTTCAGTCACTAAATAGTGGCTTCCCTGTCCATTACCAACTCCTGGAGCTTGCTCTAACTCATATCCATCGAGTTGGTGATGCCATCCAACCATCTCATCCTCTGTCATCCCCTTCTCCTCATGCCTTCAATCTTTCCCAGCATCAGGGTCTTTTCAAATGAGTCAGCTCATCACATCAGGTGGCTAAAGTATTCGAGCTTCAGCTTCAGCATCAGTCCTTCCAATGAATATTCAGGACTGATTTCCTTTAGGATGGAGTGGTTGGATCTCTTTGATCTCCAAGGGACTCTCAAAAGTCTTTTCCAACACCACAGTTGAAAAGCATCAATTTGTCATCACTCAGCTTTCTTTATAGTCCAACTCTCACATCCATACATGACTACTGGAAAAACCATAGCTTTGACTAGATAGACCTTTGTTGGCAAAGTAATGTCTCTGCTTTTTAATATGTTGTCTAGGTTGGTCATAGCTTTTCTTCTAAGGAGCATACACGTTTTAATTTCATGCCTTCAGTCACCATCTGCAGTGATTTTGGAGCCCCCAAAAAGAAAATTTCTCACTGTTTCCCTTTCTATTTACCATGAAGTGATGGGACCAGATTCCATGATCTTAGTTTTCTGAATGTTGAGTTTTAAAATGGAAAGATATATCATGTCCATGGATTGGAAGAATCAATATTGTTAAAATGCCTGTACTAGCCAAGGCAATCTACAGATTCAATGCAATCTGTATCAAATTACCAATGGCATTTTTCACAGCACTAGAATTTAAGAAAATCTAGAAATTTGTATGGAGACACAAAAGACCCCAAATAATCAAAGCAATCTTGTAAAAGAAAAACATAGCTGGAGGAAATAGGCTCCCTGACTTGAGACTAGAAAGCTACAGTCATCAAACAGTATGACATTAACACAAAAATAGAAATATAAACAGTGGAATAGGGTAAAAAACCCAGGAATAAGCCCATTCACCTATAGTCAATTAAACTTTGACAAAGGAGGTAAGACTACACAATGTTGGAAATACAGTCTCTTGAAAAAATGGTGGTTGGAAAACTGGACAGCCACATGTTAAAAAATGAAATTAGATCATTCCTTAACTCCATACACAAAAAATAAGTTCAAAACATATTAAAGACCTAAATGTTAGACTGGACACTATAAAATTATTAAAGGAAAACATAGGCAGAACACTTCCTGACATAAATCACAGCAACATCTTTTTAAATCCATCCCCCAGAATAACGGAAATAAAAGCAAAAATGAACAAATGAGACCTACATAAACTTGAAAGCTTTTGCACAGCAAAGGAATCAGTAAAAAAAATGCAAAGACAACCCACAGATTTGGAGAAAATATTTTCAAATGCTGTGAATGTTAAAGTATTAGTCTCCAAAATTTACAATTTATGACACCTAATAGCATCAAAACAAACAACCTACTCAAAAAATGGACAGTAGACCTGAATAGACATTTCTCTAAGGAGAACATACAGATGGCTGATAGCCACATGAAATGATGTTCAGCATCGCTAGTTATTAGAGGAATGCAAATAAAACTATAATGTAAATATAATACAAATGAAATACAAACCTCACACTGGTCAGAATGGCTATTATCAAAAATCCACAAAAACAAATGCTGGAGAGGTGTGGAGAGAAGGGATACCTCCTGCCCTGTTGGTAAGAATGTAAATTGGTTCATCCACTATGGAGAACATTATGGAGACTCCCTAAGAAAACTAAAAATAGAGCTACCATATGACCCTGTAATCCCACTTCTGGGCATATATCAAGAGAAAAACATAGCCTGAAAAAAAATTTTATTGCAGCACTATATATAATAGCTAATACATGGAAACGATACAAATGTCCATCAGCAGAGGAATGGATAAAGAACATGTTGTACATATATACAATGGAATATTAGTATCATTAGAAAGAATGAAATAAGGCCATTCGTAGAAACAAGAATGGACTTAGAGAGTGTCATACTGAGTGAAGTAAGTCAGAGAAGGAGAAATATCATATGATGTCTCTTATATGTGGAATCTAAAAATAAATGATACAAATGAGCTTACCTACAAAACAGAAAGAGACACAGACTTAGAAAAGGAACTCATGGTTGCCGTCGGGGAAGGGATAGTTATGGTTTGGGAAGGTCATTCACACACTGCTATATTTAAAATGGATAACCAACAAAAGCCTATTGTATAGCACATGGAACTCTGCTCACTGTTATGTGCCAGCCTGGATGGAAGGAGCATTTGGGTGAGAATGGGTACATGTATGTTCATGGCTGAGTCCCTTCACTGTTGACCTGAAACTATCACAACATTGTTAATTGGCTATGCCTGCCTCCCCCCCCCCCAAATAACTACAACAACTAAAAAAACTAAACACAATTCAAAAGTCTATTTTATTTCCATAACCATGTTTTATTTTTAAATACCCATTTTATTCTCATTGTATCAGAAGTGGGGTAAAAAAATGGAAACTACTAATTTTATTATGGCTGATTTCCTAAAATTTATTGGATGTTGAGAATCATTATTTTCCATAGAATAGCATAAAAAAACATATAAAACATAAAAACTCAGAAATAAAAACACATTGTTAAATGATTACTAGGGGAAAATTATTGAGAAGGAAATAGAAGGGAACATATTTTATAAGCAAAAATTAAATAACATTATTGAATTTCATTATAATAAGTCATCTGTGAAAAAGTTCTATCTTCAAAACAGAGAACATGTCAATCACTATGTGGAAGAATTATCAAGAAACTGGTAATTCAAGTTTTTATAAATTTGTTCACATAGTTTTTTTTTTTTTTTTTTGCTCTTATATGCATGACAATTTAGGAGCAGTAATTTTTTTCAGTCAGTTTAATTAAAGTATAATTTATACATAATAAAATACAACTTTTTGAGTTTATTGTTCTCTGTTTTCATAAACATGTATAATCCTGTAACTATCATCATAGTCAGATTATAGATCAGATACATCTCTGCACAGAAAACTCTGTGGTGGCCCTTTGAAGCCAACACCAGGGTCCACATTCAGCAAATATCTACCTGCTGTGATTGAGTTGTGAGTTCTTGGTTTACTCTAGATATAAAACTGCTATCAGAAATGTGTTTTTTATATATTTTCTCTAAGGTGTATCTCTTTGTTTCATTTTTTGACAGTGGCTTTTAAAGACCAGAATATTTTAATTTTGATGAAGTCTAGTTTATCAAAATTTTAAATTTGCAGAAAATTTTGATGGTATTGTAGCTCAGAAATATTTATCTAACCCAAAGCTAAAATTATTTTCTGTTTTGTTTTCTTCTAGAAATGTTATCATGTTTTAGTTTTTACACTTAAGCATATGATTGATTTTTAATTTTTATTCTAAGAAATATATAGATCAGTCTTATGGACTCTGTGGGAGAGGGAGAGGGTGGGGAGATTTGGGAGAATGGCATTGAAACCTGTATAATATCATGTATGAAACGAGTCGCCAGTCCAGGTTCAATGCACGGTACTGGATGCTTGGGGCTGGTGCACTGGGACGACCCAGAGGGAGGGTGGGGGGGGGAGGGAGGAGGGTTCAGGATGGGGAACACATGTATACCTGTGGCGGATTCATTTCAATGTTTGGCAAAACTAATACAATATTGTAAAGTTTAAAAATAAAATAAAATTAAAAAAAAAAGAAATATATATCAAGGCTTGCTACTTTGCATATGGATCCCCAAATGTTCCAACACATTTGTTGAAAAGACTATCTTTTCTCCATTTAGTAGCTTTGTACTTTTGTTGAAAACTAAACAGCCATTTATGAAAACAAACATTTTTTTTTCTGGATTCTCTATTATTTCCCTTTGATTCTGTGGATATTCTTTCATGAATGTCAGACTTTCACTCTTAGAATAAGTCTTATTTGGGTATGGTGCAACATATAAAACTGATAAATTGTCCTTTTTTCCTTTCAGTTCTGTCAGTTTTTAACTCATGTATCATGAAGCTCCGTTGTTAGGTGCATACACATTTAGGATTTTAATAATCTTCTGAAGAATTGATTTCTTTATCATTAGATACTGTCCTTTATCTGCTGATACCTTACCTTGACTTGAGGCCTATTCCATCTGAAATTATAGTCCTTATCACTCTATGTTTTATTTATACTATTTTGTCATGTTTTATTTTTAATTACGCTATAAACCCACAAAAGTTTGCTACTCTTTTTGCGTCACACATTATATTTTGTTCAATATTTTAATTTTACCCTTATTTTAACAGTTTTTTAAACATGTTCATATATTTATCTTTGTGTAGACTTTTGTTCATCTAATAAAAAATTTATTTTTAAATGCATTGACTGCTTTTTTTTTTTTTTGCCTTTAAGTTTTCTATTGTCTACTGGGATAGATGCTTTCCAGGTTCTGCCCATTTTAATCTGTCTTCACATGAGGATTGAAGTTGTACTTCGCTGCGTTTTCCCAGAGATATGAAGCCATTACTGTGTATGAGAGAAAGGTCCAGACAGGGCTCCTGGCTGATTCTGCAGCAGTGGTCACAGCCTTCTTTCAGGCCTGCATGACAGAGGGATGCTTTCTCAGATGTCCACACCCTGTGGTGCTATAACCTAAAATTAGGTCACTATCACTGCATCACAAATGACCTAAATTTAGGTTCTAGCACTGCACAACCAATAACTCATAGTTTCTATGAATAGGAGTTCAGGTTTTACTTCCTGGGGCCTGTGTATCAAGATCTCTTACAGTTTGCAGCTGACAGTTGTGCTGGGCTGCACTTTTACCTGAAGACTCAACCTTATTCCAAGCTCACTCCCAGGGTTGGCAGGATTGGATTCCTATAGACTGTTGAACTGAGGGCCTCAGTTCCCTGATGGTAGTTCGCCAGCAAGCAAGACTGAATTAATATTCCTTTATAACCTAATTTTGTAATTCAAACCTGTTTTTTCTGTTATAGCTATTGTGACAAAACATTATGGACTCACTGGCTTAAGCAGCAATAGTTAATTTTCTCCCAGTTATGGAGGCCGAAAGCCAAGATCATGACAGTATTCTAATAAGTGAACTCTTCCCACCTTGTGGATGGCCATGTGCACACTGTATCTTCACATGGAAAAAAAGAGAGGGCAAGTTTCCTGGTACCTCTACTGATTAAGAGCACTAATTCCATCCTGAGGGCCCCACTTCATGATCTCATAACTCTACTTACATCTTAAGGGCTCCACCTCCAAATGCCATCACATTGGGGATTAAAGCTGACACAGGACTTGGTGAGGGGATGAACATTCAGTTTACAATAACATCCTATCACTCTTTCTGTATTCTAATCATTAGAAGCAAATCACTATATCATGACACCCCAAAGGAGAGGTTGCTCAAGGAGGTGGATACTAAGAGGTGGGGGATTCTTGGAAGCCAATTTAAAAGCAGTTTCCCAACCCCTCCCCACAATGATTTCCATCTTTTCTAAGTATGAAATGCATCACTTCCTCATGAAAACCTTATTCATCTTATTCCAGGAGAATGTTCATAATCTCAGTATTTAAGTCAAGTTCACATCTTCAAGCTGATTCATGGAAAACACTGTGAACTTCCCTTGAATATGTGGCTACCAAGGTTACTGTACTGTCGTGCTGGTCTAAAACCAATCCCCTAAATTTTTTAGCTATGTTTTTACTTGCTTATGGGCGCCATCCATGGAGTCTGCCCTTGCTCTGACACAGGTGGGCCAAATATGCATCTCATAGTTGTTAGGAGGAACTTGTCTTTCCTGCGCTTTCAGAGTATGTAACTGCTCTAATGGAGAAGGCAATGGCACCCCACTCCAGTACTCTTGCTTGAAAAATCCCATGGACGGGGGAGCCTGGTAGGCTGCAGTCCATGAGGTCGCTAAGAGTCGGACACGACCGAGCGACTTCACTTTCACTTTTCACTTTCATGCATTGAAGAAGGACATGGCAATCCACTCCAGTGTTCTTGCCTGGAGAATCCCAGGGACAGAGGAGCCTGGTGGGCTGCCATCTATGGGGTAGCACAGAGTTGGACACGACTGAAGCGACTTAGCAGCAGCAGCAGCAGCAACTGCTCTAAACTCCAGCTCTCTGATAGGTTCAGAAAGTTATCAAGTTGTATAGCATCCAGTGTTATGTGTTAGTTTTAAGGGAAAACACATCCTTTCTAGCTGTCTGCATTTTTGGTTGAAGCTTGAAATTTGGTCTTTAATTTTTTATTTTATCTTACAATATTTAAAAAAAATATTCAACAGACTTATCTTTCCATGTTTTTATTTTGACCTTACTATTACTTAATGTCCTGAGTACATTTCTCCAACCTCATCACGTAAGGCTAAACATTAAAGAAAAACATGTCTCAGATATGGAGACAAATGGGATTGTCTTGAGTTGGTGTTTTCTGAGATATTTGGTTGACTAAGCAGACTTTCTTAACAGGCATCTTTATTTGAAACATAGCTTCATTATGGAAATAAGTACAATAAGGCTTAAGTGTCAGACTAGTTAATATGTATCTTTCTATTTTTTCCTGGAATGACTATGAGTATATCTGGAGTATGTTTCTCTTAAATTTCAATTTATGCTTTATTTATTGAATATCTTTCAAAATTTCCAGTTGACCTAATTTCCTGAAGAATGGCTAAACTGATAAGAACTTAGAATATATCATTTTGAAGTATGTAGTTAGCATTAAAATTGTGAGACTAGGAACAATAATAAGACTACATATAGTATAATTTCAGACTGAAAGTGATGAATGAAAGATTTTGACAAAATATGCAATGTGATTTGGTGATATATAATTCATAAAAAAATAAATGTTGGCCATATAAATAATGTTTGTTAGTTTATTGAAGACTAAAACAAATCAAATTTGAAGCTTTTGTAGTCACATGGATTCTTAAACCATTGTCTTAAAAGATGTTACTATCATATAAAATTGTCCTTTGATTAGTATTCAGCAAAGTGAAGGAAATAAGTACTCAGCAAAGTGAAGGATTTTAAAAAGGTGGGTAAGTTAAATAAATATTCTGTTTCATGAAACAGAATCTATGTATTAATAATTTGGGTGTTTGGGAAGTAGTTGTAGGTAACTAAGCATTCCCAGTTTTTCAGCCACTGAAACATTTGTATTTGAGTCAGACTTGTACAGTTATCTTTGGCAGCTTCTGCTATGTTCAGTCTCACAGTTCTTGTTGTTTGGTTTATGTTTTTGTTCTTATAAGTTCTTGTGGTGGAGAACATTTCTCTTAGGTTCAGGAGCAGGATTGCTGTGGTGGTTCCTTGCTTCCTGCTTAAATCCTACAGCTACTGCCATAATAAGTAATAAACATTGGACATTTGCACTGGTGTTAATACTCAGCCTAGGTATTTAATGGAAAAACTCCAGAGGTTTGGCAAAATGGCAGTGGATGTTGCTTATTATTGAATTTCTTCCATCTCATCAGTGGATCATATGAATAGAATCTTGGCTGTTTCAAACCAAAGTGACCCTAAAGTAAAACTTTAGGGCCATTTTTAAATCTCCTAAGATCATTTAAAAAATCAGTTAGGGCCATTTAAAAATATCTCTGCCCCTAGGAAAGATGTCATGACCCACACATCATTCTGTGCTTCAGACTCTGGCACTGTTTCTATGTAGTCTTGAGATACCTACTGTCTGCCCCTATGGAATTATTTAGTACTCAACTAGTAACTTGAATTTGCCCTCCTACTAAAATGTCATTTGCAAGTCACAACTTAAGTCCTTTATTCATACTGTGCTATATAAGCATTTCTTTCTCATTAATGAATAGTCCAAATGACCATGGTTGAGAAAATTAATTTAACATCATTCAAGAAATAGCTAGAAGCCTCCCACTCTGCTATTCAGTAGTTCTTAAAACATTTTTATAAAATATACACAGGGGAAATATACACCAGCACACTGAGCATTGTGCTACATACATTATGATGGTATAGACAGGAAATGTTCATTGGAAGGAATGATGCTAAAGCTGAAATTCCAATACTTTGGCTACCTGATGCAAAGACTTGACTCATTGGAAAAGACTCTGACGCTGGGAGGGATTGGGGCAGGAGGAAAAGGGGATGACAGAGGATGAGATGTCTGGATGGCATCACCAACTTGATGGACGTGAGTCTGAGTGAACTCCGGGAGTTGGTGATGGATAGGGAGGCCTGGCCTGCTGCGATTCATGGGGTTGCAAATAGTCGGACATGACTGAGCGACTGAACTGAACTGAGACAGGAAGAGACTTTGAGTCAAAATTTACGCACATTTAAAGGTAAATATGACTGCATTACAGTCAGTCATATACTAGGGATTTGGAAGTAATATTTACATTCCCTGTCCCATTTATTCTGAATAAAATAAGTTAGAAAGAGTAGAAAATACATTAAAAAATTAATGAATTATAATCATGCAATCTTTAAATGTTTAAAAATCTGTCAATGTACAAAGCCTAAATCTTTTGTAAAGGATGGTGTTTGCATTTAAGAGCTCCTGTCTCAACTAGGAAGATCTGGCATGTGTAACTCACAGATAGTATTAGTTTTCACCTATTATGACCTTGCAATTCAACTTATTGACTCAACAGGTGAATAGCACATGTTCACATATCCTTATTTTTTCCTTAAATAGTCAAATGATGGTAATCTGAGACTTCAGTTTCCTCAAAACCAGACAAACATACTAGCAGTGTGAATAACAGCATTTGCAAAGCTGGTTTATCTTGCAGTTGTATACAGGGACTCTGTTTTTTTCACCTTTTTCGTTGATCTTATTACCACTGTCCACAATTTTCATTGACAATTTCATTTTTCTTGATATATAAATGATTATATTCAATAATAATATCACTTATGAAAAATCTGAGTGCAATGTTTTTGTAAAATAACATATTTTTACTTGTTTATTATTATTTTTATCAATAATCCATAATTTCAGTGTCCTGAACAATCCATATTATCCATTATATTATTATCTGAGACTTGAATGGAGGTATCAAAATTAGCAAAGTCTGACATGGGCTTCGGAAGACAATTGAAAATGACGTTATTGTAGTTCTAGACTATGTAACAGTCAGACAGTAATATGTGCATGTGTGCTCAGCTGCATTTGAGTCATTGCAACACCATGGACAGCAGCCTGTCAGGCTCCTCTGTCCATGGAGTTTTCCAGGCAAGAATATTAGCGTGGGTTGCCATTTACTACTCCAGTGTAGGTACATATTGATAGGAAATGCTACTGTCTCCATGACAGAGTGCAAGCTGAGCACACCTGCAGCCTGGGGAATTGAAGCAAAGGAGAAGTGCTAACCCACAGATGTCACAAAAAGCACATCAGGCATCGGCAGGTAAGCCTTTTGGATTCAGATTTGACTTTTAGGTAGGTTTTCCCATGAATGAATTGACATATGAAAAATGGATATATAAAAATTATTCTGCAAGGAAAGTAAATGTATATATCAACAAAGATAAGGAGACATCAAAGCAGTGCTTGAAAGCAATCAACCGTACCCATAAATGTGAACCATATTGATTTCAGATAAATTTTGCTTTTTCAAAACAAATTTATCTCTGTCTTACTATATAAATATGTATAAACTTGAACTTCATATTTGAAATTGAAAGAGCTACATGCAATAGTCTTTTCCATGAAATGAGTATTAGGAAACCATTTTCTGCCTGTATGTATACATTTACTTTAGTAAGCTTTGTTTTGCCACTGGAAGTAATAATACATTTTTGCTTCAGGTTAGAAATAAGTCTAAATAAATGGATAAACATTTCTTTTATTTTTTTCTATTTTATTTTATTTTTTAAAATAAATTTTTTTACAAGTGGTTGACCAGATTTCCCAGCACCACTTGTTAAAGAGATTGTCTTTAATCCATTGTATATTCTTGCCTCCTTTGTCAAAGATAAGGTGTCCATATGTGCGTGGATTTATCTCTGGGCTTTCTATTTTGTTCCATTGATCTATATTTCTGTCTTTGTGCCAGTACCATACTGTCTTGATAACTGTGGCTTTGTAGTAGAGCCTGAAGTCAGGTAGGTTGATTTCTCCAGTTCCATTTTTCTTTCTCAAGATCGCTTTGGCTATTCGAGGTTTTTTGTATTTCCATACAAATTGTGAAATTATTTGTTCTAGCTCTGTGAAGAATATTGTTGGTAGCTTGATAGGGATTGCATTGAATCTATAAATTGCTTTGGGTAGTATACTCATTTTCACTATATTGATTCTTCCAATCCATGAACATGGTATATTTCTCCATCTATTAGTGTCCTCTTTGATTTCTTTCACCAGTGTTTTATAGTTTTCTATATATAGGTCTTTAGTTTCTTTAGGTAGATATATTCCTAAGTATTTTATTCTTTCCGTTGCAATGGTGAATGGAATTGTTTCCTTAATTTCTCTTTCTGTTTTCTCATTATTAGTGTATAGGAATGCAAGGGATTTCTGTGTGTTTATTTTATATCCTGCAACTTTACTATAATCATTGATTAGTTCTAGTAATTTTCTGGTGGAGTCTTTAGGGTTTTCTATGTAGAGGATCATGTCATCTGCAAATAGTGAGAGTTTTACTTCTTCTTTTCCAATTTGGATTCCTTTTATTTCTTTTTCTGCTCTGATTGCTGTGGCCAAAACTTCCAAAACTATGTTGAATAGTAATGGTGAAAGTGGGCACCCTTGTCTTGTTCCTGACTTTAGAGGAAATGCTTTCAATTTTTCACCATTGAGGATAATGTTTGCTGTGGGTTTGTCATATATAGCTTTTATTATGTTGAGGTATGTTCCTTCTATTCCTGCTTTCTGGAGAGTTTTTATCATAAATGGGTGTTGAATTTTGTCAAAGGCTTTCTCTGCATCTATTGAGATAATCATATGGTTTTTATTTTTCAATTTGTTAATGTGGTGTATTACATTGATTGATTTGCGGATATTGAAGAATCCTTGCATCCCTGGGATAAAACCACTTTCTAACACCATATACAAAAATAAACTCAAAATGGATTAAAGATCTCAACGTAAGACCAGAAACTATAAAACTCCTAGAGGAGAATACAGGCAAAACACTCTCTGACATACATCACAGCAGGATCCTCTATGACCCACCTCCCAGAATATTGGAAATAAAAGCAAAAATAAACAAATGGGACCTAATTAAACTTAAAAGCTTCTGCATATCAAAGGAAACTATTAGCAAGGTGAAAAGACAGCCTTCAGAATGGGAGAAAATAATAGCAAATGAAGCAACCGACAAACAACTAATCTCAAAAATATACAAGCAACTCCTACAGCTCAACTCCAGAAAAATAAATGACCCAATCAAAAAATGGGCCAAAGATCTAAATAGACATTTCTCCAAAGAAGACATACAGATGGCTAACAAACACATGAAAAGATGCTCAACATCACTCATTATCAGAGAAATGCAAATCAAAACCACTATGAGGTACCATTTCACACCAGTCAGAATGGCTGTGATCCAAAAGTCTACAAATAATAAATGCTGGAGAGGGTGTGGAGAAAAGGGAACCCTCTTACACTGTTGGTGGGAATGCAAACTAGTACAGCCACTATGGAGAACAGTGTGGAGATTCCTTAAAAAACTGGAAATAGAACTGCCTTATGATCCAGCAATCCCACTGCTGGGCATACACACTGAGGAAACCAGAAGAGAAAGAGACACGTGTACCCCAATGTTCATCGCAGCACTGTTTATAATAGCCAGGACATGGAAGCAACCTAGATGTCCATCAGCAGATGAATGGATAAGAAAGCAATGGTACATATACACAATGGAGTATTACTCAGCCATTAAAAAGAATACATTTGAATCAGTTCTAATGAGGTGGATGAAACTCGAGCCTATTATACAGAGTGAAGTAAGCCAGAAGGAAAAACACCAATACAGTATACTAATGCATATATATGGAATTTAGAAAGATGGTAATGATAACCCTGTGTACGAGACAGCAAAAGAGACACTGATGTATAGAAGTCTTATGGACTCTGTGGGAGAGGGAGAGGGTGGGAAGATTTGGGAGACTAGCATTGAAACATGTAAAATATCATGTATGAAATGAGATGCCAGTCCAGGTTCAATGCACGATACTGGATGCTTGGGGCTGGGGCACTGGGACGACCCAGAGGGATGGTATGGGGAGGGAGGAGGGAGGAGGGTTCAGGATGGGGAACACATGTATACCTGTGGTGGATTCATTTTGATATTTGGCAAAACTAATACAATTATGTAAAGTTTAAAAATAAAATAAAATTAATTAAAAAAAAAAAAGAAAGAAAGAAAGAAAAAAAAAAAAAACCTATGTGTCAAAGGGTTTGGAGAACATTGATTAAGGAAACGTTGTCCTGGTTGATGAAGAACAACTCAGTCATGCTCTTCTATCCCTGCTAGTAGATTATGCAGCATATTGTGTAGCATGCATTGTATTTTGTAGTGTGTAATAAAAATAAAAAATAAAATCAAAAAAATAAAATAAAATAAAATAAATTTATTTATTTTGATTGGAGGCTAATTACTTTACAATATTGTATTGGTTTTGCCATACATCAACATGAATCTGCCACGGGTATATACATGTTCCCCATCCTGAAGTCCTCTCCCACCTCCCTCCCCGTACCATCCCTCTGGGTCATCCCAGTGCACCAGCCACAAGCATACTGCATCCTGCATCAAACCTGGACTGGCAATTCATTTCTTATATGATATTATACATGTTTCAATGTCATTCTCCCAAATCGTCCCACCCTCTCCCTCTCCCATAGAGTCCAAAAGACTGTTCTATACATCTGTGTCTCTTTTGCTGTCTCGCATATGGGGTTAATCGTTACCATCTTTCTAAATTTCATATATATGCGTTAGTATACTGTATCGGTGTTTTTCTTTCTAGCTTACTTCACTCTGTATAATAGGCTCCAGTTTCATCCACCTCATTAGACTCATTCAAATGTATTCTTTTTAATGGCTGATTAATACTCCATTGTGTATATGTACCAAAGCTTTCTTATGCAAATATATTCTAGTAATGCTATATCATCCATAGGATATTACTACTAATTATCTAGGATTTTAGAGACCTTTTTGGTTGGCGGCTTCCATCATAAAAACATGGGTTCTGGTGACAAAGAAGACTTGGGTTGAATCCTGGGTAACTTCCTTGTTGGGGCTTGTCTGACCTTGGGACTCTATATAATTCAATAATCCTAAAATGTTTTGTTTTGGGTTGAATTTTTCCCTCCTCCTTGCTTCAAAATTAATGTGCTGAAGTCTGAATTCTCAGACCTAAAAACGGAACTGTATTTTCAGATAAGGTCTTTAAAGAGGTGTTTAAGTTAAATGTCATTGGATTAAGTTCTGATCCAACCTAACGAATATCCTCATAAGCAGAGATTTGAATGCAGACACACAGTAAGACTGTGAGGACACAGAGAGGATAAGGTGGCATCCTTGACCAAGGAGAGAGGCTTCAGATGGACCCAACGCGGATGATACCTTCGTCTCAGAAATGTAGCCTCTAGAATGTTGAGAAAATATTTCTGTTAAGTCCCCTGGTTTGTTATGATCACCTAGCAGACCAGCGTCTATCCATCCTACTAGAAATGTAGAAAAGTAAAACATTCTACTTCAGGAATATTCTGGTAAATAAATAATGTCTGCTCTTTGGCATTTCATTTGCACTCCATGTTTCATAGTTCTAATACTCACATTTTACCTTTCTAATCACCACTCACATGATGGTTGGCCTGAGCTTTTGCTCTGTTCTCATTGAATGTAACATCTTGTGGTTCCAAATGGCCCTCTGCCCTTGGTTGATGTCAGATGACATGTTCCATAGCTATCATTGTGTGGAGCAAAATGTGTAGAACTAAATCTCATTGTTTAGACACATGCCTGTATCTTGAGTAGTTCTAGTTATAACGTAATCATTGAACTCCAAACATAAAATCTATAGCTGTGCATGAGCTATACAATTTTGAAAAAATAGGTTGTCTGTATAAAATAATAATAATTTAGTACAAAGCAAGATAAAATTTGATAATAATAACTCATGAAATATTTTATTTTACTAAGGATGAAGAGAGATGAAATGATGATACTAGATTCATTAAGTTAAATAGACATATAAAAACCCTAAAACAACCATGGAATAATAGAATAAATTTTTTAAAAGTCATCAATAAAGGAAAGAATGTCAAGATAAGAAAATGAAAGATGATAAAATTTACAGGTTACAAGAAAAGATGAGACAGATATATCCAAATATATCATTAACGACAATCAGCATATATTTGCCTTACCAATATGAAACTTAGATTAATATATTCTATGTCCAGGAGCAGCAGCTGCATGGGCACAGGAGTGCTGAGATGAGCTACTCCACGTTCAAGGTAAGGAGGGGCAGCCGTGAGGAGATACACCTCGTCCAAGGTAAGGAGCAGCAGCTGTGCTTTGCTGGAGTAGCCGTGAAGAGATATCTAATGTTCAAGGTAAGAGAAACCCAAGTGAGATGGTAGGTGTTGCAAGAGAGCATCAAAAGGCAGACACATTGACACCATAATCACAGAAACCTAGCCAATCTGATCACATGGACCACAGCCTTGTCTAACTCAATGAGACTAAGCCATGCCGTGTAAGGCCACCAAAGAAAGGCGAGTCATGGTGGAGAGGTCTGACAGAATGTGGTCCACTGGAGAAGGGAATGGCAAACCACTTGAGTATTCTTGCCTTGAGAACCCCATGAAGAGTATGAAAAGGCAAAATGATAGGATACTGAAAGAGGAATGCCGTGGGTTGGTAGGTGCCCAATATGCTACTGGATATCAGTGGAGAAATAACTCCAGGAAGAATGAAGAGATGAAGCCAAAGCAAAAATAATACCCAGTTGTGGACGTGACTGGTGATAGAAGCAAGGTCTGATGCTGTAAAGAGCAATATTGCATAGGAACCTGGAATGTCAGGTCCATGAATCAAGGCAAATTGGAAGTGGTCAAACAGGAGATGGCAAGAGTGAACGTTGACATTCTAGGAATCAGTGAAATAAAATGGACTGGAACGGGTGAATTTAACTCAGTTGAGTCACTCAGTCGTGTCTGACTCTTTGCGACCCCATGAATCTCAGCACACCAGGCCTCCCTGTCCATCACCAACTCCCGTACTTCACCCACCTCACGTCCATCTAGTCAGTGATGCCATCCAGCCATCTCATCCTCTGTCGTCCACTTTTCCTCCTGCCCCCAATCCCTTCCAGCATCAGGGTCTTTTCCAATGAGTCAACTCTTCGCATGAGGTGGCCAAGGTACTTGGGGTTTCATCTTTAGCATCATTCCTTGCAAAGAACACCCAGGGCTGATGTCCTTTAGAATGGACTGGTAGGATCTCCTTGCAGTCCAAAGAACTCTCAAGAGTCTTCTCCAACACTACAGTTCAAAAGCATCAATTCTTCTATGCTCAGCTTTCTTCACAGTCCAATTCTCGCATCCATACATGACCACTGGAAAAACCATAGCCTTGACTAGATGGACCTTTATTGGCAAAGTAACGTCTCTGCTTTTCAACATGCTGTCTAGGTTGGTCATAACTTTTCTTCCAAGGAGTAAGTGTCTTTTAATTTCATGGCTGCAGGCACCATCTGCAGTGATTTTGAAGCCCCCCAAAAATAAAGTCTGACACTGTTTCCACTGTTTCCCCATCTATTTCCCATGAAGAGATGGGACCAGATGCCACGATCTTAGTTTTCTGAATGTTGAGCTTTAAGCCAACTTTTCCACTCTCCTGTTTCACTTTCATCAAGAGGCTTTTTAGTTTCTCTTCACTTTCTGCCATAAGGGTGGTTTCATCTGCACATCTGAGGTTATTGATATTTCTCCTGGCAATCTTGATTCCAGCTTGTTTCTTCAAGCCCAGCATTTCTCATGATGTACTCTGCATATAAGTTAAATAAGCAGGGTGACACTATACAGCTTTGATGTACTCCTTTCCTATTTGGAGCCAGTCTGTTGTTCCATGTCCAGTTCTAACTGTTGCTTCCTGACATGCATATAGGTTTCTCAAGAGGCAGGTCAGGTGGTCTGGTTTTCCCATCTCTTTCAGAATTTTCCATAGTTTATTATGATCCACACAGTCAAAGGCTTTGGCATAGTCAACAAAGCAGAAATAGATGTTTTTCTGGAACTGTCTTGCTTTTTCCATCATCCTTCGGATGTTGGCAATTTGATCTCTGGTTTCTCTGCCTTTTCTAAAACCAGCTTGAACATCTATCAGTTCACAGAATTGTATTTCTGAAGCCTGGCTTGAAGAATTTTGAGCATTACTTTACTAGCGTGTGAGATGAGTGCAATTGTGTGGTAGTTTGAGCATTCTCTGGCATTGCCTTTCGTTGAGATTGGAATGAAAACTGACCTTTCCAATCCTATGGCCACTGCTGAGTTTTCCAAATTTACTGGCATATTGAGTGCAGGACTTTCACAGCATCATCTTTCAGGATTTCAAGTAGTTCAACTGGAATTCCTTCACTTCCACTAGCTTTGTTTGTAGTGATTTTTTCTAAGGCCCACTTGACTTCACATTTCAGAATGTCTGGCTCTAGGTGAGTTATCACACCATCGTTATTAATGGGTCATGGAGCTCTTTTTTGTACAGTTTTCCTGTGAATTCTTGCCACCTCTTATTAATATCTTCTGCTTCTGTTAGGTCCATACTATTTCTGTCCTTTATTGAGCACATCTTTGCATGAAATATTCCCTTGATATCTCTAATTTTCTTGAAGAGATCTCTAGTCTTTCCCATTCTGTTGTTTTCCTCTATTTCTTTGCATTTATCACTGAGGAAGGCTTTCTTGTCTCTCCTTACTATTCTTTGGATCTGTGCATTCAGATGTTTATATCTTTCCTTTTCTCCTTTGCTTTTCACTTCTCTTCTTTTCACAGCTATTTGTAAGGCCTCCTCAGACAGCCATTTTGCTTTTTTGTGTTTCTTTTCCATGGGGATGGTCTTGATCCCTGTCTCCTGTACAATGTCACAAACCTCCATCCATAGTTCATCAGGCACTCTGTCTATCAGAGCTAGCCCATTAAATCTATTTCTCACCTCCACTGTATAATCATAAGGGATTTGATTTAGGTCATACCTGAATGGTCTAATGATTTTCCCTACTTTCTTCAATTTAAGCCTGAATTTAGCAATAAGGAGCTCATGATTTGAGCCACAGTCAGGGAGGCCTGGCTTGCTGCAAGTCATGGGGTCACAAAGCGTTTGACATGACTGAGTGACTGAACTGAACTGATTCTACTCTCATGATTGGAGAAGGAAAAGGTAACCCACTCCAGCATTCTTGCCTGGATAGTACCATGGATAGAGGAGACTTGCAGGCTATGGTCCATGGGGTCACAAAGAGTTGGACACAACTAAGCACACACAGACATACACACACACACTCCCATGATAATTCTCCTTCACAAAGTAATTCTCTCTTCCACATCTAAGAATTTTAGCATAACTGCTTATAAAAAAAAAAAAAAATTTCCAGCACGATTACTGAAAAGAGTTTTTCCCCCCTTTTTACAAAAATAATTGACATACATAACTGTATATGTTTAAGGCATACAGAATAATGGTTTTATTAACATATTTTATAATGTAATCACAATAGACTCATTTAACATTCATCTTCTCATATTGATACAATACAAAGAAAAGAAATCAAAGAAAAAAAAATCATTCTTTTTGTGATGAGGTCTCTTAGGATTCACTCTCCCAACTGCTTTCTTATGTGTCATGCAGCTATAGTCATCATATTGTATATTACAACCCTACCACGTATCTTTTAACTGGAAATCTGTGCTTTGAGACCACCTTCCCCCATAATTAATCCTGCTTCTACCTCTCAATTATGGAACCCACAAGTGTCATCTCTTTTTCTATGTATTTGGATTTCATTTAGATTTTTCATATACATAGGATCATACAGAATCTGTCTTCCTCTGTTTGACTTTTTTTCACATGGCATAATGCTCTCCAGATGTGTTAATGTTGTTGAAAATGATAGGTTTTCCTTGGTTTATTAAGGCTGAATAATATTCTGTTGCCTATAAATATCACAACTTATTTATCCATTGATCCATCTGTGAACATTAAAATTGTTTTCATCTCTTGGCTATTGAAATTAGTGCTTCAGTGAACATGGAAGAGCAGGTATCATTCTCAATTAGTGTTTTTAATTCTTTTTTTTTAATTATTTTATTTTTTAACTTAACAATATTGTATTGGTTTTGCCATATATCAAACTGAATCCGCCACAGGTATACATGTGTTCCCCATCCTGAACCCTCCTCCCTCCTCCCTCCCGATACCATCCCTCTGGGTCGTATTTCTTTGAATATATTCCTAGAAGAGGAATTGTTGTATCATAGGATAGTTCCATTTTCAATTATTGAGTTCCCTCCATACTATTTTGGATTGTGGCACTACCCATTTAAAATTCCACCATTAGAGCTCAAGGATTCCCATTTCTTCACATTCTTGTCAGTGTTTTTTTTTTCTCTTGTCTTTTTGATAATGGACATTCTAACAATGTGAGGTGATAACTCATTGTGGTTTAAATTTGCATTTCCCTGATTTTGAGTAATGCTGATTATTATTTCACTGTTGGCTTTTCATATGTCTATCATTAAAAAATGACTATTTGAGCTCTTTTCTCATGTTTTAATTTTTTTTTTTTTTTTTTTTTGCCATTGAGTTGTACAAGCTTTTCAGATGTTAAATCCTTTACAGATACAGACTTTGCACATATTTTTCCATACATTTTGAGTGTTTTTTCCTACTTCTTTAAAACATGCCATTGATCTTGAAAAGGATTATATTAAGTCTATAGAGGGCTGTTTATAGCATTAATACTTTAACAATATTAATTCTTCCAATCCATGGACTTTTCTTTCTATATGTGTCTTTGATTTATTTTATCAATATATTGTAGTTTTCAATTTTTAGAGTGATTTTTCACCTCCTTAGTTAAATTTGTTCCTTTTTTTTTTAGTTGTACTTGATGCTATTGTAGATAAGATAGACTTATTTATTTCATTTTCACAGAAGTTGTATAAAATGTACAAAAATGTTACTGACTTAGTATGTTAATTTTTGTATCTTACAACTTTACTAATTTTATTGATTTGATTTAAGGGTTTTTTGGCTGAGTTTTTAGAACTGTCAATGTACAAAATTATTCTCCTGCAGATGAACTGACATATGAAATGCAAACAGATTACAGACATAGAGAACAGACTTGTGGTTACCAAGGGGGAAGCAGTGGGGGAAGAATGGATTGAGAGTCTAGGATTAGCAAATGCAAACAGTTATACATGAAATGGATATACAACAGGTCTATTGTATTGCACAGGTAACTATATTCAATATCTTGTCATAAACCATAATGGGAAAGACTATTAAAATATATTTATATATATATATATATGAATCGTTGCTGTACAGAAGACATGAACACAACAGTTATACTTCAATAAAATATGTTTAAAAATTAAAATAAAAACAAAATGTAAAAGCCAAAAAAAATTTATGCAGATGCAAATATAGACCATTTTACTTCTTCCTTTACATTTTTGATATCTGTTATTTACTTTTCTTGATTGATTGTTCTACCTAGAACTTTTAATATTGTGTTGAATGGGCATGGTGAGTGGACAAATTTGTCTTGCTCCTGATCTTTAGGAAAAGGCTTTAAGACTTTTACTACTGAGTATGATGCTATCTGTGGACTTGTCATATAAAGTTCTTTATTATGCTGAAATATGTTACTTCAGTGTTTAATTGTTAAAATTATCCATGCATAATTTTATTATACATGGATATTAAATTTTGTCAAATGCTTCTCTCATCTATAGAAAGGAGCTTAAAATAAAAATTCTTTTATTTTAACATTGCATTTTAAAAGCTTTTGAAATGCTTTTACTCTATAATTTTTGCCACCAAAGTGATATACTTTTAGATAATTTCTTTCATTTTTAAAGTGTTTAATTCTAAAATGATATATTTTTTCCCTATTTGTATAATCTATATACATTGCTGCAAAATAAATGTATGCATCGAGGTAAATTTGAAAAAAATATTAGCATTGATCACATTATGATCAATGTTGTTCCTTTTCTCTGTGTGTATATAATAAAAATTTGTTGGTTTATTCTTATATGCATGTATTCTTTGCTTATATGAGCAATAATATACATTTTTACTTAATTTGATTTTATTATTGGAGAGAAAACCAAAATAGCATGTAGAAAAATATGTCATGCCTTTCAAGCTGTATAGAACTAATAATCTATTGTGTGGATTTATTCAAAAAATCTTTTATTGATTATTACTTTAGTTGTTTCCAAATTTATCTATTAAAAATAGTCCTGATTAATAAAAAAGAAACACGTGTATTTTCTGTAATTTTCATGAAAAATTGAATAGTTTAAAATTTTATCTTCTCTATTAGCTGTACTGCACTGTTTGTTTATTTAATGATTATCTTATAGTTTGTAACTATAAGCTTTAACTTACCCAAGGCTACCTTCAAGTACTCTTACGTCACACAAACGTGTGACTTTTCTGGTGCTCATATTCTATGTGTAGACCGAGGTTTCTGTCCAGTAGGTTTTCCCTCTTTCTGAAAGTCTTCTTTTAATATTTCTTGTGGTGTGGTTGTGCTGATGATGAAGCCTGTCAGCTTTTGTGTAGCTGAACTAGTCCTATTTTTCCTTCTTAGAAAAGGTTGTGTGGAATTTTAGGGTGCTTTTTTTTTTTCCATTTTCCTTTGTAAAAAAATTTTATTCTAGTATCTTTCTAGTTTGCTTTGTTTTGGATTATAAAAAAAAAAAACACACACATTTTCTCAGTACATCACATGGAAACCCCCACCATTAATCTGCTTTTAAAATGTTCGATTTTTGAGTATGATGTTCTTAGATGTGTGCTTTTTGTTGTTGTTGTTTTTTGCTTTGGGTCATTAAATTTCGCAGTTCTATGAGTTCTGAGTGTTTTTTTTTTTTAATTTTTTTTTTAAAGAAACTGTTCTTTAATGTTTAAATTTTTCATCTCCAAGCTTCCTTTCTTGGAAATTGCAATTACACATATATTAGGCTGGGCTTTAGTTCTAGAGCTCATGATGCAATGTCATCATATTCACACAGCATGTCCATAGTCTGTTTTTTTTTTTTTAATTTTATCCATTTTACATTTTATCACTAAAAATTCCAATAGAAGTCTTTTTGTACCTTCAATATCTATGCTCAATCTTGCTCAATCTTTATCTCTTTGAATATATGAAATGTCATAATAATGGTTTTAAAGTCATTTTCTATTAACTGTGTCATTTGTGTTATTCTGGTTCTGCCTCTATTGCTCAATTTTTTCATCATTCTGGGTCATATTTCAAGTGTATTAAATTATTGCAATCATGTTCGACTCTTTGTAATCCTGTGTTCTGTAGCCCACCAGGCTCCTCTGTCTATCGGATTCTCAAGGCAAGAATGCTGGAGTGCCTTGCCATGCCCTCTTTCAGGGGATCTTCCCTACACACGGACTGAACCATGTCTATTGTGGCTTCTGAACTGTAGGCTTTTTCTTTATTCCTGAGTCCGTCCCCATTGAAGCCCAAATTGTACCCCGCTGGGAGCTTTATAAACAAAATAAGACACTTCTCAGTTCAGATCAGTCTCTCAGTCGTGTCCGACTCTTTGCGACCCCATGAATGGTCTAGTGGCTTTCCTCACTTTCTTCAATTCAGTCTGAATTTGGCAATAAGGAGTTCATGATGTGAGCCACAGTCAGCTCCCAGTCTTGTTTTTCCTGACTGTATAGAGCTTCTCCATCTTTGGCCTCAAAGAATATAATCAATCTGATTTTGGTGTTGACCATCTGGTGATGTCCATGTGTAGAGTCTTCTCTTGTGTTGTTGGAAGAGGTGTTTACTATGACCAGTGATTTCTCTTGTTAAAACTCTATTAGCATTTGCCCTGCTTTAATCCGTATTCCAAGGCCAAATTTGCCTGTTACTCCAGGTGTTTCTTGACTTTCTGCTTTTGAATTCCAGTCCCCTATAATGAAAAGGACATCTTTTTTGCATGTTAGTTTTAAAAGGTCTTGTAGGTCTTCATAGAACAATTAAATTTCAGCTTCTTCAGTGTTCCTGGTTGGAGCATAGGCTTGGATTACCATGATATTGAATGCTTTGCCTTAGAAACAAACAGAGATCATTCTGTCGTTCTGTCAGTTTTGAGATTGCATCCAAGTACTGCATTTCGGACTGTTTTGTTGACCATGATGGCTACTCCATTTCTTCTGAGGGATTCCTGCTCACAGTAGTAGATATAATGGTTATCTGAGCTAAATTCACCCATTCCAGTCCATTTTAGTTCGCTGATTCCTAGAATGTCGACATTCACTCTTGCCATCTCCTGTTTGACCACTTCCAATTTACTTTGATTCATGGACCTGACATTCCAGGTTCCTATGCAATATTGCTCTTTACAGCATCGGAACCTGCTTCTATCACCAGTCACCTTCACAACTGGGTATTGTTTTTGCTTTGGCTCCATCCCTTCATTCTTTCTGGAGTTATTTCTCCACTGATCTCCAGTAGCATATTGGGCACCTACTGACCCATGGAGTTCCTCTTTCAGTGTGCTATCATTTTGCATTTTCATACTCTTCATGGGGTTCTCAAGGCAAGAATTCTGAGGCTTGTCATTCCCTTCCCCAGTGGACCACATTCTCTCAGACCTCTCCACCATGACTCGACCATCTTGGGTGGCCCCACACAGCATGGCTTAGTTACATTGAATTATACAAGGCTGTGGTCCATGTGATCAGATTGGCTAGGTTTCTGTGTTTATGGTGTCAGTGTGTCTGCCTTCTGATGCCCTCTTGCAACACCTACCATCTTACTTGGGTTTCTCTTACTTTGGATGTGGGATATCTCTTCACGTCTGTTCCAGCAAAGCACAGCCGCTGCTCTTTACTTTGGACGAGGGGTGTCTCCTCATGGCTGCCCCTCCTGACCTTGAATGTGGAGTAGCTCCTCTTGGCTTTTCTGTGCCCACGCAGCCACCACTCCTTGGACACTTCTAGTCCACAGTTAATTTTACACCAGTGTTCTGATAATATATTTCTGATTATCTATTTCTGTTTGACTTATAAAGTTTTCCACAGTGATGATGGAAGAGCAGAAATTTCTGGATGAGTTCTCACATTTGTTCCCTCTGTACCCATTGGGTAGCCAGGTCATGTGTTGATCCGTACCAAGTTTAAGATTCACATGAGATCCTCTCTGTAGCTCTGTGAGTTTGTCACTCTGCAGCTCTCTCCAACATGTTACTCTACCCTGAGAACTTCAGCAGCCTCAGCTCTCTGGGATCCTGTCTCCACCTTCCAATTCAGAGTCACTACTGAGTGTTCCCTGACGGCTCTTTGTCCTAAAACCTTTCTCCCAGAAGTTAGCTGGGAAGATTATACATTTTGTTATATCATGTCAAGGATCACTGTTCTGAGTTGCTTGATGTCCAATGTTTAAAAAAAAAAAATAGTAATATATTTTTCTCCGTGTTTTTAGTTTAAGTGGGACGTATTTTTATTGACCATTGAATCTTTATATATATATATATATATATATATATATATAATGAAATTTTTAATATCCATATGTTCTGACTGAGAACTGCATAAACTCTTAACACTTTTGGCCAAGTTTATAAACATATTGCTATTATTAAATGTGTGCCTATTTAATTATTATATTGATATTTTAATATTACCAAATTTCTAATTTTTATATATTTCTCCAATTATCTTTTAAAATAATCGTTTGACAAGAGCAATTTTTATAGATCTGAATAAAAATATGTCATATTCAAAATCTCCACATAGTTTGTAGTTATTTCAGGATTATCGGTTATATTCCTTTGATCTTTCAATCTGTGCTTGTGTTAGCAACAAGGTGTCAATTTACATATCTTATTAATATTATCTAATTACTTAACAGGCCCAATCTGTAACAAGAGATATTATAATCATATAACTTTTGCTTACATTACTGTATTAAAATTATACAGTAAAATAGAATATCATGCATGAATCAAAACAATACCACTGAACTAACAGCAAACTACATTAAGATAGAAACTGTAGTAATTTTAGATGATTTTTTAAAAGTTTTCATTTTTTAAAAATTTTCATACTTTCCTATTTGATCATATATTATTATAAAGTTGGAATAAATGAAGCCTTATTAAAATAAATAAAAATCTATGAAATTGAGTACATACATTTCTTTAGCCATTTTATTTTCTTTAACTTTTAATTTTTCATACTACTTTTGTATAGAATACCACTTCTTGAGAATTGTGTATTTTAAATTTTCTCATGATCTATGATTCATACAAACTATCATATTTAATTTTATATGTTAGCTCTTTTAAGCTTAAGTCAGAAGTCTTGAAACATACTCCCAAAGTAACTTAAACTTTTATAAAACTTTTATTCACTTGTTAAGTTTGGACAAATAATTCTTTTTCCATGTTGTTTATGTTTCACTGATAAAATGAAATGTGTGTAGCATTTGATGCTAATTCAAAGTTGACTTCTAGAAGGAAGGTTTGAGTCGGTAATGATCCAATTAATAGGTTAACCAGTTAATCAGACAAAATTAATTTATAGTCTCTCATGCACAAAGAAATTTGGAGGCATAGGAGCCAGTTTCTTCTATAATCATACACTTTCATTACACTGCAAAACTCACAATCGATACGTAGTAGTATCTGATTAGCATCCCAGATTTACAGAGTGCACTGCTGTCTTATTTCTATTTCACTCTCACTCTCCCCAGCACAATCCCAGTCCTTGTACTTAGTTTTTAATGTGTATACACATGTAGATGGGCTTTTGTAATCTAACCCCACGGGTGCTAGAATTCATCTTCTCCAGTGAACTTGTCCTTCTCCCTAGCTTGGCCACTCATTCAAATGGTTACACCTTTATGACTTGGAAGTTTATCATTACTTATTCAAGTCCTCCAGAATAATGTTTGAGAAATTCCACACAGTTCTGACTCCTGTCTTTTCAAATCATTTTCTCATGTACTACATCTCCAAGGAAGGTTTAGCCCTAAAAAGTTTTTAGTGCTTCAATTCTGCATTTATAATCCTTTCCCCTTTTATTCTTAACTCCTCTATTTTTCAATTTAATAAATCTTTATATCACTTCCTCTGCCTACACAGATTGCCCATGACTAGTTTTATGTTTTAATAGGGCAATACAAACTCTGGTTAAATTAATATCTTTGACAGCCCCATCATTTACATCATGGTAGCTATTGTGATTCATATAACTATTATATCTACTACTGTGGGCAAAAATCCCTTAGAAGAAATGGAGAAGCCTCCATAGTCAACAGAAGATTGCAAAAAGGCAGTACTTGGGTACAGTCTCAAAAATTACAGAATGATATTGGTGGGTTTCCAAGGCAAACCATTGAACATCACAGTAATTGAAGTCTATCCATATCCACTAATGCCGAAGAAGCTCAAGTTAACCAGTTCTATGAAAACCTACAAGACCTTCTAGAACTAATGGCAAAATATGTTATTTTCATCATAGGGGATAGGAATACAAAAGTAAAAAATCAAGAATTACTTGGAGTAGCAGGGAAGTTTGGCCTTAGAATACAAAAGGTGCAGAGCAAAGGCTAACAGAATTTTGTCAAGAGAACATGCTGGTCACAGCAAACATAGTTTCTGAAGAACCCAAGGGACTACTCTACACTTGTACATCACCAGATGGTCAATGTTGAAATCAGACTGCCTACATTCCTTGCAGCTAAAGATGGAGAATCTCTATAAAAATAGCAAAAAATAAGACCTTAAACTGACTGTTGCTCAGATCATGAGCTCCTTATAGCGAAATTCAGACTTCAGTTGAAGAAAGTAGGGAAAAACACTAAGCCATTAAGGTATGACCTAAACCAAATCCCTTATAATTATACAGTGGAAGTTAAGTGACAAATAGATTCAAGTGATTATATATGGTAGACAGAGTTTCTGAAGAACTATGGATGGAGGTCCATAGCATTGTATATGAGATAGAGCCCAAAATCACAGCCTCAAAAATAAAATAAATGCAAGAAGGTTGCATGATGAGACTACAAATAGCTAAAGAAAGAAGAGAAGTGAAAGGCAAGAGAGAAAAGGAAAATTATAACCTTCTGAATACAGAGTTCCAGAGAATAGTAAGGAGAGATAAGAAGGCCTTCTAAAATGACTAATAAGGAAATAGAGGAAGTCAATAAAATGGTAAATACTAGAGGTCTCTTCAATAAAATTGGAGCTATCAAGTGAATATTTAATGCAAGGATGTGCACTGTGAAGGGCAGAAATTTTAAGGACCTACAAAAGCAGAGGCTGTACAGAGAGGCGTGGGCTGCATTGCTTAGGTTAAGGACTAGGTCTGAATGCCCTGAGGACAATCTGAGGGAAAGAACGTGAGATAGCAACCCAAACTGTGGGATAGCCAGAGACGGAAGGAAAAAAAAGAGAGAGACAACTTTCCCATGAAAAGCTCTAACCTAAGGAATTGGTGGGCCCACTCACAGAACAAAGGGCTGAGCAAATACTAGAGGACAGCTAGCCTGCTGCAGACCGGCCCATCCCCCACTGGAGGCAGAGAGGCAGGCCGGAGACACCAGAGAAGGAAGGCGAGGGGCAATTCCGGCCCCCAAAACTGCATCCTCTACCAAACTGTGAGCAGGCTCCCAGTTGCTAACTAACTCTTCCTGGGATCTGGACGGTTGACATCCACCAGGAGGGCCGCAGCCAGAAATCAGTTCCCCAGAGGAGACACACAGCACACCTGAGACAGCGCTCCCACTGCACACCCAGGGAACTGAGTAGCTGGGACTGGGGAGGTGATAAGATGCACTTCACCTGGGGAGAGTGCGCTCACCAAGCACCCGGTTGCCTGAGCTATTCAGATCTGAGAAGGGCACAAAACAGTTCCAACCGAGTCTGCCTTTGTGGAGTACCCAAGAACCTGAACCTGAGTGGCTTAGACCTGGGAAATACACCAAACTCAAGGCCCACTTTAGACGCTTCCCCTGAAAAGCAACCTGAAGCCTAAGCAGTGTAGACTGGGAAAGCACACACGTGGTGAGTGGGGGCAAACCCATTGAGACCCAGACACTGCAAGCACTCCCCATGCACACTAGTGATATTTGTTTGCAGTGTTCCTCCCTCCCCACAGCACAACTGAACAAGTGAGCCTGAATAAGTGATCACCTTTGCCCCCTTCTGTCAGGGCAGGTATTAGACAATGAAAAAAACTTGGACAAAGGAAGCCAAAATAAACAAAGAAGAAGGAACTGCTTTGGAAGTGACAGGTGCAACATATTAAAATCCTGTAGTTAGCATTGATTACATTGGAAGAGGTCTATTGAACTTGAGAAGAAGTATAAGCTGGAACAAGGAACTATCTGAAACTGAACTGACCCCACAATGCCTTTAACAGCTCCAGAAAAATCCCTAGATATATTTTACTATTTTTATTTTTCTTAATTTTTTTTGTTTTTAAATTCTTTATTACTCCTTTAATTTTCATTTTGAAAACCTACTATTATCTTGCAAAAAAGACCCTATTTTTAAAGCAAACTTCATATATATATTTTTTATAATTTTTTATGATTTTTTAAAAATATTGTATTTTTGACAGTCTAACCTCTCCTCTGTCACCCTACTTATTTAACTTATTTGCAGAGTACATCATGAGAAACACTGGGTTGGAAGAAGCATAAGCTGAAATCAAGATTGCTGGGAGAAATATATATAACCTCAGATATGCAGATGACACCACCCTTATGGTAGAAAGTGAAGAGGAACTAAAAAGCCTCTTGATGAGAGTGAAAGAGGAGAGTGAAAAACTTGGCTTAAAACTCAACATTCAGAAAATGAAGATCATGGTATCTTGTCCCATCACTTCATGGGAAATAGAAGGGGAAACAGTGGGAACAGTGTCAAACTTTTATATTGGGCTCCAAAATCACTGCAGATGGTGACTGCAGCCATGAAGTTAAAAGACACTAATTCCTTGGAAGAAAAGTTATGACCAACCTAGATAGCATATTAAAAAGCAGAGACATTCCTTTGCCAACAAAGGTCCGTCTAGTCAAGGCTATGGTTTTTCCTGTGGTCATGTATGGGTGTGGGAGTTGGACTGTGAAGAAGGCTGAGCACTGAAGAATTGATGCTTTTGAACTGTGGTGTTGGAGAAGACTCTTGAGAGTCCCTTGGACTGCAAGGAGATCCAACCAGTCCATTCTGAAGGAGATCAGCCCTGGGATTTCTTTGGAAGGAATGATGCTAAAGCTGAAACTCCAGTACTTTGGCCACCTCATGTGAAGAGTTGATTTATTGGAAAAGACTCTGATGCTGGGAGGGATTGGGGGCAGGAGGAGAAGGGGACGACAGAGGATGAGATGGCTGGATGGCATCACTGACTCGATGGACGTGAGTCTGGGTGACGTCCAGGAGTTGGTGATAAACAGGGAGGCTTGGCATGCTGTGATTCATGGGGTCTCAAAGAATCGGACACGACTGAGCGACTGAACTGAACTAACCTTTTCTCTAGATTTTTAATCTTTGCTTTTTGGTATTCATTATATTTTGTACTTTTTTTTGGTAAAAAGTACAACATACAAAAAAAGTACTTTTTAATAAAATTTTGTACTTTTAAGAATCCAAACTTCAGTACCTATTTTTACTTAGGAGTGTGATTACTGGCTTGATTGCCCTTTTGATTCTCCTTTTTCTCCTGCCGTCAACTCCATCTCCTCCCTCCACCTTCTCTTCTCCACCCAACTCTGTGAATCTCTTTGGGCATTCCAGGCTGTAGGTAGCACTTAGGGAACTGATTACTGGCTAGATCTGTCTCTACCCTTGTGATTCCCTTTCTTCTCCTTCTAGTCACCTCTATTTCCTTCCTCCTTCCTGTCTTCTCTAAGTAACTCTGTGAACCTTTCTGGGTGTTCCAGACTATGGAGAGCACATAGGTAACTGATTACTGGCTAGATTGCTCTCTCCCCTTTTGATTTCCCATTTTCTCTTCCTGGTCACCTCTATCTCCCTCTTCCCTCCCATGTAACTCTGTGAACCTCCCTGGGTGTCCCTTACTGTGGAGAATCTTTCCTCCATTAACCTAGATGTTTTACCATCGGTGCTGTATGGATGGAGAAGTCTTGAGGCAACTGTAAGAATAAGACTGAAAATCAGAGGCAGGAAGTTTAACTCAAAATTTGAGAATACCAGAAAACTAACTCTAGGGAACATTAATCAACAAAAGCTCATCCAAAACCCTCCATACCTACACTGCAACCAAGCTCCACCCAAGAGCCAGCAAGTTTCAGAGCAAGACATACCAAGATAATTCTGCAGCAACACAGGAACATAACCCTAAGCATTAAAATGAAGTGAAGTGAACTGAACTGAAGTCACTCAGTCATATTAGAATCTTTGTCACCCCATGGACTTTAGCCAAGGCTCCTTTGTCCATGGAATTTTCGAGGCAAGAGTATTGGAGTGGGTTGCCATGTCCTTCACCAGGGATCTTCCTGACCCAGGGATCAAACCTGGGTCTACTGCATTGCAGGCAAACACTTTACCTTCTGAGCCATGAGGGAAGCCCCCAAAGTACTAAAATACAGGTGAACAAAAGTCACATCAAACCCATAATCACCTCAAAACTTGCTACTGGACAGTTCATTGCATTCCAGAGATAAGAGATCCAAGTCCACCCACCAGAACACAGATGCAAGCTTCCCTAACCAGGAAAACTTGACAGGCCTCTCGTCCAACCCCACCCACAGGGAGGAACCACCACAATAAAGAGGAACACAAACTTCCAGCATACAGAAAGGCCACCCCAAACACAGCAATCCAAACAAGATGAAAAGGCAGATAAATATTCAGCAAGTAAAAGAACATGATAAATGCCCACCAAACCAAACCAAAGAGGAGGAGATAGGGAATCTACCTGAAAAAGAATTCAGAATAATGATAGTAAAAATGATCCAAAATCTTGAAAACAAAATGGAGTTACAGATAAATAGTCTGAAGACAAGATTGAGAAGATGCAAGAAATGTTTAACAAGGACTTAGAAGAAATAAAAAGGAGTCAATCAATAATGAATAATGCAATAACTGAGATAAAAAACACTCTGGAGAGAACAAAGAGTAAAACTGAGGCAGAAAATAGGATAAGGGAGGTGGAAGATATAATGGTGGAAGTAAATGAAGCAGAGAGGAAAAATGTAAAAAGAATTAAGAGAAATGAGGACACCCTCAAAGATCTGTGGGACAATATCAAACACCCCAACTTCCAATCATAGGAGTCCCAGAAAAAGAAGAAAAAAAGAAAGGCTATGAGAAAATAATTGAGCAGATAATAGTTGAAAATGTACCTAAAATGGGGAAAGAAATAGCCATCCATGTCCAACAAATCCAGAGAGTCCCAAACAGGATAAACCCAAGGTGAAACACACGAAGACACATATTAATCAAATTAATGAAGATCAAACACAAAGAACAAATGTTAAAAAAAGTAGCAAGGGAAAAACAACAAATAACACACAATGGGATTCCCATAAGGATAACAGCTTATTATTCAATAGAAACTATTCAGGCCAGAAGGGAGTGGCAGGACATACTTAAACTGATGAAGGAGAAAAAGCTACAACCCTGATTACTGTACCCAGCAAGGATCTTATTCAAATACGAAGGAGAAATCAAAAGCTTTACCGAGAAGCAAAGGCTGAGAGAATTCAGCACCACCAAGCCAGTTCTTCAACAAATGCAAAAGGATCTTCTCTAGACAGGAAACACAGAAAAGGTGTACAAACTCGAACCCAAAACAACAAAGTAAATGGCAATGGGACCATACTTATCAATAATTACCTTAAATGTAAATGGGTTGAATGCCCCAACCAAAGACAAAGACTGGCTGAATGGATATAAAAACAAGACTCCTATATATGCTGTCTACAAGAGACCCTCCTCAAAGAAAGGGACACATACAGACTGAAAATGAAGGGCTGGAAAATGATATTTCATGCAAATGGAGACCAAAAGAAAGCAGGAGTAGCAATACTCATATAAGGTAAAATAGACTTTGAAATCGGAGAATGCGATGGAACCCCACTCCAGTACTCTTGCCTGGAAAATCCCATGGATGGAGGAGCCTGGTGGGCTGCAGTCCATGGGATCATGAAGAGTTGGGCATGACTAAGCGACTTCTCTCACTTTTCACTTTCATGCATTGGAGAAGGAAATGGCAGCCCACTCCAGTGTTCTTGTCTGGAGAATCCCAGGGATGGGGGAGCCTGGTGGGCTGTCGTCTATGGGGTCGCATGGAGTCGGACATGCCTGAAGCGTGAAAAGCAGCTAAAGTGCTGCTAAGTAGCAGCAGCAGACTTTGAAATAAAGGCTGTGAAAAGAGATGAAGAAGGGCACTATATAATGATCAAAGGATCAATCCCAAAAGAAGATATAACAATTATAAAATATATACACTCAACATAGGAACACAACAATATATAAGGCAAATGCTAACAAATATGAAAGAAATAGAGGAAAGCAATAGAATGGGAAAGATTAGAGATATCTTTAAGAAAATTAGAGAAAAGGGAATATTTCATGCAAAGATAAGGACAATAAAGGACAGTAATGTTATAGACCTAAAAGAAGCAGAATATTAAAAAGAGGTGGCAAGAATACACAGAAGGACTGTATGAAAACGATGTTCAAGAACCAGATAATCATGATGGTGTGATCACTCACCGAGAGCCAGACATCCTGGAATGTGAAGTCAAGTGGGCCTTAGAAAGTGTCACTATGAACAAAGCTAGTGGAGGTGATGGAATTCCAATTGAGCTATTTCAAATCCTGAGAGATGATGCTGTGAAAGTGCTGTACTCAGTATGCCAGCAAATTTGGAAAACTCAGCAGTGGCCACAGGACTGGAAAAGGTCAGTTTTCATTCCAATCCCAAAGAAAGGCAAGGCCAAAGAGTGCTCAAGCTACTGCACAATTGTACTCATCTCACATGCTAGTAAACGAATGCTCAAAATTCTCCAAGCCAGGCTTCAGCAATACGTGAACCATGAACTTCCAGATGTTCAAGCTGGTTTTAGAAAAGGCAGAGGAACCAGAGATCAAATTGCCAACATCTGCTGGATCATTGAAAAAGCAAGAGAGTTCCCGAAAAACATGTATTTCTGCTTTATTGACTATGCCAAAGCTTTTAATGGTGTGGGTCACAATAACTGTGGAAAATTCTGAAAGAGATGGGAATACAAGACCACCTGACCTGCCTCTTGAGAAACATATATGCAGGTCAGGAAGCAACAGTTAGAACTGGACATGGAACAACAGACTGGTTCCAAATAGGAAAAGGAGTATGTCAAGGCTGTATATTGTCACCCTGCTTATTTAACTTCTATGCAGAGTACATCATGAGATACACTGGGCTGGAAGAAGCAGAAGCTGGAATCAAGATAAGATTGTTGGGAGAAATGTCAGTAACCTCAGATATGCAGATGACACCACTCTTATGGCGGAAAGTGAAGAGGAACTAAAGAGTTTCTTGATGAACGTTAAAGAGGAGAGTGAAAAAGTTGGCTTAAGGCTCAACGTTCAGAAATGTAAGATCGTGTCATCTGGTCCTATCACTTCATGGCAAGTAGATGGGGATACAGTGGAGACAGTGGCTGACTTTATTATTATTATTTTTTTTTTTTGCTCCAAAATCACTGCAGATGGTGACTGCAGCCATTAAATTAAAAGATGCTTACTCCTTGGAAGGAAAGTTATGACCAACCTAGACAGCATATTACAAAGCAGATACATTAGTTTGTCAACAAAGTCCGTCTATTAAAGGCTATGGTTTTTCCAGTGGCCATGAATGGATGTGAGGGTTGGACTATAAAGAAAGTTGAGGGCTGTAGAATTGATGCTTTTGAACTATGGTGTTGGGGAAGACTCTTCAGAGTCCCTTGGACTGCAAGGAGATCCAACCAGTCTATCCTAATGGAGATCAGTCCTGGGTGTTCATTGGAAGGACTCACTTTGAAGCTGAAACTCTAATACTTTGGCCACTAGCAAAGGACTAGCTCATTGAAAAGACCCTGATTTTGGGAAAGATTGAGGGCAGTAGGAAAACCTGGCTACAGATTATGAGATGTTTGGTTTGCATCACTGACTCAATGAACATGAGTTTGGGTAAACTCTGCTAGTTGGTGATGGACAGGGAAGCCTGGTGTGCTTCAGTTCATGGGATCACAAAGAGTCGGACACCTCTGAGCAACTGAACAAAACTGAACTTAACAAGTATGAAGGGGGAAATTAAGAGTAATACAATAATAGTGGAAGACTTTAATACCCCTCTCACACCTATGGATAAATTAGCTAAACAGAAAAATAGCAAGGAAACACAAAGTTTAAATGATACAATGGACCAGTTAGACATAATTAATATCTATAGGATATTTCCCCCCAAAGCAATAAATTTCACCTTTTCCTCAAGTGCACACAGAATGTTCTCCAGGATAGATCACATAAATCTATGGCCCATAAATCTAGCCTGGCTAAATTCAAAAAAATTGAAATCATTCCAAGCATCTTTTCTGATCACAATGCAGTAGGATTAGATGTCAACTACAGAGAAAAAAAAAAATTGAAAATACAAACATATGGAGGCCAAACAACATGCTTCTGAATAACCAACAAATCACACATGAAATTAAAAAAAAATCAAAATATTCATAGAAACTAATGAAAACGAAAACACAACAACCCCAAACCTATGGGATTCAATAAAGGCAGTGCTAACGGGAAGGTTCATAGCAGTTCAAGCTTACCTCAAGATACAAGACAAAAATCAAATAAGTAACCTAACTCTACACCTAAAGCAAGTAGAAAAAGAAGAAATTAAGGACTCTAGAGTTAGTAGAAGGAAAGAAATCATAAAAATTAGGGCAGAAATAAATGAAAAAGAAACAAAGGAGAACATAGCAAAAATGAACAAAGCTAAAAGCTGGTTCTTTGAGAAGATAAACAAAATAGACAAAGCATTAGTCAGACTCATCAAGAAAAAATGGGAGAAGAATCAAATCAACAAAATTGGAAATGAAATTGGAGAAATCACAACACACAACACAGAAATACAAAGGATCATAAGAGACTACTACCAGCAACTATATGCCAATAAATCGGACAACTTGTAACAAATGGACACATCCTTAGAAAAGTATAACTTTCCGAAACAGGAAGAAATTGAAAATCTTAACAGACCCATCACAAGCACAGAAATCAAAACTGTAATCAGAAATCTTCCAGCAAACAAAAGCCCAGGACCAGATGGCTTCACAGCTGAATTCTATGAAAAATTTAGGGAAGAGTTAATACCTATCCTACTTAAATTCTTCCAGAAAATTAAAGAATAAGGTAAACTTCCAAATTCATTCTATGAGTCTACCATTAGCCTAATACCAAAACCAAAGAAACCACAAAAAAAAAAAAAGAAAGAAAGAAAGAAAACTACAGGCCAATATCACTGATGAACATAGATGTACATAGAATCCTTCACAAAATTCTAGGAAACAGAATCAAACAACATATTAAAAATATTAATCATTACCAAGTGGGCTTTATCCCAGGAATGCAAGGATTCTTCAACATTTGCAAAACAATCTGTGTGATACACCACATTAAAAAATCTCAATAGATGCATAGAAAACCTTTGACAAAATTCAACATCCATTTATGATAAAAAACCCTCCAGAAATCAGGCATAGAAGAAACATATCTCAACATAAGAAAAGCCGTATATGATAAACCCACAGCAAACATTATCCTCAATGGTGAAAAATTGAAAGTGTTTCCCCTAAAATCAGGAAGAAGACAAGGGTACCCAGTCTCACCACTACTATTAAGCATAGTTTTGGAAGTTTTAGGCACAGCCATCAGAGAAGAAAACGAAATAAAATGAATCCAGATTGGAAAAGAAGAATTAAAACTCTCACTGTTTGCAGACGACATGATCCTTTACATAAAAAAAACAAAACAAAACCCTAAAGACTACACAAGAAAATTACTAGAGCTAATCAATAAATATAGTAATGTTTCAGGATATAAAATTAATACAGAAATCCCTTGCATTTCTATACAGTAACAATGAGAAAACAGAAAAAGAAAGTAAGGGAAAAATCCCATTCACCATTGCAACGAAAAGAATAAAATACTTAGGAATAAATCTACCTAAAGAAACAAAAGTTCTATCTATAGAAAACTATAAAACACTGAAGAAAGAAATCAAAGTTGACACAAATAGATGGATAAATACACCATGTTCATGGATTAGAAGAAACAATATAGTGAAAATGAGAACACCACCCAAAGCAATCTATAGATTCAATGCAATCCCTATCAAGCTACCAATTGTATTTTTCAGAGAACTAGGACAAATAATTTCACAGTTTGTACCGAAATACAAAAAAACATTGAATAGCCAAAGTAATATTGAGAAAGAAGAATGGAACTGGAGGAATCAACCTGCCTGACTTCAGACTATTCTACAAAGCTACAGTCATGAAGACAGTATGGTACTGGCACAAAGACAGAAATGTAGATCAATGGAAGAAAATAGAAAGCCCAGAGATAAATCCATGCACCTATGGACACCTTATCTTTGACAAAGGAGGCAAGAATATACAATGGAGAAAAGACAATCTCTTTAACAAATGTGCTGGGAAAACTGGTCAACCACTTGTAAAAGAATGAAACTAGACCTTCTAACACCATACACAAAAATAAACTCAAAATGGATTAAATATCTAAACATAAGACCAGAAACTATAAAACTCCTAGAGAAAAACATAGGCAAAACACTCTCCAACATAAACCACAGCAGGATCCTCTATGACCCACCTCCCAGAATATTGAAAATAAAAGCAAAAATAAACAAATGGGACCTAATTAAACATAAAAGCTTTGCACAACAAAGGAAACTATAGCAGTGTGAAAATACAGCCTTCAGGGTGGCAGAAAATAATAGCAAATGAAACAATTGACAAGGAATTTATCTCAAAAATATACAAGCAGTTTCTGCAGCTCAATTCCAGATAAATAGATGACCCAATCAAAAAAAATGGGCCAAAGAACTAAACAGATATTTCGCCAAAGAAGACTTACAGATGGCTAACAAACACAAGAAAGATGTTCAACAGCACTCATTATCAGAGAAATGCAAATCAAAACCACAATGAGGTACCATCTCATGCCAGTCAGAATGGATGCTATCAAAAAGTCTATAAACAATAAATGCTGGAGAGGGTGCAGAGAAAAGGGAACCCTCTCACACTGTTGGTGGGAATGCAAACTAGTACAGCTCCCATGGAGAACAATGTGGAGTCCTTAAAAAGCTGGAAATAGAACTCACATATGACCCAGAAATCCCACTGCTGGGCATATATAAAACCAGAATTGAAAGAGACACATGTACCCCAACGTTCATCGCAGCACAGTTTACCAGGGCATGGAAGTAACCTAGATGTCCATTGCCAGACGAATGAATAAGAAAGCTGTGATACATATACACAATGGAATATTCCTCAGCCATTAAAAAGAATGAATTTGAATTAGTTCTAGTGAGGTGGATGAAACTGGAGCCTATTATACAAAGTGAAGTAAGTCAGAAAGAAAAACACCAGTAGAGTATAATAACACATATATATATATCGAATTTAGAAAGATGGTAACAATGATCCTTTATGCAAGACAGCCAAAGAGACACAGATGTATAGAACAGTCTTTCAGACTTTGTGGGAGAAGTAAACAGTGGGATGATTTGACAGAATAGCATTGAAACATGTATATTATCAAATGTGAAACAGATCACCAGCCCAGGTTCAATGCATGATTCAGGGTGCTCAGGGCTGGTGCACTGGGATGAGCCAGAGGGATGGGATGGGGAGGGAGGCAGAAGAAGGGTTCAGGATGGGGAACACATGTATACCTGTGGCTGTTTTTGTCAATGTATGGCAAAAAACAACTAAAATATTGTAAAGTAATTAGCCTCCAATTAAAATAAATCAATTAAAAAAAAGCAGAGAAATCACTTTGCCAACTAAGGTCTGTGTAGTCAAATCTATGGTTTTTCCAGTAGTCATGTACCGTTGACAGATTTGAGAGTAAGACCCTAAAGAAGGCTGAGAACCGAAGAATTGATGCTTTTGAATTGTGCTGGAGAAGGCTCTTGAGAGCCCCTTGGACTGCAGGAAGATCAAACCTGAATTATAAGACTAATACTGAAGCTGAAGCTATGATATTTTGACCACTGATATGAAGATCCAACTCACTGGAAAGGCCCTGATGTTTGGAAAGATTAATGGCAAAAAGGAGAAGGGGGCAGCAGAGAATGAAATGGTTAGATAGCATCACTGACTCAATGTACATAAATCTGAGCAAATTCCAGAAGCTAGTGGAGGACAGATGTGCCTGGTGTGCTGTAGTCTATGAGGTATCAAAGAGGTAGACAAGATTTAGCTACTGAATAACAACAAAAATAGTAAATTATTAGTTTATATATGTTTTATTTTTATTTTCCAGACCTATATTATCAAGAAAAATTTAAACATTTGATTCCTCATCTTTTCCCCTAAATTAAAGTCTTTGGTCATATTTATGCTAAGTGCTGAGAAAACTCTTTTCTTGTGAACCTGATTGACTTCTCAAGTCAGGCTACCAAGTTTCCTTGGAAAACTTCACTATAAACCACATTTATGCTTTTGTAAATTTAGGATGACAGTTTCTTCTAGGCCATCCTGTCACTTAGAGACCTTTATTTGGCAAGTCACTTGTCTCCCTCATTGTCTAATCATATCTCTATTTTTCAAATCCACACATTCTCTCTTTACTCTTAGCTAATGAGCATAATTTCTCTGCACTTAAAATAGACTATATAGAATCTTCCAAAATTTCACTATCACCTGAAAACTCATCTTTAAGTACCATCTTCTTCCTTGATACAAGAAGAAGTGTCTCTTATGCAAGATAATCCTTTCTTTTACTCTTTGGACCTAATGCCTTCCTAAGTTTTGTGGTAATCAGGCCTCCTGAGTCAGGATACTTATGGTATAAATTCTACCTCATGCTGCTTCTTTTCAGGTTACCTTATCCTCAGCTTGTCCTTCAGTTGTCCTCAGCTTGTGTCTCAATGGTTTCTCCAGTCTTTGCTTCATGCTCTCCTGCTTTGTCCTTAATTTTCTCCTTGAGCAACTTCACCCATATCTTTATCTTCAATTACCACCTATAGATACATATCTCTCTTACATTTCTCTAGCCATTCTCTTCATCTATATATTAAAATTGCCTTTTATATTTCCATACCTGGATGATTTGCATGCACCTCAACCTGTCCAAAACTGATTCACCTTCTCTCTAAAATCTACTTTTCTGATTCCTACTGTAATGAATGGCATCATCATCTGCATGTTTGCCCAGTTAGCAACAAATAAATGATTTTATCTCTTTCCTCTCATTTTCCACATCTAAATAACCTGCTCTGCAGTTTCTACATCCTAAATTTGAATATGATTTTTATATCCATCCCCTTTATTCACTTACAACAGGCACTGCCATCTCTCACTTAACTTTCTTCAACATACTCATCACTAACCTATGGTCTCAAGTATTTTTTTCCCTCATTCTGCTACTGACTCCTAATACATCCAGAGATGTCTATACTTAAACACAATATGTGACCTTCACTTTTAAAACACTATAATTGTCTTTTTAGCCTTCAGATGCAAACATGACATTGCTGACAATGGTCTGTGTAGCCCTGCTTCTTTTTATCACATAGATTCAGATTCACCATTGTTTTCTCTACACACTATTCCCAGATACACCTAACTGTAATTTAAGTTCTTAGGTTTATCTTACTGTCATTTGTTTTGGGGATTTATAATACACCTTGTTTGTCCCTCAGTCATGTCCAACTCTTTGCAACCCCATGGACTGTAGTTCACCTGGCTCTTCTGTCCACGGAATTCTCCAGAATACTGGAGTGGGTTGCCATTCTCTTCTCCAGGGATCCTTCCCAACTCAGCCTCCTATTATGCAGGCAAACTCTACCATCTGAACTATCAGGGAAGCCACAAGTGTTGGCCTGTTGCCTTGGCTGAGAATCAAACCCTGTTCAACTGCTTGGAAGGCATCTATGATCACCACTATACCACCAATGTGACACTTAATATCAACCTAAAATATTTCTATCCCTCCTTTTCAACAATCCTTGATCATATCTGGACGTGTTTACCTCATGATATTAGGGTAGATGTGGGTTACATTCTCTTGTTCTATGTCTCTCTAATACTTAGTATATCCTCTACCCATTTTTATACTTGTTTTGCTAGAAGAATTATCTGTTTAACTGACAATATTGTAATCTCCTTGAGAGCAGGAGCAATGCCTGTTTTATGCATCATGTTTATCTTTACACACTGACAGAAAGGAGACACTCAATAATTATAAATAGGATGAGTTAACTGATTTATTTATTCAGCTAGTGTACATAAAACATATTAATCCTAAGGAGATATTTAACTCTACTAAATATTCAAATAACTTTCTGAAATAATTTATTTCAGAAAAACAAATTTATTGTATGGTTTTATAGTACAGAATCAAAATTAGAAAGAAAAACTTATGAAGAAAATTAATTCACTTGAATTCATTGAAGTACTTTCTTCATGGTCAAATGTGTCTCAAAATAGAATGTTTGAATTCAGGGGAGAGTAACCCCCCAAATTAAAGGATGGATTATGACAGTGGAGGAACAGTGTAGAAGCAATTCATTTTTGTATTCAGTTTCACCAAGATTTCACAAAATTATGCTGCATTGTGAATGGTATGGAGATGCAAGAAAGGTATAGAGTGATTTATATAACATTATTCCAAATCTTCATTTGGTTTTGAGAAATGCAACAGTATGATCTTAATATATATGTTTAAAGAAAAACTGTCAGATTATCTGTTGGTTTGCATTAATAGTGGTGCCCCAAAATTTCAGACTATGATGGAACTACTGGGAATATAAACAGTTATACAATTAAGTCTGTATTGAGATATCACCCAAACATCCACAACTGAATTGTGATCTCTATGCTCTGGAGATTATTTTTGATGAAAGTGTTTCAGGTTTTCCAACGCAATGGAGAATATATACTCAAGGCAGGATAAAATTCATAGGTTGTGGCCAAAGCAGTCACACAGCAGTGTAGGCTGAGGGGGTTTCATGCTTAGGATTGGAATGCTGTTTGGTTGTTGTCTTGAAATTTTAGTGATTTATCTTTGAGTTTGTGTTTTGTATCTTAAATCTAATAGAACAGAGGAGCATGTGTTAGGCACTCAGAGCCTCAGCTTTTGTGTAGTCCTAGCTCTTACTGTCCTCTTCTTGACCCAGCTCTGTGACTACTACTGCACTCCACCAGGAACAGTGACCAGGTAGTATGGGGTGGACACAGTCTGATGCCACCCTCTGTCCCTCTGTGAAGATATGGTCTTCTGGAGGCATTGGGGATCAGGTGCGATACCAGTGGTAGTGGCTATCCCATCCTAGGCTGACGGGGCCATGATGCATGGACCTCTCACCCATTCAGGATGCAAGTACTAATAGTCTCAAGCAGGGAGGTTGCAATGTTTGAGGTCAGCTCTTCATCATGGGTTGGAATAGTAGACTTTTGGGGAGGGAATATTAACTTCCTGCCCCCAGCCTGGGTCCAAAATTTTCATTTAGCACTAGGCCTGCAAATAGGGCAGACACACTGTCTAGAAGCCAAGAACATATTCATTTAAAAAGTAGCTTCTAAGTCAATGGGGGCAGGTTAATGATATGCGAGATGTGATTAGATATCCAAATGCTACCTTTTGGGTATAATGAAACACAGTTTCAAATTAACAAGTTTGGAAAGACAAATGGGGAGTCTAAATATGTTATAATAATGATAGACTCTGTGAGGAAATAAAGAATGAGAAATATGGGCTATTTTCATGCTTGAATTTGACAAGATAATAAATATATAAAATATATCTGTTTTTATCAGTCTTTTAGCCAAAGACCCTGGAGACATTTGTGGTACTTTTATACTGTGATCCTAGGCTGTTTCTCTGGCTTGTATTTCTTAGCGATGTTATTTCACAGGAACAGTGTCTTAATTGCACCTGTGGTGTTTGCTATTTCATATTTCTAGAAGGTTATTCAGTTACATAAAGTAATTTCCCAGGTGGCGAAACTGATAAACTTTAGGTTCTTGAGCTTGTTTCTAAAATTTCATTTAAAAAATAACCTTTAGTTGTCTTTGCTGTAAATTATTTTTGCTTATGAGAACCCAACCATTTCCTCTCTGTTGCTCCCATCCTCATCTGTGAGGCTGAAAAACCTTGGGCTGTCTCTTATGAATACAAATAAACCAGAATTTGTCTGGATAAGGTGCATTCCTGTAACTTTCTGTGAAATACTAACTGATTAAATTTCAAGTGCCCAACCACTTTTTCAGTCCATTACCTCTTGGGAATAATTTGTGGAAATTAAATGATACATTAACTTATAGGTCAAAGTCAAATGTGCCACCCAGGCAGGATTTTTGCTCCAGTTTGCCATTCTGTTAAAAAAAAAAAAAAAAAAAAAAAACTCTCTTCTTACACTTCAGAAGTTTGAGTCCAACTCCCATCTGTGGACACAACATTATAGCCTCCAAGGTAATAAGTTCTCCCAGACAGAGAGGCATGTGCTCTCATTTCTCAGAAAAATGCACTGTTATGAATGCTACATGTTATAAATAGTGGCTTTCCTACGAACTGACAGATTGCAAAGCTTTTGTACAAATTAGAGCCAAGTAGCCAGGCTTAGGAAATTTTAATGCACATAGATATTGTTTATCTTATAATTTTATTGCTGTGATGTTTTCCAAGACAATATCTATAGAGCTATGGAAATGTGAAGTGTAAAAGCAAACACAGGTTAGCCAAGACTCCCAACAAATTTAGCACTAAAAAAAGTATCTTTGTATTTAAAAGTAGACTAAGTGTGCAGTATGGATATAATCAAGTATATAGTAATGTAGTAGTGTAGTGAAGTCACTCAGTCATGTCTGATTACTTGCGACCCCATGGACTGTAACATACGAGACTCCTCCATACATAGGATTTTCCAGGCAAGAATACTGGAGTGGGTTGCCATTTCTTTCTCCAGGGGATCTTCCTCACCCAAGGATCGAACCCAGGTCTCCCGCATTGTAGGCAGACACTTTTACTGTCTGAGCCACCAGAGAAGTCACATACATAAACACGTTTAAAAATAATGATAAAGTCATAGAAAGGGATGCTTGAATACTCATAAGAATAAACAAATAGCAGAGTAATATTATATCAACTTCTAATTCCAGAGCTGTATTCTCTTCAATGTAGATAACAGCATTTTCCTAAATGACATTTTTTTGCTTCAACACTGATATACACTTGGTAGCTTCTACTAGTGTAGGATGACTCTCACAGACATTCTTCAAACACGTGGTGATTCCAACATCTGAAAAATTTCACTCTGTGCGATTTTAGGCTTTTGGAGTCTTCTCTTGCAGAATGATGGGATTCTCATGTCATTTTGATGTTCAGGTGTGCACTTTCTTTGCTGGTTAAACCCCTTTGTATTTTCCAGGTCTTGCCTTTCTTCCTCAAAGTCACCTCAAATCTTTAACTTGCTAATATCCTACACTCCACACTTTATTAATTTACATGCATCTATTTAGCTACTGTAATTTGAATAGATTTTTCAGGAGGAAGAGGGTGAGTTATATCATGCACATTTGATTCCCTGAATGAAATCCCCTCCGTTCAGTTCTGAGCTTGGTTGAAGTTTAGTGAACAGTTTTCTAAAGTGCAAATCCAGGCTATGAGCATCGTAACTCATGGACAATCATTTCTGCATATGAATCACCTCCAATCTTCCATGAAACATGCTCAGCACATTGCAGAAAACAATTCAGAAAATGGAAGAGGCAAAACTTTGAATACAACTATTTGTAGATAAATGTGTCAGTCTTATTTCCTTCACAATCATAATTCTAAGAAGCATAATGTCTAGTATAATTAATTCTGTCACCATATGATCCATATTGTCAGATCATCTACATCTATTGCATCACTGAGGTGCCCTAAAGCCACACTTATTGTTTCTGGTGATTGCCAGAAGGCAGAGGAGAAATAAACCTCAGCCTGGCTCATAGATGGATCAGTTCAATAAATGTCAGGTGATCTGATGATATGCCTACCTGTACTAATGCTTAATAAGAAGGTAAGATGTAAATGTCAGTGGTGAGGGGGAAAACTCAAAACAGGTAAAAGGATGAATGGTATATAGCAGTCACCTTCTTTGTGTGGAGTAACAAATAGAATGAAATAAGTGTACACATGGACTTCTGGTCTGTGGCAATAGTCTGGCTGTTTACTCAGGGTCCTGGAATGAGCAAAATTAATGATAGTCTGAGATAAAATGAAGAAGCCTGTGGACAGACCTGGAAGGTACATACATGGAACTTGGTTGTTAAGTGTCATGTCGATGCCCATAGGAAAATACTGCTGAGAAGGAGTTCAACCACTAAATGGTCATCCTGTCCAGAGAATATTAAACTCTGTCTTTGGCTACCCCAGAGCTTGCAAATGGACTTATAAATGGAGTGGCCATAGTTAAAGAGATGACACACAAGCCCTGAAAAAACTTTCTCTTTCTAAGGCTGATTTATTCATTATTAAGAATTGACCCCTGCCGGGGTCCAGCCCCGGTGGATCCAGGGAATTCGAAGTGGGGACGGCGTCGGCGAGGATCAGGAAACAACTGCTTAATTAAACTTTAATTAAAGATATAAAGAGTAATAGAATGAGGATAGCTCAGTGAGGAAATTCAGTGGAGAAAAGAGGCTGAATAATTCAGCCGGAAGTTAAGAGAAAGAGCGACATGGTGAGACCAAGTTTTGGTGAACAAGGCCCGCACTTTATTTTCCAAAGTAGTTTTTATACCTTAAGTTATGCATAGAGGATAATGGGGGAAGGGGTACAGTCATGCAGCAAGCCAGGCTTTCTTCCTGCAAACTTATCATATGCAAAAGCTTAGGTGATTTGCATCATCTTCTGGCCCGGAGGCCTGTTTCTCTAAAGGTGATTATTCTAAAGTCAGGCTCCAGCCTCCAAAAAGCATTAGATAAAAGTTGCATTCCTACAGAGCAAAGGTGTGGTGGGCTATAACAAGAAAAAGAATTAACTCAAGGGTCCCAGGTTACAAACATTAAAGCTACTACTTACACCAATTATATTAATCAATACACTGCCAGGGACACAGCAGATAAGGGATATGGAAACTTAGCAGCAAACATTGGCCCAACAAGTGAAAATCCCTTCACCAATACAACTTCTAATCAATCTTTTAACTGTTCAAAGGAATCTGTATTTAGACAGTTTAGAACATATCATGCCTCTCACAGTTGGGAGGCTCTGAGCAATCACATGTGGCCGGAAAAACCTATTCAGGCAGGCTAGAGGATTTCCAAAGGAGTTTGTAGATTGAAACACTGTCACACCCAGGAATTATTAACTGGAGCTGTAAGCTAACTCTTTTTTCAGAGAGGTATTGGGGGACAGCCCCCCATAAAGTCAGAGGTGTAGGTGAAAGCACAAAGCAGAAAGTAGGCAGACTCTGGTTATGGGGGTAGATGCTCGAGAATTTCCAGGGGGACTCCTGAGGCTCGATCCGCCTTTGTGTATGCTGAGCCTCCTTCCTCATGACCTTTGTCATGGGCGGAGTTCCTCATGCTGGCTCCTGGCAGTGATAGAATTTCAGTTGAGCTATTCCAGATCCTGAAAGATGATGCTGTGGAAAGTGCTGTACTCAATATGCAATATGCAATATGCACTCAATATGCAATATGCCGGCTCCCGGCAGACCCCTGAGGAAACTAGTAGTAGATTGGAATCTTGCAACTCTGGATTTGTATACAGTGTACTTCATATCTGTTCCATAAGTGTAAGTTAGGTTTTATTTGTGATTTTTCTCTGATTTTTACCTTTATCTGTAGGTCTTAGGAAAGTTTGATATAATATTTTACACAATACTGCTTCAGTCCAAGAGATACTCTTTATGCTGAAGGAGATTCAGTGCTGCTTGTATGACCATGGCAGCCACTGGCCCCCTCCATGGATAGGATCCAGTGGAAGCAGGTAACCTAAGGGAACATCTATAAAAAATCTATAAAAAGCCCAGCTAAGGTACCACCACACCCTTCATGTTGAGGTAATGCTTTCAGAAGATGGTATCTGCATTGAACCAATATCCTAAATATGCTTTTATGATTCTCAAAAGTAAGAATACATGGCAACTAAGGATGAAGAAGTGGAAGTCAAGGTGACCAGTTTCAATATAATCCCAGGAATTAATTTGTATACATTTTTTTGCCCCCTGCCCCACTCCCGCCATAGCTTTAATTTCTGTTGTACTTGCTTCCAGGGGAGGAAATGTAGAAAAGGGTAATCAAGAAATTTTCCACTGAATCTGAAGTTATAACATCTATGTAGGTAATCAGGTCTTATCCTGATAGTGAAATTGTAAGCAAATGATAATAATTAGTTGAGTTCAGTAAAGCCTTAACTTGATGATGGTTGCAATTAACTCTGATTACTATGTGGAACCAGAGTTTCTGCTACTTAGTATGGTCTGAGAGAAGTATGTTCAGAATACAGGGCATTCACTTGGGCATTTCTTGTGATTCCAAATCTGACAATCATTGTGAAGGTAATCTTTCTCAACTATGGTTTGATGAGAACAAGGTAACCAAAGATTTTATTATTTATGAAGAAACACCAGTTTCACCCCACTAAAAATATAGATCAGTTGAAAAGTTGAGTGAATTTTAATGAGTGAGATGATAGACTTCACTATAGCTTGGGCCTTTTTAAGCAATATAAATTAGATAATCTCAATAAATCTCCCAACATTTAAAAAGAGATCAGTGAATCACTATCTCAAATAGAAAGTGATATTGTGAACATAAATAATACAGATATGAGCCCTGTAAGTATGGACTGACCTACAGATGTTTGGTTTCTTGTATATGATGTTGCTCTGGTCCAGCTCTGATTTCAACTGCAGCTATGGTACACCATTTCTGGGACGTTTGCTGTTCTTCAGTCACTCAGTCTTGTCCAACTCTTTTTAACCCCATGTACTGCAGCATGCCAGGCTTCCTGTCCTTCACCATACCCTGGAGCTTGGTAAAACTCCTTCCATTGAGCCAGTGATGCCATCTCATCTTCTCTTGTTCCCTTCTCCTCCTGCCATCAAACATACCCAGTATCTAGGTATATTCTAATGAGTTGGCTCTTTGCATCAGGTGCCCAAAGTATTGGAGCTTCAGCCTCAGTCTTTCCAATGAATAGTCAGGGTTTATTTCCTTGAGGATTGACTGGTTTGATCTCCTTGCAGTCCAATCGACTCTCAAGAGCCTTCTCCAACACCACAGTTCAAAAGCAACAATTCTTTGGTGCTCAAACGTTATGATCCAACTGTCACATCCATGTGTAACTATTGGAAAAACTATAGCTTAGACTATACAGACCTTTTTTGGCAAAGTAATGCCACTGCTTTTTACAATGCTGTCTAAGTTTGTTATAGCTTTACTTCCAAGGAGCAAGTGTCTTTTAATTTCATGTCTACAGTCACCATCTGCAGTGATTTTATAGCTCAAAAATAAATAAATAAATAAATAAAGTCTGACAGTTTCCCCATCTACTTGCCATGAAGTGATGGGACCAGATGCCATAATCTTCATTTTTTGAATGTTGAATTTTAAAGCAGCTTTTTCACTCTCTTCTTTCACCTTCATCAAGAGGTTTTTTAGTTCCCCTTTGCTTTTTGCCATAATGGTGGTGTCATCTGCATATATGAGGTTATTGATATTTCTCCCAGAAATTTTGAGTCTGGTTTGTTCTTCATCCAGTCTGTCACTTCACATGATGTACACTGAATAGAAGTTAAATAAGCAGAGTGACAATATAGAGCCTTAAGTTAACCTTCTCCCAATTTGGAATCAGTCTGTTGTTCCATGCCTGGTTCTAACTGTTGCTTCTAGACCTGCATACAGGTTTTATAGGAGGCAGGTAAGGCAGTCTGGTATTCCCATATCTTTAAGAATTTTCCACAGTTTGTTGTGATCCACACAGTAAAAGACTTTAGCATAGTCAATGAAACAAAATTAGATGTTTTTCTGGAATTCTCTTGTTTTTATTATGATCCAGTGGATGTTGAAAATTGATCTGTGGTTCCTCTGCCTTTTCTAAATGCAGCTTGAACATCTGAAAGTTTATGGTTCATGTACTGCTGAAGCATAGTATGAAGAATTGTGAGCATTACTTTGCTTGCATGTGAAATGTGGTAGTTTGCACATTCTTTGGCATTTCCTTTCTTTGGGATTGGAATGAAAACTGAATTTTCCAGTCCTATGGCCACTGCTGAGTTTTCCAAATTTGCTGGGATATTGAGTGCAGCACTTTCACACCATCATCTATTAGGATTTGAAATAGCTCAACTGGAATTCCATCGCCTCCACTAGCTTTGTTCATAGTGATGCTTCCTAAGGTCATTTGACTTTGCACTCCAAGAAGTATTGCTCTAGGTGAGTGATCACACCATCATGATTATCTGGGTCACTAAGATCTTTTTTTTTTTTTTGTATAGTTCTTTTGTGTACTCTTGCCACCTCTTCTTAATATCTTCTGTTTCTGTTAGGGCCATACCATTTCTTTCCTTTATTGTGCCCATAAATGTTGCATGAAATGCATGAAATGTTGGTATTTCCAATTTTCTTGAAGAGATCTCTAGTCTTTCCCATTGTATTGTTTTCCTTTGTTTCTTTGCATTGTTCATTTAGGAAGGCTTTCTTATCTCTCCTTTCTATTAATTGGAACTTTGCATTCAAATGGGTATATCTTTCCTTTTCTCCTTTGCTTTTCTCTTCTCTGCTTTTCTCAGCTATTTGTAAGGCCTCCTCAAACACCATTTTGTCTTTTTGAATTTCTTTTTAATGGGGATGGTCTTGATCACTGCCACTTGTAAAATGTCATGAATTTCCATCCACAGTTCTTCAGCCACTCTGCCTATCATATCTAATCCCTTGCCTTTATTTGTCACTTTCACTGTATAATCGTAAAGGATTTGATTTTTGCCACTCCTGAAAAGTCTAGTGGTTTTCCCTACTTTTTCTTCAGTTTAAGTCTGAATTTGGCAATAAGGAGTTCATAATCTGGGCCACAGTCAGGTCCCAGTCTTGTTTTTGCTGACTGTATAGAGCTTCTCCATCTTTGGCTTCAAAGAATATAATCAATCTGATTTCGATATTGACCATCTGGCAATGTCTATGTGTAGAATCGTCTCTTGTGTTTTTATTTATTAATTATTATTATTATTATTTTAATTTTATTTTTTAACTTTACAATATTGTATTGGTTTTGCCATATATCAACATGAATCTGCCACAGGTATACACGTGTTCCCCATCTTGAACCCTCCTCCCTCCTCCTGCCCTGTACCATCCCTCCGGGTCATCCCAGTGCACCAGCCCCAAGCATCCAGTATCGTGCATTGAACCTGGACTGGCGACTCATTTCATATATGATATTATACATGTTTCAATGTCATTCTCCGAAATCATCCCACACTCTCCCTCTCCCACAGAGTTCAAAAGACTGTTCTATACATCAGTGTCTCTTTTGTTGTCTCGTATACAGGATTATTGTTATCATCTTTCTAAATTCCATATATATGCGCTAGTATACTGTATTGGTGTTTTTCTTTCTGGCTTACTTCATTCTGTATAATAGGCTCCAGTGTCATCCACCTCATTAGAACTGATTCAAATGTATTCTTTTTAATGGCTGAGTAATACTCCATTGTGTATATGTACCACAGCTTTCTTGTCCATTCCTCTGCTGATGAATATCTAGGTTGCTTCCATGTCCTGGCTATTATAGACAGTGCTGCGATGAACATTGGGGTACACGTGTCTCTTTGGGTGTTTGCTATGACCAGTGCTTTCTCTTGGCAAAACTCTGTTAGTCTTTGTCCCTCTTCATTTTGCAATCCAATGCCAAACTTTCCTGTTATTCCAGGTAACATTTTGGGAAGTTGGATTCATGCTAACAGCCTTCTGTTCAAGAGTATATTATGCATTTTATTTCCTTTTCTGCCCTAGAGTTTTCTCTGAAGACCTAGTAAGTCAGTTATTCTGCGCAAAAGCAAAGCCCAGAGGACAGAGGATATAACATCTCAAAGAACAGAGATAGGAGCTGGTGGGTAGTTTCCCAGTCTCCCTTCTTTAGATTGAGACCTTCAAGGAGCATCTTGTAAGAATGTCAGAAGTCCTGGTCATATTATGACTCCATTGACTACTGCAGCAAACTCAGTAATTTATCTTTACCTTGATTTTCATCTTTTTTGTCATTCCTCTGCTTCATGGTATCAGCTCACAAATAACCCATATGATCCCAAGTCCATGTTTGAGGTTCAGATTTCAGAGGGCACTAATTACTACTCAAAATATGTGCTTTAATTTGCTTGCCTTTATACTTAACAGTGTGCATTATATGTTATTTTTGTTTTTAATAAATTGCCACATATCAAGAAAAATGATACTAAGATTTTTAATATATTGCATGTCCAATTGTTTCTTGTTACTGATTGTCTTTTATTGTAAGAGCTATCAAATATTTTTTGGAATGAGATGCTGTATAACAAATACATTTAAAAACTAAAAATAATAAAATCAAAGTTCATGTTGGTCTGGAAACACATATATACTTGTTTTAAAGTGAATGTAATGGCTTATGTGCCTGTTTCTCCTTCCAGACTATAAATTCCTTGAAGTTAAGGGAATAAATTATTTATCCTTACTTCCAATAAATTGTCAGGCAATGCAATTGTTTTTGGTGTGAAATTCAGTAGGTGCTCTTCATCCTAAAAAAAGAAAACTGACAAAAGTTAAGTTAAACTTTTTGAAAATTTGTACTAAAGTCTAAAATTGTAAGGTTAAATATTTTAATTTAAAGATTAAATATTCTCATCCAAATTATCAGTGAAATGAAATAGTATTATTTGTCTGAATTAAAACACAAAACAGACAAGAAATATGGGGAGGGGGTAGGAAAGAGCTACTCCAAAACTTTCAGAGGATAGAAAATGGAAAATTTTGTGCAGAACATGATGAAATTCTAGAATGCCAATAGTTCTAGAGAAGTTATTACTGAGAAAACACAACAAAACACTTGAATTCAATGCTTAATTTAGGCTAGCTCATTTAGATTCCTAGGCTTGGTCTTGAGATAGTTGGAATTAAGCAGTAAAATTAAACTTGGCTATCAAGCTACTTTTATCATCCCATAATTGTGTTAGTTGCTACAGAAAAGCAATAACCTGGCCTCTAATCACTTAGATGAGGCAAATCTAACATATTTGTTAAAGCACCTTAAAGTTGAGCAGTGATGAAACTATGAAAAGAAAAATAATGACACAAAATGCATGGTTATAATGTTGTTTAGAGTGAGAAGAAAAGAGAAATACATTTTTATCATGGGCTAGGATAGAAACAAAGTAATGTATTCAAAATAGATTAAAATAGATTAAATGAATTAAATGAATTAAAATAGATTAAAATGAATATCTTTGAAAAGGAATGCAGAACACAAGGGAACCTAAAGAAAAATATTACAAAATGCATTTAGAGTGCAAGAAATAATCTGAACTCAAGAAAATGTTTGTAATGATTAGTATTGGAAAATATAAATATATGCAAAGAAAATTTACCGTACATGTTGAAAATCACATTTGAGAGGCGACAGTAGTAGCAGTGATATCTAGAGTGAATAAATATTTATTGGTCCTCTTGAGAGTTGATATTGCAAATTACCAAAGGTTTTTGCAAACCAAATTACTGGTTTCCAGTGGTGATACTGGGAGAACATCAATTGCAAAAACACCAGAGTTGCAGAGGCAACCAGTGATGGGCAAAATTAAAATTCCCATCTAAAAAGTGTGCCCTGGATTCATAAATTATAGATGTGAGCAATCAGTGAGAAGGAAGGCTGGAGACATTGGTCATCTTAATTTAGAGGTGATAGTTGAATGCATTCAAATAACATATTAATGAAGTAAATAAACCTTTACTTCAAAATTTATTCAAAAGAATAAATTTAAAATCTCAAGCAGTATGCCTATTTAGAAAGAGAAAAAGCAACAAAAACACTGGAGAAATAGATTTTAAAAAATAGTAAGAAATATTGTTTTTCAGCCATCAAGTTGTATCCAACACTTTTGTGAACCCTCACACTGAAGCTCTCAAGACTCCTCTGTCCATGGGATTTCCCATGCCATAGAATTAAACCTGAAAAGTGAACAAAGTAAAATCAATCCATACCTTATATAAAACAAAAATAAATTATGGAAATGTTAGGAACTTTAGAGTACACAGCTATTGAATTACATTAAGTATCTATTTGTATTTCTTTTGATTTTTAGGGAATATCTCACTAAGGATGTAGAGTGCAAATATTGTTAAAATCATTCAAAATAAATAATTTTATCTAAAAACAGACAAAAAATTTCATATACAGATGGTGAATTATTTTAGTTTGTCTTAAGTTGAGGGATTGTTTTTTCAAGTTTGTACAATTTTACTGAATATACAAAACACTCAGTTTTCATGAAAATTCAACTGTCTTGTAGTTGTTTTTGTCCTTGTTTTCAATTCAAACACTTGAGTTTCTAATTTCATTATTTATATATGTTATTAGTTCACCATTTATTAAACAATGTATCTTGGGCAAAATGTATTTTTACCCATCTGTAAATGTCTTTGTTGCATTTCTTTATTAATCTAACACTTAACTGGTTAGTATACACCATTCATTGTATATAAAATTTCAGTAAGTTTTGCTCAGTATTAAAGGCCAGCTCAAATAGATTCTCAGGTTCATTGGCAACTCAATTATATATGTAGATGTCATGAAAGAGTAGGTTTGGAATAATTGAACCAATCATTCTTAATCCACACTCCTATCTATACAGAAGTTACATAACAGCTTGAAACAGGCAATGCGTTACAACTGACTGGTTTATGATTGCTTAGTGAGGCCACTGATTAAACTTCATCTTGTTGATGAGAATCCATTTCATCTTAAAAAAAAAAAAAAAATCTATGTTCCATGATTTGCATTGGAACAGGGAATAAAATGGACCCTCAGGTCTGGGTTGAAGAACGTGTAAGAGTACAGTTTGTTTCAGGAGGGCTCAGTTGCAGCTGGGCCACGTGCAGTCTGAGCAGGATTCAACTGTATCTGTAACATGAAATGGGGCAAGTAACTAGTATTTGTGAGCACTAAGAATAAATGATTTCAAGTTTAGGAGGGTAGGCTGAGGTTTGGATAGTGTTCTGATTTTTAACTCTACTAGTGAACTTCAAGGACAATTGACATAAAGAGAAGAGTGATATCCCTTTGGGCCACCACAGGCATGGATAGTATTTAGCAGTACATACTCTAGTGGCTGGTAGAATAGGTCTTCATGAGTAGCCTAAATGCCAGAGGAGGAAAATACACAGTAGGAAAAAGCACTTAGGGATTTAATTACTGGCAGATTGCTCTCTCCCATTTTGGGTCCTGGTTTTCTCATCCTGGCCACCTCTATCTCCCACCTCCCTCTTCTCTTCTCTATATAACTCTGTGAATCTCTCTGGGTGTTCCTTCCTGTGGAGAAGTGTTTCACCATTAACCTAGGAGTTGTATCTTCTGTGCCATATGGATAGAGAAGTCTGGAGGCTATTGTAAGAGAAGGAATGAAAGCCATAGGCCTGAGGCTTAACTCCAAAACTTTAGAACATCAGAGAGCTCCTGAGTCCAGGGAACACTGATAGACAAGAGTTCACAAAAAGTCTTCATTTTACACTGAAACCAAGCTCCACAAAAGAGCCAACAAACTCCATTGCAGGACACACCATGCTAGTTCTCCAGCAAAACAGGAACACAACACTTAGCATTAAAAGACGGGCTGCCCAGTCATGTCAAACCCATAGACACCAAAAAACTCACAACGGGATACTTCTTTGCACTCCAGAGAGAAGAAATCCATCTCTACCAACCAGAACACAGACTCAAGCTCCCCCAACCAGGAAACCTTGACAACCATTGGTCCAACCCCACCCACAGGGAGCAGACTCCACAATTAAGAGGACCACACACTTTCAGCCTGCAAAGGGGAACCCAAACACAGCAACCTAAACAAAATGAAAAGGCAGAGAAATAATCAGGTGAAGTAACATGATAAAAACCCACTAAACCAAACAAAAGAGGAGGAGATGGGGAGTCTATCTGAAAAGAATTCAGAATAATGATAGCAAATGTGATCTAAAATCTTGAAAACAAAATATATTTACAGATAAATAGACTAGACAAGGACTTAAAATAAGCAAGAAATGTTTAACAAGGACATAGAAGAAATAGAAAAGAGTCAGTCAATAATGAACATGAAATAACTGAGATTAAAAGCACTCTGGAGGGAATCAAAAGTAGAATAATTTATCAAAAGAGAGGATAAGTGAGGAGGCAGATAGAATGGTGGGAATAAATGAAGCTGAAAGAAAAAAAAAAAAAAAAGGAAAAATAAATAAATAAAAGAGAGGACAACCTCAGAGATTTTGGGAACAATGTTAAATGCCCCAACATTGGAATCATAGGTGTCCCAGAAGACGAAGACAAAAAGAAAGGACATGAGAGAATAATTGAGGAGATAATAGTAAAACATTTCCCTAAAATAGGGAAGAAATAGCCACCCAAATCAGAGAAAACCAGAGAAATGTAAACAGGATAAACCCAAGGCAAAACACCCCAGGACACATATTAATCAAAGTAACAAAAATCAAACACAAAGAGCAAATATTAAAAGCAACAAGGGAAAAAACAAATAACAAATAACACACAAGGGGATTCCCATAAGGATAACAGCTGAAATTTCAATAGAATCTCTTCAGTCCAGAAGGGAATTGCAGGACATCCTTAAAGTGTTGAAAGAGAAAAATCTACAGTCAAGATTACTCTACCTAGCAAGGATCTCATTCAGATATGAGAAATCAAAAGCTTTACAGACAAGCAAAAACTGAGAGAATTCAGCACCATCAAGCCAGCTCTTCAACAAAGGCTAAAGGATCTTATTCAGACAGGAAACACAGAAAAGGTTTATAAAAACGACCTCAAAACAACAAAGTAAATAATAATGGGATCATAGTTATCAATAATTACCCTGAATGCAAATGGATTAAATGCTCCAATGAAATGACAAAGACTGGCTGAATTGATACAAAAATAAGACCCCTATATATGCTGTCTACAAGAGACCCACCTCAAATCTAGGGACACATACAGACCGAAAGAGGAGGTCTGGAAAAAAGATATTTCATGCAAATGGAGACCAAAAGAAGCAGGAGTAGCAATACTCATATCAGATAAAATAGACTTTGAAATAAAGGCCTTGAAAAGAGACAAAGAAGACACTACATAATGATCAAAGGATCAATCCAAGAAGATATAATGATTATAACCATGTATGCACCCAACATAGGAGCACCACAATATGTAAGACAAATGCTAACAAGTATGAAAGGGGAAATTAACAGTAACACAATAATAGTGGGAGACTTTAATACCCCACTCACATTTATGGATGTATCAACTAAAAAGAAAATAAGCAAGGGAACACAAACTTTAAAGGATACAATGGACCAGTTAGATCTAATTAATAGCTATAGGGTATTTCACCCCAAATAACTAATTTCACATTTTTCCCAGGTGCACAGGGAACATCTCCAGGGTAGATCACATCCTGGGCCATAAATCGAGCCTTGGTAAATTAAAAAAAATAATAATAAAAATAAAATAAATAAATAAAAAGAAAGAAAGAAAAGAAATTCATTTCAAGCATCTTTTCTGATCACAATGTGGGAAGATTAGATGTCAACTACAGGAAAAAAAAATCTATTAAAAATACTAACATATGGAGACTAAGCAACACACTCTAAATAGCCAGCAGATCACAGAAGAAATCAAAATATATATAGAAACAAATAAAAATAAAAACATGACAACCCAAAACCTATGGGATTCAGTAAAAGCAGAACTAAGAATGAGGTTCATAGCAATACAAGCCTACCTCTAGAAACAAGAAAAACATTAAAAAAAAAAAAAAAGAAAGAAAGAAAACTAACTTTAAACCTTCAGGTAACTACAATTAGAAAAAGATGAACAGAAGAACCCCAAAGTTAGTAGAAGGAAATAAATAAATTAAAAAAAAAATCAGAGCAGAATTAATTGAAAAATAAATGAAGGAGACTACAGGAAAAAATCAATAAAACTAAAACTTGGTTATTTGAGAAGACAAATAAAATAGACAAGCTGTTAGCCAGACTCATCAAGAAAAAAAGGGAGAAGAATCAAATCAATAAAATTAGAAATGAAAATGGAGAAAACACAACAGACAACACAGAAATTACAAAGGATCATAAGAGACTGCTATCAGCAACACTTGGAAGAAATGGACAAATTCTTGGAAAAGTATAACCTTCTAAAACTGAATAAGGAAAAAATAGAAAATCTTAACAGACCTATGACAGGAACAGAAATAGAAACTATAATAAAAAATCTTCCAACAAACAAAAGTCCAGGACCAGGTGACTTTACAAGTGAATTCTACGAAAAAGTTAGAGAAGAGTTAACACCTATCCTACTCAAATTCTTCCAGAAGATTGCAGAGGAAGGTAAACTTCCAAACTCATTCTATGAAGCCACCATCATCCTAATACCAAAACTAGACAAAGATGCCACACGGAAAAGAAAATTACAGGCCAATATCACTGATGAACATAGATGCAAAAATCCTCAACAAAATTCTAGCAAACAGAATCAAACAACATATTAAAAAGATCATACATCATGACCAAGTGGGCTTTATCCCAGGAATGCAAGAATTCTTCAATATTTGCACATCAGTCTATGTGATACACACCACATTAACAAATTGAAAGATAAAAACCATATGATTATCTCAATAGATGCAGAGAAAGCATTTGAAAGAATTCAAGAAATATTTATGATCAAAACTCTCCAGAAAGCAGGCAGAGAAGGAACATACCTCAACATAATAAAACCTATATATGACAAACACACAGCAAACATCATCCTCAATGGAGAAAAATTGAAAGCATTTCCTCTAAAATCAGGAAAAAGACAAGAGTGCCCACTCTCACAACTGCTATTCAATATAGTTTTGGAAGTCCTAGCCACAACAATCAGAGAAAAAAAAGAAATAAAAAGAATCCAGATTGGAAAAGAGAAGTAAAACTCTCACTCTTTGCATATGAGAGGATAATCTATATACAAAACCCAAAAGACACCACCAGAAAATTATTAGAGCTAATCAACAAATATAGTAGAGTTGCAGGATCTAAAATTATTAAAAATAAAATTATTATGCAGAAATCCTTGCATTCCTATACACTAACAATGACAAAACAGAAATTAAGCAAGCGAATGCATTCACCATTGCAATGAAAAAATAAAATACTTAGGAATAAATTCACCTAAAGAAACAAAAGACCTATACATAGAAAACTATAAAACACTGATGGAAAAAATCAAAGATGACAGAAATATGATACCATGTTTATTGATCAGAAGAAACAATATAGTGAAAATGAGTATATTGCCCAAAGCAATCTATAGCTTCAATGCAATCCCTATCAAGCTATCAATATATTTTTCATGAAACTAGAACAAATAATTTCACAATTTGTATGGATAAACAAAAAAACCTCAAATAATCTTGAAAAAGAAGAGTGCAACTGGAAGAATCAACCTGCCTGACTTCAGACTATACTACAAAGCTACAGTCATTAAGAAAATATGATATGGCACAAAGACAGAAATATAGATCAACAGGAAAAAATAGAAAGCCCAGAGATAAACCCACACACCTATGGAAAACTTATCTTTGACAAGGAGGCAAAAATATACAATGGAAAAAGATAATCTCTTGAGTATGTGGTGCTGGGAAAATTGGTCAACCACGTGTAAAAGAATGAAACTAGAACACTTTCTAACATCATACACAAAAATAAACTTAAAATGGATTAAAGATCTAAATGTAAGATCAAAAACTCTAAAATTTTTAGAGGAAAACACAGGCAGAACAATCTAACATAAATAACAGCAAGATCCTCTATGACCCACCTCCTGGAGTAATGGAAATGAAAGCAAAAATAAACAAACGGGACCTAATTAAACTTAGAAACTTTTGCAGAATGAAGGAAACTATAAGCTAGGTGGAAAAGCAGCCTTCAGAAATGGAGAAGACAAAGCAAATGAAACAACTGACAAAGAATCAATTGCCAAAATATACAAGCAACTGAAGTAGCTCAATATCAGAAAAATAAATGACCCAATCTTCAGTTCAGTTCAGTTCAGTCCCTCACTCGTGTCCAACTCTTTGTGACCCTATGAATCACAGCATGCCAGGCCTCCCTTTACATCACCAACTCCCAGAGTTCACTCAACTCATGTCCTTCGAGTCAGTGATGCCATCCAGCCATCTCATCCTCTGTCGTCCCCTTCTCCTCCTGCCCCCAATCCCTCTTAGCATCAGGTTTTTTTCCAGAGTCAACTCTTCTCATGAGGTGGCTAAAGTATTGGAGTTTCAGCTTCAGCATCAGTCCTTCCAATGAACGCCCAGGACTGATCTCTAGGATGGACTGGTTGGATCTCAATGCAGTCCAAAGGACTTTCAAGAGTCTCTCCTCTAATACCACAGTTCAAAAATATCAATTCTTTGGCGCTCCAACTCTCACATCCATAATGACCACTGGAAAAACTATAGCCTGGACTAGATGGACATTTGTTGACAAAGTGCTATCTCTGTTTTTCAATATGATATCTAGATTGGTCATAACGTTCCTTCCAAGGAGTAAGCGTCTTTTAATTTCATGGCTGAGTCACCATCTGCAGTGATTTTGGAGCCCAAAAAAGTAAAGTTTGACACTGTCTCCAAAGTTTCCAAGTCTATCTGCTATGAAGTGATGGGACCAGATGCCATGATCTTAGTCTTCTGAATGTTGAACTTTAAGCCAACTTTTTCATTCTCCAATTTCACTTTCATCAAGAGGCTTTTTAGTTCCTCTTCACTTTCTGCCATAATGGTGGTGTCATCTGGACATCTGAGATTATTGATATTTCTCCCAGCAATCTTGATTCCAGCTTGTGCTTCTTCCAGCCCAGTGTTTCTAATGATGTACTCTGCATATAAGTTAAATAAGCAGGGTGACAATATACAGCCTTGATGTACTCCTTTTCCTATTTGGAATCAGTCGTTGTTCCATGTCCAGTTCTAACTTTGCTTCCTGACCTGCATATAGGTTTCCTAAGAGGCAGGTCAGGTGGTCTGGTATTCCCATCTCTTTCAGATTTTCCACAGTTTATTGTAATCCACCCAAAGGCTTTGGCATAGTCAATAAAGCAGAAATAGATGTTTTTCTGGAACTCTCTTCTGTTTTCCATGATCCGTCGGATGTTGGCAATTTGATCTCTGGTTCCTCTGCCTTTTCTAAAACCAGCTTGAACATCTGGCAGCTCACAGTTCACGTATTGCTGAAGCCTGGCTTGGAGAATTTTGAGCGTTACTTTCCTAGCATGTTAGATGAGTACAATTGTGTGGTAGTTTGAGCATTCTTTGGCCTTGCATTTCTTTGTGATTTGAATGAAATCCTTTTCCAGTCCTGTGGCCACTGCTGAGTTTTCCAAATTTGCTGGCATATTAAGTGCAGCATTTTCACAGCATCATATTTCAGGACTAGAAATAGCTCAACTGGAATTCCATCACCTCCACTAGCTTTGTTCATAGGGATGCTTTCTAAGGCCCACTTAACTTCACATTCCAGGATGTATGGCTCTAGGTGAGTGATCACACCATTGTGATTATCTGGGTCTTGAAGCTCTTTTTTGTACAGTTCTTCTGTGTATTCTTGCCATCTCTTTTTAATATCTTCTGCTTCTGTTAGGTCCATACAATTTCTGTCCTTTATTTTTCCCATCCTTGCATGAAATGTTCCATGGTATCTCTAATTTTCTTGAAAAGATCTCTAGTCTTTCCCATTCTGATGTTTTCCGCTATTTCTTTGCATTGATCGCTGAGGAAGGCTTTCTTATCTCTCCTTGCTATTCTTTGGAACTCTGCATTCAGATGCTTATAACTTTCCCTTTCTTCTTCGCTTTTGTTTCTCTTCTTTTCACAGCTATTTGTAAGGCCTCTTCAGACAACCATTTTGCCTTTTTAAATTTCTTTTCCATGGGGATGGTCTTTATCCCTGTCTCCTGTATAATGTCACGAACCTCCATCCATAGTTCATCAGGTACTCTGTGTATCAGATCTAGGCTCTTAAATCTATTTCTCACTTTCACTGTATAATGATAAGTGATTTGATTTAGGTCATACCTGCATGGTCTAGTTGTTTTCCCCACTTTCTTCAATTTAAGTCCAAATTTGGCAATAAGGAGTTCATGATGTGAGCCACAGTCAGCTCCCGGTCTTGTTTTTGCTGACTGTATAGAGCTTCTCTATCTTTGCCTGCAAAGAATATAATCAATCTGATTTTGGTGTTGACCATCTGATGATGTCCATGTGTAGAGTCTTCTCTTGTGCTGTTGGAAGAGGGTGTTTGCTATGACCATTAAGTTCTCTTGTAAAACTCTATTAGCCTTTGCTCTGCTTCATTCCATATTCCAAGGCCAAATTTGCCTGTTACTCCAGGTGTTTCTTGACTTCCTACTTTTGCATTCCAGTCCCCTATAATGAAAAGGACATCTTTTTTGCATGTTAGTTCTAAAAGGTCTTGTAGGTCTTCATAGAACCATTCAACTTCATCTTCTTCAGCGTTACTGGTTGGGGCACAGGCTTGGATTACCGTGATACTGAATGGTTTGCCTTGGAAATGAACAGAGATCATTCTGTCGTTTTTGAGATTGCATCCAAGTACTGCATTTCATACTCTTTTGTTGACCACGATGGCTACTCCATTTCTTCTAAGGGATTCCTTCCCACAGTAGTAGATATAATGGTCATCTGAGCTAAATTCACCGATTCCAGTCCATTTTAATTTGCTGATTCCTAGGATTTCTAGAATGTTGACATTCACTCTTGCCATCTCCTGTTTGACCACTTCCAATTTGCCTTGATTCATGGACTTGACATTCCAGGTTTCTATGCAATACTGCTCTTTATAGCATTGGACCTTGCTTCTATCACCAGTCAGATCCACAACTGGTATGCTTTTGCTTTGGCTCCATCCGTTCATGCTTTCTGTAGTTATTTCTGCATTGATCTACAGTAGTTTATTGGGCACCTACTGACCCGAGGAGTTCCCCTTTCAGTATCCTATCATTTTGCCTTTTCATACCGTTCATGGGGTTCTTTGGCCCAATCTTAAAGTGTGCCAAAGAAGTAAACAGACATTTCTCCAAATAAGACATACAGATTTCTAACAAGCAGATGAAAAAAAAATACTCATCATTCATTATCAGAGAAATGCAAATCAAAACCACAGTGAGAAACCATTTCAAACCAATCAGAATGACTCCCACCAAAACGTCTACAAACAATAAATTCTGGAGAGCATGTGGAGAAAAGGGAACATTCTTACACTGTTAGTGATGATGCAAAATATTACAGCCACTATTGAGAACAGTGTGGACATTATTTTAAAAACTGGAAATAGAACTGTCATATGACCCAGCAATCCCACTCTTGTGTATGCACTGTGGGGAAACCAGAAATGACAGAGACATGCATACTCCAATGTTCATTGCAGCATTGTTTACAATAGCTGGGACATGGTAGCAACCCAGATGTCCATCAGCAGATGAATGGATGAGGAAGTGTGGTACATATATACAATGGAATATTACTCAGTTATGAAAAAGAATGCATTTGAGTCAGTTCTAATGAGGTTCATGAAACTGGAACCTATTATACAGAGTGAAGTAAGTCAGAAAGAGAAACACCAATAGAGTAAATTAATGCATATATATGGAATTTGGAAAGACAGTAACAATGACCCTATATGCAAGATAGCAAAAGAGACACATATGCAAAGAACAGACTTTTGGATTCTGTGGGAGAAGGCAAGGGTGGGGTGATTTGAGAGAATAGCTTTGACATGTATATTACCATATGTAAAATAGACGGCCAGTGCAAGTTAAATGCATGAAGCAGGGCACTGCACGCCAGTGCTCTGGGACAACCCAGAGGGATGGGGTGGGGAGGAAGGTGGGATGGGGGTTAAGGATAAAGGGACACATACACACCCATGGCTAATTCATGTCAATGTATGGCAAAAGCCACCACAATACTGTACAGTAATTAGCCTCCAATTAAAATAAATTATATATTTTTATAAAAAAATTAAAAACAAAAGAATAAAATGATGTGTTGTGCTTTCCCTAATGAGCATTTGCAGGTAGGGAACTTCAAAGAGAAACCCCTCCCTGTAGGAACAGGCCACAAAGTGCAGCCATGAAAGGTGGGTGGGCCATCCTATAAGGAGGAAATTCAGTTTCTCAAACAAGGCAATCCTGAGGGCTGATGGTAAAGGATTCCTGCTAGAACTGCTCGCAGTACCGGGGGGATGTGGCCTTCTCTCCTGATGGAGATCTGGTGAATCAGTTCAGTTCAGTTCAGTCACTCAGTCGTGTCTGACTCTTTGCGACCCCATGAATCGCAGCACACCAGGCCTGTCTGTCCATCACCAACTCCCAGAGTTCACTCAGACTCACGTCCATCGAGTCAGTGATGCCATCCAGCCATCTCATCCTCTGTCGTCCCCTTCTCCGTCTGCCCTCAATCCCTCCCAGCTTCAGAGTCCTTTCCAATGAGTCAACTCTTCGCATGAGGTGGTTAAAGTACTGGAGTTTCAGCTTCAGCATCATTCCCTCCAAAGAAATCCCAGGGCTTATCTCCTTCAGAATGGACTGGTTGGATCTCCTTGCAGTCCAGGGGACTCTCAAGAGTCTTCTCCAATACCACAGTTCAAAAGCATCAAATCTTTGGCACTCAGCCTTCTTCACAGTCCAACCCTCACATCCATACATGACCAGAGGAAAAACCATAGCCTTGATTAGATGGACCTTTGTTGGCAAAGTAATGTCTCTGCTTTTGAATATGTTATCTAGGTTGTGAACCAAACCCATGTTCATCCAGTCGGTAATGCTTTCCAACTATCTAATCCTTTTTCTCCTTCAGCCCTCAATCTTTCCCAACATCAGGGTCTTTGCAAATGAGTCAGCTCTTCGCATCAGGTGGCCAAAGTATTGGGGTTTCAGCTTCAAAATCAGTCCTCCCAATGAACACCCAGGACTGATCTCCCTTAAGATGGACAGGTTGGATCTCCTTGGAGTCCAAGGGACTCTCAAAGTCTTCTCCAACACCACAATTAAAAAGCATCAATTCTTTGGCACTCAGCCTTCCTCACAGTCCAACTCTCACATCATACATGACCACAGGAAAGACCATAGCCTTGACTAGATGGACCTTTGTTGGCAAAGTAATGCCTCTGCTTTTTAATATCCTGTCTAGGTTGGTCATAAATTTCCTTCCAAGGAGTAAGCGTCTTTTAATTTCATGGCTGCAATCACCATCTGCAGTGATTTTGGGGCCTAAAAAAATAGTCAGCCACTATTTCTACTGTTTCCCCATCTATCTGCCATAAAGTGATGTGACCAGATGCCATGATCTTAGTGTTGTGAATGTTGAGCTTTAAGCCAACTTTTTCACTCTCCTCTTTCACTTTGATCAAGTGGCTTTTTAGTTCTTCTTCACGTTCTGCCGTAAAGGTGATGTCATCTGCATATCTAAGACTACTGATATTTCTCCCCGCAATCTTGATTCCAGCTTGTACTTCCTCAAGCCCAGCATTTCTCATGATGCACTCTGCATATAAGTTAAATAAGCAGGGTGACAATATACAGCCTTGACGTACTCCTTTTCCTATATGGAACCATTCTGTTGATCCATGTACAGTTCTAACTGTTGCTTCCTGACGTGCATACAGGTTTCCCAAGAGGCAGGTCAGGTGGTCTGGTATTCCCATCTCTTGAAGAATTTTCCACAATTTATTGTGATTCACATGGTTAAATGTTTTGGCATAGTCGATAAAGCAGAAATAGATGTTTTTCAGGAACTCTCTGCTTTTTCAATGATACAGCAGATGTTGGCAATTTGATCTGGAATGTTAGGTCCAGATCTAAACAACCGGATCTCTGGTTCTTCTGCTTTTTCTAAAACCATCTTGAACATCTGAAAGTTCACAGTTCACTTATTGCTGAAGCCTGGCTTGGAGAATTTTGAACATTACTAGCGTGAGAGATGAGTGCAATTGTGTGGTAGTTTGAGCATTCTTTGGCATTGCCTTTCTTTGGGATTGGAATGAAAACTGACCTTTTCCAGTCCTGTGGCCACTGATGAGTTTTCCAAATGTGATGGCATATTAAGTGCAGCCATTTCGCAGCATCATCTTTCAGGATTTCAAATAGCTCAACTGGTATTCCATCACCTCCACTAGTTTTGTTTGTAGTGATGCTTTCTAAGGCCCACTTGACTTCACATTTCAGGATGTCTGACTCTAGGTGAGTGATCACAACATCATGATTATGTGGGTCGTGAGCTCTTTTTTGTACAGTTCTTCTGTGTATTTGTGCCACCTCTTCTTAATATCATCTGCTTCATTAGGTCCTTACTGTTTCTGTCCTTTATTGTGCCCATTCTTGGATGAAATATTCCCTTGGTATCTCTAATTTTCTTGAAGAGATCTCTAGTCTTTCCAATTTTATTATTCTCCTCTATTTCTTTGCATTGATGGCTGAGGAAGGCTTTCTTATCTCTCCTTGCTATTCTTTGGAACTCTGCATTCAGATGCTTATATCTTTCCTTTTCTCCTTTGCTTTCTGCTTCCCTCCGTTCACAGCTATTTTTAAGGCCTCCTCAGACAGCCATTTTGATTTTATGCATTTCTTTTTCTTAGGGATGTTCTTTATTCCTGTCTCCTGTACAATGTCACGAACTTCTGTCCATAGTTCATCAGGCATTCTGTAAGATCTAGTCCCTTAAATCTATTTCTCACTTCCACTGTATAATGATAAGGGATTTGGTTTAGGTCATACCTGAATGGTCTGGTGGTTTTCCTTACTTTCTTCAATTTAAGTCTGAATTTGGCAATAAGGAGTTCATGATCAGAGCCACAGTCAGCTCCCGGTCTTGTTTTTGCTGACTGTATAGAGCTTCTCCATCTTTGGCTGCAAAGAATATAATCAACCCTATTTCGGAGTCAACCATCTGGTGATGTCCATGTGTTGATTTTTCTCTTGTGTTGTTGGAAGAGGGTATTTGCTATGACCAGTGAGTTCTCTTGGCAAAACTCTATTAGCCTTTGCCCTGCTTCATTCTGTATTCCAAGGCCAAATTTGCTTGTTACTCCAGGTGTTTCTTGACTTCCTACTTTTGCAATCCAGTCCCCTATAATGAAAAGGACATCTTTTTTCGTTGTTGGTTCTAAAGTAGGTCTTCATAGAACCGTTCAGCTTTAGCTTCTTTAGCATTTCTGGTCGGGGCATAAACTTGGATTACCGTGATACTGAATGGTTTGCCTTGGAAATGAACAGAGATCATTCTGTCATTTTTGAGACTGCATCCAAGTACTGCATTTCAGACTCTTCTGTTGACCATGATGGCTACTCCATTCCTTCTAAGGGATTCCTGCCTACAGTAGTAGATATAATGACCATCTGAATTAAATTCACCCATTCCAGTCTATTTTAGCTCTCTGATTCCTAGATTGTTGACATTCACTCTTGCCATCTCCTGTTTGACCATTTCCAATTTGCCTTGATTCATGGACCTAACATTCCAGATTCTTATGCAATATTGCTCATTACAGCATTGAACCTTTCTTCTCTCACCAGTCACTTCTGCAACTGGGTGTTGTTTTGGCTTTGGCACCATCCTTTTATTCTTTCCAAAGTTATTTATTCACTAATCTCTGGCATCATATTGGGCACCTACTGACCTGGGGAGTTCATCTTTCGGTGTCCTATCTTTCTGCCTTTTCATGCTGTTCATGGGGTTCTCAAGGCAAGAATACTGAAGTAGCTTGCCATTCCCTTATCCAGTGGACCACATTCTGTCAGACTTCTCCATCATGACCCGGCCATCATGGGTGGCCCCATATGGCATGGATTATTTTCATTGAGTTAGATAAGGATGTGGTTCACGTGATCAGATTGGCTAGTTGTCTGTGACTGTAGTTTCAGTCTGTCTGCCCTCTGATCCCCTCTCTCAGTGCCTATTGTCTTACTTGGGTTTCTCTTACCTTGATTGTGGGGGTCTCTCTTCAAGGCTGCTCCAGCAAAGCGCAGCCGCTGCTCCTTACCTCTGATGCAGGTTAGCTCCTCTCGGCTGTGCTTGAGCGCTCATGTGCAGTATCTCCCATTAAGATGTTTTGAGTCTTTTCATGGCATCAGTGAGAAGCCACTGAATGATGGCAAAACTGGGACTAGAATAATGTAGATTTAGCATTATCTATTGACTTATTTATTATTTGTGATATTCTTTTGTGTTTTTCACTATGTTATGAAATTAAAATCATATGTCTTCTTCACCTTGTTTCCATATCACACTGTCTGATTGTCTAATAGATTTCTGGAAATGAATAAATAAATTGAATCATTTACATGGGTAGATGGTGATATGTTTTATTTTAACATGTTGGATGCCATAATGATGACATCACAAGGATGGATATTATGCAGTTTGAGTTACATGCTTTAGGGTTAGTGAAAATAAACATAAAAATATTTTTAACATTATTTTTTTTAAATATAAAGGGAATTAGGCAAAATTTATCATTTAAAAAATACTCCCAAGGGTTCAATGCTTTACATTAATTGCACTAGTTTGTGATCCTTATGCCACTGCTAACTGGAAATTGTCATATATATATATATATATATATATATAGCCTAAAATGGCTATTATATTAGAAAAACCTTCATAGCACTTTCAATATCATTTCTTACTGGATACAAACAAGGTCAAGAAAGAAAGACTAAAAGAAATTTCTACAGCAACTGCCACCATCAAAAATATTAACAAAAAAATTATTGTTCAAAGTTATTCTTATTTATTAAATATTGTTTGTCTTTGTTGAGGGGCTTCCCTGGTGGCTAAGTGGTAAGGAATCTTTCTGCAATACAGGAGACATAGCTTCAATCCTGGTCATGAAGATCCCTGTAATCTTGCCTGGGAAATCCCATGGACAGTGGAGCCTGGCAGGCTACAGCCCATGGGATCCAAGAGTAGGATTCGATTTAGTGACTAAACCACCACCACCCTGTTTGCTGAAAAAGACCACTGTAACAATATACCTGCATTTACACTGAGAATTTGTTTGAATATTAATTCAGGCAATCAAATACAGCTTGACCAGATAACCGTTTTCTAAGAATTTACTGCCTTCTAATGTGTGAGGGGCATACATATTTTTTTCGTGGCTCTAATTTTAGTCCCAGAAACCAGAGAGTGAGAGAATGGGGAAGGAAGCTAAATAAAGAAATAATGACTGAATATTTCAATTTTTCAACCTGGTAAAAATGGCAACATAAAAATACAAGAAATTCAGTAAACACTAAAAGACTCCACTAGCCACATAATAGTCAAACTTGTATCTTTCAACTGTTCAGAAATTCTTAAAAACCATTAAAATAAAAGCCTAATCATTTACAGGAACACTAGTATATATATATAGAATTCATGTATATTCTACTCAGAAACAGTGGGAGCCAGAAAATAATGTTGTGAAATGGTTAAACAGCTGAAAGAGAGAGAAAAAAAAAATCATCCCCAAATCCTTTGTCTTTATGAAAAAGAAAGGTATGGTTGACATTTTAGATAAACCAAAACTGATGGAATCTGTTACCTGTATTAAAATCTATAAATCTAAGTATATATAAGAATTTTTTTCAATCATAAAGAAAATCACTGTCAGTAAGATTTAGATCTGAATAAATGAAAACATGAAATGACAAATATGATGTAAACAAAGCAAGTATTTTTTTTTTGTAGTCTTTAGAAAACACAGCTAACAGTTTAAAGCAAAAATAATAATAATAACACTGTGGGATGCATAACATATGTCAATTTTAAATATATGATTATAAACATGAGGCATAAAAAGAATTAGCTATAATTTTCTTATATTTAAATGAAGTGGTGAAATATTAGGCTTAAGCAGACTATACGGATTTCCTTCATGGCTCAGATTGTAAAGAATCTGCCTGCAACATAGGATACCTGGGTTCGATCCCTGGATCCAATATCTGGGTTGGGAAGATACCCTGAAGAAGGGAATGGCTACCCACTCCAGTATTCCTGCCTGGAGAATCTCACAGGCAGAACTTGGTAGGCTACACTCCCTGGGTCACAAAGAGTCAGACATGACTGAATAAGCACACACCAGCAGGCTATAATAAGTTAAATAAAACCATATTAATATAGAGAAAAAATCTTATAAGTAGAAGAAATACAGCTGAAAAGTCAAGAATGAATTTATTTGGAATACTAAAAATGCTCAATAAACAAAAATGAAGAGAAACATGTTAGTTTCTTGTAACAAATTGCTACAGACTTAGTGGCCTCAATAATACAGCTTACTTGCTTATAAGTGAAAATGTTAGTTGCTCAGTAGTGTCCAACTCTTTGCGACTTCATGGACTGTAGCCCGCCAAGCTCCTCTGTGGCTTCCCAGGTGGTCCTAGTGGTAAAAAATCTGACTGCCAATGCAGGAATAGGTGGGTTTGATCCATGGGTTGGGAAGATCCCCTGGAGGATGAAATGGCAACCCATTCCAGTATTCTTGCCTGGGAAATCCCATGGACAGGGGAGACTGACAGGCTACTGTCCATGAGGTTGCAAAGAATTGGGCACAACTGAACACATACACACTATTTTATAGGAAGTGCTAGTGGCTAAAAACCTGCTTACAAATGCAGGAGACATAAGAGGCATACGTTCAATCCCAGGGTCAGGAAGATTCTCTGGAGAAGGGCATGGCAACCCACTCCAGTATTCTTGCATGGAGAATCCCATGGACAGAAAAGCCTGACATTTTACAGTCCATAGAGACACAGAGTTGGACAAGATTGAAGCGACTTTGCACGCATGCATTCTCTTATAGTTCTGGAACTCAGAGTTTCAAAATAAGATATGAAGGAGTTTTTAAAATCGAAGTATTATCAGGGCTATCTTCCTCTGAAGGATTTCTTCACTCCTCTAGCTTTTTGAGGCTGCAGAATTCCTGGGCTCTTGGGCACATTCCTGCAAACCAGCCTCTGTCCTCACACAGCCTTCTTCCTCTGACTGTGACTCTTCCTACATACATTGCATAAGGACCTATGGCTGCTTTCGATTTATCTTGATAGTCTGTAGCAATATACTCACACCAATATCCTTAATGAATTCCATTTTCAAAATCCTCTCTTCCATATAAGATAGTAATCACGGGTTCTGAAGATGAAGAAGTTAACGCATATTGGGAGGAAGTTATTCAGCTTACAATAACCAGAAAGTAGAAACTGAAGGAAAAATGGGATAAATAGAAAATAGTAAAATGCTATACTTAACTACATAAATGATTGCATTATATGTAAACTAACAAAACACTGTAATTCAAAGAACAGAAATTACCAGAAAGGATTAAGCAACTATATATGTTCTGTTCAAGAAAGGCACTTTATTATCTTTTTTTAACTTTTTACTTTGTATTGGGGTTTAGATATTTAACAATGTTGTGATAGTTTCAGGTGAATAGAAAAGGGACTCTGCCAAACATATACATGCACCCATTCTCCCCCAAACTTTTTTTCCGTCCAGGTTGCCACATAACATTAAGCAGAGTTCCATATGACAAACAGTAGTGCTTTGATGATTATCCATTTTAGATATAGCAATGTGTACCTGTCCATTCTAAACTCGGTAACTATCCCTTCCGCCATCCCTCCCACTGGCAACCATAAGTTAGTTCTCTAAGTCTGTAGATTTCCTTTGTAATTTTGTAAAGAAGGTAATTTGCATAATTTATTTTTAGATTCCACATATAAGAGATGCAGACATGCAGAGAGGTAAAAGATATATGAGATGCATTGTGAGAAAGGAAATCTGGCATATCATAATAATATAAAACCAAGCAAGTAGAATTTTATAAGAAGGCCACACTCATAAAACAGGGTCATTTTAATATCTGTGAAAGGGTCAATAATTAGGATAATAAGATTACATTCCTAATAAGAGATTCAAAATGAAGCAAAAAAATAATAGAATAAATGGTGATGTAGGCAAATCGTCAAGCATCAGTTCAGTTCAGTCACTCAGTCGTTTCCGACTATTTGCGACCCCATGAATAGCAGCATGCCAGGCCTCCTTGTCCATCACCAACTCCAGGAGTTCATTCAAACTCACGTCCACCGAGTCAGTGATGCCATCCAGCCACGTCATCCTCTGTCGTCCCCTTTTCCTCCTGCCCCCAATCCCTCCCAGAATCAGAGTCTTTTCCAATGAGTCAACTCTTCGCATGAGGTGGCCAAAGTACTGAAGTTTAAGCTTTAGCATCATTCCCTCCAAAGAAATCCCAGGACTGATCTCCTTCAGAATGGACTGGTTGGATCTCCTTGCAGTCCAAGGGACTCTCAAGAGTCTTCTCCAATACCACAGTTCAAAAGCATCAATTCTTCATTGTTCAGCTTTCTTCACCGTCCAACTCTCCCATCCATACATGATGACTGGAAAAACTACAGCCTTTACTAGATGGACCTTTGTTGGCAAAGTAATGTCTCTGCTTTTCAACATGCTATCTAGGTCATAACTTTTCTTTCAAGGAGCAAGCGTCTTTCAATTTCATGGCTGAAATCATCATCTGCAGTGATTTTGGAGCCCCCCAAAATAAAGTTAGCCACTGTTTCCCCATCTATTTCCCATGAAGTGATGGGACCAGATGCCATGATCTTTGTTTTCTGAATGTTGAGCTTTAAGCCCACTTTTTCACTATCCTCTTTCACTTTCATCAAGAGGCTTTTGAGTTCCTCTTCACTTTCTGCCATAAGGGTGGTGTCATCTGCATATCTGAGGTTACTGAGATTTCTCCTGGCAATCTTGATTCCGGTTTGTGCTTCTTCCAGCCCAGCGTTTCTCATGATGTACTCTGCATAGAGGTTAAATAAGCAGGGTGACAATATACAGCCTTGACATACTCCTTTTCCTATTTGGAACCAGTCTGTTGTTTCATGTCCAGTTCTAACTGTTGCTTCCTGACCTGCATACAGGTTTCTCAAGAGGCAGGTCAGGTGGTCTGGTATTCCCATCTCTTTCAGAATTTTACACAGTTTATTGTGATCTAAACAGTCAAAAACTTTAGCATAGTCAGTAAAGCAAAAATAGATGTTTTACTGGAACTCTCTTGCTTTTTCTATGATCCGGCAGATGTTGGCCATTTGATCTCTGGTTCCTCTGCCTTTTCTAAATCCAGCTTGAACATCTGGAAGTTTATGGTTCATGTACTGTTGAAGCCTGGCATGGAGAATTTTGAGCATTATTTTACTAGTGTGTGAGATGAGTGCAAGTGTGCAGAAGGTTGAACATTCTTTGGCATTGCCTTTCTTTGGGATTGGAATGAAAACTTACATACTGCTTTCAGCACTTTCACAGCATCATCTTTTAGGATTTGAAATGGCCCAACTGGAATTCCATCACCTCCAATAACTTTGTTTGTAGTGATGCTTCCTGAAGCCCACTGACTTTGCATTCCAGGATGTCTGGCTCTAGGTGAGTGATTACATCATTATGATCATCTGAGTTGTAAAGATCTTTTCATATAGTTCTTCTGTGTATTCTCATCACCTCTTCTTAATAACGTCTGCTTCTGTTAGGTGCATGCCATATTTGTCTTTTATTATGCCCATCTTTGCATAAAACACTCCCTGCTATCTCTAATTTTCCTGAAAACATGTTAAACATCATTAATCATCAGGAAAATATATATTAAGCTACATTGGTATACATATAATATTATTAGGTATAATTGAAAATGCTAAAAAAACAACTTTCAAATAATGTTTTCTGGAGTAAAAAATGGTATAGTCATCTTGGATAAACTGTTCAATCAGTTCAGTTCAGTTCAGTCACTCAGTCGTGTCCGACTCTTTGTGACCCCATGAATCGCAGCACCTCAGGCCTCCCTGTCCATCACCAACTCCTGGAGTTCACAGAGACTCACATCCATCGAGTCAGTGATGCCATCCAGCCATCCCATCCTCTGTCGTCCCCTTCTCCTCTTGCCCCCAATCCCTTCCAGCATCAGAGTCTTTTCCAATGAGTCAACTCTTCGCATGAGGTGGCCAAAGTACTGGAGTTTCAGCTTTAGCATCATTCCTTCCAAAGAAATCCCAGGGCTGATCTTCAGAATGGACTGGTTGGATCTCCTTGTAGTCCAAGGGACTCTCAAGAGTCTTCTCCAACACTGCAGTTCAAAAGCATCAATTCTTCGGTGCTCAGCCTTCTTCACAGTCCAACTCTCACATCCATACATGACCACAGGAAATAAATTTAACTTTGCCTTTACAAGGTCCTGAAATTCTAATCTGGGTATTTACATAAGAAAATGGAAATAATGTCTATACAAATATTTATGAATATTCATGATTTAGTCATAATATCCCTAAATTGACAACAATCTCAAAGTCTATCAACACTGGGATGGGAAAATAAATTGTGGTATTTTCATAAATGAAATATTACTCAACTCTATTAAAAAAGCATTGCTAATTTATTTACCAACATAAGCGAATCTGAAAAAAATATACTGACAGAAATGAAGTAGACAAAAAACATTACTGACATTAAATTCATATATAAACTATTCTATAAAAAAGTTAATATAGATTGAGATAATACACAGATATATTTTCTCCCACCTGAGAGTTGAGAAATACACTGATTCCAGAAGATAGGAGTATACTTTTTGTCATGATTAGGTTGTTCCACTTATTAAATGGGATAGTGATTTTGTAGTTATATGCTTTCATCAAAAGTCATTAATCATATATTCTTTGTAAATTATTATTCAGTAAAGTTTATTTTAAAAGTTAAAAAATACAAATATATCAGGAAAAGCTGAAAACAACAAAACATATCTGAAGAACAAAGGAAGATTAGGGAAAAAATATAGTAGCCTGGAATTCTGAAGCATTATTTTCAGTAAGTTATAATTGTATGATAAAAAATTACTCTATGAGTAGTTCATTGTATGCAAGACAAGTAGGGAAGAAAACAACCATATTGTAGAATAAACATAAAACAAAGAGATGTTATACAGTTTTCATTCACAGAAAATGATACAAATCAAAATTAAAGCTGTAATGACAAAATCAATAACAATTATGAAAGGTCTGTAGATTAAGCTTTTCTTGCTCATTGTTTTCCACATGTCAACAAAATGAAAACAGCCACAGATCATATAGTATTAAATAAACTAAATTAAAGCAAAAATTAAATTTAATTCCTAATGTAGAAGACAAACCTAAAGTTAGCTTAAGACTGAATATAAACTTATAAACATATTGAATAAGCAGGACAAAGAAGTAAAATATGGACAAAATGAGCATATGTGATTAAAACACATTAAAAGGAGAATATAAATCTCCATCTTGTGAATGTTTGGAGCATCCAAATACTAGAACAGAAAGAAAATAGTGGAATGACTCAATGTGTCCTCTGCTAAAATGTATCTGACATTAAAAACAGGATAATCATAACATAGCATTGATTCTTCTATCACTAGAATTTTAGCCTCAACCACCCCTTGCCCATTATTCTGGAAATTATTAAAAGTTTCTTGAATGAACTCTTTCTCTTCACTAGTGCATTGCACCAGTTATTTCACTTCCCTTTTTTTTTTTAATATAAATTTATTTATTTTATTTGGGAGCTAATCACTTTACAATATTGTATTGGTTTTGCGATACATTGACATGAATTCGCCACGGGTGTACATGTGTTTCCCATCCTGAACCCCACTCCCACCTCCTTCCCCATCATTTCCTCTTTTGATTCAATTATTTGTGTTATTTGTTTTTACCATGAACCCAGAAAGGGACAAGGAGGCCCCAGCAGTTCAATGAAGGTACACTCCATCACTGTGACAGCCAAGAAGATGCTGTGACAGTGCCTGAGGCCACTGGAGGTGCCAACACTGCTCCTACTGTCCGGATTATGCAATTTAAAGTACTTTTGTCTTTATCACTCATCTAATGAACTAAATCAGTGATTTATCAATTAATATAACATTAATATAACACGTTTGTGAAAAATTCACCAACCTATTTTGGCTTTAGGCAAAAGTAGTGAATTTAATAGGTAAGGTCTTTTGAGAGCAAATTCTGTAGCACCTAAGGCTATGAAAATCAGACTTAAAGTTCAGCTTTTAATTTAATGAAGTTAAATTTAATTTTAATATTAAGAATAAACATAATAAAGGTAATAGACTTTCTTTTAATTTTCACCTGAGTTGTATTTCAGATGTCTCACTCTGATGCAGGCTTAAATCCATGTGACTACACCACAGGGTATCTCAATTAAATATTTGATGCTATGTTCAGAAATACAATGTTCCTCTTCCCTCTGACCTTTAAGTAAATGGGTTCATCTAAACCCTATCTCATATTTTGGTATTAACTCTTTTGCATAGATTCTTGGTCACAGAATATCAAAACACCCCTAATTCAAGTTTCCAATTTTCCCAGACACAAACATAGCTTACATATTCTAGGGAACAAAGATTTGGTTAAAATGGAACCCTTATTACACATAGTATAATGAAACATTTCAATAATTAGGTGGAAAATGGTAAAAACAAAAGTAATATTTTACACTGAGGAAAAAATCGTAGGCTTTAGGTAAGTATTCAGAAATTGCACCAGGAAATGCGTTTTAAAATATCAAGAAAAAAAATGAATATTCTTATCAAAATAAGAAGCTAATTGCACAGGAGTGAAAGGATCAACTTCAGATATTCATTCTGCAACAGTAAATACCATTAAATATTTAAATAATCAAGAAGAAATGGTCCAGAGAGTTCATATATGTCCAAACTAATAACATATGAAAACCACAGAAAGGTATTTCAATAATGTCACTTATTTATTTATATGACGGCCATATTTGCATTCTCCAAAATTTTTTTGTAATTGATGACATTAAATATAATATGAATAAAACTTTGAGGGATATTGAGAAAGAGTATTTAGTCTTCAGCTATATAAATTTCAGGTTATTTTCTAAACCAGATATTATCCCTCATTGAATTATATCTTAAGAAATAACTCTGAAAATAAATTGCACCAACAGTACTCTCTTTTAATGTTACTTTATATGTTTGAAATAAATGACACAGTTATAAAAGAATCATGATCATCAATTGACAGTGTAAAAAAGACATTAAATGCATCATGGCACAATGAATACAATGGCACAAGAAGGTTAAAAATGCCATTAGGAAACTCTTTTTGGTAAATACTTTATGCTTCTACTTATAACGTATATTTCTTAGAATGGTATGGGGAAACCATTAAATTTATTCCTAACACAGTGGAGCAGAATAGCTTAATAACATTACAATTAATATGACACTAGAAAATAAATTCACTTTAATTCTTTATTAGGTAGAATACAATGAATGGGCATTAATCAGAGGTTATATCTCATATATCTTAACATTAATGAAAAATATTAAAATATTCTAAATGGATAAAAGACATTTTTTTTTTTATAAAATATAGTTATTAGTTCTGGAAAATATCAAACTTTCCATTTTAACCACAGAAATTATTGCTATTTCATGAAAATATCATGAATTTTAAAATTCAGATGAACATTTGAGTGGAATTTGCTTCAAATGTAAAGCTTTTAATTTTAGCTTCCACTCTAATGAGTAGCTAGATTATTTTTCAAGCTAGTTTTACAGAGACAAGAATTTGAATTTTCATTGACTGTAAGCAATTTGAAGCTCATTGGAGAAAACAATTGCCTGTCCAGAAACTGGAACCCAAGGAAAAATGCCCACTATTGCCAGCTCATCATTTTCTTTTTTTATATATATAAATTTATTTATTTTATTTGGAGGCTAATTACTTTACAATATTGTATTGGTTTTGCCATACATCAACATGAATCTGCCACAGGTATACACGTGTTCCCCATCCTGAACCCTCCTCCCTCCTCCCTCCCCATACCATCCCTCTGGGTCATCTCAGTGCACCAGCCCCAACCATCCAGTATTATGCATCGAACCTGGACTGGTGATTCTTTTCATATATGATATTATACATGTTTCAATGCCATTCTCTCAAATAATCCCACCCTCTTCCTCTCCCACAGAGTCCAAAAGACTGTTCTATATATGTGTGTCTCTTTTGCGGTCTCGCATACAGGGTTATCATTACCATCTTTCTAAATTCCATATATATGCGTTAGTATACTGTATTGGTATTTTTCTTTCTGGCTTACTTCACTCTGTATAATAGGCTCCAGTTTCATCCACCTCATGAGAACTGATGCAAATGTATTATTTTTAATGGCTGTGCAATACTCCATTGTGTATATGTACCACAACTTTCTTATCCATTCATCTGCTGATGGACATCTAGGTTGCTTCCACATCCTGGCTATTATAAACAGTGCTGTGATGAACATTGGGGTACATGTGTCTCTTTCAAAACTGGTTTCCTCGGTATGTATGCCCAGCAGTGGGATTGCTGGGTCATAAGGCAGTTCTAGTTCCAGTTTTTAAGGAATCTCCACATTGTTCTCCAAAGTGGCTGTACTAGTTTGCATGCCCACCAACAGTATAAGAGAGTTCCCTTTTCTCCACACCTCTCCAGCATTAATTGCTTGCAGACTTTTGGATCACAGACATTCTGACTGGTGAGAAATGATATGTCATTGTGGTTTTGATTTGCATTTCTCTGATAATGAGTGATGTTGAGCATCTTTTCCTGTGTTTGTTCAGTTCAGTTCAGTTGAGTCGCTCAGTCGTGTCCAACTTTTTGCGAACCCATGAATCGCAGCACGCCAGGCCTCTCTGTCCATCACCAACTCCCGGAGTTCACTGAGACTCACATCCATTGAGTCAGTAATGCCATCCAGGCATCTCATCCTCTGTCGTCCCCTTCTCCTCCTGCCCCCAATCCCTCTCAGCATCAGAGTCTTTTCCAATGAGTCAACTCTTCGCATGAGGTGGCCAAAATAATGGAGTTGCAGCTTTAGCATCACACTTTCCAAAGAAATCCCAGGGCTGATCTCCTTCAGAATGGACTGGTTGGATCTCCTAGCATTCCAAGGGACTCTCAAGAGTCTTCTCCAACACCACAATTCAAAAGCATCAATTCTTAGGCCTTCTTCAGAGTCCAACTCTCACATCCATATATGACCACAGGAAAAACCATAGCCTTGACAAGACGAACCTTTGTTGGCAAAGTAATGTCTCTGCTTTTGAATATGCTATCTAGGTTGGTCATAGCTTTCCTTCCAATGAGTAAGCGTCTTTTAATGTCATGGTTGCAGTCACCATCTGCAGTGATTTTGGAGCCCCCCAAAATAAAGTCAGCCACTGTTTCCCATGAAGTGATGGGACGGGATGCCATGATCTTCGTTTTCTGAATGTTGAGCTTTAAGCCAAATTTTTCATTCTCCATTTTCACTATTAAAAACAGGATCTTTAGTTCCTCTTCATTTTCTGCCATAAGGGTGGTGTCATCTGCATATCTGAGGTTATTGATATTTCTCCCGGCAATCTTGATTCCAGCTTGTGCTTCTTCCAGTCCAGCATTTCTCATGATGTACTCTGCATATAAGTTAAATAAGCAGGGTGACAATATACAGCCTTAACGTACTCCTTTTCCTATTTGGAACCAGTCTGTGGTTCCACGTCCAGTTCTAACTGTTGCTTCCTGACCTGCATACAAATTTCTAAAGAGGCAGGTCAGGAGGTCTGGTATTCCCATCTCTTTCAGAATTTTCCACAGTTTATTGTGATCCACACAGTCAAAAGATTTGGCATAGTCAATAAAACAGAAATAGATATTTTTCTGGAACTCTCTTGGTTTTTCTATGATCCAGCGGATGTTGGCATTTTGATCTCTGGTTCCTCTGCCTTTTCTAAAACCAGCTTGAACATCAGGAAGTTCATGGTTCACATATTGCTGAAGCCTGGCTTGGAGAATTTTGAGCATTACTTTACTAGCGTGTGAGATGAGTGCAATTGTGTGGTAGTTTGAACATTCTTTGGGATTGCCTTTCTTTGGGACTGGAATGACAACTGACCTTTTCCAGTCCTGTGGCCACTGCTGAGTTTTCCAAATTTGCTGGCATACTGAGTGCAGCACTTTCACAGCATCATCTCTCAGGATTTGAAATAGCTCAACTGGAATTCCATCACCTCCACTAGCTTTGTTCATAGTGATACTTTCTAAGGCCCACTTGACTTCACATTCCAGGATGTCTGGCTCTAGGTCAGTGATCACACCATCGTGATTATCTGGGCTGTGAAGGTCTTTTTTGTACAGTTCTGTGTATTCTTGCCCTCTCTTCTTAATATCTTTTGCTTCTGTTAGGCCCATACCATTTCTGTCCTTTATCGTGCCCATCTTTCCATGAAATATTCCCTTGGTATCTGTAATTTTCTTGCAGAGATCTCTAGTCTTCCCCATTGTGTTGTTTCCCTCTATTTCTTTGCATTGATCGCTGAAGAAGGCTTCCCTATCGCTATTCTTTGGAACTCTGCATTCAGATGTTATATCTTTCCTTTTCTCCTCTGCTTTTCACTTCTCTTCTTTTCACAGCTATTTGTAAGGCCTCCCCAGACAGCCATTTTGGTTTTTTGCATTTCTTTTCCATGGTGATGGTCTTGATCCCTGTCTTCTGTACAATGTCATGAACCTAATTCCATAGTTCATCAGGCACTCTATCTATCAGATCTAGGCCCTTAAATCTATTTCTCAGTTCCACTGTATAATCAAAAGTGATTTGATTTAGGTCATACCTGATTGGTCTAGTGGTTTTCCCTACTTTCTTCAATTTAAGTCTGATTTTGGCAATAAGGAGTTCATGGTCTGAGCCAAAGTCAGCTCCTGGTCTTGCTTTTGTTGACTGTATAGAGCTTCACCATCTTTGGCTGCAAAGAATATAATCAATCTGATTTCAGTGTTGACCATCTGGTGATGTCCATGTGTAGAGTCTTCTCTTGTGTTGTTGGAAGAGGGTGTTTGTTATGACCAATGCATTTTCTTGGCAAAACTCTATTAGTCTTTGCCCTGCTTCATTCCGTATTCCAAGGTCAAATTTGCCTGCTACTCCAGGTGTTTCTTGACTTCCTACTTTTGCATTCCAGTCCCCTATAATGAAAAAGACATCTTTTTTGGGTATTAGTTCTAAAATGTCTTGTAGGTCTTCATAGAACCGTTCAACTTCAGCTTCTTCAGTGTTACTGGTTGGGGCATAGACTTGGATTACTGTGATATTGAATGGTTTGCCCTGCAAACGAACAGAGATCATTCTGTAGTTTTTGAGATTGCATCCAAGTACTGCATTTTGGACTCTTTTGTTGATCATGATGGCTACCCCATTTCTTCTGAGGGATTCCTGACTGCAGTAGTAGGCATAATGGTCATCTGAGTTAAATTCACCCATTTAGTCCATTTTAGTTCATTGATTCCTAGAATATCGACATTCACTCTTGCCATCTCTTGTTTGACCACTTCCAATTTGCCTTGATTCATGGCCTGATATTCCAGGTTCCTATGCAATATTGCTCTTTACATCATCGGACCTTGCTTTTCTCACAAGTCACATCCACAGCTAGGTATTATTTTTGCTTTGGCTCCATCCCTTAATTCTTTCTGAAGTTATTTCTGCACTGGTCTCCATTAGCATATTGGGCCCCTACTGACCTGGGGAGTTCCTCTTTCAGTATCCTATCATTTTGCCTTTTCATACTGTTCATGGGGTTCTCAAGGCAAGAACACCTAAGTGGTTTGCCATTCCCTTCTCCAGTGGACCACATTCTGTCAGATCTCTCCACCATGACCCAGCCGTCTTGGGTTGCTGCATGGGCTTGGCTTAGTTTCATTGAGTTAGATAAGGCTGTGGTCCTAGTGTGATTAGACTGACTAGTTTTCTGTGAGTATGGTTGCAGTTTGTCTGCCCTCTAGTGCCCTCTTGCAATACCTACCGTCTTATTTGGGTTTCTCTTACCTTGGGTGTGGGGTATCTCTTCACGGCTGCTCCAGCAAAGCGCAGCCACTGCTCCTTACCTTGGACGAGGGGTATCTCCTCACTGCCGCCCTTCCTGACCTTCATCGTGGGATATCTCCTCTAGGCCCTCCTGCGCCCACGCAGCCACGGCTCCTTGGACGTGGGCTTGGTCCTCCCAGCCGCCGCCCCTGGCCTCGGACATGGGGTTGCTCCTCCTGGCCGATGCCCTTGGCCTCAGGCGTGGGAGCCTGGGGTAGTTAGCCATCTGTATGTCTTCTTTGGAGAAATGTCTATTTAGTATTTTGATTAGGTCGTTTATTTTTCTGGGATTGACCTGCAGGATTCTTGTATATTTTTGAGATTAGTTGTTTGTCTGTTGCTTCATTTGCTATTATTTTCTCCCATTCTGAAGGCTGTCTTTTTACCTTGCTTATAGTTTCCTTTGTGGTGCAGAAGCTTTTAAGTTTAATTAGGTCCCATTTGTTTATTTTTGCTTCTATTTCCAATATTCTGGGAGGTGGGTCGTAGAGGATCCTGCTGTGATGTATGTTGGAGAGAGTTTTGGTTATGTTCTTCTCTAGGAGTTTTATAGTTTCTGGTCTTAGGTTTAGACCTTTAATCCATTTTGAGTTTATTTTTGTGTATGGTGTTAGAAAGTGTTCTAGTTCCATTCTTTTGCAAGTGGTTGACCATTTTTCCCAGCACCACTTGTTAAAGAGATTGTCTTTAATCCATTTTATATTCTTGCCTCTTTTGTCAAAGATAAGGTGACCATAGGTGCATGGATTTATCTCTGAGTTTCTATTTTGTTCCACTGATCTGTATTTCTGTCTTTGTGCCAGTACCATACTGTCTTGATGACTGTGGCTTTGTAGTACAGCCTGTGGTCAGCAGGTTGATTCTCCACTTCCATTCTTCTTTCTCAAGATTGCTTTGGCTATTTGAGGTTTTTTGTATTTCCATACCAATTGTGAAATTATTTGTTCTAGCTCTGTGAAAAATACCATTGGTAGCTTGATAGGGGTTGCACTGAATCTATAGATTGCTTTGGATAGTATACTCGTTTTCACTATATTGATTCTCCCGATCCATGAACATGGTATATTTCTCCATCTATTAGTGTCCTCTTTGATTTCTTTCACCAGTGTTTTATAGTTTTCTATATATAGGCCTTTAGTTTCTTTAGGTAGATATATTCCTAAGTATTTTATTCTTTTCATTGCAATGGTGAATGGAATTGTTTCTTTAATTTCTCTTCCTATGTTCTCATTATTAGTATATAAGAATGCAAGGGATTTCTGTGTGTTGGTTTTATATCCTGCAACTTTAATATATTCATTGATTAGTTCTAGTAATTTTCTGGTGGAATCTTTAGGGTTTTCTACGTAGAGGATCATGTCATCTGCAAACAGTGAGAGTTTTACTTCTTCTTTTCCAATTTGGATTCCTTTTATTTCTTTTTCTGCTCTGATTGCTGTGGCCAAAACTTCCAAAACTATGTTGGATAGTAATGGTGAAAGTGGACACCCTTGTCTTGTTCCTGACTTTAGGGGAAATGCTTTCAATTTTTCACCATTGAGGATAATGTTTGCTGTGGGTTTGTCATATATAGCTTTTATTATGTTGAGGTATGTTCCTTCTCAGCCTGTTAAACCCTCTGCTTTCCTGGATCATCAACCCTCTTATTCTTCAGTTTTCCTTTTCTCAATATTATTATGAGTAGTAACACTGGATGAGAATAAAATTCACCTTTGTTTCCTGACACTTCTATTCCTCCTAATCACATCTAGAATTTTCTTGGCTAAAAATTGTCTTTTGAAAATGTTAGAAAATCTTCCCATACATGCCTCAGTTTAATTGTGGAATGCTAGCTTTTCTTATCTCAGCTGCTCCCAGTCTACCCCTCACACGAGTATTATAATTGGATTCTAATTTTCATGCTCATTCTTCTAGAACAGCTCCTTTTCTCCCTTTATTTCAAATGTTCGTTTTTTCCAAGATTCCTACTTTAACCACTTTCTTCTTTTCCTCAGTTGCTTTTACTTTATCTCACCCATTCATATGACTTCCTTTACTTTGTAAAATGACAAATTCAGTTTTACAGTTAAATTTCTATTACAGCTCCAGGATATTATTCTTACTTTCTAAATAAGCGTATTTAATATTAAAATAAAGTAATTGTTATGCTAAGCACAACCCTTGTCAAAGGGTGAGTTTTTTGGAAATCACACCCTATCAGATCAGATCAGTTGCTCAGTTGTGTATGAATCTTTGCGACCCCATGACTCGCAGAACGCCAGGCCTCTCTGTCCATCACCAACTCCCGGAGTTCACTCAGACTCACGTCCATCGAGTCAGTGATGCCATCCAGCCATCTCATCCTCTGTCGTCCCCTTCTCCTCTTACGCCAATCCCTCCCAGCACCAGAGTTTTTTCTAATGAGTCAAGTCTTCGCTTGAGGTGGCCAAGGTACTGGAGTTTCAGCTTTAGCATCATTCCTTCCAAAAAAATCCCAGGGCTGATCTCCTTCAGAATGGACTGGTTGGATCTCCTTGCAGTCCAAGGGACTCTCAAGAGTCTTCTCCAACACCACAGTTCAAAAGCATCAATTCTTCAGTGCTCAGTCTTCTTCAGAGTCCAACTCTCACATCCATACGTGACCACAGGAAAAACCATAGCCTTGAACGAGACCAAACTTTGTTGGCAAAGAAATGTCTCTACTTTTGAATATGCTATCTAGGTTGGTCATAACTTTCATTCCAAGGAGTAAGCGTCTTTTAATTTCATGGCTGCAGTCACCACCTGCAGTGATTTTGGAGCCCAGAAAAATAAAATCTGACACTGTTTCCACTATTTCCCAATTTATTTCCCATAAAGCAATGGGACCAGAAGCCATGATCTTCGTTTTCTGAATCTTGAGCTTTAAGCCAACTTTTTCACTCTCCACTTTCACTTTCATCAAGAGGCTCTTTAGTTCTTCTTCACTTTCTGCCATAAAGGTAGTGTCATCTGCATAACTGAGATTATTGATATTTCTCCCGGCAATCTTGATTCCAGCTTGTGTTTCCTCCAGTCCAGCATTTCTCATGATGTACACTGCATATAAGTTAAATAAGCAGTGTGACAATATACAGCCTTGACGTACTCCTTTTCCTATTTGGAACCAGTCTGTTGTTCCATGTCCAGTTCTAACTGTTCCTTCCTGACTTGCATACAAATTTCTTAAGAGGCAGATCATGTGGTCTGGTATTCCCATCACTTTGAGAATTTTCCAAAGTTTATTGTGATCCACACAGTCAAAAGGTTTGGCATGGTCAATAAAGCAGAAATAGATATTTTTCTGGAACTCTCTTGCTTTTTCCATGATCCAGCAGATGTTTGCAATTTGATCTCTGGTTCCTCTGCCTTTTCTAAAACCAGCTTGAACATCAGGAAGTTCATGGTTCACATATTGCTGAAGCCTGGCTTGGAGAATTTTGATCATTATTTACTAGCGTCTGAGATGAGTGCAACTGTGCAGTAGTTTGAGCATTCTTTGGCATTGCCTTTCTTTGGGATTGGAATGAAAACTGACCTTTTCCAGTCCTGTGGCCACTGCTGAGTTTTCCAAATGTGCTGGCATATTGAGTGCAGCACTTTCACAGAATCATCTTTCAGGATTTAGAATAGCTCAACTGGAATTCTATCACCTCCACTAGCTTTGTTTGTAGTTTGCCTTCTAAGGCACACTGGACTTCACATTCCAGGATGTCTGGCTCTAGGTCAGTGATCACACCATTGTGATTATCCGGGTCATGAAGATCTTTTTTTGTACAGTTCTTCTGTGTATTCTTGTCATCTCTTCTTAATATCTTTTGCTTCTGTTAGGTCCATACCATTTCTGTCCTTTATCAAGCCCATCTTTGCATGAAATGTTCCTTTGGTATCTCTGATTTTCTTGAAATGATCTCTAGTCTTTCCCATTCTGTTGTTTTCCTCTATATCTTTGCATTGATCACTGAGAAGGCTTTCTTATCTCTTCTTGTTATTCTTTGGAACTCTGCATTCAGATGCTTATATCTTTCCTTTTCTCCTTTGCTTTTTGTTTCTCTTCTTTAAGATACCACACGCCCAATGTAAGAGAAATCCAAATAAGATGGTAGGTGTTGCAAGAGGGCATCAGAGGGCAAACATACTGAAACCATACTCACAGAAAACCGGTCAATCTAATCACACTAGGACCACAGCCTTGTCCAACTCAGTGAAACTAAGCCCTGCCCGTGGGGCAACCCAAGACGGGCAGGTCATGGTGGAGAGATGTGACAGAATGTGGTCCTCTGGAGAAGGGAATGGCAAACCTCTTCAGTATTCTTGCCTTGAGAACCCCAGAACAGTATGAAAAGGCAAAATGATAGGATACTGAAAGAGAAACTCCCCAGGTTGTAGGTGCCCAATATTCTACTGGAGATCAGTGGAGAAATAACTCCAGAAAGAATGAAGGGATGGAGCCAAAGCAAAAACAATACCCAGCTGTGGATGTGACTGGTGATAGAAGCAAGGTCCAATGCTGTAAAGAGCAATATTGCATAGAAACCTGGAATGTCAGGTCCGTGAATCAAGGCAAATGGGAAGTGGTCAAACAAGAGACGACAAGAGTGAATGTCGACGTTCTAGGAATCAGCGAACTGAAATGGACTGGAATGGGTGAATTTAACTCAGATGACCATTATACCTACTACTGCAGGCAAGAATCCCTCAGAAGAAATGGAGTAGCCATCATGATCAACAAAAGAGTCCAAAATGCAGTACTTGGATGCAATCTCAAAAACAACAGAATAATCTCTGTTTGTTTCTAAGGCAAACCATCCAATATCACAGTAATCCAAGTCTATGCCCCAACCAGTAATGCTGAAGAAGATGAAGTTGAACGGTGCTATGAAGACCTACAAGACATTTTAGAACTAATACCCAAAAAAGATGTCCTTTTCATTATAGGGGACTGGAATGCAAAAGTAGGAAGTCAAGAAACACCTGGAGTAGCAGGCAAATTTGACCTTGGAATATGGAATGAAGCAAGGCAAAGACTAATAGAGTTTTGCCAAGAAAATGCACTGGTCATAACAAACACCCTCTTCCAACAACACAAGAGAAGACTCTATACATGGACATCACCAGATGGTCAACACTGAAATCAGATTGATTATATCCTTTGCAGCCAATGATGGAGAAGCTCTATGCAGTCAGCAAAAACAAGACCAGGAGCTGACTTTGGCTCAGACCATGATCTCCTTTTTGCCAAATTCAGACTTAAATTGAAGAAAGTAGGGAAAACCACTAGACCAATCAGGTATGACCTAAATCAAATTCCTTATGATTATACAGTGGATGTGAGAAATAGATTTAAGGGCCTAGATCTGATAGATAGGGGCCTGATGAACTATGGTATGAGGTTCGTGACATTGTACAGGAGACAGGGATCAAAACCATCCCCATGGAAAAGAAATGCAAAAAAGCAAAATGGCTGTCTGTGGAGGCCTTACAAATAGCCTTACAAATCACACCCTATAGCTGAGTTTAATGTGCAAAATATGTATGTGAGTGTTCCTTGGGATATACTACACCTGCAGAAGGAATGAAAAGTACAGAATTAGACTGAGGGAGGAAACTGATATGCGATACAGTTTGAAAATAGAATTGTCCAATTATAATATGGGTTTCAGGAACTAAAATAGGCCCTCAGAGTTGCCCTGAGTTGGGTCAAGGTGGTTCAATATTCCTAGACCCATTAGTCATTTTATAAGTGTCATCTCAGAAAAGGGCATGGCCTTGAGCAAGGCAGCTCCCTGATGAGGCCATTCCTGGAGAAATGACAACTACAAGATACTTTCTGAAAGTATTCCTCACAGTTGGGTCAAAATTTGCCCTCCAATGGACATTGCATAGTGTAGCCATGTCTGTCACATCCTTAGATTTTATTTCCAGTCATTAAAACACACGACTATTTCTCTCAAGGACCAAGTTTGCTAAACTATCTTCACCTGAATGTAATTTTTTTACGATTGACTTTAAATGTCAGATATTTATCTATACATTTTTAAATAATCTTCTTATTTGAGGACAGTGCCATACTTAAAAATCTCAAAGGTAGCACAGAGAGCTTCTTTATGAAGAATGGACCCCAAATTCATAGACTGTAGGAATGACTCATCGATGAGAGGAGATGAGAAAATGATGGTCTTTAACACTAGTTTCCTCTATTATTAATATTTTTATATCAGTGTGGTACATGGTTACAATTAATAAAATGATACTGATACACTACTGTTACATGAAACCCATTCAGATTTCTTTATATTTAACCTTTATTTTTGTTGTTGTTGTTACTACAGTATCCCATTCATAATACTATATTACAATGAGTAGTCTTGTCTTCTTAGGCTCTTCTTAGCTGTGATAGCTTCTTACACTTAACTTTTCTTTGATGAGCTTGACAGTTTTGAAGAGAGTTGATCAAATATTTTATAGAATGTCACTTCATCCATTTAACCCTTGCCTCATCTCCTTTTTTTTTTTTTTTATTCCTTTTAGTTTCTTTTTTTCTTTTCTTTTCTTTTTTTAAAAATTTTATTTTATTTTTAAACTTTACAATACATGTATACCTGTGGCGGATTCACTTCGATATTTGCCTCATCTCCTTGAACCTTCAGTTCAGTTCAGTTCAGTTCAGTTGCTCAGTCATGTCCGACTCTTTGCAACCCCATGAATCGCAGCACGTCAGGCCTCCCTGTCCATCACCAACACCCGAAGTTCACCCAAACTTACGTCCATCGAGTCAGTGATGCCATCCAGGCATCTCATCCTCTGTCGTCTCTTTCTCCTCCTGCCCTCAGTCCCTCCCAGCATCAGAGTATTTTCCAATGAGTCAACTCTTCGCATGAGGTGGCCAAAGTACTGGAGTTGCAGCTTTAGCATCATTCCTTCCAAAGAAATCCCAGGGCTGACCTCCTTCAGAATGGACTGGTTGGATGTCCTTGCAGTCCAAGGGACTTGCAAGAGTCTTCTCCAACACCAGCAATGTGAATTTAAAATTGTATCTTTTCATTGATTGATAGCTTTTTTTTAATCACTAAATAATAGTTCTTTGATAGTGCTAAAGTTTAATTCATTCATCTTTTGAAAGACATCTCCATTGCTCACAAAATTTATAATTATGCATAATGTTGACATAAATATTTACATGCAAATGTTTAGGTGAACATAAATTTTTTAATCAGTTGGACAAATATCTAAGAAATCAATTTATTAATCACATGGTCAGTCTACATTCAGCTTTGAAATAAATTCCCAAATCTCTTTCAAAGTGACTCTGCCATATTGCACTCCAGCAGCAATAAAATAATTTATTATTCTGGATCCTTGTCAGTAATTGGTACTGTTAGGTTTTGAATTTTATCCATTCTAATAAGTATCTAATGAGATCTCATTGTAGTTTATTTTTCCAACACCCTGGTGACAAATGAGGTTGAGGATCATTTCATATGCTTATTTGCCATGTGTATAAACCTTTGGTGAGGTGTCTGGGGATTGTCCAGTTTCTCAAAACTAGCTGTTGGTTTTTTATAAATATCATTGTTCAAGTTGAGGGAATTCTCCTTTCCTAGTTTGCTGAGAGTTTTAAAAATCATTTGGAATTTAATTTTGTCAAATGTTTTTTCTATATTTATATCAATCTATTGATATGATTATTTTATTTTTCTTCTTTAGTCAGTTAAAAAATAGAATATGTGATTGATTTGTCAATGTTGAACAAATCCACCTTGAATATGTTGCATAATACTTTGCATGGATTGTTGGGTTTGATTTACCTGTATTTTTGAGTGTTTTCTATCTGTGTTCATGTGACATACTGATTTATATATATTTTTTCTTGTAATATCTTTGCTAAGTTTCCATTACTAGTGTAAAACTGGCACTATTGAATGAATTATGAAGTGTTTCCTCTGCTTCTATTTTCAACGAGGGATTTTAAAATTTGGTATTAAGTATCCCCTTAAATGTTTAGTAAAATTTACATTAACTCATCTGGGCTGACATTTTCTGTATGGGAAGTTATTAATTAGTGATTTAGTTTATTCAGTATATAGGGATATTCAGATGGTCTGTTTCTCTTTGTGTAACTTTCAGTGTAGTTTTTGTGACTTTTTGTATTAGGGGAACATGGGCTTAATAGAGTGAACTGGGAAATATTCACTCCACTACTATTTAGGAAATAGTTTCTGAAAGATTGGTGCTAATTTATTAATTGAATATTTGATAAAATTCACCAATGAATAAATCTGGGTTTAGTTTTACTTGGGAGGTATTTTAACACTGTTGTTCAATAGCTAAGTCATGTCCAACTCTTTGTGACTCCATGAATTAACAGCACACCAGACTTCCTTCACTATCTCCCTGAGTTTGCTCAAACTCATGTTTATTGAGTCAGTAATGCCATCCAACCTTCTTGCCCTCTGTCACTCTCTTCTCCTCTTGCCCTCACTATTCCCCAGCAACAGGGTCTTTTCGAATGAATCAGCTCTTTGAATCAGTTGGCTAAAAAGTATTGGAGCTTGAAGCTGAGCTTCAACATCAGTCCTCCAGTGAGTATTCAGTGTTGATTTCCTTTAACATTGACTGGTTTGATCTCCTTGTTGACCAAGGAACTTTGCAGAGTCTTCTCCAGCACCACACAATCACACCTATTAATTTTAAACTTGCTAATAGTTTATCATTTCTTGTTATATGTCTATTCTGATTCTCTATTTCTTGAGTCACATTCAGTAGTTTGTATCTTTATAAAAATGTATCCATTTTATAGGTTGTTTAACTTGGTGGCATGGAACTACTCATACTACTGTCTTATAATTCTTTTTTTTTTTTTTTAATTTCTAAAATGTTAATAGTAATGTCTCCTCTTTCATGCTTCTTGATTTTAAAGCTGTACCTTTCTCTCTCTCTTTCTAGATCAGTCTAGCTAAAATTTGTGGATTTGTTAATAATTTCAAAGAATTTACAGTTGGGTTCACTGATTTTTCTCTTGTTTTCCTGTTGTATATTTCACTGATTTCTTCTGTCATGTTATATCCTTTTCTTCTACTTTTATGGGAGAATTAAGTTGCTCTTCTCTTACTGGTTCATTAAGGTGGAAAGCTAGGTGGAAAATAGGTGTTTTATTTGATAGTGAAGGACAGGGAAGTGTGGAATGCTGCATTTCATGGAGTCACAAAGAGTCAGACACAACTTAGCAATTGAACAACAACAAATTTTCAAGGCAGTCATTTTCCTCTAAGCATTAATTTTGTGGTATCTCCAAAATTTTTATATAATGCATTTTTGTTTTCAACTGTATCAAATATTTTCAATATTCTCTTGTGACTTTCAGTTTTACTCTCTGGATATTTAGAAATATGTTTGTTCAATTTTACATATTTTTGAATCTCCTAAATTCATTCTTTTTTTAAATTCATTGCAGGGAAAGAAGATGCATACTTTACATAATTTCATCCTCTTGAAGTTCAATTTTCTTTCATTTTAAATCAGCATTGGTTTATACATTCTTGAATATGTTATGGGCACATAGTTAATGAAAGAAGTGAAAGTCAAAGTCAAGGTTGTGTCCAACTCTTTGTGACCCCATGGACTATACAGTCCATGGAATTCTCCAGGCCAGAATATTGGAGTGGGTAGCCTTTCCTTTCTCCAGGGGATCTTCCTAACCCAAGGATCAAACCCAGGTCTCCCACATTGCAGATGGATTCTTTACCAGCTGAGCCACAAGGGAAGGCCAAGAATACTGGAGTGGGTAGCCTATCCTTTCTCCAACAGATCTTCCTAACCCAAGGATCAAACCCAGGTCTCCCACATTGCAGGTGGATTCTTTACCAGCTGAGTCACAAGGGAAGGCCAAGAATACTGGAATGGGTAGCCTATCCTTTCTCCAGCGGATCTTCCCGACCCAGGAATTGAACCGGGGTCTCAGGCATTGCAGGTGAATTCTTTACTAACTGAGATATAGGGAAGCCCACATATTTAATGGCCTAACACATAGTTTAACCAAGAAATGTTTTATGTGTGCTTGTGAAGAATGTATCATCCACTGTTCTTGAATAAGTGTTTCTGGGTATTTCTTAGGTGTAATTACTTTATTGTTGCTTGTCATTCAGGTATTAACAAATCTGTTGATATTATACTTATTTTTTCTATCCATTATCGAATGCTATTTAAAATGTATTCAACAATTATACCTTTATTGCCTGTTTCTCCTTTCAACTTTGTTGGCTTTTGCTTCATGTATTTTAGGACTCTATTTTTAGGTGCATTATGTTTATATTTCTTATGTCTCCTTGATGGGTTGTTAATTTTTATCATTATAAAATATGCCTCTTTCTTATTGGTAACATTTGACTTAAGCTCTATTTTGTTTGATATTAGTTTAACCATACTAATAGTTATACTAAAATTTTTAAATGCCTTTTGCATAGTATATTTTATTCATTCTTTTAATATAAACCCCATTTGTGGCTTTGAATTTTAAATGTTTTTTTTCATTAAAAGGCATATGGTTGCATTATGTTGTTTAATACATTCTGAAAATCTCTGTCTTTTGGTTGGAGTTTTTAATCTATCTATATTATTTTTGTTGTTATAACATAGTTATAAAAGTTATTATCTTAAAATGCATATTCCAGTTGCATTTAGTAAATTAACAAAGCTATGGAATCATTATGAGTATCTAGTTCTAGAATATTTTTAGTAAACACACAAACACAAAACTCCATGCACATTAAATAGCCACTGACCATTTATTTTTCCGATCAGATCAGATCAGACGCTCAGTCGTGTCTGACTCTTTGCGACCCCATGAATCCCAGCACGCCAGGCCTCCCTGTCCATCACCAACTCCCAGAGTTCACTGAGACTCACGTCCATCGAGTCAGTGATGCCATCCAGCCATCTCATCCTCTGTCGTCCCCTTCTCCTCCTGCCCCCAATCCCTTCCAGGATCAGAGTCTTTTCCAGTGAATCAACTCTTCGCACGAGGTGGTCAAAGTACTGGAGTTTCAGCTTTAGCATCATTCCTTCCAAAGAAATCCCAGGGCTGACCTCCTTCAGAATGGACTGGTTGGATCTCCTTGCAGTCCAAGGGACTCTCAAGAGTCTTCTACAACACCACAGTTCAAAAGCATCCATTTTTCGGCGCTCAGCCTTCTTCACAGTCCAACTCTCACATCCATACATGACCACAGGGAAAACCATAACTTTAACTAGACGAACCTTTGTTGGCAATGTAATGTCTCTGCTTTTCAATATGCTATCTAGGTTGGTCATAACTTTCCTTCCAATGAGTAAGTGTCTTTTAATTTCATGGCCGCAGTCACCATCTGCAGTGATTATGGAACCCAGAAAAATAAAGTCTGACACTGTTTCCACTGTTTCCCTATCTATTTCCCATGAAGTGGTGGGACTGGATGCCATGATCTTCATTTTCTGAATCTTGAGCTTTAAGCCAACTTTTTCACTCTCCACTTTCACTTTCATCAAGAGGCTTTTGAGTTCCTCTTCACTTTCTGCCATAAGGGTGGTGTCATCTGCATATCTGAGGTTATTGATATTTCTCCCGGCAATCTTGATCCAGCTTGTGCTTCATCCAGCCCAGAATTTCTCATGATGTACTCTGCATAGAGTTAAATAAACAGGGTGACAATACACAGCCTTGACGAACTCCTTTTCGTATTTGGAAGCAGTCTGTTGTTCCATGTCCAGTTCTAACTGTTGCTTCCTGACCTGCATACAAATTTCTTAAGAGGCAGATCAGGTGGTCTGGTATTCCCATCTCTTTCAGAATTTTCCACAGTTTATTGTGATCCACACAGTCAAAGGCTTTGGCATAGTCAATAAAGCAGATGTTTTTCTGGAACTCTCTTGCTTTTTCCATGATCCAGCGGATGTTGGCAATATGATCTCTGGTTCCTCTGCCTTTTCTAAAACCAGCTTGAACATCAGGAAGTTCATGGTTCACATATTGCTGAAGCCTGGCTTGGAGAATTTTGATCATTACTTTACTAGTGTCTGAGATGAGTGCAATTGTGTGGTAGTTTGAGCATTCTTTGGCATTGCCTTTCTTTGGGATTGGAATGAAAACTGACCTTTTCCAGTCCTGTGGCCACTGCTGAGTTTTCCAAATTTGCTGGCATATTGAGTGCAGCACTTTCACAGCAAGCATTTGCCAATCACAAATTTGCTTTCTGTTTCTTTTGATTGGTGTATGCTGGATATTTTGTGTCATTGGGACCTTATTAATAATACATGGCTTTTATTGTTTGCTTTTTCACTTAGCATGTTTTTCAGGTTTATCCCTGCTTACCACTTATTAGTATATCATTCATTTTGTGTCTCTGAAAAATATTTCATTGTATGGATACATCACATTTTACTTATTTATTCATCAGATGATAGACCTCTGGTTACTTTCCATTTCAACTATTGTAAGGAACAATACAATGAACACTCATATACAAGTTTGAAAATACGTTTTTAGATCATTTAAGTGTAACTGCTGTATCATATGGTAATTCAATTAAACTCTTTTAAGAATCCTATCAATTGTATTGCATGGTGGCTATAGTATTTTACATTCCCATAAGCAATGTATGTAGGTTCTAATTTGTCCACATATTTACCAACACATTTTATTTTCTTTTTCTGTTTTGATTACACCCAACAAATGGATATAAAATAGTATCTTATTGTGGTTTAATAAATTTGCATTTCATGTAATTAATAAGGGAGGACTTATGTTTATCAATTACTATGTTTTTGTTTAAAAATATATTTTATTGACTTCTTTTACGTCTTTTATTTACCTCTCCCCCATCACTTCCTGCTTTTCTGATAAATACTTTCTATTGTGCAATTTTAATTGCTTCTGTTTTGGGTTTTTTTTTGCTTCATTTTGTATATTTTCTTACATAATTTCTTAGTGGTTGCCCTGAAGATTAAGATTAATATCTTAAACTAAACCAGTATAATTCAGATCATTATCAACTTTATTTAAAATGTATACAGATTTTAGTTCACTACCTCTTTCCTTTGTGACATTAGTTTCATTTAAGTTATATCTTTGTATTATCATAAGCCCATCATCTTGGTATCATTCCTGCTTTATGTCTCTGTGGTACATATATACAATGTAATATTATTCTGCCATCAAAAAGAATGAAATAATGCTATTTGCAACAACATGATGGGCCTAAAGATTGTCATACTGAGTGAAGTAAGTCAGAGAAGAATAAATATTGTATGGCATCTCTTATATGTGAATCTAGAAACATGATACAAATGAAATTACAAAGCAGAGAAAGACTCACAGACTTGCAGAATGAACATATGGTTGCTAGGGGCAGGGATAAGAAGGAATTGTTGTAGAGTTCAAGATGGATATGTCCACATGGCTATTAAAATGGATAACCAACCAGAACCTACTGTATGGCAAAGAAGAAAAAAAAAAAAAAAACTGGATACAAGGAAATAATTACAAGTAAATACACAATTACACTGTCTTTTATCCTTAACTACATAAAAGACCCTGATGCTGAGAAAAATTGAGAGCAGGAGGAGAAGGGAGCAACAGAGATGGTTGGATGGCATTACTGACTCAATGGACATGAATCTGCGGAAACTCAGGGAAATAATGATGGACAGACAAGCCTGGTGTGCTGCAGTTTATGGTGTGGCAAAGAGTCAGACAAAACTTACCCACTGAACAACTACAAAGACAACAAAATAACTGTGCTTACTAGTGATCTTTATTGCTCTATGTGATTTTAGTTGCTGTCTACTGCAACAGTTAGAACTAGACATGGAACAACAGGCTGGTTACAAATATGAAAAGGAGTATGCGAAGGCTGTATATTGTCACCCTGCTTATTTAACTTATATGCAGAGTACATCATGAGAAACCCTGGGCTGGAAGAAGCACAAGCTGGAAGCAAGATCACTGAGAAATATCAATAACTTCAGACATGCAGATGACAATACCCTTATGGCAGAAAGTGAAGAAGAACTAAAGAGCCTCTTTATGGAAGTGAAACAGGAGAGTGAAAAAGTTGACTTAAAGCTCAACATTCAACCTGTGGCGGATTCATTTTGATATTTGGCAAAACTAATACAATTTGTAAAGTTTAAAAATAAAATAAAATTAAAAAAAAAAAAAAGCTCAACATTCAGAAAACTAAGATCATGGCATCTGGTCCCATCACTTCATGGCAAATAGATGGGCAAACAGTGGAAAAAGTGGCTGACTTTAATTTTCTGGGCTCCAAAATCACTACAGATGGTGACTGCATCCATGAAATTAAAAGACGCTTACTCCTTGGAAGGAAAGTTATGACCAACCTAGACAGCATATTAAAAAGTGAAAGAAAGTGAAGTCACTCAGTCATGTCTGACTCTTTGCGACCCCATGGACTGTAGCCTACCAGGCTCCTCGGTCCATAGAATTTTTCAGTCAAGAGTACTGGAGTGGGTTGCCATTTCCTTCTCCAGGGGATCTTCCAATCCAGGGATTGAATCTGGGTCTAACGCACTGCAGGCAGATGCTTTACCATCTGAGTCACCAGGGAAGCCTTATTAAAAAGCAGAGACATTACTTTGCCAACAATGGTCCATCTAGTCAAGGCTATGGTTTTTTTCAGTAGTCATGTATGGATGTGAGAGTTGGACTATAAAGTAAGATGAATGGCAAAGAATTAATGCTTTTCAATTGTTGTGTTGGAGAAGACTCTTGAGAGTCCCTTTGACTGCAAGGAGATCCAACCAGTCCTTGCTAAAGAATGCCAGTCCTGAGTATTCATTGGAAGGACTAATACTGAAGCTGAAACTCCAATACTTTGGCCACCTAATGTGAAGAGCTGACTCATTTGTAAAGACCCTGGCGGTGGGAAAGTTTGAAGGCAGGAGGACAAGGGGATGACAGGGGATGATATGGTTGGATGGCATCACCGACTCAATGGACATGAGTTTGTGTAAGCTCTGGGAGTTTGTGATGGACAGAGAGGCCTGGCATGGTGCAGTCCATGCAGTAGCAAAGCTGAGTCAGACACGACTCAGCAACTGAACTGAACTGAACTGAATACTCATCTATACAATTTATAGACACTGCTATTTATATTTAATATTGTTTTAATTTAATATATGTTACACTTAATTGTTATTTAGAATAGATAATATTAGGATATGAGTATCAAGGAAGAATAAAGTGAATGCTAGCACAGATGTTGGTGTGTTTTTGTTCAAGTCTATAACATGTTTTAGAAAAATATCGCATTAAAAATTGAAGTTTTGTTATAAAATTCATGAAATCTGCATTGAGATGGAGAAGATTTGATATAATCAGTGAATTAAAGGAATCAAGTTAGAATTTTCAAGTAGGTTCTGCTCTACTAAAAAGTAAATTATCATAGAAATAACAGTCAATATAACCCTCTGATTTGGGGAAACTTTGACATGGAAGCTTCCTTGTTAGCCCTGAACACCTGATTAAGTTAAAACCTACAGGAAAATTAATCTGTGACCCATGTCCTGGTATCAAAGACATTTTTTGTTCTTTGAACTATTGGAACATGTACATGATGGATAATCACTACAGGAGCAACATCCGTAGACTGAGCATTGTGTATTGTACTAAAAGTAGCATAAGATGTGTTACAGTGAATTGTCTTAATAAGGTACTATAATTTATTATTTGTGGCTGTTATTCAAATAAAGCTAAATCATATTAAAATGTAAATTAAAGAAACTAGTAAGTGTTTTGAAACAAACTCTATAAAGTTATAATTCAATATATAATACACACAAAAGTGATACTAGAATTCTGATCAATCCAATTTCAAGTTATTCCCATAAAGAAAAGATGGAAAGAATACTACCCAGCTCTCTCCATCTCCTATTAATGAGCAGTTACAAGGTGGGCATTAAATATTTTGGACACTCAACAGTCCTAGTTTTACAGCTATTTTCAAAATACCATTTCCTATTTCTGAATGATTTTTAACTTGTCTCCCTACAGAAAATAACAGACACAGCTCTGACTTCACGTCTTTAAATTCCTAAGGCACTGTGTGATTGTTGTAAATCAACATGTCTGTCAGACTGATGACAACCCCAGCTTTGGGCACAATTTAATGAGTCAGGATTGTGGCCTTGAGGATTCTAAGAAACCCCAAGCAAAAACAGAAGGACATCTTTGGACTTTCAAAGCTAAAAACCACAATCTTCTGGACATCCCTCGGAGAACACCACCATCACCTCTGTCTCTCTACTTGCACTGAATTTCAAAATATTGCTTTTCTTCTACTTATTAAAGGAGAAGAAACAACAACACACACACACACACACACAAAGGAAAAAAAACTGAAAGGAAACAGAACAAATTATGTATTATTTAATGCAGATAAAGTATAAAGGGGATGGTAAAATTTCACATTATAAAACTTCAGAATAAAACATGGTTTAGTTTTTGTCAAAATATATAATTTGGGCTTTTTCTTATAGCTGCCTAATGAACAACTCTGTCATTGACTTTTCTCTTATAAGGGATACAAGTATTTCAGAAATATTCATTTTGGAACAAGGTTATAGAAAAATCAAGCTAAATAGTATTAGAAATAAGTCAAGCATGTGACAAATAGCAAAAATGAGATAAGCAAACATTTTACAATATCAAGATAAAAAATAAAACCCAAGGGACATGCTTTAAAAGTTTAGGAATTTCATCACTGTTTTTAACAGCATTAAGGGCCACCAGACATTATTTTAGGAAATAATTATTAAATAATGGTCTCACATTCCTATTTGTTATAATTTAATCTCAAGCTCTGGATTGTTATGTTATTATTTTCCACTTAAATGGAAAAAAAAATTTCATTAATAGATGGGCTTTACCTTTCATCAGTTTTACTCCTTAATTTTTTAAATTGCTTTTATGAATGCTACATTTTAAAAATTATTTCTATTATTTATTCATGAAAATACACATAAAATTAAATTTCTGTATTCCTGATTAAAAAATAATTCAAGATACTGATTTCAGGGGACCAAAATTAAGCCCATATCTATGATGCTGGAAAAGTATAAATGATCAAAAAATATGAGAAATTGTTTTGAAAATTAAAAACTTATTTGAAAATTTTGAAAACTCCAACTTATTGTTACTTTTATAACTTTTTAGGTGGTAAAGAATCCACCTGTCAATACGTGAGATGCAAAAGAGATGACTACAATCCTTGGGTCAGGAGGATTCCTGGAGCAGGAAATGGCAACCCACTCCAGTATTCTTGCCTGGGAAAATTCTACAGACAGAGGAGACTGGTGGGCTACAGTTCAGGGGGTTGCAAAGAGTCAGACAGGACTGACCAACAGACTGTGAATACATTGAGTGTGAATTTGATAGAATTTAAAGACACAGATAGTTCTTGAATTATGCAAACTAATTCAGAGTTTACAAATGAAAACACATATTGAAATTAATTTAACAAAACCAACTTACTCTGATTGTTAAACTAAGCAATGATAAGTTAAACCAAAAACAAGATTCATTCAACCTGTTTTCAAAAATATTCAAGTTTAAAAAAGCAAAAAACAGATTCTAATTTAATAAGGGTTTCTATCAAACAAATGGCACTTTTTTTTTCTTTTTGAAAATTTGTCTACCATTGTGTTCTTATAAAGTTAAGTCACTCAGTCATGTCCAACTCTTTGCAACCCCATGGACTGTAATCCACCAGGCTCCTCCATCCATGGGATTCTCCAGGCAAGAATACTGGACTGGGTTGCCATTTCCTTCTCCAGGGGATCTTCCCAACCCAGGAATCTAACCCAGGTCTCCCAGATTGCAGGCAGATGCTTTAACCTCTAAGTCACCAGGGATATCTTCTTATAACTAGTAAGTAAATTATTTTCAAAGGCAATAAAACATATGAAGTGCCTTCATGATTTAAGTGTAAATAAAAAGTTAACATATGAAAGCCAATAGCTTGTTTATAACTAGAACATTTAGGTAGAAAATAAAAGAGTAAATTATTTTTTTTTGTCATACATGGAAAAAAATATCAGAAATAAGTTTTACAAGAAATATGCAAGGTTTCTAGAAATTAATCTTTCTTGAGAGTCATAATAAGCATTGATGTTATATTTGTCAACTATACCTCAGTGAAGTTGAAATTTAAAAAAAAATGATGGATAAGAAAGCTGTGGTACACATACACAATGGAGTATTACTCAGCCATTAAAAAGAATACATTTGAATCAGTTCTAATGAGATGGATGAAACTGGAACCTATTATGCAGAGTGAAGTAAGCCAGAAAGAAAAACACCAATACAGTATACTAACGCATATATATGGAATTTAGAAAGATGGTAACAATAACCCTGTGTACGAGACAGCAAAAGAGACACTGATGTATAGATCAGTCTTATGGACTCTGTGGGAGAGGGAGAGGGTGGGGAGATTTGGGAGAATGGCATTGAAACATGTATAATATCATGTATGAAACGAGTCACCAGTCCAGGTTCAATGCATGATGCTGGATGCTTGGGGCTGGTGCACTGGGACGACCCAGAGGGATGGTATGGGGAGGGAAGAGGGAGGAGGGTTCAGGATGGGGAACACAGGTATACCTGTGGCAGATTCATTTCGATATTTGGCAAAACTAATACAATATTGTAAATTTAAAAATAAAATAAAATTTAAAAAAATTTTTAAAATGAAAAATTTTCCAAAATTAACATATCAATGTAAAAAACTTCACATTCAAAAACCAAAACTATTTTGGGGAGGGGGATACTAAATAATTATTATAAGTTATTTCTTCAAAATTGACAAACCACCCAGGGAAGATAGCTAGGAAAACGTCGAGGATGGAAAAATATTGACAGACGGAGAGAAAGAGAAAGGGGGATATATATTGAGAATTTAAATCATGACAGAACCTTACTAACAACTACTGATGCTAATAGTGTTGTCTGTGTGTGTGTGTATGTTTGAGTGTCCATAAAATTAGACTGGGGAATTTTATTTACAGAAAGAATCTTTTAAGACTCAGTAATTGTTGCTATTACCTGCACTACTATCTTGAAACTTGAAAAGTCTTTAATTTAGATAGATTATTTTGCTTGAAAATGCTTTTCTGATAATACAAGATTACTTGGCATCTCTTTATCTCAAAAATGATATATAATCATACAATTACTTTCTCATTTATTCCCTGCTCTCCGTGTATGCACTGGTGTAAGAATCACTCCTTTGTTGGAATCATAAACCAAACAAAATGTTTGAAGGTCTTTGTACTATTGAATGTGTAGCTTTGCTCTTTCTCTGCACTGACAGCTAAATATCCTTTCTTTCTTCATTTTTGAACTTGTTCCTTCTTTGTAGAGTATAAGAAGGAGAAATTGTGTCTTTGTAGATGAGGATATCCCTTCCTTTCCTTAATAATGATAATAGCAACTGCTTAATATTTATAAAAACAATATAAAGCAGGCATGATTTTTAATACTGTCATTTTGAATATTGCTTTGTTGGATGTTTAGTTTTTACACAAATGTTTATGTTAGGGCAGCAAACAAGAATAACCATTGAAAATATTTCAAATGTAACATTTTACATTGTTATACTTTTATTGAATGTCTCCTGTATCTCATCATAGAGTTAAAATTTTAATAAGTTGCTCTGCACTAATTTTACCACAAAGGATGATACTTTCTCTCTGTTCAGTTCAGTTCAGTTCAGTAACTCAGTCGTGTCCAACTCTTTGTGACCCCATGAACTGCAGCATGCCAGGCATCACTGTTCATCATAACTCTCGGAGTCCACACAGATTAATGTCCATTGAGTTGATGATACTGTCCAACCATCTCATTCTCTGTCATCCCCTTCTCCTCCTGGCCTCAATTCTTCCCAACATCAGGCTCTTTTCAAATGAGTCAGTTCTTCTCATGAGGTGGCCAAAATATTGGAGTTTCAGCTTCAGTATCAGGCTTCCAATGAATATTCAGGACTGATTTCCTTTAGGATGAATTTGTCGGATCTCCTTGCAGTCCAAGGGACTCTCAAGAGTCTTCTCCAACACAACAGTTCAAAAGCCTCAATTCTTCAGTACTCAGCTTTCTTTATAGTCCAACTCTGACATTCATACATGACCACAGGAAAAACCATAGCCTTGACTGGACGGACCTTTGTTGACAAAGTAATGTCTCTGCTTTTCAATATTCTGTCTAGGTTGGTCATAACTTTCCTTTCAAGGAGTAAACGTCTTTTAATTTTATGGCTGTAGTCACCATTTGCAGTGATTTTGGAATCCCCAAAAATAAAGTCAGCCACTGTTTCCCCATCTATTTACCACAGAGTGTTGGGACTGAATGCCATGATCTTCGTTTTCTGAATGTTGAGCTTTAAGCCAACTTTTTCACTCTCCGCTTTCACTTGCATCAAGAAGCTCTTTAGTTCTTCTTCACTTTCTGCCGTAAGGGTGGTGTCATCTGCATATCTGAGGTTATTAATATTTCTCCCGGCAATTTTGATTACAGCTTGTGCTTCATCCAGCCCAGCGTTTCTCATGATGTACTCAGCATATAAGTTAAATAAGCCAGGTGACAATATACAGCCTTGATGTACTCCTTTTCCTATTTGGAATCAGTCTGTTGTTCCATGTCCAGTTCTAACTGTTGCTTCCTGACCTGCATACAGGTCTTTCAAGAGACAGGTCATGTTTTCTGGTATTCCCATGTCTTTCAGAATTTTCCACAGTTTATTGTGATCCACACAGTCCAAGGCTTTGGCATAGTCAATAAAGGAGAAGTAGATGTTTTTCTGGAACTCTCTTGCTTATTTGATGATGCAGCAGGTGTTGGCAATTTGATCTCTGGTTCCTCTGCCTTTTCTAAAACCAGCTTGAACATCTGGGAGTTCACGTAATGGTGAAGCCTGGCTTGGAGAATTTTAAGCATAGCGTGTGAGATGATTGCAGTTCTGCAGTAGTTTGAGCATTCTTTGGCATTGCCTTTCTGTGGGATTGGAATGAAAACTGACCTTTTCCAGTCCAGTGACCACTGCTCAGTTTTCCAAATTTGCTGGCATATTGAGTCCAGTGCTTTCACAGCATCATCTTTCAGAATTTGGTTTAGCTCAACTGAGATTTCTCTCTGTGGATGCAAATAAAGTGAAGGTATTACTGCCTCCCTTTCCTTCTGGAATACCACATTAAAGGCAACACTTTTTGATGGATTCCAACTGGTACCACAGAGAGATAAATTAGAGAATGGCATGGTTCAAGTGTTATATTTAGGGGGCTGAAAAAGGTAAAATACATTTTTAAATAAATGGTATGTGAAGCATGAATTGTTCTTAATGCCAAATGCTAATACTCCAAAAGCTTGCTCCTATAATAACATATTTTTCTTTCTGGCTAATTGACAGCAGCTATGAATCTGGTAGTGAAAGATGGATAGAAACGTGGTCTTGACTTTATTTAATAAGATAAAAAACCTATGACAGCTTCTTGTACACAAAAATGTTTTAGTTCAGAATTTAATAGGAGACCCCTTTTTTTTCTGAGTTAAAGTCTCAAAATAATAAAGAATATTTATTTTTGTGGCACTGTAAATTATGCTTATTTATATCTTAGGAGAGACAGGGTAAATAACAACTAGTTAATAGTTCAAAACATATGCAATCAGGACCCACTACACAGCAAATTACTTTTTCTCTATGTATCTAGGGAAAAATATATACACCTTTATATTTTTATAAGCCATCTTATAAGAACATTTATTTGGCTCTAACTATTTCTTGTTACATTCATTTTAAGTATTTTATAATTTTAATCATTAATTTAAAAAAGTATTTATATTTTCTTAGTTGATTAATTTTATACTTATTGATTTATTCATATAACTTTCAAATATAAAAGATATAACTAATTCTAATAGGTTGTCAGTTATTTTAGTTTTTCCATTAACAAATTTAACTTAAAAAAATAATGATAATTTTGCCTCCATGTTTTCCTCAATTTATTATATTGGATAAACATTAAAAATAAAGTTTATCAGTGGAGTAATGTATGAATTTTAACAAAATATGTCAGCTTTCCTGCAATTAATTTATTGCTTGTTCAAGCAACTGTCAATTTATCATATGCTTTTTAAGTGCCATATATTATATGTGGAATTGATGAGACTTAATTTGAATCATTTTTAGAAATCTATATTCTTTAACGAAGTGAAGAATTGTGCTTCTACTTCACATCTACCATAGATTTTTGAATAGTAATAGATAATGAATATAATGTTTGGCCATTGATCAAAATGATTCATAACTGGAGTGATTGTTTCTTTTAATCCTAACCATGCAATTATAATTACACCAAAGTCATGCTGAAATATTACTACATTATTATAGCAAAATTTATCAAATATAATTTATGAGTTAGCTAGAGTTTCTTTCCTTACTATAGAATTTAAAAGACACGTAGCTAGTTGTTTAATTGTTACATCAGTTCAATTCAGTTCAGTCGCTCAGTGGTGTCTAATTCTGCGAACCCATGAATCACAGCACCCCAGGTCTCCCTGTCCATCACCAACTCCCAGAGCTTACACAAATTCAAGTCCACTGAGTTGGTGATGCTATTAAACCATCTCATCCTCTGTCATCCCCTTCTCCTCGCACCCTCAATCTTTCCCAGATCTTTGCATCAGATGGCCGAAGTATTGGAGTTTCAGGTTCAACATCAATCCTTCCAATGAACACCCAGGACTGATCTCCTTTAGCATGGACTGCTTGGATCTCCTTGCAGTCCAAAGAACTTTCATAAGTCTTCTCCAACATAACAGTTTAAAAGCATCATATCGTCAGTGCTCAGCTTACTTTACAGTCCAACTCTCATGTTCTTACATGACCACTGGAAAAACAATAGCCTTGACTAGATGGACCTTTGTTGACAAAGTAATGTCTCTGCTTTTCAATATGTGGGCTAAGTTGGTCATAACTTTCCTTTCAAGGAGTGAGCATCTTTTAATTTCATGGCTATAGTCACCATCTGCAGTGATTTTGGAGCCCCCAAAAATAAAGTCAGCCACTGTTTCCACTGTTTCCCCATCTATTGACCATGAAGTGATGGACTGGATACCATGATCTTAGTTTTCTGAATATTTATCCTTAAGACAAATTTTTCACTCTCCTCTTTCACTTTCATCAAGAGGCTTTTTAGTTCCTTTTCACTTTCTGCCATAAGGGTGGTGTCCTCTGCATATCTGAGGTTATTGATATTTCACCCAGCGATCTTGATCTTGTGCTTCATCTAGCTCAGTGTTTCTCCTGATGTATTCTGCATATAAGTTAAATAAGCAGGGTGACAATATACAGCCTTGATGTACACTTTTTCCTATTTGGAACCAGTCTGTTGTTCCATGTCCAGTTCTAACTGTTGCTTTCTGACCTGCATATAGATTTCTCAAGAGGTCAGGTGTTCTGGTATTCCCATCACTTTCAGAATTTTCTATAGTTTATTGTTATCCACATAGTCAAGGGCTTTGGCATAGTCAATAAAGCAGAAATATATGTTTTTCTGGAACTCTTTTGCTTTTTCAATGATCCAGCAGATGTTGGCAATGTAATCTCTGGTTCCTCTGCCTTTTCTAAAACCAGCTTGAACATGTATAATTTCACCATTCACATATTGTTGAAACCTGTCTTGGAGAATTTTGAGCATTACTTTACTAGTGTGTGAGATGCAATCTCAAAAATGACAGAATGATCTCTGTTTGTTTCCAAGGCAAACCATTCAATATCACAGTAATACAAGTCTATGAACCAACCAGCAATGCTGAAGAAGCTGATGTTGAACCATTCTATGAAGGCCTACAAGAACTTTTAGAACTAACACCCCAAAAAGATGTCCTTTTCATTAAAGGAGACTGGAATGCAAAAGCAGGAAGTCAAGAAACACCTAGAGTAACAAGCAAATTTGGCCTTGGAATACGGAATGAAGCAGAGCAAAGGCTAATAGAATTTTGTCAAGAGAATGTGCTGTCATAGCAAACACCCTTCTCCAAAAACACAATGAAAGACTCTATACATGGACTTCATCAGATGGCCAACACCAAAATCAGACTGATTACACTTTTTGCAGCCAAAATTGGAGAAGCTCTATGCAGTCAGCAAAAACAAGACCAGGAGCTGACTGTGACTCAGATCATGAACTCCTTATTGCCAAATTCATTAAATTGAAGAAAGTGGGGAAAACCTCTAGACCATTAAGATATGACCTAAATCAAATCCCTTATGATTATACAGTGGAAGTGAGAAATGGATTTAAGGGACTAGATCTGATAGACAGAGTGCCTGATGAACTATGGACAGAGGTTTGTGACATTGTGTAGGAGACAGGGATCAAGACCAACCCCAAGAAAAAGAAATGCACAAAAGCAAAATGGCTGTCTGAGGAGGCCTTACAAAGAGCTGTGAAAAGAAGATAAGTGAAAAGCAAAGGAGAAAAGAAAAGCTATATACATTTGAATGCAGAGTTCCAAAGAATAGCAAGGAGAGATAAGGAAGTCCTCCTCGGCCATCATTCCAAAGAAATAGAGGAAAACAGTAGAATGGGAAAAACTAGAGATATCTTCAGGAAAATTAGAGATATCAAGGCAACATTTCATGCAAAGATGGGCTCAATAAAGAATAGAAATTATGTCGAGCTAATAGAAGAGGGAAATATTAAGAAGAGGTGGCAAGAATACACAGAAGAACTCTACAAAAAAGAGCTTCATGACCGAGATAATCACGATGATGTGATCACTCACCTAGAGCCAGACATCCTGGAATGTGAAGTCAAATGGGCCTTAGGAAGCATCAATATGAACAAAGCTAGTGGAGTTGATGAAATTCCATTTGAGCTTTTTCAAATCCTAAAAGGTGACCCCTTGAAAGTGCTGCACTCAATATGTCAGCAAATTTGGAAAACTCAGCTGTGGCCACAGGCCTGGAAAAGGTCAGTTTTTCATCCCAATCCCAAAGAAAAGCAATGCCAAAGGATGCTCAAACTACCTAACAATTGCATTCATCTCACATGGGACTTCCCTGGTGGTTTAGATGGTAAAGCATCTGTCTACAATGAGGGAGACCTGGGTTCGATCCCTGGATCGGGAAGATCCCCTGGAGAAGGAAATGGCAATCCACTCCAGTACTATTGCCTGGAAAATCCCATGGACAGAGGAGCCTGGTCGACTACAGTCCATGGGGTCGCAAAGAGTCAGACACGACTGAGTGACTTCACTTCACATGCTAGTAATTTTGTTATATATTTTTACATAAATTACATCATATTGAATATGTATAAGTATTATAAAATACTGTGAATATATACCAACATTGTAGCTCAGTCAGTAAAGAATCTGTCTGCATGGCAGGAGACCTGGGTTCAATTCCTGCACTGGGAAGAATCCCTGAGGAAAGAAATGGCAACCCACTCCAGTATTCTTGCCTGGAGAAACCCATAGACAGAGGAGCCTGGCAGGTTACAGTCCATGGGGTCACAAATTTTGGACACAACCTATGACTAAACCACCACCAGTTTCATATATTTGTATATAAACTTAGATTACATTAAATACATATAATATACATATAAATATATACATTTTACATTGAATATGTATAATATATAAGTATTATAAAATACCGTAAATCAACATAAATCATGTACAATGGTAGTTACCCTAAGCAGTAGAATTATAATTTGTTTTGAACTTTTAAAAGCTTATGTTTATTAAAATTATCCAACAGAGTTTAATTTGTTTTATTATTATTTTTATTTATTTGTTTTAAAAATTATTTTTACTCAGCAAGAAACCCAATGGTTGTAGTTAGAAAAATGGACAGATGAATAAAATGAAAATTTACCAAAAAAGTTGTAGTATAAATATACAAAAATGCTTAAGTTTATAGATAATTCAGAAAATGAAAGTGGATTACAACAAAATGTTCATGTATCTAACTAGGGACTTAAAAAAAATGATCAACTATAAGAAAGAATTTTGGGGAAATTAAAACTATTTTGCTCAGGAAAAAGGCAAAATGCTGTCTTTTATTACATCTTTTGAACATCCAGCTAGAAGCCCTAGATAATGCAATAAAATAAGAAAAATAGTTAAAGGGTACAGAGACTGGGAAAGATGAAACAAAACTATTTTTCTTCACAGATGGTATGATTTTTTATGTGGAAATTCAAAGAAATTGACACAAAGTACTACAACCAATAAGAAATTAGAGCAAGGTTACAGTATACAAGATTAATGTAAAAAGTCAATAACTGTCTTATACAATAACAATAAACAGGTGAAATTTGAACTTAAAAACCTAATACTGTTTCCTTCATCATCCTAAAATTGAAACACTGAGCTATAAATCAAACAAAATATATACAAGAGCCATATGAGTAAAATTATAAAAGTTTAATAAAATGAATCAAAGGAAAATAAATAAATGGAGAGATAATCTATGTTCATGGATAGGAAGACTCGACATTGTCACAATCTGTTTTTCACAAATTGATCTATAGATCAAAGTTAATCTCAACACAAATCTCAGTTGCTGTTGTGTAGATATAGACATTTGACTCTAAAATTTCTATGGAGAGTCAAAAGACACAAAATAGTTAACATAAAATTGAAGGAAAAGAACAAAGTTGAAGAACTGAGACTACTTGACTTTAAGACTTACAATAAAGCTACAATAATCAGGACTCTATGGTGTTGGTGAACAGATGAATGATTAGTAAAACAGAACAAAGAGTTTAGAAATGGACCCACACTAATAAAGGCATTTGATACTTGACAAAGTAACAAAGGCAATTTAATGGGGAAATGATAATCTTTTCAACAAATGATACTGGGACAACTGGATGTGTGTGTACTAAGTCATGTCTGACTCTTTTACAACCCCATTGACTGTAACCCACCAAACAGAAGAGATCCAAAGAATAACAAGGAGAGATAAGAAAGCCTTCCTCAGCAATCAGTGCAAAGAAATAGAGGAAAACAATAGAGAGGGAGAGACTAGAAATCTCTTCAAGAAAATTAGAGACACCAAGGGAACATTTCATTCAAAGATGGGCACAATAAAGGACATAAATGGTATGGACCTAACAGAAGCAGAAGTTATTAAAAAGAAGTGGAAATAATACAGAGAAGAACTATACAAAATGATCTTCATGGCCCAGACAATCATGATGATGTGATAACTCACCTAGAGACAGACATCCTGGACTGTGAAGTCAAGTAGGCCTTAGGAAGCATCACTATGAATAAAGCTAGTGGAGGTGTTGGAATTCCTGTTGAGCTATTTCAAATCTTAAAAGATGATGCTGTGAAAACACTGCACTCAATATACCAGCAAATTTGTAAAACTCAGCAGTAGCCACAGGACTGGAAAAAGATCAGTTTTCATGCCAATCCCAAAGAAAGGCAATGCCGAAGAATGCTCACACTACTGCACAATTGCACTCATCTAACAGGCTAGTGAAGTAATGCTCAAAATTTTAAAAGCCAAGCTTCAGCAATACAAGAATCATGAGCTCCAGATGTTCAAGCTGGTTTAGAAAAGGCAGAGGAACCAGAGATCAAATTGTCAACATCTGCTGGATCATCAAATAAGCAAGAGAGTTCCAGGAAAACATCTACTTCTGCTTTATTGACTATGCCAGACTTTGACTGTGTGGATCACAATAAACTGTGGAAAATTCTGAAATAGATGGGAATACTAGACCACCTAACCTGCCTCTTGAGAAATCTTTATGCAGGTCAGGAAGCAACAGTTAGAACTGGACATGGAACAACAGACTGATTCCAAATAGGAAAAGGAGTACATCAAAGCTGTACAGTGTCACCCTGCTTATTTAACTTCTATGCAGAGTACATCATTAGAAATGCTAGGCTGGAGGAAGCACAAGCTGGAATCAAGATTACCTGGAGAAATATCAACAACTTCAGATATGCAAATGACACCACCCTTATGGCAGAAAGCGAAGAACTAAAGAGCCTCATGATAACAGTGAAAGTGGAGGGTGGGAAGTTGGCTTAAAGCTCAACATTCAGAAAAATTAAGATGATGGCAGCCATTTCTATGACTTCATGGCAAATAGATGGGGAAGCAATGGAACCAGTGACACAGCTTTTTTTGGGGGGCCTCCAAAATCACTGCAGATGTTGACTTCAGCCATGAAATTAAAAGATGCTTATTCCTTGGAAGGAAAGTTATAGCCAACATAGACAACATATTAAAAAGCAGAGACATTACTTTGCCAACAAAGGTCTGTCTACTCAAGGCTATAGTAAGGCTACTCAAGACTATTTTCCAGTAGTCTTGTATGGATGTGAGAGTTGGACTATAAATTAAGCTGAGCATGGAAGAACTGATGCTTTTGAAATGTGGTGTTGGAGAAGACTCTTGAGATTCCCTTGGACTGCAAGGAGATATAACTAGTCTATCCTAAAGAATATCAGTCCTGAGTCTTCATTCGAAGACTAATGTTGAAGCTGAAACTCCAATACTTTGGCCACCTGATGCGAAGAAGAGCTGATTTATTTGAAAAGACCCTGATGCTGGGAAAGATTGAATGTAGGAGGAGAAGCGGACGACAGAGGATGAGATGGTTGGATGGCACCACCGACTCAATGGACATGAGTTTGGGTAAACTCTAGGAATTGGTGATGGACAGGGAGGCCTGGCATGCTGCAATCCATGGGGTCACAAAGAGTCAGACACGACTGAGAGGCTGAATTGAACTGTACTTGCTGCTGCTGCTGCTGCCAAGTCGCTTCAGTCGTGTCCGACTCTGTGCAACTCCATAGACGGCAGCCCACCAGGCTTCGCCGTCCCTGGGATTCTCCAGACAAGAACACTGGAGTGGGTTGCCATTTCCTTCTCCAGAACTGTACTTAAGCACCTTTATTTGTCACTAATGACTTCTGCACAAACCACATTGTTACTAGTTTTTAGTTTCTCCTTTCAGAAATATTTATTTATATGGTGGATTAACAAATTCAGAGTTATAATCTTTTATGTCTTTCCTACAAAAAGTGATAGCACACTATATAAAATATCCAATACTTTTTATTTTTTCACCAATGATAAATATTTTGAGTATATATTTATATCAGTATGTAACAAGATTCGTTAAGTTTACTTCAGTGTAAGATAACGAATATCCTCATATTACTGGATTCTTGTTCAAAATAATTTAATTTTTAGCTACAATTTTGGTGTTATAAACAATACTATAATATATTACTTTTAATATATGTCATTTACAATTGTGTACATATATCTCTTAGACAAATTTCATTTTAAATTTTTCAGGAGAATGATGGAGTTTTTATTACTGATAATTTTAGAAATTTGGTTACTGAATATTATTTTTCTTACATTTTACTACATAGTTTTCCATAGAAATTGTTCTAAAACATGTTCCTCCCTGCTACAAATAGTGTTTACTCCACACTTTTTCTTGCACATTTCTGATAATAGCATATTGTTAAATTTTAGGGTCTCTATCAAACTAAGCAGAGAAAAATGGCATACCATGATCATTTCTATCATGGTTTATATCTTTGCCCATTTTTCTGTTGGATATTTTACAAATTAACTTGTATGAGTACATTATGAATTAGAGAAGCTATGACTTTTTATATAATAGGGTTTCAATATATTTTTTCTTAGTTTTGTTTTTCTGCTTGGTTTATGATACATTTTTTTTTTTGCAGTTTTATATCTGTAATGTAAATTAATCAAAATTTTATTTTATATGTTATTGATGAGCCTAATTATAAAATTGAAACTATAACTAGTATGTTAGCCTTCAATTTTTATTATTTCATACAATTGTTTTCTTAGCATTTTTAAGTTAAAAAATTTGCTTAAAATTTTCTTTTGTTTCAAATGTTTCTTGATTATACAAACATATTTATATTAAAGGAAACAAAATTTTTGTCCTGATTCAGATGCTAATTTTATTATACTCCAGGAATTTATATTTATTTTTGCCAGTTATAAGTCTTTCATTTTGTTTCCATGGATCCCTGTTGAGGTACAAGTACTACAATGGCTTTTTTTAAACTATTTCTGGGAGTTTTAAACTTCCCATAGTTTATTAAGTGTATATGTTAACATTTTATAATTTTTGGAACCATATAAATGGTATTTATTTTACTAAATATCTTAAGTATGTGTTGATTACATATATAAATAGTATTGATTTCTATTAATTTGTGCATTATATATTTATTGTTTGAAATGAGTTTTCAGGTTTATTTTTCTCTTAGTTTTTTTTCGGTAAAATATATGTCATGTGTAAATAATCATGCATTTACTTATTCCTTTTCAGTTTTTGTATTTTAATTTTATTATTCTGTTTATTTTGGAAATACCCCTAGCACAGTGTTTGATAATCAGTGTTTTTTTTTTTTTTTAGTAGTCTTCATTATAGCACATAAACATTACACACACAATAACATAATTGTTATTCCATTACACTTAATGGTGAAATTTTGGCTGAGTATTAAATTTTATCATGTTAGATATCAAAGGATAACTATTTTGCTTGATGTAGGGAAAGAAACCCCAACTATAAGCACATTAATATTCAATCAAAAGATAGACAAATATAAATCAAGTTTAGTATCTTCTGATTATTAAAATATCATAAAGAGAAAAAAGGTGAGTTATAGATTAGAAGAATACAAGCATTTCTATCTAGAACATATTATAGACAAATCAGGAAGAACAGACAACTCAATTGAAAAGAATGAGCAGGACATTTGATCTGGTGTTCAAAGAAGAGCATGTTCAAATGATGAGAAAAATATGTAGCAGGGTGCCTAATCTCAGTCATCAGGAAAACACACACACACACACACACAAAGATTAATAAGAATCATTAAAATGGATTGATACCAAATATTGGCAGTAGTGAAAAATCATGTTTTGACACAATCATGAATAAATGAATGCTCATATTATGTTGGAAGGAGTTTGATAAATAAACTGATACTTTGGAAAACTAAGTGAATCTAATAAGTTAAATGCATCCTTGAGTATATACAAATCACATGAGTCAGCAACTTCATTCCTAGTTAAATCATTGACAAAATCTATATTTCCATGCAAAAGAATATATGTACATGAATGTTCAAGGCTGCAATACTTAGAGTAACATGTAATGAAAATTATCCAAATGGCTGTCAACCATAGAACAAATATATACATTACCATGCAATGTCACTTTAGTCATGTCTGGCTCTTTGCAACCCCATGGACTGTAGCCCACCAGGTTCCTCTGTCCATGGGATTCTTCAGCCAAGAAGACTGGAGTTGGTTGCCATTTCCTTCTCCGAGGGTTCTTCCAAACTCAGGGATCGAAGCTGTGTCTCTTATGTCTCCTGCACTTGCAGGTGGGCTCCTTGTCACTAGTGCCACCTGGGAAGCTGATAGAGTTACTGATAGGAATAATGTACAGCTATAAAACTAACTGAATTGGAATATCTTATAACAATAAGTACAAATCTCACAAATATTGTTGAGATAGAGTGCCAGACAAACAATAGTATGTATATACTATGTGAGTCCCTTTATGCAAATTTAAAAATAAGCAGAACTAAGCTCAGATGTTAAAATAAGTGGTCTCCACAGTAATGGAGAGACCAAAAAAAAAAAAAAATTAATAACTGGAAAGTGGTGTCGGGTGTTGGCTGTTTGGTTTTTCAGTCCAAATAGAAATTGCATAAGTGTTCACAAGGTGATAATTTTGTGTCAGGAAACCTGTATGTGTAGTAATATTTCAATTATATATAATATCAACACTGAGATTATACTAACCTGGAACAATTTATTCTAGGATACAATGTACCTTTTTTTATTTTTAATTTTATTTTTTAACTTTATGATGTACCTTTTAATATTAGATTTATGTTTGAAAAATATCGTGAGCTATCTAATTGAAAAATTGTCTCATTTTTAAAACTTGTGCTTTTCTCTATTACAGTCTACAAAATTTATATGATGTCTTTAACTTGTCTTTTTTTTTTTTCCTCTAAAATTATTTTAAATTCTTTGCTTTCTATTAATGCTTTCCTTGGGTCCATCTTTTAGCATCTGTTTTCCAACATTTCATAGTGATTATTTTCCTATATAATTTTCATATTATTTAAGCAGTTAGTTTTCCATTTTTTTTCTCAGTTATACTGGCTTCTACTGCATATATACATGTATATATTGTGATGGTTTTTCCTAACTGATTTGTTGTTTTATTTACATATGTGATTGATGCACCATTATTAAACTTGAGACAATGTTTTAATGTCATATAATTTTTCTTTACTGTGCTCTTTTGATGAGTTTTTCTGTACTTTGTCCCTTACTTCATTTTGATATTGTTATGTAGATGCTATTTTAGTAGTTTTTTTAAACATTATCTTTAAAACAAAGGGATTTTTCAGGATTCAAATCTTTGGAGTTGAAAGGAGAAATCCAGACTATTATTGCAGACTGTAGAATTTTAATAAAGCAATCTGCTTACCTTTCTTATTTTGCTTTCTGAAATGCTACCGTGTTCTCCTCACAGGTAAAAAAAAAAATAGTAATACGTAAATAAGTTCTGGTGCCAGTCTACTACCAGGCCATAGATACATTTTTATTATTATTTATTTTTCATCCCATGCACTTTTGAGCATCCTGTTGCAAACAGATGCAGGGTTTTAACCTCAAGTTGGGGCTTTCAATTTTAGGGAGAATACTTATGCTGGCTTCTTCACCACTTAATATTCTCACCACTTATTTTTCTCCATCTGAAATGTATGTCCTCTCAAGTCCTTCCTACATAAACCCTCTCAACTGTGCCCATCTGTACCCTTATTCAATGTGTAAGAAGTTTCAAGTTCTTTTGTATTCTAAAAATAGGAGTATGCTGCCTTTCTTCTTTGTTCTTAAAGAATCATCAGTAGTTGAAAGTGTAAATGATGAATTTAAGAGAATGTGCAAACCATAAATCTGAAATATCTGTTTTATATTAGTTAGAAATTCTTGCTGAATTCTATATTATCATCTATCAATAAATAACTATTAGAATGATTTCTTCAATTGTACATCTCAAATGGATTATAGACTATTTTATCTATCTATATACATCTATCAGTCTATCTATATACATACACAGAGACAGACCAACTGTGCTATGGTATTTGTAAAAGACGTCCCATGGTAAACCATCATATTTCTATGTGTTTGATGAAAAATTCTATTACTCTCAAGGGGAGGTATCAGATCAGATCAGATCAGTCACTCAGTCGTGTCCGACTCTTTGTGACCCTATGAATCGCAGCACACCAGGCCTCCCTGTCCAACACCAACCCAGGAGTTCACTCAGACTCACATCCATCGAGTCAGTGATGCCATCCAGCCATCTCATCCTCTGTCGTCCCTTTCTCCTCCTGCCCCCAATCCCTCCCAGCATCAGAGTCTTTTCCAATGAGTCAACTCTTTGCATGAGGTGGCCAAAGTACTGGAGTTTCAGCTTTAGCATCATTCCTTCCAAAGAAATCCCAGGGCTGATCTCCTTCAGAATGGACTGGCTGGATCTCCTTGCAGTCCAGGGGACTCTCAAGAGTCTTCTCCAGCATCACAGTTCAAAAGCATCAATTCTTTGGTGCTCAGCCTTCTTCAGAGTCCAAGTCTCACATCCATACATGACCACTGGAAAAACCATAGCCTTGACTAGACGGACCTTTGTTGGCAAAGTAATGTCTCTGCTTTTGAATATGCTATCTAGGTTGGTCATAACTTTCCTTCCAAGGAAAAGGGGAGGTAAAGGGTATGTATATCACTAATTTATATTATTCTATAAGGTCCGTCTAGCAAAGGCTATGATTTTTCCGGTGGTCATGTATGGATGTGAGAGTTGGACTATGAAAAAGGCTACATGCCAAAGAATTGATGCTTTCGAACTGTGGTGTTGGAGAAGACTCTTGAGAGTCCCTTGGACTGCAAGGAGATCTAACCAGTCCATTCTGAAAGAGGTCAGCCCTGGGATTTCTTTGGAGAGAATGATGCTGAAGCTGAAACTCCAGTACTTTGGCCACCTCATGCGAAGAGTTGACTCATTGGAAAAGACTCTGATGCTGGGAGGGATAGAGAGCAGGAGAAGGGGACGACAGAGGATGAGATGGCTGGATGGCATCACTGACTTGATGGACGTGAGTCTGAGTGAACTCCAGGAGTTGGTGATGGACAAGGAGGCCTGGTGTGCTACGATTCATGGGGTCGCAAAGAGTCAGACACGACTGAGCAACTGAACTGAACTGATAGATATATGTTATGTAATTATTACTGGAATATGTTTTAACCAATGAAAAGATTATCAAATCCTTAAAAGATAACTAAGAGAGATCAGGCAACTTTGAATATTAATATTATGTAGCAATTTGTATTAAAAATAAGCAAAAAGAAGCAAATGTAGTATAGCACTTTATCTATAAAGTTTTCTTTATTTTTCTAAGTAAATAGTCTGAAATTCACAAATGTATTTTCTTTAAAAATAAGGGCTTGATATATATGGAATTTAGAAAGATGGTAATGATAACCCTGTATGCGAGATAGCAAAAGAGACACAGATGTATAGAACAGTCTTTTGGACTCTGTGGGAGAGGGAGAGGGTGGGATGATTTGGGAGAATGGCATTGAAACATGTATAATATTATGTATGAAACGAATCGCCAGTCCAGGTTTGATGCATGATACAGGATGCTTGGGGCTGGTGAGCTGGGATGACCCAGAGGGATGGTACGGGGAGGAAGGTGGGAGGGGGGTTCAGGATGGAGAACACGTGTATACCTGTGGCAGATTCATGTTGATGTATGTCAAAACCAATAAAATATTGTAAAGTAATTAACCTCCTATTAAAATAAATAAATTTATTTTAAAAATAAGAGCTTGAAATATGAAAATACATTAGGTTAAAGTTATTAAGATAGTGCCTTATAGAAAAGAAGAAAGCATTTTTCAGTCTCCAGGGCATATGCTTTAAATGCTGTAGATGCTTTTATCTATGCCATTTTATAAGTAACTCAATTTAATTAAAATTGTCATGTGTGTGTGGGGGGGTGTATGTGTGTAATGAAAAGCTTATTTTAATATACCACTACCACTCACATTTTTTTTTCTTGCAATATGGCTTTTACAAATAGCTGACAAAAGAAGAGAAGCAAAAGTCAAACAAGAAAAAGAAAGATACACCCATTTGAATGGAGAGTTCCACAGAATAGCAAGGAGAGATAAGAAAACCTTCCTCATGGATTAATACAAAGATATAAAGGGAAAAAAAATAGAATGGGAAAGATTAGAGGTCTCTTCAAGAAAATTAGAGATACCAAGGGAACATTTTATGCATTGATGAGCACAATAAATGACAAGAAAGTTATAGACATAAAAGAAGCAGTATATTAAAAAGAGGTGGCAACTATACACAGAAAAACTATACAAAAAAGATTTTCATGAGAAAGATAATCACAATATTGTGATCACTCTCCTAGAGCCAGACATCCTAGAATGTGAAGTCAAGTGGACCTTAGAAAGCATCACTATGAACAAAGCTAGTGGAGGTGATGGAATTCCAGTTGAGCTATTTCAAATCCTGAGAGATGATGCTGTGAAAGTGCTGCACTCAGTATGCCAGCAAAGCTGGAAAACTCAGAAGTGACCACAGGACTGGAAAATGTCAGTTTTCATTCCAATCCCAAAGAAAGGAAATGTAAAAGAATGTTCAAACTACTGCACAACTGCACTCATCTCACATGCTGGCAAAGTAATGCCCAAGATTCTCTAAGACAGGCTTCCACAGGATGTGAACTGCAAACTTCCAGATGCTCAAGCTGGATTTAGAAAAGGCAGAGGAGGACGAGATCAAATTGCGAACATCCGTTGCATCATAGAAAAAGCAAGAGAATTCCAGAAAAAACATCTAGTTCTGTTTTACTGACTATGCCAAAGGCTTTGACTGTGTGGATCACAACAAACTGGAAAATTCTGCAAGAGATGAGAATACCGGAGCACCTGACTTGCCTCCTGAGAAATCTATTGGCATGTCAAGAAACAACAATTAGACTGGACATGGAACAACAGACTTGTTCCAAATAGGAAAAGGAGTATGTCAAGGCTGTATATTGTCACCCTGCTTATTTAACTTATATGCAGAGTACATCATGAGAAATGCTGGGCTGAATGAAGCACAAGCTTTAATCAAGATTGCCAGGAGACATATATTAAAAAAGAAAAAAAAAAAAAAAAAACTCAGATATGCAGATGACACCACCCTTTTGGCAGAAAGTGAAGAGGAACTAAGAAGCCTCTTGATGAAAGTGAAAGAGGAGAGTGAAAAAGTTGGCTTAAAGCTCAACATTCCAAAAACTGAGATCATCGTATCTGGTCCCATCACTTTATGGGAAATAGATGGGGAAACAGTGGAAACAGTGACTGACTTTATTTTGGGGGGGGGCTCCAAAATCACTGCAGATGGTGATTGCAGCCATGAAATTAAAAGACCATTACTCCTTGGAAGGAAAGTTATGACCAACATAGACAGCATATTAAAAAGCAGAGACATTACTTTTTCACAAAGGTCCATCTATTCAAGGCTATGGTTTTTCCAGTGGTCATGTATGAATGTGAGAGTTGGACCATAGAGAAAGCTGAGCACCAAAGAATTGATGCTTTTGAACTGTGGTGTTGGAGAAGACCCTTGAGAGTCCCTTGGACTGCAAGGAGATTCAGCCAGTCCATCCTAAAGGAGATCAGTCCTGGGTGTTCATTGGAAGGACTGATGCTTAAGCTGGAACTGCAATACTTTGGCCACCTGATGCGAAGGGCTGACTCATTGGAAAAGACCCTGGTGCTGGGAAAGATTGAAGGTGGGAGAAGAAGAGGACAATAGAGGATGAGATGGTTGGATGGCATCATGGACTTGGTGGACATCAGTTGGAAGTTGGTAATGCACAAGGAAGCCTGACGTGCTGCAGTGCACAGGGTAGCAGAGTCAGATACAACTGAGCAATTTAATTGAATATGGCTCTTACTGTATGTAAGTATCATGTTAGATTCAATTTGTTATGTTGATTATATAGAAGACACTCTTGGTTTTCTTAAACCAAACTTTATTTTCCTTTTAGTTATAACATTTTTATACACCATGATAGCTAAAGGACTTTGGTTTCTGTTACAGGTTGAACTGTGTTTCTCTTCAAATTGATCTGTTAGAGTCCTAATCAACACTTGTTGCTATTCAGTCACTCAGTTGTATCTGACTCTTTGTGACTCCATGGACTACAGCACATCAGGCATGCCTCTCTTTCACTATGTCCTGGAGTTTGCTCAAACTCATGTCCATTGAGTCACTGATGTCATCCATTCACTTCATACTTTGTCACCCCCTTCTCTTCCTGCCTTCAATCTTTCTTAAAATCAGGGTCTTTTCCAATGAGTCAGCGCTTTACATCAGGTGGCCAAAGTATTGGAGCTTCAATGTCAGCATCAGTCCTTCCAATGAATACTCAGGTTTGATTTCCTTTAGAATTAACAGGCATCACCTTGCTCTCCAAGGAACTCTCAAGGGTCTTCTCCAGCACTACAATTTGAAGGCATCAGTTTCTTGGTTCAGTTCAGTTCAGTTCAGTCACTCACTTGTGCCTGACTCTGCAATTCCGTAGAAGCAGGCCTCCCTGTCCATTACCAGGCCTCCCTGTCCATCACCAACTCCCAGAGTTTACCCAAACTCTGAGACTCTCAAGAGTCTTCTCCAACACCACAGTTCAAAAGCATCAATTCTTCAGCCCTCAGCTTTCTTTATAGTCCAACTCTCACATTCATACATGACTACTGGAAAAACCATAGCTTCGACTAGATGGACCTTTGCTGGTAAAGCAGTTCTCTGCTTTTTGATATGCTGTCTAGGTTGGTCATAGCTTTTATTCCAAAGAACAAGCATCTTTTAATTTTATGGCTGCAGTCAGCATCTGCATTGATTTTGGAGCCCCCCCCCCCCTCAAAAAAATAAAATCTCTTACTGTTTCCATTGTCTACCCTTCTGTTTGCCATGAAGTGATGGGACCAGATGCCATGATCTTAGCTTTCTGAATATTAATTTTTAAGCCGACTTTTTCACTCTCCTCTTTCATTTTGTCAAGAGGCTCTTCTAGTTATTCACTTTCTACCATAAGGGTAGTATCATCTACGTATCTGACTTTATTGATATTTTTCCCAGTGATCTTGATTTGAGCTTGTGCTTCATCCAGCCCAGAGTTTCTCATGATGCACTCTGCATATACATTAAATAAGTAAGGTGACAATATTCAGCCTTGACATATTCCTTTCCCTATTTGGAACCAGTCTGGTGTTCCATGTCCAGTTCTAACTGTTGCTTCTTGACCTACATACAGATTTCTCAGGAAGCAGGTCAAGTGGTCTGGTATTTCCATCTCTTTAAGAATTTTCCAGTTTGTTTTGATCCACACAGTCAACGCTTTGGCATAGGCAATAAAACAAAAGTAGATGTTTTTCTGGAACTCTCTTGCTTTTCCAATGATCCACCAGATGTTGTCAATTTGATCTCTGCTTCCTCTGCCTTTTCTATATCCACTTGAACATCTGGAAGTTCACGATTCAGGTACTGTTGAAGCCTGGCTTGGAGAAGTTTGAACATTATTTTGATAGTGTGTGAGATGAGTGCAATTGTGCAGTAGTTTGAACATTCTTTGGCATTGCATTTCTTTGGGATGGGAATGAAAACTGACCTTCTCCTGTCCTGTGGCCACTGCTGAGTTTTCCAACTTTGCTGGTATGCTGATTGCAGCATTCTCAAAGCATAATTTTTTAGGATTTGAAATAGCTCAACTGGAATCCCATCACCTCCATTAGCTTTGTTCATAGTGGTGCTTCCTAAGGTTCACTTGACTTCACATTCCAAAATGTCTGGCTCTAAGTGAGTGATCACACCATTGTGATTATCTGAGTCATGAAGATCTTTTTTTGTACATTTCTTCTGTGTATTCTTGACAACACTTTTTAATATATTGTGCTTCTATTAGGTCCATACCATTCCTGTACTTTATAGTGCTCATCTTTGCATGAAATGTTCCCTTGTTATCTCTAATTTTATTGGGTCTTTAAAATATAATTAAGTTAAAGTGAGGCCTCTAGATTGGTCCTTAACTTAATGTGAATAGCAAATTTAGAAAAAGATGAAAATATGACCCAGATTTGTACAGAAAGAAAACCATATGAAACATAGAGAGGAGAAGTGGACAGAGAGAAATCTCAGAAAAATCAACTTTGTATACACAAACTTTGTATACACATTGATCTTGAATTTCTGTAGGAATAAAGATTCTGTGATGTAAGATACCCAGGGTGCTATTGTTTTTATGGAAGCCTTAGCAAACTCAGTTTTCAGGTTATGTGGTGATATTGCTGTGGATTAAAGAAACAAAGGGGTAAATGGATGGTCAATTGCAGGGGTCCAGCCCCGGTGGATCCAGGGAATTCAAAGGGGAGACGGCATCAGCAATCAGGAAACAACAGCTTATTTAAATGTTAATTAAGGATATAAATAGTGGTTAAATAAGGATAGCTCAGTGAGAAAATTTAGTGGAGAAAAGAGGCTGAATAATTCAGCCAGAAGGTGAGAGAAAGAACGACATGGGGAGACCAAGCTTCGGTGAACAAGGTCTGCATTTTATTTTCCGAAGTAGTTTTTATACCTTAAGTTATGCATAGAGGATAATGGGGAAAGGGGTAGAGTCATGCAGTAAGCCAGGCTTTCTTCCTGCAAACTTATCATATGCAAAAGTTTAGGTGATTTGCATCATCTTCTGGCCTGGAGGCCTGTTAACATTTTAGGACCCTTTCTTCAGAAAACTTATTTTTCTCTAAAGGTTATTAGTCAGGCGCCACCCTCCAAAAGCATTAGATAAAGTAGCATTCCTATAGGGCAAAGGTGTTGTGGGCTATAACAAGAAAAATAATTAACTCAAGGGTCCAAGGTTACAAATATTAAAGCTACTACTTACACCAATTATATTAATCAATATACTTCCAGGGACACAGCAGGTAAGGGATATGGAAACTTAGCAGCAAACATTGGCCCAACAAGTAAAAACCCTTCACCAATACAATTTCTAATTAATCTTTTAACTGCTCAAAGGAATCTGTATTTAGACAGTTTAGAACATCTCATGCCTCTCACAGTTGGGAGGCTCTGAGCAATCACATGTGGCCGGAAAAACCTATTCAGGCAGGCTAGAGGACTTCCAAAGGAGTTTGTAGGTTGAAACACTATCACACCCAGGAATTATTAACTGGAGCTGCAAGTTAACTCTTTTTTCAGAGAGAGGTAGTGGGGGACAGCCCCTTGTAAAGTCAGAGGTGTAGGTGAGAGCACAAAGCAGAAAGTAGGCAGACTCTGGTTTTGGGGGTAGATGCTTGAGAATTTCCAGGGGGACTCCTGAGGCTCAATCCTGCCTTTGCGTATGCCGAGCTTCCTTCCTCATGACCTTTGCCACGGGTGGAGCTCCTGCTCCTGGCAGTCAATGAAAATGAAGGACAAAAGGTTAGGGTCCTCAAGGGTCTCAGTGGATGAGTTCATGTCACTTCTTTCTACATTATGACTATCAATCTGATGTAATTCTCAATTTCCTGTGGCCTGCATCCCCATCCGATACTAGCCTCCTCGTGTGCATGTGTGCTTATTGGCTCAGTCATATCCAACACTTTGCAACCCAATGGACAGTACTCTGTCAGACTCTTCTGCCCATGGCGTTCTCCAAGCAAGAGAACTGGTGTGGGTAGCCATTCCCTTTTCTAGGGGATCTTCCAAATCCAGGGATCAGACTCAGGGTTTGAATTGGATCCCACATTGCACTTTGAGTCTTACCATCTGAGTGACCAAAGAAGCCCATGCTAACTTCTGAGTGTCTCCAAATCAGTTTACACTGATTTCAGAGTGTAAGCCAAATACTTATGGTTTATGTATTTGGGACAAACATATGAAGTCTCAGTTTTGGTCAAGAGTCTCACTGCAATGCTATTTATGAATGTGGGTATATGTATTCAAATCTGGTGTTGGGTTAGTTGGGCCAGGTGTGACATTAGAATGATCACAACCCTAATGACTACCCAAAGTTCACTTATAGCAACTTTATCCAAAAGAGACAGAAAAACGAATGACCATGGACTCATTGTCCTAATGCAATCACTAAAATCAATTGCTTTCTGTTCACCCTTCTATATTCCCCAGTTTAATAGTTTTAATAATATTTTTACAACTTTACATCTTCACATAGTATAATGGAACATGTGTTTTCCTCACTCTTAAATAGTTTCTTTTTCATTTAGTTTAAAAGTAAACAAATGCCTTACCTAAAATACAGGCTACAATATTAAACTGCCCATCTATTCATGGGCATTTTAAAGAAGTTGATATTCTAGTTATCACTTCAATGGACATATGGAAGGTCTTTTTACTGTTTTCAAGATGTGTCTGTTAGTAATCCATGTCTTCCTACACTGGAAGGCTGAGTGCATTTCTCCTGTCTGTTTAACCATGATACTAGCTGCATGACCACTCAACAGGAGATAATTCTTAATAAATCCTTTACTACATGTCCATCAAAAAGTGAGCTCTAATTCTCCTAAATTAATTTAGGGGAAGGTTATAATTTAGGAAAAATTTATAATTTCCTAAATTATATTTAGGAAAAATAAATGATATATTACTTTGCCAACAAAGGTCCATCTAGACAAAGCTATGGTTTTCCCAGTACTCATGAACGGTTATGAGAGTTGGACCAAAAAGAAAGTTGAGTCCTGAGAATGGATACATTTGAACTGTGGTGTTGGAGAAAACTCTTCAGAGTCACTTGGACTGCAAAGAGATCAAACCAGTCAATCCTAAAGGAAATCAGTCCTGAATATTCGTTGGAAGGACTGATTCTGAAGCTGAAACTTCAATACTTTGGCCACCTGATGCGAAGAGCTGACTCATTTGAAAAGACTCTGATGCTGGGAAAGATTGAAGGCAGGAGGAGAAGAGGACAACAGAGGGTGAGATGTTGGATGGCATCACTGACTCAATGGACATGGGTTTGAGCAAGCTTCAGGAGTTGGTGATGGACAGGGAAGCCTGACGTGCTGCAGGTCATGGGATCACAAAGAGTCAGACACGACTGAGTGACTGAACTGACTGAAATGTTGTATATTCATAACATATGTTTATGCTTACCAGGAGACTAAGCATAGAAAAGTAAGCTCTTTATAATAAATACACTATATAAAATATGTTATATGATATGTATATATTACATATCTTTCAGTAGAATAATAATTGAAAAACAAGCTTTATTTGCTAAATTATAACAAATATAAGCTAGTATTTTTTGGTGCTGAAATCCATGGGGTTGCAAAGAATCAGACACAACTGAGTGACTGAACTTAACTGAATATATATAGTGGAATATTATTCAGACAAAAAAAAAAATTAAATTCTATCCTGTGCAGCAACATGGATAGACCTAGAAGTATTATGTTTAGTGAAAGAATTCAGAGAGATAAAGATAAGTGATTTGCTATGACCTATATGTGAAATCTAAAAATAAAATAAATGGGCATAAACAACAAACAGGAACAAGATCACAGATACAGTGAATAAGCTAGCATTTGCCAGGGTGAGAGGGAGAAGCAAGATAGGGTTATGAAATTAATAGATATGAACTACTATGCATGTAATAGATAATCTAGAAGGAAATATTGTACAGCACAAGGGATATAGGCATTATTTTGTAATACCTTTATATGGAGCATAATCTGTAAAAATATTGAAGCACTGTATTTTATACCTGAAATGAATATAATATTGTAAATCAACTATACTTCAATTTTCATAAAGTAAAAGTGTTAGTTGCTAAGTCGTGTCTGACTTTTTGATACTCCAGGATCCCCTGAATATAGAATTCTCCAGGCAAGAATACTGGAGTGGGAAACCATTCCCTTCTTCAAGGTAACTTCTTCACCCAGGGATCAAACTTGGGTCTCCAGCATTGCAGGCAGATCTTTACCATCTGAACCACCAGGGAAGCCAATTATCATGAAGAATCACATAAATAAATAAAATGAAGTCTGGCCAACCTGAGGTAATTTCTTGTTTATAGGGTTTAAAATATATTCCAGAAACTTTCAATTCCTATCTCTATTAGTATTTCAAATTGGTCAGTTAAATGTAGACAAATTCCAAATATTATCTATAAGCTCTTCAGTTCAGTTTAGTCACTCAGTTGTGTCCGCTTTTTGTGATCCCATGGAATGCAACACTCCAGTCTTCCCTGTCTATCACCAACCCCTGGAGTTTACCCAAACTCATGTCTATTGGGTCGGTGATGCCATCCAACATCTTATCCTCTGTTGTCCCCTTCCCCTCCGCCTTCAAACTTTACCAGTGTAAGGGACTTTTCAAATGAGTCAGTTCTTTGCATCACATGGCCAAAGTATTGGAGTTTGAGCTTCAGCATCAGTCCTTCCAATGAACACCCAGGACTGATCTCCTTTAGGATGGACTGATTGGATCTCCTTGCAGTCCAAGGAACTTTCAAAAGACTTCTCCACATCACAGTTCAAAAGTATCAATTCTTCTATACTCAGCTTTCTTTATAGTCCAATACTCACATCCATTTATGACTACTGGAAAAATCCTGACTAGATGGACCTTTGTTGACAAAGTAATGTCTTAGCTTTTTAATACACTGTCTAGATTGGTCATAATTTTCCTTCCAAGGAGTAAGCATCTTTTAATTTCTTGGCTGCAGTCACCATCTGCAGTTATTTTGGAGCCCCCCCAAAATAAAGTCTGTCACTGTTTCTACTCTTTCCCTATCTATTTGCTGTAAAGTGATGGGACCAGATGCATGAACTTAGACTTCTGAATGTTGAGCTTTAAGCCATCCTTTTTCACTCTCCTGTTTCACTTTCATCAACAGGCTCTTTAGTTCCTCTTCACTTTCTGTCATAAGGGTGCTGTCATCTGCATATCTCAAGATATTGATATTTCTCCTGGAAATCTTCATTCCAGCTTGTGCTTCATCCAGCCCAAAGTTTCTCATGATGTACTCTGCATATAAGTTAAATAAGCAGGGTGACAATATACAGTCTTGATGTATTGCTTTTCCTATTTGGAACCAGTCTTTTGTTCTGTATCCAGTTCTAACTGTTGCTTCCTGATCTGCATACAGGTTTCTCAAGAGGCAGGTCAGGTGGTCTAGTATTCCCATCTCTTTCAGAATTTTACACAGTTTATTGTGATCCACATAGTCAAAGGCTTTGGCATAGTCAATAAAGCAGACATAGATGTTTTTCTGGAACTCTCTTGCTTTCTTGATGATCCAAAAGATGTTGGCAATTTGATCTTTGGTTCTTCTTCCTTTTCTAAAACCTGCTTGAACACCTGGAAGTTCACAGTTCATGTATTGCTGAAGCCTGGCTTGGAGAATTTTGAGCATTACTTTACTGCATGTGAGATGAGTTCAATTGTGCCATAGTTTGAACATTCTTTAGCATTGTCGCTTTAAATATTCTGAAAATAAAATAATGTGATTAGTATATTACACAAAGATGATCAAAATAAGGTCCAAGGAAACACCTTTGTTGATAATGACCCAATGGAGTCACTAAGGTGTTTGATATGTAAATATGAAGTTGATGTTGTTTGCTGTTTTGAGTCTTTGATCAGATCTATGGGAAAACCAAGAGTAATGAGACTTGTCTAGAATAAATGAGACATTATCTATAGAGTATGTTCCTTAAACTCTCCATTTTTTTTTTGTATCAGTCATAAAATCGAAAATCTGGATCTTGAGATGGATAAATTTATAATAGTATGCATATTATGGAAAAATGCCAGGGACACTATCTTATTTGTTATATCCCTCAAGAAAACCACTCTGACAGTTACAAGACATCAGAGCTATAAATCCTGTCTCATGGAGATAAGAGAGCCTCCTCATCTTTCCTGCTGCCTTTAAGATAATCATCATTATGTTGAATCATTCATAAAGGGCATGGAGAATATTGGATCAATGGTGGGTATTTTTTAAGGCAGAATAATTTATGAGTATATTTAGAGATTTAATTTTTAAATTGATACATTCTAAGGAAAAGATATTGAGAAAAATAAGATCTTTGTATATTGAGTATTCATTACCTTTTTTTTTTCTCTAAATTATGAGGAAAATCTCAATGTTGGTAACAATTTATGGCACATTTAACTTCAATTCTTTGTCTATTATCATTTGTCATTTCTGCTTTTTCACTAAAATACATAGAAAGTAATAGGAATGAGTTGCCAGACACACTATTACACCCACTAATGTTTATGATTGAGGTTAATATATATCCAGAAGGAAGTTCACATAACCAAATTGCTTTCACATAACATATTTCTCATATGAACACAGAATGAGAAAAAAAATATTCTTACAAATTGTTAAGAACTAAAAAAAGAAAAAGTAAAATAAAATAAGGCAAGAAAAAGACTATGGGCTGTGGCATTCAGTATAGGGTCATGCATCACAGCTATTGCTTTTCTTCCAGTGGTAACAGTCATGATGGAGAGTTTGCTTTCTTGTATATACTTTCTTTTGGGGGCAATCTAACAAGATAGGAGGTTACAGAATATAAGTTATAACATCATTTTGAAATAATATAATATCAATTACGTTCTCATTATGTGAGTTAAAACAGTATTAGTTATCCAATTATCATAGAATATAAATCATATCCACATAGTCACTTAAATGTCTAAGTTGGCCATGAAATAATTGCATTCCAACATTTAAAGAAACAAGACAGGAATCCGAATCCAAGCACCTTTTAGTTTGGGAAGTTACTAAACCCTCTACTCCCATCCACTTCTTTTGCCACAGCAAGAGATTGATAATCTTGTCTTTCACTGCATGTGGTACAAAGGAGAACAGGTACTCTATGGAATTTATAGGCAGCACAGTTGTTTCAATAGTGGCTATCTTAAGTTCAATTACATGATTGACAATCAGATCATTTTCTCTGCCTCACCTTGTGTATTTTCCAAGAGACAAAAATAGATGTTTCACCTTCCAGAAACTTCTTGCAACTCATTCCTGCCTATAAGACAGTAAACTAGAGGTGGGGAAAATATGACCCTTTGTTAAGATATGCTGACTGTGATCTAGGAAACTATACATGTCAAGAGTTAGGAGCAAATATGGTGGGATAACTTTTGTGCTTTGATTGGCTGATAAAATCTAGTCACAGGCCAGAGAGACACGGACCTCAGGTGGAGAGGCAGGTTATATGAAGAAGATTTACCTGGGATGAAGACTGGGAACAGCATTCATAGACCAGAGAGTTTAACAACCAAGTTCTAAGAAAAATCCTACCAAGGACAGCATTATTGCTTATTGAGGGCACTGAAGCAAATAATGGCTCATTTTCTATAATACAAGTGCACACATTTTTTGTTTGTTTCGGAAGCAGCTAGATCTATTAAAAGAAACCATACACTTAGGATTATATCATACCCTTGGCATTGGATACATCCCTTGCCTTGTACATTCATTTCTTCTGTATATTAAGGGGGGGAGGGGAGGGTGATCTTTTGAGACACTTTATTCTTACCCCTTGGATGCTTTCTCCCAAATCCAATTATTTGTGTTTTTATACCACACTCAATGTTAATACACTTGTATGTGTGTTGTGCTATAACTAACAAAGGTCAGCTTCCCTTAATGCTATAGATAGCACATAAATGCAAATAGAGCTGAGAGCAAGAGGATGAGCACATGATTCTGTTACTGAATCAATTCCATCTGCTCACTGCCCAAAAATCAATATTCCAGGGAGGTGAATTTGCTAGAAAGGAAAGTTGCTTCCAACAAACTGCCATCAATCTAGGGTGATGGTAGTCTCAAGGTCCTCCAGAAGCTACCTCCCAAGATTCTGCTCAGCCATGAAAATGTTTAAAAAGGAAAAAGTAAATAATCTCAGTTGACCACAAAGATGGGGGATCAAAGTCATCACCACCTCGCACTATATGCAGGCTTATGTGCAAGCTTGCTAACCTCTTATGATTTTAATTTAGAGGCTCTCTTGTTCATGACTTGCTGGTGGCTCAGTGGTAAAGAGTCAGGTTTGATCCCTCGGTCAGGAAGATTCCCCTGTAGAAGGGAATTGCAACCCATTCCAGTATTCTGGCCTGGAGAAATCCATGGACAGAGGAGACCGGAAAACTACAGTTCGTGAGGTTACATAGAGTCAGACACAACTGAGCAACTAACACGTACACACACACACACACACACACACACACACACACACACACACACAAAGACATACACATCTTGTGTACATAGTTTGTTCATGAAGTATCTGAAGGGGAAGCTAGAGAAGAGATCTGGTCATCTGTTAATTACTTATTCTTCATTTCTACTTCTTTGGTCTATAGACAGAACCAACAGATTAAACACATTATTGTGTGATGAAAAGATTTGAAAGGGCTGAGAATGAGTAAACCATGGGGTGCCTCATTTAAGGTTAGTGATAAGACTAAGGGGATCCTGTAGAGAACTCTTTCCTGCAAAGAGCTCTTTCTTGCCAAAAGCTAGTTACAAATCCCCAATTGTCAGAGCATATTCCATTTCTATGGAATTATGGTTGAAGATCCATTTTCTGTATCTTCTTCATGATGACATGAAGGTGCTCTGTTCTTACAGTGGAGTATGCCAACTTGTAGCATCTCTTTGCTGCCAGTTGTAGTTGCACATTTGCATATGTCAGGCAGAACAAGCTACAATTATTTTGATGCCCACGGAGATATGGATTATTATGACCAGTAGTATCAATCCCATTCTCTTAAGGCTAGTTCTTAGAATGGTGCTAGCCATAGACCCAGTACTGCTCAAGACAGATCAGCTTTTGTCATGGCTACAGTCTGGTCATCATGCAATTAGCTATGTTCTGACATTCAACACAGACAAGGCTTATCTCAAGTTAAGCCCTCTCTTATTTACTCCATATGTGAAAATTATTTTCCTTTGGATTTCTTCAGATATTAGTAGATCCATACAGTCTTTTAGCTGACTATAACAACTCTTGGTTCAAAGATCTTTCCATGGTTATAACAGTTTGAAATTCTTAAGAAGAGATAAACTGGAAGTGTCATATAGTTATATAGTCAATAAACACAAACTTTATGGGAGTAATATTATTCCTTTCATATTTTCTATTCTTTTTCCATATAATATATCGGTCTTGATGGCCTTTCATTCATTCTCAGTAACAAATAACAGAAATAGACAACTGGCTTTTATGCTTCTTTCTTGTCATCAATTTTCATACCCCAGGAAAAGAATAATATTTTTCATTTAAATACAATGTAGATGCCACAGATTAAACAAATCAAATTAATAAATTCTCGGGTACTCTTTCTGCCCCCCTCTGATGCCTATGTAAGAAACTTTCTTTATCTCCTTTATACTTTAATAAAACTTTATTACACAAAAGCTCTGAGCGATCAAGCCTCATCTCTGGCCCCGGATTGAATTCTTCTCCTCCGGGGGCCAAGAATCCCAGTATCTTCTTGTGATTCAACAACAACCTTTCATCTTGGGGTCTTCTCCGGGATCCTTCAGGACAAGATAGGAGCTAACAATTCCAGCCTCACTCCTTTGAACTGTATCCTGAACAACTGGGATAGATTTGATCCCCAGGGCTTAAAGAAGACACACCTGGTCTTCCTATGTGATACTGCATGGCCATGGTATCCATTGGAGGATGGCGCATGGTAGCCAGTGGCACCCCACTCCAGTACTCCTGCCCGGAAAATCCCATGGGTGGAGGAGCCTGGTAGGCTGGAATCCATGGGGTTGCTGAGGGTTGGATACGACTTAGCGACTTCACTTTCACTTTTCACTTTCAGGCATTGGAGAAGGAAATGGCAATCCACTCCAGTGTTCTTGCCTGAAGAATTCCAGGAACGGGGGAGCCTGGTGGGCTGCCATCTATGGGGTCACACAGAGTCGGACACGACTGAGGTGACTTAAGTAAGTAAGTTAAGTAACTAAGTATACTCTAATTTTCCTCCTGCTTCTCTTGGTATTATTTCTGAATCAACTTTAAGAGTTTTTTTCTTTTTCCTTCTAGCTAGTGAAAGTCGCTCAGTCATGTCTGACTCTTTGTACCCTCATGGACTGTAGAGTCCATGAAATTCTCTAGGCCAGAACACTGAAGTGGGTAGACTTTCCTTTCTCCAGGGGATCTTTCCAACCCAGGGATCAAGTCCAGGTCTTCTGCATTGTAGGTGGATTCTTTACCAGCTGAACCACAAGGGAAGCCTGATATCTATATATGTTCTATATTAGCATTTAATAGATATATATTTCTCTTTAATAAATATACATTATTTATTGGCATTTAATATGTATATAATATATTGTTTTCTATATCAGCATTTAATAGAATTCTTTCCTACATTACTTTCTTTCATTCCTTCATTATGAGTTCAATTCCAGAGATTTTCATTGCAATATATATGCTGATGACTCATCCCAATCTTGTTGCTCACTTATTTCCTGGGATTTAACAAGGTATACTCAACTTTCACCAATATTGTTACATAGGTACCCAGAAAGTACCCCAACTCAGCATACTCCAAATTGAGTTCATATTGAGTGTCCTTAAATGTCTCTTGCAGTATTTCCCATTCACTCCTAGCTTTTAGATAAGAAGAGTGGAGTCATACTGATTTCCTCCCTTTCCTTCCATATCTTTAATTTTATTCATCATGACTGGCTATTAAATTTATCTTCACATACCTTTATGATATAGTCACCTTTTTATCTATGTTTGTAGAGCTACAGACAGCATAGTCCAATCCATTTCTCACCAGGACAAGAACAGACTATTGACTTTCAAGTCCTCTCCTCTCCACCTCAATTTCCTCTTAGAAGCGAGAAGGTATCTCAAAGCCCACATTGGTGATCAGGCTCTCACTGAGAATTATTCAATTAGACATGATTTTCTATGTAAAATCTTTAATTCTTTTACTGTATCATAAAGTTGTCTATGGTGTTTTGCCTCTTTAACTATCCAAGCTACATCTAACAACCCTGACCTTCCAACTGCATAATTAATAGATGATGGTGTTTCATTTCATTTTTTTGCTCTCTGCTTTATCTTGTATGGAAGATTTATACATGGTGATTTGTTTACTGAAACACTCCTATTTGACCTTGTTCTTTATAACTTTCTGTTATTCTTTATCCTCAGTTTATAGCTCACTTTTCAAGGATGGCTTTTTTTCTTTTTTTGCCATCTTGAAGAGTTAAGGTTTCCTTAGTATGTATTTCCATAATTGTTATTTTTCTTCATACCATTGACAACACTTTTTCAGGACCCATTTATTTCTTTCTATTCTCCAATTATATATTATCTTGTGAGGGAAAAACTTCTGTGTATCATGTTTACCATAGTATCCTTAAAGCCTAGATCAGTTAATGGCACAGTATATGTGTGTGTGTGGGGGTGGGGTGGGGTATAAGTTATCTGATATTTCTCAGGGAATTCTTGAAGGGAGCTTCTAAACTTTTAAATTTCCCCGAAAGTTTAAATATAGAGTTACTATAGAATCCAACAATTCCCCTCATATGTATATTTCTAAAAGAAAATATGGGGGCAGGCTCAAAATGGTGGAGTAAGAGGACATGGAGTTCACATATCTTCACAACTAGGGCACCAACCAGGCACTGCAACAAAAGCAACACAATAAATAGGAATAAATCCACCGAAGGAGGCAAAAGACCTGTACCCAGAAAACTATAAAAACACTGATGAAATAGATTAAAAAATGACACAAACAGATAAATGTACCATGTTCTTGAATTTAAAGCATCAGTATTGTGAAAATGACTACATTACCCAAAGCAGTCCACAGATTCAATGCAAGCCCTATCAAATTACCAATGGCATTTTTTTTTGCACAGAATTAGAACAAAAAATTTTATGATTTGTGTGGGAACACACAAACCTTGAATAGCCAAAGCAATCTTGATAGAAAAAAACTGGGCACTAGGCATCAGGCTCTCTGACTTCAGACTATACCACACAGCTGCAGTTATCAAGAGAGTATAGTACTGGCACTAAAACAGGAATATAGATCAATAGTGTAGGAGAAAAAGGTAAGAGATAAACCAATGCACCTATGGTCACCTAATCTATGACAAAGGAGGCAAAAATAAACAGTGGAGAAAATATAATGTCTTCAATAAGTGGTGCTGACAAAACTGGACAGGTAAGTGTAAAAGAATGAATTTAGAACGCTACCTTACATCATACACAAAAATAAATTCAAAATGGATTAAAGATCTAAATGTAAGACTCAATACTATAAACTTCTTAGAGAAAAGCATAGGAAAAACACTCTTTCACATAAATCATAGCAAGATCTGTTTTGAGCCACCTTGTAGAATATTAAAAATAAAAAATGAAACAAATATAAACAAAGCAAACATAATTAAACTTAAAAGCTTCTGTACAGTGAAGGAAACCATAAAAAAGACAACCATCAGAATGAAATAAAATATTTTCAAAGGAAGCAACTGACAAAAAAAAATAATCTTCAAAATATACAAATAGCACATAGTGCTATTTGTCTCACTGACTTATTTCAAAGGAGCTGACTTATTTCACTCTGAATGGCAGACTCTAGGTCCATCCACATCTCCATAGATGACCCAGCTTCATTTCTTTCTAAGGCTGAGTAATATTCCATTTTATGTATATACCACCTCTTATTTATCTATTCATCTGTTGATGAACATTTAGGTTGCTTCCATGTGAAAAACCCAATCAAAAAAATGGACATAAGACCTAAATAGGCATTTCCCCAAAGAAACCATACAGATAGATGGCCAAGAGGCACATGAAAAGTTGCTCAACATTTCTAAATATTAGAGAAATGCAAATGAAAACTTCAATGACATATCACCTCCAATTGGTCAGAATCTACCATCAATAAATGATGGAGAGGGTGTGGAGAGAAGGGAAACCTCTTGAACTTCTGGTAACAATGTAAATTGATACAGCCACTACAAAGAAGAGTATGGAGGTTCCTTAAAAAAATATGAAAATTGAACCCCCATATGACCCAGCAATCCCACTACTAGGCATATACCCTGAGAAAACTGTAATTCAAAGAGACACATGTATCCCAATGTTCATTGCATTACTGCTTGAAATCACCAGGACATGGAAGCAACCTAAATGTCCATCGACAGATGAATAGATAAATAAGAGGTAGTACATACATACAATGAAATATTACTCAGCCTTAGAAAGGAATGAAACTGGGTCATTTGTGGAGATGTGGATGGACCTGGAATCTGTCATTTAGAGTGAAATAAGTCAGAAAGAAAAACATATTATATATTCATGCATAAATATGGAATCTAGGAAAAAAACAGTAAAGTTGAAACTTTTTGCAAGGCAGGAATAAAGATGCAGACATAGAGAATGGACATGCAGACATTGGAGGTGGAGGGAATAGTGGGAAAATTGGGAGATTAGGATTGACAAATACACATTACCATGCGTAAAATAGACATTCAGAACCTACTGAATAGCACAGGGGGCTCATCTCAGTGCTCTGTGAAGACATAGGTAGGTAGAATGGGGGGTGGCAGGGAGGTTGAAGAGGCAGGGGTATATGTATATAAGCGGATTCACTTCTTTGTATAGAAGAAACTAACACATTCTAAAGCAATTTTTTTAAAAAATAGGTATATACCAAAGTGTGTGCAGTTATGTTCACAGCAACATCAGTCACAACTCCAAAGTAGAAACAACTCAAATATCCATCCAATGATGGATAAACAAATATAGCACATGCATTGAATTAAACATCATTGTTATAAAAGGGCTTCCTAGGTGGTCCAGTGGGTAAAGACTCTGCCTGCAATGCAGGAGATGTGAGTTCAATCCCTGAGTCAGTAAGACCTGCTGGAAGAGGGCATGGCAACTCACTCCAGTATTCTTGCCTGGAAAGTCCTATGGACGGAGAAGCCTTGTGGGCTACAGTCCATAGTGTCAGAAAGAGTGAGACATGACTGAAGTAATGATACGCATGCACACATCTGCAAGTTAAAAAAAAAGGCTTGAAGTCCTGATATATGTTCAGTTCAGATGATCCTTTAAAACACTTTTTTTTTAAATTTAATTTAATTCTTAAACTTTACACTATTGTATTAGTTTTGCCAAATATCGAAATGAATCCACCACAGGTATACATGTGTTCCCCATCCTGAACCCTCCTCCCTCCTCCCTCCCCATACCATCCCTCTGGGTCGTCCCAGCGCACCAGCCCCAAGCATCTAGTATTGTGCATCAAACCTGGGCTGGTGACTCATTCCAAACTATTTTAAGTGAAAACAAAACAAAACTAGTCACAAAAGATCACATACTGTATGAGTCCATATACATGAAATGTCGAGTAGGTCAAAAACCACAAAAATATTTGTGCTTGACTAGGACTAGAGGAATTGGAAGGAAAGTATGAGCACTTGTGAAGGGTACAGAGTTTCTCTTAGGGTTGATGAAAATATTCTAAAAATGATTTTGGTAATTCTGTGAATTGACTAAAAAATCACAGAGTTATATACTATAAAAGGGTAAATAATATGATATGTGAATTATGTCTCAATAAGGCTGTTACACACTCTTCCTCCCCTGATTGCCAAAAAGGAACCTGTTCTTACCCCATGGGACTCCACATCTGTTTCCCCAACATAATTATTACTGGAGCCCCTTTCACTCTCAGAAGTGTCCTGGTTTAGATGAAAAATTTATGTCATTACCCTTTCATTATGTGATATCAGGCAAGTGGCTTTTATCCTTTTACTTGGCTTTCTCCATTTGTTAAACAAGGTCTCACAGTTCTGATCACTGCTAAAGCTTCACTTTCTTAAGTTATAGGAGTGTGTTTGCTATGCATGGTAGATCCTTTGAGAATACCTGAGTTTATGCTTAGGAGATGACTCAAAGATGGGACCAGAAAGATTAATCTTGTGATTAGAGAACTGGGGCTTTGAGCCACATGACATTGACCTAACCTCCTGCAAAAGGAGGAGCTGAATATTGGGTTCAATCACGTGACTAATGATTCACTTGGTCACACCTCCCAATTGAAACTCACTTAAAAACACTGAAGCTTATGTGAGCTTACTGGTAATGAACATATCCATGTACTGGAAGAGTGAATGTTCTGGTTCGAGAGAGACAGAACTCAAAAGATCTGGGTTTCATACTCTCCCAGATTTTGCCCTATGTGTGTCTTTTCCTGATCATTTCTGATTTGTATCCTTTATATTACAATTATAATCATAAGTACAGTACTTTCTTGAATCCTGTCATTCTACCCAATTTTCAAATGTGAGGTGTTTGTGAAACCCCCAGAATTCGTTGCATCTCCAGTGAGTGAGATCTTGTTGGTGACTGTGTCAAAATCCTGGGGAGTCTGTGCTAACTTCAGATACTTAGGATTAGAATTGTGCTGTAGCATTGCAGAGGCATTTTTAAGTCTTTATTGAAGGAAAGGATAAACATATAAATGGATTGGAAACTAGAATCTCTAAATTTTCATAGAGAATGGGAGTTTTCAAGCAAATTCTTGCAGTAAGCAGACTTCTTAGATGCCCACTAGTGTATATGTTCCTCCCTTTGACAGTGTCAAGAACTGCACACATGAAAGACAGCACCCTTTGATAAGCTTACACAGCAAGACAGAGGTGATGGGATAGATTATATGACTCCATTTTTGAAGACTAGAGTCAGATTCTCCTGTTGGCTTTCAAGTGGTAAGCCACTATTTTATAAGAAGGCCTTTTGTCTACAACCTGTTTAGCCTCTAAAAATATAAAAATATCTCCTGGCTAACAGCCAGTAAGAAAACAGGGATCTCACATCTACATTTGCAAGGAATTAAATTCTTCCTGCAACCTGATGAGCTGGGAAGAACATGTCGTGCTCCAGATAATACAGCATGCAGACACCTTAGTCTCAAGCTTTAAACTCTGTAGAGACTGTGTCTAGATATGGGACCTACAGACACTGTTAGATAACTGGGCCACCACCTACTGACTTGGCAGCAATTTGTTTTACCAGCAGAAGGCTAGCACTCTTCTACAGATATCCACAAAAGAAAAAAAAAAAATGTTGGCAACTTTGATATTCTGTTTTACAACAAAAACTTAGAAAGCAATTATTTTATGTTGCCAACTAAAGGAAACTCTGTGTGTTTTGATATTCAGCCAAGCTTTGGACAAAGTTGATAACTTTATATGAAAGCTAAAATGAAATTTTTGTTTTTCTCTGTAGCATCTTCAGTAACTCAGAACTGAACAGTTATTTACAGAGTACCTTCCACATGGAGAGAAATATGGAGGGGGCAAAAAGTAGTCTTATTCATAGTGCTTTCCTTCAAGTGTCTGGTCCTTCCAGTTAGAGATTCTTATTTTAAAAAACAAGCAAAGTTAACAGCAGTGCAAATGTGCAATTTAAAACTCGTGCTTTCAGAGCACCAAACTAGATATTCCATCATGTCAATAATACAAAGCAATGCAAACATAGAAACAAATGTTTTCTAAGAATAAGAAACACTTTGAATAATAATAAAAATAATTAGGTTTTATTAATGGTAGAACTCATATTTATGTGATTATGGCATTTACAATATTAACCACTTTCTTTAACCTTTTGACTTAAAAGTTTTTCAATAAATGAATTATCACTCTTTTTTTTTCCTGAAATATATGGCACAAAAATTTCAATGTAAAATCAAGGAGTTACCTGGTCAAATAATTGCCCAGATGGTTTCTGCTTCACTGAATCTTTTGAATATAACTTTTTTTTTCTGCTTATGAAACTTGGATGATATTTAGGATTTTGTAGTGCTTTTTTTCTTGGGAGGAAAGGTCATTCCATTAAAAAAATCACTCAATGTGAACAACACTCTTGCACCTTGTTTAGTTATTTGAAACTGAACATTCCAGGTGGGCCTCCTATAATTGGATAAGCATGTCATCTATGACCTCTATGATTTGATAAAAATGTTGAAGAGAATAAAGCTAAGAATGTTAAAGTTACTCCATAGAGAATCCCATTTAGTTGAACAATTTTTTTTTTACTCATTATTATGATTGCACAATCCATTCTATATTAGTATTACCACAAGTACAGCCACGAATAAATCCTCAGGGAACTTTAACAATTGTTGAAATTCAAATAAGCTACAAATTGCAATAGTTCTTGAACAAAATTGTAGACTTATGCAAATTTCCTGGAACAGACATATAAAAAACTAACCAAATAGTCCTAGCTTCAGCATTCTTTTGCAAGATTTACTAAGTCCTGTGTGGACCCCCAATTTCATTATTGTAGGTAAAGACTATTTGTTTTTCACATTAGCATAATTGTCCAGGTTCAGGTATATGTCCTTTTCCAAATATTTTTGCTATCCAGTTATATGTATTTTTTCCACTTCATTCTAGTCCCTAGAAATCAAGGGGGGCAGGGAGATTATTGCATTAGCATCCTATTTAAAAAGTTTTCCTAGTTTCTACATAGCTTAATTTTGTTACATTATTAATTTTAAATGTTAAAAGGTATATTTTTCTGTGTTATGTAACCAAATAAAAACTTTCAGTCTGATGTCATAATACAATTTGGACTAACTTATTTAATTTTACCTGAAAAAAGTTACCTGATAAAGTAAGTGTCAAAGGAGTGTAATCTCCTCAGTTCTGTCTTGTCACAACAAAGATTTGAAGCGACAGACGTTAAAGTCCTTGGCACGTCACAGCTCTCGGACAGTCCATGTTATAGTTCTCGTACAGATCAGTTTTATTTAGAAAATAAAAGAAAATACATCCTCGATGCTTGAGGGCATGATGACCCAAAAGACACGAAGAGAGAGAGAGAGAGAGAGAGAGGAGAGAGACAGAGAGCCCGCGCGGGAGAGACAGACATCCTGCCCTTTGGCTCCTCTTTTTATTTGTTTTTTCTTCCCCCTGTGCCTGCCCTATGTAAATTGAGCTAGCCAGGAGTGCTCTTTGTTCTACCTGAGGTCCTCACTCTGGTCCTCAGGCCTTCCTTTGTTCTATTTTAGCGGGCTTTTCCCTTGTCTTTCAGCCTCCGCCATTCTGGACTCATTTTTCCTATTATAACTACTTAACAGTAAGTATGTATTGATACACAGCCCCATAGTTTCCCATACTTTGGCCACCCCGTGTGAAGAGTTGACTCATTGGAAAAGACTCTGATGCTGGGAGGGATTGGGGGCAGGAGGAAAAGGGGACGACAGAGGATGAGATGGCTGGATGGCATCACTGACTTGATGGACGTGAGTCTGGGTGAACTCCTGGAGTTGGTGATGGACAGGGAGGCCTGGTGTGCTGCGGTTCATGGGGTTGCAAAAAGTTGGACACGCTTGAGCAACTGAACTGAACTGAACTGAACTGAACAGTAAGCATGTACTGATACACAGCCCCATAGTTTCCCATACTTAGACTAAGAAAATGAAGCTGCTAGGACAATGGTGTTATTTATTATGTCACATGAAAGAATCACACTGCCCCTGAATGGATCAGGGGTTTGTAATAATGCAATGAAAATTATTTGAATGGGCCAGAGGTCTAAGTTAAGCACATAAACAAAGACTGCAGAGGCAGAGTGTTAATCCATGCTCATTAATTTTTGAATTCACATTCTGCAAGATCATCTAAAAATTTATGAAGCACATCACAGTTTGGCTTCCACAGTAATACAAACATACTGAAACATACGGCTGGTGGCGGGGAAAGAGAGTCCTTGGCTGTGCTACTGAGGGCTAGGTGAACTGCACCACATCAAGACCTGCACCATGGCTGAGAGTCCAGCCACAGAAGAGAGACACTGGGCCCTGTTTCTGAGACCATGAGAGACAGAGACTCATTTCCAGTTATTCCCCAAGAGAACATCATTGCCTGAATTCGGTGGCTTCTGTTTCTTAGAGCATATCTGTATGCATGATCATTTAAATGATGCAAAATCCATGTACCTTACTTTTGTTCCATGTATATACACATACACACACATAGATATGACAAATATGCATGAATGAACCATTGTTCTGATATATTCACTAAATTATAAAAACTATATAAATCTATTTCTAAAAACTGTTTTGCCAAGAGTTTTCACTTTCATCTCAGGCTCAAAGGATTTGTTAACAAAATAAGCCACACATTATATACAAATAAATAATACAGATATTTATTAAAGAATGATCTAGCTTACTTTCACTATACTACCATTAAAAGAATAGAGAAAGCACAGAGAGAAAGAGTACATCACCAAATTGGGTTTTGACCAACATCCAGACTTAAACAGTGGTGGGAAGTCCCATGTCACAGCATATCTGGAGTCCCAATTGGAACAGGGTCCCAGGCAGTGGGTCTGCTTGTGGGTGAGACTTCAAAGATTCCAATTAGGGATTCCAGTTTATAGTCCCAGGACAGTCACAAACTGATGTCATCAATCTGTGACCAAATTGCAGCTGTAGTTTTCTGTTAATACTGTTTGCTTTGTCTTATAAAACTTGGAATGCTGCTAAGCCTGGGGCTTGGTTGGCCAGGTCCCCTCCAGGAGGTTAACAATCTCAAGATTCCTCCCCCATCTTATCCATGGTTCTGCAAGTCTTGAACTCACAGCAGGCAGTCACTCACAGTCTATTCTCAGTCAGGGTAGTGTCCAGGCAGGTTAGAAGCAAGGTCAGAGGCCTGCTATGCTTCTCTGCTTTGTCTCCAAAGCTTAAACAAGACTATTCATTTATTTTCCCTAACAACAATAAAAATCTATTTCAGTTTATTTTACAATTTGGTAATGGTATAAACATCCTGTTGACAATAAAGTATTATTTTTAACAATCAACTTGTAACATCTTGCTTTAACCCTTGGTGTGGTTACTTCAATGTCACACTTTTTCCCCAAGGACTATCCTACCTGAAATGATAATTCACAAAGATATAAAGATCACAATGGAAGACTGAATCATGATGCTCCTTGTCTATAAAATACACTGTTAGGAAGTATTTTACAAAAATTTAGAAGTAAATATTCATTTCAACAATCAAAAAATTAAGGTCAAAACATCCAATCCCATCATTACATGGCAAATAGATGGGGAAACAATGGAACAGTGAGACACTGTACTTTTTAGGATTCCAGAATCACTGCAGATGGTAACTGAAGCCATGAAATTAAAAGACACTTGCTCCTTGGAAGAAAAGCTATGACCAACCTAGACAGCATATTAAAAAGCAGAGACATTGCTTTACCAACAAAGGTCTGTCTAGTCAAAGCTATGGTTTTTTCCAGTAGTCATGTATGGATGTGAGTGTTGGACTATAAAGAAAGCTGAGTGCTGAAGGAATGATACTTTTGAACTGTGGTGTTGGAGGAGACTCTTGAGAGTCCCTTAGACTGCAAAGAGATCCAACCGGTCAATCCTAAAGGAAATCAGTCCTGAATATTCATTGGAATGACTTATGCTGAAGCTGAAACTCCAATACTTTGGCCACCTGATGCGAATTACTGACTGGTTGGAAATGACCCTCATGCTTGGAAGATTGAAGGCAGCAAGAGAAGGAGATGACAGAGGATGACATGGTTGGATGTCATTCCCAACTTGATGGACATGGGTTTGAGCAAGCTCTGAGAGTTGGTGATGGACAGGGAAGCCTGGTGTATTGCAGTTGATGGGGTCACAAAGGGTTGGACACGACTGAGAGACTGAAGTGAACTCATTCATCTTCAGTGATGTTGGAAACAATGGAAAATTGCTTTAATAAACAAAATGTGTATACAAAAATTTTCATGTTTTTAAAGCAGATTATAAAAGTGGAAAAGTTTTCACTTATTTAAATGTTGAGATATGAGTCTTTCCACTGACAACATGTTCACATGACTGTCCACTGACATCCTGTGCCTTATCTCTGTGGCACATGTTCCAGATGCAGCTCTATACCCTGTGCCTATAGTTCTCTCCGATACAGACAAGCTAGCCTGGTTTCAGTTCCTAATATACAATCTGCATTTCTTTAACTACTGCCATACATTTTGCTTGATGTTCCTTAAGTATTCTTTTCTTTCTGTCATCTTGCAACTGACCTCCTCAGGGGAGCCTTCCTGAATACCTTGGCCTGGGCAGATCCTTCAGATTGTCTCCCAGTGTTTCCAAAACTCAGTTTCTGTTCACTGGTACCAAATAGAAGTATGGAGACAGAGCTTTGGATGAAGTAGATAAGAGTTACTTTTACTGTTTGAGAGGAAAAGTAGACCACAGTGGGTAAATGCCCCTGAGACTGAATGACACACTCTGGAGGGGGCAGTGAGAAGTCTTATTGTGTCCAAGGAGCAGGGCATGGTCAACTCATTGACATTCTCCTGACTGGTTGGTGGTTAGGTGATCGGGAGTCATCATCATTCTCCTGGTTCCAGGCAGTCTGGGGTATTTGTGCTTGTGGGAGGCATCTAGTTAACTTCTTCCACCTGGTGGGGATCTGCAAAATATCACAAAGACATGGCTCAGAATATTATTCATAGTCTCTGAGGAAGAGCTAAATGTCCTTGACTTTGTTTAATGACTAAATATTATTTTGTCTTGGTTGATTGTTTTCCTTTTGTTCTATATTTTATCACATCCCTAATTAAATTTGCTCTTTGGTTAAAAGTTTTCTACAGATGAAAGGCAGGTGGAGGACATGGGTGGGGGGTTTATTCTCAGAAGGTCCTGTAGGCCCTTCTTGGTTACACCAGGATCCAACAATTATTCACTTGTGGTCATTGTGTGTATCTTCAGTTGGACTATAAGCAGAGTGAGGACAGAGACTGCCATGTTTTCTGTCAACCAATACCCACTTTCCCTAGTCCAATAACTTTCATTAACAGTAAATATGTAGTTAGACAAATTAATTATGAGACAATCCAAGTAAAAATAACAAAAAAAAATTAGAGATTTACATAATAAAATAAAACTGAACCATTCCCAAGATAGTCAAGTAGGAAATAATTGTGCAAATACAATAACATATAAAGCAGAAAGTCCCCAGTCAGAGTGAAACAGAGGTAACAGTTCATATTCTGGGCTGAACTCCTTTCATTGCATGACTGAGGGAAACAAGAATCTGTTTTATAGATTTTCCTCAGGCTACCCAATGCTGAGAGGACTGCTACACTCCACATATAGATTCTTAAATATATGATTAAGCTGACAGTAAATTAAGAAATCATTCTGGAAATCAGAAGCACATTAACCACATACATTCTTAGAGGGGGGTGGGAGTGAGTAGAGATGTTGTCTTAGAAGCCAGATGATTGTACAGTTTAGAGTTTATCTGGATGGGGAGTGATGGGAGATGGACTCAGAGTCTGTGTTTTGAAGAAGAGGGTCTGATCAGACACTCTTCATAAAACCAGAATCTCTGTGAGGCATATAAGAGAGTAACCTCCCAGGGTAAAATGGATAAAACCCCTCTGATACATCACTTCCCTGCTCAAAGCCCTCCAGCATCTTTTCCATCTTATCCAGATAAAAATGTATACCCTCAAATGGACCCAACCCATATGATCTGGGCCACATCCAGAGACCCGTGTCACCTCCCACCTGAGTTTCCCCCACTCACCCTACTCCTCCACCCTGATCTGGCTTCCATGGAAAATATCAAGTTTATTCCCACCTCAGGCCTCAGGGCTCATACAATTCAATTTCTTCTCCTGGGAATATTTTTTTTCCTTTTTTTTTTTTCTCATAATCCATTTGTTACACACAAATAACCAATACACACAAATAACCAATTTCAATATTTAATAGATAATTATCTAACTTGCCTTCAATATAAAATTATTAAAAGAAAAGACAAATAGAAAACATAGAGGAGAGTACTGTTCACAAGGTTCTCAAGGCAAGAATGCTGAGGTGGTTTGCCATTGCCTTCCCATTTTGTCAGAACTCTCCATTATGACCCACCCATCGTGGGTGGCCCAACACAGCATGGCTCATAGTTTCATTGATATGGCTGTGGTCCATGTGATCAGTTTGGTTAGTTTCTATGACTGTGATTTTCATTCTGTCTGCCCACTTATGGATGAGAATGAGAGGCTTGTGCAAGCTTCCTGATGGGAGGGACATGGAAAAACTGACTAGTTTCAGATTGGGAAAGGAGTACACCAAGGCCGTAAATTGTCACCCTACTTATTTAACTTATATGCAGAGTACATCACACAAAATGCTGGGCTGAGTGAATCACAAGATGGAATCAAAATTGCTGGGAGAAATATCAATAATCTCAGGTAGGCAGATGACATCACCTTTATGGCAGAAAGTGAAAAGCCTCTTGATAAAGTTGAAAGAGAAGAGTGAAAAAGCTGGCTTACAACTCAACATTCCAAACACTAAGATCATGGCATCTGGTCCCATCATTTCATGGAGTTACAGTAATTTATTTTATTTGGTTCCAAAATCACTGTTGATGGTGATTGCAGCCATGAAATTAAAACATGTTTGCTCCTTGGAAGAAAAGCAATAACAAACCTAGACAACATATTAAAAAGCAGAGACATTACTTTACTACAAATGTCCATCTAGTCAAAGCTATGATTTTTCCTGAAGTCATGTATGGATGTGAGAGGTGGACGATAAAAAAGACTGAGCACTGAAGAATCGATGCCTTAAAACTGTGGTTCTGGAGAAGACTCTTGAGAGTCCCTTGGACAGCAAGGAGATCAAACCAGTCAATCCTAAAGGAAATCAAGCCTGACTATTGATTCAAAGGACTGATGCTGAAGCTGATGCTCCAATACTTTGACCACCTGATGTAAAGAACCAACTCATTGGAAAAGAGCCTGATGCTGGGAAAGATTGAAGGCAGGAGGAAAAGGGGCTGATAGAGGATGAGATGGTTGGATGACATCACCAATTCGATGGACATGAGTTTGTGCAAGGTCCAAGAGATAGTGAAGGACAGGGAAGCTTGGCATGCTGCAGTCCACAGGGTCACAAAGAGTCAGATATGACTGAGCAACTGAACAACAAGAGGAGAGTAATAGCACACAAATCACAGAATTGTGCCGACTAATATTCAAATTCAAACAGCACTAGGAAATCTTGTGTAACATCAATCTGGATTCCCAATTGAAAATAGGTCTCTGGAAGTGTGTCCACCCCATGGGTGAGACTTCAAATTGATGTTTGGGGGTTCCTGCTTATAATGTGCATCCATCCATGTTAACTTGCTTCATTTGTGTCTGACTATGGCAACTGAATGGACTCTAGCCTACTAGGCTTCTCTGTCCATGGGATTCTTCAGGCAAAAATACTGGAGTGGGTGGCCATGCCCTCCTCCAGGGTATCTTACTGACCCAGGGATCGAACCTGCATCTCTTATAGCTCCTGCATTGGCAGGCAGATTTTTTACTACTAGTGTCACCTGGAAAGCCCATTTATAATCCCAGGCCTCAAACTGATAACATCATCATTTTACTAGAAAAAAAAAAATGCAGCTTTGTTTTCAGTTTAACCTTTTTACAGTGCTATTTGTTTTATTAATATCTTGCTAGCTATAGGGTTTTTGTTTTAAACCTCTGGCATGGTTGGCCAGACCTCTAGTGATTCAAGAATTCTATGCCTCACTCGTTTTTTTTTTTTTTTTTAGAGTGAGTATAAAATTTATTATTTATTTATTTATTTATTTTTTGGTTCTTAAAGGCTTTTTTTTTTATATATATATTCCTTTATTTCTCATGTGTTATCTTATCTATAGAGTTGCCTGGATTACTGATAACAATTGGTGCACTCAGGAATAGGCACATAGTCAGGGCGGTGTCCTGGCAAGTAAGAAGCAAGGTTAGAGACCTGCTCTACTTTCTTGTCTCTGAAGCCTGAAGAAGACTTCCTCAATTTTAATTTTCCTAACATCTTCCATTAACTTCATCCTGGTATATGCTCAAATGTCTCTCTCAGACAAAATGTTCCTGAATACTCTATACAGAGTAACATACACAAACACCCTCCAGCATTTAAACCTGGTTCATTTTTCTTTAAGGTGCGTATGTGTGTTAGTCAGTCAGTTGTGTTTGACTCTGTAACCACATGGACTATAGTCCACCGGGCTCCTCTGTCTATGGAATTTTCTAGGCAACAATACTAGAATGAGTTGCTATTCTCTTCTCCAAGGGATCTTCTTGACCCAGGGTTGAACTCAGGTCTCCTGTTTTGCAGGTAGATTCTTTACCATTTGAGTCACCAGGGAAGCCTTTTGCTTCATGGTGCATGTTATTATCTATTATAATGTCCCATGATACCATTATATTACATTCTACTGTGTTATATTAGTGCATTTATTACTCCTTCTAACTGGTACATGGTAGGAGCTCTTTCTTATATCTCCAATTACAATAAAGTATCTGGCAAACAGGTGGCACCTAATAAATATTTACTGGATGAAATGGATTTGATTCAATTGGATTGTATTTTGCTATAATGTATGGTAGGAGTCCAGTATTTGTTCCCTTCCAACAGAGCAAAACTGTTACTGTAGACCATCATTAAATTATCATATGCAAAACAATGGTTTCAAATGCTACTTATGAAAAGAAAATTTCATATATATTTTTGTCTGAAAGATATGTACAACTATCTGAATCATCTGTGCTCCCTATAAATGAGACAACAAGTTCAGCCTCATTTACCCTTTCTCCTAATTCCCCTTCTTTGATGTAAAATTAATTTTAATTCACCTTTGCATGCTCAATGCTTAGTCACTCAGTCATGTTCAATTCTTTGCAAGTCCACTCACTTTAGCCCTCCAGGCTCCTCTGTCCATGGGATTTTCCAGGCAAGAATACTGTAATGAGCTGATTTCCTACTCCAGGGAATCTTCCTAACCCAGGGATCAAACCCTGTCTCCTGAATCTGCTACATTGACAGGCAGATTCTTTACCACTGTGCCACCTGAGAAGCCCAATATACCTTTATGTTAATATAATAAATTTAATAATTAAAAATGATTTTCCTTTTCAGTTTAATGGTTAAAATTATGAAAGTATTTTATTAAAATCTCCACTAAACTGTCTTTGCATCCCATTTCTTCTTTGTGTTTCCTTTATGCTTCACATCAAATTATTTCCCTAGAAATAATTGAGAAATCCACCTTTAGCTAAATGGTCATTGATTCACAGTTTTTATCTTGGTCTCTTTGGATGTTCCCTTCATCCTTATTATTCTGCAATTCTGGGTTATATTTTTTAAATTGAGTTTGGTTGTTAGGTACATTTTATTTCTCATATCTTATCTCTATATTGTCTCTGTTACTCTCTCAATTCCCCACTGCAGAGTTCTCCTGAGAAGGATGCCTGAACTGTCCAACTCTCCTCTATTCCCCTAAATGTCTCCTTCGTATGTTATATATCTTTATATGCTTGAGATGCCTGTTGGATACTTACTACAATTTCCAGCTCAATAGTATCAGTACTTTTGTCCAAATGATCATTGAACTTCTTGCTTTGAGACAGTTGAATTAGTTTTTTATTGGTGCTGTAAAATATATATACATATATATATATATATATATGTATATATATATCACATTTAGCCTGTTACAACAATATTGTTATTTTAAGTTTTGGAAGCCAGATGTCCAAAATTAGCTTCACATAGCCAAAGTCAAGGTAACTACAGGGACAGTTTCTTCTGGAGCCTTGAGGGGAAAATATTGACTTCCCTGGACTCCGTAGGCCATTTGCATATCTGTTGGTTCAGTGTCCTTCCTCCATGTCCTCAAAGATTAGGACATGGAAAACTTTGAGACAACATTGTTGGGGTGTAACTGAACAATATCAGATGAGCACCCTGTATAAAACTAGAAATTAATTAGGACTTTCTTCCTTTCTTTGTCTGTTAGAGAAATACTCAAAATGCCAAGTCACTTTAAGTTGAAACATTTTTTACATACTTCATTTATTTTCTATTTAAAATTACATTAAGGTATACTTGGACTGCACGGAGATCAAACCAGTCCATTCTAAAAGAAATCAGTCCTGAATGTTCATTGCAAGGACTGATGTTGAAGCTGAAATGCCAATGCTTTGGCCACCTGATGCAAAGAACTGACTCATTTGAAAAGACCCTGATGTTGGGAAAGATTGAGGGCAGGAGGAGAAGGAGACAAAAGAGGATGAGATGGCTGGATGGCATCACTGACCCAATGGACATGAATTTGGGTAAACTCTTGGAGTTGGTGATGGACAGGGAGGCCTGGCCTGCTGCAGTCCATGGGGTCACAAAGAGTCAGACATGACTGAGCTACTGAACTGAACTGAATAATCAAAAAGACTCACATAACATTCTGACTCCTTATCGGTAAGATTTGTTTTCCCAAACGTTTTCAAAGTCTGAGCACTGCTGAGGGATTCCCCCTCCTTCAAAGGAAGAGAAGCAGAAGAAGTTTGTCACTTGTCACACTGTGTATAATTGCTCATTGTTTCCCCTTAGAGTACAGTACATTGATGACCCTTGAAGAACCGTATTTCCAGTATTCATTCTTTTGGATGGCCCTTACCCATCTTGATCCTGGGCTTGGCCATCTGACTTACTCTGGCAGATTTGTTATTAGCAACAGTGATACAAGCAGAGGATTAACAGATTTTTAGGAACTGAGGCTTATCTTCTCAGAACATCTCATCTTGGAGGTCAGGTGTAATCCTGTGAAGTAAGTAACTGGTGATTCTTTACCGAAAAGTGAGAGGCTCTGTATAGACACTCAATTGTATAGATGTACAATTTCACTCATTTCACATGCTACCAAGGTTATGCTCAAAATCCTTCAAGCTAAGCTTCAGCAGTATGTGAACTGAGAACTTTCAGATGTACAAGCTTGATTTAGAAAAGGCAGAGGAACCAGAGATCAATTTTCCAAAATTTGTTGGATCATAGAGAATGCATGAGAGTTCCAGAAAAACATTGACTTCTTCTTCAAAGACTACACTAAAGCCTTTGACTTATATCATAAAATATTGTGAAAAACTCTTAAAGATATAGGAGTATCAAACCACTTTACCTGTCTCCTGAGAAACGTGTATGTGGCTCAGGAAACAAGAGAATCAAACATGGAACAACTGACTGGTTCAGAATTGAAAATGGAGTGCCACAAGGCTGTATATTGTTACCCTGCTTATTTAACTTCTGTGCAAAGTACATCATGCAAAATCCTGGACTGAATGAATCACAAGCTCGAATCAAGATTCCTGGGAAAAATATAAACAACCTCAGATACATAGATGATACCACTGTAAAGGAAGAAAGTGAAGAGGAACTAAAGAACATCCTCTTTATGAAGGTAAAAGAGGAAAGTAAAGATGCTGGCTTGGAATTCATTATTAAAAAAAAAAATAAGATATGGCATCTGGTCTCATCACTTCATGGCATAGATGGGGAAACAAAAATGGAAACAGTGACAGATTTTATTTTCTTGGGCTCCAAAATCACTGAGGACAGTGACTTCAGGCACAGAATTAAAAGATGTTTGCTCCTTGGAATGAAAGATATGAGAAACCTAGACAGTGTATTAAAAAGCAGAGACATCACTTTGCCAACAAAGGTCCATATATTCCAAGCTATGATTTTTCCAGCAGTCATGTATGGATGCAAGAATTGGACCATAAAGACGGCTAATATCTGAAGAATTGATGCTTTCCAATTATGGTGTTGAATAAGATTCTTGAGAGGCCCTTGGGCTATAAGGAGGTCAAATTAATCAGTCTTATAGAAATTCAACCCTGATTATTCATTGGAAGGATTATTGCTGAAAATGAAGCGCTAATATCTGATGCAAAGGGTCGACTCATTGGAAAAGACCCTGATGCTGGGAAAAAATTGAAGACAAGAGGAGAAAAGGGCAGCACAGGATAAGATTGTTGGATAGCATCACCAACTCAATGGATATAATTTTGAATAAACTCTGGGAGACAGTGGAAGACAGGGAAGCCTGGTGTGCTACAGTTCATGGGGAAACAAAGATTTAGATATGACTTAGCAGCTGAATAACAACAATAGCATTAATGTATAGACAAATCTTGGACTTGACATATCTTCTTGGAAGTTCTACTCTTCCCTGAGTTCCTAGCTGAATGTAAATGTCAATACCACTGGGTTGCAAGAAACAATATATCGTTGTTTTATGCCACTGAGTACTGAAAATGTATGGTTTGCAGCAGCAGAAGGACACCCTGGCAGCATTATATCCAATGATATTTTTCTCAGTGCATTGTGAAGCAAGCCCAAGCACGAACTATGGAACGAGGTCCATGACATTGTACAGGAGACGGGGATCGAGACCATTCCCATAAGAAAAGAAATGCAAAAAAGCAAAATGGCTGTCTGGGGAGGAATTACAAACAGCTGTGAAAAGAAGAGAAGCGAAAAGCAAAGGAGAAAAGGAAAGATATAAACATCTGAATGCAGAGTTCCAAAGAATAGCAAGAAGAGATAAGAAGGCCTTCTTCAGTGATCAATGCAAAGAAAGAGAGGAAAACAACAGAATGGGAAAGACTAGGGATCTCTTCAAGAAAATCAGAGATACCAAAGGAACATTTCATGCAAAAATGAGCTTGATAAAGGACAGAAATGGTGTGGACCTAACGGAAACAGAAGATATTAAGAAGAGATGGCAAGAATCCACAGAAGAACTGTACAAAAAAGATCTTCATGACCCAGAGAATCACGATGGTGTGATCACTGACCTAAAGCCAGACATCCTGGAATTTGAAGTCAAGTGGGCCTTAGAAAGCATCACTACGAACAAAGCTACTGGAGGTGATGGAATTCCAGCTGAGCTATTTCAAATTCTGAAAGATGATGCTGTGAAAGTGCTGCATTCAATATGCCAGCAAATTTGGAAAACTCAGCACTGGCCACAGGACTGGAAAAGGTCAGTTTTCATTCCAATGCAAAAGAAAGGTAATGCCAAAGAATGCTCAAACTACTGCACAATTGCACTCATCTCACACGCTAGTAAAGTAATGCTTAAAATTCTCCAAGCCAGGCTTCAGCAATACATGAACTCTGAACTTCCAGATGTTCAAGCTGGTTTTAGAAAAGGCAGAGGAACCAGAGATCAAATTGCCAACATTCCCTGAATCATCAAAAAAGCAAGAGAGTTCCAGAAAAACATCTATTTCTGCTTTATTGACTATGCCAAAGCCTTTGACTGTGTGGATCACAATAAACTGTGGAAAAGTCTGAAAGAGATGGGAATACCAGACCACCTGATCTGCCTCTTGAGAAATTTGTATGCAGGTCAGGAAGCAACAGTTAGAACTGGACATGGAACAACAGACTGGTTCCAAATAGGAAAAGGAGTAAGTCAAGGCTATATATTGTCACCCTGTTTATTTAACTTATATGCAGAGTACATCATGAGAAATGCTGGACTGGAAGAAACACAAGCTGGAATCAAGATTGCTGGGAGAAATCTCAATAACCCCAGATATGCAGATGATACCACCCTTATGGCAGAAATTGAAGAGGAACTCAAAAGCCTCTTGATGAAAGTGAAAGTGGAGAGTGAAAAAGTTGGCTTAAAGCTCAACATTCAGAAAATGAAGATCATGGCATCCGGTCCCATCACTTCATGGGAAATAGATGGGGAAACAGTGAAAAAAGTGTGAGACTTTATTTTTCTGGGCTCCAAAATCACTACAGATGGTGACTGCAGCCATGAAATTAAAAGACGCTTACTCCGTGGAAGGAAAGTTATGACCAACCTAGATAGCATATTCAAAAGCAGAGACATTACTTTGCCAACAAATGTTCGTCTAGTCAAGGCTATGATTTTTCCTGTGGTCATGCATGGATGTGAGAGTTGGACTGTGAAGAAGGCTGAGCACCGAAGAATTGATGCTTTTGAACTGTGGTGTTGGAGAAGACTCTTGAGAGTCCCTTGGACTGCACGGAGATCCAACCAGTCCATTCTGAAGGAGATCAGCCCTGAGATTTCTTTGGAAGGAATGATGCTATAGCTGAAACTCCAGTACTTTGGCCACCTCATGCGAAGAGTTGACTCATTGGAAAAGACTCTGATGCTGGGAGGGATTGGGGGCAGGAGGAGAAGGGGACGACAGAGGATGAGATGGCTGGATGGCATCACTTACTCGATGGACGTGGGTCTGGGTGAACTCCGGAAGTTGGTGATGGACAGGGAGGCCTGGCGTGCTGCGAGTCATGGGGTCGCAAAGAGTCAGACACGACTGAGGGACTGATCTGATCCGATCTGATACATGACAAAAATGTTCATGTCAGTTGAAGTAAACAAACAGACCATAGAAGATCTCACATTTTAATTTCCACTCTTTTCAAATTTACAGAAATCATCTCATGTAATTAGGATTTGTTTAAGCTTCTATATGCGATGGACTCCCAGAATCTGTTTGCATTCACAAGTCAAATAGATGAACTTTTGCTCTTCTATGTGGAGTTGTTCTCAGGTAGAAAATTTCATCCCTTGATTTTCTTCTCCCAATTGAGTATAAATGGGTGTAATTCTCTTTATGTTACAGGAACCCTTCTGTCCTTCAGCTTTGAAAGATTAATGAAAGCAAAGGATGTTTCCTTCAGGCTCAGCAACCAAATAATTAAACCAAATATTGACATTTGTTCTAGAAATAAAGAGCTAAGTTTCTAGGAATGGGTGTTTTCATGCTTACACCTGAGAGATCTCCATTCAAGGTGTTGAATGTGCTCTTAATTGATATTGTTGGCAGTTACATGTAATATCCAATTCTATTGCCTCCTCCTCTTAGATTAACATACCCTACAGTGCAAACTGAGAGATTTATATGTTAATAGTGCCAGATTAACATGACCTGAAAGTAAAATAGCACATCACTCCTATTGAGTAAGGTATCATCCTCAACCCCTGTGCACTCTTTCATTAAACCAATAAGACAGAACTGTAATCTTGTCATTCACAGCCTTTTCAGGAGCAGTAATAATAAGCATAGTGGCTTTAATTAAGTTGATTAAACCTACTTGACCCAGTGTTACACTTGTTCATTATTTACCCACCTCAGTATAGGGAGCCAAGTTGGCACTCACCTCAAAGCAAAGCCAGATAATTTCATAGGACCTGCTGTGCATAGGAGTCTAAGGCTCTTGGGTTAAGCAATGAAAATGAACTCATTATATCTCATGTACTGACACACAGGCAGCTTCATTAGAGAACAGAGTAATGGTTGCAAATCTGAGCTCTTAACCATAGCACCTGCATCAGTTCCCAGGTCTGCTGCTTCAGACCAGAAACTTTGAGAAAGTCACTTAAAGTCCCTGTGTGTAAGTTTCTGAACTTCTAAAGAGGTATAATAGAAAATATTTTATAATACTACCATAAGTACTAAGTATTTTCATAAAGTGTTACATAAAGCATTCAATAAGTATCTGCATTTAGGTACCCACTATATGTTATGCATTATCATTTCTTTTATAGCATTACTATTAGCATTAATTTAATCATGTGGAAGAATAAAAGTGAACATAGACTATCTCCTAATGAAGTTTCTCTAGTCCTGGTCTTGCCCAGACCAGCTAAGCATTATCTGATGTCCAAGTTGTATGATTTCAAACTATAATTATGAATTTCAAGCCACTCACATTCACTGGTTGGGGAAATTCTGTGAAAATGATGTTAATAACAGTAATATGATGAGGACGAATAGGATAGGAGGGCTATATTGGAAAGGAAAAGTAAAGTTTTATTGTTGTTTTTGTTTTTAATTTCAAATGATTGAGTGGACTTACTCCTGTCGCTAATATGTAGTCCATATTATCATAGGCCTCTGTGGCTTCTAAAGGATAGAGAACATATAAATTCTGATGTCTTTGAAACATATTATTCATAAAGAAAATGAACATCCCTTTTACAAGTTTCCTTGAGTTGCCACAACAAAGTACTATAAACTAGTGACTTAAAACCATTTAAGTAGAAAATAATCCTCTCACAGTTTCAGAGCCTAAACAAAAAGCCAAGGTAACAATAGGTCTAAAATCTCTTGATGTTCTCAGAGAAAATCTGACCAAGACTTTTAGTTTCTGTATCACTAGCAACCCTTGATGCACTTCACTCTCATGTCTCTGACTCTGCCATCACCAGGTATTCTCCCTTGGTCTCTGTGTCTTCACATGGCCATCTTCTTAGAAGGCCCACCAGTCATGTGGGATTAGGGTCCACCCTACTGCAGTAGGACCTAAACTTAAGTAATTACATCTGCAACAACACTGTTTAAATAAAAGATCACATTTCTAAGATATGGGTTAGAATTTCAATCTATCTTTTTAAAAGGACACAATATCACTCATAACACCTGTCTAGAAGAGAGAAGAGGAATTCTTGGTCCCAAATGAACAAGAAAAAAATTCCTGACAATTTTGCATCTATACATGGCAGATTTTATAAGCCATGTTAGGCAGATTGATGGCAGGAAACTCCATGTGCTTTCCACCTCACAGAATGTCCAATGTGTCTAGCAAAAGATATAAAATATGAAACAGATAACCTGTACTTCCTCCAACTCAATGTTTTTTTATGTTTGTGCAGTTCTCTTGGAATCAAGCCATGTTTTTAGATTCTCAGATGGTTGAGTAGAGGAGTCCCACAACTTGACATTTGGTATGTCTTTTTTTTTTTTTTTTTTAAGTGCCTTGTAAAAAATACTGTATTTTAAGTATGTGTACTCTATGTAAAGTATATGTACTCTGTATAAAATATACACTGCTCACCCTCATATCATAGTATGACTATACTAAGTATTCATTGCTAGCCATTTAATAACAGCCTCTTTTGCTGCTGTTACTGCTGCTGTTGCTGCTAAGTCGCTTCAGTCATGTCCAACTCTGTTCGACCCCATAGACCACAGCCCACCAGGCTCCTCTGTCCACGGGATTCTCTAGGCAAGAATACTGGAGTGGGTTGCCATTTCCTTCTCCAAACAGCCTCTTTCACAGTCTGCTAATTTGGGGGAATATAATTAAGAAATAACTTCACTGTGAATTTGGAGCACTATTGTGACCTGGATATAGACAGGTACATGGAAATTCTCTGTCCTAAAATTCCTAAGGCTGTCGTTATAAGAGTTTTCCTACATACATCCAATTTAGGGTAAATTTCCATGCCTCTTGCTCATAAAAACAAAGTTTATTCATTTCTTGGGGATATTCTTACATTTTCCCCCTATCAGTTCAGTCTTAATTAGACTATAATTAAGCTATAGTCCTTCTTTTATCTTTCAATAACGTTCCTTTGTAAGTCATATTGTTCCAATCACATTTGATTATACACTGAAACCAGAACAAAGATCCTCAGTGAACTTCAGAAATTTTCTTAATCATTTGTTAATTAGCGATGATAACCTTATTTCTGAAATTTCTCATTTATCATGGCACAACTATTGAACAGTATGATATAATTCTTAAAGTTTAAATACATTTTAGCAAAGACTTATTAAGGAAAAAGCAGAGTCTGACCTCTCTGTCTTGGCAGTGACGAGTGTCCCAGGCCCCAAACACAACATCCCTGTTGGTTTTTTCCTCTAGTAATAAAAGCTTATTCTACCCTTCTAACTTCCTCCTGTCAAAGACAGCAAATACTACTTAAGTTACATTTTACACATTCATCTGTCTCTTTCATTTAAATATGACTTATACAACAAAAGAAAGATATACGTTTCTTAACAACAATATTCTGAAGTTCTTTTCAGTAATCACAAGTATTGCCAAAATCGTTACATTTAATTCAGCTTTCTTGTAACTAGTCTTATTTTGCAGTTGTAACATGTTGTGCTCCTAACTCCAAATCCCAATATGTGTAACATTGAACTATTTATGACATTAAAACAATTCCAGGTATAACTCCATAGTTGACTGATATGTACATTTTAGACTAGTATGTGTATTTTACTCAAATCTTGCCCCTAGAAGTTTTCTTCTATAAGGGAAAATTTAACAATTCCTTTTGATTTTGGAGCAGCTTTCAGAGCACACCATATTTAAAAAATAAAATGTGAATAAAATGTGTGAAACACACACATTTTTAAAAAATAAATAAAAATAATTAAATTATTATTAATGACTTATCAGAGACTTATCATGAGAGAAGCACTTTTTATTCACAAGAAGTAAACTTCACATTTACTCAAGAGATTTTTTTTTTCTATCCAACATCCCATCTTTTTATTTATGTAAGCAAGACAATATTTTTGTCAAGGTTATTTAAAATTCAGTTATCATTTACTACCACATACTTCTAATTAAAATAAATTAGACAAGCAATTTTATTTTCAACAAGGAAAACTATTACATCTGCGAAGTCAAATGTGAGAATTTAATATTAAATATAGAACTGTAAATAAACGTATTGAAATAAAAGATTACTTGCAAAACTCTGGAGTCAGGAGAGCCAAAAGATCATGCATTTAACTACAAGTCATCTTGAATAATGTTTGTTAGTGATATGCTTGTGATCAAAGCTAATTTTTTTCTGTGAGGGTATCCAAAATGCTCCAGTCATTCTTGGTTGAGAATAGCAATCATCATCCATCTCAACTTCACTGACAATGGTACTAGAAATAAAGGGAAAGTATGTGTGCTTACTATGTTCCTTTTTTTAAGATTTTTAAGAACCAGGTGTCTCACAACTTTATTGTGTAAATTAACTATGGCTACTTTTTGATTAGGGTAAAGAATTCTCCTGCGATCCAGGAGATGGGGCAGAAGCTGTGAATTTCATCCCTGTGTTGAGAAGATCCCCTGCAGAAGGAAATGGAAACCAATCCAGTATTCTTGCCTGGGAAATCCCGTGGACAGAGGAGCCTGGTGGGGTGGCATAGAGTCAGACACAACTGAGTGACTGAGCATACCCACCCACCCACACATCTATGGTCACACAAGAATTCCCTCAAACTTGGTGGTGTAATGTTGGGAAATTAACCGGATTGTACCAGTTGGACTCTCTTGCCCCATACTCCCATGCCCTCTTGCCCCATCTGTAAACTATGACTGCATGGCTGAGATCGCTTATGGCACTGTGCATGTGTAACAGGGGGTACTCACTTGGGCTACTTTATGAGGCATGCAGGTATAAGCTTCACCTGGGAAAACCCTGAGGGTTTGTGTGCAGTTATGTTTTGTTATATTATGTCTGCTGCTATGGCTGCTATTCCAGTCAGGAGAGAATAAACGTGTCTGCAGTTCCTACAGTTCCTCGAGTCTTCTTTCAGCCTCTTAGTTCATGGTTTGCCTACTCTGGGTTCCACAAACAGTGCCCCAGTGATATACAGCAAGACAATTGGTGTAATGAACAGGATCAACAAGACACTTAAAATGCAATTTATTTATTTTTTTTTTTATCACATTGTACTGTCAGGATTCTGGATACAGCTTAGCATGGTCTCACAAACATATCAGCCAGGCTGCATCTCACAAGGAGATTCCAGGGGTGACAGGGAAAAGAAGACCTTCAATGCGCCTCTCAGAATGTTGGTGGAATTAATTTTCCTGGCAGTGTTAAAGATGATTGCACACATCCCTGCTGGCTGTCAGCTGGAAGCTGCCCCCAGCTCTTGGATGCTAGTTCATCACCATGGGTCTTCCAGCATAGCCACTTACTTCTACAAAGTCACTAGAGAAAGAGATTGTCTAGGGAGTCAACTGTCTGGCAGATTTTCAGAACATGAAATCTCATTCATTTGCTGTGTTCTTTTGGTGATAAGCAAGTCAGAGGTCCCTCTAACACTCAGGAGGAGGGAAGGATACAGAGGTGTAAATGCCAGGGATGGGGATCACAGGGGTAGGTAAGTGCACTCTATAGTTTGGTCACCACACCTATCAGGTAAATGAATGCATCAGAATATTACATACTTTAGGGGGTGGTCAAACATCAAAAGATTTATATTCACCAAACCCATGATTAGTTAGTAGATTCCTTTTATGAGAAATTTGAAGAAACAGTTCAGAAGTCAATGAGACAAACATCTATCAAAAGGTTTTCCAAAACAAACCCTCTCTTTGGTATTTGAGTTATATTAACCACATTGATTATATTCTTTGCAGCCAAAGATGGAGGAGTTCTATACAGTCAACAAAAGCAAGACCAGGAGCTGACTGTGGCTCACATCATGGACTCCTTATTGACAAATTCAGACTTAAATTGAAGAAAGTGGGGAAAACCACTAGACCATCCAGGTATGACCTAAATCAAATCCCTTATGATTATACAGTGGAAGTGAGAAATAGATTTAAGGGACTAGATCTGATAGATAGTGTGCCTTATGAACTATGGATGGAAGTTTGTGATACTGACCAGGAGACAGGGATCAAGGCCATCCCCATGGAAAAGAAATGCAAAAAAGCAAAATGGCTGTCTGGGGAGGCCTTACAAATAGCTGTGAAAAGAAGAGAAGTGAAAAGCAAAGAAGAAAAGGAAAGATATAAGCATCTGAATGCAGAGTTCCAAAGAAAAGCAAGGAGAGATAAGAAAGACTTCCTCAGTGATCAATGCAAAGAAATAGAGGAAAACAACAGAATGGGAAAGACTAGAGATCTCTTCAAGAAAATCAGAGATACAAAAGAAACATTTCATGCAAAGATGGGCTCGATAAAGGACAGAAATGGCATAGACCTAACAGAAGCAGAAGATATTAAGAAGAGGTAGCAAGAACACACAGAAGAACTGTACAAAAAAGAGCTTCAGGACCCAGATAATCATGATGGTGTGATCACTGACCTAGAGCCAGACATCCTGGAATGTGAAGTTAAGTGGGCCTTAGAAAGCACCACTACGAACAAAGCTAGTAGAGGTGATGAAATTCCAGTTGAGCTATTTCAAATCGTGAAAGATGATGCTGTGAAAGTGCTGCACTCAATATGCCAGCAAATTCGGAAAACTCAGCACTGGCCACAGAACTGGAAAAAGTCAGTTTTCATTCCAATCCCAAAGAAAGGTAATGCCAAAGAATGCTCAAACTACCACACAATTGCACCCATCTCACACATTGTAAAGTAATGCTCAAAATTCTCCAAGCCAGGCTTCAGCAATACATGAGCTCTGAACTTCCAGATGTTCACGCTGGTTTTAGAAAAGGTAGAGGAACCAAAGATCAAACTGCCAACATCCACTGGATCATTGAAAAAGCAAGAGAGTTCCAGGAAAACATCCATTTCTGCTTTACTGACTATGCCAAAGCCTTTGACTGTGTGGATCATAATAAACTGCGAAAATTCTGAAAGTAATGGGAATACCAGACCACCTGATCTGCCTCTTGAGAAACCTATATGCAGGTCAAGAAGCAACAGTTAGAACTCGACATGGAACGACAGGTTCCAAATAGGAAAAATATCAAATATCAAGGCTATATACTGTCACCCTGCTTATTTAACTTATATGCAGAGTGCATCATGAGAAACGCTGGGAAGAAGCACAAGCTGGAATCAAGATTGCCGGGAGAAATATCAATAACCTCAGATATGTAGATGACACCACCCTTATGGCAGAAAGTGAAGAGGAACTAAAAAGCCTCTTGATGAAAGTGAAAGAAGAGAGTGAAAGAGTTGGCTTAAAGCTCAACATTCAGAAAACGAAGACCATGGCATCTGGTCCCATCACTTCATGGGAAATAGATGGGGAAACAGTGGAAACAGGGTCAGACTTTATTTTTTGGGCTCCAAAATCACTTCAGATGGTAATTGCAGCCATGAAATTAAAAGACGCTTACTCCTTGGAAGGGAAATTATGACCAACCTTGACAGCATATTCAAAAGCAGAGACATTACTTTGCCAACAAAGGTCCGTCTAATCAAGGCAATGGTTTTTCCTGTGGTCATGTATGGGTATGAGAGTTGGACTGTGAAGAAAGCTGAGCACTGAAGATTTGCTGCTTTTGAACTGTGGTGTTGGAGAAGGCTCTTGAGAGTCCCTTGGACTGCAAGGAGATCCAATCAGTCCATCCTAAAGGAGATCAGTCCTGGGTGTTCATTGGAAGGACTGATGCTGAAGCTGATACTCCAATACTTTGGCCACCTCATGCAGAGAGTTGACTCATTGGAAAACACCGTGATGCTGGGAGGGATTGGGGGCAGGAGGAGAAGGGGACAACAGAGGATGAGATGGCTGGATGGCATCACTGACTCGATTGACATGAGTCTGAGTGAACTCCAAGTGTTGGTGATGGACAGGGAGGCCTGGCATGCTGTGATTCATGGAGTCGCAAGGAGTCAGACACGACTGAGCAACTGAACTGAACTGAACTGAACTGAATGTACCTCCACTAACTCCTCAGATTTGTATTACTGATGTCTGAACTTGCCTTCAAACATTGCCTTTGAAAGTGTGTTAGTTGTTTAGTCATGTCCAGGTCTTTGCAACTCCATTGACAGTAGACCACCAGGCTCTTCTGTCCATGGAATATTCCAGGTAAGAATCCTGGAGTGGGTAGCCATTACTTTCTCCAGTTATCTTCCCAACCCAGGGATCAAACCTGGGTCTCCTGCCTTGCAGAGAGATTCTTTACATCTGAGACTCCAGGGAAGTGCTTTGAGCAAAACTAGGAAATCACTTTTACCAGTGTCTTTGTCCCAGACACACCACCATTTCCCTGTTTTTTTTTTTTTTTTTGTAAATTGCTTTACTCCAAACTGCCAAGACGGATGAAAACAAGGGTATGCAAGTACACTTTTTATTTTCATGCTTGGAACAGTGTACCTTTGTGCATGTACCCTTGTCCTTTAAAAGGTCACACAAGATATAAAGGGAGTGCTTTCACTGTACAGGATAAACACTCTCATGCATCTTACACTTTTGTCTATCCACTTTCTACACATTACATACCTTCTGTTAAAGAACTGAGGACTCCTCACTGCTCTCTGTGCCTGTGTGGCTAGCTAGCAGAATGGTCTGGGCTTCGGGTTCAAATAAGGGCTTGTCTAAGCATCTTCTAATTATTCAATTTAATGAGCTTCTAATTTAAAAATCAATATTTTAATTTCCTGTGTCCCTCTTTTTTTTTTTTTTTGCTATATGTGTCTCTTGACTCATATCCTCTTACATTTATTTTTACAATTTCTTGTCTTTGCTCCATCTCTTTTAGAACTCTTTTCCCAGTCATCTTTGGGAAAGATTTTGAGCTTGCCTGGGCACTGAATGAGGGAGGCCACTTCATGATTGGCAAATAAAATAGCTATGAAGAGCACCCTTATTTTATGGTTTCTGGGCACAGAGTGATAGCGTGACCACCCATCTTTTTTAAGGATTTGGAAAAACGTGTGAGTAAAGGGATGTGTGACATTTGTTGATGATACTCCTGTAACTGATATGTTTCTAAGACCGAATGTATAGAGAGAGAGCTTCCCAAAAAGATCCCTAAAATGTAGCACCAAATGCAGAGCAGAATCCCCCCTGGAGACTGTGGATGGAGAAAGCAGTGCTAACCTCCAGCTGTGAGCTGGCATAAACCCTGTGCTTTTGATCAGTAGAGGTGTGTCCCTTGTCTAGGGTCACTGCTCTGACAAGAGGGCTGTGTCTGCTGCTAGGCCTCTGCACAGAAGAAGATTGGCAGGCATATTTGTGCATTTTTAATGTATGTATTTTAAAATATTTTTCTGGCTTCAGAACAAAATATATTTTGCTGAATTTGCATATTTTTCACAGCTTAATTTTTCTAACATATTGAAATCTTAGTTTACAATTTTATTGCAATTAGAATCTGCTCTGGTGTGCGTGTGTGTTTCTGATGCATTTCAAACCTTTTTCTAGGCTCAGACCTCGCTGGCCCTCTCCCCACCAATATTCCCAGTCAACATCAGGGCTTCACTGAAGCCACAGGGTTCAAGTGATGGAGTCAAAAATCACTGGGCAATGGTACAAATTTTGACTTCATTCTTAGTTGTTATTTCTCCTCCCTCTTTCCATCACAGACAATGGCTGTATAAGTCTAGTTAATGGTCCTTGAAGCAGAAACTTCTGCTGTGTAAACTGAAGGAGTTGGGAGGTAAATAGAGCTTTTTTCATAGGATCCTTCTTTATATCAACTGTAATTATCTGAATTTTCTTCAAGTTTATTGAGATATATTTGACATACAGTACTGTATAAATGTAATGTGTACAGCATAATGATTTGATTTACATACATCATGGAATGATTATCACAAAAGGTTAGTGAACATTCATTGTCTTATACAGATACAATATCAAAGAAATAGAAAAAATTATCTTGTGATGAGAATCTTAGGATTTACTCTCTTAGCCACTTCCTTATATATTATACAGCAATTTTAACCTGAGTCATCATGTTGTACACTACTTTCAAAGTATATATCTTATAACTGGAGCTGTGTACCTTTTGACCACGTTCATCTAATTCTCCCCACCCCAAATCCCTGCCTCTGGTAGCAACAGATCAGATCTCTTTTTCTATGTGTTTGTTTGTTGTTGAAGTATTGTTGACCTATAACAATGTTAGTCCTTGGTATACACATGGTGCTTCCATGCAGGTGTGCATGCTAGGTCACTTCAGTCGTGTTTGACTGTGTGACCCTATCGACTGGAACCCTCCAGGCTCCTCTGTCTATGGGATTCTCAAAGGCAAGAATATTGGTGTGGGGTGCCATTTCCTACTCCAGGATATCTTCCCAATCCAGGGATCAAACATGTATCTCTTATGTCTTCTACATTGATAGGCAGATCCTTTACCATTATTGCCACGTGGGAAGCCCAGTGATTCCATATTTCTACACATTTCAGAATGATCACCATGATCATCACTAGTTGTCATCTGTCAACAGGAAAGATCGCTGAGGAAGGCATTCTTATCTTTCCTTGCTATTCTTTAGAACTCTCCATTCACATGCTTATATCTTTCTTTTTCTCCTTTGTTTTTCACTTCTCTTCTTTCCACAGCTATTTTTAAGGCCTCCCCAAACAGGCATTTTGCTTTTTTGCATTTCTTTTCCTTGGGGTGGTCATGATCCCTGTCTCCTGTACAATGTCACGAACCTCCATCATGAGTTCATCAGGCACTCTATCTATCAGATCTAGTCCCTTAAATCTATTTCTCACTTTCACTGTATAATCATAAGGGATTTGATTTAGGTCAACCTGAATGGTCTAGTGGTTTTCCCTACTTTCTTCAATTTAAGTCTGAATTTGGTAATAAATAGTTCATAATGTGAGCCACAGTCAGCTCGTGGTCTTGTTTTTTTTTTTTGACTGTATAGAGCTTCTCCATCTTTGTCTGCAAAGAATATACTCAATCTGATTTCAGGGTTGACCATCTGGTGATGTCCATATGTAGAGTCTTCTCTTGTGTTGTTGGAAGAGGGTGTTTTCTATGACCAAGGTATTCTTTTGGCAAAACTCTATTAGCCTTTGCCCTGATTCATTCCATATTCCAAGGCCAAATTTGCCTGTACTCCAGGTGTTTCTTGACTTCCTACTTTTGCATTCCAGTCTCCTATAATGAAAAGGACATATTTTTGGGGTGTTAGTACTAAAAGGTCTTGTAGCTCTTCATAGAAACCTTCAACTTCAGGTTCTTCAGTGTTACTGGTTAAGAAATAGAGGAAAACAACAGAATGGGAAAGACTAGAGATCTCTTCAAGAAAATTAGAGATACCAAGAGAACATGTCATTCAAATATGGCCTCGATAAAGGACAGAAATGGTACGGACTTAACAGAAGCAGAAGATATTACGAAGAGGTGGCAAGAAAACACAGAAGAACTATACAAAAAAATTTTCACAACCAAGATAACTACGATGTTGTGATCACTCACCTAGAGCCAGATATCCTGGAATGTGAAGTCAAGTGAACCTTAGGAAGCACCACTATGAACAAAGCTAATGGAGGTGATGGAATTCCAGTTGAGCTATTCCAAATCCTGAAAGATGATGCTGTGAAAGTGCTGCACTCAATATGCCAGCAAATTTGGAAAACTCAGCAGTGGCCACAGGACTGGAAAAGGTCAGTTTTCATTCCAATCCCAAAGAAAAGCAATGCCAAAGAATGCTCAAACTACCAAACAATTGCATGCATCTCGCACGCTAGTAAAGTAATGCTCAAATTCTCCAAGCCAGGAGTAAACAGTACGTGAACTCTGAACTTCCAGATGTTCAAGCTAGATTTAGAAAAGGCAGAGGAATCAGAGATCAAATTACCAACAACCGCTGGATCATGGAAAAAGCAAGAGAGTTCCAGAAAAACATCTATTTCTGCTTTACTGACTATGCCAAAGGCTTTGACTGTGTGGATCACAATAAACTCTGGAACATCTGAAAGAGAATGGCATACCACACCACCTGACCTGCCTCTTGAGAAACCTATATGCAGGTCAAGAAGCAACAGTCAAAACTGGACGTGGAAAAACAGACTGGTTCCAAATAGGAAAAGAAGTATATCAAGGCTATATATGGTCACCCTGCTTATTTAACTTCTATGCAGAGTACATCATGAAAAATGCTGGGCTGGAAGAAGTACAAGCTGGAATCAAGATTGCTGGCAGAAAAATCAATAACCTCAGATATTCAGAGGCAGAAAGTGAAGAGGAACTAAAGAACCTCTTGATGAAAGTGAAAGAGGAGAGTGAAAAATTTTGGCTTAAAGCTCAACATTCAGAAAACGAAGATCAAGGCATGTGGTCCCATCACTTCATGGGAAATAGATGGGGAAACAGTGGAAACAGTGTCAGACTTTATTTTTCTGGGCTCCAAAATCACTACAGATGTTGACTGCAGCCATGAAATTAAAAGACGCTTACTCCTTGGAAGGAAAGTTATGACCAACCTAGATAGCATATTCAAAAGCAGAGACATTACTTTGCCAACAAAGGTCCATCTAATCAAGGCTATGGTTTTTCCAGTAGTCATGTATGGATGTGAGAGTTGGACTGTGAAGAAAGCTGAAGGCCGAAGAATTGATGCTTTTGAACTGTGGTGTTGGAGAAGACTCTTGAGAGTCCCTTGGACTGCAAGGAGATCCAACCAGGCCATTCTAAAGGAGATAAGTCCTGGGTGTTCTTTGGAAAGAATGATGCTAAAGCTGAAACTCTGGTACTTTGGCCACCTCGTGCAAAATGTTGACTCATTGGAAAAGACTCTGATGGTGGAAAGGATTGGGGGCAGGAGGAAAAGGGGACGACAAAGGATGAGATGGCTTCATGGCATCACCGACTCTATGGAAGTGAGTCTGAGTGAACTCCGGGAGTTGGTGATGGACAGGGAGGCCTGGCGTCCTGCAATTCATGGGGTCACAAAGAATCGGACACGACTGAATGACTGAACTGAACTGAAATACAAAGTTATGAAGATTCACCTCTATGTGTGTTTTTTTTTTAAAGTTATATTGTTATTTCCTTTCACTTTTAAGTTTTTGATAAATTTCAAGTTATTTTTGGATATGGTATGACATAAGTATGATATTCTCTCTTCTGTATGTGGCAATCCATTGATGCAGCACAATCTGTTGGAAAGACTCTCTGGTCATTAGAAGATCTTGGGACTTTTGTCTAAATATTAGTTAAGAATAGATATTTCTAGACTCATAATTAAATCTCCTATTATATATATCTGTCCTAATACCTGAAGAGCTGTGTCTGAACATTGTTTCTTTAAAACGAAGAAGTTTGAGTCCTATTTTGTTCTTCTTCTCCAGGATTTCTTTGGCTTTTCTAGGTCTCTGGCAAAAATGTGAACCTATACATTGATTGTCAATTTCTACAAAACGTCATCTAGAATTCTAGTTGAGACTGAGTTAAATTTCAAGTTCAATTTTGAAAATATTGATGTTTTAACATATTAATTAGTTTGATGCAGGAAATATTTATTTAGACCTTTACTTTCAAAAATATTTTATAACTTCTAATGTATATTTTGCATTTTGTTACATTTACTTTTAAGTTTTGAATCTTTTTCAACCAATAGATTTAAAATTGTAATAGGGTTGCATTTTTATTTTCATATTCTTAATTGTTGATGTTTAAAAACATAACTGATTTTTATATTGATCTTGTATACCTATATTCTTGGTATAACTCTACTTACACTATATTTATATATCTATTTATACACATTCATATATATATATATATATATATACATACACATATATAATATATATCTATCAGTTCAGTTCAGTTCAGTTGCTCAGTCGTGTCTGATTCTTTGCGACGCCATGAATAGCAACACGCCAGGCCTCCCTGCCCATCACCAGCTCCTGGAGTTCACTCAGACTCACATCCATCGAGTCGGTGATGCCATCCAGCCATCTCATTCTCTGTCGTCCCCTTCTCCTCTTGCCCTCAATCCTTCCCAGCATCAGAGTCTTTCCCAATGAGTCAACACTTCGCATGAGGTGGCTAAAGTACTGGAGTTTCAGCTTTAGCATCATTCTTTCCAAAGAAATCCCAGGGCTGATCTCCTTCAGAATGGACTGGTTGGATCTCCTTGCAGTCCAAGGGACTCTCAAGAGTCTTCTCCAACACCACAGTTCAAAAGCATCAGTTCTTCGGCGCTCAGCTTTCTTCACAGTCCAACTCTCACATCCATACATGACCACTGGAAAAACCATAGCCTTGACTAGACAGACCTTTGTTGGCAAAGTAATGCTTCTGCTTTTCAATATGCTGTTTAGGTTGGTCATAACTTTTCTTCCAGTGAGCAAGTGTCTTTTAATTTCATGGCTGCAGTCACCATCTGCAGTGATTTTGGAGCCCAAATGAAAAAGTCTGACACTGTTTCCACTCTTTCCCCATCTATTTCCCATGAAGTGATGGGACCAGATGTCATGATCTTCATTTTCTCAATGTTGAGTTTTAAGCCAACTTTTTCACTTTCCTCTTTCACCTTCATCAAGAGGCTTTTTAGTTCCTCTTCACTTTCTGCCATAAGGGTGATGTCATCTGCATATATGAGGTTATTGATATTTCTCCCAGCAATCATGATTCCAGCTTATGCTTCTTCCAGCCCAGCATTTCTCATGATGTACTCTGCATATAAGTTAAATAAGCAGGGTGACAATATACAGCCTTGACGTACTCCTTTTCCTATTTGGAACCAGTCTGTTGTTCCATGCCCAGTTCTAATTGTTGCCTCTTGACCTGTATACAAATTTCTCAAGAGGCAGGTCAGGTGGTCTGGTATTCCCAACTTTTTCAGAGTTTTCCAGAGTTTATTGTGATCCACACTGTCAAATGCTTTGGCATAGTCAACAAAGCAAAAATAGATGTTTTTCTGGAACTCTCTTGCTTTTTCCATGACCCAGCAGATGTTAGCAATTTGGTCTCTAGTTCCTCTGCCTTTCCTAAAACCAGCTTGAACATCTGGAAGTTCAGAGTTCACGTATTGCTGAAACCTGGCTTGGAGAATTTTGAGCATTACTTTACTAGCATGTGAGATGAGTGCAATTGTGGGTTGTTTGAGCATTTTTTGGCATTGCCTTTCTTTGGGATTGGAATGAAAACTGACCTTTTCCAGTCCTGTGGCCACTGCTGAGTTTTCCAAATTTGCTGGCATATTGAGTGCAGCACTTTCACAGCATCATCTTTCAGGATTTGGAAGAGCTCAACTGGAATTCCATCACCTCCACTAGCTTTATTCGTAGTGATGCTTTCTAAGGCCAACTTGACTTCACACTCCTGGATGTATGGCTCTAGGTAAGTGATCATACCATCGTGATTATCTTGGTCATGAAGATTTTTTTTGTACAGTTCTTCTGTGTTTTCTTGCCACCTCTTCTTAATAGCTTCTGCTTGTGTTAGGTCCATACCATTTCTGTCCTTTATTGAGCCCATCTTTGCATGAAATGTTACCTTGGTATCTCTAATTTTTTTGAAGAGATCTCTAGTCTTTCCCATTCTGTTGTTTTCCTCTATTTCTTTGCATTGATTGGTGAGGAAGGCTTTCTTATCTCTCCTTGCTATTCTTTGGAACTCTGAATTCAGATGCTTATATCTTTCCATGTCTCCTTTGCCTTTGGCTCCTCTTCTTTTACAGCTGTTTGTAAGGCCTCCCCAGACAGCCATTTTGCTTTTGTGCATTTCTTTTTCTTGGGGATGGTCTTGATCTCAGTCTCCTGTACAATGTCACAAACCTCAGTCCATAGTTCATCAGGCACTCTATCTATCAAATCTAGTCCCTTAAATCTATATCTCACTTCCACTGTGTAATCATAAGGGATTTGATTTCGGTCATACCTGAATGGTCTAGTGGTTTTCCCTACTTTCTTCAATTAGGTATGTCTATTTCAGTATCTTTTCCTATACCTATACTCTATCTCAATACACATAGTTCTGTCTTTACACACACACACACACACACACACACACACACACACACACACACAGCTCTGTCATTATATATACATATATACTTATATATGTTAGGGAAATTATATAACTAGTCTTGTTTAGACTTCAGAGACAAAGAATAAGAAGCCTCTGACTTTTGATCTGACCATCTGGGCACTACCTGACTACTTCTGTGGTCACTACTCACAGACACACCTGCTGTGAGTGTCTGAATAGAAATACAATAGAGAAATAGGAAGTAAATCTTGGAATTTGTTCAGTCCCTGGAGGAGGTCTGGCCAATAACTCCCCAGACTTAGCAATATTTCAAGATTTGCCAGAACAAAGCAAACAGTAGTGTAAATATATATATATATATATATATATATATATATATATATACACACACACACACATATATATATCTCAATATGAGAACTGCAGTTTTGCTCCCAGACTGATAATGATATCAGTCTGTGGCTAGGGGTTTATAAGAGGGAATGCTAAATGGCATTTTTGACGTCTCACCCACAGAAGGGACATGCTGCTGGGGGGACCTTTTCCTAATTGGGGCTCCAGATGTGCTGTGACATGGGACTTCCCAGTGCTGTTTAAGTGTGAATATTGGTCAAAACCTGATTTGGTGATGTGTCCTCCATTAATCCTATTTCTCTTTTCATTTGATCTCAATATATTGAAAGTAAGCTAGATAATTTTCTAATAAATATGTGTATTATTTATTTTTATACAACAAACGATTAATCTTGTTAACAAATCCCTTGAACCTGAAAAAAAATCAAAGTCGCTTAATCACGTCTGACTCTTTGTGACCCCTTTGACTGTACAGACCATAGAATTCTCCCTGTTTCTCCAAGCAATCTTCCTAACCCAGGGATAGAACCCAGGTCTTCCACATTGCAGGTAGACTCTTTACCAGCTGAGTCAGGAGGCAAGCCCCTTTGATCCTGAAATGAAAGTAAAAAATTTTGATGAAACAATATATACCCAAAATATATATCTGTGCTTTATATACGTCTAGTCACCCATTTATATATATGTATGTATTTCTATATCTATCTATCTATATATAGAGAGAGAGAGAGAGAAATAATTAGACTTGTGTCATGGGATATTCCAAGGTCTGGCAAGTCTGCACTTCACAGAGCAAGCCAGCAGACTGGAAATGTAGAGAAGAGTTAATGTTGCAGTTTTGATTCCAGATTCAATAGTGCTTAAAACTCATAGGGTGTCTATGTTGTAGTATTGACGTCAAACTCCTTGTTCTTTGGAAAACCTGGTCTTCTCTCTTAAAGCCTTCAACTGATTGGATGAGGCCCACCTATATTATGGAAGACAATCTGCTTTACTCAAGTCTGACTTAAATGCTAATCACAGGCAAAAAAATACCTTAGCCTTTTAATAGCAATTTTTTGTACCCTTCCTTCTCATGAGCACTTAAAGTTGAGAAGTACGAATATAGAATGTTTGCCCAAAACCAATGAATAAAATTTAGTTGTTGAAAGATTCTACATATTTAGAGCTTGTCTTTGTGTTCTTATATTTACACCATTTTAATATAGACTTTTTGACACTTAAATATACCACGTATAACAAAATATATAAAAAATGGATGTTAAACATAGTAAGGATAAGTGTCCACCCCCCACCATACACACACATCATTATTTCTAAACCTATAAGCGGCAGCTGCACAGCACAGGAGCAGCCTATGGCAGAGAGGAGATACCTCACATTGAGAGAGGGCACAGGCAACTGCAGCACAGGAGCAGATAGCGGCGGTTGCATAGTGCAGGAGTGGCAAGCGGCAGAGAGGAGCTACCCTACGTCCAAAGTCAGGAGCGGCAGCTGTGAGGACATACCCCACATCCAAGGTAACAAGTAGCAGGCGGGAAGAGACCCAAGTCCAAAGTAAATGAAAACCAAGCAAGATGATAAGCGCTGAGAGAGGGCATCAGAGGCAGACAGACTGAAATGACAATCACAGAAAACTAACCAATCTGATCACATGGACAGTAGCCTTGTCTAACTAAATGAAACTAGGCTATGCCGTGTAGAGCCACCCAGGACAGATGGGTCATGGTGGAGAGGTCTGACAGAATGTGGTCCACTGGAGAAGGGAATGGCAAATCACTTCAGTATTCTTGTCTTGAGAACCCCATGAACAGTATGAAAAGACAAAAAGACACTGAAACATGAACTCCCCAGATCACTAGGTGCCCAATATGATGCTGGACATCAGTGGAGAAATAACTTCAGAAATAATGAAGGGATGGTACCAAAGCAAAAACAACACCCAGTTGTGGATTTTACTGGTGACAGAAGCAAGGTCCAATGCTGTAAAGAGCAATATTGCATAGGAACCTGGAATGTTAGGTCCCTGAATCAAGGCAAACTGGAAGTGGTCAAACAGGAGATGGCAAGTGTGAACGTTGACATTCTAGGAATCAGTGAACTAAAATGGACTGGAATGGCTGGAATTTAACTCAGATGACCATTTTATCTACTACTGTGGGCAGGAACCCCTTGAAAGAAATGGAGTAGCCATCATAGTCAACAAAGAGTCTGAAATGCAATACTTGAATGCAATCTCAAAAAAGACAGAATGATCACTGTTCATTTCTAAGGCAAACCATTCAATATCATGATAATCCAAGTCTATGCCCCAACCAGTAACACTGAAGAATCTGAAGTTGAACTGTTCTATGAAGACCTATGTGACCTTTTAGAAATAACACCCCCCCCCCCAAAAAAAAAATGTCATTTTCATTATAGAGGACTGGAATGCAAAAGTAGGAAGTCAGGAAACACATGGAATAACAGGCAAATTTGGCCTTGAATTAAGCAGGGTAAAGGCTAATAGAGTTTTGACAAGAGAACGCACTGGTCATAGCAAACACCCTCTTCCAACAACACAAGAGAAGACTCTGCACACGGACATCACCAGATGGCCAACACTGAAATGAAAATGATTATATTCTTTTCAGGCAAAGATGGAGAAGCTCAATACAGCCATCAAAAACAAGACTGTGAGCTGACTGTGGCTCAGACTATGAACTCCTTATTGCCAAATTCAGACTTAAATTTAAGAAAGTGGGGAAAACCACTAAACCATTCAGGTATGACCTAAATCAAATCAAATAAAATCCCTTATGATTACACAGTGGAAGTGAGAAATAGATATAAGGGACTAGATCTGATAGACAGAGTACCTGATGAACCTTGGACAGAGGTTCATGATATTGTACAGGAGAGAAGGATCAAGACCATCCCGAAGAAAATGAAATGCACAAAAGCAAAATCTGTCTGAGGAGACCTTACAAATAGCTGTGAAAAGAAGAGAAGCAAAAACAAAGGAGAAAAGGAAAGATACATCAATTTGGATGCAGAGTTACAAAGAATAGCAAGGAGAGATAAGAAAGCCTTTCCCAAGGATCAATGCAAAGAAATAAAGGAAAATAATAGAATGGTAAAGATTAGAGATCTATTCAAAAAAATTAGAGGTACCAAGGGAACATTTCATGTAAAGATGGGCACAATAAAGGACAGAAATGGAATGGACCTGACAGAAGCAGAAGATATTAAGAACAGGTGGCAGGAATACATAAAAGAACTGTACAAAAAAGATCTTCATGACCCAGTTAATCACGGTGATGTAATCATTCACCTAGAGCCTAACATCCTGGAATGCGAAGTCAAGTGGGCCTTAGAAAGCATCACTATGAACAAAGCTAGTGGAGGTGATGGAATTCCAGGTGAGTTATTTCAAATCCTTAAAGATAAAGCTGTGAATGTGCCACACTCAATATGCCAGCAAATTTGGAAAACTCAGCAGTGGCCACAGGACTGGAAAAGGTCAGTTTTCATTCCAATCTCAAAGAAAGGCAATGCCAAAGAATGCTCAAACTACTGCACAGTTGCACTCAACTCACACACTAGTAAAGTAATGCTCAAAATTCTCCAAGCCAGGCTTCAGCAGTACATAAACCATAAACTTCCGGATGGTCTTAGAAAAGGCAGAGGAACCAGAGATCAAATTACCAACATCTGCTGGATCATTTGAAAAGCAAGAGAGTTCCAGAAAAACATCTATTTCTGCTTTATTGACTATGCCAAAGCTCTTGACTGTGTGGATCACAATAAACTCAAAAATTCTGAAATAGTTGGGAATACCAGACCACCTGACCTACCTCTTGAGAACCCTGGATGCAGGTCAGGAAGCAACAGTTAGAACTGGACATGGAATAATAGACTGTTTCCAAATAGCAAAAGGAGTATTTCAAGGCTGTATATTGTCACCCTGCTTATTTAACTTATATGCAGAGTACATCATGAGAAATGTGGGGCTGGAGGAACCACAATCTAGAATCAAGATTGCTGGGAGACATATCAATAACCTCAGATATACAGATGTCACCACCCTTATGGCAGGAAGTAAAGAACTAAAGAGCCTCTTGATGAAAGTGAAAGAGGAGAGTGAAAAAGTTGGTATAACTTTCACAACACTAAGATAATGGCATCTGGTCCCATTACTTCATGGCAAATAGATGGGAAACAGTGGAAAGAGTGAGAGACTTTATTTTGGGTGGCTCCAAAATCACCACAGATGCTGATTTCAGCCATGAAATTAAAAGACCCTTACTCCTTGGAAGGAAAGTTATGACCAACCTAGACAGCATATTAAAAAGCAGAGACATTACTTTGCCAACAAAGGTCTGTCTAATCAAGGCTATGGCTTTTCCAGTGGTCATATATGGATGTGAGAGTTGGACTATTAAGAAAGCTGAGCACTGAAGAATTGATGCTTTTGAACTGTGGTGTTGGAGAAGACTCTTGCAAGTCCCTTGGACTGCAAGGAGATCCAATCATTCCATCCTAAAAGAGATATCAGTCCTGGGTGTTCATTGGAAGGAGTGATGTTTGAAGCTGAAACTCCAATACTTTGGCCACCTGATGTGAAGAGATGACTCATTTGAAAAGACCCTGATGCTGGGAAAGATTGAGGGCAGGAAGAGAAGGGGATGACAGAGGATGAGATGGTTGGATGGAATCACCAACTCAATGGACATGAGTTTGGGTAGGCTCTGGGAGTTAGTGTTGGACAGGGAGGTCTGGCGTGCTCCAGCTCATGGAGTCGCAAGGAGTTGGACACGACTGACTCAATGGACGTGAGTCTGAGTGAACTCCAGGAGTTGGTGATGGACAGGGAGGCCTGGCGTGCTGTGATTTTTGGGGTCACAAAGAGTCGGACATGAGTGAGCGACTGAGCTGAACTGAACTGAACTGAGTGACTTAACTGAAGTGAACTGAATGTATATCCACGTCTGTTTCTGTTGTGTGGTCTCAGTTGCCCAGTCATGTCGTACTCTTTGCAACTACATGGACTGTAACATGCCAGGTTCCTCTGTCCATGGAATTTTTCAGGCAAGAATATTGTAGTGGTGTAGGGAAAGAGCAAATTAGCCAAGAAGGCGTGTTTAAGCTCTCTTGCCCCACGTTTTGTAAATAATGACTGTGTAACAGCTAAGATTATTTATAGCACTGTGCATGTGTGTCAGGTGGTACTCACTTGGTCACAGGTTACTCTGTATATTACCCATGCATGAGTTCCACCTGAAGACTGGGGTCATTTTACTGCTGTGTCATGGCTGTTTCTATGGGGTCAGTCACAAGAGGAGAAAATACAGTGTGTCTACTGCTATGGCTGCTGAATCAGCCCAGGAGAGTATACTGTTATGGCTGCCATGTCAGCCAGGAGAGAGGTTCTGTGCAGTTATGTTGTGTTATGCTGCATCTGCTACTACTGCTGTTGTGCTAGCCAAGGAGAATAAACATGTCTGCAGTTTCTATGGCTCCTCAAGTCTTCTTCCAGCCTCTTAGCTCACTCCTTGCCTACACTGGGTTCAGCAAACACTGTAGACAGTGTGAACAGCAAGATAATTGGTGTCATGAACAGCATAAAGAGCAACACAGTGGGTTGCCTTTTTTTTTTTTTTTTTAATTGCTGGGTCTTCTCCACCCAGGGATTGAATTCATGTCTCTTGTATCTCCTGCATTGCCATGTGCTAGGGCATTATCATTTTCTGTGCATTTCTACTAAGACTTTAAGTAACAGACCTTTATACTGCATCTTGAAAGTAGAGTTTAATTTAAATGCCAGGCGTGGGCTCCTAGTAATACTAGGTTCTTGTAAAGAGAAATAGCCCTATAGCCCTGTTGCTCAGTCGTGTCTGACTCTTTGAGACCCCAAGGACTGTAGCCTACCAGGCTCCTCTGTCCATGGGATTTTCCAGGCAATAGTACTGGAGTGGATTGCCACTTCTTCTCCAGGGGATCTTCCCAACCCAGGGGTCGAACCCGGGTCTCCCACATTGTAGACAGACTCTTTACCATCTGAGCCACCAGGGAATCCCTGTAAAGAGAAATAGTGTTCTTTAAATATCACAGTAGGTTTATTTATATTTACAGACAGCTCATCTGTTCCTACAAGGCAAATTTTATTTTAAAAATTTATAGCTGCAGCAATTTTTTATTTGATCATTTCACTATCCTCATGAAAAGGATAGTTTGATGCCCTTTACTAGAGACTTTCTGAGGACCACCTGGGAAGGAGTGATAAAAACTCCTTTGATTTTTCCCCTGAGGTGTTCACTGAGGTGGTTAAATTAGCTGTGATATGTTTATTTGATATTTAGACAGGTCAATTTGTTTCATTAGTCATCATGCTTTAATTATCGGATTATCACTACACAGATAAACTCTTTAAAAATGACTACATCAAAGAAAATTTTAAAAGGGGAGTATTTAGAAGTTATAGAAGTAATGATCATATTCACACATAATACTGAGAAATCAGGTTGCTTAGCAAAATTGCATTATGTTTTCCACTTAAAAAGATTACAAACACCTTTATTCTTTCTTCAGCATTCTCATTATATCTTTATTACAGCTCATTATTTGACTGAGAAATGACTCAATTATTTATCAAACAATAAATTTTGAGCTGTGCAAAAAACCCATCACTATAAGAATTTTGTCTTCTTTTCTCATAGTCAATAATTTTGAGAAAAGTACATTTTAAAGATGTACAATGAAGATGTAGAAACAGTTGTTGGACTATAATACTCAGATTTACATAATGATTCAGATAAATATTTAAAAGTATACTAAATAACATTCAAAATCATCTTAATTTTTGTTAGATATTGTTATATATAGAGCAGTAAAATCATTGTTGAATCATTTTACATAATGTATAAAACTGAATCTGATTGTATATCAATAGTATGTTGAATTAAGTAGTCTAAGTAATAGGTTCATTATATATACCATCTAATCAAGGCTCTGGTTTTTCCAGTGGTCATGTATGGATGTGGGAGTTGGACTGTGAAGAAAGCTGAGCACTGAAGAATTGATGCTTTTGAACTGTGGTGTTGGAGAAGACTCTTGAGAGTCCCTTGGACTGCAAGGAGATCCAACCAATCCATTCTGAAGGAGATCAGCCCTGGGATTTCTTTGGAAGGAATGATGCTAAAGCTGAAACTCCAGTACTTTGGCCACCTCATGTGAAGAGTTGACTCACTGGAAAAGACTCTGATGCTGGGAGGGATTGGGGTCAGGAGGAGAAGGGGACGACAGAGGATGAGATGCCTAGATGGCATCACTGATTCGATGGACGTGAGTCTGAGAGAACTCCAGAAGTTGGTGATGGACAGGGAGGTCTGGCATGCTGCGATTCATGGGGTCGCACTAAGTCAGACACAACTCAGTGACTGAACTGAACTGAACTGAGCACACTTAACAAAAGGCAAAAGATAAAACATTAACTCAAATTCTTCTATAGTAACCAAAAATGAAGAACAAAATAACAGCATTCACAGACCCACCCCCACTTTACCAAACCTTTTGTCATCAGCTTTGATTTTTATTAGAATACTCTAAGATTTGTGGGTCTAATTAAGTAAGGCCATCTGTGATCATGCAAATCACACACTTTCTTAAAGGCCCAATGGCAGTGAGCATTTTATTCACGGGGATATAAGCTCTGTTAAGGAAGGGAGGCTTTTCTTTAATTCTGTTTCTGGCTGTAACTCTAGGAACAGCACCAGTACCTTTAATAGAAGGTTCTCAATTAATACTGAGAACATGTCACTCTTTCTCTAAATTTCTAACATTCTTCATATCTGTTCAGGTCAGTTAGTATACACAGACATTTATGTGTGTGTGTGTGTGTGTGTGTGTGTGTGTGTGTAGTGCACATATATGGACTTCTCAGGTGGCTCGGTGATAAAGAATCTGTCTGCCAAGCAGAAGACACGATTTAGATCCCTGACTGGGGAATTCCTAGATCTCTAGGGAAGGAAATGACAACCCACTCCAATATTCTGACCTGGGAATCCCGTGGGTAGAGGAGCCTGGAAGCTACAGTCCAAGGGGTCACAAAGAGTCAGACATGACTTAGCAACTCAACATGAACAACAAAGTAAATATATATACACACACATATACATACACATGTTTTGTTACATAAGTATGTAGGGTTAAACACATACATCTTACTTTTTGGCAAGGTTGTTGTGTCAGGGATATTCAGTGCTCATCAAATACGCATTTATTTTCTTATATTTCCAAGCTTATCTTATAGTACTTTGAATAGACATGTAGTATATAATTTACAGGTCAATGTTAAGAGGCTCTGCATCTCTATCCTCCTTTCTGCCCCTTAATGAAAAAATATTCTTAAGTATGGTGACAAAGAGGGATTTCCCAGGCTTTTCTTTCATATTAAACACTTGAGAGTCTGCGTTCTCATGTTATATCAACAGAGTTTAGTCTACTATTACCAATAGAGTTGTTTGTATTACCATCTAACTAATTGTTATTATTCAACTTCCCAGATGATAAATTATAACAAAACCACGATCTTTAGGAAGTATAAGTTTATATAACTCAATGTTCCTTCACATCATTTATACACAAAGCAGATGTTTATGGAATATTATTTGATTAGATTAATGCTTTATTCTTTCCCTTCTAAATGTCTGCCATACTTCTTTTCTCAGTTGATGATGTCAAAGGAGTGTGTAATTTCCTCGGTTCTGTCTCATCACAACAAAAATTTGAAGTGACGGACGTTAAACCCCTTGGCATGTCACAGCTCTTGGACAGATCAGTGTTACAGCTCCATGTTACAGCTCAGTTTTATTTAGAAAAGAAAAGAAAATACATTCTCGAGGCCTGAGGGGATGCCAACCCATAAGATGGGAAGAGAAGAGAGAGATAGTGCACTCACATGCATGAGAAAGAGACACCCCCATCCCTTTGGCTCCTCTTTTTATATATTTTTTTCTCCTCCCCCCTGGACCTGCCCTATGTAAATTGTGCTAGCCAGGAGTGCTATTTGTTCTACCTGAGGTCCTCACTCCAGTCTTCAGACCTTTCTTTGTTCTATTTTTGTGGGCTTTTCCCTTCCTTGTCTTTTAGTCACCGCCATTCTGGACTCCTTTTTCCTATTCTAACTACCTAACAATGATCTTTCTAAGACACGGAACCTCCAGTCAATAATCTCAATTTTGAATTGTCTCTTTTTCATTTTCTTTGAGATTCATATTCATATTTCAACAAACAACACATCTTCATCAATGTTTACTCCTTGTAACTTATATTATACAGTAAAGATACTTCTAAAAATAATTCTAATGTATTTTCATCCCTGCAAATCTCAACATGTTCATCCCCATTTTTTTTTTTTAAAGCAGTCATTTATTTTAATTGATCTTACTGGCTGAATATGCACTCATTCAGTTATCCTTGCAGCCTGGTTTTTGTACTCACCACGCTTCTGAAAATGCTTCCATTAGTGTTTTCTGGTTCCTATGCCCAGAGGCCTTCTTTCACCCACTTATTACTTGAAATTTCAAGTAATACACGAGGAGTAGACAATATTTAGAAAACTGACCTTGATTTGAGTTTTTAAACAGCCAATTAGGATACATTTACCCTTCTCAGCAACATAAAATTTTGTACAACATGTATATAAACATGAACCATCACAAAGCAAAATATTTTGCACCAATTATAAGTTTTCATTTTTCTTCCTTCTCTTTATTTCTATTCACACAAAAGAAAAGAGAAGAGTGGAAATGATGCACTCTATTTGCTAGTGTTTGATCTCCTGATTTTATAGATCAAAAAATTAAAAAATGTATATATTATCAGTGAGAATTCTGAGCCAAGCAACTTTCTGTGCAACCATATAGATGAAAAAGGAAGACAGTCTTGTTGAATTTTGAAGTTCAAATTTTTACAAACCTGTTACAATATGAGGGCATTTTCAAGTCCCTTCCCCAGTTATTTTTTTTTATCTTTATTTATTTTTTTTTAATTTTATTTTATTTTTAAACTTTACATAATTGTATTAGTTTTGCCAAATATCAAAATGTTCTTTTAGCATGAAATTATAGCTGAATCCTGTGCATTTCACTTGGCTATAAACCCCTTGACTAAGGGTAACATCTAACCCATACTATTTCTAAATGGACCACTCATCTACCTTGTTTATTCTTGATCAGCATTACTAGTTTTGTGTGGGTACAGATTCATTTACTATCTTTTACATAAACTGTTGATTAAAACTTTTAGACTGTCTCAGAAAAGACATTATGTTATCCTACTTTCAAACCTGGTTTCCAGTTTTTCTACCGTTCCTTTACATTTCTTCTCTAAACTTCCCAAGTTAGTCTTTCCATTCAGTCTTATTCTCTTCATATAAATGACTTCATCAATTTCCCAACCTTGAAATCAATCTAGAAAAAAATCTCTGTGTTTTAAAGTATTTTTGGACAGTTCCAACATTTTATTTATGTGAGAGAATACAATATTAAGCTGCCACCCCTTACAAGGGAGGATTCAGCTCATTTACAGTGTGGTAAGCTGTTGCTTTGGGGACTTCCCTGGTGGTTCAGACAGTAAAGAATCTGCCTGCAATGTGGGAGACCTGGGTTTGATCCCTGGGTTGGGAAGATCCCCCAAAGAAGGGAATGGCTACCCACTCCAGTATTCTTGCCTGGAGAATCCCCATGGACAGAAAAGGCTGGCAGGTTACAGTCTATGTGATCACAAGGAGTCAGACAGGACTGAGCAACTAAGAGAACAAACTGTTGCTTATGGTAGTGTGTGGTTCCTAGATGAATTTTATTAACTTCTGCTGGTTCATTAGGAATATAAATTTCTGTATAAGATTATGGCTATTTTATAATCAATGATAGTAATGATTTATGTGTAAGAGAAATGCCATTTAAAATGACATAAAGAACCCACAAAGAGCAACATAATAGGAAGACAAACAAACAACAAAAAAAGGAGGCATATTGCTTATTAAATTTAATGTTACTTGGGGAAGCACCTCAGTTAAGGTGAGCCTTTTATTGTAATGGGCACCTAAGTGAGATGTTTCTTTATTGAGAATTAAACTTAAATATTAGACAATCTCTTTATATAGTGCTAGTATGATAATAAAATTCATGCTGTTATAAAACTTATTAATATAATCTGCCAATAATTTGGCCACCTGATGCAAAGAGCTGACTCATTTGAAAAGACCCTGATGCTGGGAAAGATTGAGGGCAGGTGGAGAAGGGGACTACAGAGGATGAGATGGTTGGATGTTATCACTGACTCAATGGACATGAGTTTGGGTATACTCCGGGAGTTGGTGATGGACAGCAAGGCCTGGCATGCTGCAGTCCATGGGGTTGCAAAGAGTCGGACATGTCTGAGGACTAATCTGGCTGACTGAATATAATCTGCATGAGCTCAGACTTATATAGGCATGTGAAAGCATTTATCCTTTCTTCCATAACTAATTCATTCTCTAGCACATTCTTTAATGGGAACACAGACACAAATGAGTCACAAAATTTATGTTTGACTGGAAAGTAGCATCCTCAAATTCTATAACAGACTCTTGTTATTATCATTTATTCTCAAATGTGATTCATTTGATCATCTATTAATTCATTTATTTAACATATATTTAAATGTCACAAGTACTGCTTTTAGTTTTAGGACTTCATAAAAACAGGGAATTTTTTTTTCTCATAATGTGCATTGGAATGATAAAGGCAAGAGCATTTCTGGTATTGGGCATATATCTATTGCTAAAATTCTAAGGTGGAAGATATCTTGGTTTATGAAAAATAAGAAAAGAAAACCACTGGACTAGAGCATCATTACTAAGTAGAGAAGTCTTTAATTTTCTTTCTTTTTAAATTTATTTTTAATCGGGCGAAAATTGCTTTGCAATGTTGTGCTAGTTTCTGCCATACAACAATGCAAATCAGCCATAATTATTCATATTACCTGATCCCTCTAGGTCATCACAGAGCACCAGGCTGGGCTCCCTGTGTTATACAGCAACTTCTCACCAGCTATCTATTTTACACTTGGTAGTGTAAAAATGTTGATGTTACTTTCTCAATTTGTCCCACTCTCTCCTTCCCTGACTGTGTCCACAAATCCATTTTCTATATCTGAGTCTCCATTTCTTCCTTGCAAATAGGTCAATCAACATCATTTTTCTAGATTCCATATATATATATATATATATATATATATATATGCATTAATATATGATATTTCTTTTTCTCCTTTTTACTTACTTCACTCTGTATAACAGGCTCTAGGTGCATCCATCTCACTAGTTCAGTTAAGTTCAGTCACTCAGTTGTGTACAACTCTGCGACCTCATGGACTGCAGCACATCAGGTTTCCCTATCCAACACCAACTCCCAGAGTTTACTCAAACTCATGTCCATTGAGTCGGTGATGCCATCCAATCATCTCATCCTTTGTCGTCCCCTTCTCCTCCCACCTTCAATCTTTTTCAACATCACGGTCTTTTCAAATGAGTCATTTCTTTGCATTAGGTGGCCAAAATATTGGAGTTTGAGCTTCAGCATCAGTCCTTCAAATGAATATTCAGGACTGATTTCCTTTAGGATGGACTGGTTGGATCTCCTTGCAGTTCAAGGGACTCTCAAGAGTCTTCTCCAACACCACAGTTCAAAAGCATCAGTTCTTCAGAGCCCAGCTTTCTTTATAGTCCAACTCTCACATCCATACATGACCACAGGAAAAACCATAGCTTTGACTAGATGGACTTTTGCTGGTAAAGCAATGTCTCTGCTTTTTAATATGCTATCTAGGTTGGTCATAACTTTCCTTCCAAGGAGCAAGTGTCTTTTAATTTCATTGCTGCAGTCGCCATCCACAGTGACTTTGGAGTCCAAGAAAATAAAGTCTGTCACTGTTTCCATTGCTTCCCCATCTCTTTGCCATGAAGTGTTGGGGTTGCATACCATGATCTTAGTTTTCTGAATGTTGAGTTTTAAGCCAACATTTTCACTCTCCTCTTTCACTTTCTTCAAGTGGCTCTTTAGTTCTTCTTTGCTTTCTGCCATAAGGACAGTGCTACCTATGTATTTGAGGTTATTGATATTTCTCCTGGCAATCTTTATTCCAGCTTGTGTTTCATCCAGCCTGGCATTTCACATGATGTACTCTGCATCTAAGTTAAATAAGCAGGGTAACAATATACAGCCTTGATGTATTCCTTTCCTGATTTGGAAGCAGTCTGTTGTTCCATGTCCAGTTCTAACCGTTGCTTCTTGACCTGCTTACAGATTTCTCAGGAGGCAGGTAAATTCAAAATCTACTAGCATTTATTAGAGCAAGAAAAGCCTACAGCTTGGAAGAAAAATGAGAAACCTCATATAATACTTTAATATCACATAATGAAGTAATCTATTTTGAAAAAAAAATATTACATATCTCTTTCCATATTTAAATTTAATTTTTCGTAAGTACCCTTCATTATTTTATCTGTCTTTGCTGCTTACTCAGAACACAGAATGCAAACTGAAGGTACTCCAGAGAAAAATATGTGAAGTTTGGTAGTTGGGAAATAACTGCAAAGGATTAGTTTTTATTTTTCCATTTTTTTTGAAATTTATTAGAAGTGAAATTTTTGAAATAATAACAAGAAAGAAATTTGTTGCTGCTGCTCTTAAGTCGCTTCAGTCGTGTCCGACTCTGTGCGACCCCATAGACGGCAGTCCACCAGGCTCCCCTATCCCTAGGATTCTCCAAGCAAGAACATTGGAGTGGGTTGCCATTTCCTTCCCCAATGCATGAAAGTGAAAAAAGTGAAGTCACTCAGTCGTGTCCGACTCTTAGCAACCCCATGGACTGCAGCCTGCCAGGCTCCTCCGTCCATGGGATTTTCCAGGCAAGAGTACTGGAGTGGGTTGCCCGTGCCTTCTCTGAAAGAAACTTGAGAAAATTGCAAATAAGGTTGGGGAATTAATATCATGATAAAACGGCTTCTGTGGTGCCACTTAAAATAATCTTTACACATTTCTTAGCAGTGTACTATTATTTTGCTTTGGGGGTGTGAAGAGAGTGAATCAATTATATCATTGTTATTTTATTAATAATAATTGGATTTTAAGGCTCAAATCAATATAAACATTCTTAGGCCTCTTGATTGTATATGTGGATGAAGTAAGTATTTCAGTTGTAGAGTAATTACTTAATGAAAGAAGTCTTTGCCAAACAGAAATAAGCTAAATGTAAACTGACATTTTTTTTTAACAGACAGCAGGCAAACAACTTGATATTCTTAATGTAAATATGTTCATTAGTTTTCATTAGCCTCAAAATTGTACAAATATTAATGGAATCTATGAATTAATTAGAACTGATTTACAATCATTTGAAGATACATACTCCCAACTGAATTAACCCATGCTCCCCAATGTTTAGCCAAGAAGATGACATAAATTTAGTACACTTTAATTTTTCTAGAACCTTAGGCTCCCATCTATTTATGCATTCACCTTTTTGATGTTCCTAATTTGCATTATGTTTTAAGCTTCAACAACAAATTAACAAAGTATTTTCATTTTTCATTATTTTATTTCCACTTGTCCAAAATGCATACATAGATTTTAAGTGCTATAGCAAGCTTTGTGTTCCTTTACCAGGTTTTAAATTGCATTATGTGATGACAACCATCTGCTCAGGATCTCACTTATCTTTTCCACTGAAGCAACTTGAAATTAAAATCGACACTAATGGCCTTTTGTAGGCACTTATCCAGAGAATAAAGTTGTATACATCTATGGTGATGGCAAATAGAGTATCTTAATATTATGAAAGTTCTTTATTTAAATATAATGCTATATACTGTATTTTGTAAAAATTAATTGACACTGCATAAAACACACACACACACACACACACACACACACACACATTTTTTCAAAGAACTGATATGGGTCCTCAGGAAATCTGAAGTCCAGCCAGCATATGAAGTAGGAAATGTGGATATTTAGATTTCTTGAAAAAATCCAGACCCTGCTTAGCATTATAATTTCAGAAATCCATATTATTTCATATAATTATTTACTTTATTAGTAAGGGATTTTTTTTCTTCCAAATTTATTGAAATGCAGTTACACACAACACTGCATAAATTTAAGGTATACAGAATAATGCTTCAACTTGCAGACATCATGAAATATGATTATAATAATAAGTTCTGTGAATATCCATCATCATCAAAACTAAAGACAAAGAATATTTTTCCTGTGATGTTATATAATGCAAGATTTACTCTCTTAAAGATTTTCACATATAACATACAGCAATGTTTATTATATTCATCATGTTGTATGTACAACATCTCTATGTGTGTACTATGCATATGTATGTACTATGCATCTCTAGTTTTCATTTGTTTTATAACTAGAAGTTTGTACCTATTGTGGAGCACACCACTCCAGAATCCTTGCCTGAAAAATCCCATAGACAAAGGAGCCTGGTGGGCCACAGTCCATGGGTTCTCAAAAAGTCAGGCACAGCTGAACAGCTAAGACTTTAACTTTTACTTTGTACCTTTTGACCATTTTTATCACCATTATTATATTATTATTCATTATATTCCCCACAGTATACATTTTATTCTTGTGACCAAATTATTTTGTAACTAGAACTTTGCACCTCGTAATCTCCCTCACCTATTTCACTTACCCCTCCTCACCTCTCTTCTTTAGTAACCACCTGTTCATTCTCTGTATCTATGATTCTATTTTGTTGTTCATTTGTTTTACTTTTGTTCATTTGTTTTGCTTTTTTAGAATTCAAATCTAAGTGAAAAAATTTGGTATTTGTCTTTATATGTCTAACTTATTTCACATCACATAATACCCTTTAGGTCCATCCACGTTTGTTGCAAATGACAAAGTTTTATTCCTTTTTCATGGCTGAATAATATTCTATCAGGTATACATAGATACACACATGTATATTGCATCTTCTTCATCTATTCCTCTATTGGTAGACACCTGGATTACTTCTGTATCTTGGCTATAGTAAATAATGCTGAAATAAACAAAAGGCTGTATATGCCTTTTTGAATTAATATTTTTGCTTTCTTTGGAAAAATACCTTAAAGTGGAATTGCTGGATAATATGGTAGCTCTATTTTTTTTTTTTTTTTGAGGAATCCCCATTCTGTTTTAAGTAGTGACTGCACCAATATACATCCCTACCAACAGAGTAAGATGTTTCCCTTTTCTCCACATTTTCATCAAATGCTTTAAAAAGTGACTTCTTTCAACATCTCAGTTCAGTTCAGTTCATTCGCTCAGTCGTGTCTGACTCTTTGTGACCCCAAGATATGTAATAAGAATAATTCTGTATATAAGTGTTGTTATTTACAGGAATGTTTATTTATAGTATGATAGAATACTGAATTATCTAAATTTAGAATTTGAATGATTGGGTTTGAATTTCTATGCTGTGCTACTAAGTCTAGTATAATTAGGGAAATATATTTAATCTTCCTTTATCTGTTTGGGCCTTTATCAAATGGGGATTGTTTATAAAATTAAATAATACAGTGTTTTAAAATTCATTTAGTGGCAAATAATTTATTAAATGAAACGTTAAGCATATTTGCAGGATATAAAGGTGCAGAATTGCATTGCTAAAGAAGGGCCGAGGACACACATCCCCGTACATCTTGAACCTTTCTTACACTCTCCAAAATGGGCTCACGGGCAGCACTGGGAAACCTTACAGTTGAATAGAAATTGGTTGGTAAGAAAACTATTGAAGCTTAATATGGAAAAGGATTAAAAATATGACTCACCATGCAATTACCATATGTTGCTAAAACAATGTCTTATGACATGTTACTGTGTAGTGGCAAAGTGCATTTTCAGAACAAGAGCAAGTTCCTTTGATGGGATTCTTAAGTGGGTGCTGTGTTATACTTCTTGAAGCCTTTCGAAGACCAAAGTTCTTTTTCCCATTTCTGACAGTGGATTACCCAGTAAGAGTTACTCACTGGGTTTTGGCAAGAGAAGCTGACTTCCACTTGAGCTAATCTCCCTTCAGTGGCCAGTCATTGTGAGATGCCAACAATTCAAAATGTTTAAAGTATAATGGCTACTCCAGAATATCCCACAGTATCAGCTATTGCCTCCTTTGCAATTTAACCACAGTTCTACTTATCCCAACTTTCAATCCTTCATCCTTTATCCCACTCAAGTATTGTTTCTTGGAGATCTCCCCAATAAACCTCGTATATGCCACTGTCTTAGAATCTACTTCTGTGCAACATTTTTTCCTCTGCGAGTAGCCATAGGAACCTAACTTCAAAATCCTGTAAGTCTCTCTAACTGGTCCCCATTTCTGCTAGTATATAAAATACAAATAGTCCTTGGGACGCTGCAGTGATACAGTTGATAAAACCTTTACCAGCAATGAAATGTGATGGTATGCCAGTGGAGAACTAGTTTTTATAAATTCTCTGGAAATAAGTATCTGTTTGTTGCTTTGATATTTTGGAAAGAAAAATAAAGGCTAAGTGAAATTATCAATGTAAGGCCTCCTTGGCAACTTAGGGCTTCCCTGGTGGCTCAGATGGTAAAAAATCTGCTTGCAATGCAAGAAACCTGGGTTTGATCCCTGGGTCAGGAAGATCTCCTGGAGGCGGGTATGACAACCCATTCTGGTATCCTTGCCTGGAGAATTTCATGGACAGAGGAGACTGGCGGGCAATAATCTATGGGGTCGCAGAATCACACACAACTGAGCAACTCATACTTTCACTGGCAACTTTAACAATGTTCTTATCTTCTGCAGCAAAAGCAAAGAATAAGCAGAGAGTCAAGCCTCATAAAGTAGGTGAGTTCCCCAGAAATCTTGATTCTCAAACCCAGTGAAGTTCCCTGTGGGTCAAGGATGGATTTGGGAAGAATAGGGCCTGATAACTACAACCTTTGAAACTGGATTGAATCACTTGATCATTTTAAAATTCCAGATATGCCATGAATCATTGGGTCTGCTGAAGCAACATCCTTCCCCGTTAAACGCTAATGCTTCCTATTTCTTTGTGGACAATGAAGAGACTTCTACCTTACAAGATATCAAGCACCCCATATATCATCTAAGGCCACCTGAGCTTCTGCCTATCAGAACAATAACTGAGTCAGCCAAGGAGGCTCTGTGCCTGCTAAGGGTAAGAACACACCATAGGAAATACAAGACCTATGAACATGGTCCAGAAGTCAGTTACCTATGTGACTGGGTCCTGAAGATGATGCAACAAGACTGAGGAATACAAATCAAGACAAGGAAGAGTCTATCAAAGTAGACAAAGGGCAAAAACAAAGAGTATTTCACACTTCTACAAATAATTCGAGAAATGCTACTGATACTTGCTAGGATGGCTCTTGGAATCTTATAAAAAGTGATTAAATGAAGTAGAAATGTAAGTACTTCTTAGAAAGACAGCAGCAGAAAAGAATAAAAATGTCTTAGGGAAGTTGTCATATTAGCCTTGCTTTATTACATGAGATGGGAAAACCCAGTTACCTGTGTTCTGTGAGAGATTACAGAACACACACCATTTCCTAAATTTGTAAAGAATGATTCAGTGAATACAGCATCATAATTGTTGAGAGGGTTAGTACTCGTGGGGCTCCTGGCCAGCTATAGTCCATGGGGTTTCAAAGAGTCAAACACAACTGAGCAACTGAACACAATCTCTAGAGGTGGAGATAACCAACGGAGATGGGCCCTTTAGTAGCAGGAAGTATGATAGAATGTTGAAATAATAGAGTTGCAGAGCTGGTTTGTAGGAATCAAAGGACAGACTTACCCTAATGGACACTATGGTCTGAGTGACAGCCAGGGTTTTCTGACCTGAAGAAAAGAACAGAGGTAGTTAATTTATGTCTTAACATGTACATAAAGGCAAGGTAGATGGACAGCCAAGCAGAGTTATGATTAGCTTATATAAGAGAAATTAAGTTCAGTTTGGAACTTGTCACTTTTAACCTTACAAGAAAAACAGTTGAAAAAAAAAAAAAAACCTAGAAATCAAACCTTAGCCCCAGAATTTAGGTTACTGAACAAGCCACCACCCACAAAACTCTAGGTATAAGTAACTATAGAGAGTTACAGTTGAGATCAACTTAGCACAAACAGAAATAGCTCGGAGCCAATGACGGGTAAGGAAGCTGATAGGACATCATCTATGAACTTCTGGAGGCTAAGTGTGGACCATTTTGAGAACTCCCGAGGGTCTAGGGTGAAGAAGGAGCAAGCACACTTTCATAGGTTTTAACCCCCGTAGCATCCCCATCAGGATTTCATGGTAAAAATCAAAGAAACATCCCCTCCTCTTCCAAGTAGCAGAGAGGAAAAAGTTATCACTGGGAATACTTGCAGCATTTTCTCTGTGGCAAAGGACTGCCCATGAAGCAACTGCTGCCTCCTGGAGTTTAATATGGCCTTGGTTAAGAGCAAGGATACAACTCTGGTCCAATGCCTCTGTTTTACATAAAAGGGGAAAGACTACGAAGAGCTTTTGAAGGACTGAGCGCAGGGAATCAGACTCACTAAAAAGATAGGATTTAACTATAATCTTAATAGAATGTTTCCCCTTCTGGTACTTTATGGTCACATCAAAAGGGCTTCAGTATAGTAACAGTGGATTTTTGCTAAAATAGCTGCAAATTCAAGCCGAGTTGAGGAAGGAGTTCTTAGAGAAATACAAAGACAACAGTAGAGAAGAAAGAAAAACAAAACAAAAAAAGAGAGAGAGAGAGAAACTTAAGACTCTGTTTCCAAAAGCTACAACACAGAACCTAGCCCAGCTCCCAGCCGTTTTACAAAAACCTGACATTAAAATCCTAATTACCATAGATCTATTACTTGATACATCATGTCTAACTTTTAACAACAACAAATCATAAGCCATACAAAAGAAAAGGGTAGTTTCTGAAGAAATTTAAGAAGCATCATTAAAGTCAAAGTCAAAGTGAAAGTCGCTCAGTCATGTCCTACTCTTTGCGACCCTGTGGACTTCTTCCATGGAATTCTCCAGGCCAGAATACTGGAGTGGGTTAGCCTTCCATGTCTCCAGGGGATCTTCCCAAACCAGGAATCAAACCCAGGTCTCCCACATTGCAAGCAGATTTCTTACCAGCTGAGCCACAAGGGAAGCCCATTACCAAACTCAAATAAATACTGATTTTGAATAAGGATATTTAACCATAATTAACAGAAGAAAAGGATCATACTTTAAACTTCAACTATGCTGTAGCATGTGTCAAACTATCCTTCCTTTCCAGGATTGAATAAAACTCCATGTACATAGCACATTTTCTTATCCATTCACCTGCCAATGGACACATGGATTGCTTCCACCTTGTGGCTATTATGCTAAATATTGTGTCAAAATCCCTGCTTTTAATTATTTGTATAAATACCCAGAAGTGAAATTGCTAGAACAAATGATAATTCTATGTTTAATGTTTTGAGAAATTACCATACTGTTTTCCACAGTGGCTGCACCTTACATTCCCAACCATCAGAAACATACAGGGTTACAATTTCTGTATATCTTTTCCTTGTTATTTTTCATAAACTTACTTTTTGTAATGTTTATCTTAATAAGAATGTCCTACTTTCCTTTAATATATTCTGAAAACATGGTATCAGTTCAGTTCAGTTTCTCAGTTGTGTCTGACTCTGCTACTCCATGGACTGCACCACACCAGGCTTCCCTGTCCAACACCAACTCCGGGAGCTAGCTCAAATGCATGTCCAACCAGTTGATGATGACATTCAACCACCTCATTCTCTGTCCTCCCCTTCTCCTCCTGCTGTCTTCAGTTTTTCCTGGCATCAAAGTCTTTTCCAATGAGTCAGTTATTTGCATCAGGTGGCCCAAGTATTGGAGCTTCAGCATCAGTCCTTCCAATGAATACTGAGGGCTGATTTCCTTTAGGATTGACTGATTGGATCTCTTTGCAGTCCAAGAGACCATCAAGAGTCTTCTTCAACACCACAGTTCAAAAGCATCAATTCTTCAATCCTCAACTTTCTTTATGGTCCAACTCTCACATTCATACATAACTACTGGAAAAACCATAGCTTGGGTTAGATAGACCTTTGTCGATAAACTAATGGGAACACATCATGGTTATCTGGGTAATTATTTATTTATTTATTTATTTTTGTATAGTTCTTTTGTGTATTCTTGCCACCTCTTCTTAATATTTTTCTGCTTCTGTTAGGTTCATACTATTTCTCTCCTTCATGTGCCCATCTTTGCTTGAATTTTTCTTTGATATCTCTAAGTTTCTTGAAGAGATCTCTATTCTTTCCCATTCAATTGTTTTCTTCTATTTCTTTGCATTGGTCACTGAGGAAGACTTTCTCAACCCTCCTTGCTATTTTTTGGAATTCTGCATTCAGATGGGTATATCTTTTCTTTTCTCCTTTTCCTTTCACTTCTATTCTTTTTTCAGTGATTTGTAAGGCCTCTTCACACAACCATTTTGCCTTTTTGCATTTCTTCTTGGGATGTTTTTGATCACTGCCTCCTGTACAGTATTATGACCCTCCATCCATAGTTCTTCAGGCAGTCTGTCTATCAGGTCTAATCTCTTGAATCTATTTGTCACTTCCACTGATTTGATTTAGGTCATACCTGAAAGGACTAGTGGTTTTACCCACTTTCTTTAAGTCTGAATTTGGCAATAAGGAATTCATGATATGAGTGACACTCAGCTCCCCATCTTGTTTTTGCTGACTATATAGAGCTTCTCTATCTCAGCCCCAAAGATTATAATCAATCTGATTTCGGTATTGACCATCTGCTGATGTCCATGTGTACGATCGTCTCTTGTGTTGTTTGAAGAGGGTGTTTGCTATGACCAGTGGCCTTTGCCCTGATTCATTTTGTACTCCACAGCCAAATCTGCCTGTTACTTCAGGTATCTCTTGACTTTCTCCTTCTGCATTCCAGTCCCCTATGATGAAAAGGACATCTTTTTTTTTTTTTTTTTTCTTTTGGTGTTAGTTCTAGAAGGTCTTGTAGGTCATCATAGAACCATTCAACTTTACTTCTATGGCATAGTGGTTGGGATGTAGACTAGGATTACTGTGATCCTGAATGGCTTTCCTTGGAAACAGACAGAGATCATTTGGTCATTTTTGAGATTGCACCCAAGTACTGCATTTCAGACTCTTTTGTTGACTATGAATGCCATTCCATATCTTCTAAGTGATTCTTGCCAACAGTAGTAGATATAATGGTCATCTGAATTAAATTCACCCATTCCAGGCCATTTTACTTCACTGATTTCTAAAATGTCAATGTTCACTCTCACCATCTCCTATTTGACCACTTTCAATTTACCTTGATTCATGGACCTAACATTCCAAGTTCCTATGAAATATTGTCCTTTATTTTATCAGACTTTACTTCCATCACCAGTCACATCCACAACTGGCTGTTGTCTTCACTTTGGCTCTGTCTCGTTATTCTTTCTGGAGTTACTTCTTCATTCTTCTGCAGTAGCATATTGGGCACCTACATACCTGGGGAGTTCATCTTTCAGTGTCATATATTTTTTCCTTTTCATACTGTTCACAGCGTTCTCAAAGCAATAATACTGAAGTGGTTTAACATTCCCTTCTCCAGTGGACCACATTCTGTCAGGACTTTCCACCATGACATGTCCATCTTGGGTGGCCCTACCTGGCGTGCCTCATAGCTTCATTGAGTTAGGGAAGGCTGTGGTCCATGTGATCAGTTTGGTTAGTTTTCTGTGATTGTGGTTTTCATTCTGTCTGCCCTCTGATGGAGAAAGACAAGAGGCTTGTCAAACTTCCTGATGGGAGAGACTGAAAATGTAGTATAGAACTGCATGTATTTTTATAAGCTTTTACTTCTACACCATTTATGTCCTTAAATTTAAGAAGTCTCATAAATAAAATACATTTGAATGTTGTTATTTATCTAATTTATCTTTTAACTGGATCAATTCTGTTTAGTAATTTAATAAGAGTAAATGATTGAATGTATCTATCATTCTGCTAGTTTTTATTTCTCCTATCTTTTCAGTTCAGTTCAGTTCAGTCGCTCAGTCGTATCCAACTCCTATCTTTTATTTGTCCCCTATTTTCCCTTTGATGTATTTTTTCAATTGATAATATTTTATGGTTACATGTTCTTCCTTTGGATAATTATCCTCAACCTCATAAAGTCTTTGTTGTTTACCTCCAAGTGATATATCCACTTCAATACAAGGTAAACACTGCTCAGGATGGTATGTCTACTTCTCCCCAGTCAAACTTTATGTTATTCCAATCTGATTTACTTATTCACAAACTGAAAACTCTACAATACTTTGTTTTTGTCAATTATATTTTCAAAATATTAAAATTATAAGGAAAATATTATTTATTTTCCAATTTGGATATGTTTCTTCATTCTCATTCCTTTGTGTAGCTGTCTGCTTCCATCTGCTAAATAGTCAAATATCCATTCTGTAAAAGACTGGAAATAGAACTGCCATAGGACTCAGAAATCCCACTGCTGGGCATACACACTTAGGAAACCAGAATTGAAAGAGACACGTGTACCCCAATGTTCTTCACAGCACTGTTTACAATAGCTAGGGTATGGAAGCAGCCTAGATCTCCATCAGCAGACGAATGAATAAGAAAGCTGTGGTACATATACACAACGGAATATTACTCAGCTATTAAAAAAAAAACACATTTGAGTCAGTTCTAACGTGGTGGATGAAACTGGAGCCTATTATACAGAGTGAAGTAAGTCAGAAAGAAAAACACCAATAAAGTATATTAATGCATATATATGGAATTTAGAAAGATGGTAACAACAACCCTATATGTGAGACAGCAAAAGAGACACAGATATAAAGAACAGTCTTTTGGACTCTGTGGAAGAAGGTGAGGGTGGGATGATTTGAGAGAATAGCGTTGAGACATGTATATTACCATATGTGAAATAGAGGACCAGTCCAAGTTCAATGCGTGAAATGGCACTCAAAGCAAGTGCACTGAGATGACCCAGAGGGATGGGATGGTGAGGGAGGTGGGAGGGGTTTTGGGATAGGGGACACATGTACACCTGTGTCTGATTCATGTCAATGTAAGGCAAAAACCACCACAATATTGTAAAGTAATTAGCCTCCAATTATAATAAATATATATCTTTTTTTAAATTAAATCTCCATAGCAGTGAGTTTGGTGGATTCAATCAGCTGTAATACGGAACCAATGGATACAGTGGGCTGACTATATGATGTGGTTTCATATAAAGGATTTCAACACCTATGTACACATTTTGGCTGACATGGCCCTTTATATGTGAAAAAACTTTTATCTCTTTTGTGAAATATATTGTCTTTGTGTGCTGAGTTTTAGGTTTGTTGTTGTTGTTGTTTTTCTATACTATATTTTTTAGATACTACTCATTTTCTCATATCTTCTTCCTCTCTATGCAATGCGTTTCTACTCCATTACTCTTGTATACTGTCCAAGGATGGATTGGTTGGATCTCCTTGCAGTCCAAGGGACTCTCAAGAGTCTGCTCCAACACCACAGTTCAAAAGCACCAATTCTTTGTTGCTCAGCTTTCTTCACAGTCCAACTCTCACATCTACACATGACCACTGGAAAAACCATAGCCTTGACTAGACAAATCTTTGTTGGCAAAGTAATGTCTCTGCTTTTCAATATGCTATCTAGGTTGGTCATAACTTTCCTTCTGAGGAGAAAGTGTCTTTTTTTTAAAATTTTTAAATATAAATTTACTTATTTTAATTGGAGGTTAATTACAATATTGTATTGGTTTTGCCATACATCAACATGAATCTGCCATGGGTATACACATGTTCCACATCCTGAACTCCCCTCCCACCTACCTCCCCATACCATGCCTCTGGGTCGTCTCTGTGTACCAGCCGCAAGCATCCAGTATCCTGCATCAAACCTGGACTAGCAATTGGTTTCATATATGATATTATACATATTTCAATGCCATTCTCCCAAATCATCCCACCCTCGCCCTCTTCCTTTTAATTTCACAGCTGCAATCACCATCTGCAGTGATTTTGAACCCCCAAAAAATAAAGTCTGACACTGTTTTCACTGTTGCCCCATCTATTTCCCATGAAGTGATGGGACCAGATGCCATGATCTTAGTTTTCTGAATGTTGAGCTTCAAGCCAGCTTTTTCACTCTCCTCTTTCACTTTCATCAAGAGGCTTTTTAGTTCCTCTTCACTTTCTGTCATAAGATGGTATCATCTGCATATCTGAGGCTATTGATATTTCTCCTGGTAATCTTGATTCCAGCCTGTGCTTCTTCCAGCCCAGCATTTCTCATGATGTACTCTGCATATAAGTTAAATAAGCAGGGTGACAATATACAGCCTTGACGTACTCCTTTTCCTACTTAGAACCAGTCTGTTTTTCCATGTCCAGTTCTAACTGTTGCTTCCTGACCTGCATATAGGTTTCTCAAGAGGCAGGTGAGGTGGTCTGGTATTCCCATCTCTTTCAGAATTTTCCACAGTTTATTGTGATCCACCCAGTCAAAGGCTTTGGCATAGTCAATGAAGCAGAAATGGATGTTTTTCTGGAACTCTCTTGCTTTTTCCATGATCCAGCAAATGGTGGCAATTTAAACTCTGGTTCCTCTGCCTTTTCTAAAAGCAGCTTGAACATCTGGAAGTTCACAGTTTACATATTGCTGAAGGCTGGCTTGGAGAATTTTGAGCATTACTTTGCTAGCATGTGAGATGAGTGCAATTGTGCAGTAGTTTGAGCATTCTTTGGCATTGCCTTTCTTTGGGGTTGGAATGAAAACTGACCTTTTCCAGTCCTGTGGCCATGGCTGAGTTTTCCAAATTTGCTCATATATTGAGTGCAGCACTTTCACAGCATCATCTTCCAAGATTTGAAATAGCTCAACTGGAATTCCATCACCTCCACTAGCTTTATTCATAGTGATGCTTTCTAAGTCTCACTTGACCTCACATTCCATGATGTCTGGCTCTAGGTGAGTGATCACACCATGTAGGCTCAATTCAGCATTTAATTTAGGACTAATTATTGTCCACCACTGAGCCAAAACTCTTTGGAATGCCTGCATGCCTGAGGAAACTCAAACTTTTGGACGTCTGAGAGTAAGTAGGTGGTGATGTTTATAATATAACATTTGTAATACAAGAGGAGAGTTTTAAATGTCTGTCTCACAGAGCTGGGAGGTTAGGAGTTGTTTCCTCAATGACTCCCCATGGAAACTCTCATTATGCTTTTAAAACTTCGAACTCAGAACAGAGATTTTCATTTGTCAGCAATTTGAGTGTTGGTCACTAGGAGTTGTCTGACCCAGGATGCTATTTTATTAACTCACAGTGAATAACGTACCTGTTAAAAGAGCCAGAATGCTCAAGATCAGCCCATTCTTTCCTGGTAGCCAACATACAGCATAAGTTAAATGACAGCTTACTAATTTTTAATGAGAAACAGCTGGCAAACTTGTATGACAATGAATTATATCCTTGCAAGGGGAGCCAAATGAGCTCCAGGTGACAATATACAAGTATCTTATACTATGGTAATGAGATAATTTGAACTTGAATATGTGAGTCACCCAGTTCTAACAATTTATTTAAAAGGATTTGTTTTCTTTTTTCATTCAAGAAGTGAATACTTGAACTTTATAGTCAATGCTCTCTCTCCCTTATAGTCTCTATCAAATTCATATTTTTATTTTCTTTCATAATCTAATCTCCCATATTTGAAATATAGATTATTTCCATAATGGGTTCATAGATTTAATTCTTAATATATTCAATTTATAGTATATTCTGAGTCACTTAGTCTTTTAGGGTATTTATTCATTTTTTCTCACTAATCCATATTGTTTTAATTGCAGGTAACACAAAGGCAAGCTACCTTTTCTTTTACAAGAACTTGGAAAAAATATCCTTTTAATGTGGAATCAGTGAGAATAAAAACTTACTTTAGTTAGGCAAATGCCTAACTCAGTCATTTAAGTCATTTAAGTTGGATTACTATTCAAGATACCACTGATCATTTCTCAGTGACTTACATGATCACAGCATATATGTAGAAATGCAGTTCCACCTGCTGTCTCAAGGCACAGGAGTGCCAATCATAATGTTATCACCTGGAATGTAAGGGATACATCTATGCATGCTGGACACAGGCTCTGAATATAGGAGCAAATCCCTGACCTTTTGGCTGAGAAAAATTTTATCCAAGTTGCTGCATCTTTGGAAGAACCAGAGTGGTTCTAGGGCAAAATGTGAGGAAAAGTTCATGAACCTCTTTTTCAGTAAGGAAAGGAATTATTCAAATATTTTAGCTTCTGTAATGGCCTTGATGATGGGTGTTTAGATGTCAATCCAGTAGTAAATTGCAAGAAGAAGAAGAAGGAGCAGGAAGAGGAAGAGAAAGAGGTGGAAGAGGAGAAGTAAAAAGAGGAGGAAGAGGGGGGTAAATAGGAGAAAGAGGAGAAGGAAATGAATTAATCTAACTTGGAGATACAGATATTAAAGAAAAATACTTTATTCTACATTAGCTTTAGGGTTCATATACAAAGTATAATAGGATCTTTTTCTTCCCCCATATCCTCACATAATGCTAATGCCTTTCATGATGTTATTGGTTTATCTAAAATACAATATCATGAGTCATTCTTCAGGATTTAGAAAAAAAGCTTGAAACATTTTTAGCTTACTACATGTATGGAAACAGATTTACTTCTTGGGTTTTAAGGAAAGTGAGTGCTACCATTTTACCATGCTGTAGAGATGACCAATTCAGCCACACTTCTGCCTAGCTTTAATTAAAGTTGTATTAGAAGATGAAGATTCTCTTTTGCAGATGCATCACAATAAAAACATTTTTAGAGCTTGTGACATTCAAAATCTACTTAAGTCTTATTCAGAAACAGTGAAGATAATTTATACCAAGTTTAGTAATCTTGATGATCAAAGATTCCTGGTATACTATGGCTTGTTCATTACTAGATCTGTGAAGAGGAATCAAAAGAAATTCCTTTTACTCTACACAAGAACACAAGAGATGTGCCAAGTATAACTCCTATGAAGATGAGCCAAAGGATTAAATTCCTTTGTTTGTTTTTGAAGATGTTCCCTCGAAAGGAACTGACAACCGCATAAATATAAACAGTATATCCCATAGAACCATTTGATGCCAAATATCCATCTATTCCATCAATTACATCACCTCATAAGATTAAAAAAAAAAAAAAGATAATTACTTCTTACATAGTCATCAAAACAACTGAAGTAGTGATACCTGGGTTTTCTAAAAAAAACACCTAACGTAATACTCCATACTCACAGTAGGTTGCTTGTGTCACCTATTCTATTCATAGATATATATGAGCATATATATATACACACACATACATATATACATATACATACACAGCAACACACTCCAGTATTCTTGCCTGGAAAATCCCATGGTCAGAGGAGCCTGGAGGGCTATAGTCTATAGCATTGCAAAAACTTGGACACGGTTGTGCCTATGATTCTATATACATATACATATATGTATGTATTCATAAACATGTATATACAACATTTCTATCTCGTCAATTTTTGTGCCACAAATAAATACTTATAAGAGCTTATCTAGCCTTTTGAAAGTAAATGGTCTAAAAAGAAATACATGATTTCCACCCAAATCTGGCTCTCATACAGAGATTCCTGTCTCCTTGAATGGCAACACTATCCATCTGTTCTTTGAAGCAAATCTCTGGGAGTCCTTCTTGACACCTCTCTCCCTCAGCCACTGTCCATCTAGATTTTATGCACGACAGTTTCTAAATTCTTTCTTCCATAGCAAATTATGCCCTTTCAGTCCAAATCACCCCTACCCCCAACCTGGAATACTGCCATATGTTTTGTTTTGTTTTCTTCATGTAGTTTTGCCCTTTTAATTTACACAGAGTGAACTTTAAGTAACACACATACCACCATCCTCTTAGAATGTTTTGTGTTTTACCATTTGATTAAGTATAAAGGTCAAAACAATTCATAACAAGCTTCAAGTATTGTACACTTTATCCATGAGTATAACTTCACCTAAACTTGATATGTGTGTTTCTCTTCCTTTTGTTCCCTAAAAGAAACATGCACATCCTTCACCATCTGTTTGCTCTGCCTGTAATAAAGCTCATTTATGTTTCTTCATCTTTTCTGATGACACCACTTTTATTTTTCAATATATCTTTCATATCTTTGTTCATGTCACTTCCTCAATGAAAGCACCCCTGAAACATCCCCAAGATTGATAACCATTCTGTTTATTCTCTGATAGATCTTATCTCAATGTATATTCCATGTACTATGCTGCTGCTGCTGCTGCTAAGTCGCTTTAGTCGTGTCCGACTCTGTGCGACCCCATAGATGGCAGCCCACCAGGCTCCCCCGTCCCTGGGATCCTCCAGGCAAGAACTCTGGAGTGGGTTGCCATTTCCTTCTCCAATGCATGAAAGTGAAAAGTGAAAGTGAAGTCGCTCAGTCGTATCCGACTCTTTAGGACCCCATGGACTGCAGCCCACCAGGCTCCTCCGTCCATGGGATTTTCCAGGCAAGAGTACTGGAGTGGGGTGCCATTGCCTTCTCCATCCATGTACTATAGTAAACTCAATATTTCCTCTTTGCTTATACACTTTGACTTTTTTTCTTTTCACCAGATGGAACAATTAGCACAGGGCAGCTCTACTGCAGATGCCCAGTAACTAAGCTTGAAAGAATAAACAAATGGTGAGATGAATGACAGGGAGAGTGAAGTATGCAGTGTCAGAAGGAGTATTTGTTCTTTTGGTAACTAAGGAGGTCAAACCCATTTTGATTTCTGGCCTAAGATGTTCAAGATTATAATTTAACTGCACATGGAACAAATCATAATCATGCATGGAAAACTGCTCAGGCCTTATGACTAATGCCCAGTGACATTAAAACAGCTTGAAAAATCTTAGAAAATCCATGGAGTATCCAAACCCTGAATTTCATATGTTTAGAGAGTAGGTCAAATGATTAACCCTTTCAATATACACATCAGGTTTTTATTCAAACTGCAAAACTGTTCCTGAGCCACCCTAGCTTAGGTAAAGCAATCCTATGGTATGCTGCTGCTGCTAAGTCGCTTCAGTCATGTCGGACTCTGTGCGACCCCATAGAGGGCAGCCCACCAGGCTATCCTATGGTATAGGAGTAACTTTATAACACACATCTTTATGTGAAACACTCATAGAAAGAGACCATAGGTGTGAGCCTTAAATGGATATTTGATTCATCATGAATGGAATTTCCAATACTCAGTTGCTATTTCTAAAGATCAAAGTTTTATAACTTACAATTAAATTAATCATATATATTATACACATCTTACACATCACTTAAATTTAAGTTACATGTAAACACCACAAGAACAGAGGGTTCTTTTGTGGCTCAGATGGTAATCTTCCTGCAATGCAAGAGATCTGGATTCACTTCCAAGGTTAGGAAGGTCTCCTGGAGAAGAGAATGGCAACCTACTCCAATATTCTTGCCTGGAAAATTCCATGGACAGAGGAGCCTGGTCTACAGTGGGGTTGCAAAGAATAGGACACGGCTGGGTGACTGAGCACACACACAAAGTAAACCTATGAAGTTTATTCTATCATGCTGTGTTTATGAGAATACGAAAAATGTCCTAACAAAATGCACTTGATACACACAAAATGTGTTATACTTTTCTCTACTCCTCTAAAAAGTGCTTTAAGAAGATCATGACTATTTTAGCCCCAATAACTGCTTTCCTATTCTTTTTTTTTTTTTTTAAACTTTACAATATTGTATTAGTTTTGCCAAATATCGAAATGAATCCGCCACAGGTATACCCGCGTTCCCCATCCTGAACCCTCCTCCCTCCTCCCTCCCCTCCCCTCCTTCTGGGTCGTCCCAGTGCACCAGCCCCAAGCATCCAGTACCGTGCATCGAACCTGGACTGGCGACTCGTTTCATACATGATATTGTACATGTTTCAATGCTATTCTCCCAAATCTCCCCACCCTCTCCCTCTCCCACAGAGTCCATAAGACTGATCTATACATCGGTGTCTCTTTTGCAGTCTCGTACACAGGGTTATTGTTACCATCTTTCTAAATTCCATAAATATGCATTAGTATACTGTACTGCTGTTTTTCTTTCTGGCTTACTTCACTCTGTATAATAGGTTCCAGTTTCATCCACCTCATTAGAACTGATTCAAATGTATTCTTTTTAATGGCTGAGTAATACTCCATTGTGTATATGTACCACAGCTTTCTTATCCATTCATCTGCTGATGGACATCTAGGTTGCTTCCATGTCCTGGCTATTATAAACAGTGCTGCAATGAACATTGGGGTACACGTGTTTCCTATTCTTATGCAGAATATGTGACACCTAATATATTAACTGCTTTAGATATTTATTTAATTTGATAAAAAAAAAGAAATCTATCTTGTGCCATGCTCATTTTATTCAGCTATTTGCCTTTGATAAACTTGTTAATAGTCTTGTAATTATATTCACAAAATAAGGACATCCTATTATTGTCCTTACTTTACTGTAACTGAAAAATTTCCCTGTTTTTCATTTTATTTTTTTGTTGCTTTTTGTTTTTGCCTGTGCCATGTGGCTTGTGGGAATTTAGTTCCCTAACCAGGTATTGAACTCAGCTGCAGCTGTGAAAACTTGGAGCTTTAACCACTGGATCACCAGGGAATTGCCAAATCTTATTGTTTTTAATAGAGCAATCACAGTGCAAACATAAAGCTTTAGGAGCTAAAATACCTAATTAAAACATTAAAAAGCACAAATGTTTCAGTGTTGAGCTAGGAGTTTTCCTGCTTCAGGGGAACTTGGCATGCAATGCAGTCCTGGTGCCTTGATTCCCAAGTCAGCAAGTTTTCCAAACTTGATTTTATAGCTGATCATTCTTAAATTGAATTAGACATTTTTTTAAACCATGTCTAACAAGAATGCAGGAAAGAAATCTAGTCTGATCTCTGCTTCTGGTGCCAACAGTACTATATAATGAGGTAAACACTGGTAATTGTGTTTAGTTCAATAACACTTTTAATTACACTTGAGCTCTGCTTCAGAGGCTATGGATTTTTCTGATTCAAAACAAACAGCTGAAAGCCACGTGAAGGCAACCTCATGGATTTCTGTTTCCTAATTAAAGTACAGAAACATCACTTTTCCCATTGCAGCCCTAGACAAAATAAACTTGTAGTTACAGTTTCATAGTCAAAATCTCTTTTGTATGGAACTAATATTGTATCTTTAGCTTCTGTATATCCTGTGTACTTATTTTTGTCTCTGGAATGCAATGGGTACTTAAATAATTTCTCTTGAATGAAGAAATGGATACTAAAACATAGCACAGAGATATATCTTTGTTGATTTGGGATGATTTTGCTTATTCCTAGGTATAGACAATGAAGGATTGACACATTTGTAAGCAATTACCTCTGTGTCTTTCTACATTCTGTGCATTGTCTCCCCATTGTTTCTCCTCCATCCATGTTCATCCTAAAATGAGAAATGAGAGAAAACATTAATGCTCCTAAGTTTTCTAATCACCAGTCTTCTGGCAACATTTCTTTCCTTGGAGAGTTTCATCCACATTTGCTAAATACATACTGACAAAGTAAATCAATGAGAACGTTAATAGGAATCACTCTTAGGCTTTATTTGTTGTTGTTATTTCTGCTTCCTGTGAAAAGAGTCATTTCATAGAGAAAGAGAACATCTGTCATACACATGTGTGTTCTGGGATTAGTATTTCTGAATTAAAAAAGACAAAGGAAATGATGTAAACCGATTAAGACATGATATCTCCACTTTTTTTTCTTTTTCTGCTCTAGGTTCTGGCAAAGAGAAATAGGCTAATTTATGTATAGATCATCAGTAACTGAAGTCAGTTAAGGAGTAAGGATCCATATAAACTAGATGAAATAATTATGTCAGCATTTTCTGTAGTATTGAGAAATGCAAAAAACATTTGCTTTTGCTGCAACTACGATTTTCATTCCTGAATTTCTTCTACTTTCAATTCAGTTCAGCCATTCAGCAGTGTCTGACTCTTTGCCACCCCATGGACTGCAGCACACCAGGCTCCCCTGTCCATCACCACCTCCTGGAGAAGTCCATCGAGTCGGTGATGCCATCCAACCATTTCATCTTCTGTTGTCCCCTTCTTGTCCTACCTTCATCTTTCCCAGCATCAGGGTCTTTTTCAACGAGTCTGTTCTTCGCTTCAGGTGGCCAAAGTTTTAGAGTTTCAGCCTCAGCATCAGTCCTTCCAATGAATATTTAGGGTTGATTTTCTTTAGGATTGACTGGTTTGATCTTGTAGTCCAAGGGACTCTCCAGAGTCTTCTCCAACACCACAGTTTGAAAGCATCAGTTCTTCGATGCTCAGCTTTCTTTATAGTCCAAATCTCACATCCATACATGACTACTGGAAAAACCATAGCTTAGACTAGATGGATATTTTTTGGCAAAGTAATGTCTCTACTTTTTAATATGCTGTCTAGGTTGGTCATATCTCTTCTTCAAAGGAGCAAGTGTCTTTTAATTTCATGGTTGTATTTGCCACAAAGTGATGGGACTAGATGCCATGATCTTTGTTTTTTGAAGGTTGAGTTTTAAGACAGCTTTTTCTCTCTTTTTTTACCTTTATCAAGAGGCTCTTTAATTCCTCTCACTTTGTGCCATAAGGGTGGTGACATCTTCATATTTGAGCTTATTGATATTTCTCCCAACAATCTTGATTCCAATTTGTGCTTCATCCAGCCTGGCATTTTGCCTGATATACTCTGCATATAAGTTAAATGAGCAGGGTGACAATACACAGTCTTGATGTACTCCTTTCCTGATTTGGAACCAGTCTGTTGTTCCACATCCTGTTCTAACTGTTGCTTCTTGACCTGTATACAGATTTCTCAGGAGGCAGATAATCTTCTATTTTTGACACTCTCAAACAGGTTGTCAGAAGTCTTTCCCAGATAGTGACATTTCCTGAATCTGCAGCATCAATAAGAAGGAACTTAGTCAATAGGAAATTACTATTCAGACCTACAGCTGCATTAAAAAAAAAAAAAAAAAAAAAAACTAAACCAAACACCCACTCAGAAGCTGTCAGTAGAAACAAAGTTGAGATCAATAATGCCATGTTTTGTAAACTTAGAAAAACATCATCCGATCAGCTGCTGGCTATCTCCCTTCTTAGCAAAGGCACTGAGGAAAACAGTCTACTCTCAGATTTAGTAATTTTTCCTTTTATTTTCTCTGTTCATTGAGATGTGCTTTCTCAGAATCAACCTGGAGACTGTGTCATTCTTAGATAAATCAGAGCATATGCCATTTTATATTTAAAATATTTAAACATCAATATTCAGAGTTTTGTCTACATGAGAGGAGTATTAAGCAAATTATTTACTGTAGATTTATGGATGTAATTATATTATCCCAGTGGCTGTTAAAAGTTAAGAGGTTTTCTATTTGCCTACCAGATGAACATTTTCAGGATTTATAACTGAATAGCAACAATAAAAATTGCAAATGAAAATATTGCTTTTATATTCTAACGAGAAATTCAAGAAATGTATCATTTTGATAGTGTTTGCTTTTTCACAAAATACACTTTATTTTAAAAACAAATGTCATTTTTATTCAACTGTGTAAGTGAATTATATGCATTCTTCTTTTCCTCACTGGAATCCTATAATATTTTGCAGTCTTCTATGTAATAAATATAGCACTTACCATGAACCTCACAATGCAATCTGTTAAGCAGTCTGAGGAATGAAAAAACTGGGACATGAAAAGAATACACACCAGACATTAAAATATTTAAATAGATATTATCTATCTCAGTGCAGTTGTGTCAAGCACAGATGATTTTGCTTTGGTAAGTAAATCAGCTTCCACAAAAAAAAATTTTTTTGTTTAAGTCCAATCCTGCCCTTTGTTCACCTGCCTCTCCTGATTTCTACATCTCCGTATTAGTAAAAAATAGGAAGGAAAAATAAAAGTGCAATGATTTGTTTTGAGATAAATCTGAAAGAGGAGTTTCTGTGCCAATTATATTTTAGGGACAGGATTTAATAATTTTTTTTTAAAAATGAAGAAGTATGGATGAGGGGAATTAACATTTTGTTGTTAATTTGTACAACATAAAGTTGTACATTACAGGTATTTTACAGGGGCAATGTGAAGGTGTACTTCACCCAGAAACACAAGTGGTGTGTAAAATACTCTGCCCATAACAGCTGAACAAGAAACATGGAACATGGGAAGAATTATGTGACCATACCCAGAAAGCGATTAACAGGTTTCAAGAGAATCCTTTAATCTGGCCCTTTTGTAGCCCAAATCTCTACTCTATGAAACTTCAGAAACTCATAAAATACAAAGTCTTAATCCTGAATCATAGTACTGTCTGACAAATGTATTGACTTTCCTTTTGGAAAATGATGAGATAAGGAGTGTAATGTCGAAATGGTCAGACAGAAAGGCTAAAAGGATAGAGAATGGCGTCTCTGTTTGTGAGTGGCAGTGGGGCGTTGCGGGGAGGGAGAAACAGAGCAAGGTAAATGACCAAAAAAGCAGAAGAAAAAATGAGGAAAATAGGTGGAAACACCTTGAAATATTCGTGCACACAGAATTTAAAGTGCTAGAACTTATCACTGTAGTTCACGTTTTTTTTTAGGTAGAAAAGGAAAAAGAAAGTACAGAAAGAAGTATTCAAAAGGATCATAATGCAAATCAAACATCACAAAGACTATAGGAAGATTTTGTTCAATTTTCTACAAAAGAGAGAGAGGTTTATGGTGAACTAAGTAGAAAACCATTTTCCTCCCCCCCCCCAAAATATATATTTAAAACCATGATGGAAGAAACAGTTGAGGCAATCTAAAATTTTCTAAATATCTGTGTGCCTAAGAAAGCCAGTCTCTCAGCTAACCTCAGGCTGTTCATGAATCTGACTCCTGGCTTCAGAGAAAGTAAACATCTCAAGTCAGTGCAATTATGTAGAAGTTAGAATAGCAATTTTCATTATATTCTTTTTGCCTTCCTGAAAGTTCTGTTAATAAAGGCAGATAGCAATATTAAAAATCTAAGCTGGCATTCTTAAGAATGGAATATCTTTCAAAACTTTGATTTATCTTAAGTATTCCACTGATTGTTATGAGCCTACCATACAATTGTTTTTGTTTTAATAAAGCAAATAACAATAGGATGCAGTGGAAGCTCCAGGAAAATGTATCATGTATATCCTATTATTTGAAAGGGTGGTTCAACACTATAGGTACCAAAGAAAATTCACATCCAGTCTGAGACAAAATATGTTATTTGTAATGTAATGACAAATTACCATTCTGTCGTTGAAGGGATATTGATTGCAAGCCAGCATCTTAATCTGTTTCTCCCTAGCTATTTGGCAAACACAAAGTTAATTAATCTTTCTGGGTCTTGGTCATTTTATCTTTCTTATAATAAGAGATATGTTTAATGCTCCTCTGGTGTACATAGAACATTACTTTCTCCATGGAAGCTGCTAAACACACAGCCATATGCCCTAACATTTCTTTCCAGCCTTCTACTCCCTACACAGACATCACAATCAACCAAGCTTCCACAGAGCAAACAAGACTGTCTTCTCAGATTATGGGGTTTAAACTACACGTTCATCTTAAGCAGGCCTTATTTTTATGTTCATTTCACAGATGAGCACACTGAATCGCCAGCTGTGGAACATGAAGAGAGACTTCATCCCAAGAAGGTGGGTTTCACAGACCTGCAAGCTAGTAAATAATAATAATAATATTCTATCCAATAAATGGCCATTCATTGAGAGAAATAAGGTCCTTCAAAGCCCAAAGACACTTCTCTTCCAGCTGCTTGAATGCTTGAAGCTTCTCCAATGTACACAAGTATGAAAGACATCAATGAGTTTGTTGGGTTCTGCCAAAATATTGCTAGACTCATATGGTAGCTCAATTTTTAGTTTTTTTAAGGAACCTCCATACTGTTCTCCATAGTGGTTGCTCAAATTTACAGTCCCATCAACAGTGTAGGAGGGTTCCCCTTTCTCTACATCCTCTCCAGTATTTGCTGTTTGCCAATTTTTTCATGATGGTCATTCTGAGCAGTGTGAGCTGATACATCATTGTAGTTTTGATCTGCATTTTGCATTTCTCTAACATTCAGTGATATTGAGCAGCAATCCCACTCCTGGGCCTATATCTGGAGAAAATGATAATTCAAAAATATGCATGCACCCCATTTTTTCATTGAAACACTATTTTTTAATAATCAGGACATGGAAGCAACTTAAATGCCCATTGGTAGAGGAGTGGATAAAGAAGATATGTGATATATCTATATCTATATAGTGGACTATTACTAACCCATAAAAATAATGAAATATTTTATCTTTGCAGTCATACATATACATACATGCACACACACACACACACACACACACACACACACACACACATATATGGAGAAGGCAATGGCACCCCACTCCAGTACTCTCGCCTGGAAAATCCAATGGGTGGAGGAGACTGGTAGGCTGCAGTCCATGGGGTTGCAAAGAGTCAGACACGACTGAGCAACTTGACTTTCACTTTTCACTTTCATGCATTGGAGAAGGAAATGGCAACCCACTCTAGTGTTCTTCCCTGGAGAATCCCGGGGATCGGGGAGCCTGGTTGGCTGCCATCTATGGCACAGAGTTATATCACATCCTCTTTATCAGTTCCTCTGTCAATGGATGGGCTTCTCTTGTGGCTCAGCTGGTAAAGAATCTGCTGCAAGGTGGGAGACCTGGGTTCAGTCCCCGGGTTGGGAAGATCCCTTGGAGAAGGGAAAGGCTACCCACTCCAGTATTCTGTACTGGAGAATTCCATGGAATGCATAGTCCATGGGGACACTAGAAGTCAGACACGACTGAGTGACTTCACTTCTGTCAATGGACATTTAGGTCACTTCCACGCCTTTGCCATTGTAAATAGTGCTGCAATGAACATTGGGGTGCATATATCTCTTCGGATCATGTTTTCTCTAAACAGAGTATTGCTTAGCCATTAAAAGAATTAACTCATGTGATTTTCAGCAACATGGATGTACCTAGAGATTTTCATACTGGGTGAAGTAAGTCAGATGGAGAAGGAGAAACATTGTATGATATCCCTTATATGTGGAATCCTCACAGACTTAGAGAACAAACATGGTTCCTGGGACTGGGGAGCAATGGGGAAGGAATAGTTAGGAAATTTGGGATTGACATGTATACACTGCTATATTTAAACTGCATAATCAACAAGGACCTACTGAATAGCACAAGGAACTCTGCTCACTGTTATTTGGCAGCGTGGATGGGAGGGGAGTTTGGGAGAATGGATACATGTATATGTATGACTGAGTCCCTTTTCTATTCACTAGAAATTATCACAACATTGTTAACTGGCTGTACTGCAATACAAAATAGAAAAAAATTAAAAATAAAATATAAGGAGACAAAAAATAATAGCTAAAATGTAAAAAAAAAAAAAAAAGAAAAGTTTGTTAGACTCAGAGAAGGGGGACAAATGCAGGTTTTTCCATAGTGCTGTTACCAGACCAAACTTAGTCTCCTTGCCTACGCACAGCAAAGCCAATCTATTGACACTGGATGTGATGAAGGAAGTGCTTATTCCAGTGTTTATTGCAGGTGCCAAGCAAGGAGTCCAGGGAAGCTAATGTTCAAAACACTCAAAAGTCCACATTGGATTTCAGCAAAGCTTTTTTTTTTTTTTTTTAATACCAGGTGAGGGAGGGAGTCAAAAACTATGTAATCAGCTTGAGCACAATTCTCTAATAGGTTAATGGTGAGGTAACAGAGTTATATCACATGGTCAATTCTCAGTCTCCAGTAGGTTGGGGTGCTATGTGCACATGATAATCAAGTGTTTAATTTCTTCCATTTGGTGGTAGTCTTAGAATCTCTAAAGCAACTTAGGAAATATGCATCAAATACTCTTATCTAGCTACATCAAAGAGGAGCTAAAGTAGAAAATAAAGGGAGGTGTCAGTCCTGGGAAGGCCCCATACCACCCCTTTTGTTGCAGTGCCAAACAACCTGGTCCTCAACTCAGTCCTACACCAAGCTGCTTCTCATTTGCTGTCCAGAAGGCCTACTTTCTGAACAGGTCTCAAATTGTCTCATTCTTTCAATTTTTAGTTTAAAAAGTTAAATTTGAGTTGAAACTCAGGGATGTTAAATTATAGAACAAAAACTGTAGGATGTAGTAGATCCTAAGATCAAGAAAAACCTGGGGGAGGGGGGAAAGCTTTGCAACCACAGGTGTATTTAATGGAGAAGGCAATGGCACCCCACTCCAGTACTCTTGCCTGGAAAATCCCATGGATGGGGGAGCCTGGTAGGCTACAGTCCATAGGTTGCTGAGAGTTGGACACGACTGAGCGACATCACTTTCACTTTTCACTTTCATGCATTGGAGAAGGAAATGGCAACCCACTCCAGTGTTCTTGCCTGGAGAATCCCAGGGATGGGGGAGCCTGGTGGGCTGCTGTCTATGGGGTCACACAGAGTCAGACACGACTGAAGTGACTTAGCAGTAGCAGCAGCAAAGGACTGTTTTTTGCTGTTCTTTGCAGGAAACTGATTATTAAAAATTATAAAGGATAGATTATTTTTGTTTTATTTTTTTTGTTTGTTTGTTTTTGAAACAGATTTTTCTATTTTCCAGAGCTTCAGCAATTTTTAGAAGGGGGGATGAAAGTTGGAGAATATTGAAGCAATAATTTTTCAAATATGATTTTTTCATAGTAAAAGTAGATATCTGGTATAAAATATTTCAAGTATATAATATTTAAAATGTTAATGAGGTATCATTTCATCATTATTATTTTAACAGTAGAAACTACAGGCTGAATTTTATATAATCAGTTCAGTTCAGTTGCTCAGTCATGTACAACTCTCTGTTACCCCATGAATTACAGCACCCCAGGCCTCTCTGCCCATCACCAGCTCCTGGAGTTCACCCAAACTCATGTCCATCGAGTCAGTGATGGCATCTAGCCATCTCATCCTCTGTTGTCCTCTTCTCTTCCTGCCCCCAATTCCTCCCAGAATCAGAGTCTTTTCCAATGAGTCAACTGTTCATATGAAGTGGCCAAAGTATTGGAGTTTCAGCTTTAGCCTCAGTCCTTCCAATGAACACCCAGAACTGATCTCCTTTAGAATGGACTGGTTGGATCTCCTTGCAATCCAAGGGACTCTCAAAAGTCTTCTCCAACACCACAGTTCAAAAGCATCAATTCTTTGGTGCTCAGCTTTCTTCACAGTCCAACTCTCACATCCATACATGACCACAGGAAAAACCATGGCCTTGACTAGACAGACCTTTGTTGGCAAAGTAATGCCTCTGCTTTTGAATATGCTATCTAGCTTGGCCATAACCTTCCTTCCAAAGAGTAAGCTTCTTTTAATTTCATGGCTGCAGTCACCATCTTCAGTGATTTTGGAGCCCAAAACAATAAAGTCTGACACTGTTTCCACTGTTTCTCCATCTATTTGCCATGAAGTGATGGGACCAGATGCCATGATGTTAGTTTTCTGAATGTTGAGCTTTAAGCCAACTTTTTCACTCCCCTCTTCAACTTTCATCAAGAGACTCTTTAGTTCCTCTTCACTTTCTGCTATAAGGGTGGTGTCATCTGCATATCTGAGGTTATTGAGATTTCTCCCAGCAGTCTTGATTCCAGCTTGTGCTTCTTCCAGCCCAGCATTTCTCATGATGTACTCTGCATATAAGTTAAATAAACAAGGTGCAAATATACAGCCTTGATGTACTCCTTTTCCTATTTGGAACCAGTCTGATGTTCCATGTCCAGTTCTAACTGTTGCTTCCTGACCTGGATATAGGTTTCTCAAGAGAATACATGCTTTTAAAATTAAATATCTGTAAATAAAATGATAATGAAGAAATACAAAATTATTGGAAAACTAGGCAATTTTATACAGTAAAACTTGAAAACCTCTTTAGTATATTTTAAGGGAGTATCATTTCAAATAAGAACTCTGGAAGTTAAGCCCTTATTACTTGAATTTCTCTTTTTTTGGGTTGGCAGGGCAGTTGAACTAATTTTACAGTGACCCAGTAGGAAAAAATAAAATAACAACAAACAAGGAAACAAACACAAATTTTTAAAGCCCACTGATTGCAAAGTTAGAAATTTTGTATTTTCATTGTGACTGTAATTCACCAGTACCACATGAGGGAACTGTGCTCGCTAGTGCTGAGCCCTGTGGAGGCTTCAAGTCTTCCTGATTTGACTGTGGCATGGGGTGGTGGTGACATGATTTGTACTCTTTGCCTCATTCCAATTTCTCTGTTCACTTTCCTCTTTATTTCCCTTTGATTCATTCCCACAGATAGAATCTATTGAAAGAAACAACCCAGTTATCTGTTCCCCTCATTCATTAATGCTGCAATTAATTCTCCAAGACTACTGTTATGTAAAATCAGCAATAGTTGTAGTTAGGTGACCTGAAATGAGTCAATACTTTTTTTTTTTTTTTTTTCTGTATTAAATGATGGTTCCAAACACAGATGATTCTATTTCGCATTTCCTAGTGTTTCTTTTCTACCTCCTCTTCATCATGTTTTTTTTTTTTTCTTTTAACTACAAATCAAGAAACACACAAGCCTAGTTTGATTTGTTTGCTCATTTTATTAATGACACCAAGAATTTCCAAAACCTTGTCTGTATAGTGGAATGAATAAATGTTTAAACTTAACTATTTCATAGCTACAAAATAATACACAGGCAAGGGAAAAATGAAAAGAATGAGCAAAGAAATAAACGGTCTTGAACAAAACAGAAGTATTCACTGGGAACACATAATCTGCAGCTACTAAACAAATACTTTAAAGATATTTGTTGTATACAATCTCATTGATATAGGCAAGAACTTCAGTATACAAATGTGTAATTTATGAGCATGAAATTAACTCAAGGAATTAGTAAATAATTAAACAATGTTTTAATATACTCAATATTAAAAGTACATTTATAATGGTTATCTGATACTTTTCCCCTATAAATTAAGTTTATATAAAGTGATCTCAAGCTCATGCATTTTCTCCACTTATAGATATTAAGAAGACTGGTAGCCTATGTTTCTAAGACTCTCTTTAATGATACAATGAACACTAAACCAGAACAATTCCTTAAGAAATTGGTAAGGAGACATTTCTGTTCCTACTCCGAAGTAACTACAGAATAAGCTTCCTCTGTGAGATTTTCTTTGAGCATCACCAGGTAGAATGCATCTTTACTTTTAAATTAAGAGGAGTTTAACTAGATGATGGTATATTTCACTAATTTTTATGAGATATTGAAATAACAAGAGTCAATGATTGCTGTGGCTTCCCTTGTAGCTCAGGTGGTAAAGAATCTACCTGCAATGCAGAAGACCCTGGTTTGAAGCATGGGTCAGGAAGATCCCCTGGAGAAGGGATGGGCTATCTACTCCAGTATTCTTGGGCTTCCCTCGTGGCTCAGCTGGTAAAGAATCCACCTGCACTGTGGCAGACCTGGTTTCAATCCCTGGGTTGGGAAGCTCCCCTGGAGAAGGGAATGGCTAACCACTCCAGTATTCTGGCCTGGAGAATTCAATGGACTATGTAGTCCATAGGATCACATGGATCTGGCCTGGAGAATTCAATGGACTACGTAGTCCATAAGATCACAGTCACACACAACTGAGCGACTTGGACACTTCACTTTTATAATTTCTGTAACAGAAAGTAAGACTAGGGAAGATGGAGGAGGTCTTGGGAGGAAGACTTCAGTGCTTGATGGAGTATGTAAGATGCTGGTCTGTCTGGGCAGAAGTGCATATTCAACTTTAGTGTATACTGCAAAACAGTTTTTCAAAGTAGTGGCATCTATTTAAACTCCCAATGGCAGTGACAGTGTCTCACTTCTCTCTGCCTTCAAACTTGGTGGGTAAGCGAGTTTGGCCTTCTGGATGGATATATAGTGGTATAGCTGCTGATTTTAATTTGCAGTTCCATGAGTGTCCAGTGTGGTTGACCATGTTTACACGTTTCTCAGATGCATCTACACCTTTTCTTCCTTTAGATTTTCTGATTTTTCATTATTCCTATGAAAGTGTTGTCATACATTCTGAATATGAGTTATTTGACAACTGTATTATTGCAAATGTCTTGTTTAACTCTTGTGTCTTAAAAATTTCACAGTTAACTCTATTATCTACCTCAAATTGATTCTATGTTTGGTATAAAGTAGGAGACAACAATCACCTTTAATTTCCCCATGGATATATAATAGGTATTTACTGAAAAGACTATCCAACTTTTCTCATTGCATTGCAGTGTGTAAAAAATAAAATCAAAATCATCTAAAGAAATATAAAAATAAGAGAAATATTTAAGTAAAGAATATAGAAAATGGATCTGATGTAATTAACAGAAACCTAAAATAAAATAGACTCAGGCAGTCATGATAAACTTCAGGTTTAGTCACACTGTCTGTGTTCTTAGGAAAAACTAAGACAGACAGCTGTGAGGACATCTGATTCTGCTAAGGATTCTGTTACTGAACTCAGATATGGCTGCTTGCTACTCAAAAGCCAGTAGCTGAGAGACAAGTGTTTGCAGGAAAGAAGAATTTTCTTTTGTCAAGAGGCCAATAACCTAGGGAGAAGACAGACTTGTGTCCAAAGACCAACTTCCCTCTGCCTATCAGGGGAGAGAATGGCTCTTAAAAAGAAATTTTAAGGGTGTACAGGTAGAGGGAAATGGCTACACACAGAACATCAGAGTCAACTTTGAAAGCCATCTTGAAATTTGTCATGTGGTGGTCTGATCAATGTCATCTTGATTATTTTAGGTACAGTTAATCTGTAACACAGAGAAGGCAATGGCACCCTACTCCAGTACACTTGCCTGGAAAATCCCATGGATGGAGGAGCCTGGTGGGCTGCAGTCCATGGGGTTGCTAGGAGTCGGACACGACTGAGCGACTTCATTTTCTCTTTTCACTTTCATGCATTGGAGAAGGAAATGGCAACCCACTCCAGTGTTCTTGCCTGGAGAATCCCAGGGACAGGGGAGCCTGGTATGCTGCCATCTCTGGGGTCACACAGAGTCAGACACGACTGAAATGACTTAGCATAGCATAGCAATCTGTAACAGAGTTGGTTTATTCCCATTTCCTTGAGGCCAGTTCTTAGAATTTTGGCAGCTTATGTCATAGCTATAATTTGTTCATCATGCAGTTAACTTCTTCTACATGGTGGAGGTTTCAATATCTATAAAAGAGCTCAAGATATATGACTTAGAATATTATCTATAACCCTTGAGGAGGAACTAAATGTCCTTGCCTTTGTGTAATGGTTGAAATATTCTTATTTTGTCTTGGTTGATTGATTTCCTTTGGTTCTATACTTTCTCACTTTTGTGATTGAATTTATCCTTTGACTAAATCTTTTTTTTTTTTTTTTTTTTTTTTACAGAGAAGAGGCAAGTGGATGACATGGGAAGTGGTCTGTCCAGGGAAGGCCCCATAGAGCTCTACTCCCTTACAGTTCTGCCTGGAAAGACTCCCATGACAGCCAGTCACAAAAGCTGTGATCATGCTGCAGGACATGGGATCAAGCTTCAAGGACCATCTAACTTCCCTTACCAATCTTTCAGCTGAGATTCTATGGTTTTACTTGTAGAAATCTCTCACCACCTTCACTCCTTCCCCAGAACATTCTGTCACAGGCAAAGGTCACATAACCCTGGTTTGCAAATGCTGTGAACCAAAAATCTGTCTCTTTTCTTCAAGATAAACCCCAATTCTGTTTGTGGAATTTATTTCCAATTTATGAGGATAAGTGATGCCTGCTATGTTTTTGCAGCTGTTTCTTGGTAAATTAGGTAATTGTATATTTGTAAGATTATTTCTAAAATTTCTACTTTATTCCATTTGTCTATTTTTCAAAACTATGTTGTTGATTGTTCTGTATATAAGTCATGTACAACTCTATAACCCCATGAACTGCAGCACACCAGGCTCCCCTGTCCTCCACTATTTCCCAGAATTGCTCAAATTCATGTCCACTGAGTCATGATGCTAACTAATCATCTCATCTTCTGTCACCCCTTCTCCTTTGCCTTCAGTCTTTCCCAGCATCAGAGTCTTTTCCAATGACTTGGCTCTTCTCATCAGGTGGCCAAATTATTAGAGCTTCAGCTTCAGCAACAGTCCTTCCAATGAATATTCAGGGTCGATTTCCTTTAAGATTGACTGGTTTGGTCTCCTTGCTATCCAAGTGACTCTCAAGAGTTTTCTCCAGCACTACAATTTGAAAGCATCAATTCTTCAGCATTCAGCCTTTTTTTATGGTCCAATTCTCACATGAATACTGAGAACATCATATATTCATGTGGTCAATCATGTCTGACTCTGCAACTTTATGGAACATAGACCACCAGACTCTTCTTCATTTTGAAATTACAGAATTCTTGGTTATTTTAGTTCTCTATCAACTTTAATTTATATTTGTTGATATCTATAACTGCAAGGAGATAAAACAAGTCAATCTTAAAGAAAATCAACTCTAAATATTCACTCTAAGGACTGATGCTGAAGCTCCAATAATTTGGCCACCTGATGCAAAAAGGCAAGTCATTGGAAAAGACCCTGATACTGGGAATGATTGAAGACAGGAGGAGAAGGGGGCACAAGTGATAAGATGGTTGGATGGCATCACTGACTCAGTGGACATGAGTTTGAGTAAACTCAGGGTGACCTCGAAGGACACGCAAGCCTGATGTGCTGCAGTTCTTGGGGTTGCAAAAAGTCAGACACAGTTTAACAGCTGAACAGCAACAAGATCTACAAGTCTCAGTCTTAATATGTTCTTCCTTTCATGACATTAGATGACTATCTAAGTATTAGAGAAATTATTTAATAACAGAATTTACTTTATTTATTTGTAGATCCAAGTCTATACACATCTACAATTTATTTTGTGATTTCAGGGAAAGTAGTGTAATAAGTTAATGATTTCCTAAGTTTCTATTCAAATTTCCTGACAAATTATCAAATAAGGCTTTGTATTACACACATTACATATTCTGTAATATTATGCAGTTAGGGATCTGTTGGAGGAAAAAATGAGAGGTTATTGCTAAAAGACGTTATCTGAACTTGTGATAGTGACTAGTTGACTGTTGTCACTGCTAAATTTAATATCCTACTGGTAGTAGTTTAGATGTGCTGCATAATTAAGAGAATAAGAAATGTACATTTTGTTCAAGGTCATAGACATTGCTAATGCTAAAGTTAAAAAAAAAGTAAGATGGCTGCCACTTAGAAACTCTTTGCACTGAAATGACATTAAAAATCAACGTGAGGAAAAATGGAAGGTCTCTCCATTACACTTGCTAACTTAGTCCTACACATAAATTAAAGAAAAGAATAAAGAGAATTTGAATAACATTTTGGAGTGAATAATTTCAGTTAATATATTTAGATAAAGGAAACTTTTTTTTTTTTTAATTTTCAGAGTACTTATGCCTGGATTTAAGTGATTTTTCTATCAACAACCACACACAATACTAGTACTTATCATTTACAATATATAATCTTTTTGAAATCCCTTTCACTATTTTAAAATTCCAAAATCCAACTTTAATTGAAAAGCTAAAGAAAGGAGTTTACTATTATCATAGATTCTAATTTTGATTCAGAATTTTCTTTTAGTGAACTTTTTACCAAATAGAGAGATAAAATAAGAACTGCTTATGGAAATAATTTCAACTAGTAGAGAAATGGGGAAGATAAATTTTCAAAAACTGGTTTTGAAATGTTAAATAAGCTTTATAGAATCCACAATTTATATATATATATACACACACACACACATATATGTACACACACACATATATATATTCATTACATGTATTCATTATATATATATTTATTATATACAATATATATATATATATATATATATATATATATATATATATATATCTGTTTACTGAAAAATGTAACAGACAGATATCATTGAGGGCTTTTCCTCTAAGGAATAATGAATAATGTTTGAGCTTACCCTGTCAGCCATACTAATGGATTATGACTTGCTCCCCAAGGGAAGCATTCACTTTAGAACAACACTTTGATTAACCTGTTCAGGTCAAAAATATCAAAAGAATAAACAGTAGCAGAGAAAATAAAATTTTCCTCTGGGAAAATACAGGAGCAAAAATCAAATTGACAGAGCTTGAGATTCTGAGACTCATCAGGCTTATGAACATTTTTAAAGTTGTGTGCTGAAAGTGCTAGAGAAAATTTTCTGCAGAAACAGTTGAGACTCTTCACCACTTAATTTTACCACTGGGGTCCATGGTGAGTGTGAATTCTCCATGATTCAGGGCTGGATGATATCATGTCTCTTATCAATTTGTAAAGCAGTGACATGCTTTATTAATAATATACTTATTATTCAGACAAGTTATTAATTTAAAAAATGGAAAAATCAGCCTTGGAGATCTCTCTTGAACCCTGTCTGATGAACTAATATAAAATCTGCTATAATCATTCGCTTAAATTATATTTAAAGCCTTTTTGCTAAATCACATTATTGGGAAACTACAAATTCCTTAAAATCTGGCAAGATCCCAGGTGATACACTGAAATATGTGTGCTTTGTTCTCTTCATTTTCTAAATATATTGATCATAATTTGGTACTGAAATTTGTGGATGAACTCATGCTCACTATGGACCCCAGGGGTAAAATTTATGGATGCGAACATCAGCTGGTTGACTTAAAAGTGTTGGCCTGTTCTATATTTTAGAAACCCACAGTAAAAAAAAGGTAAAAGTAGGTTTCATACCCCGACTTTAGACAGCATAAACTAAAAATAATTGGATAACATGTCTATGTTGTATTCTCCATTTAATACAGTCATTTTATTGTGGTAATAGGCATTAGCTTAAAACTCTTTCAGTTGCTGGTTGATTGATCACTATGTGGCAAGTTAACATTTTTATGTCAAAGAGATATTTATAGCTCCATTTGTAAATGCTCCAGAAAATCCTTGGTAAACCAGAAAACCTGGTGAACCAAAAACTTGTCTAAATACACATGTTGATTCTTTCACTACAGAGAGGTTAAAACTACAATTAATTATGATACCAAAGCTACTTTCATGAACACATAGTATGTAATTCAATTTATTTCACATTGCTGACATATTTAATGTATCTAATTTTTCATCAATGATGCAACACACTCTGTATAAGAGATCACATGTATTTTTTACATTTTTGATTGCAAAGAAATCTAAGTCAGTCTATTTTTTTTTAATTTGGAATTTAAACATAATAATATATAGGCTTAATCACCATTAATCTCTTAAATAATAACTCTAAAATTTATAATTTAATTTATCTTAACTAAATCAAACTTCTTTTCAGTGAATTATGTTGCTCTGTAATATTTTTAATATATAAAATTAAAATTGATGTTTCCAAAATCATCAAAATTCCTTTTAGTCATTTACATCAATTAGACAGCAGTTTTACCTTATGTTTTAAGCCAGTTTTAACATCATGTCCTGCCAGTTGTTGCTTGATTTTTTTTTTCTTGGTGACAGTCATTTTGAAACATTTGTGAGCCATGCCCCTATGCCCCTAAAACATCCCTGTGTCATGCATGGGGATTTCAGATGATAGCAGTATAGATGACTCAGTATCTCAGATTTAAAATAGTTTATCCGTGACTAAATTCCTGCCACAAATGGAAACCCTATAAATAGATTGTTTATTGTTTTCATCTATGAGGTAATTGGCTTGATCTTAGATGCCATGATCTTAGTTTTCTGAATGTTGAGTTTTAAGCCAACTTTTTCACTCTCCTCTTTTACTTTCATCAAGAGGCTGTTTATTTCTTCTTCCATTTGTGCCATAAGGGTGGTGTCATCAGCATATCTGAGGTTATTGATATTTCTCAAAACAATCTTGATTCTAGGTTGTGCTTCATCCAGCCCAGATTTTCGCAGGCTAAGTTAAATAAGCAGGATGGCAATATACAGCCTTGACTGACTTTGTTCCTGATTTGGAACCAGTCTCTTGTTTCATGTTCTGTTCTAACTATTGCTTCTTGACCTGCATACAGGTTTCTCAGGAGGCAGTAAGGTGGTCTGGTATTCCCATCTCTTTAAGCATGTTCCACAGGATCATCCTCCTGACCCCACCAAACAAGTGGAGGGAGAGACCCTGACTGCCGGTTCATGGCAGAAACCACTGCTGGCCCAAAGGAGTTGCAGGCTTCTGCGAGAGGGTCCCCCACTGCCTCTGCAGGCTAAGAGCCATGCTGCCTCTGAGCAGTGAGAGGTACTTGCTCCCTCTTTGCTTTTGCCTCTGCCTCCGCCTCCCGCCTGCACAGGCACCACTCTGGCTGCTCAGTCCTGCCTCAGATTCCACCTATAAGTGAAATCATATTTGTCCTTCTCTGTCTGGCTTATCCCTCAAAGGGCAGACAGAATGAAAGCCACAATCACAGAAAACTAATCAAACTGATCACATGGGCCACAGCCTTGTCTAACTTAATGAAACTATGAGTCATGGTGTGTAGGGCTACCCAAGATGGTTGGGGCATGGTGGAAAGTTCTGACAGAATGTGGTCCACTGGATAAGGGAATAGCAAACCACTTCAGTATTCCTGCCTTGAGAATCCCATGAACAGATTAAAGGTAACTGGCAAAAAAAATGGCTCCTCAATGAGGTTTGTGATGCATCACCAAGGGGAAGAAAACAGAGAGAGAGAGAGAGAGAGAGAGAGATTTGAAATATCAGAAACTTTCACTTTCTTGTAGATCTTTTACTTTTCTCGGAGTCATTCACTCACAAATTCCGAAACATAGAGTAAATGCACAGACCAGAGCTGGTTACACTGCAAACAAACAAACAAACAAAAAAAGTCAGTTTTCTCCCACTTTATTATCTGGTTTTCCTGACCTGCTTCTGCACTTTGTTCTAATTTTGTCAGGAATCAGGAAGTAATCCTCGATTGAAGCATGGAAGCTGGCTTCTGAGCACACAAATCATGGTGTGACTTCATTCAGCCCAATTTAGCTTCCATTGAATATTCTGATTCATGTCGGCTGGTTTCCTGACACATGACATTGATTTAGTGCATGACTACCATACCTTTTCCTCTGACACTCACAGAACTTTGGATACATTTATATAGAAGTTCCCTTACTTGACTTCTACCCCAACACTCTACCCTGCGCTTCTCTGCCTTGACACTGCCAGTGTTAATGGTCAAATCCCTAGAAAATTACCCTTCTGGAGTTGGAATACCCTATGTGGGCCAGACAACAGTATTTGCGTTAGTCTCAACAGAAATAGTAGAGGAAAGATACTATGATGACCAAAGGAAGGATATAGTGATGACCAAAGAGACTTTTATTGCTTCAAGTTTAGTGATTTTTTTTAATATAGAAATAAGTTTGTTTCCCAGTAGGAAAAGCTTAGGAAAAATACATTTCCCAAAATAAGTTGTAGACATCCAATAATTAGTTACTCCTAATGCAATTTTCCTTTTATTCTACGCATTAATACTAATGAATTTCTTATCACAACTATCTAAAAGAAGGAACAAAAGATATAAAAAAAAAAACTAAATTGTAGCTCATTTATAGATACAGTTAGACCCAGGAAGAAGAAGGCAATGGCACCCCACTCCAGTACTCTTGCCTGGAAAATCCCATGGACGGAGGAGCCTGGTGGGCTGCAGTCCATGGGGTTGCTGGGAGTCGGACATGACTGAGTGACTTCACTTTCACTTTTCACTTTCATGCATTGGAGAAGGAAATGGCAACCCACTCCAGTGTTCTTGCCTGGAGAATCCCAGGGACAGGGGAGCCTGGTGGGCTGCCATCCAAGGGGTTGCACAGAGTCGGAAACGACTGAAGCAACTTAGCAGCAGCAGCAGCAGACCCAGGAAATAAATTTATTAGATATTATCTCTTTAGAATGTATCAAATCAAACAAACATTGCTTAAATAAATGTACTTTAAGAGATAAGTTGACCTCTAGTGAAGTTTTATTTTCATTATCTTGTGAATAATTGAGCTCCCCAGGTGGTGCTAGTGGTAAAGAACTCTCCTGTCAATGCAGAAGATGCAAAGAGACTCTGGTTTGATTTCTAGGTCAGGAAGATCCTCTGAAGGAGGCATGGCAACCCACTCCAGTATTCTTGCCTGGAGAATCTCATAGGCAGAGGAGCATGGTGGGCTGTGGTCCATAGGGTTGCAAAGAGTTGGACAGGACTGAAGTGACTTAGCATGCACACTAATCAAGTTTTATTTTCACTATCCTGTGAATAGTTAACACTTGCCCCTTCTATTGGGTTTCCAAGGTGGCTCAGTTGGTAAAGAGTCTGCCTGAAATACAGAAGACCCAGGTTTGATCCCTGGGTTGGGAAGATCTCCGGGAGAAGGAAATGGCAAACCACTCCAGTATTCTTGTCTTGGAGAATCCCATGGACAGAGGAGCCTACAGGCCATGTGGTTGTAAGAGTAGGACATTGACGGAAAACACACCCATTTCACTGGATTTCTGACAGCATTATATGACAAAAAGAAGGGGAAACCCTCAGCATATAGAAATGATCATTAGTTAATATTATTGTTTCATCCATGATAAATCTGAAGCTGAAGACCTATAAAGCACCAAAGGCTTACTATTAGAAAACAGAAGAGTCAAGAATAGCACACAGAATTTCTTTCTATCAACTTCTATGGCCACAATGATGATACTATATTCTGTGGGTAATTTGTAAGAGTAGATTTTTTTTTTCTTCTTTCTTTCTATCTGCACTGTTTCACCTTGTGGCCAGCTTGGGTCATGGAACCTTGGGCCACTATTTTTTTTCAGAATGGGAAATATAAGAGTGTGAGTAGAAAGCAAAGGTAGTACATTTCAGTGTTTGAAGCTTAAATCTATGAGTCTATTAGATAATTTAAGAACAGGTTGTGATGTTACAATAAAAGGTAATCTTTCTTTTTTAACTGAATGTGACTGCTAAGTAACCAGGAACACATGAAGACGTCAATGTACAGAGTGAAATCTCTGGGCATCTTTCATGACAGTGATGCGTCCTGGGGGAAGGCATGATAGAACCCTTTCTCTTTGGGTTTAGGAATGTGTGAGGAGGTCTTAGTTACTGGGTGGACCAGAAGATGGAAGTCCAAGAGGAGGTTTCCCTTATGCGGGTGGTGTTACAGACACATTGAGGGGATGGTGACGTAAAGGTCTAGTTCTGTGAGAGATGGAGACAGCTCCCTCACGTGTGTTCATGAGTTCACACAGAAGTATTAGAAGTGTCCTTCCTTTGGCTTTTAATTCTGAAATTAGCTGAGACAGAACCAGTTATGTGGTTCCTCAGCCTGGACAAAGGACTATTGGGTGAAGGGGGGTATTATGAATTATTCCCATAACTCATGTATCTCTGAGGAGATACTGTTGACAGATTTAAGGACCACACAGGTCAACTTCCTTTTGAAAGAAGAGTAAGGTAGCAGAGAATTCAGTCCTCTCAGACAGAGAGGAAAAGAGATTATTCCTGCAAGTGCTTAGGTTATACCTGGAGAGATGAAAGATTTAGGCACATATCCTCAGGCAATTGAAAGAACTTAGAAATCTCCGAATTTGACTAAATTTCTTAGAAAAGGTTAAGCAGTTTGGGCCCATGACAATGTTTAAAGATTAAAAAAAAAAATCATTGTTGTATAACTGAGTTCTAACTACAAAGTCCATATACATTCTTTGGCTCATTTCTTTTTTGGAAACTCTGGATAAAGTTGGGTCATAATAATCAATAATAATGAATAAAAAAACACAGTATTTAAATTTTCACTTTAAAATTCCTTCTTTGTCCTCAGGCAGAATGGAAAAAAAAAAAAAAAAACTCTACAATTTGTTTTGGAATATTTTTTTAAAATTTTATTTTATTTTTAAACTTTACAATATTGTATTAGTTTTGCCAAATATCGAAATGAATCTGCCACAGGTATACCCACGTTCCCCATCCTGAACCCTCCTCCCTCCTCCCTCCCCTACCCTCCCTCTGGGTCGTCCCAGTGCACCAGCCTCAAGCATCCAGTACCGTGCATCGAACCTGGACTGGCGACTCGTTTCATACATGATATTATACATGTTTCAATGCTATTCTCCCAAATCTCCCCACCCTCTCCCTCTCCCACAGAGTCCATAAGACTGATCTATACATCGTGTCTCTTTTGCTGTCTCGTACACAGGGTTATTGTTACCATCTTTCTAAATTCCATATATATGCGTTAGTATACTGTACTGGTGTTTTTCTTTCTGGCTTACTTCACTCTGTATAATAGGTTCCAGTTTCATCCATCTCATTAGAACTGATTCAAATGTATTCTTTTTAATGGCTAAGTAATACTCCATTGTGTATATGTACCACTGCTTTCTTATCCATTCATCTGCTGATGGACATCTAGGTTGCTTCCATGTCCTGGCTATTATAAACAGTGCTGCAGTGAACATTGGGGTACATGTGTCTCTTTCCCTTCTGGTTTCCTCAGTGTGTATGCCCAGCAGTGGGATTGCTGGATCATAAGGCAGTTCTATTTCCAGTTTTTTAAGGAATCTCCACACTGTTCTCCATAGTGGCTGTACTAGTTTGCATTCCCACCAACAGTGTAAGAGGGTTCCCTTTTCTCCACACCCTGTCCAGCATTTATTGATTGTAGACTTTTGGATCGCAGCCATTCTGACTGGCATGAAATGGTACCTCATAGTGGTTTTGATTTGCATTTCTCTGATAATGAGTGATGTTGAGCATCTTTTCATGTGTTTGTTAGCCATCTGTATGTCTTCTTTGGAGATATGTCTATTTAGTTCTTTGGCCCATTTTTTGATTGGGTCATTTATTTTTCTGGAGTTGAGCTGTAGGAGTTGCTTGTATATTTTTGAGATTAGTTGTTTGTCCATTGCTTCATTTGCTATTATTTTCTCCCATTCTGAAGGCTGCCTTTTCACCTTGCTAATAGTTTCTTTTGTTGTGCAGAAGCTTTTAAGTTTAATTAGGTCCCAATTGTTTATTTTTGCTTTTATTTCCAATATTCTGGGAGGTGGGTCATAGAGGATCCTGCTGTGATGTATGTCAGAGAGTGTTTTGCCTGTATTCTCCTCTAGGAGTTTTATCGTTTCTGGTCTTACGTTGAGATCTTTAATCCATTTTCAGTTTATTTTTGTGTAAGGTGTTAGAAAGTGTTCTAGTTTCATTCTTTTACAAGTGGTTGACCAGTTTTCCCAGCACCACTTGTTAAAGAGATTGTCTTTAATTCATTGTATATTCTTGCCTCCTTTGTCAAAGATAAGGTGTCCATATGTGCATGGATTTATCTCTGGGCTTTCTATTTTGTTCCATTGATCAATATTTCTGTCTTTGTGCCAGTACCATACTGTCTTGATGACTGTGGCTTTGTAATAGAGCCTGAAGTCAGGTAGGTTGATTCCTCCAGTTCCATTCTTCTTTCTCAAGATAGCTCTGGCTATTCGAGGTTTTTTGTATTTCCATACAAATTGTGAAATTATTTGTTCTAGCTCTGTGAAGAATACTGTTGGTAGCTTAATAGGGATTGCATTGAATCTATAAATTGCTTTGGGTAGTATACTCATTTTCACTATATTGATTCTTCCAATCCATGAACATGGTATATTTCTCCATCTATTAGTGTCCCTTTGATTTCTTTCACCAGGGTTTTATAGTTTTCTATATATAGGTCTTTAGTTTCTTTAGGTAGATATATTCCTAAGTATTTTATTCTTTCCGTTGCAATGGTGAATGGAATTGTTTCCTTAATTTCTCTTTCAGTTTTCTCATTATTAGTGTATAGGAATGCAAGGGATTTCTGTGTGTTGATTTTATATCCTGCAACTTTACTATAATCATTGATTAGTTCTAGTAATTTTCTGGTGAAGTCTTTAGGGTTTTCTATGTAGAGGATCATGTCATCTGCAAACAGTGAGAGTTTTACTTCTTCTTTTCCAATTTGGATTCCTTTTATTTCTTTTTCTGCTCTGATTGCTGTGGCCAAAACTTCCAAAACTATGTTGAATAGTAATGGTGAAAGTGGGCACCCTTGTCTTGTTCCTGACTTTAGAGGAAATGCTTTCAATTTTTCACCATTGAGGATAATGTTTGCTGTGGGCTTGTCATATATAGTTTTTATTATGTTGAGGTATGTTCCTTCTATTCCTGCTTTCTGGAGAGTTCTTATCATAAATGGATGTTGAATTTTGTCAAAGGCTTTCTCTGCATCTATTAAGATAATCATATGGTTTTTGTTTTTCAATTTGTTAATGTGGTGTATTACAATGATTGATTTGTGGATATTGAAGAATCCTTGCATCCCTGGGATAAAACCCACTTGATCATGGTGTATGATCTTTTTAATGTGTTGTTGGGAGCGCCACAGTATGTAAGACAAATGCTAACAAGTATGAAAGGAGAAATTAACAATAACACAATAATAGTAGGAGACTTTATACCCCACTCACACCTATGGATAGATCAACTAAACAGAAAATTAACAAGGAAACACAAACATTAAACGATACAATAGACCAGTTAGACCTAATTGATATCTATAGGACATTTCATCCCAAAACAATGAATTTCACCTTTTTCTCAAGTGCACATGGAACCTTCTCCAGGATAGATCACATCCTGGGCCATAAATCTAGCCTTGGTAAAGTCAAAAAAATAGAAATCATTCCAAGCATCTTTTCTGACCACAATGCAGTAAGATTAGATTTCAAGTACAGGAGAAAAACTATTAAAAATCCCAAAATATGGAGGATGAACAACACCCTGCTGAATAACCAACAAATCACAGAAGAAATCAAAAAAGTAATCAAAATTTGCATAGAAACTAATGAAAATGAAAACACAACAACTCAAAACCTGTGGGACACTTTAAAAGCAGTCCTAAGGGGAAAGTTCATAGCAATACAGGCACACCTCAAGAAACATGAAAAAAGTCAAATAAATAACCTAACCTTACACCTAAAGCAACTAGAAAAGGAAGAAATGAAGAACCCTAGGGTTAGTAGAAGGAAAGAAATCTTAAAAATTAGGGCAGAAATAAATGAAAAAGAAACAAAAGAGACCATAGCAAAAATCAACAAAGCCAAAAGCTGGTTCTTTGAAAGGATAAATAAAATTGACAAACCATTAGCCAGACTCATCAAGAAACAAAGGGAGAAAAATCAAATCAATAAAATTAGAAATGAAAATGGAGAGATCACAACAGACAACACAGAAATACAAAGGATCATAAGAGATTACTATCAACAATTATATGCCAATAAAATGGACAACGTGGAAGAAATGGAAAAATTCTTAGAAAAGTACAACTTTACAAAACTGGACCAGGAAGAAATAGAAAATCTTAACAGACCCATCACAAGCACAGAAATTGAAACTGGAATATTTTTGATATGCCCAACTACCAGTTTGGAATATCTCACCTTCTACAAACTTTGAAGCACGAATAATCCTTGAATATTTCAATATTTTCTTCCTTGCATGCAGAAAAGGGAAATATGATTTTCAGAAGCCAAAGAAAGAATCCCTTCAACTTTTAGGCAATATGTAATTTCACAGAAGCTAGAAGAAATATATATATATATATATATATATATATAGTCTGATAAAGCTAATGAGCAATAGCAAAGAAACTGAATCTTGACCTTATGATTACTAAAGAAAGTGACATTTTTGTGTGTATATAGTTGAGGAAAGAAGACTTCCTTGATGATGAAAATCCTTAGATTAATTTTAAACACATGATCATTAAAATTTCAATAAATATGTTTATTTTTAAAGGTCATATATTTGCCAGCTGTTCCATTTTCATGTTTATTTTTCCTTTTATTATCAATCCTTGGATGAAATTTAACAATGACATAAATAAAAATCTATATTCAAGATGAAGACAGACAGAAAGAAAATGTATACATAACAATCCAGTGTCTATATTTCAAATTAATAAAAAAATAAAAAGTATCTAAGTAGTTTGGCTTTCAAAGAAAGCACTTGATGCTCATAGTTCTAACTCAGGTGTGTCAAATAAAGTTACATACAGGCCTATAGCATATTTCTCAGAGTTATCATCAGGGCATTGTAAACCTCTGAGTAGCCACATTTTACAAAAATAGACAGTGGGCCAGGATTTTCTTAAAGAGATATTAATTCAGTTCTTCAATAATAATATTTCTTGGAATATCAATCATATGGAGGCTCTTTAAAAAAAATTTTTTTGCACAAATTTTCTCTAACTTGTGAGAGAAAAACAAAGAGTATTTTATTTTTGAAGTATGTAAAATTGTTAATATATTAAAGCTACACTGAACAAAAGTCATCTACACAATGAAATTTCGATTCACAGCTAGAGTTCTCACACTCTCCTCTAACCTCTTAGGATAATTTTTAGCATTTACAAATGATTGGAAGACTCTACAAAATATCTTTAAATATGACATAATTTTTAGATACACACTAGTCACACAAAATATTTTAAATGGATATTCATATTCAGTGAAAATGTATAGAGAATGATATACAATTTTCATAACCAGGAATAGATTTCCATTTTCATAGAATTGTTATTTTCCAATAGATAGACTTGCATATCTTAGCCCAATGCAAGTCCCTTTCAAATGAATGAGACTAAATATGTTTTAAAGAGTAAATGATCAATGCATGTGTATTATAAAAGTAATCCGAGCAGGTTATATCAATAACTGAGATGGATGGATACATGTAAATTTTAATCAAGATATTCTCTACATTCAGGATTAAATGATTTTAGTAAAGGGATATAGATTTGTAATTTCACAATGAACTTAGTTTCTACATGAGTCAGAAAAAAAATTAGTTTAGAATTAAGAATATCTCTTGTCTAGTTTTTTTTTTTTTTTTCAAAAAGCTAGTTAGGAAACTCTGTTCAATATTCTGCAATAGTCTACATGGAAAAATAACCTAAAAAAGACTGGATATATGTTCATGTATAAATGACTTGGGCTTCCCTGATAGCTCAGCTGGTAAAGAATCTGCCTGCAATGTGGGAAACTTGGATTTGACCCCTGGGTTGGGAAGATCCCTTGGAGGAAGACATGGCAACCCACTCCGGTGCTCTTGCTTGGAGAATCCCCATGGACAGAGGGGCCTGGCGGGCTACAATCCATGGTGTTTCAAAGAGTTGGACACCACTGAGTGACTAAGCACAGCACAGCATAAATTATTTACTTTGCTGTACACCTAAAACTAACACAACATTGTTAATCAACTCTGTACCAATATAAAATATTTTTAAAATCTACTTAGTTATGATAAATAAACCAAATTGTATTAGAGATGACTAAAACTAAGTTTTGACTGACTACAAGGCTAAACTCTTACTCTAAAGAAATAAAGAGCATTCTGCTGTACTGTGATAGAGCACACAGAAACCTGTCCACAGCACCACACGGGCACTAAGATGTGAGTGAAATTATCCAGTAAACTTAGGATTCCAGTGTGAAGCAGCATCTAATTGTAATAGCTGATGTTTTGAAACAGCCTGTAAGACCATCCATTTAGAACTCTCCAAAAAAACATGACCATTCACTTTATGATGGAGTATTTCACAGTCTTTAAAAATAAGAAAACTATTTCCCTGCAGGGTATTTTATTAAGCAGATTAGAAATCACGTGAATGGCATAAAGGTAGAGAGTATTTTACATTTTTATGAGAAACCATGGGAAATAAAAATGGTCACATTATTGCTTATTTTTGCTAAAAGTAGAGAAGATTTCATAAAAGCTAACAGATACAATTATATACTATGAGGTACCATTTCACACCAGTCAGAATGGCTGCTATTCAAAAGTCTACAAGCAATAAATGCTGGAGAGTATGTGGAGAAAAGGGAACCCTCCTACACTGTTGGTGGGAATGCAAACTAGTACAGCTACTATGGAGAACAGTGTGGAGATTCCTTAAAAAACTGGAAATACAACTGCCTTATGACCCAGCAATCCCACTACTGGGCATACACACCAAGGAAACCAGAATTGAAAGAGACATGTGTACCCCAATGTTCATCACAACACTGTTTATAATGGCAAGGACATGGAAGCAACCTAGATATCCAAGAGCAGATGAATGGATAAGAAAGCTGTGGTACATATACACAATGGATTATTACTCAGCCATTAAAAAGAATACATTTGAATCAGTTCTAATGAGTTGGATGAAACTGGAGCCTATTATACAGAGTGAAGTAAGCCAGAAAGAAAAATACCAATACAGTATACTAATGCATATCTATGGAATTTAGAAAGATGGTTAGAAAGATGGTAATGATAACCTTGTATGTGAGACAGCAAAAGAGACACAGATGCATAGAACAGTCTTTTGGACTCTGTGGGAGAGGGAGAGGGTGGGATGATTTGGGAGAATGACATTGAAATATGTATAATATAATATAAGAAACAAATCGACAGTCCAGGTTTGATGCAGGATACAGGATGCTTGGGGCTGGTGCACTGGGATGACCCAGAGGGATGGTACGGGGGTTCATGATGGGGGACACGTGTACACCCGTGGTGGATTCATGTTGATATATGGCAAAACCAATACAATATTGTACACTAATTAGCCTCCAATTAAAATAAATAAATTTAAATTAAAAAAAAACAAATACATACTAGAAGAGGATGGAATGGAAATGAAAAGTATAAAAGGAAAACTACTCTGAGGATGGCAATTAATAAAATGTTGACTTTTGATACTTATAAACATCTGGTATAGTCAAAAATATAAAGCAGCAAGTCCTAAAATAAAACAGAAATAAGTGAGCATAATGGAACATCAAATAAGCAACATACTCAGAGAAAAGAGTAATTCTAAGAAAGTAAACATAGAGCCCATTCTTAGCAGGTATGTTCTAAGACTAGGAACTGAAAATGTATCTGACACTTCACACAGAAGGTCTATTTTTAAGAATCATATTAGTATTAATATTATAATTATGAACATTGAAGAATAAAACACATAGTGAATATATCAATGTTGTTAAATTTGGAAAAACAAAAAAAGAAATTGAGGCCTCACTATAGGAGAAAGGATAGAAAATATAAAATCAAAAGGTATTAAAAAACACAAAAATAGAATATTTGAATTTCAAATGTTATATAGGTTTATGATTTTAAAAATATATTTTCACATGCAATTCACTAAAACAGCCAACAAAGATATCATAGCATTCCACATGATTAATGCTTCTATTTTTTCTTCTTGTTCTTTTTTTATTTTTATTTTTTTTTGGCAATGATTTTATTTCTATTAGATCCACAAATGCATAGACTCTCATGCTAACACGAGGTGGGTGCAGTCAGTCAACCTTACAATAACAACAATGACAATGTCTTCCCATAATTATCTCCATGTCATCCTCAAGGTTTAAAGTGTGTGTAACATGTTGCTTTCAGTAAACTTCTCTATATGTATAAAATTTGAATTTGTGTAAGTTCCTCTAAAATTTGTTTTCAAACTATACAATATCAGTCACATGTTAATCTTAATTTCTAAGTCTCACTCTCTACTAGAAGGAAACACAGTCTATGAGTGAATAATTGCTATTCATTCTTTTCCATGCGGACTTATATTATTCCATGTTTTCTTTTTTTTTTTCCCCTTGGTAGAAGAAAATTTAAATGTCGATTTCAAATTGAATAAGTAGTTTTCAGCTATTTTAGATTTTTAAGACTCTCCTCCCTACTCTGTTATGATAAGATGTAACTCTAAATAATTTTATTTGAAAAATACATAAAAAAAGATGCTTCACAAAAATGTTTGATATTTTATCTTTTAAAAATATTCCACACTATACTTAAAAATGAATACTATTTAAGCTAAATATGAAAAGGAAAAAAATTACAAAAGAGTTAGATGAAAACATGAAGACTTGTTTTTTTAATCTATGGCTTCATAGAACTTTCTGAAGCTAGGAATAAAACAGATAAGAAATAGCAGAATTATTGACAAATCCAAGATATGTTGATGTAAGAAATTATGATCAACTGTAAAAGAATAGAAGAAAATGTTTTCAGTAGAAAAAAAGAAAATGGATAGAATCAATACCCAAAAAGGGTCTTATAAATTAGTAAGGGAAAATTATCAACTCAAGGATGAAAATGGACAAGGAATATGGTCATTCAGTTCAGAGAAAAATTGGAAATAGAGAATATAAGACAAATAACTTCATTTATCAAGACAATTCAAGTTAAAACAATGGCAAATTAGTGTCTTTTCTTGATTATTTAATCAATTAAAAAAATCATATATCGTCTTGGAAAGATTGTTGAAAATCAGTCATTTGATAAAACTTTATATTGGATGCAATTTTTTCAACGTTATCTGACAGCATCCAACAAAAATGTAAGATAATTTTAAACTAACAAAATCACCTAGTAGCAGTTTATTATGCTACAATATGATCAGTCATGTAGATAACAAAGATAATATAAATTGATGTGGAGTGACTTGGAAAGAACAGTTTAGCATGTTTTTATGAATTAGAAATTATACATCCTCTATGAAACAAGAGGGTCAGTGACAGTGAATGTGCTAAAAGCTGCAGCTTTCTGGTCTGGTCTTGGCACACTAAGTCCCCAAGACCTTTTTATATTGAGTCTATGATTTCAGAGCCCTTTTCATAGTAGAACCAAGATGTTTTATTTCACATTTTCAGTGTTTTAACATTTGAACTCATGGTGGAAAATTCATGTAAGTAACACTGCTTGCTGGCATCTAAGCAAAAAGGCATTGTCACCCACCTGCACTAGTCATTGTACTATTCACCATTACACATAGTTGGCAAATTTAGTAGTATTTATTACCATTGTAAAATGTGAGTTTTGAAATGATAACTAAAATTTTGAAAAGCAATGTATATTAACCATCATGAACCTAATAGTTTCCTTATACTTCCAGACTTTTCTTATGAGATCAATATGGATACTAGTAAATTTGACCTTTAAAAAAAATTTTTATGAAGATGTCAGTACTTAGAAGAGTTGCATTTCTTGATGAGCCAATATTTTCTAAATAACCAACATAAATGAATTTAGTAAATCATGAGGAGGTTAAAGATCATTCAAAGTTCAAGATAAATCAATACATTTTGATGAATAGAGACAAATATTCACTAATCCAATATTGCAATTAAATTTTGAGAATTTAATACTTCCTGAGTTTAGTAGTATCAAAGTATACCTATAATTGTTTGAAAAAGATATTAAGATACTTCTCCACTTGTTTGCTGAAACTGAGACTCTTCCATTTTTCTTATCTTTGTTCATTTGTATTTTGTTGTTTATATATGGACTAATATAATATTTCCCTCTCTATGTCTGACTTATTTCACTAAGAATAACACCCTCTGGGTCCATCCGTGCTCTCACATAATGGCAAGATTTCGTCCTTCCTTATAGCTGGGAGATAACGTCATTGTGTATATCTATGTACCACGTATTTTTTCATTCATCTATTGATTATCCTTTAGGCTGCATCCATGCCTTGGCTAATGTAAATAATGCTGCAATTAACAAAAGGGTTACGTTTTTCTAATTAGTGTGTTTGTTTTCTTCAGATAAATATGCTGCAGTGAAATTGTTAGATCATATGGTGGGGAATGAGGGAAATAAACGAAAGATGAAGAGGTACAAACTCACAGCTGCAAAATAAATTGAGTCATAGGTAAGAAATGTACAGAGTGGGGAATACAGTCAATAATTATGTATTTGTGTGCTGACCGGTGGTAACTAGATTATTGAGGTGATCATTTTGAAAGATATAAAAATATAAATTCACTAGTTCTATAAAAGGGACTTCATAGTGTTGTAGGTAAGTTATACTTCAAAAACAAACTCATACAAATAGAGATCAGATTTATGGTTATATGAGGTGAGTGTGAGGGAGGCTGTATGAATGAAAACTGTCAAAATGTATAAAATTACAGTTAAATATATATTAGAAAAGTAATGTACAATATGATAAATATAGTTAATGTTGTATGTTAAATATGAAGCTTAAGGGAGTAAATTTTAAGAGTTCTCATCATAAGAAAAATACTTTTTTTCTATTTAATTTTGTATAATATGAGGTAATGGATGTTCACTAAACTTACTTTGATAATCATCTTATGATGCCTATAAATCAAGTCATTATGTTGTATACCTTAAAGTTACACAGTGTGCATGTCAATTATATTTCAATAAAACTAGAAAAAATAAAATGCTAAAAAAGAAAGGTAGTTCTTCATTTGTCAGGTGCATATCTGTGTGAAACCTGACATTCTCTTACTCAGTCAAACAACGTATTTTGACAAAATTAGCATAGAAACAGATAGTAGAATAGAGGTGCCTCTATTACATCAAATATTAGAGATTTGCAAAATCTCTAAATAAAATAAATTCAATATTCTCAACAAAACAGAATTGTTGCTTTGCAAAATTATTCAAATTTTCATAAAAGCTTACTATTTAAATCAACATATAGTGTTTATTTTTATTTCAAATGGATGCATACACATTTTAAGTTATCATTTTTAATTTTCAGTTTGTAAATATTGATATCATACACCATATAAGAATGAAGACTCTGAGGTCTTCAATAACTTTGAAGTTGTCTAGAGACCAACATTCTTGAGAACCTGTTAGACAAACTCATGCTGTTTTGCAACAGAGTATATATTCATAGTCATATATGAAAATGCATGTTCATAGCAATATTCTTTGTAATAGCTTGAATTGTGTACAGTTCAATGTTCTTCAATACTTGACTAGAATAAGTTGTAGTTGATTCATACAATAGAACAGCCCAGTGTCAGTGACAAATGTCATATATTAAATGAAATAAATAAGACAAACACATTTAATGTAGTTTCACAGATCATAAAAATATAAAAATAAGAAAAATGTGGTCATGGAAAAAGTAATCAGAATAACCAGTATTTTGTGACTGAGGTCAGGCATATATAGAACTTTAGGGTTGTTGGCAATGTCCAAGTTTCTTGACTCTTTGGTATTACATGAGTGAGCACTTTATAATGAATTATCCAATAAACCCTCTATTCTCTATGTTAATACAGAACAGTATTAGTTTAACTACTGTTAGTGACATATTTTCTCACTGATTGGTTAATTTCATTCCTGATTATAAGCACAACATTGAAAAATGTAACAAGGTGGATTTCAGAGTACACCAAACTGGATGCAAAATCTAACTTCACCACTTACTAGGAGAAGAAATTTAGCCAAGTTATTTCACCTTTCAGAATTTCATGCTTTAGTTTTGCTAAGCTAAGGATAAAAAGAAAATAACTTTACAGAGCTGATATTTCAAGGAGATGCAATGATAGAAAAATTGATGGAAACAGGTAGATGTGCACATCCTCTCTTTCTCTTTTTGTCCTTAAAGGCATCTATGAATCTTCATATTTTCTGGAATGCAGGGTTGCTTCATGCAGCAGGCATGAGTGAACTGTCCTCTGAGTTCACTGAGTTCCCTGTCACCACAGGGAAGTTCTGCTGAGATTGTACAGAGAAAGCTGGATGGAAAGAAGATTGTTATCAAGGTACAGAGGATCACTGTCACAGGTAATTAAAAATCAAGCAGTCCAGAAGTCAACAAGAAATCTGAGTGTAAGAAAAAACAGCTGGGAGATAGTCCCTGGCCAGCACCATTGAGCAGTAGGGTCATATGCACCTGCTTAGGAAGTAACACTATGAAACAGTAGGAAGGCAAAAAGATAGGACACTGAAAGATGAACTCCCCAGGTTAGTAGGTGTCCAATGTGCTACTGGAGAAGAGTGGAGAAATAACTCCAGAAAGAATGAAGAGATGGAACCAATGTGAAAAAAATGCCCAGTCATAGATGGGACTGGTGATGGAAGTCAAGTCCAATGTTGTAAAGAATAATAATGCATAGGAACCTGGAATGTTAGGTCCGTTAATCAAGATAAGTTGGAAGTGGTTAAACTTGAGATGGTAAGAGTGAACATCGACATTTTAGGTATCAGCAAAATAAAATGGCCCGGAATGGGCAAATTTAACTCAGATAAAAACCATATCCACTTCATTTCAGTTCAGTTCAATCGTTCAGTCGTGTCTGACTGTTTGTCATGCCACGAACTGCAGCACGCCAGGCTTCCCTGTGCAACACCAACTCCTGGAGCCTACTCAAGCTCATGTCCATCATATCAGTGATGCCATCCAACCATCTCATCTTCTGTCATTCCCTTCTCCTCACATCTTCAATCTTTCCCAGCATCAGAGTCTTTTCATATGAGTCATCTCTTCCCATCATGTGGTCAAAGTATTGGAGTTTAAGCTTCAGCATCAGTCCTTCCAATGAATATTCAGGACTGATTTCCTTTAGGATTGACTGGTTGTATCTCCTTGCAGTCCAAGGGACTCTCAAGAGTCTTCTCCAACACCACGGTTCAAAAGCATCAATTCTTCAGTGATCACCTTTCTTTATAGTCCAACTCCCACATTCATACCTGACTACTGGAAAAGCCATAGCTCTGACTAGATATACCTTTGTTGGTAAAGTAATGTCTCTGCTTTTTAATATGCTGTCTAGGTTGGTTATAGCTTTACTTCCAAGGAGCAAGCATCTTTTAATTTCTTGGCTACAGTCACCATCTTCAGTGATTTTGGAGCCCCCCAAAATAAAGTCTCTCACTTTTTCCATTGTTTCCCCATCTATTTGTCATGAAGTGATGGGACTGAAAGCCATGATCTTAGTTTTCTGAATGTTGAGTTTATGTTGGGGGCCAGAGTGAGGTACTCTGCCCGTGGCAAAGGTCATGAGGAAGGAGGCTCGACATACGCAAAGGCGGGATCGAGCCTCAGGAGTCCCCCTGGAAATCCTCGAACATCTACCCCCATAACCAGAGCCTGCCTACTTTACTACTTTGTGCTCTCACCTACACCTCTGACTTTATGGGGGGCTGTCTCCCACCACCTCTTTCGGAGAAGGAGTTAACTTAGAGCTCCAGTTAATAAAAACTCCGGGCATGACAAGAGTGTTTTAACCTACAAACTCCTCTGAAGGTTCTCTAGCCTGCCTGACGGGCTTGTCCGGCCGCATGTGATTGCTCACAGCCTCCCAACCATGAGAGGCATGAGATGCTTTAAACCTCCTAAAAACAGGTTCCTTAGAAAAGTTAGAAAACTATTAGTATAAGTATAATGGGCTGATTAAAAATTGTATTGGTGAAGGGTTTTTCATTTGTTGAGCCAATGTTTGTTGCTAAGACTCCACATCCCCTGCCCTTACACACTTTAATGAATATATAGAAGAAATAAGTATTAACCTTTGATATTAATCATGTTAGACCTTAGGCTAAGTAAATTCTTCCCTAAAACCTACTACACCCTCACCCTATAGGAATGTAACTTTATTTGGGTGGCGTCTGTTTTAAAAATAATCACCCTTGGAGAAAAAAGTGTTCTGGTTGACTCACCACTGTCACAAGGAGAGGGTCATAAATTGTCAGCAGGCCCCCCTGGCCAGAAGATGATGTAACACCCCTAAGACCTCTGTATACATTTGTATGAAGCACCTGACTTTAATAAAAGTCAGGACTGCTGTCCCCACGTGACTTTTGTATAACATCTTAGTGTATAAAAACAGACTCTGGAAAATAAACAATTGGGATCAGTTTCTCGAAATACTGGTCTCCCCATGTCACTCTCTCTCTCACTCTGGTTGAGTCTCCGTCTGGAGCACGGAACCCGCCATGCTTACTAATTATGCCTGGGCTTCTAAGATCCGACCGGAGAGGCCTCAGTGTCTCCTCTCCTTCGGGAGAACGGAAGGACGCCTGCGGCCTACGTAAGTGGTGCAAGCTTCTTGTCTTGAAGTTTTATTGGTCTCCCGCGTAAACCAAGCTACTCAGCCTCTTTTCTCCACTGAATTTTCCTACTGAGCTATCCTCATTCTATTACTCTTTATATCTTTGATGAATATTTAAAGAGTCGCCTAAGCCGTCTCCCCTTTGAATACCCTGGATCAGCCGGGGCTGGACCCCGGCAAGTTTATATTTACTAAGATGGGCAAAAATCAATTATAATAAATGGAGTAGCACTCGTATTCAACAAAGAGCCTGAAATGCAGTACTTGGGTTCAATCTGAAATGAGACAGAATGATCTCTGTTCATTTCCAAGGTAAACCATTCAATATCACAGCAATCCAAGTCTATGCCCCAACCATTAATACCAAAGAAGCTAAAGTTGAATGGTTCTATGATGACCTACAGGACTTCCTAGAATTAACACACACACACACACACACACACACACACACACACACACACATCCTTTTCATCACAGGGGACTGGAATGGAAAAGTAGGAAGCTGAGTACCTGAAGTAATAGGAAAGTTTGGCCTTGGAGTACATGATGAAGCATGGCAAAAGATAACAGAGTTTTGCCAAGAGAACTCACTGGTCATAGAAAACACCTTCTTCTAACAACACAAGAGACAGCTCACCACATGGACATTACAAGATGGTCAATACTGAAATCAGATTGATAATATTCTTTGCAGCTGAAGATGGAGAAGCTCCATATAGTCAGCAAAAACAAGACTGGGAGCTGATCATAGGTCAGATCATGAACTTATTACAAAATTCAAATTTCAATTGAAGAAAGTAGGGAAAGCCTCTGGACCATTCAGGTATGACCTAAATCAAATCCCTTACGATTATACAGTGGAAGTGACAAATAGATTCAAGGGATTAGATCTGACATAGAGAGTGCCTGAAGAACTATAGACATAGGTTCATAACATTATGCAGGAGGCAGTAAAAAAGGCCATCCTGAAGAAAAAGAAATACAACAAGGCAAAATGATTGTCTGAGGAGGCCTTACAAATACCTGAGAAAAGAAGAAAAGTGAAAGGCAAAGGAGAAAATGAAAGACATACCCATCTGAATGCAGTGTTCCAAAGAATAGCAAGGAGAGTAAAAAAGCCTTCTTCAATGATCGATGCAAAGAAATAGAGGAACACAACAGAATAGGAAAGACTAGAGATCTCTTCAAGAAGATTAGAGATACCAAGGGAACATTTTATGCAAAGATGGGCACAATGAAGGACATAAATGGTATAGACATAACAGAAGAAGAAGGTATTAGGAAACGGTGGCAGGAATACACAGAAGAACTAAACAAAAGGATCTTAATGACCCAGATAACCACCACGGTGTGATCACTCAACTAGAGCCAGATATTCTGTAATGAGAAGTAAAATGGGCATTAGATAGCATCACAATGGACAAAGCTAGTGGAGGTGATGGAATTCCAGTTGAGCTATTTCAAATCCTAAAAGATAATGCTGTTAAAGTGCTGCACTCAATATGCCAGCAAATTTGGAAAACTCAGCAGCAGCCACAGAACTGGAAAAGGTCAGTTTTCATTCCAATCCCAAAGAAAGGCAATGCCAAAGAATGTTCAAACTACCACACAAATGCACTCATCTCATATGCTAGCAAGGTAATGCTCAAAATTCTCCAAGTCAGGCTTCAGCAGTACCTGAAAAAAGGAACTTCCAGATGTTCAAGCTGGATTTACAAAAGGCAGAGGAACCAGAGATCAAATTGCCAACATTCATTGAATCATAGAAATAGCAAGAGAGTTCCAGAAAAACATCTAATTCTGCTTTATTGACTATGCTACAGTTTTTGACTGTATGGATCACAACAAACTTTGGAAAATTCTTCAAGATATGGGATTACTAGATCACCTTACCTGCCCCCTAGAAATCTGTATGCAGGTTAAGAAGCAACAGTTAGAACTGGACAAGAAAAAATGGACTGCTTCCAATATTGGGAAAAGAGTGTGTCAAAGCTCTAAATTTTTACTCTGCTCATTTAACTTCTATGCAGAGTACATCATGCGAAAAGCCAGGCTGGATGAAGCACAAGCTAAAATTAAGACTGGTGTTAGAAATACCAATAACCTCAGGTATGACACCACCCTAATGACTGAAAGCAAAGAGGACCTAAAGAGTCGCTTGATATAAGTAAGAGTGGAGAGTGAAAATGCTGGCTTAAAACTCAACATTCAGAAAACAAAGATCATGGCATCTGGTCCCATCACTTCATGGCAAACAGATGGGGAAACAGTGGAAACAGTGACATACTCTATTGTCTTGAGTTCCAAAATCACTGAAGATTGTGACTGCAGCCATGAAATTAAAAGATGCTTGCTCCTTGGAAGAAAAGATATGACCAACCTAGACAGCACATTAAAAAGTAGAGACATTGCTCTGCTGACAAAGGTCCATCTAGTCAAAGCAATGGTTTTTCCAGTAGTCATGTATGAATGTGAGATTTTCTAAAGAAAGCTGAGCACCAAAGAATTGATGCTTTTGAACCGTGGTGTTGGAGAAGACTCTTGATAGTCCCTTGGACTGCAAGAAGATCTAATCAGTCCATCCTAAAGGAAATCAGTCCTGAAAATTTATTGGAAGGACTGATGTTGAAGCTGAAATTCCAGTACTTTGGCCACCTGATGCAAAGAACTGACTCTTTGTAAAAGACCCTTCTGATGGGAGAGATTGAAGGCATGAGAAGCGGATGACAGAAGATGAGATGGTTGGATGGCATCACCGACTCAATGGCCATGAGTTTGAGCAAGCTCCAGGTGCTGGTGATGGACAGGGAAGCCTGGCGTGCTGCAGTCCATGGGGTTGCAGAGTCAGACACGACTAGCGACTGAACTTAATTGAACAGGGAGTAATACATACTTTAGATTATCTGTGAGAAGTAGTTGCCAAGATCCTCAATGTCAGCAAATTAATATTTTTACTTTAGAAATGGGAAAATGGCTTACATATTAAAAAAGAATGAGTTTCTCAATCTATACATGAATGTCCTGTGTCAATGATTCTCAAAACATTTTGGTGTCAGAAACCCTTTGGTCTCCTAAAACTTAGTGATATGACCATCAAAATTAGCCATATTAGAAATTAAAATGATAAATTTAGACTGCATACATGAAATACTTTTTAAAGTAATAATAAACTCTTTAAAGGATAGCATAAATATCATAATTTATTAAAAATAGCTCTAGGTTTACAGTAATATATATATATATATATATATGAAGAATAGCATTGCTTACACTTTGTGAATCTGGCTGAATCAATGATAGCTTGATTCTCAAATGTGCTTCAGTAGTCAATCTATTTAAACAGCCTTCATTATAGTCTCTTGTAATACCACTGTTTACTTAGGAGAGAATTAGAGACAAAAAAAGTAAAATTAAATTCTTTCGAAAGTAGTTTTGTCTTGCTGGATTTATGGAGATGTTCTTGGAGACCTTAGACTCTCCCCATTACACTTGTGGGGCTGTGTAATGTTCCTCTAGCAGGACCGGAGGAGATGAACAAGGTCCGCCAATAATCTGTGACTTTGTGGGAAATTCACATACTTGTGCCAGCAGGCTTGCCAGACTGTAATCTCTTTCAAGACAGAATAGATAGAGCAAGAAGTAAGAAGAGGAAGAATCAAAGGGCCTTGTACGCTGAAATGGGACTCTGGATTGCTCAGATATTTTCTGCCTGACATGCTATGAGGCTACCCACGCAGCATTTCTTCCATCTGGCTTATTATCTTCTGCTGTTCAATGTGTCAGGTGCAAAGCTTTAGAGTAGTCTCAAACTTCCTTCCTGTCAATGATCTGTCTCGATGACTAAGTAGCTTTGTTTCCAGAATGAGTTTAACAACTTCCTCAATTTCTCTTCTCTGATGCATTCACCTGGCTATTCAAGGCAATATATGCATATTTCATAGAACATCAACAACATATAGAGTTGACACAAAATCCAAAAGGAAATATCCACAGCTCATTTATCTGTCAGGAACAGCACAGCCAGAAATAAATGTAAGAAAAGGCATAAGGTCATTTATCCACCACCCCTATCTTTGCCATGGTGGCGAATATAGAATTTAAAAGGTCAAAAAAGTGAAACACATATTGTTAATCTTGTGACTTCTGGAGTAATGAGCAGGATCTAGGTTTTGTTTGGGGCACTAAGGGGAAAGGGTGGTAAATCTGGGCTACTGGGTGCCCTGTGGAGGGGAAGGGGTAAGAGACTAGGTGATTAATGGCTTCCACATCTTATAGAACTGACTGCTGATGTCATCACTCTCCTGACATGAGTTGCCATTTTCTTTTTTCTCTTTCAATATGGAAAAAAAAAATATACATTTGAAAATTATATGTGATTTGAGGTGAGGCTGATGATTTTAGTTTATTTCTTCTCTAGATATTTATATCCAAAGATAGGGGAAAAGTGGGTAATTTGGAATGTCCTTCAAAAATGTAACTAGGGCTTCCCTGGTGATCCAGTTCCTAAGACTCCAAGCTCCCTGCTCTCAATGTAAGAATCCTGGGATCAATTTCTGGCCAGGGAACTAGATCTCACATGCTGCATTTGAAAGTTGGCACACCACAACTAAAAACTCTTGTATGCTGCAACTAAAGAGCCTGTATGTTGCAATTAACACCCATTATATCCAAATAGAAAAGGCAGAATAACCAGAGATCAAATTGCCAACATCCACTGGATCATGGAAAAAGCAAGAGAGTTCCATAAAAACATCTATTTCTGCTTTGTTGACTATGCCAAAGCCTTTGATTATGTGGATCACAATAAACTGTGGAAAATTCTGAAAGAGATGAGAATACCAGATCACCTGATCTGCCTCTTGAGAAACCTATATGCAGGTCAGGAAGCAACAGTTAGAACTGAACATGGAAAAACAGACTGGTTCCAAATAGGAAAAGGAGTATATATGTCAAGGCTGTATATTGTCACCCTGCTTATTTAAATTCTATGCAGAGTACATCATGAGAACGCTGGGCTGGAAGAAGCACAAGTTGGAATCAAGATGGCCGGGAGAAATCTCAATAACCTCAGACATGGAAATGACCCCACCCTTATAGCAGAAAATGAAGAGGAACTAAAAAGCCTCTTGATGAAAGTAAAAGAGGATAGTGAAAAAGTTGGCTTAAAGATCAACATTCAGAAAACTAAGATCATGGCATTTGGTCCCATCACTTCATGGGAAATAAATGGGGAAACAGTGGAAACAGTGTCAGACTTTATTTTTTTCGCATCCAAAATCACTGCAGATGGTGACTGCAGCCATGAAATTAAAAAACACTTACTTCTTGGAAGGAAAGTTATGACCAACCTAGATAACATATTCAAAAGCAGAGACATTACTTTGCCAACAAAGGTCCGTCTAGTCAAGGCTATGGTTTTTCCAGTGGTCATGTATGGATGTAAGAGTTGGACTGTGAAGAAAGCTGAGCACTGAAGAACTGATGCTTTTGAACTGTGGTGTTGGAGAGGACTCTTGAGAGTCCCTTGGACTGCAAGGACATCCAACCAGTCCATTTTAATGAAGATCAGTCCTGGGTGTTCTTTGGAAGGACTGATGCTAAAGCTGAAACCCCAATACTTTGGCCACCTCATGCGAAGAGTTGACTCATTGGAAAAGACTCTGATTCTGGGAGGGATTGGGGGCAGGAGGAGAAGGGGACGACAGAGAATGAGATGGCTGGATGGCATCACCGACTCGATGGACATGAGTTTGAGTGAACTCCAGGAATTGGTGATGGACAGGGAGGCCTGGCTTGCTTCAATTCATGTGGTTGCAAAGAGTCAGACACAACTGAGAGACTGAACTGTAATGATAGCCAAATAAATAAATTGAGAAACTTAAAAAAGAATGTGACCTTCTTTCCACTGATCTTACACAGACATCATGGAAAATAAAGTGAACATACATATCCTAATTAGCTTGTATACTCATATTTAATTGGAAATTAGTACACAGATGATCACTTTAGAAAAAGAAAATATCTCAATGGATTTTATCCTTTATATAACAATTAAAGGAGAAAATGTCCCCCTTTTTAGAATTTAAGTTAATGACCAGAGTTGTATGTGTAGCCTGATCTCTACCTTAGATTTATGTTTCTTCCAAGTGAAATGGTAGGGAGTTCCCTGGTCGTCCAGTGGCTAAGACTCAAAGCTCTTACTGCAGTGGGATCTGGGTTTGATTCCTGGTCAGGGAGCTAGATTCCATATGTTGCAATGCAGAGTTCACATGACACATTTTAGACCCAGAAAAGCCAAATAAGTAAATAAATATATTAAAAATTAAATTGTAATAGTAATAGAGATAATAAGAACCTCTACCATATTGTGTTACTGAAGTGATTAAGGAACATCTCCTGAAAAGTACTGTGCATTAAATACACATTAGATGAATAGTGTGAGTCTGAAGCTACCTCAAGCAGGCCACTTTTAGTCACAGCATCCAGAGTGGCCAGTCCTTTCTGGAACCCAGCACTCAAAACCACTATGAATCCCAGGGCACACAAAAGGGAATTTCATACCACAAAAGGAGGTGATGAAGATGCCCAGCAATGTCCTGGACATGAGTCCAAGATTTCAGAATAAAGTGTTTACATTCATTGTTAATATAAAGCCAAATCAATAATTGTACTAACTTTTCTTCTTCAATTAAAAAAGCTTTCCCTTAAATCTAAATATCAGATACACGATGCATTGAATTATGCCATTTCAGATGTAACTGTTCAAGGGACTCTCAAGAGTCTTCCCAGCACTATAGTTCGAAAGCATCAATTATTTAGTCTCAGCCTTTTTTATTGTCCAGCTCTCACATCTGTACATGACTAATGGAAAAACCATAGCTCTGAATATATGGACCTTTGTAGGCAAAGTAATGTGTCTGCTTTTTAGTATGCTGTCTAGGTTTTTAAGGACTGATGCTGAAGCTGAAGCTCCAATACATTGGCCACCTGATGTGAAGAGTTTACTCATTGGAAAAGATCCTGATGCTGAGAAAGACTGAATGCAGGAGGAGAAGGGGGAGACAGAGGACAAGATGGTTGGATGGCATCACTGACTCAGTGGATGAGTTTGAGCAAGGTCTGGGAGATGCTGAAGGACAAGGAAGCCCGGTGTGCTGCAATCCATGGTGTCGCAAAGAGCTGGACATGACTGACAGATTGAACAACAACTAGGTTTGTCATTGTTTTTCTCCCAAGAAACATGTATCTTTTAATTTCATGTCTGCAGTCACCATCCGCAGTGATTTTGGAGCCAAAGAAAATAGTCTGTCACTGTTTCCATTGTTGCCCCATCTATTTGCCATGAAGTGATGGAACCAGATGCCATCATCTTTGTTTTTTGAATGTTGAGCTTTAAGCCAGCTTTTTCACTCTCTTTTTCACCTTCATCAAGTGGCTGTTTGTTTTCTGCCATGAAGCTGGTGTCATCTGTATTTCTGAGGTTATTGATATTTTTCTTGGCAATCTTGATTCCAGCTTGTGCTTCATCCAGCCCAGCATTTTATATGATATACTCTGCATATAAGTTAAATAAGCCGGGTGACAATATACAGCCCTGACAGACTCCTTTCCCAATTTTGAATCAGTATCTTGTTCCATGTCTGGTTCTAACTTGGCTTTTGACCTGCACACTGGTAGACAAGTAACATAGTTTGGAATTCCCATCTCTTGAAGAATTTTCCATGGTATTTTTGTGATCTACACATCCAAAGATTTAGCACAGTCAACAGAGCAGAAGTAGATGTTTTTCTGGAATATCTCCACATATATCTCTTTACATACAAGCTCATATATGAATCACACATGGCACAATAATGGTATATTACTGATTTTAAAATATAGTGTGCATGCTATACATATTATATTATAATTAATAATGAGACTTCAATTCAAACATACAAATAATAAAACACTAATAATTTTTCCAAAGTGTATAATTGCTTTTTCATATGTAATATGTAATTTCAAGGTTCATTACATACCCATAAATATGAATTTTATTTTATTTATTTCTGTTACAGTGATTCCATAATTTGTGATGGGCTAAATAAATAGCCATGTGTTGTCTCCATGACACGCCCCCACACAAGAATGTCTGTATTTATATATTATATAGAATATATAGAGTAATATTATTTCTCAGAAACCTTTTCAACCAGAAAAGGGAAAGGAATCTAAACATCAAAAAGCAGACATAAAATGGATGAAATGCATGTATTTGCATGAAAACCTTGCCCAATCACTATGTTTTGCTTCCGCTCAATCTTTTATCACAGCCAGTGTCTAGTGCACTGATATTTTATACTGATTTTGAGATTGAATATAGCACTTACAAAATTTATACTGGGAATTATTTAAAAATACAAGCATGTTAAAGATATTGAAATGTCTAAATCTTCTAGTTACTTTAGTTATTGATTTCTGACTTAATCCCTCTATGATCTAACAAAATACTGATAATTCATTTAATTCTTTGAAATTTAATGAGACTTGGTTTATATGGGCCATATTTTAGTTAAATTGATAATATCCCTTGATCACTTAAAAGAGTGTATAGTCTGCCATTGTTGTCTAAAAGATCATAGTCAGGTAGATGATTGATGGATAGATATATTTATAGATATTATATTTATAAATAGTGTAATTATAATATGCCACTTTACCTCCTTGTCATTTTTATGTCTTTTCCCTTGTTAAAGTAATTAAACCAGGAAGTTAACGGCTTCTCCCCTAAGTAGGCAAACTGAAATGTAAGTCAGTGTTGATTCCTGTGAACCCCTCAAGGTTGGGAAAGAAATCAGTTATAAACTGCTGAGGATCCTTTCCCAGATTTGGCAACTGTTTCAGCTGCAGCCAATAGAACCATGTCCTTGATCTGCTTGGGTGTCTTCTCAATAAAAGTCTGTCCCCAGTTCCTGTTGATAGAAGGCTCCTGAGTTCTTACAGACTACAACTGTCTGGTTCAAATACACATCTGCTCAAAAAAACTCCTGAAAAATTTAATGTGTCTTATCTGTCAACATCCTTTTAAAAATAAGAAACTACATGGTTTAATAAAAACAGATTAACAAATTTACAATCCAAAATGATATTCTAAATTCCTACAACTGAATAATTTCACTCTTAACTTCTTTGACTTTTTTCTTTTGTAAGTATTCACACATACATGATTTAGTATAATGAAATTATACTGGACATATTTTTTGAAACAGTATTATAGCAAATATAATTCTATGAATATATTTCAATGCAACCTAGATATATGTCATCATTTGAAACTGGCCTATGATATTCTTTTGTATGAATTTAACACTATATTCTTCCCCTATAGAAGTGTATAAAAGCCAAAGACAAAGAGAAATTATCCCCGAGACAAAATAAGTCTATATTTTTGAATGCATGTTTGCAAGGTGTGTGTGTATATGTGTGTTTCTGCAGTGTTAATTGCAACAAAGCTCTTTCAAAAAATATAATAATTGATATATCTGTTTTCTCATTTACCCTAAGAAATGTTATCTTCATATAAAATTAATATGTACGAGTATTGCTTTTTCCTATTTATATGTATGTTATATCTCCACCTGTGACAAAAGACAGCACACTTTCTTCAGGCACTTTTTTTAAGTTATTAGAACTTTGGCTCCCTTCTCTGAAGTCAAAGGTGAGGCCAGTTTATTTCACAGTGAATACCACAGGGAAAACAGCTGAGGAGAAGATGCAGTGAGAAAATCATATATGGATGTGAGAGCTGGACTCTAAAGAAAGCTGAGCAGAGAATTGATGCTTTTGAACTGTGGTGTTGGAGAAGACCCTTGAGAGTCTCTTGCACTACAAGGAAATCCAGTCAGTCAATACTAAAGGAAATCAGTCTTGAATATTCATTGGAAGGACTGATGCTGAAACTGAAACTCCAATACTTTGGCCACCTCATGCAAAGAGCTGATTCATTTGAAAAGACCCTGATGCTGGGAAAGATTGAGGGCAGGAGGAGAAGGAGACGAAAGAGGGTAAGATGGTTGGATGGCATCGCCGACTCAATGGACATGAGTTTAGGTAAACTCCAGGAGTTAGTGATGGACAGGGATGCCTGGCGTGCTGCAGTTCATGGGGTCGCAGAGTCATACACCACTGAGGGACTGAACTGAACTGAACTGAAGGAAAGTAAAGGTTTATATATGTGAAAATCTATATGTTAAATATTAGTTGTTGCTATAGTACTTCATTTATTTTATTATAATTTTAATATTTCTATGAAAATAAACACATTAATGAATTAAATATAATATACTAATTTTGCTATTACTGAAGAAAATCCCACTGTTGAAGAAATCCAGAAAAAAATGTTATATATATGCATGTATATGTGTGTATATATATCATAATTATATATATATATATATGAAAATTAGTACTAGAAAGTTTTACTTAGCTTTGAATTGTGAAAGAGTTCACACTGACTAGAACTTTTGGGGGTTTATATGAAGCTATTTCAAAAATTATGACTGCTCATTTACCTATGAAATTAAGTGTTTTTTGGCAAACCTCTTGATCTAGTTTTGTGAGAAATTTAATGTGGAGCAAAGTGATATTTATTCACTATAAAATATTGGTAGACATTTTAAGTTATGAATATCTTATCAAACATTTTATATTAAGAAGTCTTTAAAATACCTTCAATTGTTCAATCATAGTGAATATGGATATTGAATAACGCATGAGCTAAGAGCTGAAGACTTTAAATTTCCAATAAAAATTTGATTTTTATGTTCCTAAGTTCAAAAGCAATATCTGTAAATTACCAGGCATCATTGTTTTGTGTCATTCAAACTTAAAAGTAATAGTTATATAAAAGAATCCGGAATATAGAGACAGGTTATCAAATAAGGAAGATCAAACAAAGAGGCAGCTTGAGAGGAAGAAGATTGTGTGCAAACTCATTTTCTCCTTCCGTATCTGGTACACCCCATGCTTGCTCTTTAAGTCAAATCTATTTTAATCTTCATTATGACATTCTTTATGATGTTTTCTGGTGAGTATAATTTTTTCTCTTTCAGAAAAGATGATGCTACTGATGGGAAGTGTTAATTTGTGTTGGGAAAAATGCATGAGGACTTTAAAAAGTTGATATAAATCTAGAGGTCTATGTGCACAATGCCCCAAATTTTTCAACATTGATTTTCTCAAGTATGTCAATGGCAAGACAACACATTATGAGATGAAAAATGATGCAAGGAAAAGGAAACCTGTGTGCATGGCTGTAGACCCAGAGTGAACATGGAACCTGGACTTGAGGGTATGTAAGGAGGAGTGAGCTTGGCAGACTTTAATGCTAGAATGCTGAACATTTCCAAGGAAAGCCTATTTGATAAGTGTTTGCCTGCTGGGCAATATGTGAATGGCATCCCACTCCAGTACTCTTGCCTGGAAAAATCCCATGGACAGAGGAGCCTAGTGGGCTGCAGTCCATGGGGTCGCTAAGGGTCAGACACGACTGAGCAACTTCACTTTCACTTTTCACTTTCATGAACTGGAGAAGGAAATGGCAATCCACTCCAGTGTTCTTGCCTGGAGAATCCCAGGGACGGGGCAGCTGGTGGGCTGCCGTCTATGGGGACGCACAGAGTTGGACACGATTGACGTGACTTAGCAGCAGCAGCAGTCTATGCTAACAATAGGGTTTATGATGAACACCTGTTCTTTTTGGGGGATTGTAAAGCATGGGTAACTGAGGTCAACTACACAAGCGCTGACATGACTGATTATCCATAAAACTCTGGACATCAACACCCAGTTGAGTTTCTCTAGTTGGTACCATTTCATATGTGTTGTCACATCTGGAGACTTTTCCCTTTGCTAATTTCAGACTGTATCATTTTTTTCTGTAATGAACTGTAAGCATGACTATAAGAATTTCTGAGTCATGTTAGCCCCAGTTAACCACTCTCCCTTATAGTATGCTTTGGGAGCCAGACACAGAGGGTCTATAGATGATTCTCCAGGTTTCCCACATGGTATAGTGGTAAAGAATCCACTTGCCAATGCAGGAAATGCAATAGACAGAAGTTTGATCCCTGTGTCAGGAAGATTCCCCTCTTGCTGGAGAATTCCATGAGTTTTGAAAGAACATTTGTCAATAGACAAAATTATCCATGTTATTTTGCAAGCACCTGAACATATGTATTTTGATCATGAACTCTTGTTTGCTGCTGCAGCTAAGTTGCTTCAGTGCGACCCCATAGACAGAAGCCCACCAGGCTACCCCGTCCCTGGGATCCTCCAGGCAAGAACACTGGAGTGGGTTGCCACTTCCTTCTCCAATGCATGAAAGTGAAAAGTGAAAGGGAAGTCATTCAGTCGTGTCTGACTCTTAGCGACTCCATGGACTACAGCCTACCAGGCTCCTCCATCCATGGGATTTTCCAGGCAAGAGTACTGGAGTGGGGTGCCATTGCCTTCTCTGGAACTCTTGCTTAGACAAATATTATTTTTAATTATATGGGAAATGTTCATGATATAATTTTAAAATGTTGTCAGTTCTTATTAGCAGTAGTTATGTTCTTTAAAGTCATCATGAATACTGAATTAGTGAATACTGAATCATTGCTTCTAGACAAAATATAGAATAAGATTCCTATCAGCCTCTAATCACATTTTTGTCAACTGATCAATACTTAAACCTGTTCTATGTGTGTTCATTCAAAGACTCCATATTTACTATGCATATTTTTGGCCCATTACACGGATTTTACTCCAAACCATGCTTGAACATAGATTTTAAAATACGTGTATTTTCTTAATAACACACCTCACAGCCTTCCTCCTCTTAGGAACACTAGACAACACTCTAGCATGATGCCTGCAGTGACATTTTAAACAATGAAATCACCAACAAAGAGCACAAACATTCAAAAAATGTCACATCAAAGACATCATAAGAAAAACATTCCTTTACAATTTAAGGGCTGGGGCAAGGAGACAGAAAGAGTATCATGATGTACAAGCTCAGATGGGTGGGATGTGCCCTTCCAGGAACTGAGGATTCTCACCTCAGTTCTTACCTCAATTCTCGCATTGCCAGAAGTACTGATTCCAGTGTTATGCAGAAGGTCTAAGGAGTAGTGATGCTCACTGTGTCAACTCTTTGTAAATCTATAGATTATAGCCCATCAGGCTTCTCTGTCCACGGGATTTCCCAGGCAAGAATACCGGAGTGAGTAGCCATTTCCTTCTCCAGGGGATCTTCCTGACTCATGGATCAAATCCACATCTCCTGCATTGGCATGTGGATTCTTTACTGCTGAGCCACCTGAGTACAATTTAGGTGTTGCTGCTGCTGCTGCTGCTTCTGCTAAGTCGCTTCAGTTGTGTCCGACTCTGTGTGACCCCATAGATGGTAGCCCACCAGCTGCCCCGTACCTGGGATTCTCCAGGCAAGAACACTGGAGTGGGTTGCCATTTCCTTCTCCAGTACATGAAAGTGAAAAGTGAAAGTGAAGTCGCTCAGTTGTGTCTGACTCTTAGCGACCCCATGGACTGCAGCATACCAGGCTCTTCCGTCCATGGAATTTTCCAGGCAAGAGTACTGGAGTGGGGTGCCATTGCCTTTTCTACAATTTAGGTGCTATCTTGTTAAAACCATGTATTTCTGAAGTTAAACAAGTACAACATTTCTACATTTATTATTATTCTGTAGGGGGAGATGAACAATAAGCACAATAAATAAGTAAATCAGAGAATATTCAATGATGATAAATGTTGTGAAGAAAAATGAAATAGACATATTAAGAAAAATTGTAGTTAAGGTTGTTGGAAAGTAATATCTAGTTGTGTAAGTAATATCTGAGAAAAAGCTTGTTTCCATGTGGACCTCAGAAGTTGTTCCTAAAGAGGAGAGAGCAAGCACAAGGGTCCAGAGGTAGCTTGGCACAGTATATTTGAAGAAGGGAAGGAGGCTGATGTCATGAAGATGAGTCAGTTGGGATATAAAGTCACAGAATTTATGGGTCATCAGGGTATCAAAGGTTTTGTATTTCATTGTCAATGAGTTATCTGTTCTCTATGGTGAGGCAAGTGGCCATGAAGTTATTTTCACCAGAGAATTGTCATGATCTGTCTATATTTTGAAAAGCTGATTCAGCTGCTCTGCCAAAATATACCCCAGAAAAGTATGAGAAGATGTGCAACAGCAGGTAGGAGAAACTGTAGTGACCTTTCAAGTGACCTGATGCCGAAGCTAGGTGAATGACAAGGGCAGGTGATCACAGTGACTACGGTCAGGTTGCATTTTCAAAATGGAACCAAAAACTGGAATGGTACATATGTGTGTGCATGAGAAAACAAGTGTATTAAAGGAAATTAAAAGAATTGCATTTATTCACAACAGCAATTGGTGGTACTCAGTTTAGAGGCATTGAGGGAATGAGCATTGGTAGAGCAGATCTTGAACCTGAGTTCAGGCTGCCATGTCTGGCATCAAATGTCAATGCCTGGAATAATTTGATGTAAGAATCTGGAGTTTGGTGAAAGAGCCTGAGCTGAAGTGAGTTTCAGAGTACAGTTGATGTTTCAAGGGTGGGATCCTATAGTCTGTCAAGGAGTGTCTTAGAAGTAAAGAGTCCTACGGGCTGAGATCTGGGACAATACAGATTGGATGCATAATGAAGAACAAGAAAAATAAAACATAGAATTCAGAGGACTGTGGTTTCTAGAAGCAGAGAATGATGCACTGGGTCAGGTGTCATTAACAGATCCAGTAAGACAGGAATAGGAAATTACTGGCTGTCTTCAGCCTGGTGAGGTGGTTTTAGTGGGTTGCACCTTTAGAACCACTGATTTTAATAAGTTTAAGAGGATATGGAATTTGTGTGTTTGGAGACAATGAGACAACTCAAGACAATTCAAGACAATTCAATAATTCAAGACTTTTTTTATAATTGGATGTCACCAAAATAGTATGCTATTTGTATGCTGCAAGTGTAGTCAACAAAGACTTTTTTCCCCAATCTATTATAGGAGAAGTAGGAAGTAGCAAAATGTCTGTATACACATGGAAGTTAGTAATAGAAAAATAAAAACTAATATTTCCAGAAAGAGAGAACAGGAAGTTGCTGAAGTGATACATTTTTGGAAGCAAGGAGGATTGATAACCATTGCATAAGTGAGTAGTTATGGCTGGGGTGCTAGAAGGTGAGGAGACTTGGTGGTGGAAACTTACTGGGAATTCCCTTACTAGTAAGAAGGTAAGGGGAGTATGCAGAAGATATTGGGGCAGGGGACAGTGGACAGATAGTACAAATTAAGTGGACTGGGATCATGAAAGGAATTAGAAAAATGGCATATTGAATGCTGTGAAACTTTATTGTCAATAAAAATACTTTTTACTCAATCATTGTAGAGACATTTTACATAAAACATTTAAAAGCCTTCCTTTGGAAGTTATCAGATACTTTTTGCTTATAGTAAACTTATTCTAGGATGAAAATTTGTGAGATTGCTTAGGTTTCTGGTTAGCATTAAAAATAATTAGTGAGCTATCTTCAGTCTTCATATTCTATTAAAATCCCATAAAATCTGTCAATAATTATTTTTAAAAGTGATTCAACTATTCAGCCATTAAGTCAAAAGAAATCCCAGTCAAATTTCTTTCATTCGATCTTGTTGTGTGAATTTTTGCAAGGAAAAGTCTATAGTGACTGTGACATCCAGGCAGCTTATTCTCAATCTTCTGTGAACATATTCAGCTCAGTTCAGTTCAGTTGCTCAGTCATGCCAGACTCTTTGTGACCCCATGAACTGTAGCACGCCAGGCCCCCCTGTCCATCACCAACTCCCAGAGTTTACCCAAACTCATGTCCATTGAGTCGGTGATGCCATCCAGCCATCTCATCCCCTGTCATCCCCTTCTCCTCCTGCCCCCAATCCCTCCCAGCATCAGGGTCTTTTCCAGTGAGTCAACTCTTCACATGAGGTGGCCAAAGTACTGGAGTTTCAGCTTTAGCATCATTCCTTCCAAAGAAATCCCAGGGCTGATCTCCTTCAGAATGGACTGGTTGGATCTCCTTGCAGTCCAAGGGACTCTCAAGAGTCTTCTCCAACACCACAGTTCAAAAGCATCAATTCTTAGGCTCTCAGCTTTCTTTATAGTCCAAATCTCACATCCATACATGACTACTGGAAAAACCATAGCCTTGACTAGATGGATTTTTGTTGGCAAAGTAATATCTCTAATTTTTAATATGCTATCTATGTTGATTGTAACTTTCCTTCCAAGGAGTAAGCATCTGGCTGTGTAAGTAAGCATCACCATCTGCAGTGATTTTGGAGCCCCAAAAATAAAGTCAGCCACTGTTTCTCCATCTATTTGCCATGAAGTGATAGGACCAGATGCCATGATCTTCGTTTTCTGAATGTTGTGCTTTAAGCCAACTTTTTCATTCTCCTCTTTCACTTTCATCAAGAGGCTCTTTAGTTCTTCTTCACCTTCTGCCATAAGGTGGTGTCATCTGCATATCTGAGGTTACTGATATTTCTCCTGTCAATCTTGATTCCAGCTTGTGCTTCATCCAGTGCAGTGTTTCTCATAATGTGTTCTGCATATAAGTTAAATAAGCCAGATGACAATATACAGCTTTAACGTGTTCCTTTTCTGATTTGGAACCAGTCTGCTGTTCTGTGTCCAGTTCTAACTGTTGCTTCAAATTAGGTGAAGGAAAATGAGAAGATACTATATTTCCATCTCTTGGGAGAGTTTAAAAATTAATAATAACTGTGAATACATCCAGCACAAATTATTGGCAATTAATTGGATTTGAAAGGAGATTTCTAAAAGTAATGTTATTTAAGCAAAACAATACAATCAGCTATTTCTTTCTTGCAGAAGCCTGTTGGCAAGGAAGCACACATCTCTCTGAAAGTCATGGAAATAGAATAACTGCTCTGAGGCACAGAAGTTCCTCTAATATATTTTTCAAATATTCAGAATTTTGTGGAGGTAGATCAGTGGGCAAACATTGTGATTAATTTCACTGTTAAATGATGATGGAATCACCTTCTATCTACACATAATCATTTTTTTTTCACAAAATAATTTGTGCAAAAATTAATTAACAGATAAGCAAATATCCATCAAATACAGCATTTGAATAATACAGAACATATATGTGTTTCCTATATTGATAATACACCAAAAATTGGGCAAAATTTAAAATTGTCTATTGCAACACAGGCAGATAAGTCAATATTAAAATATACAAGATTTTTGCATGTTAGAAATTATATTGTAATATAAAGTTGAAATAATTCTTCTCCCTTGAGAATATAAGGGTCTAAAGGTTGTATAATATATATAACATATTTTTTCCACTATGTTTCACATGCTCAGTCTCTTCAGCTGTGTCCTACTCTTTGTGACCTCATGGACTGTAGACTATCAAGCTCATCTGTCCATGGAATTATCTTGGCAAGAATACTGAAGTGGGCTGTCATTTCCTTCTCCAATCTGTTTTAAGAGCTACTCTTCTACAAGTACACATATATAACACATTATTTGATCTATTTCTATGTTGAATTTTAAGTTGCATCTAATTTTTAAAATTTCATATGCTGCATTGATAAACATTGCCACAGATATGTTTTTATTATTATACTCAAATAAGTGAAAAAGTTTGTTAAAATAACTTTAAAATATGAATAATTGTATTGCTATGAACAAATTTTCTTTTAAATGTACATAACAAATTGCTGCTATCAGCATAAAGTGCATGTGAAGGATTGTTCCTAAGAAAATTATTCTTACAAACCAGGACAGAAGCTAAATATAATTTTATTTTTAATGTAAATGACTTCAATTCCTTCGTTAATTCTTTCCATTGTATTTATTTTTAAGTAAATTTTGTTAAAGTATAGCTGTTTTACAAAGTTGTGTTAGTTTCTATTGTAAGGTAAAATGAATTAGCTGTACAAATGTCCTCCCTATTAGATTTCCTTCCCACCCAGATCACCACAGAGCAGAGCATTAAGTAGTTCCCTAGGCTATACAGCATGATCTCATTAGTTATCAATTTTATACATAGTGTCAATAGCATATATTGATAAACTTGATCTTCCAATTTGGGGGAAATTGGTCAGCAACACGTAAAAGAATGATTTTAGAGCACTCCCTAACACCATACACACGCACACACAAAAAGACCAGAATATAAGGCCAGACACTATAAAACCACTAAAGGAAAATATAGCCAGAACACTCTTTGACATAAATCATAGCAAGAACTTTTTTGATCTACTCCATATAGTAATGAAAATAAAAACAAAAATAAAAATGGAACCTAATTAAACTTCATCACAATGGTGTGATCACTCACCTAGAGCCAGACATCCTGGAATGTGAAGTCAAGTGGGCCTTAGAAAGCATCACTATAAACAAAGCTAGTGGAGGTGATGGGATTCCAGTTGAGCTATTTCAAATCCTGAAAGATGGTGCTGTGAAAGTGCTGCACTCAATATGCCAGCAAATTTGGAAAACTCAGCAGTGGCCACAGGACTGGAAAAGGTTAGTTTTCATTCCAATCCCATACAAAGGCAATGCCAAAGAATGATCAAACTACTGCACAATTGCACTCATCTCACATGCTAGTAAAGTAATGCTCAAAATTCTCCAAGCCAGGCTTCAGCAATACGTGAACTGTGAACTTCCAGATTTTCAAGCTGGTTTTAGAAAAGGCAGAGGAACCAGAGATCAAATTGCCAACATCCGCTGGATCATGGAAAAAGCAAGAAAGTTCCAGAAAAACATCTATTTCTGCTTTATTGACTATGCCAAAGCCTTTGATTGTGTGGATCACAATAAACTGTGGAAAATTCTGGAAGTGATGGTAATACCAGACCACCTGACCAGCCTCTTGAGACAACTGTATGCAGGTCAGGAAGCAACAGTTAGAATTGGACATGGAACAACAGACTGGTTCGAAATAGGAAAGGAGTACATCAAGGCTGTATAGTGTCACCCTGCTTATGTAACTTCTATGCAGAGTACATCATAAGAAATGCTGGGCTGGAAGAAGCACGAGCGGAATCAAGATTGCCGGAAGAAATATCAATAACCTCAGATATGCAGATGATACCACCCTTATGGCAGAAAGTGAAGAGGAACTAAAAAGCCTCTTGATGAAAGTGAAAGAGGAGAGTGAAAAAGTTGGCTTAAAACTCAACATTCAGAAAACGAAGATCATGGTATCTGGTCCCATCACTTCATGGGAAATAGATGGGGAAACAGTGGAAACAGTGTCAGACTTTATTTTCTTGGGCTCCAAAATCACTGCAGATGGTGATTGCAGCCATGAAATTAAAAGACGCTTACTCCTTGGAAGGAAAGTTATGACCAATCTAGATAGCATATTCAAACGCAGAGACATTACTTTGCCAACAACGTCCGTCTAGTCAAGGCAATGGTTTTTCCGGTAGTCGTGTATGGATGTGAGAGTTGGACTGTGAGGAAATCTGAGTGCCAAAGAACTGATGCTTTTGAACTGTGGTGTTGCAGAAGACTCTTGAGAGTCCCTTAGACTGCAAGGAGATTCAACCAGTCCATTCTAAAGAGATCAGTCCTGGATGTTCTTTGGAAGGAAGGATGCTAAAGCTGAAACTCCAATACTTTTGCTACCTCATGTGAAGAGTTGACTCATTGGTAAAGACTCTGATGCTGGGAGGGATTGGGGGCAGGAGAAGAAGGGGGCAACAGAGGATGAGATGGCTAGATGGCATCACTGACTCGATGGACATGAGTCTGAGTGAAATCCAGGAGTTGGTGATGGACAGGGAGGCCTTTCGTGATGCAATTCATGGAGTCGCAAAGAGTCAGACACGACTGAGTGACTGAACTGAACTGAATTAAACTTAAAAACATTTGTATAATTAAGGAAACCACAAAAAAAGATGAAAACACAGCCCTGACAATGGGAGAAAATATTTGCAATTGAACCAACTGACTAAGGATTAATCTCCAAGATGCCTTTACTTCTAGTGTTTGAGTCCAGTGTTACCTGGCTTACGTACGTGTAGAATTGAAATCATTGACAGGTCTTTGACTTTTGTTTGGAGGAAAAGGAATAATGGGAAACCTAATACTCTCACACCAAGTCACTGAAAAACCATTTTCCTATCAGGGTTGTCATATATTTCTTAGAGATGTTTACAAATACATATAATCACCGTGTCATTCTTATCTTGGGTAGTGTTGATTTTTCCCTGAATTCTAGCAAGATTACAAAGTAGAGGCTTTCTATAATGTAATTCCTTTTCCTGGAACAAACTTTATATTGAAAACTACTCTTTCTTTTTGTATTACTTCACTTACTTTGTAGTTTGTTGGGGGAAAAAAAAATGATGTCTTTTTTTTCTTTTTTCCCCTGTTTGGTCACCTTTTTCTGAAGTTTTAGCTAGTGCTGGAATTTACTGCTACTACCATTAAATGAGCCAATGTCTAGAATTCTCCTTGGTTGTTGAGAGAATTAAAGCTTCCTACTTTAATTTCAGATTATGTCTGATGTGCACAGTTTGTAGTCAAGATTTTCTTGCCTTCCTACCCTTTATTTCATTTATATGTTTTGAATCCTGGGTTGCCTGCTAACCTTGCTCTTTACTCTGATACAGCTCTTTCCTCTTCCAAATACTCCAGCAGTTCATAAGGATCTTTATTATCTGAACCCTGGAAAACTATTCAGCACCATTTCTTTGTGCCCCCTTCACTATCTAGGTAACTGCTATTCTGGAAGCATTGCCAGTTCCCCCAAAATGACATGATTTCTCTCCTCTCTAGGAATTTTCACATATCTGTTTATCTGATTAAAACTCTCCTCTCTCAGTTTTTCCAATTAAAATATAAATTCACACAACTCTCACAACTCTTTGTCACTTGTCCAACAAAGCTTTGTTATGTGTCTTTCTGATTTCAAACTCCTTTCCTGAGACTTGATTTACTTAATTTCTTGCTCAAATTTCTCAACTTCTCAAATTCTCTGTAGCATCACCAACTTACATTTAACTGCATGTTTCTAAAAGTGACTTTTATGTCTATCTTCATAAATTGCAGATTCTTTAAAACAATTATCATGTCATTCATCTTTGTCTCTCAACTAATAACCTAATGGCCCTGACACATAGCAGGTATTCAATAAATTTGCTGGGAAATATATGTGAACATATGCTGATTATAAGCTAAGTAATTTATTCTTGGGCAGGTAATTAGGATATTTGTTGCAAAAACAAAATTATCATATAGACAGAAAGATTGCTAATGAAACCCTAATGGATGTAATAAATCATGTTTAGAAGCTCTACAGATATGTAAAACTTGAGAAACATCTGCATACTGGGGGATTGGAGGACCTACACTGATGCAGTAGGTACTATTGCATCATTGTGTTGTCCGTGGGTATGCAATGTAACCTCCAAAACACTTATCATTGCTATCTCTAAAAGCTTAATATCTTCCCAGATAACATTTAGTAGAATGCAATTTGCTTGTACCTCCTTCTCCATGTCCATTCTAAATAGGATCATGGCCAGGTACACAATTGGAAGAAATTATATTCCATGCCTGAGATTTTGCTGCAAGAAGAGTTAAAGGAGCAACACTCTGGCTTAAAAGTTCATGGAGATTAAAAGATGCTGTGTGTGTTCAGTCATTCAATCATGTCCAACTCTTTGCAACCCTAAGGACTGTAGCCGACAAGGCACCTCTGCCGATGATGTTCTCCAGGCAAGAATACTGGATTGGTAGCCATTTCCTTCTCCAGGGAATCTTCCTGACCCAGGGATGTAACACGCATTTCCTGCATTGGCAGGCAGATATTTTCACTACTGGGCCACCTGGGAAGGTCAAAAGATGCTGTGTAGCAAAATAAAACATCCTCTTTAAAATTAAAAGATTAGCTCTCTTTTTGCTAAAATCAATAGCTGAAGCATCAAATATCTAAGAAGTATTCTCTCTAATTTTTCTAGAAACAATCTGCTTCCAACTGACTTTTACACACAGGTAATCATGCTCCTTCCTTGTGGAAAAGGAAGGTTTTTTTTTTTTTTTTTTTTTGGCTAATAGAGAAGCAAACCTCTGTAATGAGCATAGGCATCAAAATCCTCTGAAGGGCAAAGGTTCCTACCTAGTTAAATATGAGCCCTGAAGGTAAATGCTTAATTTCTGGTTCTACTGCTTTTTTTTTTTTTGTATATAATCCTAATGAATTTCTTAAACTTTCTTTACTTATTGGTAGATTGAGTATAAAAACCTTCTTACCTAATTGTATTGAGAGAGGATTGATTAAAATAGTGCATTTAACACAATGCCTAACACGTAGTAATTCTGCAACTATGCACTGCTCATATTATTATTACAGGGAACTCCTGAATACAAATGTTCCACCTTTTCTCACTGTGCACTTCTACTATAATTGCTTCAGAAATACATACAAAGCCATTGTCTATAGAATTATCCCAGTAACTTGATGGATCATAAAACAATATTGAAACATGCAGTGGAGTCTACATTGTTTTGTATTTTATCATTGATATCTCAGTGTGGATGCAGTAGAATAATAAATAATAACTTTACCCACAGTTTGAACTCTTTTTATAGCCTATGACTTATCATGACAATATTAAATCATCCCATGCCTTGACTTACTTTTACTTTTGGGATAATTGACATGAAAGAACTAGGATTTGACTCAGAGTAATTCTTTATCTACTATGTAGAGACCTTTTTTGATTAATGATGCTTTGGCTAGAACTGGACTGTGCATACATGGATCCATCCAGTTGTGTGGCTACACAGTTATAATGACTAGATTGATTGTCATTTATTCCAATGTTAAGCTTTTGTAGATGGCATTCAAGGACATACTCATAAGGCAATTAGAATGAAAGAAGCTCTCATAATAAAAAAAATCTCCCAACCAAGATTTATCCATTTGTAATTGTCACAGAATGAAATTGTGATTCATCACCTACATGGAATGTTGAGTGGGCAGGGATGACTTTTACTGTAATACGGGCAAACTAACAACAGCATTAGAGTCTATTGCTGTGCCAGCCTTTCTGCACTATTTTCCCCTGCTTTCATTTCTTCAGGCCCCCATTACCCCTGAAAAGCATCAGGTCTTGCTCTGTTTTTCTTACCGACAGGGTTGGAAGTATCATGTGAACAGGGCTAGACAGCCTTTTCACAGCCTCTTAATGACAGTGGTCCTTCAGTTATGGAGCAACAGACGCCACAATCATACTTTTTTTCTCATTTGAAGCTCTAAGGGTTTGGCCTTTGAATGTGTATTTACCAAACACTTTCTTGGAAACTCTGCCTTTTACATCTTTTTTAACCTCTTTAGTGCCACCAATCTCTGCCTTAATTAGGGCAAATCTTCTCTGCTCCAGTCTGAACATTTTCCCCATCATAGTATGTATCTACACTCAGCATTTCTTGTTTTCCTACGTGTATCCACTCAATATGCTGAAGAGAAGGATGCATTGCACAGAAAATTAGCATTTTTTGTTTTATACTTTGCACAGTGAAATTAAAATTGTTTCACACTAAATATGAAATAATGTCACTTATACAAATCAATAACAATAGTAAAAGTCACAGTAATGTTTTTTTAATTTATTTTATTTTATTTTATGCCATTGTATTTTGACATCTTAACATCATATCTGGGTGCAGAGAGACTGTCTCTGTCAGAATGAGAGAGTTCTTAGAGACAGAAAAGCACTCAGAAGAAGCAGCCCTTTGATATACAAACCACTCTCGCTCCCACAAGCAACATTCCTCTGTCTCAAACTTTCTAGAGTCGTATATGAAGCAAACAGGGATCATCCCCCAAACTTAAGAGCCCTCTGAAGCTATTCAATCTAGCAAATCATAAGAGGTTTATCTACTTTCCTTTACCAAGGAAACCACAAAAAAGAAATCAGCCTTGGCTCTCCCCTCTCCATCTTTCCCAAATGGCTCACAATCATTGCTGGTTCTTCTCCATGTGGCCCTGCATGCACACTGTTACTCCTGTTTCTAGGATCTGTGAATGTAATTAAGATTTGTTTTCCAGACCCTTCCCTGTATCTCTTCTTGCGGCTATGCCTGCCTGCCCTAGTATTACAGTACTAGGGAAAACATTATTTATTAGAGAAAAATTGGATGCACAGTTAATTTGCACTTAACAACTTAAATAAGGGAAGAAATAAAAATTTGACTTCCTCATTAACTTCATTCTTTAAAAGAAAACATGAAGGTAGTATCTATTATTTACTAAGTTGTCAAATAACTAATAATCTTTGCTTCAGAACTTTTTTATGCATTTGGCCTATATTTATTATTATATGTGTGAAGAAGGTGTCACCCCTTGAAAATTGTTTCTCTTTTCCTAAATCTGTGACTAGCCTGAAGAAAATTCACATTTAAAAGTCAAGCTGAGAAAGCATTTTACTTTGGGTGTAAAACTGTTACTATGACTCTTCTTGGTATTTAAAATCTTGGAAATATATATATATATATATATATTTTTTTTTTTTCTCACTAAAGAAGAGAGTTCTCTAAATACGTTTTTTTTTTCTTTAGGTTTTCTATTTTTTTTTAACTTTACAATATTGTATTGGTTTTGCCATATATCAACATGAATCCACCACAGGTATACACCATCCCTCCCCGTACCATCCCTCTGGGTTGTCCCAGTGCACCAGCCCCAAGCATCCAGTATTGTGCATTGAACCTGGACTGGCGACTTATCTCATATATGATATTATACATACTTCAATGCCATTCTCCCAAATCATCCCACCCTCTCCCTCTCCCACAGAGTCCAAAAGACTGTTCTATACATCAGTGTCTTTTTTGCTGTCTCTTATACAGGGTTATTGTTTCCATCTTTCTAAATTCCATATATATGCGTTAGTATACTGTATTGGTGTTTTTCTTCTGGCTTACTTCACTCTGTATAATAGGCTCCAGTTTCATCCGCCTCATTAGAACTGATTCAAATGTATTCTTTTTAATGGCTGAGTAATACTCCATTGTGTATATGTACCACAGCTTTCCTATAATGTTTTAAGAAATGTTGTTTGAGTCAAAGAATATATTGAGAAGAAACTACATAAAGTCTTAAATGAACACAATTTACTTAGAAATCACATTTTTATGATATTTATTTCCTGAAATCCATGCAAATCATGATGATTTCTTATAATTTATTAATAGAAAAGTGTAAGTAAAACATATGGTTTGTATTTGACTGCATGCTAAGTGGCTTCAGTCATGTCTGACTCTACATATACTGCAGCCTGCCAGGCTTCTCTGTCCATGGAATTCTCCAAGCAAGAATACTAGAGTGGATTGTTATGCCATCTTCCAGGGGATCTTCCTGATCCAGCAATTCAAACCTGGTCTCTTACATCTACCTACATTTTTAGGTTGGTTCTTCACCACTAGCATCACCTGGGAAACCCTCATATTTGACTCCTTAAACATATATATATATATATATATATATATATATATATATAATTAGTCCCTTGTGATTTATTGTAACCTACCGTCATTGTGTGTTTGTTTACACTTTTGAACAAAAGAATGAAAACTAAACCTATTTAGCACTATTTGCCCTAGTATTGCACCAGTAAGAAATATTTGAAAATATAAATAATTATATAGATTTGTTTCACTTTGCCTTATTAATTCCAAATATTTACATATCTCAACTTTTCCAGATTCTGTTTAGTCTAAAAGTCTGCCCTTAAAGTCCAACATCAGTTTTTGCTGTTTTTCTAATACTTCATACAAAGGGTGACTCTCAGAATAGGCAATACCTGGGTAGTGCTCAGCATTGAATGTAAGCAATTCAAAAACTAATGAAGTAATTGCTAATTTTTGTATAGTCTTATCACACTTCAAAGCTGCTATTTAGAAATTTCTTAAAATACATATCAAAGGATTGTCTTTCATTGTTTGTTATTTATTATATATCTTCATCCCTAGAGGAGGAAAGGGCAACCCACTCCAGTATTCTTGCCTGGAGAATCCCATGAACAGAGGAGCTGGGTGGGCTGCAGTCCATGAAGTCTCAGAAAGTCAGACACAACTGAAGTGACTTAGCTTGCATGCATGCATAGATCTTTATATTTTAAAATGTGAATTAAAAATTAACTTTAACATTTGTAATAGATCAAAAAGAGACTTAAACTGTAAGACTGCATCACAGATATTAAAAAAGTGACTTCTAATAAATGCTGTGTTCAATAACCATATTCAGAATAACTGAGGTTCCTGTCAAATGTAATGATTCCTTTTCAGATGCACTTGCTTAAAAGATTCCAGACACTTCTTATGTAAAAGCCAATTTGACATTGTATGTTCTTCAAACTCTGTTAGATTATGTTACATGAAATGATCAAATTGTTTGTATTTCCTATTACAAGTAATATTTAATCTTGAAATTTTGTGAATCTAAATGTAGATTCATAGAGTATATTGTTTATTATCAAAAAACTTGATCATTTACAGACTCTAATTGATGTTCTTGTGACAACTCAAAGTGCACAGCTACTATAATGTTTATTGCATTGCAAAGTTTATCTAAAAACAGTTCTGAAATTATCTTATAAGATTCATGTCAGCATATATACTTATTGCTGAAGAATGTTTAGCTGTGTGAGATCTTGGACAAATAATAATAAACATTGACTTCATTGCTTGTGTTTCTAAAATTTTTAGATATAATTTTACAATCACAGTTGGATGCTTGCACTTAGAAAATGCTTTTTTTTTTTTTTTTCCAGGAAAGTAATCATTACATTATTAGATCCCTAAAGATCAGGGTATATAACTAGTTAATAAAAATAACCATGGACTTTAGCTTCCAATTGTATTTACAAAGAGTTCTACATTTTTCTTCTAAAAATACTGTCAGATAAAAGACATGAAAAGTATATCTGAATGCATAACTAAAATTTCAGAGATATTAGACATATATCAAAGTGGGAAGGTGATGAATAATAGTATGAAACCAGAGACTCACCCAAAGATCAAAATGCAAGACTAATAGAGGTTTACTTTTATTTCTCAAAGACAGAGAAAATAGCAAATCTGAGATAGCCACATAAGTTTGGGTCATTTGAAGAGGCTACATCCTGAAAACAAAGGAATGGGTGTAAATTAATCAATAAAACAAACAAAAACACTCTACCTGTTTCTGTTCAAACACAGTTGAAATGTCCTGATAGTATTTCTGGTATTGATATCTAATCTTAAAATTTTTAACTATTATCTTATTCTAATAAAAATCTTTGACTTAAGTTTATAAAATCTGGAGACCACAAAACTTTAATAAATAGTTATCAAAACATACTCAGTAGAAAGGGTAAATACAAGGGTATATATAGTCTAAAAGATATTTGTTGAGTTGGAGTATCTATCAAGCCATTGCCAGAAGGAAGACAAAAATATAAAGAGATTATAAATTTGAGAAACAGAGGTTAAGGAATATGGAAGCCAGAATAGAAGCATACTATATAGTTCTGCAGTAAGAAGGAAGCATTTCCAGAGTAAACCTTTGAAAGCATACTAAGAAGTTTTAGAATTACTGACAAATTGAATTTACAGACACAGGAAGAACAACATATACCAGTAGAACAAATAACAAATCAATGTAAACTTGAAAAATTGTGACACAAAATAAGAGTGAGGAAAATACATAATTTTTAAAGTGGTTAGAGAAAAAATTAAAATAAATAAATAAATATGAATATGTGTGTATGTGTGTATTAGAAGTCAGAGAGAGAGGAAAGACATCATCATATTGATGGAAAATAACTCTTATTTAGTAAAAGTGTAGCAAAAAATACTTTAAAAATTAGAGCAAAATAGAGATAATTCCAGACAAAAAAATTAGCAACATAATTTACTTTCAAATTAATCTTATTAAAGAACTTCCAAAATTATATTTTAAGAAATAAAGGTTCCAGGAAAATTTTTGAAATAAAGGAAAAGATGAAAAAATATTAATAAATATGTGGGCAAATATAAACAGGTAAACATTTATAGAACAATACATTTATTCCTCAATTTTCAAACTAGAGCAAATATAAAATTGTATATGGAACAATAGTATGTTAGAATGCATTGTATACTTTATAACAGTATACCTAGTTTCATGGGCATCCCAGGTGGATCAGTGTTAAAGAATCTGCCTGCCAAGCAGAAGATGTGGGTTCAGTTCCTGCATAAGGAAGAATCCCTTAAGAAGGAAACAGTGGAAACAGTGGCTGACTTTATTTTTTGGGCTCCAAAATCACTGCAGATGGTGATTGGAGCCATGAAATTAAAAGATGCTTACTCCTTGGAAGGAAAGTTATGACCAACCTAGACAGCATATTGAAAAACATTGACATTACTTTGTCAACAAAGGTCTGGCTAGTCAAGGCTATGGTTTTTGCAGTGGCCATGTATGGATGTGAGAGTTGGACTATAAAGAAAGCTGAGAGCCGAAGAACTGATGCTTTTGAACTGTGGTGTTGGAAAAGACTCTTGAGAGTCCCTTGAACTGCAAGAAGATCCAACCAGTCCATTCTAAAGGAGATCAGTCCTGAATATTCATTGGAAGGACTGATGTTGAAGCTGAAACTCCAATACTTTGGCCACCTGATGGGAAGAGCTGACTCACTGGAAAAGACCCTGATGCTGAGAACAATTGAGGGCAGGAGAAGAAGGGGACCACAGAGGGTGAGATGGTTGGATGGCATCACCGACTCAATGGACATTGGTTTAAGTAAACTCCGGAAGTTGGTGATGGACAGGGAGGCCTGGCATGCTGCGGCTCATGGGGTCCCAAAGAGTTGGACACCACTGAGCGACTGAACTGAACTGATAACTGAAAAATGATGTTGTGATAGTTCCAGGTGGACAGCAAAGGGATTCAGCCATACCTAATTTTATATATTTTAATAGCCAAACTAACATTTTCAAGATAGCCACTAAAATAACAGTACTAAAGAATTCCCAATCTGATAGAAGAGAAAAAAAATGGAGTAAGATGCAAAAAGTAGCATAAGGGAAATGAAAGAAATGATGATGAAGAGAAGGACGAAGAAAATAAAAAAGAAAGGAAAGAATGTAAAAATGGGAAAACAGTAAGATAATATGTTCAAAGAAGGCCAGATCATAGAAAAAACTTAAAGCAAGAAGCAAATAATATTAAAGCAATAAGATAAATATAAATATATTAGAAATTACCATAAACATAACTTGATAACATTCCAAGAATTAAAAAAAATAACTGAGCTTGGATAAATATTTATACACATATATTTAAGTTCATAGGAAAACTTCAAACAAGTTAGCACAACATATTAATATTTTACAAAATATTTAAGCAAAAAAAGCCTTGTATGTAGAACTTAGAACAAAATACTTTTATACTCCAGAAATGAGATAACTCAACAAGGGTAAAATTTCCATACAAATTGCATGCCAGGGGTGAAAAGGTGGCTGTTTGGTGAATGTGCAAAGTAAATTATCATTCATACAAAAATGAAGTCAGATTTCTGCTTCACAGCAAAGCAAAATTTATCAATAAAATCTAAAGTTCATAGAAAAATCATTTTTATTTTTAACTTGTTATTTTATATTGATTATAGTTAATAAACAATATTGTGTTAATTTCAAGTGTACAGCAAAGCAGTTTAGTTAGACATATACATATATCTATTCTTTTTCAAATCCTTTTTCATTTAGTTTGTTTCATAATAATTAGCAGAGTTCTCTATGCTATATAATAGATCCGTATTGGTTATTCATTTTAAGTAGAGCAGTGTGAACATCTCAATTCCAACCTTTTCAGATGATAAGTGTGGTGGTTAGTTTTGTTTGTCAGTTTGGTTACACTATAACACCAAGTGATTTAATCAAACATGAATGTGAATGTTACTATTTTGAATGTATTTTGTAGATGTAAATAACATCTACAATCAGTTGACTTTGTTACAATAAAAATGCTCTGTATCCTGCTGTTTTTTTTTCTCTGAAGAACCCTGACTGGCGCAATGCTAAAGAATGACAGTACTATGTTCTTATAAGAATGTGTTTCATTTATGAAAAGCAAGAAACTGAAACTTACAAAAGACAAAACAGAAGATTTTTCTGATAATTAAAACTTTCCTATATAATCAAATCTACATAAAATTATTAAAAACAATGCTAAATGAAAATAATGACATCAAATTTAACCAATTAAATGTTTACTATCTAGATTACAAATGACAAATACAAAGCTGTAAAGAAAAAGAAAAGCAACTCGACAGGAAAAGTGGCAAAATGTATGAATCTGGAGTGATTTTGGAGCCCCCAAAATAGTTTGTCACTGTTTCCACTGTTTCTCCATCTATTTGCCATGAAGTGATGGGACCAGAAGCCATGATCTTAGTTTTCTGAATGTTAAGTTTTAAGCCAACTTTTTCACTCTCTAACTCTGTGTGACCCCATAGACAGCAGCACATTAGGCTTCCACATCCCTGGGATTCTCCAGGCAAGAACACTGGAGTGGGTTGCCATTTCCTTTTCTAATGCATGAAAGTGAAAAGTGAAAATGAAGTCACTGAGTCGTGTCCGACTCTTAGCGACCCCATTGACTGCAGCCCACCAGGCTCCTCTGTCCATGGGATTTTCCAGGAAAGAGTACTGGAGTGGGGTGCCATTTTCACTCTCCTCTGTCACTTTCATCAAGAGGCTCATTAGTTCTCCTTTGCTTTCTGCCATCAGGGTGGTGTCATCTGCATATCTGAGGTTATTGAGATTTCTCCCAGCAATCTTGATTCCAGCTTGTGCTTCTTTCAACCCAGCGTTTCTCAAGATGTACTCTGCATGTAAGTTAAATAAGCACAGTGACACTATACAGACTTGATGTACTCCTTTTCCTATTGGAACCAGTGTATTGCTCCATGTCCAGTTCTAACTGTTGCTTCCTGACCTGCATACAGATTTCTCAAGAGCCATGTCAGGTGGTCGGGTATTTCCATCTCTTTCAGAATTTTCCACAGTTTATTGTGATCCACACAGTCAAAGGCTTTGGCATAGTTAATAAAGCAGAAATAGACGTTTTTCTGTAAATCTCTTGCTTTTTCGATGATCCAGTGGATGTTGGCAATTTGATATCTGGCTCCTCTGGCCTTTCTGAAATCAACCAATTCAATATTGTAAAGTTAAAAAAAAAAATCTGGAAGTTCACGGCTCATGCATTACTGAAGCCTGGCTTGGAGAATTTTGAGAAGTACTTTGCTAGTGTGTGAGATGAGTGTAATTGTGTGGTAGTTTGAGCATTCTTGGCATTGCCTTTCTTTGAGTTTTCAGATATGTCTGCTTAGGTTAGGGAAACAAAAGCAAAAATAGACGGGACTGCAACTAACTTAAAAGCTTTATCACAGTGAAGGAAACTATCAACAAAGTGAAAAGGCCACCTACTGATTGGGAGAATATGCCTGTTAAGATTATGTATATGAAATCTTACCATTTACAACCATATAGATAGATGCTAACAAGATATTACTCTAAGTGAAATTAATCAGAAAGAGAAATATAAATATATGATTTCAATTATAATGGAATCTAAATAACAAAATTCACAAGCAAAACAGAAGAGACTCATAGATCCAAAGAATGAATCAGAGAGGCAATGGATTGAAGAATAAGTGAAATAAGTGAAGAAGATTAGAATTACAAAGTACCAGTTGCTAAATAAATGAGCCATGGGGATGAAAAGCACAGCATGCAGAATACAGTCAATTATGTTGTAATAGCTTGGTATGGTGACAGACAGTAACTAGAACTACCTTGGTGATCATTTTGCAATGTATAGAATAGTGAATCATTATGCTGTACACATAGCTCATGTACACATTGAGCTAACACAGTGATATAGGTCAACGATATTTCAATTAAAAATTTATGTAGACACTGGGAAGAAATGCAACAAAATGCTAACAATGATTACTTCCAAGTTTGAGGATAATGAGTAATTCTTCACTTTTAGTTTATGCTTTTTTATGTATTTCTAGTTGCAATGTATGTACAAGTTTGTAAAATTAGGAAACAAACAAAATTAAAAATTAAAAAGTTTGGTTATCAGAATTTGAAATAAGTTTGTATTGCATATTTTATACTAATATGAATGTTTCTATTTAAGTGTATATCAGATCAGATCAGTCGCTCAGTTGTGTCCAACTCTTTGCAACCCCATGAATCGCAGCATGCCAGGCCTCCCTGTCCATCACCCACTCCCAGAGTGCACTCAGACTCACGTCCATCGAGTCAGTGGTGCCATCCAGCCATCTCATCCCCTGTTGTCCCCTTCTCCTCTTGGCCCCAATCCCTCCCAGCTTCAGAGTCTTTTCCAATGAGTCAACTCTTCGCATGAGGTGGCCAAAGTACTGGAGTTTCAGCTTCAGCATCATTCCTTTCAAAGAAATCCCAGGGCTGATCTCCTTCAGAATGGACTGGTTGGATCTCCTTGCAGTCCAAGGAACTCTCAAGAGTCTTCTCCAACACCACAGTTCAAAAGCATCAATTCTTCAGCCTTCAGGCTTCTTCACAGTCCAACTCTCACATCCATACATGACCACAGGAAAAACCACAGCCTTGACTAGTTGGACCTTTGTTGGCAAAGTAATGTCTCTGCTTTTGAATATGCTATCTAGGTTGGTCATAACTTTCCTTCCAAGGAGTAAGCGTCTTTTAATTTCATGGCTGCAGTCACCATCTGTAGTGATTTTGGAGCCCCCCAAAATAAAGTCTAACACTGTTTCCCCATCTATTTCCCATGAAGTGATGGGACCAGATGCCATGATCTTCGTTTTCTGAATGTTGAGCTTTAAGCCAACTTTTTCACTCTCCACTTTCACTTTCATCAAGAGTCTTTTTAGATCCTCTTCACTTTCTGCCATAAGGGTGGTGTCATCTGCATATCTGAGGTTATTGATATTTCTCCCCCCAATCTTGATTCCAGCTTGTGTTTCTTCAAGCCCAGGGTTTCTCATGATGTACTCTGCATATAAATTAAATAAACAGGGTGACAATATACAGCCTTCACGTATTTGATATATCCAAATTAAAGTTTAAACTTGGACATTTGTCTTTGTATTACTCTATAATTTTCTAAGGAAAATCCAAGATTGAAAGAGAAGTAAACTGAATACTTGTTTCCAGCCTCATATTTAATAATGGAAAGTTATTCATTTTTAAATGTTCAAATCCCAGAAGTTCTTTTCATTTTTTTTCCCCCTAAAAGTGGCTTTATGTCTCTTTACTGTTAATTGGAGAACATATACATTTTTTTTTAACTTTTTCATGCAATAAGCACATATGAGAATTCCCTAATTCACAAAAGGTTGCATTTCAAAAGCTTGTTATAAATAAGCTGAATGTTTGAAGCTTGTAACCATTTCCCATAGGGACACATTTTAAACTAAAACTTGATTCTAACCAAACATTAAAAAATGCATTTCATTTCTGGTGTGACAGAATCATTATAAAAAAGAGAATATGAAAGTGTATTTAAGACAAATTTTGTTACAACACAAGCAATTCAGTTACTTCATTTTATTCCATTATTTATTATTATTATTATTATTAAGTAACTTTATGTACACACATACTGTTACCAAACCAGGTCTGACTCCTCACCAAGCAAAAATCAATATTCAAGAGAGATAAATGTTAGCAGAAAGGAAAGTTGTTTTTAATCAGAATGACAGAAATCTGGGGAGATGGTGGACTTAGTGTGCCCTGAAACCATCTCTGAAGATTCTGTTCGGCCATGAGAGTTTTTAAAGGGAAAAAAGGAAGTAATTAGATAATCATTGAGTGAGGGGTCATTGTCACCCCTCACTGTGTGCAGCCTTGTCAACTTAGGACTTTTTTTTAGATCCTGTCTTGTTCATGCAATTTATTAGTGAGATTATTAAAGGAGAAGCTGGGGAAGAAATCGGGTCATGTTAATCACTTATTCTTCATTTCTATTTTTTCTTCAGAAAAAACAAGTTATGCAAGGCATTGTGTGATCAAAAGATTTGAGACATGTGTTCAGGCATGGTGTGCCTGGTTTAAGGTTAGTGACAAGACAAAGGGGCCTCCTGCAGAGAGCTCTTTCCTGCCAAAAGCTGTGTACAATACTAAACTGAAAATTTAAGCATAAAGGGGCACACACAGTGCCTTGAGGAGTTTACATTCTGACTGATCTGTTACTGTCACTGAGAACTTCAGGATGTGTTTGTAGATGATTTTCCCAGACCCACACACTTAAGTCTGGGTTAGATCTGGGTCTTTAGAGAGTCACACTAGGTCTGATAATGTTAAGAATAAGTGATGCCATCAATCTTATCAATAGCACCATGTGACTCCAGAGTGTCTTATCTCACATTTTTTTCTGGCTCAATTCCCTCTACCTGATGATCACATTGATTAAAATTCTTCTATATTAATTATTTGCTTGCAGGAAACCCTAACAATCTGTGATGACTGAGAGGCAATGAATCTAGATTGCAAGTGTTCACACACAGCTCTGACTTTTGCCCCTAATCTCTGTCAGAGAGAAGAAAGGGCTGGCTGCCTAACAGAGATTAGAAACAGCAACTCATAGGAGGGAGGATTGGAGCCTTGACCTTCAGAAACAGAAGCAATAGACCACTGCTGGATTCCAAGGCTGAAATAAGCCTGGGACTGGAAGCTGGGGAGGGGATCAGTGAAGACAAGCTTTACATGGAAGAGTATGGAGCTGTATATCTGTTAAAGTGGACTTCCCCAGTCTTTATCTGATAGAAACCAGAAAATATTTACTGCCTGAGTATATATGGGAAAGACTGAAGGCAGAGGGAAAAGAGGGCAACAGAAGATGAGATGGTTGGATGGCATGAGCGAAGCAATGGACATAATCTTGGGCAAACTTCAGGGGATGGTAGGGCACACGGAAGCCTACAGAAACTGCAGAAACTGCTGCAGTTTCTGGGGTCATGAAGAGTCAGAAACGACTTGGCGACTGAACAACAACATGCCTGAAAAGTTTGGGGACCTAATAGAAAATGCAATCAGAGGCGGAGAAAAAACTATCCTCAGAGGAAGTTTACAGAGAGCTAGTGTAAGGAGGATGAACGCATTGCCTACAGTCAGTGTGTCCCAGCTCCCTTGATCAATGCAGATTTACTTAGAATTCTTACCTCTGAAGTTTTAGGAGAGGAAAGTGAAAGACCCTCTGATGCTTTTCCCATTTCATCTTCTTCCTCACCCCTCAGATTCAATGGAGCAGTCTGTCTATTGAGTTTCTGAAAGGTGTTGGTCTTGCATTGCTTCTTTTGCTGGCATCTCTGTCTTAGCTCCAGAGAAGGCAATGGAACCCCACTCCAGTACTCTTGCCTGGAAAATCCCATGGACGGAGGAGTCTGGTAGGCTGCAGTCCATTCGGTCACTAGGAGTCGGACACGACTGAGCAACTTCACTTTCACTTTTCACTTTCCATTGGAGAAGGAAATGGCAACCCACTCCAGTGTTCTTGCCTGGAGAATGCCAGGGATGGGGGAGCCTGGTGGGCTGCCATCTCTGGGGTCGCACAGAGTCGGACACAACTGAACCGACTTAGCACCAGCAGCTGTCTTAGCTTTCCAGTAAACTTGTTTCTGCCTTAGTAAACGATCCATCATCTCCTGCTTAAGCCACTGTAAAAGGCATTCACACCCAGATTCTGACTTTTCTGTACAATGTACCTATTTCCTGATTAAGATCAAAATTATCTTCAGGAGAGTTAGCATAATGAAGCAATCTCCAGAAAAGCAATTATGCCCAATAAACAATAAATATAAACCTAATTAAAATGATATCCCACAAATTATTTTCTAAGTCATAAATGTACCTTATTATTTGGGAACTTAAGGCCCGTTTTGAGCTGCCCCTTATGTGTCATTCTTTCGTATTTATACGGACAATTCCCTTTATGTTGTAGATGTCTAATCATTTTATTTCTATTGTTGAGAAATTCAAGGAATCCAAAAAGTGTAGACTCTTCATTACTTAGACATTTATAGCTCAGTCACTCTCCAGCTGAGTTACTCTTATAAGTGTTAGTCAATCAGCTGTGTTTAACTCTCTGTGGCTCCGTGGACTGTAACCTGCCAGGCTCCTCTGTCCATGGAATTCTCCAGTCAAAAATACTGGAGTAGGTAGCCATTCTCTTCTCCAGGGCATCTTCTCGACCCAGGGATTAAACCCGGGTTGTGATGCAGGGGAATTCTTTACCATCTGAGCCACCAGGGAAGCTACTCTTGGCATCTACATAATAATTTCTTCACTCTTTAAGACAGATGACAGTAACAAATTCCAAGTTCTAGTGTATGGGTTAAATCAGATTATATAATTAGAAGTTTAAACACAATGTGCTTTCAATGAAAAACAGCTGCAGTAATTCCCTTATGATACTTCTAATTCTTTCTTTCTGGAATACTGGGTAAACCTTCTCTCTAACTTCTAGAGCCCCAGCTCCAATATTATCTCCTCTTTAAAATTATTTCATTTTTGTATTCCCACTAGAATTTTATCTCATGCCCTTATTATATTTGGCAACAATAGAAAAGATATTTTTTAATTTCCTCCTTGCAGATGAATTATTCAAAGGCAGGAATAATTTATGCAAATTTCTATTTTTATAGTCCCTGTCACAATAGAGGCTCAACAGATTGAATTATCAGGGACAGATATTAATTTGTTCTACTCTACTTCAAAATTCTAGAAAGTCCACAACACCCTGCTAAGTGTAACTTCAGATATTCCTATTGTTTTTGAACCACAACTTGCTTTGCTGGCATCTCTTTCAGGCTGCCCAGTGCAAAGACTTTGTTTTGACCACTCGTTTATCTCCAATCACATCCCCAGCCTCAGCCTCCCAGCACCTGCTTCTATACTCCTGTGAGTGATATTCTGATGTGAAACAGCATAAGGGACAGTTGATCTGTCCTATATAGGTTTCATATAGGTTCAGCTGAAGAGAAATGCAATCCTTGAAATACCAAAGAAAAAGTGATCCGTTTGCTTCTTTTGTTCAATCTCTTTTTGCCCTGTCCTTTTTTCTTCCTTGCTTCTTTTTCGAATCCCCTCCTTCTTTCTCTTCCTATTTTATACATTTGCTTTGAATCTCTCAGGCAGCTCTGAGACACACTGGCATTTTCTTCACCGTGAACATAAATTTCTGTGTAATTCTGGTAATGTTTAGTTATTGCTTCTATTGTCAAATTGCTAAACCACCCTGTGCTGTGCACTTGCTTTAGTCTTTCAGAGGGACAGTGAGGTCCTGCAAGTAGATTTCAGAGGAGATTTCCATCTATTTTGTCTCATGTCTGCATCCCAAGTGCAGAGGTTTGAGTTAGTCTTATTCCTTAATTTATGTCACAATTTAAGGATGTACCAGTCTACACTTTAAGTAATGGGAGAGTTTTACTATGCCAACATCTGTACCAGTATTTTCCTAATGTTAAGCTATTCTTATCAGTGTAGAAAATACATATGTTATATATATATATATATATATATAAAAAAATATATATACATATATATATATACACACATACATATACATATACACAGTCTCATTAGTTTGTAGGTGCAATTTTTCCTTTTTACTTATGGGTTTGAGCATCTTTTTCACTAATTGGAGCACTGGAATTTCTGCTCTATTCAATTCCTAATTAATTTCTTCTCAGTTTTAGACATTGCAGATTACTTTCCCAATTTGTTATCTGCCTATTAACTTTTAAAATGATGTTCTTTTTTGAAGAGAAATAATTTTATATAATCATATTAACAAAATTTTTTCTTAGATTGTGTGTCTTAGATGTTTTCTTTAAAACTTCATCTCTATTCACACTCAAAAAAGATTATTATACATTTTATATAAATTATACAGTTCTACATATCACATGTTATTTTAGTATACCTAGATTTCACTACTTAAATTTGTATTCACATAACTCAAGTGGTTCCTATAGTGCCATGTAAAACAGCTAAATAGTTTTGTGTTACTAATTTTATTTTATACTTAGTTCCCATACATACACTGGTCTTTTCCTGAGTTCTCTAGCATCCTCCATTAGTCTATATATTTATTTACTTTTGCTACAATAATGTATCAATATAACCCATGAAGGAAACAGTGTAGAGAATGCATAAGGATCAGAATATTTTTTGACTTTCAGAGCAATATAAGAATACCTAGAAGCTGAACAATATGTCAGATTTTTATTCCGAAATAAGGGACAAGAATCTCAAAAATTCAAGATTAGTAAGAATTGAATATTTTCCTAACTGTATTGAAGCCCATATATAATGATTTGAGGCTTAAGATGACAGATAAAAAGAAGAGAAACAGGAACTTATTGGAATGTGTTCAGGAGGCATATTCATATTTGTAAGTAAGTTGCTCTGAGGGAAACATGTAGCTGTGGGGTCCAATGCTGTGCTGTGCTAAGTCACTCCATCATATCCAAATCTGCGACCCCACAGACTATAGCCCACCAATACTTATCCGTCAAAAGAATTCATCAAAAGAGTAGCCAGTTAATCGATAGACAAATATGCTATTTGAAGTACTTAATCATGTAGTAAAAAACAGAAATCTGAAATATTATAATATTATCTCTGAATAGTGATAATACTTTTATTGTTATTTTCATAATACTTCTTTTTATATAAGTTCTAATTCTTCAAAAAAGAATGTATTATTTTAACAAGTAGAAGTAGATGTTAAGATTTTTTCCTGGTAGCTGGATTCAGGTTTTTCCGTTAAATGTAAATCCCTATTATGTCAGGGGGAACCGTGCTGGGCTGTTGTATGTGTGACCTACACAGGTTTCAGAGCTTCCTCAAAAGGTCAGCAAAAACCCACGATTGCCGTGGATTGCTTTGACCTTTGGGAGCAAGTTTGCAAATAGAAACATGTCTAACTTTGTATTCTTTCAATGAACAGTTTTTCTTTTCCGCTTTTCCTAATGTTTTCTGCTGCTCTCTTTTGTCACTTATATTCCCCTCTACGTTCTACGTTTGGGGTTAATATCAGTAGAGTTCTCTTTGTTCCTTTCATTGTTCTCTCTGGGTCTCCTCTTCATCACTTCTTTTTTGGTTAGCTTGTAAGACTCAAGAAAGGAAAGAGAGGCAAGATTCTATTCATGCAAGCAATAGAAATACTACTGCAACTCAACAGAAAGGAAAATAAGAGAGGATACAACTTATGAAACCACTACTGGTGCTTTTGACTGAAAAAGTAACTACAATAAGCTAAAAAGAAGAGTTCAATATTACAGACTAGCCTGAGTGTATGTGTGTGTATGTGAGAGAGAGAGAGAGAGACAAAGATTGAGAGAGAGAGAGACAAAGATTGAGAGAGGAGGATATTTTTTGCAGGAATAAATCTGATTCCTTAGAAAGGGCTCTTGAGTACAGCCTTCTCTGAGTTCTTTCACCAGTGTCCAAATTTAAATGGTGTATTGACAAAAAAAAAAAAAAAAAAGTTTGATTTGGATGTCCTTTCCCAGAGTTCTATCAAAAATGTTACTATAATCATGTTTTCCTGTGGAAAAAACATCTTATATGATCTCGATTTTATTCTAAGTAGAATCTTTGCTTGAAGGACCAGCTTCAACCAGATGTAACATGGAGATTTTCTAGTTTTCTCATTTTTAAGTGTCTGATTTAAGAGGTGTTTTTCACATTTGCAAGTATTTATTTATCAATATATAGTTTTTGTTGAAGTGTTTTATGAACATTTTCCTCTGCTTCATGGTTGGTATTTTAGGAAGCTTATTAATCAGCTGATAAATTTGGTTTTAAGTTTTCACTTCTTTCTGTGGCAGCTTACATGAATATCTGTCGTTTTTAACATGTTTTAAAACGTATTATATTTTACTTGACCAGTGGCAGTGGTAACATGTGTGGGTGAGTTATTGGATTTTGTATTGCAAGATGTCCATTCTTTCGGTTCAATGAGAGAGAAAGGGGGATTTAGTGTGTCCACTGATGACCCAATACTTCTGTTTCTATGTATTTCTTAAGCTCTATCACGTTTTTGTTTTTGTTTTTCCTCCTCTTAATCCCAAGTCCACAAGGAACACCACCCCATTGAAGCCACTGGAAATTCCCAGCCTAGAGGTCATGCATACTTCAAAGCTCTTCATTTTAGCTTGTCAATGGTTAGACCTTCCATGCCTCAGATTTTTCCTCAATATATTTCCATTGAGGTAGGGCCTGGTATTTTCCATGTAATTTACCTATTCCATCACTGCTAAAAACCAGCTACACTTTCCTACTTCTGTACATTCTCTGCCTATTCCTTTCTGCAATATGAATAGCCCTACTTGTGTACTTCTTTCCATACTCAAGTATAATTGAAGTGGAATATTATTTGTAATTGGCTTTGAATGGATTTATGTGTTCTAATTTTAGAGGTATATAATTATGTAGAATGTATAAGGAGATACAAATTTGATCAACCTTAAGTGCACTGTGAGAATCTCAGTTTCTTCCAAAGTTTTCCTATTTTGAAAACTAAAGAATAAAATCATTTTCCTGTCAAATGAGCATTTTATAGTATAAGTGATATCTATAGTGCCCTAATAGTTTTCCTATTACATACGCATTTAACAAGGATTCTTAAAACACTTTCACTTGTTTTATTTTAGTGTTTTCATAGTAAAATTTTGTGGGGATTGATTTCCAAATGCAATGTCATATATTTAAATATTACATTCCTGTCAATTGTAAGAAAATAAATAAAAATCTTCCTTTGAAAGGTTTCAACTTAGAATAGCAATCAGTTGATTCTACTTACTAGTAAATATGTTATTTACACTAGTCCTGGAACTTTGTTGTAAATAGGAAGTAAAACAATTGAAGAAGTTTTGAAAATTTTATGTTTCTCTGCCAGACTTTGCAGGAATTCTGTTAAGGCAGGTCTCTGAATCAAACCCAGAAGATCTTCATTTCTTACAAGCAACACAGATGATTCTAGTTGAGAAACACCATCCTATGCCTTTTGTATTATTTTGTTTCTCACATCCTTGTAGTTTTCATTCATTGAACTAATCACAGTTAAAAATTACAGAATATATTATTATTATATATAATTAGTCAACTCTCCATTTCCCTAGAATGTACATCCATAAGAGGCCCATCAGCTCCTTATTATATACCCAGTACACAGCACAATGATATGCATATTTGTGGCAGCCAATAAATATTTACTATATATGTGACTGATCGAAAATGACAAAAGCAACAAAAGTCAAGCTCTAGATAATCATTTTTCAGGTTATTAAAATAAGATTGATTCCTTGAAAGTTTTAATGTAATATATAGAGCTCCTTAATCTACATTAATATATACTGCTTATGTTATCAATCCCAGGAAATAAAATTATCAAACTGCCTGTAACTAGTACAGAAAAAAAAAAATAGAATGTAGAGGCAACTATTTTAAGTATTCTTCAGAAGTCATCTAGACTTCTTCAATTTAACTATAGGGAAACAGATGGCTAGAAACTCTTACAACTGGCCCATTTTTAAGATCAGTGAGAACAAGGTCCAGATCTTTCCCTTGATAACTTGATGCTACTCTGTAGGTAGCTTCTGTTTGAATAAATTGAATTTAAATTAGACATGTATAATTTTGCCCTAGTTTAATGTATATTATTACTGACATCAAAATTCACAACCCTAGGCTTCTTCCATGGTTCTTCTTATTTTTCCTTTCCTATTCTAGGTGATCTTATTCTTGTGCTATATTCAGTGAATCAAATTTTCTTTTCCACATAATTCATCAGCCATAATTTTTTGTACAAAATAAAAGAATATAGATTAAATCTTATGCTCATGATTCACAAAAAGATATCAGTGGTTTAATCCATTGTGGATTGATCTAATTTAATTTTTTTTAATTTAATTTTATTTTTAAACTTTACATAATTGTATTAGTTTTGCCAAATATCAAAATGAATCCATCACAGGTATACATGTGTTCCCCATCCTGAACCCTCCTCCCTCCTCCCTCCCCATACCATCCCTCTGGGTCGTCCCAGTGCACTAGCCCCAAGCATCCAGTATCGTGCATTGAACCTGGACTGGCATCTCATTTCATACATGATATTTTACATGTTTCAATGCCCCAAAGAAGACATACAGATGGCTAACAAACACATGAAAAGATGCTCAACATCACTCATTATCAGAGAAATGCAAATCAAGACCACTATGAGGTACCATTTCACACCAGTCAGAATGGCTGCGATCCAAAAGTCTACAAATAATAAATGTTGGAGAGGGTGTGGAGAAAAGGGAACCCTCTTACCTGTTGGTGGGAATGCAAACTAGTACAGCCACTATGGAGAACAGTGTGGAGATTCATTAAAAAACTGGAAATAGAACTGATCTAATTTAATTTTTAAAAATCCTTACATTTACTACATCTCTTTCTGGTCATTTACCATGTTTAGGGACTTTGCAAGCATCACTCCTTTTATTTCTCAACACGACTCTTTAGTGAATATGTTGTTCTATATAGCACAGAGATGAGATCATTGTAATTCAGACAGCACTAACTTGCAGTAGGATTCTGCAAACTGGCATTTGTATTTTTATTAATTTAGAACTCATAAATTATCCTTCTTAAAGTTATATTTGGCAAATGGGAGCAGATTTGGTACAGAGGTAAGTCTTAAGTTCAGGTAAAAGCGAGAACATTTTATTAGTAGTATTTACTGAGGAATCTGTGGTTAGAACTCCATTAGGTTCTAGTCTCAAATCTTATTTTCCAGTGTTTCCTGGATAATGGATGGTGCACCTACATGAGAGTGGATACACCGAGGTGGCAATACTTATGTCCATGGGATCTCTGAGGCAAGAATACTGAAATAGGTAGCCATTCCCTTCTCCAGGGGATCTTCCTGACCAAGAGATCAAACCCAGGTCTCCCTCCCTGCAGACAGACTCCTCACTGTCTGAGCCACCAGAGACGCCCTCTTACCCATCTTCATCTTAAATTCAGTGAGTCCATTTTTTTCCTCCCTCTTCTTCTGGTATGTTTCCAGCTCCCCTTTCTTAATTTTAGGTTTTTAAAAAGAAAAATTTTAAACAAGGTTTCCCTACATATTCTAGGTCTGGTGTGCTGAATATAAAGAAAAATTCCAACTCATAATTCATTTTAATTGTTTATCCACTGCCAACTTCCAATAAAATTCTCTTTTCTCAAATTGTATAGCATTTCAAAAATTATGGAAACCTATGTTCTTGTGTTTCCAGAAAATTAGTCAATGTGTGATCTTTCTGATCCAAGAATATGACTTTTTGACGTGAGTTTCCTTTAAGAGCTCTTTAAGATATAGAATAAACTTATTTCAACCCCAGACCTCCCAAGCACTACTTGCCTGAACTTAACTGATCTTTCTCTCTCTCTTGGCCTGCTAAATCTGTCCCTGTTTTCTTCTCTTCATTGATTAATGAGCACAAGTTAAATACATATACTCTCACAGTGGCAATAAAATTCGTATTTATAAATAGCTTACAGTTCATTATAGCTCAGTGTTGTGCTAACCCCATGTAGAGGCTTCTGAGTCTCTAAGGTAAGAGTCCAGAGAAAAGTGAGATGAAGAAAGAGCACCACACCCCTGCTTTGTCTGTGGATTATATGTTCAAATATAAGTCACAATGTCAAAAGCATCTTTTCTAAAAGCACATCTCTCTCAGGCTCTAAATTGAATCCAAAACTCCAGTATTTCCCCAATGTGCTTCTGCATCCAACTCTTTCTGTTTCTATTTTTTTTTTTTTTTCTGAAGCCATGGATGAGAACCACTGCATTTGTTAATTTATATTTCATTGAACTCAGACACCAGACATCCAGAGTCCATTTGCACAGTGGTTCTTTATTTCACTGTACTTCTTCCACCTTGGCATGGGTCTTTTACACAGTTGACCAAGAAGAAACCATCCTCATTCAATGTAGCAAATTTAAATTCTATTAACACAATGTCTACAGCTACTGCACAGAAGTGTCCAACTCAAAATGTCCCTCTTACAGACATCAGCATGTGTATGTGTGTGTGTGTGTTGGGGGTAGGGGGGTGGGTGTGGTGTCCTGGAAAGTGTGAATTCTCTTAAAAGGAATTAAATAGAAACAAATTCAACATAATCAAATTCTGGATCTAGAAAATAACAGAGAATCTCAGTGGCTGATGCATTATAAATAAAAAGTGTATGAGTTTGAGGTATATGTAGGCAAGTAACATAAAATTATGATTTTTCTCTGACAATAGCCTTAATTCTTCTTTATGGCTTTCAACATCTGTAGCACGTCCAGGTTCTACTTAGAACAGAAAAAAACTGGAAGAAACATCGAGTCTACAAAAGCACATCTTTTTTTCAACTTGCTAGAGGGTAACTTAGGAAAAACAGCAGATCTAAGGAAACCCAAAAGCAAGCACTTGCTTCCCTGGAGCAAACATGGAACAATATGGGAGCTGGTAAAAAGATTTCTTCTAAAATTTATAGGCACTAAAATAACAGAGGAATTCATATCTTCTTACAGTCTTTTTACACAGACCTCACCACTACCTCATGAAAAAGAGTGGAAGAAGAATTAGATATAAAAGGAAACCTCCTCTGTGTTTAAGTAGCAAGAAAGGGAACAGCACCACCTATGGGAAAAAAACAAATCCCCCTGACGTCCTTCACTCCTGTCTCTCTCGTGACACAAATGTCCAAAAGTTGTTGGGGGAAGGTTTCAAACTTATTTTTTCCCAGTGAAAATCTATTATCCTATGATAAGGGGAAAGAGGTGGGGAGAGGAGAGAAGGAGAGTTGAGAGAAATGAGGGAAGAAGGGAAAGAAGAAAGAAGGAAGAGAAGAAAAGAGGGACGGGCAACTCTACCCTTGGTGAAGAACAGGAAAATATCCAGATTCTTACACCCCATGTGGCCAGAATCTCTGTGAAATCCTCTCCACTGAGAACAGAGGCACTGTACCTGCCAGAGATTGTGGTTGAACTAAAATATTTATTGGATACAAAATATATCTGCTTTCATTAACAACAACAAAAAGAATAGGAAAGCATCTTCTGAAAAGTTGTCTGTGGTACAACTGTCAATATATAATCTCTACAGGTGGTGGTTTACTCTCTAAGTTGTGTCCAACTGTTGAAACACCACGGACTGGAACCTGCTAGGCTCCTCTGTCCATGAAGTTTCCCAGACAAGAATACTGAAGTGGAATGACATTTCATTCTCCAGATCCTCCCAATCAGGGATTGAATCCAGATCTCCTGCACTGAAGGCAATCTTCCACATTACAGGCTGTCTGCTGCATTGCAGGCAGATTCTTTACTGACTAAGCCACCAGGGAACCACCATATACTCAATATATAATCAAATATAGGTACATAAAATGTATTTAAAGGAATAACATCTATATTTTATAAACTAGAAAGCTTTTTTGAGAGAAATAATATTTGCCATAAGACTCTAACCAAAGGAAGAATTATAAGTGGCAGATAAAAGGGCAAGTCTTCAAGGAGAATATAAAGGCAGTACTAACAATATGTGAAAATACCAGTTTGACTAATATATTACTATGCCATACTCTTTCCTGAGAGGGAGTGCTGTTGAACATAGTTTAGTTGCACATCTGGTAAGGTCTCAGAACAGTTCAGAGATGCATACAATGAGGACACTATCTGGAGCAAAGTAATTTCTCCAAATAGTCCATTTTTTTTCAGTCTTTTAATGTAATGTCTTATGTGCTCTAGACACTGAAAATAAAACAGGTGAATAAAGGTGAATGATTATGTTTCTTGCTACCACTGGATTTTAATGTATTGGGAGAGAAATATATAAATAATAATAATGACTGAAATAGCTAGTTCAGTTCAGTTCAGTTCAGTCACTCAGTCATGTCCGACTCTTTGTGACTCCATAAATCACAGCACGTCAGGCCTCCCTGTCCATGACCAACTCCTGGAGTTCACTCAAACTCATGTCCACTGAGTTGGTGATGCCTTCCAGCCATCTCATCCTTTGTCGTCCCCTTCTCCTCCTGCCCTCAATCCCTCCCAGCATCAGGGTCTTTTCCAATGAGTCAACTCTTCGCATGAGGTGGCCAAAGTATTGGAGTTTCAGCTTCAGCATCATTCTTTCCAATAAACACCCAAGACTGATCTCCTTTAGAATGGACTAGTTGGATCTCCTTGCAGTCCAAGGGACTCTCAAGAGTCTTCTCCAACACCACAGTTCAAAAGCGTTAATTCTTCAGTGCACAGCTTTCTTCAGAGTCCAACTCTCACATCCATATATGACCTCTGGAAAAACCATAGCCTTGACTAGACGGACCTTTGTTGGCAAAGTAACCTCTCTGCTTTTGAATATGCTATCTAGTTTGGTCATAACTTTCCTTCCAAGGGGTATGCGTATTTTAATTTCATGGCTGCAATCACCATCTGCACTGATTTTGGAGCCCCAAAAAATAAAGTCTGACACTGTTTCCACTGTTTCTCCATCTATTTCCCATGAAGCGATGGGACCAGATGCCATGATCTTCGTTTTCTGAATGTTGAGCTTTAAGCCAACTTTTTCACTCTCCACTTTCACTTTCATCAAGAGGCTTTTTAGATCCTCTTCACTTTCTGCCATAAGGGTGGTGCCATCTGCATACCTGAGATTATTGATATTTCTCCTGGCAATCTTGATTCCAGCTTGTGCTTCTTCCAGCCCAGCGTTTCTCATAATGTCCTCTGCATATAAGTTAAATAACTTGTAATACATGCTAAAATAAAACACAATAGCAAGAAAGTAGAGTCAGGATTAAAAATAATGTTATGCTTAGTCTTCATGAGACAATCAGACACTCTACCTACATTGGAAATTGACATGATGGTTCTATACATTACTATTGAATTGGTTGTGATGTCTCACATACCAGTACCCACAACATTACTTTTCAAACTTTTTTCTTTTCAAGTTTTAGAATATGTGTCTTTCTAAGAATGTCCTTCTTCTTAATAGGGAAATATTGGTAAAATCTGTTTAAAATGTTTTGTCTCAGTTTTAATCTACTGGACCTGTAGTAGTCTCACTGTTTTTATTTCTCATAGTGGTAATTTGTGCTGTTACTAGTGTTTTTTCTAGTGTCTTCAAGATCTGTCTCAGTTCAGTTCAGTTCAATTCAATCACTCAGTCCTGTCCGACTCTTTGCGACCCTATGGACTGCAGCATGCCAAGCTTCCCTGTCCATCACCAGCTCCCAGAGCTTACTCGAACTCATGTCCATCAAGTAAGTGATGCCATCCAACCATCTCATCCTCTGCCGTCCCTTTCTCCTACTGTCTTCCATCTTTCCTAGCATCAGGGTATTTTCCAATGAGTCAGCTCTTCACATCAGGTGGCCAAAGTATTGGAGTTTCATCTTCAACATCAGTCCTCCCAATGAATATTCAGGACTGATTTCCTTTTGGGCAGAATGGTTGGATGTCCTTGCTGTCCAAGGGACTCTCCAGAGTCTTCTACAACACCACAGTTCAAAAGCATCAATACTTTGGCACTCAGCTTCCTTTATAGTCCAACTCTCACATCCTTGGATGACTACTGGGAAAACAATACCTTTGACTAGATGGACCTTTGTTGGCAAAGTAATGTCTCTGCTTTTAAATATGTTCTCCAGGTTGGTCATAGCTTTTCTTCCAAAGGGGCAAGCGTCTTTTAACTTCATGGCTGCAGTGATTTTGAAACCCCCCTAAAATAAAGTCTGTCACTGTTTCCATTGTTTCCCCATCCATTTGCTATGAAGTGATGGGACAAGATGCCATGATCTTAGTTTTCTGAATGTTGGGGTTATGCCAGCTTTTTCATTCTCCTCTTTCACTTTCATCAAGAGGCTCTTTAGTTCTTTGCTTTCTATCATAAGTGTGGTGTCATCTGAAAATCTGAAGTTACTGATATTTCTTCTGGCAATTGTGAGACTCATCTAGTCGAGCATTTCTCATGATGTACTCTGCATGTAAGTTAACTAAGCAGGGAGACAATATACAGCCTTGATGTACTCCTTTCCTGATTTGGAACCAGTCTGTTGTTCCATGTCCCGTTATCACTATTGCTTCCTGACCTGCATACAGATTTCTCAGGAGGCAGGTCAGGTGGTCTGGTATTCCCATCTCCTTCAAAATTTTCCACAGTTTGTTGTGATCCACACAGTCAAAGGCTTTGACATAGGCAATAAAGCATAAGTGATATTATTCTAGAATTCTTTTGCTTTTTTTTTGATCATCCAACAGATGTTGGCAATTTGATCTCTGGTTCCTCTGACTTTACTAAAACCAGATTGAGTATCTGGAAGTTAATGTTTCACATACTGTTGAAGCCCAGCTTGGAGAATTTTGAGAATTACTTTGCTAACATGTGAGATGAGTGCAATTGTATGGTAGTTTGAGCATCCTTTGGCAATGTCTTTCTTTGGGATTGTAATGAAAACTGACCTTTTCCAGTCCTGTGGCCACTGCTGAGTTTTCCAAATTTGGTGGCATATTGAGTGCAGCACTTTCATAGCATCATCTTTTAGGATTTGAAATAGCTCAACTGTAATTCTGTTGCTGCCACTAGCTTTGCTCATAGTGATGCTTCCGAAGGGTTACTTGACTTTGCATTCCAGGATGTCTGGTTCTAGGTGAGTAATCACACCATCGTGGTTATCTGGGGCATGAAGATCTTTTCGTATAGTTCTTCTGTATATTCCTAGTTTGGCTGTCTTGTGAAATGATTCTCTGCAGTAAATGGACTTTTCATTTATTTAATCATTCAAACTTCCATTCACACCTCTTCTTAATATCTTCTGCTTCTGTTAGGTCCATACCATTTCTGTACTTTATTGTGCTCATCTTTGCATGAAGTGTTCCCTTGGTATCTCCAGTTTTCTTGATGAGATCTCTAGTCTTTCCCATTCTGTTGTTGTCCTCTATTTTTTGCACTGATTACTGAGGAAGACTTTCTCATCTCTCCCTGCTCTTCTTTGGAACTCTGCATTCAAATGGGTGTATCTTTCCTTTTCTCCTTTGCTTTTCACTTCCCTTCTTTTCACAGCTATTTGTAAGTCCTCCTCAGACAAGTGTTTTACCTTTTTACATTTCTTTTTCTTGGAGATGGTCTTGACCCTTGTCTCCTGCACAATGTCACAAACCTCCATCTATAATTCTTCAGGCATACTGTCTATCATATCTAATCCTCAGCAAGAGGTAAAATTTTAATAATTTTAAAGAACTAGCCTTTTCCTTCCTTACTTTTTAACTTGTTTATCTATTTCCTATTTAGTTGTTTTCTGCTGTTTTAGTGTTAACTTAGTCTTTAGCTTTGATGATAGACTTCTATTTTGATACATTGTAATTTGCATTATTAATATTCTTTGGCTTCCTTTTTCTAAATAAATGTTTATGTAATAAAACTCCTGGACTCCTTGAATTGCATCTTATGAGTTTTTACACACTCTGTATTATTTTTGTTTAGTAATGCAAATAATGTCTAACTTGCTTTGAACCACAAGTTATTTAGAAACTAGTGATTTAATTTGATAATTCTTATACATTTAATAACAAATATTTGTGTTATTGATTTATAATTTAGTTTTGTTTTCATAAGAAATCATAGTCTGGTGATTTCAGTTATTTAAATATATTGAAGAATGTTTTATACTAATATTATATATTGATTTGAAAAGATACATATTTTACTATTGCTGTAAGCAACATTTTATAAATATGATTTAGCTAAGAATTTCATGGAAAATAAAGAAGGAAATGGTTCCTCCTCCTGATTAGAGGTATTTCTAAGTATATGTTTATCCTTGATACAAGCACACCATGTTCCATTTTCAGAGAATCTCTCATGCATAGGACATTATTGCCCTTTGTCGAAAAACTGAGCATTATAAAACCTAACTCTTTTGATAGGAGAATTGAATTCTTCCCCATCTCTTTTTCTTTGGGGGCTATTTTATACATTTAATTATGATTCTCCCTCTTTGTTCAAGCTGGTGTTAAAAACGGCAGAGGAACCAGAGGTCAAATTGCCAACATCCGCTGGATCATCAAAAAAGCAAGAGAGTTCCAGAAAAACATCTATTTCTGCTTTTTTGACTATGCCAAAGCCTTTGATTATGTGGATCACAATAAACTGTGGAAAATTCTGAAAGAGATGGGAATACCAGGCCACCTGACCTGCCTCTTGAAAAACCTGTATGCAGGTCAGGAAGCAACAGTTAGAACTCGACATGGAACAACAGACTGGTTCCAAATAGGAAAAGGAGTATGTGAAAGCTGTATATTGTCACCCTGCTTATTTAACTTATATGCAGAGTACATCATGAGAAATTCTGGACTGGAAGAAGCACAAGCTGGAATCAAAATTGCAGGGAGAAATATCAATAACCTCAGATATGCAGATGACACCACCCTGATGGCAGAAAGTGAAGAGGAACTAAAAAGCCTCTTGATGAAACAGAAAGAGGAGAGTGATAAAGTTGGCTTAAAACTCAACATTTAGAAAACGAATATCATGGCATCTGGTTCCACCACTTCATGGGAAATAGACAGGGAAACAGTGGAAACAGTGTCAGACTTTATTTTGGGGGGCTCCAAAATCACTGCAGATGGTGACTGCAGCCATAAAATTTAAAGACGCTTACTCCTTGAAAGGAAAGTTATAACCAACCTAGAAAGCATATTCAAAAGCAGAGACTCTACTTTGCCAACAAATGTCCATCTAGTCAAGGCTATGGCTTTTCCAGTAGTCATGTATGGATGGGAGAGTTGGACTGTGAAGAAAGCTGAAGAATTGGTGCTTTTGAACTGTGGTATTGGAGAAGACTCTTGAGAGTCCCTTGGACTGTGAGGAGATCCAACCAGTCCATTCTAAAGGACGTCAGTCCTGGGTGTTCATTGGAAGGAATGATGCTGAAGCTGGAACTCCAATACTTTGGCCACCTCATGCGAAGAGTTGACTCATTGGAAAAGACCCTGATGTTGGGAGGGATTGGGGGCAGGAGGAGAAGGGGACGGACAGAGGATAAGATGGCTGGATGGCATCACCGACTTGATGGACATGAGTTTGAGTGAACTCTGGGAGTTGGTGATGGACAGAGAGGCCTGGCATGCTATGATTCATGGGGTTGCAAAGAGTCGGACATGACTGAGTGACTGAACTGAATTGAACTGAACTCCCTCTTTAATTCAGATGGTTTGCTCACTCTTCCACTCAAATTTTGAGACGTTATCTCTATAGTAATTCATATGCAAGAACTTGTTCATTTGCTGACATCTAAGAAAACAAAAGAGAGTTTTATTCTTGTATTTATTCATTTCCCCTCCACCAATACCTAGATGCCTGAGAATCAAACCAAAGTAAAGGGCCAAAGAACCAACGCTTTCCCCCTCATTTGACTTCCTTAGCCTTTCATCCTGCAGCAAACACATCTATTCTGTCCTTATAAACAATCCATTTGCCTGGGGTAGTTTACTAAGATCTGCCATCTGTCATGAACCCAGGACACAAAGACTGGCAGAACTAATGAAATAAGATGATTTAGTTACTGTAGCCCAATGTAGTAACTCTGTGTTGTTACTATAGTCCAGTATAGTTCATAGTGTAGTTACTATAGAGACCTCATACTGAGGCACAAGTGATAGACGGAAAGCATTTTCACCTTAATGATATCAATGAGTGTTTGAATTTACCAATACTACAACCACTCTTGGAGAAGGCAATGGCATCCCACTCTAGTACTCTTGCCTAGAAAATCCCATGGACGGAGGAGCCTAGTAGGCGGCAGTCCATGGGGTCACAAAGAGTCGGACACGACTGAGCGACTTCACTTTCACTTTTCACTTTCATGCATTGGAGAAGGAAATGGCAACCCACTCCAGTGTTCTTGCCTGGAGAATCCCAAGGATGGGGGAGCCTGGTTGGTCACCATCTATGGGGTCGCACAGAGTCAGACACAACTGAAGCGACTTAGCAGCAGCAGCACAACCACTCTACATTCAGAGTTCTTATAGTGTGGGTGTGAAACTGCACTCCTAGGATGGGACTCTAGCCCACAATTCCTGACTTAGGAGAAAGCTGGAACCCACTATACTTTAATTGAAAGCCCTGAGGGCTTACTGAAGAACAGGTTCTTTTGACTCAATGCAGAAATGATTCAGAATGAGGCAAAAGTTCAGGCTTAGGACTTGTGTGAGATTTAAGTGGGCAGGCAAGTGTGTGCAATCTCCTGAGAACAAAGAAGGCTATCTTTTTATAATCAAAGAAAAAGTTTATGGTGTGGGGGAGAAGACTGTCTTATTCCTCATTTTTAGGTAGGCATCAAGGCTTACATCATTAGTTCATTTTGAACCCTACATGGTTTAACCAGGACTGTCATGGTGCTATTTAAATCATATGTATATCAGCAGAAGGGTGGCAACATATGCTATGAATCTCAAGTTTTGTTACAATGTCCCCTCTCACCTAGTTTCTTTCCCCTTTCACCTATAATTCTTCTTGGCTACATGTAAAAAGACTATTCTTGAAGGAAAATTATCTCTCTGACTTCATGGAACAATAATCAGACTCCAAAACTATTTTTCTGTGTTTTATTATTAACTAGCAGGACATTTAGCTTGAGTGTGCCTGGCACTTGAATGCACCGGATCTTCTTTCAAGGTACTGTAATCTAAAATGTTGCCAGGTTACAGGATTCCTTTTCTTGACTGGTCATTGGCTTACAATAGCCACCCAAACTCCATTAAAATTCCTTCTCTGCCTTTAATCCCCTATTGGGATTTCTAATATGTGAAAGTGAAAGTTGCTTAGTCCCGTCCAATTCTTTGTGACCCCATGGACTGCAGCCTGCCAGGTTCTTCTGTCCATAGAATTCTCCAGGCCAGAATACTGTAGTGGGTAGCCATTCCTTCTCCAGGGGATCTTCCTAACCCAGGGATCAAACCCAGGTCTCCCACGTTACAGGTGGATTTTTTTTATCATCTAAGCCACCAGGGAAGACCACTGGGATTTCTAAATTAACTATTTAATGGTCATACTCTATCTCTATCAACTGAATTCATATTCTTCAGATCAGATCAGTCACTCAATCATGTATGACTTTTTGGGACCACATGAATCACAGCACGCCAGGCCTCCCTGTCCATCACCAACACCCGGAGTTCACTCAGACTCATGTCCATCGAGTCAATGATGCTATCCAGCCATCTCATCCTCTGTCGTCCCCATTCTCCTTCTGCCCCCAATCCCTCCCAGCATCAGAGTCTTTTCCAATGAGTCAACTCTTCGCATGAGGTGGCCAAAGTACTGGAGTTTCAGCTTCAGCATCATTCCTTCCAAAGAAATCCCAGGGCTGATCTCCTTCAGAATGGACAGGTTGGATCTCCTTGCAGTCCAAGGGACTCTCAAGAGTCTTCTCCAACACCACCGTTCAAAACCATCCATTCTTCGGTGCTCAGCCTTCTTCACAGTCCAACTCTCACATCCATACATGACCACAGGAAAAACCATGGCCTTGACTAGACAGACCTTTGTTGGCAAAGTAATGCCTCTGCTTTTGAATATGCTATCTACGTTGGTCATAACTTTCCTTCCAAGGAGTAAGCATCTTTTAATTTCATGGCTGCAGTCACCATCTGTAGTGATTTTGGAGCCCAGAAAAATAAAGTCTGACACTGTTTCCACTGTTTCCCCATCTATTTCCCATGAAGTGGTGGGACCGGATGCCATGATCTTCGTTTTCTGAATGTTGAGCTTTAAGCCCACTTTTTCACTCTCCACTTTCACTTTCATCAAGAAGCTTTTTAGTTCCTTTTCACTTTCTGCCATAAGGCTGGTGTCATCTGCATATCTAAGGTAATTGAGATTTCTCCCGGCAATCTTGATTCCAGCTTGTGCTTCTTCCTGTCCAGCATTTCTCATAATGTACTCTGCCTATAAGTTAAATAATCAGGGTGACAATATACAGCCTTGACGAACTCCTTTTCCTATTTGGAACCAGTGTGTTGTTCCATGTCCAGTTCTAACTGTTGCTTCCTCACTTGCATACAAATTTCTCAAGAGGCAGATCAGGCGTTCTGGTATTCCCATCTCTTTCAGAATTTTCCACAGTTTATTGTGATCCACACAGTCAAAGGCTTTGGCATAGTCAATAAAGCAAAAATAGATGTTTTACTGGAACTCTCTTGCTTTTTCCATGATCCAGCAGATGTTGGCAATTTGATCTCTGGTTCCTCTGCCTTTTCTAAAATCAGCTTGAACATCAGGAAGTTCACGGTTCACATATTGTTGAAGCCTTGCTTGGAGAATTTTGAGCATTACTTTACTAGCATGTGAGGTGAGTGCAATTGTTCGGTAGTTTGAGCATTCTTTGGCATTGCCTTTCTTTGGGACTGGAATGAAAATTGACCTTTTCCAGTTCTGTGGCCACTGCTGAGTTTTCCAAATTTGCTGGCATATTGAGTGCAGCACTTTCACAGCATCATCTTTCAGGATTTGGAATAGCTCAACTGAAATTCCAGCACCTTCACTAGCTTTGTTCGTAGTGATGGTTTCTAAGGCCCACTTGACTTCACATTCCAGAATGTCTGGCTCTAGGTCAGTGATCACACCATCGTGATTATCTGGATCTTGAAGATCTTTTTTGTACAGTTCTTTTGTGTATTCTTGCCATCTCTTCTTAATATCTTCTGCTTATGTTAGGTCCATACCATTTCTGTCCTTTATCGAGCTCATCTTTGCATGAAATGTTCCTTTGGTATCTCTGGTTTTCTTGAAGAGATCCCTAGGTTTTCCCATTCTGTTGTTTTCCTCTATTTCTTTGCATTGATCGCTGAAGAAGCCTTTCTTATCTGTTCTTGCTATTCTTTGGAACTCTGCATTCAGATGTTTATATCTTTCCTTTTCTCCTTTGCTTTTCACTTCTCTTCTTTTCACAGCTATTTGTAAGACCTCCCCAAACAGCCATTTTGCTTTTTTGCATTTCGATGGAAATGGTCTTGATCCCTGTCTCCTGTACAATGTCACGAACCTCATTCCATAGTTCATCAGGCACTCTATCTATCAGATCTAGGCCCTTAAATCTATTTCTCACTTCCACTATATAATCATAAGGGATTTGATTTAGGTCATCCCTGAATGCTCTAATGGTTTTCCCTACTTTCTTCAATTTAAGTCTGAATTTGGCAATAAGGAGTTCATAGTCTGAGCCACAGTCAGCTCCTGGTCTTGTTTTTGCTGACTGTATAGAGCTTCTCCATCTTTGGGTGCAAAGAATATAATCAATCTGATTTCAGTGTTGACCATCTGGTGATGTCCATGTGTAGAGTCTTCTCTTGTGTTGTTGGAAGAGGGTGCTTGTTATGACCAGTGCATTTTCTTGGCAAAACTCTATCAGTCTTTGCCCTGCTTCATTCCGTATTCCAAGGCCAAATTTGCCTGTTACTCCAGGTGTTTCTTGACTTACTACTTTTGCATTCCGGTTCCCTATAATGAAAAGGACATCTTTTTTGGGTGTTAGTTCTAAAAGGTCTTGTAGGTCTTCATAGAACCGTTCAACTTCAGCTTCTTCAGCGTTACTGGTTGGGGCATAGTCTTGGATTACTGTGATATCGAATGGTTTGCCTTGGAAACGAACAGAGATCGTTCTGTCGTTTTTGAGATTGCATCCAAGTACTGCATTTCAGACTCTTTTGTTGACCACGATGGCCACTCCATTTCTTCTGAGGGATTCCTGCCCGCAGTAGTAGATATAATGGTCAGCTGAGTTAAATTCACCCATTCCAGTCCATTTCAGTTCCCTGATTCCTAGAATGTCCACATTCACTCTTGCCATCTCTTGTTTGACCACTTCCATTTTGCCTTAATTCATGGACCTGATATTCCAGGTTCCTATGCAATATTGCTCTTTGTAGCATTGGACCTTGCTTCTATCACCAGTCACATCCACAGCTGGGTATTGTTTTTGCTTTGACTCCATCCCTTCATTCTTTATGGAGTTGTTTCTTACCACTTATCAAATAATATAATTTTAGTTGGAAACTCTCTTGAGTTCAAAATATCCTATGCAACACATTGGTTTTAATTCCATGCTTGCATAGTCTTTTTTTTTTTTTTCCCAGACCTTGGGAACCATATAATATCCCTTAACCCAAGGAAAGTTCCATCTTTATACCAGCCTGAATACTGATGACACAAAGATTACCACTCACTAGTGTACACACCTGAATAATCAATCCCCTCTCCCTTAGTGGGAACAGAAAATCTGAATAATCAGATAGACACTCCCTTCCATAGACCTTGCTATATAAGACTTTGTTGTCATAGAATGCAAGGGTACTTTTCCCTCTTGTCTTTCAAGAAGCAAGTTGCCATACGGCAATAGGTCCTTGTGACTATGATCCCCACCCCCCATTTTTAAGTAATAATTTTACAAAAATTCATGTCAAAATGCACTTATGGGATCTGCATAAATCTCAAATATTTAGACAATGAGAACTAAGTATAATTAGGAGTATTTTGGCACTAAAAAATACAATCTCATTAACATTTATTTTCTAACTTGATATGTTGTTTTATTTCCTTAGCAGTTATCTTTACAGTTTTAGCTGATATGTGGTTTCTACTACTTTAAAATTTAAGTCATAATGTCCTATGTCAAGTATAGAATAACAAAATCAGTGCAACGTATTCTTTTGAAATTCCTGAGCAAATTTAGATGACAGGTGTAGAAATTACATGACTAATTCAGAGGGTAAGGGATTGAAAAGCTGTATACTAGTTGGCCCATAAAATATTCCCATCCCATTCAACTCAGATAGCATAGACCGTAGGATCACCTTTTATTAGCAAAACATTTGAGGACTGAAACAAATTTGAATAAGTGGCAAAGCAAGTTTGTCACAGATCAAAATGGTTTTCCTTTTTTTCCTACATAGGCATTTAAAATATTCTTGAATGTTTATATTTATTAACTTCACTCCATGGGCATAATATGATAAGGCATTGGGGAAACAAAATAAAAATTTCAATAAATATTTTACTATGTCTATAAACTGTAAGGTAAATTGTTTGAATAAGTTTCTCAGATTACAAATGCAAACAAATACCACTTTTAGTTAATGTGGAAAAAACAGATAAAATAAAGTCGTAGCAATATTTCTGGAACTCAGTTTTGAACGTTATTAGGTGCTTAGACTATTTCTGTAACACATTTGAAAATAAGCAATGGGTGGGTTAAAAATCAAATCATTTTGTGTTTTTTTGATTAATAATGAAACTGAGCTTTTTGTATAACATAAACATTATTCACTTTACCCTACTGCATTTGTTGCAGGAAGGGGGACCCTTTCAAGGGCCCGAAACTGGGCTCTTGTCTAACATTTGGAAATTAATTGTCCGAAGAGACACATGTGCTGACAAAGCAAGAGATTTTATTGGGAAAGTGTGTCCAGCAGAGAGCAGTAGGGTAAGGGAATCCAGGAGAACTGCTCTGTCATGTGGCTGGCAGTTTCCAGTTTTATGGTGATGGGATTGTTTCTGGGTTGTCTTTAGCCAATCATTCTGACTCAGAGTCCTTTCTGGTGGTACACACCTTGTTAGCCAAGGTGGATGCCAGCAAGAAGGATTCTGGGAAGTGGTTGGACATATGGTGTCTCCTTTTGACCTTTCCCAAACTCTTCTGGTTGGTGGTGGCTTATTAGTTCCATGTTCCTTACCAGGACCTCCTGTTGTAAAACAACTTATGCAGATGGTTACTATGGTGCCTGGCCAAGGTGGGTCGTGGTAGTCAATCAATGTGATTCCCCTAGCACACTTACTGGCAAAAAATGTTGATACATTTTATTTCTTCTATTGCAGTATTCGTTATAAAATATTTGAGTATATTTCCTACTTGTTTTTTGTTTTTGTTTGTTTGTTTTGCTGTTATTTCTGTGTGTATGTGATTTGACACTTAGAACTTTAAAATATTCATGTAGTAAAAAGCAAATGATGTAGTATTTTTGTTTTATCTTTGGTTTCAGAATTAGAAAAACCTTCTCCATCACAAAAGTATATATAACATTCTAGCAATCGTAGAAGAAAAATCAGAACTTACATATCCCTTGAAAAGTCCTCACTGATCATTTAACAAGAAAATTTCATCAAAACAGTTTCAAGAGGTTTCACTCAGGTGAAACTTGCTGCAGGGCCACGAAGAAGTGGCTTGAAAACCCACATTTAATTATTTTTTAAAAAATAACTTTTTTTATATGGCAAAACCAATACAATATTGTAAAGTTAAAAAATGAAGTAAATAAATAATAACTTTTTTTTTTAACCTTTAAGTCTTTGATGAATCTGGAATTGAATGTGTTGATTTTTGAAGTAGTAAATTAAGATTTTTCCTCACAATTAAAAAAAAAGTCTGTTTGATTGCTTCAAGAAATATTGAATTCTAAATACCTTTTCCAGGTCAAATTTGCTAGTATTCTTGAAGGCCTAATGTGCTTATTTTCTATTTATGTTTAATGTACACTGTCATAGTGGAACAAAATTTGTCACCCCAAAAATGTGTCTTTGGTTTGTGGATTATTCTCAACAACCAAAATCCAAAAGACTCAAAAAAAAAAAAAAAAAAAATGTTCACCTTCTTCCATCTGCTTGAAGAATGTAGGTAAAGGACCTGGTCCAAGAAGAGAGTTGTCACCATAGATAATCGTTAGTATAAACTGGGTGTGTGGACAAGGAGGAACTCAGCAAAATCTTCTTTTTAAGTATTCTTATCTATGTCCAATTGTTTCTGCCTAGTCCTGCAAATATTCGCTTACCAACTCTTGCTTTTCCATCTCCAGGTAAATTAAATTTCCCACTTTGAGGTTCCAAATGACTAGCCCAATATCCTCCTTTAATTTTAGCTGAAGATAGCATTTAAGGTGAGGAATTCACACTTTTGATGGGATACTCAATTTTACTGGGGCTCTCCCATGTTATTAAAATTTTGTTTTGATGCTTTCCTGTTAATCTATATGATGTCAAGTGAATTCTTCGACTATTCATAAGAACCTGGAAAGATAGAGGAAATTTTCTTCCTCCTAACATTTTCTAAATATTTTACTTGAATTGGCAATAAGTATTTGAGAGACTATTAAAACACTTTTTAATGTGTCCCGACAAATAATTTTGTTTTAAATTAAAAGACTGTTAGGAGGACATGCACCCTCAACCATTGCCCCTACATTTTGCAGACAGGGCAGAATCTCACAGAATTCTGTTGGAATGATGCTCAGGAAAAGGACACAGGCATTCTGAGTAATCCAGGGGCTTGCTGATGATTGTTAAAGCAAAATCTGCCTATTATACAGAGTGAAGTAAGCCAGAAAGAAAAACACCAATACAGTATACTAATGCATATATATAGAATTTAGAAAGATGGTAACAATAACCCTGTACGCAAGACAGCAAAAGAAACACAGATGTATAGAACAGTCTTTTGGACTCTGTGGGAGAGGGAGAGGGTGGGATGATTTGGGAGAATGGCTTTGAAACATGTATAGTATCATATATGAAACGAATCGCCAGTCCAAGTTCAATGCATGATACTGTTTACTTAGCCCTGGTGCACTGGGATGACCCAGAGGGATGGTACGGGGAGGGAGGAGGGAGGGGGATTCGGGATGGGGAACACATGTATACCTGTGGTGGATTCACGTTGATGTATGGCAAAACCAATACAATGTTGTAAAGTAATTAACCTTCAATTAAAATAAATAAATTTATATTTTTAAAAAATTAAGCAAAATTGTTCATTTTAGAGGGTTCCCTTTTCTCCACACCCTCTCCAGCATTTATTATTTGTAGACTTTTGGATCGCAGCCATTCTGACTGGTGTGAAATGGTACCTCATAGTGGTTTTGATTTGCATTTCTCTGATAATGTGTGATGTTGAGCATCTTTTCATGTGTTTGTTAGCCATCTGTATGTCTTCTTTGGAGAAATGTCTATTTAGTTCTTTGGCCCATTTTTTGATTGGGTCGTTTATTTTTCTGGAGTTGAGGTGTAGGAGTTGCTTGTATATTTTTGAGGTTAGTTGTTTGTCGGTTGCTTCATTTGCAATTATTTTCTCCCATTCTGAAGGCTGTCTTTTCACCTTGCTAATAGTTTCCTTTGATGTGCAGAAGCTTAATTAAGGTTAATTAGGTCCCATTTGTTTATTTTTGCTTTTATTTCCAATATTCTGGGAGGTGGGTCATAGAGGATCCTGCTGTGATGTATGTTGGAGAGTGTTTTGCCTATGTTGGGAATGCAAACTAGTACAGCCACTATGGAGAACAGTGTGGAGATTCCTTAAAAAACTGGAAATAGAACTGCCTTATGATCCAGCAATCCCACTGCTGGGCATACACACTGAGGAAACCAGAAGGGAAAGAGACACGTGTACCCCAATGTTCATCGCAGCACTGTTTATAATAGCCAAGACATGGAAGCAACCTAGATGTCCATCAGCAGACGAATGGATAAGAAAGCTGTGGTACATATCCACAATGGAGTATTACTCAGCCATTAAAAAGAATACATTTGAATCAGTTCTAATGAGGTGGATGAAACTGGAGCCTATTATACAGAGTGAAGTAAGCCAGAAAGAAAAACACCAATACAGTATACTAACACATATATATGGAATTTAGAAAGATGGTAACAATAACCCGGTGTACGAGACAGCAAAAGAGACACTGATGTATAGAACAGTCTTATGGACTCTGTGGGAGAGGGAGAGGGTGGGAAGATTTGGGAGAATGGCAATGAAACATGTAAAATATCATGTAGGAAACGAGTTGCCAGTCCAGGTTCGATGCATGATGCTGGATGCTTGGGGCTGGTGCACTGGGACGACCCAGAGGGATGGTATGGGGAGGGAAGAGGGAGGAGGGTTCGGGATGGGGAACACATGTATACCTGTGGCGGATTCATTTTGATATTTGGCAAAACTAATACAGGTATGTAAAGTTTAAAAATAAAGTAAAATTAGAAAAAAAAATTGTTCATTTTAATGTTCTTATTATAAAAAGAAAATTCTAAGCATATGATATAAGGCATTAAAACTCTGACAAATAGAATAAAGAAGAAATTACCATAAGTCTGAAGATAACATTTCTGAACATTGGCAATCTTTTAGTAAAGCAGATAAGTCAAATCTCACATAATATTTTTTGAGAGTTCCCAAAATATTAAGAACTATTGTTACTGTGGTCATTGTCTTTATTATTGCTATTATTTAAAGTGCTTTCCTTTATCTGCAACCATATGATGAAAAAAGAAAATATGTTCTTTAATGTTCTAAAGGTTGTTTTGTTGTTTAAATTAAATGTTATAAAAAATATCATGCTTGTCTTTTCTTGATTAATCCCTACCTGCTTATCTTTTTTTTAATTTATGTATTTATTTATTTTGGAGGCTAATTATTTTACAATATAGTATTGGTTTTGTCATACATTGACATGAATCCACCATGGGTGTACGTGTGTGCCCCACCCTGAAACCCTCTCCCACTTCCCTCCCCAAGCACTAGTTTTTAAGTTATAAACTGCTTTAGAAATACTTTTAAGAGAAAAGGTCAGATTTTAGAAATTTATGAAAGCCTGCTAATTTTACAGACTAGCCATTTGGTAAGATAAAGGAATGGAAGTGTATTCAGTTTTTATTAAAAATGAAGCAACACACTTTTGAAAATATTGTAACAGAAACTCTACACATTTTAACAGTGGTCAAACTTCCATTGAACCAACTCTATAAAGATGACTAATCTCTGGTAGTAATATGGAAAATAAATGGAAATTGCAACTATTCCAATTGATCTTATACTTTATATCTGCTTTAGGGACATGGAAAAACAGACTGGTCCCAAATAGGAAAAGGAGTAGGTCAAGGCTGTATATTGTTACCCTGCTTATTTAACTTATATGCAGAGTACATCATGAGAAACGCTAGGCTGGAAGAAGTACAAGCTGGAATCAAGATTGCCAGGAGAAATATCAATAACCTCAGATATGCAGATGACACCACCCTGATGGCAGAAAGTGAAGAGGAACTAAAAAGCCTCTTGATGAAAGTGAAAGAGGAGGGTGAAAAAGTTGGCTGAAAGCTCAAGATTCAGAAAACGAACATCATGGCATCCGGTCCCATCACTTCATGGGAAATAGATGGAGAAACAGTGGAAAAAGTAGCTGACTTTATTTTGGGGAGCTCCAAAATCACTGCAGACGGTGACTGCAGCCATGAAATTAAAAGACGCCTACTCCTTGGGAGGAAATCTATGACCAAATTAGACAGCATATTCAAAAGCAGAGACATTACTTTGCCAACCAAAGGTCAGTCTAGTTAAGGCTATGGTTTTTCCACTAGTCATGTATGGATGTGAGAGTTGGACTGTGAAGAAAGCTGAGCGCTGAAGAATTGGTGCTTTTGAACTGTAGTGTTGGAGAAGACTCTTGAGAGTCCCTTGGACTGCAAGAAGATCCAACCAGTCCATTCTAAAGAAGATCAGTTCTGGGAGTTCTTTGGAAGGAATGATGCTAAAGCTGAAACTCCAATACTTTGGCCACCTCATGTGAAGAGTTGACTCATTGGAAAAGACTGATGCTGGGAGGGATTGGAGGAAGGAGGAGAAGGGGACGACAGAGGATGAAATGGCTAGATGGTATCACCGACTCAATGGACATGAGTTTGAGTGAACTCTGGGAGTCGGTGATGGGCAGGGAGGCCTGGCGTGATGCAATTCTTGGGGTTGCAGTCAGACACAACTGAGCGACTGAACTGAACTGAACTAGGGAGATAAACGATTATTTCCATAAACTACTTGAAATTTGTTTATCAATTAGAGAAAAATAAGAGTTTATAACCCTTTGAGCAATGGAATTTTATTTTTAATTAAATGTTGGTTGCAATAAAATCTGTACAACTCAAATGCCATGTAGTGACTAAGTCCATGTAATACCCAGTATAAAAGTAATCTCTAATTTGAAAACAAATCAGTTATACCAAAAGTATAAAAGTCTTCTTTTCCCAATTAAAATTTGGTATTTAGCATAACATAAGAAAATTACTTCAGCCATGTAGATATGATTATGTGAATTCATTTGCCACTGGTTCTATAATGGCCACACAAATTAATGGCTCAGATTCACAAAATTTTGCATTAAATGTGACATGTATGATAAAGCTTAAATAATGTGGGGTTTAAAATTTTACTTTCCTAATAAATCAAATCTGATGAAACTTATATTCACCGATTCTTAGTCATTCTCCCTACCTCTATAAAAATTGTTTCAGTGGTACTCTCACTTGTTCCCATCTTCTTCTTCTCCCTGCTGTGCCCACAAGTTTGTTCTCTACCTGAGTATATCTATTCCTGCCTTTAAATAGGTTTATCAGTACCATTTTATAGGTATATATATGTTAATATACAATATATTATACAATATATAGTATATATATATATATATACAATAACAATATATTGTACACGTATTAACTATATATATATTAACTATATATATATATATACCTTCAATAAGAGGACAACTTATTCATATAGTTTTCAAAGTGGAAAGTCATTTGTTTGTGTGATCTTAGACTCTTAACCTCTCTTCATTTCACTGATCTCTTTGTTGATATATTTAATAACTATATTTGTGTCTATCTACCTACCTACCTATCTATCTGAAGAGAGAGAAAAAGAGAGGGGCGAGGGGAACCAGCTTTGTGTTGGATACTGTAGCAGGGTCTAGAGACAGAACAATAAACAGAGCACCTAAGAATACTCATGCTTACTGAATATGCCAAATGAAGACAACTGGGATCCATGGAGAAATATGAAGTTTGGGAAGGACTAGAAATGACTGTGAAGGTTGGGTGTCAGAACTTTAGGAAGAGCTGTCAGGGAATGAGGTTGAAACATCCCAGGAGGAGGAAGCACACATCCAGGTACTGGAAGTGCAGATGTCTGAGCGATGATAGAGAACGCCATGTGACCAGAGTGGTGAGCACAGAGCAGAGAGGTGGGACTGAGAGGTCCAGGGCTCTAGGTTTTGTTGGGCCTGTATAATAGACAAGATAATGTGACCAAGCTTGTTTTTTTTCCCCTCTGATTTTTTTTTTTTCTGTCTTAGAAATATTGCTTTTATAGTACATATGTAATCAACCAGTGGGTATTTTTTTTAACTTTTATAAATATGTCCCTAATTATTGTCCTTTGTGATATTTACCAGCTATCTGCCCCTAACTGACGATTATCTGAATAGAAAAGACCTATATAATGTTTTAGGCATTAATTCAAAAAAGTAATATTGAGATAGCAATAAGTCTGATCTGGGATTTACAAAAGTTAAAGTTTCCTTTGACAGATAAGAGAAGTCTTTCTTAGGGAATGTGAAAGTGAAAGTCAAAGTTTCTCAGTAGTGTCTGACTCTTTGAAGCCCCACGGACTCTACAGCTCATGGAATTCTCCAGGCCGGAATACTGGAGTGGGTAGCTTCTTCCTTGTCCAGAGGATCTTCCCAACCCAGGGATCAAACCCAGGTCTTCTGTATTATAGGTGGATTCTTTACCAGCTAAACCACTAGGGAAGGGTGATATTGAATAGCACCATCAAAATTATTGATATCTCATAAGACCTATCATAATAACTTCTCATGTTGATCACTCAAAAGAGGAAAAAAAAATCAAAAATAGTTTTTGTACATCTGTGGAGTACAGGGCATATTGTGCTTTGAGTATTACAGACCCAGGAAAGTCTTGTCATTGGCCTCTTTGTGATCTAATTCAGGGAGGGTTGAGACATAGGAACCTAATTATCCAGGAAGGTAGATGCAATTAGTGTGGTGCTACAGGTGCAACGTCCCATGGCAAGTGGGAGAATCATTGCACTGTGGGAAAATGGTGGATGTATAGGAGATAATTGAAGAATGATTAGGAATCAGAGTGAAAGCAATCAAGTAGGACAAAACAATTCAGCCTAAAGAAAATATATAAACAAAGAAAATGCTAGATTTCATCATTATAATCTTCCCCGTGGTCAAATTGATTTTCTTTTTTTTCCTTTACCCTGAAAGCTCTAGTTTCACCAACATGATATCTTATAGACAGCATTATATTGATGGGCCAGGTGTCCTTGTCATGCATTTCACCAAATATATACCAGAGGAGCAGTCCCTCTGGTGTTCAGGGAGATTCTTTTCTGTCTGACCTCCAATATATCCCAAGCCACAAGGATTCCGTGTTATGCAATTCAGGAGAATGTTTCTCTGCAGAGGCTTTCAATATACTTTTTATGTTGGTTCAGAATAAAGAATATACTTACATGTGTTCTTCCTATTTATCTAATTTGTAGAAGTGTCCTTATGCAGGCATTTTTCTTCTTGCTACCATCTAGTTTTCTATTTGTTTCTATCAGATCTAGGAGGAAGCTTGCATACTCACAGCCTCTTGTTTCAGGAAACAGTCTTATCATGTTGATCTGCTTGTACTGCTGTTTGCTACACCATCTAACCTCATACCTTTCAATTACAAGAATTTTATTAGGATTTGCTCCAGTTACTACCTAGATTTTTCACAGAAAAAAAAAAATCAAGTTATCCTATTATGTCTCATTAAATCTATTCCAGTCTGTGATATATTTACATAAAAAAATTTCTGTCTGTGGAAACTGTATAAACTGTAATAATCTGAAAATTTATTATTATTTTTTTTTAGAATCAAGAAGGGAAAAATAAAATTATTAGCATATACTGGCTCTAAGGATTTTTCCTCTGTTTTATCACCTACAGGGGCGATCTCTTTCCACTATCCGATGAATTTCATTACTGAGAGTAGTTAATAAAAAGAAATGCTGGTGAGGATTTGGGATTGTGGTCTTAATGGTCCTGGAAAAGGGTTTCTATCTAGTATCATGATCACTGATTGTGGTATATAAACTGGTAGGGAATTAGCTTCTGTGAAATATTAAAAAAAGTATAAGTATACAGTGAAGTTTTACTGAGATTTCTCTACCAGATTAAATATGCATTGTTGTTACTTTACTCTCCCCATGATATTAAATATGAGAAGTTCCTGGAAGTGTAAAACGACAGAGAGGTTGGACGAGTTCAAGAAATCTCATTGAAGCTTCTCTTGTAAGTAAAGGAATTTTGAAATGTTACAGGCTGTCTCTATAAGAAATATAAGTACAGAGGCAAGATGTTGAAATTACCTGAACCTCTACATGGCAATAGGCAGAAAAGCTGGGTACTTATTGCTTGTACCAACCACACTGCAGCTGCCAGGAGCTGTCAGGCATCTGGAGAAGAAAGAATAAGAGCCTTGGTAACTATCATCCCAGGTGACATAACATCTGGTCTCTGGTCATTTATAGTAGAATTTTGAGTGCTGCTGTGCTGGGTAAATTAATAATATGAACAAACATAGTCTTGTGCCTCAAAGATTTTACTAGAGTGAGGGATACAGAAGAGTAAGCAAGAAGACCAAACAGCATAGGAGGAATTTTCTGATGGGGCACATCAGGATGAATGGACCATATAATGAAGTAAGCAGATTCTTTACCACTTATGCTACCTGGGAAGCCTTGATGAAGAAAGTGTCATCACGATAAAGAGTGAAGAATTTGTAAATGTTGTTCAGACAGATGAGACTGAAGAGCATAGCATTTTGTAGGAACAAGGACGTGAATGAGCCTCAGTGTCCTATTGCGAGTCAACATCATTAGCATTAAGAACTTCAGGCAGAGCTGATGAGTGAGAAGGAGAGGTTGAAAAGTAACCAGTGCCTTGTGAGTCAAGGTCAGATATTTGGCCATTATCCAGAAAATAAAAAAAGAAAGTATTAGCATATATTAGCAAGGATTCTTCTGTGGTGCTCTAACAAGAAAAAAAGGTGAATGGGGTATTGGATGTTATTAGATTTTCAATATCTAAACTTCAGCAGATATTTACATAAAAAGATATTCATCAGCAGAAATAAGCATATCCCTTCCTCCTGACCAACTCAGAATGTTTATAAGATTTACTTCAAATCTTAGGGCTTCCAGGAGCTTTCCCTTATTTCATCAAATAGCTATTACCTATTTTTGCAATTCTTTAAAACTAGTTTGTATTGTACCTTGTGTTGCAATACTTTATATTCTTATCCAGTGAGAACTTTATCTCTTAGCCTTTCACTGTCTATCCCCATAACACACCTTACAATGTTTTGTAAATAATAGCCTTCCAAATAATATTGAACTAATAGAGAAAATGTGGAAAGGAATAAGGGGTCCTAGGGTGGGGATAGATGAGAAAGTAGAAGGACTAAGGGAGAAAGCAACACATTTACCAGATAACTTAAATTGTACAACACATGAACAGAATTTCACTCAGTTACTGAAATTGAATAGATATTATTTGGGATACTATATATAATTCATTATATTAATATTAAATGTGTCTACATTGTCCTTGTTGCTTCATGGGTTCAACAATTCTTCCAATTTCTTCTCTTTATGTCTGACTTTTAAACATATGAATTTTCTATCTTGAAAGCCATCATTAATTTAACTTTCATCATGCATTAGAGTTAGTTATCTATTTTCACTATACTCAATTTATTATTATAGCAAATATCTTGTTTTGTTTACAAATTTGGTGTATTTCAGTCATTTCTTTTTCTTCAGGGTTCTTATTTACAATTCTATATTTTATGTATATATTTTATATCCAGCTAGACAAAGGAGTACACAAAGGAGTACGTCAAGGCTTTATATTGCACCCTACTTATTTAACTTATATGCAGAGTACATCATGAGAAATTCTGGACTGGATGAAGCATAAGCTGGAATCAAGATTGCTGAGGGAAATATCAATAACCTCAAATATGCAGATGACACCACCCTTATGGCAGAAAGCAAAGAAAAACTAAAGAGCTTCATGATGAAAATGAAAGAGAAGAATGAAAAAGTTGGCTTAAAACTCACATTCAGAAAACTAAGATCATGACATCTGGTCCCATCACTTCATGGCAAATACATGGGAAAACAGTGGAAACGGTAAGATACTTTATTTTGGGGGACTCCAAAATCACTGCGCATGGTGATTGCAGCCATGAAATTAAAAGACACTTACTTCTTGGAAGAAAAGCTATGACCAACCTAGACAGCATATTAAAGAGCAGAGTCATTACTTTATCAACAAAAGTCCATCTAGTCAAAGCTCTATTTCTTCCAGTAGTCATGTATGGATGTGAGAGTTGGAGTATAAAGAAAGCTGAGCGCCAAAGAATTGATGGTTTTGAACTGTGGTGTTGAAGACTCTTGAGAGTCCTTTGGACTGCAAGGAGATCCAGCCAGTCGATCTTAAAGGAAATCAGTCCTGAATATTCATTGGAAGGACATATGCTGAAGCTGAAACTCCAATACTTTGGTCACCTGATGCAAAGAACTTATTCTTTTGAAAAGACCCTGATGCTGGGAAAGATTGAAGGTAGGAGAAGGGGATGACCAAGGATGAGACGGTTGGATGGCATCACCGACTCAATGGACATGAGCTTGAGTAAACTCCAGGAGTTGGTGATGGACAGGGAGGTCTGGCGTGCTGTGGTTCATGGGGTTGCAAAGAGTCAGACATGACTGAAAGACTAAATTGAACTGAAGACAAATTTTGGTTAGATTTTTCTTTAGTTATGGTATCATAGACTGGCCCAAGCTAGTCAAGTTCTTGGTATGTATTTTAAAGTCTAGTTCCTTTCTGTTTTTTTTTTTTTAATAAAAGTATTTTATCATTTAAATTTAATGACATGTAAAACAGAATCTAACTACAGAATCTTTGTCACATAGTATTTAGTTTCTTCTTCTACTTGATAAAGTCATTCATTCACTGTGACAAAGTCTGAAATTCACAGTTCTGGCCATTAGCAGATCTCCACAAAATACCATTGTCCTAAATTTAGTAAATTAGCTTTTGAAAACTTTTCATAAATATTTAATGCCTAATAGGATTAAATATAAAGAAAATATGTGAAATCCCAGTTTGATTATGAAATAAAGTGTTGGAAAGTTATCTTAGCTCTGACACAGCATATCACTCATTTATTTTTATATAACCTATGAAAATATATGTTATCACAGAAAAATCATTGATATTTGTAATGTTTTCTGAAAATTCAAAATATTTTACAAATGAATTTGACTTCTTTTCATTTCTCATCCAAGTTTAAGATTAGACTTGCAAGGTACAACTCAAACCACTCAGATTTTCTCCATGCAATGATGCTTTATGATAGATGATAAATGCTGAAATTACACTTTTGGATCATTAAAATGTATTTCTGATACATGCCATGATTTCATTAACATAAGCAGGAGTCAATAAATTTATTCTACCAGTGATAAATTCAAGGTCTCTATGTTTTTTTCTCAGTTTCTGTCTGTATTTGTTCATCCAAGGAATGAAGAGAAACAAAGTAATAACACATGAAGTTTTCAAGCCTAAATTTAGTTGAGGTGCATACTACTTCTGCTCATGTTTTGCCAGACACAGCTACAACCCATGATCACCAGCAAATAGAGGACTTTGTGAATTGTCTTCAAAGTAAGGCCTAGGAGGTGGAGAAGAAATATATCTTTCAAGTGAGGCTCAGAGAAGTCCCAGTCATTGGGGAGTAGAGCTTCTCTGCCAAGATTCTAGACATTTATTTCTTTATTAAAATGGCAACTGTTGCCACTCCTCAAAAATACATTTTGTTTTTGCATTGTAGTAAAGTTTTTAGTCTAGAATAGTTTTAGATTTGGAGAAATTTTGCAGAGATAGTGTAGGAAGTTCCTGTATGTCTTATACCCAGATTTCCCTCTAATTAACATCTTTGGTTATTTTGCCACATACATCACAATTAATAAATATGGGTTAATTCTTATCAACAATTATCCATATTTTACACAGAGCTCTTTAGTTTTTTACATAAATTTATTTTTTAAGATCCAACACAAGACTCAGTTCAATTCCGTTCAGTTGCTCAGTCGTGTCCTAATCTTTGCGACTACCTGAACTGCAGCACACCAGGCCTGCCTGTCCATCACCAACTCTTGGAGTTTACCCAAACTCATGTCCACTGAGTCAGTGATGCCATCCAACCATTTCATGCTCTGTCATCCCCTTCTCCTCCTGCCCTCAATTGTTCCCAGCATCAGGGTATTTTCAAATGAGTCAGCTCTTTGCATCAGGTGACCAAAGTATTGGAGTTTCAGCTTCAACATCAATCCTTCCAATGAACACCCAGAACTGGTCTCCTTTAGGATGGACTCGTTGAATCTCCTTGCAGTCCAAGGGACTCTCAAAGTCTTCACCATCACCACAGTTCAAAAGCATCAATTCTTTGGCACTCAAGTTTCTTTATAGTAAAACTCACACATCCATACATGACTACTGGAAAAACCATAGCCTTGACTAAAAAGACTTTTGTTGACAAAGTAATGTCTCTGCTTTTTAATATGCTGTCTAGGTTGGTCATAAATTTCCTTCCAGGGAGTAAGCTTCTTTTAATTTCATGGCTGCAATCACCATCCGCAGTCATTTTTGAGCCCCAAAAAATAAAGTCAGCAAATGTTTCCACTGTTTCCCCATCTATTTGCCATGAACTGATGGGACTGGATGCCATCATCTTAGTTTCTGAATGTTGAGCTTTAAGCCAACTTTTTCACTCTCCTCTTTCACTTTCAACAAGAGGCTTTTTAGTTCTTCTTCACTTTCTGCAATAATGGTGGTGTCATCTGCATATCTGAGGTTATTGACATTTCTCCCGGCAGACCTGATTCCAGCTTGTGTTTCTTCCACCCAGCGTTTCTCAAATTATGTACACTGCATATAAGTTAAATAAGCAGAGTGACAATATACAGCCTTGAGGTACTCTTTTTCCTATTTGGAGGCAGTCTCTTGTTCCGTGTCCAATTCTAACTGTTATTTCCTGACCTGCATATAGGTTTCTCAAGAGGCAGGTCAGGTGGTCCGGTATTCACATCTCTTGAAGAATTTTCCACATTATATTGTGATCCACACAGTCAAAGGCTTTGGCATAGTCAATAAAGCAGAAATATATGTTTTCCTGGGAGTCTCTTGGTTTTTCCATGATCCATTGGATGCTGGCAGTTTGATCTCTGGTTCCTCTGCCTTTACTAAAACCAGCTTGAACATCTGGAAGTTCACAGTTCATGTATTGCTGAAGCCTGGCTGGAGGAATTTTGAGCATTACTTTAATAGTGTGTGAGATGAGTGCAAGTATGCAGTAGCTTGAACATTTTTTGGCATTGCCTTTCTTTGGGATTGGAATGAAAACTGACCTTTTCCAGTTCAGTGGCCACTGCTGAGTTTTCCAAATTTGCTGGCATATTGAGTGCAGGATTTTCACAGCACCATCTTCTAAGGTTTTAAATAGCTCAACTGGAATTCCATCACCTCCACTAGCTTTGTTCATAGTGATGCTTTCTAAGGCCCACTTGACTTCACATTCCAGGATGTCTGGCTCTAGGTGAGTGATCACACCATCGTGATCATCTGGGTCACGAAGATCTTTCTTGTACAGTTCTTCTGTGTATTCTTGCTACCTCTTCTAATATTTTGCTTCTGTTAGGTCCATACCATTTCTGTCTTTTATTGAGCCCATTTTGCATAGAATATTCCATGGTATCTCTAATTTTTTTGAAGAGATCTCTAGTCTTTCCCATTTTATTGTTTTCCTCTATTTCTTTGCAATGATCACTGAGGAAGGCTTTCTTATCTCTTCTTACTATTATTTGTAACTCTGCATTCAGATGGGTATTCTTTCCTTTTCTCCTTTTCTTTTCACTTCGTTTCTTTTCACAGCTATTTGTAAGGCCTCCTCAGACAGCCATTTTGCTTTTTTGCATTTATTTTTCTTGGGGATAGTCTTGATCCCTGTCTCCTGTACAATGTCATGAACTTCCCTCCATAGTTCATCAGGCACTCTGACTATCAGATCTAGTCCCTTAAATCTATTTCTCACTTCCACTGTATAATCATAAGGGATTTGATTTAGGTCATATCTGAATGGTCTAGTAGTTTTCCCCAATTTCTTCAATTTAAATCTGAATTTGGCAATAAGCAGTTCATGATCTGAGCCACAGTCAGCTCCCAGTCTTGTTTTTGCTGACTGTATAGTGCTTCTCCATCTTTAGCTGCAAAGAATATAATCAGTCTGATTTTGGTTTGACCATGTGGTGATGTCCATGTATAGTCTTTTCTTGTGTTGTTGGAACAGGGTATTTCCTATGATCAGTGTGTTCTCTTGGCAGAACTCTATTAGCCTTTGCCCTGCTTCATTCTGTACTCCAAGGCCAAATTTGCCTGTTACTCCAGGTGTTTCTTGACTTCCAATTTTGCATTCCAGTCCCCTATAATCAAAAGGACATCTTTTTATGTGTTAATTCTAAAATGCCTTGTAGGTCTTCATAGAACCATTCAATTTCAGCTTCCTCAGCATTACTGATCAGGGCATAGACTTGGATTACCGTGATATCAAATGATTTGCCTTGGAAACTAACAGATCATTCTGTTGTTTTTGAGATTACATCCAAGTACTGCATTTCAGACTCTTTTTTTTTTTTTTACTATGATGGCTCCATTTCTCTTAAGGGAACCCTGCCCACAGTAGTAGATATAATGGTCATCTGAATTATGTTCACCCTTTCCAGTCTATCTTAGTTCGCTGATTGCTAAAATGTTGCCGTTCATTCTTGCCATTTCCTTTTTGACCACTTCCAATTTGCCTTGATTCATGAACCTAACCTTCCAGGTTCCTATGCAATATTGCTCTTTATAGCATTGGACCTTGCTTCTATCACCAGTCACATCCACAACTGGGTGCTGTTTTTGCTTTGGCTCCATCCCTTCATTCTTTCTGGGGTTATTCCTCTACTGATCTCCAGTAGCATATTGGGCGCCCACCGAGCTGGGGAGTTCATCTTTCAGTGTCTTATCTTTTTGTTTTTTCATACTGTTCATGGGATTCTCAAGGCTAGAATATTAAAGTGATTTGCCATTCCCTTCTCCAGTGGACCATATTCTGCTAAACCTCTCCCATGACCCGACCGTCTTGGGTGGCCCCACACTTCATGGCTTAGATACCAAAATCGATTTAGTCATTGTGTCTTCTTTAGCATTTATTAATTGCAAGTTTCTCAGACTTCAGTTTTGGATGACTTTTTTGGTATGCAACAAAGTCAGGTATTTTATAAAAATGTCTACCAACTGGGATTTTTATGATTTTTTTCTCATGATTAGACCAAAGTTACAGATTTTGAGAAATAAGACCACAGATGTTGGCTTCAAGGGGACATATTATCAGTAGGAAATCTCTATTGATTTTAATGTTCATTTTCTATCAGAAGTAGTATTTGTTATGCTTCTCCATGATAAAGCAATTCATTTCCCCTTCCCGCACAGTGTTCTTTAGAAGGAAAATTGGTAAGAGTGGAAAGTTATCTTAACCTCTTATATGGGGATACATACATAACTTAGAATTCTTCCTCAGGGGATATTTGTCTCTTCTCCCCTATTTATTTTGTTGTCCAGAACATATTTAAGTATGGACTCATGGATATTTGTTTATTTTCTATCAACAGTATTATTTTATTAATTTTGTTTTTCAAATGGTTGAGCTCTGGTCATTGGGAGCCCTTTCAATTGTCTCCATCTGACCTTGATGTATATTCATCATTGTTTGTTTTACATTTTGAACATTCCATTGCTTTCTGACACTATAAGATATTCCAACATCATTCTGTACAATGCATCTTCACTCCTAGAATTAGCTATGTCTCCAAGAATTCTGATTCCACTTATGGGAGAAGGGTTTTAGAAGAGAAGATCTGGGTGCTGGTGGGCTTTTTGTTCCTGGAGTGGTGCTAAATTCTTAGGTCATCTGAATTCATAGAGCAAGGGCATATATATGTGTGTCCCTACCATTGTATATACACATATCTAAAATTATTTATACAGATATATCTGTTGGTGTGTGCATTAAATTCATATGAATGTCTCCAAGTCTGCATAATCATTCTGTCCTCATGCTTATCTGTAACCTTCCCCTCCATCAATAAAAATCAGGTTCCTACCATACACTTCCATTTTCTTAATTGTACAGTTCCATTGTACGTGTGTCTGGATTTCAAAACTGTTAACCTATAAATCTACAGAAACTGACATCACCAAATCAGTGCATATTTGTGTGCAGTTCCTTTTGTTTTCAGTTTTCCAGACTCTACTCATTTTCAAAGTTGCTTAGATCCACATTTTTGCCTGCACCCACTTCAGTGAAGTTATTTCATCCATTTGACTTCAATTAGACTATCTTGTTACAGTGACTATTTAGATCACTGTAAGCACCAGAGATCCCTTAAGCACTTACATGATGATACAAAGTTTTTTTGTTTTTTATAGACATTAATGTTAGATATTTATTCTGTAAAGATTTTAGCCATGCATATTTTCACCTACCCAATATTACTGAATTGTAAGGAATAATTTCACTCTTTAAAATAATCTTCCTGTGCTCCATCTATTCAACTGTTCTCCCTATTCTTAACAAAAATGCCCTGAACAAACAAGGCATTTTTGATATTGTTATTGCCTTTAAAATCTTGTTTTTAATAAGTTATCTAAAATGAATTATACAAAAATGCAGGTTTTTCTACTTAGAAATATGATTAATCCATGTCTTTTCAGATCATGATTTTTTAATCATTAAATAGTTTTGATTATATAAATATACACCAGTTTGTTTAAACTTATATCTGTCAAACGACCACTTGGTTGCTTCCAGTTTTTTGGTAATTATGAAAAAAGTGGCCATAACTTTATAAGCCAGGTTTTGTGGATGTAGTTTGTGAAACAGTTATGTAAATGCTTAAAAGAGCAGCTGCTGGATGATCTAATATTAATATTATGTTTAGCTTTGTTAGAAACTAAAAATCTTCCAGTGTGATGGTACCATTTTGCATTTTCTTCAGCAGTAAATGAAAGATCTTTTTTTTCCATAACCTTGGCAAAATTTGATAAGTATTAGGTTGGTACAAAAGTAACTGTAGTTTTGCATTGTTGAACTTTGCTGTTTGATATTGGAATACATTCTTAAATAAATATGGTTATGTTATACATATTTTAATGCTTTTTTAATAAGCATCTTTTTTTTTTTTTGCTAATGACATCACTTGCTGGTTATATTATATTTATTTTAAACTATAGAAATGATGTTAGACAAAAAGCAAATCCAAGTGTTTTTTTATTTAAGTTCAAAATGTGTCATAAAACAGCAGAGACAACTCAGAACATCAGCACCACATTTGGCCCAGGAACTGCTAATGAACATACAGTGCAGTAGTGGTTCAAGAAGCTTTACAAGGGAGACAAAAACCTTGAAGATGAGGAGTGTAGTGTCTGGCCATCAGAAGTTGACAGAAACCAATTGAAAGTTCGTTGATCAGCTAGATAAATCAAGCTGGTCCTCTTACATTAGATCCTCTTACTACATGAGAAGTTGCTGAAAAATTAACCTAGACCGTTCTATGGCCATGCAGCATTTGAAGCAAATTGGAAAGGTGAAAAAAAAATTTTTTTATTTCAAAAAAATGAAAAAAACTCGGTAAGTGGGTGCCTCATAAACTGACAGTTAATCAAAAAAAAATAATAATAATACTCATTCTGAAGTGTTGTCTTTTATTCTATGCAATAGCAAAGAACCATTTCTTGATGAATTGTGACATGCAATGAAAAGTGGATTTTATATGACAACTGGAAATGACCAGCTCAGTGATTGGACTGGAGAAGAAGCTCCAAAGCACCTCCCAAAGCTGAAGTTGCACACACAAACACACACACACACACACAAATCACAGTCACTGTTCGGTGGGCTACTGCTCGTCTGATCCTCTATAGCTTTTTGAATCCCGGCAAAACTGTTCCATCTGAGAAGTATATTCAGCAAATTGATGGGATGCACAGAAAACTGGAGCTGCCATTGGTCAACAGTATGGGCCCAATCCTTCTCTACAACAATGCCTAACCACATGTCAAACAACAAATTCTTCAAAAGTTGAAAAAATTGGATGATGAAGTTTTGCTTAATCTATCATGTTCATCTGACCACACCTACTGACTACCATGTCAAGCATCTTGAGTGCTTTTTGTAGGGAAAATGCTTCCACGACTAGCAGGAGGCAGAAAATACTTTCCAAGTTTTTCTAATCCTGAAGCACAGATTTTTATGCTACAAGAATAAGCAAACTTATTTTGTGTTGGCAAAAATGTGTTGATTATAATGATTGCTGTTTTGACTAATAAAAATGTGTTGATTAATAAAGATCTGTTTATTTTCTTGATGTAGAAACATTATGTTTTTTCTCTCTGGATTTAGATAAACTCAAAAGTTTCTTTTAGCTATACTTAGGATTTATATTTGAAGGAATTCATAATTTTAAAATAAAATGCACTTGCCTTTCCAAATGCTTTCATGCAATACTAAGCTTTTTGAACTGATGCAAGCTATTCAAGCAGTGATCAACACCCCTGACATATTAACACTTTCTCTGGAAGAGAACATCATATTTTTTCTCAGTTGCTACTAACATCTTTGAAATATGTATAGAAAAATATTTTCTGCTCTATAAAAAGGTATATGAAATTACTGAAATATCTATGCATTTTAAATTAATATATATAAATTCAAGTTTAAAATACATATAATTTGCTGAAAATTCACCAGGGATTATAGTGTGTTATCAAAGTTGTTTCATTCACCACCATGTTTCTAACATTTATTATTTATGATTAAATTGAATATTAATAATGAATTCAGGAAACATTCTTTCCAATCAATAAAATTTAATTGAGATTGCAAAGTTTATATGAGGGTTCAAGGATACATGTAAATCAAAGCATTTATATTTATTTATTAAATATTTTTATTTATCAACATATTTTTCTAGATTATTTTTGCATATTTTTTTCATTTATTAATGCAACACAAAGTAAGCAGGGCAAGGAACAAATTGCTTCTGTATGAAATTATTATAAATATAATAATGTGGATATTTATAATTTTCAACCACAAATTGGTACTTGCCATGAGTGGTTTCCATCTACCTCTACAAGGATTAAATTATATGCCACTGCAGTTGCTGAACACCAACACCCCTTGAAGGAGATCAGAGTGGAGTACAGAAATGAGGCACTCTGTGCTCTGTGAAACTGGAAGTACAGGTCATCGAAAAATTAGATATTCTGAGGAGTTGACTTTATGAGACCAATTCTTGTATCTCCTGACATCTAGAAAACACTAAAATTTTTCACAATGATGACTGCTTCTTGTGACTAGTAGAAGCTTCACAAGATTAGGAGAAAACTTCTGAAAAAGTAAATGTGCTTGACTGCATGTATTCTACTTTGACCAAAATCACATATATACTGACCTTCCCCTCTACCCATTTGGAAGTTTCTCAGAGCTGTCTGAGATACTGTATCCCTGGCTGCAGTCCTCATATTGCTCCAAATAAAGCTTAACTCCCAGCTCTCATGTTGTGCATTTTTTTTAATCGACATAATTCTTTCTTATCTTTGTCTTAGCTCCTCAAAAACCAAAACAATGGTGGCAAAATTATTTGAGTTACGTTGGGAAAATCAATATAAACATTATGTATGTAATAAACACATTACAGTTTTGACTGTTTTGGTTTATATGGAGATTTAAAACATAAGCACAAGCCATAATATACTAAAAATATTTTTATTATGTTTATAGAGAAAAATTATGTATGAAAATCTTCAATTTCACAATGCCTGGTAGTTAGTAGGGATTTCAGAGCTATACTTGATAATCTTTTCTGTTATAAATTAAAGCAGTATTTCACACATCTTTCATAGGAGAATTAAGCCCAACAGTAAGTGAGAAATTATTATAGACCATTTCTTACATATATTTCCAACCCAAAGACTGCAGTTTATTCTTTCTTTCCTTCTTCCTTCCTTTCTTCCTTCTTTGCTTTCTTTGTTTTGGGATAATAGTTATTATTTTCTTAATTAGAGCTAGTAATAATGGCTAAGTCAATTTACCTAATTGAATCTTTTTTTTTCTTTTCAGTCATTGAGGAAAAATAGAGACTTGCTAATATCCTACTCTATATTTCAACCCAAACAAACTACACATTAGCTGTTTGCTGCCATAAGTTCTTGGGATTGATATTGGGTTAAGTAAGCACCCCCAAAAAAATCTATAAATACTATAATGCTTTTCATCTGATCAAAGTTCATGTCAAGTGCAAGTGGCTTTTGAGTGGGTAATAAACAACAGAGTAACACAGATAGCTAATATATATTCTTCAGTGGTCAGACATGAACTACATTTTATTAGTAGAACATCAGGCTTCCCTGGTGGTGCAGATGGTTAAGAATCCACCTGCAATACTGGAGACCTGGGTCTGATGCATGTATTGGGAAGATACCCTGCAAGAAGGTGTGGCAACCCACTCCAGTATTCTTGCTTGGAGAATTCCATAGACAGAGGGGCTTGGCAGGCTACAACCCATAAGGTCACAAAAAGTCAGAGACTACTGAGTGGCTAGGAACACAGCACACACACAGTAGACTATCAGCCCTTCCAAAGACCAATTTAAAGCTCAGTGTTACTTAGCCTCTATTTGAGAATTGTCTCAAGGAAAGATTTAACAATCCCATCCCCAATTCTCAATGCCACAACAATATAGCTATTTGTAATAGGTCCAGCCAGGTTTGTCTAAGGGCTAAATGAGCTGAAGGACAATTAAATAACCTGAAATTTGCCTTTTTACCATTCATTTTTAGAAATCAAGGAATTAACAGATTCAATTTTAAAGCAGTTGTTAACTTGTTACAAATAAACACATATCTACATAACAACCATTGTCCAAAACAGTTTGATATAGGAATGAGGTCGTGGAAAATAAGCTAAGCTATTCCAGGAATATTTGATTTGGATGAAATTAATATTGAATTATGTTTCAGAGAAGAAAATAACTTTTTTTGTTAGAGAAAATGTGACAAGGCCTTCAACATGAAGAGGAATGTTGAGTGCGATTAATAAGATGTAATACTAGGTAACTATGGAAAGAATATGAAGAAATTTTATTAAGGTAGATAATATGGATTGAATGTAGTGTCCAAAATTATTGCCAAATTAATCTAATGGTAGTGGGCAAGATAGTTTTTAGTCTGTGATTAATCTTTTTTTCAGCTACATATAATGAAATGTACCTTGAAATTAAGCAAAAATCTATGAATTGAATTGAATTAGTTATTCAAATAAGTTGAGGATAAATAGTATTGTAAAGAAAATCTTACTGTTTTCTCCTGCTGCTGCTGTTGTCGCTTCAGTCGTTTCCGACTCTGTGCGACCCCATAGACGGCAGCCCACCAGGCTCCCCCGTCCCTGGGATTCTCCAGGCAAGAACACTGGAGTGGGTTACCATTTCCTTCTCCAATGCATGAAAGTGAAAAGTGAAAGTGAAGTCGCTCAGTTGTGTCCGACTCTTAGCGACTCCATGGACTGCAACCTACCAGGCTCCTCCATCCATGGGATTTTCCAGGCAAGAGTACTGGAGTGGGTTGCCATTGCCTTCTCCAGTTTTCTCCTATAGTGCCTTAACTAAAGAAGATCGTAAAACAGGTACAAGTCAAAAAGTAAAATAACACTGTTGATGGGAATGCAAACTAGTACAGCCACTATGAAGAACAGTGTGGAGATTCCTTAGAAAACTAGAAACACATCTGCTTTATGATCCAGCAATCCCACTACTGGCTATACACACCAAGGAAACCAAAATTGAAAGAGACACGTGTACCCCAATGTTCATCACAGCACTGTTTATAATAGCCAGGACATGGAAGAAACCTAGATGTCCATCAGCAAATGATGGATAAGATAGCTGTGGTACATATCCACAATGGAGTGTTACTCAGCCATTAAAAATAATATATTTGAATCAGTTCTAATGAGGTGGATGAAACTGGAGCCTATTATACAGAGTGAAGTAAGCCAGAAAGAAAAACACCAATACAGTATACTAACGCATATATTTGGAATTTGGAAAGATGGTAATGATAAGCCTGTATCCAAGACAGCAAAAGAGACACAGATGTATAGAACAGGTTTTGGACTCCACGGGAGAGGGAGAGGGTGGGATGATTTGGGAGAATGGCATTGAAACATGTATAATATATATGAAATGAATCGCCAGTCCAGGTTCGATGTATGATACAGGATGCTTGGGGCTGGTGCGTTGGGATGACCCCAGAGGTACGGAGAGGGAGGTGGGAGGGGGGGTTCAGGATGGGGAACACGTGTATACCTATTGTAAAGTAATTAACCTCCAATTAAAATAAATGAATTTATATTTAAAAAAAGAAATAAATTGCTAGGTATTCAGTGGAGGGAAAAAAAAATACTATGCTCGCTCAGACAAGTGGACTATGTGTGGTCCAAAGATAGATATAGGTTAAGGAAAACATGAGGTCATTGAAATAAGACATATGTAATTACATAGACTTGCAAGTTGTGCTAGCAGTAAAGAATCTGCCTGCCAATGCAGGAGGCGTAAGAGATGCAGGTTCCATCCCTGGTTTTGGAAGATCCTGTGGAGGAGGGCATGGCAACCCACTCCAGTATTCTTGCCTAGAGAATCTCATGGACAGAGGAGCCTGGCGAGTTACAGTTCATTTAATTGCAAAGAGTAGGACAGGATTGAAGCAACTTATCACATACTATCATTTATGATTTTACCTGACAAAACAATTTAATTTATTCTATAAAGCTTTAGTTCTCCAGGGCCTAACAAAATGGAAAATTCTCATTAATCATATTAGTATTTTACTTTTTTAAAAAAGGCAAAAAATATGATCTTCACAATTTTACCCAAAACCCAATGATGCAATGCTTATAGCTAACTGAAAAAAAATTCTAAATCTATGACTTCATACATATCATCATCCACAGTTGCTACCACCACCTTCCCAAGTCAACTCCAAACAGTCATGATGTTTAAAGCACTCACTCACCCCTATCAATCTTCTAAAAAAAATACAGTTTGTATATTTCCATTTCCACATTTTTCTTCGTGCTCTTATCTGGTATATAACTGCCTCATATTTCATATCTTGTCTAATATTGCACTTCATTTGCATTCCAGCTGATGACTCAACCATCCGTGGAAGCTCCTCTGATCCTGAAAAGGATTGATTCCACCAGGGTGGAATGCTTATTATTAGTTTCAAATTGAAGTTTGGGGCAGGAATTAAAAAAAAAAAGAAAGTGAAAGTTGCTGAGTTTTGTCTGACTCTATGCAACCTCATGGACTATACAGTCTATGGAATTCTGCAGGCCAGAATACTGGAGTGGGTAGCTTTTATCTCTTCTCCTGGTGCTCTTCCCAACTCAAGGATAAAACCCAGGTCTCCCAGGTCTCCTGCATTGCAGGTGGATTCCTTACCAGCTGAGCCATAGGGGAAGCCAAGGAATAAAGAATCATTACACAATTTCACAAAAAATTTATATTGGATTGATGGAAATTTTGCTCTCTCATAACTTTTCTTCTTTCCTGTGCTCTATAATTACAAAAACAAGTTTAATTCTTTTTTAGAGTCCTTCAAAAATTGGGATTGTTGCTATAAATATCTCAGGTTGCTGTTTTTCCAGACTAAACACATTAATTTGTCTTTGAGACATGATTTATAGACTTTTCAATACCTGGTCACCATCTCCTTAATGTATTATAATTATGTTCATCTGGTGTGATAAAGTAGTATGGACCTTTCTGATGATGTGATTAAATAGAGAAATATATCAAGTTCATTAATGAGAAACTTAACATTATTATTAAAATGTCAAATCTATCCACATTCATGTAATCTTTTAGCAAAATTATAATTCAATATGTGATTTTAAGGTTGAAATGGAAGAATAAATACCTAACAGAAAAACCAATAACATTTTTAAAGGCAAAGCTAATGTATAGGAGCTATATATAACCAAATCTCAAATTAATTTGTTAGAGCTCAGAATAGAAAAAAAGTGAAAGTGTAATTATATAGTATATATGCATATTTATCTGTATTAACTTGATAAACATTATTTCAAATAGTAACAAAAGAAAATATTCCTTCTTAAATAGTGTTACAGTATTGACTGTGTAAAAAATAAATGGAATTTTATTTGGAATTCATACCACTAAATAAATTTCAGAATATATAAAAACCTAAATACTAAAAAAAACCTTCCACAAGAAAGTATAATTATACTAAGTCAGTCCTTGTACTTATTTCTTTGCTCTTCAGTCTTCTAAAGTTTTCATGGGATTCATCATTGAATGAACATCTTATATACCGGATTATTACTTTTACTATAAAAGCAAGCCTCATGTCATATATATTTAATATTCTCCCTTGAGTCTTAAATTACTCATTACTTTCTATTTCTTTGCTTTTCTTTTGAGCATCACATTTCTAAAAACTTTCTGTACCCCCACATTCAACTTCTTGGCATCCATTTTCTCTTCAACTCTTTTCAAACTGCGCTTTATCCCATTTTCTGCTTTAAAATTGTTCTCTGTGCATAGCTCATTATTGCCTATCACTTGCCATGAATTTTGGTCAAGATTCCATCCTAATTGTGCTCAATGTTGCAGCAACAATAGGTAAAGTTGACCATTTCAATCTTGATCATTCCCTTGTCCCATTTCCCATGGCCCACACTCAACTAGATTGTCTGATATTTTTGCTGTCTTGAACTCTTTCTTATAAATTTAAATTTGGCATGGTTTAAGATTTTATTGTTTTAGTTTCTGCATGTGCATTCACTTCCTAAGTGATCTCATTTTGTTTCATGATCTTTAAATATTACTTATACACCTCAGAATTTCCACTTGAATCTTGTATGTAACTATCCCTTAGCCATCTCCAAATTAATAACACTCTCCATTCTAATTTACAAACTTTGCTTAGTGTTTCTTATCTCTGTAATGAGATCCTCTATCCATTTATCATCATGCCCCACATTTAATAATCATGCAGGATATTTTTCTTCACATGTTATATCCAAATATGACAGGAAATTATATTTACTATGATAGACAAAATAATCCTCAAACCTAGCTCTTCTTGAAAGATCTAGAACTAAAATCTAGTCTCAGCAACATTCTCCTCATAGAGAAAACAGAGATTTCCAGAAAAACATCTACTTCTGCTTCATTAATTACCTTAAAGTTTTTAACTGTGTGTATCACAACAAGTTATGGAAAATTCTTACAGGTATGGGAGTAACAAACCACCTTCCCTTTTTCCTGAGAAACCTGTGTGCAGGTCAAGAAGCAACTGTTAGAACAGACATGGAAAAACAGACTAGTTCAAAACTGGGAAAGGAGTATGACAAAGCTGTATATTTTCACCTTGCTTATTTAAATTATATGCAAAGTACATCATGTGAAATGCCAGGCTGGATGAATCACAATCTGGAATCGAGATTGCCAGGAGAAATGTCAAAAACCTCAGATATGCAGATGATACCACTGTAATGGCAAAAAGTGAAGAGGAAACAAAGAGTTTTTTGATGAAGGTAAAAGAGGAGAGTGAAAAGGCTGACTTTAAACTCAACATGGGCTTCCCTGATAGTTCAGTTGGTAAAGAATTCCCCAGCAATGAAGGTGATCCTGATTCAATTACTGGGTGGGGAGGATTTGCTGGAGAAGGGATAGGGTACCCACTCCAGTATTCTTGGGCTTCCCTTGTGCCTCAGCTGGCAAAGAATCTCCCTGCAATACAGGAGACCTGGGTTCAATCCCTTCCCTGCACTGGGAAGACCCCTTAGGGAAGAGAAAAGCTACCCACTCTAGTATTCTGGCCTGATAATTCCATGGACTGTGTAGCCCCATGGGGTTGCAAAGAGTCAGACACGACTGAGTGACTTTCATTCAAAATCAACATTAAAAGAACACCAACAACTAAAATCAATTCTTCTAGTCCCAACACTTCATAGCAAATAGAATGTGGAAGTAGTGACAGTTTATATTTTCTTGGACTCCAAAATCACTGCAAATGATGACTGCAGCCATGAAATTAAAAGACACTTCTCCTTGGAACAAAAGCTATGACAAACTGACAGTGTATTAAAAAGCAGAGACATTGCTTTACTGACAAAAGTTCATATAGTCAAACCTAAGATTTTTCCAGTAGTCATATATGGGTGTGAGAGCTGAAGCATAAAGAAGGCTGAACATTGAAGAATTAAATCTTCCCAATTGTGGTGCTGGAGAGGACTCCTGAGAGTCCCTTTGACTGCAAGGGGATCAAATAAATAAACCCTAAAAGAAATCAATCTTGAACATTCATTGTAAGGACTGATGCTGAAGCTCCAATATTTGGCCACATGACACAAAGAGACAACTCATTGGGAAAGAACCTGATGCTAGGGAAGACTGAAGGCAAATAGAAAAAGAAGAGGCAGAGGATGAGACGAGATTGTTAGTTAGCATCACTGACTCAATAGGAATGAATTTTAGCAAACTCCAAGAGGTAGTGGAAGGCAGAGGAACCTAGTGTTGCGGTCGATGGGGTCAAAACATGTTGGACATGATTTAGAAGCTGAAAAACAACAATAAAACTGTCTCCTCAAATACTGCAAGATGAAAAACATCTCTGAAAGTAGACATAGCATCTAAAAGCACCGATGCTGAAGTCAGATGTCTGTATTCAAATACAGACTTTGCCAATCATGAACTGTGTTAGGTGACTAGAATTCACATTTTTTTCTTTGTGTCTGTGCCTTTGTGCTTCTGTTTATTCATCCATAATATGAGGACAGTGATAAGGCCTGCCTTATTAGCTAATTTGGAATTTTAAATGTATTAGTGCATATGTATATGCATTGTTGTTGTTCAGTCACCCAGTTGTGTCTGACTCTTTGTGACTCCATGGACTGCAGCACACTAGGCCTCCCTGTCCCTCACCATCTCCAAAGATTTCCCATTTCATGCCCATTGCATTGGTGATGCCATCCAGCCATCTCATCCTCTGATGCCTCTACTTTTTCTGCCCTCAATCTTTCTTAGCATCAGGGACTTTTCCAATGAGTCAGCTATTCTCATCAGATGACCACAATACTGGAGTTTCACCTTCAGCATCAGTCCTTCCAATGAGTATTCAGGATTGATTTCCCTTAAGATTGACTGTTTTGATCTCCTTGCTTTCCAAGGTACTTTCAGGAGTCTTCTCTGGCACAACAGTTTGAAGGCATCAATTCTTTGGTGCTCCACCTTCTTTACAGTCCAGCTCTCACAGATGTACAAGACCAATTGGAAGACCATAGTCTTAACTATGTGGGCTTTTGTTGGCAAAGTAATGTCTCTGCATTTCAACACATTGCATATGTATAAGTATAAATTGTATAGAACAGTATATATGTAATACTTGATTTTGTACTATACAAATACATTTAGAGAATCCTCTAAATGTCATCATTTCTTGTATCATAAAATATTTAGTAACCTAGCTAAAGACAAATTAATATGAATAAAATAATAAGACAACAATAGTTAAAAATAAGGATATAGTATTTAAGTGAGTGTCACATTGGAGCAACAGTAAAAGAATCCAAATCTAGTCCAGATTTACACACATATAAATGCCTGACTTACAGAAAAAAAAAAAAAAAAAAGGCAAAAAACACATTCCATTTATTAACTGCATTTACCTTTAGAAGACTAAGCAAATCAGGAAAAAAAAAAGAGAGAGAAAGAAAGAAACCTTTGATAAAAAGCATTTGCTTTTTCCCAAGAACAGCAAAAAAAAAAAATGATTTTTTTAAGTAAATTATATTAAATTATTTGAATACTTATGTAGAAAAAAAGTGTTTAATTACTTATCCTCAAGATATACAAAAATCCATCCCAAATGGGTTGTTATACAAATGAAATTAAAGATAACTTTTAGGAGATAATGTTGGGGAATATATTAATGCCAATAAGGAGATAAAGATTTCTAAGTCTAGTTGCAAAAGTACTAACCATAAAGGCGAATAATTTACTGTCAAGAAATTACATTGATTGTGAAAATCATAAGTGTAAGCATGCAACAGAGTGAACTGAAAGTGACTATTTGCATATATGAAATTGACAAAGAGCTCATACCCATAATATATAAGGAATTCAAACAAACCAGTTTTTAAAAAAAAAAGGAAGTGAATGAAATACTTGAAAATGTACTTGAGTAAAGACACCAATATTGACAATAATACATGAAAAAGGTTTTCAATATCATTAGATATCAAAGGGATTCAATCATAATTTAATATACACTTTGTAGACATCTTCTGGAGAAGGCAATGGCACCCCACTCCAGTACTCTTGCATGGAAAATCACATGGATGGAGGAGCCTGGTAGGCTGCAGTCCATGGGGTCGCTAAGAGTCAGACACGACTGAGCGACTTCACTTTCACCTTTCACTTTCATGCACTGGAGAAGGAAATGGCAACCCACTCCAGTGTTCTTGCCTGGAGAATCCCAGGGATGGCTGAGCCTGGTGGGCTGCCGTCTATGGGGTCGCACAGAGTCGGACACGACTGAAGCGACTTAGCAGTAGCAGTAGACGTCTTCCGGAGAGAGTAAAATGAAAGAAGCCAAAATATGAACTGATTGGTAAATATGATAATATGTATTAAAGTTCAATATATGCCTTCCTATAGCCTAGTATTTCCTTTCTTTGTATATAAATATGCACTAAAACCCATGCATAAAAATGTTCACAATAGCATTATTTGCATTAGACAAACGCTGAAAAAAAAAGAATAATGCCTGCTTAGTGACAGAGCAGATAAGTTAAATGTAAACTTCTTATAATGAACCAGTATACAGCAATAAAAATTATTTTAAATACTTCCCAGTTGCCATGTTTCAATCAAAACAGTGAAGAAAAATATCAAATTAAAAAATATACATGAATATTTATATTTATATAACTATTATCTATTTATATAACTTGTACATGCAAACTAGAAAACCTCAAACTCAGATGGTTACCCTTGAAAAAATAAGTGATTATTAACTTTACAGTGAATGTGAAGATGTTGATAATGTAATATTTCTTTTGGAGGGAATTGTATACATATTAATTTCTTAGTAGAAAACCATCAGTTGTATACTTAGTAACATACACATCCACAACAAAAAATACATTTTAAAAATAAAGGGAGTAAATGATAAATATGAAATGGAAGACAGTATGGGTGGGTGGAAAATTTCTGAATGCTTGGCCCCAAAAGTAAGCAAATAAATGGATGTGTGATCTGAGAAATGTTTTCTATTTAGTTTCGTTGTTTTCTATTTAGTTTCGTTAGTTTAGGGATTTATTTCGTTGGTCATATATGAAAAAAAAAAAAAAACTTTATATTTAAAGCAAATATCTCTACTGAAAGTTATAACGGTCTGAAGAAAAAGAGAGTAACATAACCACCCAAGTTTTACAGATTCAAGAAAGTATAGTATCCAGAGACTGGCGACTGAAAGAAGAAAGAGCATTTTATTCACTGAATGAAGAAGATGAGAATACATATAATTTATATAAATTAACATAAAATGTTGCATATTAATAAAGCTTTTTAATTTAAAACAGTTTAGCATGTAAAAAGACTTCAGTATAAATTAACCTTGTGCTGAAATTCATTTAAATGAAGTCATTCCCTGAGGTTTATAAGTGTGTCTCATTAAGATTATTTCACACAATAGATGGTTTTAAATTCAATGGCTTTCAAGAAGATTACAAAACTAATTCACTTATGTGAATAAATTATTTATTCATATATGGCATCCCTCAATTAGAGTACACACGCACTTGCTACAGGTCAAGAAGCAACAGTTAGAACCGGACATGGAACAACAGACCGGTTCCATATAGGGAAAGGAGTACCGTCAAGTGTAGACTCCAGCTCAACAGCACAGGTTCCCAAAAGTGCAGTGTAGCAAAAGAATGAGAAACACTCAAGAACATTACAGCAGGGATCAGGGGACCAAGGCCATCACAAGGTGAAAGTGCCCAAACTGATCTCATGTCTGCTTTATTATACTTTTTGAGACTTGCTTGTACGTGTTTACCTGAGCATAGCAGGCCAGATGCCCTTCAATGAAAATCCTGTGCAGTTAAGGTTTAACATTTTTGAATCCCTGTTTTTCTGTCTCAAGGATGAAGACTTAGTTAATTTTTTATGTGTCTCCCAGGTGCCAAAGATAGGAACAGTCTGTTGATGGCTTTCTACCCCCAGGTGTACTTCCTGCTTTCAAGATGTTTCTTGTTCCTTCTTGGATTACATCAGCTGAGTCAGGTCCTCTCGGCAAGATTGCTTAATTCTTTTGCCAGGCCTTTTAGTAGGCCTGCCTCCTACAGTCAAGTCTGTATATTGTCACCCTGCTTATTTAACTTATACACAGAGAACATCATGAAAAATTTTGTGCTGGATGAAGCACAAGCTTGAATCAAGATTACTGGGAGAAATATCAATAACCTCAGATGTACACATGAGGCCACCCATATGGCAGAAAGCAAAGAAGAACTAAAGAGCTTCTTGATGAACATGAAAGAGGAGGGTAAAAAAAGTTGGTTTAAAACTCAACATTCAGAAAACTAAGGTCATGGCATCTGGTCCCATTGCTTCACGGCAAATAGATGTGGAAACAGTGGAAACAGTGACAGACTTTATTTTTGGGGGCTCCAAAATCACTGAAGGTGATGACTGGAGCCATGAAATTAAAAGATGCTTGTTCCTTGGAAGAGAAGTTTTGACCAACCTAGACAGTATATTAAAAAGCAGAGACATTACTCTGCCAATGAAAGTCCATCTAGTCAAAGCTATGGTTTTTCCAGTAGTAATGTATGGATATGAGAGTTGGATTATAAAGAAAGCTGAGTGCTGAAGAATTGATACTTTTGAACTGTGGTGTTGGAGAACACTCTTGAGACAGCAAAGAGATCAAACCAGTCAATACTAAAGGAAATCAGTCCTGACTATTCATTGGAAAGACTGATGCTGAAGCTCCAATACTTTGGCCACCAGATGCAAAGAATGGACTCGTTGGAAAAGAGCCTGATGCTGGGAAAGATTGAAGGTGGGAGGAGAAGGGGACAACAAAGGATGAGATGGTTGGATGGCATCACTGACTCACTGGACATGAGTTTGGGTAAACTCTGGGAATTGGTGATGGACAGGGAAGCCTGGTGTGCTGCAGTCCATGGGATCGCAAAAGTCGGAAAAGACTGAGCAACTGAACTTAACTGAACTGAACTCACTTGTTTGTTTTTCCTTCTTATTTACAGGGTAATATTAGGACAATAGGGTTTTCTTTAAATATGTTCTGACCTTCACTTATGTCCAGAGTTCTCACTTCTTTTTCTAGATTTCAACTTGAAAGAATTATGACTTCCTCTGAAATACTTAACTCACTTGTCAGTTACCTAATTTGATGGGCAGATTATTTTGTGATCTTCTATTTCATGACATATACTGATACATTCCCTTCTGACCATTCTAGACACATTTTTATTATTCTAAATCATGTCATCTATATTCATCACTTTTCTGCCAAAGTAATTTTTTTACCTGAAGTTCATACCAAAACTCCTGTTATGTCAACCAATTGAAGTTTTAGACTGAAGGCATTTTTAAGCTTTGTCAAGTTTTATTTTAAACAGTATCTTAGGACTTGTGTCAAAATTTCATAATGCAAATATCTAGTGACTAATCAATAAAGCTAGAACTCTTTCTCCCTAATTAATTTCCACCAGCCCCAGTGGATCCAGGGAATTCGAAGGGGAGATGGCTTCAGTGATCAGGATACAATAGAATTAAAGATATAAAGAGTGGTTAAATAAGGATAGCTCAGTGAAGAAATTCAGTGAAGAAAAGAGGGTGAATAACTTGGTTTACGTGGAAAGCCAATAAAACTCCAACACAAGGAGTTTGCGTCACCTACGTAGGCCGCAGGTGTCCTCCCATTCTCATGAAGGAGAGGAGACACTAAGGCCTCCCTGGTCAGATCTTAAAAGCCCAGGCAAAATTAATAGGCTTGGTGAGCCTCCATGCTCCAGATGGGAATTCAGCCAGAAGGTGAGAGAAAGAACGACCTAGGGAGACCAAGCTTCCATGAGCAAGGCCCATACTTTATTTTCCAAAGTAGTTTTTATGCCTTAAGTTGTGCATAGAGGATAATGGGGGAAGGGGTAGAGTCATGCAAGGTCAGCAGTCCTTGATCCTTATTGAAGCCAGGCTTTCTTCCTGCAAACTTATCATATGCAAAAGTTTAGGTTATTTACATCATCTTCTGGCCAGGAGGCCTGTTAATATTTTATGACCCTTTCTTCAGAAAATTTATTTTTCTCTAAAGGTGATTATTCTAAAGTCAGGCACCACCCTCCAAAAGCATTAGATAAAGTTGCATTCTTATAGGGCAAATGTGTGGTGGGCTATAACAAGAAAATAATTAACTCAAGGGTCCAAGGTTACAAATATTAAAGCTACTACTTACATTCCTATACACCAATTATACTAATCAATACACTCCCAGGGACACAGTAGGTAAGGGATATGGAAACTTAGTAGCAAACATTGGCCCAATAAATGAAAACCCTTCCCCAATATAATTTCTAATCAACCCACTATACTATACTAATAATCTTCTAACTGCTCAAAAGAATCTGTATTTATAAAGTTTAGAACACCTCGTGCCTCTCACAGTTGGGAGGCTGTAAACAATCACATGTGGCCAGAAGAACCTGTTCAGGCAGGCTAGAGAACTTCCAAAGGAGTTTGTGAACTAAAACACTCTTGTCACGCCCAGGAACTTTATTAACTGGAGTTGTAAGTTAACTCTTTTTCAGAGAGAGAGATGCTGGTGGGGGACAGCCCCCCATTAAGTCAGAGGTGTAGGTGAGAGCACAAAGCAGTAAAGTAGGCACACTCTGGTTATGGGGATAGATGCTCAAGAATTTCCAGGGGGACTCCTGAAGCTTGATCCCACCTTTGCGTATGCCGAGCCTCCTTCCTCATGAGCTTTGCCATGGGTGGAGTTCCTCACGCTGGCTCCCGGCATCCCTATACAAGTTAATAGCATTATTTATATTTTGAAAGAAAATCCTTTACAAAGTTTTATTTGTGAACATCAACTTGAGCATGAACATAAGTTTTTTTTTTTTTTTTCCTTCTTCTTCTTCTTCTTTTTTTTTTTTAATACATAGGCAGTGATTTGGAAAGTATCTCTAGAAATTTGGCCTGTCTTTTGCATCTATACTATGGATCATCCTATAAAATCATCCCATGTTTCAGACTTCATATGTCATAAACTAGGACTTTCTCTAATTTACAAAATAGCCTGTAAGTAGTGCATTTCTATCATTTGCTAATGAAACTTAGCCTGGCCACCCATAAGTGCCTCAAAACAGCCTAATATGGGGAAATTAAATGTCTGTACTGCAAGGAAGACAAAGAATGTGCCACAACTCATATGAACTTATAAAGAATCTGAAAATAGAAAAATATGCAAATGTTTGAGGGGTAATGGTAGATCTAGATGATTTGAGACATAACAGGACAGCCCTTCTTTTCATAGATGGTAGAAGTGAAGTGAAGTGAAACTCGCTCAGTCGTGTCTTTGTGACCCTATGGACTATGCAAGCCATAGAATTCTCCAGGCCAGAATACTGGAGTGGATAGCCATTCCCTTCTCCAGGGGATCTTCCCAATGCAGGGATCAAATCCAGGTCTCCTGCATTGCAGGCAGATTCTTTACCATCTGAGCTACCAGTTAAGCCCAAGAATACTTGAGTGGGTCACCTATCCCTTCTCCAGGGGAACTTCCTGACCCAGGAATTGAACCAGGGTCTCCTGCATTGCAGCCAGATTCTTTACCAGCTGAGCTACCAAGGACACCTTAGATGACAGATGTGCTTCCCAAATGGAGAAGCCCAGATTCAGACAGTTGCAGGAGTGTGAACAGAAGACATGAACCCATGTCTGCTTTTCCTCCTTCCTTCACTCTCCTCATTTGCCCTTCATATCTCCAGTTTCAAATCTGGATAGTGTATAGTACTTAACCACATAGTTGCACATTTCTCTCTTGTTTTCCTGAATATCAACAAGAATAATAACCAACCACAAATGGATTATGTGTGAACCTTTACACCAACAAAACATACCATTAAAAACAAACAAACAAAAAAAAAGCTTGCTTAAAACATTGATCTAAAAGTAATGCTGATTTGAAAAAAGGAGTTCTATAATTGAGGCTTAAAGTACAGTTAGGTTAAATAATTTAACCTAAAACAGTAAGCATAGCCAGGAAATTAATACATTTCAAGGATTACTCTCAAGGTCTCATGAACAGGATTTTGTGCCATTTTAGTGACAGTTGATTTAAAATCTTTTTATTATTATTATTTTTGTTGTTGTTGCTATTCTAAGTGGAGAAATGTAAAATGAATGTGACTGATTAATTTTAAATGTGTGGACTCCTGAAGAGCTCATGCTAGCCATAAATATTTGCTTCATAATGATGGAAAATTATCACCAGCTTTCCAATTCCATGACACTGAATACTAGGTTGCAAGGAGACAAGGCTGTTAGTCTGAATAACAGCAGTTTCAGATGGATGAGTATCTTGCCAAAAGTTTTACTTTCATTTTAGGTTTGGAAGTTTCATTAACAACGAAACCACTCATAATACATAATAAACAATTTCAATATTTAATAGAGGATTTTTAATTAATTTCAATACACAGTTACAAAAGAAGAGAAATAGAAACAATGGAACAGCAAATACATCACCAAATTGTGCTGACCAACATCCATATAAAACAGTGCTGGGAAGCTCCTAGCAACAATCTAAAGATTGCTAACAGCTATTGCAAATAATTGAGATTGTTAACAGCAATCTAAAGTCTCCATTGGGAAAATGTCCCAGGCAGTGTGTCCACTCCATGGATGAGACTTCAAATTGCAGTTTTGGTCATTCCTGCTTATAATCTCAGGCCACAAACTGATATAGGCATGTTTTCAGGTGAAAATGCAGCTCTGGTTTTATTTTAACCTTTTTACAATGCTGTTTGTTTTATCTTATGAGTCAAAGGATTTAGTTAGACCCAAGGTGGTTGAACAGACCTACAGGGGGCTCAAGAATTCCAATACCCACTCCCTTTCTTATCTAAACTGACATGTGACTTACTGTACTTACAGACAAGCACAGAATCCAGGCAGTATCCAGGCAGGTTAGAGGCAGATTGGAGGCCTGCTCTCCTGCTTCTGAAGCCTGAGCAAGAGTTCCTACACTTCAATTTCTTTAACAATGAGAGAGCAAGAAATATAAAATGTTTTATTTTTTGCTTGAAACATTAATCTAACATATTATGATAAGATGTCCTCTGAGGTTCATAAAATACATATTTTAATTACTCTTTAATGTATATTTAAATATTTAAACTCTTCATAGCAATATCTATGAGCACAAAGCAGTATTTTAAAAACTTCTATATAATTTTGAAATAAGAAATTACTGATTGAAAACATATATAATTAATTTTGACACTAGTGATTAAAAATATATTACTCAATGGGAAGTGAACTTGGCTAAATATGGTAATTAAGTTAGATTATTAAGCAAATTAAAATAAATCCAGACTTCAAAGTGTTTTGACATGAAAGCATTTTTCTGGGATTTTAAAATATAATTAAAGTTCAAACTCTTCTAATTAATTACTTATAATTTTGTATAAAATTTTTTTGGGAAAAGGTGATAACATGGTTTTGATTTTTATATACACACATACCGCTATACCCAAATTATACTTATATAACATAAAAATTTATAAATACATGTAAGTATGTATTATAAACATTTATGTTGCCATATATATATATATATATATATATGCACAAAATGGCACTTTTTCCACCGAATAGCTACAGATGGTTATATTTGTAAGGTTTCTAATTTGTAAATGTGAACAAATTAAAAAAATACTGAAAATATTTATCAACAATTAAATTTTAGGTTAGAAATCTTTTTTTTCAAATGCAAAATAGTATGTGGACTGGAGTGAAAAAAAATATTTGTTGCAGGCGAAATTTCTTTTTTTTTTAATATAAATTTATTTATTTTAATTGGAGGCTAAGTAATTTACAATATTGTATTGCTTTTGCCATATGTCAACATGAACCCGCCATGGGTGTACACGTGTTCCCCTTACTGAAAGCCCCTCCCACCCCCTCCCCATACCATCCCTCTGGGTCATCCCAGTGCACCAGCCCCAAGCATCCTGTATCATGCATTGAACCTGGACTGGCGATTCATTTCACATACGATACTATACATGTTTCAAATCATCACACCCTCTCCCTCTCGCACAGAGTCCAAAGACTATTCTATACATCTGTGTCTCTTTTGCTGTCTCACATACAGGGTTATTGTTACCATCTTTCTAAATTCCATATATATGCATTAGTATACTGTATTGGTGTTTTTCTTTCTGGCTTACTTCACTCTGTATAATAGGCTCCAGTTTCATCCACCTCATTAGAATTGATTCAAATGTATTATTTTTAATGGCTGAGTAATACTCCATTGTGGATATGTACCACAGCTTTCTTATTCATTCATCTGTTGATGGACATCTAGGTTGCTTCCATGTCCTGGCTATTATAAACAGTGTTGTGATGAACATTGGGATACACATGTCTCTTTCAATTCTGGTTTCCTTGGTGTGTATGCCCAGCAGTGGGATTGCTGGGTGATAAGGCATCACTGACTCGATGTACGTGAGTCTGAGTGAACTCCGGGGGTTTGTGATGGACAGGGAGGCCTGGTGTGCTGCGATTCATGGGGTCACAAAGAGTCGGACACAACTGAGCGACTGAACTGAACTGAACTGAAGGCAGTTCTATTTCTAATTTTTTAAGGAATCTCCACACTGTTCTCCATAGTGTCTATACTAGTTTGTATTCCCACCAACAGTGTAAGAGTGTTCCCTTTTCTCCACACCCTCTCCAGCATTTATTGCTTGTTGACTTTTGAATAGCAGCCATTCTGACTGGTGTGAAATGGTACCTCACTGTGGTTTTGATTTGCATTGCTCTGATAATGAGTGATGTTGAGCTCTTTTCATGTATTTGTTAGCCATCGGTATGTCTTCTTTGGAGAAATGTCTGTTTAGTTCTTTGACCCATTTTTTGATTGGGTCATTTATTTTTCTGAAATTGAGCTGCAGGAGTTGCTTGTATAATTTTGAGATTAGTTCTTTGTCAGTTGTTTCATTTGCTATTATTTTCTCCCATTCTGAAGGCTGTCTTTTCACCTTGCTTAGAGTTTCCTTTGTTGTGCATAAGCTTTTAATTTTAATTAGGTCCCAATTGTTTATTTTTGCTTTTATTTCCAATATTCTGGGAAGTGGGTCATAGAGGATCCTGCTGTGATTTATGTCGGAGAGTGTTTTGCCTATATTCTCCTCTAGGAGCTTTATAATTTTTGGTCTTACGTTGAGATCTTTAATCCATTTTGAGCTTATCTTTGTGTATGGTGTTAGAAAGTGTTCTAGTTTCATTCTTTTACAAAAGGTTGACCAGTTTTGCCAGCACCACTTGTTAAAGAGATTGTCTTTTCTCCACTGTATATTCTTGCCTCCTTTGTCAATGATAAGGTGTCCATAGGTGCATGGATTTATCTTTGGGCTTTCTATTTTGTTCCATTGATCTATATTTCTGTCTTTATGCCAGTACCATACTGTCTTGATGACTATGGCTTTGTAGTAGAGCCTGAAGTCAGGCAGGTTGATTCCTCCAGTTCCATTCTTCTTTCTCAAGATCGCTTTGGCTATTCAAGGTTTTTTGTATTTCCATACAAATTGTGAAATTATTTGTTCTAGCTCTGTGAAAAATGTCATTGGTAGTTTGATAGGGATTATCGCTGATGAACATGGATGCAAAAATCCTTAACAAAATTCTAGCAATCAGAATCCAACAACACATTAAAAAGATCATACACCATGACCAAGTGGGCTTTATCCCAGTGTGCAAAGATTCTTCAATATCCACAAATCAATCAATGTAATACACCACATTAACAAATTGAAAGATAAAAATCATATGATTATTTCAATAGATGCAGAGAAAGACTTTGACAAAATTCAACATCCATTTATGATAAAAACCCTCCAGAAAGCATACATAGAATGAACATACCTCAAAATAATAAAACCTATATATGACAAACCCACAGCAAACATTATCCTCAATGGTGAAAAATTGAAAGCATTTCACCTAAAGTCAGGAACAAGAAAAGGGTGTCCACTCTCATCACTACTATTCAACATAGTTTTGGAAGTTTTGGCCACAGCAACCAGAGCAGAAAAAGAAATAAAAGGAATGCAGGTTGGAAAAGAAGAAGTAAAACTCTCACTGTTTGCAGATGACATGATCCTCTACATACAAAACCCTAAAGACTCCACCAGAAAATTACTAGAGCTAATCAATGAATATAGTAAAGTTACAGGATATAAAATTAACACACAGAAATACCTTGCATTCCTATACACTAATAATGAGAAAATAGAAAGAGAAATTAAGGAAACAATTCCATTCACCATCACAACAAAAAGAATAAAATACTTAGGAATATATCTACCTAAAGAAACTAAAGACCTATATATAGAAAACTGTAAAACACTAGTGAAAGAAATCAAAGAGGACACTAACAGATGGTGAAATTTACCACGTTCATGGATCAGAAGAATCAATATCATGAAAATGAGTATACTACCCAAAGCAATCTATAGATTCAATGTAACCCCTATCAAATTACCAATGGTATTTTTCACAGAGCAAAGTTTCATTTTAGAAAATCAGCAGGGTATTCTGATGGTTGACTTATTTTCTGGAAATTTTATAAACTCTCAATTCCCTTCAGTTTGGTTACTTTTTAAATTTTTAGGTTAATTTTTCTTATATGTAATTTTATTCATTTCTCATGCAATCTCCTTTCCTTAACTCAGTGAACTAATTGCTATGACTATTCAGCACTTGACCACTGCCAGCCCCAAAGAATGGCAATGCCAAATTATGTTCAAACTACTGCACAACTGCAATCATCTCACACACTAGCAAAGTAATGTTCAAAATTCTCCAAGCCAGGCTTCAACAATACATGAACAATGAACTTTCAGATATTCAAGCTGATTTAGAAAAGGCAGAGGAACCATAGATCAAACTGCCAACATCTGCTGGATCATGGAAAAATCAAGAGAGTTCCAGAAATATATATATATTTCTGCTTTATTGACTACACTAACGTCTTTGACTGTGTGGATCACAACAAACTGTGGAAAAGTCTTCAAGAGATGGGAATAACAAACAGACCACTTGACCTGCCTCTTGAGAAATCTGTATACAGGTAAAGAAGCAAGCATTAGAGCATGGAACAACAGATTAGTTCCAAATAGGAAAAGGAGTACATCAAGGCTGTATATTGTCATCCTGCTTATTTAAATTATATGCAGAGTACATCATGTGAAATGTTGGGCTGGATGAAAAACAAGCTGGAATCAATACTGCCTGAAGAAATATCAATAACCTCAGATATGCAGATGACACCACCCTTATGGCAGAAAGTGAAGAACTATAGAACCTCTTGATGAAAGAGAAAGAGGAGAGTGAAAAAGTTGGTTTAAAACTCAACATTCAGAAAACTAAGATCATGGCATCCAGTTCCATCGCTTCATGGCAAATAGATGGGGAAACAATGGAAACAGTTAGAAACTTTATTTTTGGGAGCTCCAAAATCACTGTCGATGGTGACAGAAGCCATGAAATTTAAAGACACTTGTTCTTTGGAAGAAAGGATATGACCAACCTGGACAGCATATTAAAAAGCAGAGACATTACTTTGCCAACAAAATTTTGTCTAGTCAAAGCTATGCTTTTTCCAGTAGTCATGTATGGACGTGAAAGTTGGACTGTAAAGAAAGCTGAGCACCAAAGAATTGATGCCTTTGAATTCTGGTGTTGGAGAAGACTCTTGAGAGTCCCTTGGACTGCAAGGAGATCCAACCAGTCGTTCCTAAAGGAAATCAGTCCTGAATATTCATTGGAGGGACTGATGTTGAAGCTGAAACTCCAATGCTTTGGCCACCTGATGTGAAGGGCTGATTCATTTGAAAAGACCCTGATGAAAGATTGAAGGCAGGAGGAGAAGGGGATGACAGAGGATGAGACGGTTGGATGGCATCACCGACTTGATGGACATGAGTTTCAGCAAGCTTTGGAGTTGATGATAGACAGTGAAGCCTAGTGTGCTGCAGTCTATGGGGTCCAAAGAGTCGGACATGACTGAGGGTCTGAACTGAATTGAATCAGTACTTATTTAGCTTAGTGAACACAGTCTACTTAGAGAATGAAGCTCACACAGTATAGAATACAAAGAAAATAAAATTGTTTGCAAATTTCTGATTGTATTTTGTTGACTTTGATTTGTTGGGTTAATCAAATATCAATTACTTTAAAACCAATGGAAGAGATAGTTTTTGCCTTATTTTTTCAAGCTGGTTTGGAAAACCTGGTGAGGATTAAAAGTTAAACTGTTGTGTTTACAAAATAACCTTTATGCCACTTTCCTTTTTGTGACCAATTTTCAGTTGCAGAAAAGCCATTAATTGTCTGGTCTTTCCTTATAGAGACTGAACAATGTAGAAGAAAAGTCTTGACAAGAGAGCATGTTCCTTCCTTGGAGACTCATCATTACATGCCCTTAGGCAAGAACCTCAGCATCCTTCCACCACAATCCCTACTTGAATATACAGAGATTAGACCAACCAGTAACACTGAAGAAGCTGAAGTTGAAAGGTTCTATGAAGACCTACAAGACCTTTTAGAACTAACACTCAAAAAAAAAATGTCCGTTTCATTATAGGGAACTGCAATGCAAATGTAGGAAGTCAAGAAACACCTGGAGTAACAGGCAAATTTGGCCTTGGAATATGGAATGAAGCAGGGCAAAGACTAATACTTTTGCCAAGAAAATGCACTGGTCATAGCAAACACCCTCTACCAACAACACAAGAGAAGACTCAACACATGGACATCACCAGATTGTCAACACTGAAATCAGACTGATTATATTCTTTGCAGCCAAAGATGGAGAAGCTCTATACAGTCAACAAAAACAAGACCAGGAGCTGAGTGTGGCTCAGAACATGAACTCCTTATTAACAAATTCAGACTTAAATTAAAGAAAGTAGGGAAAACCATTAGACCATTCAGGTATGACCTAAATCAAATCCCTTATGATTACAGAGTGGAAGTGAGAAATAGATTTAAGGGCCTAGATCTGATAGAGTGCCTGATGAACTATGGAATGAGGTTCGTGACATTGTACAGGAGACAGGGATCCAGACCATCCCCATGGAAAAGAAATGCAAAAAAGCAAAATGGCTGTCTGGGGAGGCCTTACAAATAGCTGTGAAAAGAAGAAAAGTGAAAAGCAAAGGAGAAAAGGAAAGATATAAGCATCAGAATGCAGAGTTCCAAAGAATAGCAAGAAGAGATAAGAAAGCCTTCCTCACCAATCAATGTGAAGAAATAGAGGAAAACAACAGAATGGGAAAGACTAGAGATCTCTTCAAGAAAAGTAGAGATACCAAGGGAACATTTCATGCAAAGATGGGCTCGATAAAGGACAGAAATGGTGTGGACCTAAAAGAAGCAGAAAATATTAAGAAGAGGTGGCAAGAATACAAAGAAGAACTCTACAAAAAAAATCTTCATGACCCAGATAAAAACGATGATGTGATCACTCATCTAGAGCCAGACATTCTGGAATGTGAAGTCAAGTGGTGCTTAGAAAGCATCACTACGAACAAAGCTAGTGGAGGTGATGGAATTCCAGTTGAGCTATTTCAAATCCTGAAAGATAATGCTGTGAAAGTGCTGCACTCAATATGCCAGCAAATTTGGAAAACTCAGCACTGGCCACAGGACTGGAAAAGGTCAGTTTTCATTCCAATCCCAAAGAAAGGCAATGCCAAAGAATGCTCAAACTACCACGCAATTGCACTCATCTCACATGCTAGTAAAGTAATGCTCAAAATTCTCCAAGTAAGGCTTCAGCAATATGTGAACCGGGAACTTCCTGATGTTCAAGCTGGTTTTAGAAAAGGCAGAGGAACCAGAGATCAAATTGCCAACATCCACTGGATCATGGAAAAAGCAAGAGAGTTCCAGAAAAACATCTATTTCTGCTTTATTGACTATGCCAAAGCCTTTGACTGTGTGGATCACACTAAACTGTGGAAAATTCTGAAAGAGATGGGAATACCAGACCACCTGACCTGCCTCTTGAGAAACCAATGTGCAGGTCAGGAATCAATAGTTAGAACTGGACAGGCAACAACAGACTGGTTCCAAACAGGAAAAGGAGTACGTCAAGGCTGTATATTGTCACCCTGGTTATTTAACTTATACGCAGAGTACATCATGAGAAACGCTGGATTGGAAGAAACACAAGCTGGAATCAAGATTGCCGGGAGAAATATCAATAACCTCAGATATGCAGATGACACCACCCTTATGGCAGAAAGTGAAGAGGAACTCAAAAGCCTCGATGAAAGTGAAAGTGGAAAGGGAAAAAGTTGGCCTAAAGCTCAACATTCAGGAAACGAAGATCATGGCATCCGGTCCCGTCACTTCATGGGAAATAGATGGGAAACAGTGGAAACAGTGTCAGACTTTAGTTTTGGGGGGCTCCAAAATCACTGCAGATGGTGATTGCAGCCATGAAATTAAAAGATGCTTACTCCTTGGAAGGAAAGTTATGACCAACCTAGATAGTATATTCAGAAGCAGAGACATTACTTTGCCAACAAAGGTCCGTCTAGTCAAGGCTATGGTTTTTCCTGTGGTCATGTATGGATGTGAGAGTTGGACTGTGAAGAACTGTGGTGTTGCAGAAGACTCTTGAGAGTCCCTTGGACTGCAAGGAGATCCAACCAGTCCATTCTGAAGGAGATCAGCCCTGGGACTTCTTTGGAAGAAATTATGCTAAAGCTGAAACTCCAGTACTTTGGCTACCTCATGTGAAGAGTTGACTCATTGGAAAAGACTCTGATGCTGGGAGGGATTGGGGCCCAGAGGAGAAGGGAACGACAGAGGATGAGATGCCTGGATGGCATCACTGACTCTATGGACATGAGTTTGAGTGCACTCTGGGAGTTGGTGATGGACAGGAAGGCCTGGTGTGCTGCGATTTATGGGGTCACAAAGAGTTGGACACGACTGAGTGACTGAACTGAACTGAACTGAGACTAACTAACCTTCCAGTCACATCTGTGCAGAATAGTTTTTCCTTTTTCTGTGGCATAGACAAGGAGCCCTTTGTTTTCTTTGAGGTCGTCACATGAGTCCAAGTCCATCACAGCTCAAGGGGTTGTAAGACTCCAAATGAGAGATTACATCCATTTTACTAGTAAATGAGAGCCTCTTCTTGTTCTTGATTTTCTTGTAACAATTGTTCTGGCTTCAGTCAATCCTGCCTTCACGATTGTCTAGTGAATTCTAGTCTTTTTTTGGATATCAATATTCAAGTCCTCTTTTGAATCTTTTAATTTTCTTATCTGGTTTGTACCTGCATCATGTCCTGCTGACCTACTGTTACATAGAGGTAATGTGTGACAATTCTGATCATGGAATTAAATACATAGCAGAGTAGATATAAGGACAGTGGAGGAAAGAGGGGGAACTCTCTTCTAAAATCTCAGGGCACACATAAGAAATTTATAACTTTCTGACTCAGGTTTTTAGGAGTTTTGACTGATTCTCTTTGTATTCTACATTGCTTTGAACCTCTTTCTGGCTTTCTCTTTATCACAGAATGTGTAGCATCAGCTTCCCAATGAAAAGTAACTGCACAGCTACCATTGCTATTGTCCATGGGAAGGCAGGGAATGGGGAGTATGTGGGGGAGAAAAGCAGGAAGGAGAAATAGAAATTTACTGCATTAAATCATGTTTCTTTCTCTCTCTCTCTTTTTCCAATAGCCACAGAAAAACTGCCTTAACATTTCATTCAACTTAAATCCATCAAATCACATGAACATTTTAGTTATATTTTTCATGATACTATCTGAAATACATCATATACTTACAGAGTGTTTATTTAATATTCTTCAAGCTATAACTTACTTCTTTTTAAAGTATACTAAACTAAGAATCAGGGAAGGCAATGAAATTTACAGATAAAATGTTAAAGGACACAGAGATAATAAATGACTAACTCAAGTGTAGATTTTCTTTATAGCATATTATATATATACACTTAAAACCATCCACAATAACTGTTTGAAAAAATGACAAAGAAAATGCAGTCCATACCAAACTACAAAACAAAAGAAGCATTTATCTACCATCAAATCTGTAAGAAGTGTTAAATTTTGTGCAGGATAGTAAATTAAAATAATATTAGGATCAAGTAGGATCAAGGTGAAAGAAAGAGAGATATACTGAGATTATGTGTGTCTCAGGAACTCCTGCTTATTGGAACTCTATAGAATACACCTTTAACTCTTCATCTCATTTAAAACGTGAGCTGAGAATATGATCCATGTTTCTCAGTTTATTTTCCTTTTGGTTAATGTTATTAGGTAAGGTAAACACAGAAATACAATAAATCAAGCTGAAGACAGCAATTGGTATAAGAGTTTTCCAGCATTTGGAAGAAAAATCATCAACATATATTAGTGAGCCTATTATGCACAGTAGTCACTTGCAGGAATGTAGGTCCTTGTCAAGCCCAGAGTTTTCAACCTTGATTCCTAGTTTTTAGAGCTTTTGCTCTACCCTAAAGACATTTTTTTTTTAAGGACCATAAATATGATATGTCAACCCAGTGTCCTATCCAAGGACAAATCAGTAGAAGTCAGGTCATTTAAAGGCTTTGCCTTTTTCTTCATGTGCTGGGCTCATATTGAGGCAGTGTTAGTGATACCCAGATGGATATGATTTGAAGAAAAAACTTCCCATCCTAAAATGGCTCTCCTTTTCAGTGCTGTTATGCCATAAATGTCAGTAATAGCTACTTTTTAAACTTAGGCACTTTTCAAAGAAGTTTTGAATTTACAGAAAAGTTGAGCAGAAAATAGAGTCCCCATATAACCACTAGCCCCTCCCCCATTTCTCCTATTAACACCTTACATTAATGCAGCAAATGTATTATAATCAATGACAAATATATATATATATATATATATATATATATATATATTATTGTTAACTAAAGTCCAGAGTTCACATCAAGGATTATGATTTGTGTTGTATAGAACTGTGTATTTTGATAACTATATCATGATATGTATTCACCACTACCACATCACACACAGCAGTGTGCCTGCACTAAACATTCTCTGTGATCCATCTGTTCCCCCACTCCCTCTCTCCTCTGTTCACAGAGGAGAACCACTGATCAGGAGAACCCCCTGGCAACCACTGATCTTTTACTGTCTCCACAGTTTAAACATTTCAGAATGTCATATAGTTGAAATTATACTGAATGTAGCATTTTCAAATTGACTTCTTTCACCAAGTAATACATATTTAAAATCGCTCCATACATTTGTATGGCTTGATAGCTCGTTTATTTTTATTTAGAATAATAATACATTTTGTTATTTTGGTAATTTAGCATACAGGATTTGGTTAAGCATCAGGCATGGTACAATCATTTAGCTCCAACCATGATATCATTACAAGTCCAGGTTCCTTCCATCATCTCCCTCTAGCATCTTCTGTGAAATGACTTTGCCCCAAGGTATCTCCCTTCATGACTGTGAAATTATTGCAGGATTTTCCATTATTATGATTGTATAAGATCCCATCCAAAAGAAAAGACATATGACAACCACTTTCTTTTTTCTTTAGTTTGTTTCCTTTTTTTATTGTGGTAGCATGACATAAAAATTATGATTTTAATCATTTTTAAGAGTTAAGTTCAATGGCATTAAATGTATTTGTGTTGTTGGGTAATTGTCACTACTATCTAACTTCAGAACTTTTTTGTCATCCCATCATGAAATTTTGAGATTCTCACTCATTGGGAAACAACTCCACATTCTTCTTTTGTTGTTGTTGTTGTTGTTGTTTTTTACATCTTTGATGACATTTTTATTTTTATTCAGATTGATTCTTGAATTTGGGTTACTAGGTCAAAATTTAGAAACATTTTTTACAGTTAACACTAGCAAATATACATACTCCAAGGAGTATACAAGAGCAATTTTTCATGCAACTTAGTCACATTTGGATATATTCTTCATCGCAACTCTTGGTAACCTCTATTCTACTTTCTCTCTCTAAAAATTTGTCTGCTTTAGGAACATCAGCCACCAAAGAACAATTGTAGAATATTATTTCTGATTCTAACTGTTTTATTTATCATTTTGAATGCTGCTTTCTAGGTTCATCCTTGTTAAAGCATGTAGCAGAATTTCATTCCTTTTTATAGCCATTGTATGTGAATCCCACATTTTGTGTATTGATTCATATGTAGATAGGCATTATGGCTGTTTCCAATTTTTGTAGCTATGAATAGTGCTGCTATGGACACTGGTGTTCAAATGTCTATTTGAGTCTATACTTTCAATTTTTTGGATTATATACCTAGAAGTGGAACCAGTGAAGCTGTTCAGTCGCGTTCGACTCTTTGTGACTCCATGGACCGGAGCCTACCAGGCTCCTCTATCCATGGAATTTTCTGGACAAGAGTACTGCAGTGAGTTGTCATTTGCTTCTTCAGGGTATCTTCCCAACCCAGGGATTGAACCCAGGTTTCCTGCTTTACAGGCAGATGTGTTACCATCTGAGCCACCAGGGAAGCTCTTTAGAAGTGGAAAAGCTTGATTATTTTCTTTGTTCAATTATTTTGAGGGACTATCACACTGTTTTCTAAAGCAGTATAACATTTCACTTTCTCACCACCAAACAAGTTCCAATTTCTTTGCATTTTCCCAAACACCTCTAATTTTCTGTGCTTTTTGTTTGGTTGGTTAGTTTTTCTTTATTTATTTTCTTTTTTTTTTTTTTTTTTTGGTAGAATGGGTAGGATATTTAAAGTATGCCTACAACTCAATAATTAAAAAAAAAAAAACAGCAATTAAAAACGGGCAAATTATTTGAATAGAAAATTTTTCAAAGAAGATATACTGTTGAACAACAGGCATATGCGAAGATGTTTATCCTTAATTATTGCAGAAATAAAAGCCAAAACCGCAGTGAGATAGAACCTTGCCCCTGTTAGAATGGCTACTATTGAAAAAGACAAATGCTGGAGATGATGTGGATAAAATAGGAAACTTATACACAATTCATGGCATAGTAAGACTGGTGTAGCCACTATGGAAAACAGTCTGGAGAACTTCAAAAACTAATAATAATAGTGGCATAGAATTGAACAACAACAACAACAAAATAGGCAGGAACGTTATGGGGTCATCCCAGAGACAAACCCCTTATGTCCTCTACCCACCTCTTGTTTATAGAAAAGCTTTAGCCTCATGGATCTTCCTTGATTTTCAAAAGGAAGTTAGGAAATACAGGAAAAAAAAAAAAGAAGACGAAAGAAAGCAATCAAACACAACCAAATAATGATAGTTTAGGCATAAAGCAATTTTAAGGACCCTATTACCTTCTCAAAGTCTATAAATAATATTCTGGGCGAGTTCCTTGAATTGTTTTGCAGACAGTGAAACCCCCAGCATATAGAAGTCAACATCAACTGACCACAGGTACACAGACCCCACATTAGTTGGAGCCAGAAAGTTAACGATGCCGACTTCCTTGACCTTACTACAAACTAATCAAAGAATGACTGTCTTTGAGCTGATCAGACACCATGCAACCTTCTCCCTCACTTTGCCTTTAAAAATGCTGCCCCCTGAGAACCACCAGGGAGTTCAGTTCTCTTAAGCATGAGCTGTTCATTCTCCTTGCTTGGGCCCAGGTTGAGTGTCTCACAAAAAAAAAAAAAAAAAACAACTGTATTTTTCTTTACCACATTCTGGTATCAGTAGGTTGACTTCAACTCCCTTGAGTAAGCAGACCTAACTTTGGTTCCATAACAGCATCTTAATGGATGTGAAATGATGTATCACTGCACTTTTCATTTGCATTTCCATAGTGAGTAGTAAGGACTTCTCTGATGGCTCAGATGGGAAAGAATTCACCTGCAATGTGGGAGACCTGGGCTTGATCCCTGGATTGGGAAGATCCACTGGAAGAAGGCATGGCAACCCACTCCAGTTTTCTTGCCTGGAGAATCCCCATGGACAGAGGACCCTGGAGGACTACAGTCCGTGAAGTCACAAAGAGTCAGACACAACTGAGAGACTAAGCACAGTGATTAGTAGTGTTGAATAATGTTAAGTATGTTTACACATACTTGTCGTCCATCTGTATATCATCTTTGGATAGATGTCCATTCAAGTCTTTAGCTCATTTTTGAATTGAGTTTCTGATGTTGTTGAGTTAAATGATGTTTATATATTCTGGATATCTATGCATTGGATCTAATTTGCAAATGCTTTCTCAAATTTTGTACATTGTCTTTCCAGTTTCTTTGGAGTCCCTTAATGCACAGAAGATATTTTTTAATTTGGATAAAATACAACTTCTATATTTCTTCTTTTTGTTGCCTATGCTGTTGAGAAATCAATGTTAAATATCATGCTATAAATATTAAGATTTTTTCTAAGAGTTTTATAATAAATTTTATAGCTTTAACTCTCTTGTTTAGTTTGATCCATTTTGAGCTAATTTTTGTGTATGGTAGAAGGTAATATTCTATCTTCACTCTCGCATATGGATATTTAGTTTCCAAATACCATTTGCTTAAAAAAAATTATCTCTCTTCACTATCTCATGGTCTAGGCAGTCTTGTCAAAATCACTTGAAAATATATGTGAAGGTTTATTTCAGGTTTTTCTATTCTATTTCATTGGTTTATGTACTTGCCTGTATGCCAGTATCACAACATTTTGATTACTATCACTTTAGAGTACTTTTTAAAATCAGGAAATGTGGTGCCTCCAACTTTGTATATCATTTTCAAGATTTCTTTTTGATATTTGGGTGTCCATTGAAATTTCCTACAAATTTTTAAATAAGCTTTTTCCTCTCTGCATTAAAATTTGGGACTTTTTAGAAGCTTTTAATTGAATCAGCACTTAACTTTGGGTAACATTTACATCTGAACAATAAGTCTTCTAATCATGACTAAGTAATGTCTTTCTATTCTTTTTACATTGCAATCAATTCCCTTCAGCAATGTGCTGTATTTTTAATGTAAATTCTTTGCTTCCTAGATTGCATTTATTCCTATATATTTTTTCTATTTATTATGCATTGAATTATTACTTAATTTTTCAGACTGCTCATTGTTAGTATACAGAAACACAATTGCTTTTAATACATTGAATTTGTCCTGAAATCTTGCTAAATATGTTTAGTCATTCTAGAAATTTTTGCGAGGGGAGGGATCCAGAGGGCTTTCTACGTACAGAATCATGTCATCTGCAAATAGAAATAATTTTATTTCTTCATTTTTTCATGGATGACTTTTGTTTTTCTTGTCAAATTGCTCAAGCTTCAATTTTGAGCATATTCTGCTGAATAATGATGTTAGTGGAAAATCACTTTTTTCTCTGTTGAGTATTATTAGATGCAGACTATTATGTTGAAGAAGTTTACTCCTAGTTTGTTGAGTCATTTTTATCATGAAAGGGTGTTGAATTTTATCAAATGATTTTTCTCTATCAACTGAAATGATCATGCTTTTTTTTCTCCCTTCATTCCATTAATGTGGTGTATTACACTGATTAATTTTTTATGCTAAATCATACTTTCATTTCCAGAAATGAATCCCACTTTATCATGGTATATGATCTTTTTAATATACCGCTGATTTTGGTTCACTGGTATTTTGTTGAGGAGCTCTGTATTAATATTGATAAAAGCTATTGGTTTATATAGTTTTCTTTAGCTTTGGAATCAAGGTAACATAAATCATTGCAAAAAGAAGCATATCCTCTTGTTTTTTTATCATAAAAATTATAGTTTTAACATTTCTTTTTTAATTTAATTTGTTTATTTTAATTGGAGACTAATTACTTTTCAATATTGTAGTGGTTTTACCATACGTTGACATGAATCAGCCATTGGTGTACATGTGTTCCCCATCCTGAAACCCCCTCCTACTCCCTCCCCATCCCATCCCTCAAGGTCATCCCAGTACACCCGCCCTGAGTTTTTGCTGTCTCACATATAGGGTTATCATTACTATCTTTCTAAATTACATATATATGCATTAGTATGTTGTATTGGTGTTTTTCTTTCTGGCTTACTTCACTCTGTATAACAGGCTCCAGTTTCATCCACCTCATTAGAACTGATTCAAATGTGTTCTTTTTAATGGCTGAGGAATATTCCATTGTGTATATGTACCAGAGCTTTCTTATCCATTCGTCTGTGGATGGACATCTAAGTTGCTTCCATGTCCTGGCTATTGTAAACAGTGCTGCAATTAACATTGGGGTACATGTGTCTCTTTCAGTTCTGGTTTCCTTGGTGTGTATGCACAGCAGTGGGATTGCTGGGTTATATGGCAGTTTTATTTCCAGTTTTTAAGGAATCTCCACACTGTTCTCCATAGTGGCTCTACTAGTTTACATTCCCACTAATAATGCAAGAGGGTTCCTTTTTCTACACACCTTCTCCAGCATTTATTGTTTGTAGACTTTTGGATAGCAGCCATTCTGACCAGCGTGAGATGTTACCTCATTGTGGTTTTGATTTTCATTTCTCTGATAATGAGTGATGTTGAGCATCTTTTCATGCATTTGTTAGTCATCTGTATGTCTTCTTTGGAGAAATGGCTGTTTAGTTCTTTGGCCCATTTTTTGATTGGGTCATTTATTTATTTATTTTTGAAATTGAGCTGCATGAACTGCTTGTATATTTTTTAGATTAATTCTTTGTCAGTTGCTTAATTTTCTATTATTTTCTTTCATTCTGAAGGCTGTATTTTCACCTTGCTTAGAGTTTCCTTCATTGTGCAAAAGCTTTTAAGTTTAATTAGGTCTCATTTGTTTATTTTTGCTTCTATTTCCATTATTATGGGAGGTGGGTCATAGAGGATCCTGCTGTGATTTATGTTGGAGAGTGTTTTGCCTATGTTTTCCTCTCAGAGTTTTAGAGTTTCTGGTCTTACATTTAGATCTTTAATCCATTTTGAAATTATTTTTGTGTATAGTGTTAGAAAGTGTTCTAGTTTCATTCTTTTACAAGTGGTTGACCAGTTTTCCCAGCACCAATTGTTAAAGAGATTATCTTTTCTCCATTGTATATTCTTGCCTCCTTTGTCAAAGATATGGTGTCCATAAGTGTGTGGGTTTATCTCTGGGCTTTCTATTGTGTTCCATTGATCTATATTTCTGTCTCTGTACCAGTACCATACTGTCTTGATGACTGTAGGTTTGCAGTATATCCTGAAGTCAGGCAGGTTGATTGCTCCAGTTCCATTCTTCTTTCTCAAGATTGCTTTGGCTATTCAAGGTTTTTGTATTTTCATAAAAATTGTGAAATTATTTGTTCTAGATCTGTGAAAAATACCATTAGTAGCTTGATAGGGATTGCACTGAACCTATAGATTGCTTTGGGTAGTATTCTCATTTTCACTATATTAATTCTTCTAATCCATGAACATGGTATATTTCTCCATCTATTTGTGTCCTCTTTGATTTGTTTCATCAGTGTTTTATAGTTTTCTATATATAGGTCTTTTGTTTCTTTAGGTAGTTTCTAAGCTAGTGGAGGTGATAAAATTCCAGTTGAGCTATTCCAAATCCTGAAATATGATGCTGTGAAAGTGCTGCACTCAATATGCCAGCACATTTGGAAAACTCAGCACTGGCCACAGGACTGGAAAAGGTCAATTTTCATTCCAGTCCCAAAGAAAGGCAATGCCAAAGAATGCTCAAACTACCGAACAATTGCATTCACCTCACATGCTAGTAAAGTAATGCTCAAAATTCTCCAAGTAAGGCTTCAGCAATATGTGAACCGTGAACTTCCTGATGTTCAAGCTGGTTTTACAAAAGGGAGAGGAACCAGAGATCAGATTGCCAACATCTGCTGGATCATGGAAAAGGCAAGAGAGCTCCAGAAAAACATCTATTTCTGCTTTATTGACTATGCCAAAGCCTTTGACTGTGTAGATCACAATAAACTGTGGAAAATTCTGAAAGAGATGGGAATACCAGACCACCTGATCTGCCTCTTGAGAAATTTGTATGCAGGTCAGGAAGCAACAGTTAGAACTGGACATGGAAAAACAGACTGATTCCAAATAGGAAAAGGGTACATCAAGGCTGTATGTTGTCACCCTGTTTATTTAACTTATATGCAGAGTACATCATGAGAAACGCTGGACTGGAAGAAACACAAGCTGGAATCAAGATTGCCGGGAGAAATATCAATAACCTCAGATGTGCAGATGATACCACCCTTATGGCAGAAAGTGAAGAGGAACTAAAAAGCCTCTTGATGAAGGTGAAAGTGGAGAGTGAAAAAGTTGGCTTAAAGCTCAACATTCAGAAAATGAAGATCATGGCATCCGGTCCCATCACTTCATGGGAAATAGATGGGGAAGCAGTGGAAACAGTGTCAGACTTTATTTTTCTGGGCTCCAAAATCACTGCAGATAGTGACTGCAGCCATGAAATTAAAAGACGCTTGCTCCTTGGAAGGAACGTTATGACCAACCTAGATAGCATATTCAAAAGCAGAGACATTACTTTGCCAATAAAGGTCTATCTAGTCAAGGATATGGTTTTTCCAGTGGTCATGTATGGATGTGAGAGTTGGACTGTGAAGAAAGCTGAGACCAGAAGAATTGATGCTTTTGAACTGTGGTGTTGAAGAAGACTCTTGAGAGTCCCTTGAACTGCAAGGAAATCCAACCAGTCCATTCTGAAGGAGATCAGCCCTGGGATTTCTTTGGAAGGAATGATGCTAAAGCTGAAACTCCAGTACTTTGGCCACCTCATGTGAAGAGTTGACTCATTTGAAAAGACTCTGATGCTGGGAGGGATTGGGGGCAAGAGGAGAAGGAGTTGACAGAGGATAAGATGGCTGGATGGCATCACTGACTCGATGGACATGAGTCTGAGTGCACTCCGGGAGTTGGTGATGGACAGGGAGGCCTTGCGTGCTGCGATTCATGGGGTCACAAAGAGTCAGACACAACTGAGTCAGACACGACTGATCTGATCTGATCTGATCTGATTCCTAATTGTTTTATTCTTCTCCTTGCAATAGTGAATGGAATTGTTTCCATTATTTCTCTTTCTGTTTTCTCATTGTTAGTGTATAGGAATGCACAGGTTTTCTGTGTGTTAATTTTATATCCTGCAAATTTACTGTATTCATTGATTAGGTCTGGTAATTTTCTGGTGTAGTCTTTAGGTTTTTCTATGTAGAGGATCATGTCATTTGCAAACAGTCAGAGTTTTCCTTCTTATTTTCCAATCTGGATTCCTTTTATTTCTTTTTCTACTCTGATTGCTGTGGCCCAAACTTCCAAAACTATGTTGAATAGTTGTGATGAGAGTGGACACCCTTTTCTTGTTCCTGACTTTAGGTGAAATGCTTTCAGTTTTTCACCATTGAGGATAATGTTTACTGTGGGTTTGTCATATATAGGTTTTATTATTTTGAGGTATGTTCATTCTATGTATGCTTTCTGGAGGGTTTTTTTTATCATAAATGGATGTTGAATTTTGTCAAAGTCTTTCTCTGTATCTATTGAAATAATCATATGATTTTTATCTTTCAATTTGTTAATGTGGTGTATTACATTGATTGATTTGTGGATATTGAAGAATCTTTGCATCCTTAGGATAAAACCCATTTGGTCATGATGTATGATCTTTTTAATGTTGTTTGATTCTGATTGCTAGAATTTTGTTAAGGATTTTTGCATCTATGTTCATCAGTGATATTGGCCTGTGGTTTTCTTTTTTTGTGGCATCTTTGTCTGGTTTTTGTATTAGGGTGATGCTAGCCTTATAGAATGAGTTTGCATGTTTACCTTCCTCTGCAATTTTCTGGAAGAGTTTTTGTAGAATAGGTGTCAGTTCTTCTCTAAATTTTTGGTAGAATTTAGCTGTGAAGCCATCTGGTCCTGGGCCTTTGTTTGCTGGAAGATTTCTGATTACAGTTTCGATTTCTGTGCTTGTGATGGGTCTATTAAGATTTTTGGTTTCTTCCTGGTTCAGTTTTGGAATGTTATACATTTCCAAGAATTTGTACATTTCTTCCAAGTTCCCCATTTTATTGGCATATAGTTGCTGATAGTAGTCTCTTATGGTCCTATGTATTTCTGTGCTTTCTGTTGTGATTTCTCCATTTTCATTTCTAAGTTTGTTGATTTGATTCTTCTCCCATTGTTTCTTGATGAGTCTGGCTAATGGTTTGTCTATTGTATTTATCTTCTCAACGAACCAGCTTTTAGCTTTGTTGATTTTTGCTATGGTCTCTTGTTTCTTTTGCATTTATTTCTGCCCTAATTTTTTAAGATTTCTTTCCTCTACTAACCCTGGGGTTCTTCATTTCTTCCTTTTCTAGTTGCTTTAAGTGTAGAGTTAGGTTATTTATTTGACTTGTTTCTTGTTTCTTGAAGTAAGCCTCTGTTGCTATGAACCTTCCCCTTAGAACTGCTTTTACAATGTCCCATAGGTGTTGGGCTGTTGTCTTTTCATTTTCTTCTGTTTATATGCATATTTTGTTTTATTTTTTTATTTCATCTGTGATTTGTTGGTTACTCAAAAGTGTTCTGTTCAGCCTCGATATGTTGGAATTTTTAATAGTTTTTCTCTTGATTTGACATCTAATTTTACTGCATTGTGGTTAGAAAAGATGCTTGGAATGATTTAAATTTTTCTGAATTTACCAAGGCTAGACTTATGGCCCAGGATGTGATCTACCCTGTAGAAGGTTCCATGTGCACTTGAGAAAAATTTGAAATTAATTGTTTTGTGGTGAAATGTCCTATAGATATCAATTAGGCCTAACTGGTCCATTGTATCATTTAAAGTTTGTGTTTCCTTGTTAGTTTTCTCTTTAGTTGATCTATCCATAGGTGTGAGTGGGGTATTAAAGTCTCCCAGTATTATTGTGTTATTGTTAATTTCCTCTTTCATACTTGTTAGCATTTGCCTTACATATTGTGGTGCTCCTATGTTGGGTGCATATATATTTATAATTGTTACATCTTCTTCTTGGATTGATCCTTTGATCATTATGTAGTGTCCTTATTTGTCTCTTTTCACAGCCTTCATTTTAAAGTCTATTTTATCTGATATGAGTATTGCTACTCCTGTAACAATACTGCTTAACTATTATCTCCTCAAGTATTTTCTCATCTCCTTTCTTTTTGTCTTCTTCTGGACTCCTATGATTCAAATGTTGGGGCATTTAACATTGTCCCAGAGGTCTCTATATGTATGGAATATCTTTTTCCAACCCTTCACTTTCAGTCTGTATGTGTCCCTTGTTTTGAGGTGGGTCTCTTGTAGGCAACATATTTAGGGGTCTTGTTTTTGTATCCATACAGCCAGTCTTTGTCTTTTGGTTGGGGTATTCAGCCCATTTACATTTAAGGTAGTTATTGGTAAGTATGAGCTTGTTTCCATTTACTTTTTTGTTTTGGGTTACAGTTTATACACCCTTTCTGTGGTTCCTGTCTAGAGAAGATCCTTTAGCATTAGTTGACGATCTGATTTGGTGGTGCTGAATTCTCTTTTTTCTTGTCTGTAAAGCTTTTGATTTCTTCTTCATATTTGAATGAGATCCTTGTTGGGTACAGTAATCTAGGTTGTAGGTTTTTCTGTTTCATCACTTTAAGTACGTCCTGCCATTCCCTTCTGGCCTGAAGTGTTCCTATTGAAAGACCGGCTGTTATCCTCATGGGAATCCCCTTGTGTGTTATTTGTTGTTTTTCCCTTGCTGCTTTTAATATTTGTTCTTTGTGTTTGATCTTTGTTAATTTGAGTAACATATATCTTGGGGTATTTCGTTTTGGGTTTATCCTGTTTGGGACTCTCTGGGTTTCTTGGACTTGGGTGACTATTTCCTACCCTATTTAGGGAAGTTTTCAACTAATATCTCAAGTATTTTCTCATGGCCTTTCTTTTTGTCTTCTTCTTCCCAGACTCCTGTGATTCGAATGTTGGGGTGTTTAACATTGTCCCAGGGGTCTCTGAGGTTGTCCTCATTTCTATTAATTCTTTGTTATTTTTTTTCCTCTCTGCTTCATTTATTTCTACCATTCTATCTTCTACCTCACTTACCCTATCTTCTACCTCCGTTATTCTACTGTTTCCATCTAGAGTGCTTTTGATTTCAGTTATTGTATTATTTTTATTGATTGACTCTTTTTTATTTCTTCTAGGTACTTGTTAAACTTTTCTTGCATCTTCTCAATCCTTGTCTCCAGGCTATTTATCTGTAACTCCATTTTGTTTTCAAGATTGTGAATCATTTTTACTATCATTATTCTGAATTCTTTTCAGGTAGACTCCCTAACTCCTCCTCTTTGGTTTGGTAGGCATTTATCATGTTCCATTACCTGCTTAGTATTTCTCTGCCTTTTCATCTTGTTTATATTGCTGTGTTTGGGGTGGCCTTTCTGTATTCTGGCAGTTTGTGGTTCCTCTTTATTGTGGAGGTTCCTTGCTGTGGGTGGGATTGGACGGGTGGCTTGTCAAGGTTTCCTGGTTAGGGAAGCTTGCGTTGGTGTTCTGGTGGGTGGACCTGGATTTCTTCTCTCTGGAATGCAATGAAGTGTCCATTAGTGAGTTTTGAAATGTCTATGGGTTTGGAGTGACTTTGGGCACCCTGTATATTGAAGCTCAGGGTTATATTCCTGCACTGAGGGAGAATTTGTGTGGTATGTCTTGCTCTGGAAATTTTTGACTCTTGGTTTCAGTGTAGGTATGGAGGCTTTTGAATAAGCTTTTATTGATTAATGTTCCCTCTGGTGTTCTCAGGTTTTGGACTCTGGTTTCAGTCTTATTCTTACAGTAGCCTCAAGACTTCTCCATCTATACAGTACTGATGATAAATCATCTAGGTTAATGATGAAAAGCTTCTCCACAGTGAGGGACACCCAGAGAGTTTCACAGAGTTACATGGAGAAGAGAAGAGGAAGGAAGGAGATAGAGGTGACAAGGAGGAGAAGAGGGGGAATCAAAAGGGGAGAGAGCAAGCTAGCCAGTAATCAATTCCCTATGTGCTCTCCACAGTCTCAACCTCTCAGAGATGATCACGGAGTTACATGGAGAAGATAAGAGGGAGGAAGGAGACAGAGGTGACCAGGAGGAGAAAAGGGGGGCTCAAAAGGTGAGAGACAGATCCAGCCAGAAATCAGTTCCCTAAGTGTTCTCCACAGCCCTGAGCACACAAAGAATTTAGAGTTGGGTAGAGAAGTGACACGATTGAGCGACTTTAGTTTCACTTTTCACTTTCATGCATTGGAGAAGGAAATGGCAACCCACTCCAGTGTTCTTGCCTGGAGAATCCCAGGGACAGGGGACCGTCTATGGGGTCGCACAGAGTCGGACACGACTGAAGTGACTTAGCAGCAGCAGCAGAGAAGAGAAGGGGGAGGTAAGAGATAGAGGCAAACCTGGTGGAGAAAAAGGAGAGTCAAAAAGGGGAGATAGCAGTCAAGCCCGTAATTACACTCCCAAGTTAAAATGGGTACTGAAGATTGGGTTTTCAAAGGTACAAAATTGATAACATATACCAAAAAGCAAAGATTAAAAATCTAGAGTAGAGGTTGTTTGCTTTTAAAATACGGTGTTTTTTTTTTTTTTTTTTTCTTGCAAGGTAACAGGTTATAAAAATGAAAATTAAAGGAATAATAAAGGACTTACTAATAAAAAAATGATAATAGTAAAAATATAGCTAAGAATTTCTATGCTGTTTCGGGCATTGTGGGGTCAGTTCAGTTTCTAATAGTTCCTTGTTCCAGCTTATACTTCTCAAGATCTATAGGTCCCTTCCAATATGGTTGGTGCTAACTACAGGGTTTTAATCTGTTGCACTTGTCACTGCCAAAGCAGTTCCCTGTTTTTATTCTAGCTTCTTCTGTTTGCTGGTCTCTTCAGTGTCTAATTTCCATCCTGACACAAGGGGGTGAAGGTGGTCACTTATATAGGCTCACTTGTTCAGTTGTGCTGTGGGGAGGGAGGAACACTGCAAACAAATATCACTGGAATTTGTGCGGAGTGCTCACAGTGTCTCAGCCACACTGGGTTTGCCCCTGCTCATGGCGTGTGTGCTTTCCCAGTGTATACTTTTCAGGCTGTAGGTTGGTTTGCTGGGGTACTGTCTGAGGCGGGCCCTGGGTTGCTTGCACTTCCCAGGTCTAAGCTGCTCAGGTTCAGGTTCTTGGGTACTCCACAAAGGCACAGAGGGCCTACGTTTTGTGCCCTTCCCAGGTCTGAGCAGCTCAGGCGACCAGTTGCTCAGTGAGTGCAGTCTCCCCAGGTGGGCGGTGCATCTTTTCACCTCCCCTGTCCCAGCAGCTTGGTTTCCTGGGTAGCAGTGGACGCACCTGTCTCAGGTGTGCTATGTGTCTCTTCTGGGGAGCTGATCTCTGGCTGCGACCCTCCCGGTGGATGTCAACCATCCAGAATCCCTAGAAGTCTTGGTTGGCAACTGGGGGCCTGCTTGTGGTTTGTTAGAGGATGGCTCTCTGGGCTGAGATTGCCCCTTTCTGGCTCTGGCTACCCCCCACCTGCCTCTCTGTTTCCAGCGGAGGATGGGCCTATCCACAGCCGGCTAGCTCTCCTCTGGTATTCGCTCAGTCCTTTGTTCTGTGAGCAGACCCAGCAGTGCCTTAGGTTAGGGCTTTTTCGGGGATACTTCTCTTTCTCTCTCTCTCTCTCTCTCTTTTTTTTTTTTTTTTGGTCTCTCTCTGGCTATCCCACAGTTTGCACTGCTATCTCATGTTAATTCCCTCAGATTGCCCTTAGGGCATTCAGGCCAGGTCTTCATCCTAAGCAATGCAGCCCTGGCCTCCCTGTTCAGCCCCTGCTTGCTCATGGCAGATGTGAGCACTGGGAGTTGCTGTTAGGCATATAATCTGTGGGTTTTCTTTCTTTCTTTTTTCTCACAGTTATGTTGCCCTCTGAGATTCCAAAACTGTCCACAGACCCACCATTGAGAGTGTTTCCTGGTGTTTGAAAACTTCTCCTCTTTTAAGATTCCCTTCCCAGGATGGATCTCTATCCCTACCTCTTTTGCCTCTCTTTTTATCTTTTATATTGTGTTCTACCTCCTTTCAAAGACAATGGGCTGCCTTTCTGGGTGCCTGATGTCCTCTGCCAGCATTCAGAAGTTGTTTTGTGGAATTTGCTTAGCATTCAAATGTTCTTTTGATGAATTTGTGGGGGAGAAAGTGATCTCTCCTTCCTATTCTTCTGTCATCTTCGGATCACCTCCAACATTTCTTTAAATATCTGATAAAACTTGCTAGTGCAGACATTGATTCAAAATTTTTCTTTGTTGAGAGGTATCTGATTAGCGAATTAATCTCTTACTAATACAGATCTGGGGACTCAGATGGTAAAGAATCTGCCTGCAATGCAGGAGACCCAGGTTCAGTCCCTGGGTTAGGAAGATCCTCTCAAGAAGGAAATGGCAACCCACTCCAGTATTCCTGCCTGGAGAATCCCTTGGGCAGAGAAGCCTGGCAGGCTACAGTCCATGGGCTGACAAAGAGTCAGGCACGACTGAACGACTAATGCTTTCACTTTCAGTACAGGTCTATTCAGATTCTATTTCTTCATGACTCAGTTTTGCAAGGTAGGGATTTGTCCATTTCATCTAGCTTATCTAATTTGTTGGTGTTCCTAGTACTCACTTGGGCTTCCCTGATAGCTCAGTTAGTAAAGAATCTGCCTGCAATACAGGAGACCCTGTTTCAATTCCAGAGTTGGGAAGATGTGCTGGAGAAGGGATAGGCGATCCACTCCAGTTTTCTCTGGCTTCCCTTGTGGCTCAACTGGTGATGAATTTACCTGCAGTGTGGGAGACCTGGATTTGATCCCTGGGTTGGGAAGATCCTCTGGGGAAGGGAAAGGCTATCCGCTCCAGTATTCTGGCCTGGAGAATTCCATGGACTGTATAGTCCATGGGGTCACAAAGAGCCGGACATGACTGAGTGACTTTGACTTTCATAGTACTCACTTATACTTCATTTCTATAAGATCCATAGGAATCTTCTGATTTTATAAATTAAAATAATCTGTTTTTTTCTTAGCCAATAGAGCCAAAGGCTTGTCAATGTTTTTTCATCCTCTTGAAAGCCAGCTTTTGGTTTTATTGATTTTTATCTATAGATTTTGCATTCTATTTTTAATTATCTTTTATTTTATTTTTCATTTTTCTCTAAGATTTAGGTACATTTTTTTTTTCTAGTTCTTTAAAGTGTAAAGTTTGTTGTTAATACTTTTCTTCTGTTTGTCAATATAAGTGCTAATTAATTTTCCTCAGCACTCTATTACTGCATAAGACTTGGTGGGCTTCTCTGGTAGCTCAGACAATAAAGAGTCTGCCTATAATTTAGGAGATCTGGGTTTAATCCCTGGGTCAGAAAGATACCCTGGAGAAGGGAATGTCAACCCACTTCAGTATTCTTGTCTGGAAAATACCATGACCAGAGGAGCCTGTTGGGCTACAGTCCATGGGATCACAAAGTCAGACATGACTGAGCAACTAGCACACACACACAAGACTTGGTATGTTGCACTTTCTTTGATATTTGTCTAAATATGTTTTCTAAAATTCCTTGTGATTAAATCATTCTACTAATTGATTGCTGAGTATGTTGATTAACTTTCATTATTTTTTGATTTTCTAATTTTCCTTCTGCTATATATTTATAGTTTTATTTCATTGTGATTGCAAAAATAGGCTTCCCATATGGCTCAGCTGGTAAAGAATCTGGCTGCAATGTGAGAGAACTGGTTCAATCCCTTGGTTTGGAAGATCCCATGAAGAAGGGAAAAGCTATCCACTCCAGTATTCTGGCCTGGAGAATTCCATGGACCATATAGTCCATGGGGTCGCAAAAAGCCAGACATGACTGAGAGACTTTCACTGTCATTGTCACAAAAAAATAGTTGGTATGATTTCAGTCTTTCTAAATTTTTAAGATTTGTTTTGTGGCTTACTATATAGACTACTCCAAATGTTCCACTTGAGGAAATGGCATATTATGCTATTGTTGGGTGGAGTGCTCTGTAAATATCTGTTGAGGCTAGTTAATCTTTACTGTTTTCAAGTTCTTCATTTGCTTATTGATCTTTTGTCTGTTTGATCTCTTTGTTATAGAAAATGAAGAATTAAAGTCTCCAATTATTATTGCAGAGTTGTCCATTTGTCCTTTAAATTTTGCCAATGTTTGCCTTCATCATTTTGGAGTTCTGATGTTTGGTACATATGTAATTTTGTTTACTACATCTACTGAGTGGATTGACACTTCTATCACTACTTAGTATCCTTCTTCATCTCTTGTAGGAGTTTTGAGTTAAAGCCTATTTGATTTGTTATTAGAAAACTACCCAGTTCTCTTTTGATTACCATTTACATGAAATATCTTTTTCTAATGCTTCACTTTAAGCTTATTCATGTGTTTAGATCTGAAGTGAGTCTCTTATAAATCCATATACCTAGGTCTTTAAAAAAATCATTTTACCAATTTATGCCTTTTGATTAAGAACTTTAATTCATTAATGTGTAAGGTAATTTCTGATAGAGAAAACTTAATTTTGCCTCCCATTATTTGTTTTCTGTGTATATTATGCCTTTATATCCCTCCCCCATTTTCTCCATTACTGCCTTCCTTTGTGTTAAGTTGCTTTTTGAAGTGATAGTTTTCAATTCCTTTCTCATCTCTTGTGAGGAATCTTTGTTTTATATATTATTTTCTTTTTTGTTACCTTGTGGATTGTATATACATTTCTAAACTTACAATGATCTATTCTGAATTGATTTGCAGTTTTTTTCAATTATTTATACATACAAAAATTCTACTCCATATAACTCTGTTCCATCCGACTTTGTTGTTTATGTCACAAATTGCATCTTTATATGTTATGAACCTATAACATAGAATTATACTTATTTTAGGCATCTGTTTTAAATACTGTAACAAAAACTCTACTTTGTAACTGTATTACAAACTAAAATTATAATAGCTTGCTATTTTTATATTTTGTCCAAGTTAATGCTTTATTGAAGATATTTATGTTCCTATATGGTTTCAAGCTACTTGTCTAGTTTCCTTTCTTTTTAACCTGAACACCACCTATGGCCTTGCTTATAGGGTAAATTTACAAAAAGTAAAGTGTTTCAGCTTCTGTTTATTTGGGGATGTCTTGAAAGTGAAAGTGTTAGTGTCTCAGTTGAGTCAACTGTTTGTGATCTCATGGATTTTAGCCTGCCAGATTTCTCTGAAAATGGAATCTTCCTGGCATGAATACTGGAGTTTGTAGCCATTTTATTTTCCAGGGGATCTTCCCAAGTCAGGAACTGAAGCTGTGTCTCCTGAGTTCCATGCAGATTCTTAACTGTCTGAGCCACCAGGGGAAGCCCAGGAATGTCTTAGCATCTCCCTCATTAATAAAATAAACAAAGGTCCATATAGTCAAAGCTATGTTTTTTTTCAGTAGTCATGTATGGATGTCAGAGTTGAACCATAAAGAAGGTTGAGTGCCGAAGAATCAATGCTTTTGAAATGTGCTGTAGAAGACTCTCGAGAGACCCTTGGAAAGCTCAGAGATCAAACCTAAATCCTAAAGGAAATCAACTCTGAATATTTATTGGAAGGACTGGTGCTGAAGCTGAAGTGCCAATACTTTGGCCACCTGATATGGAGTTGACTCATTGGAAAAGACCCTGACGCTGTGAAACATCGAGAGCAGGAGGAGAAAGGGGCAACAGAGGATGAGATGGTTGCATCGTATCACTGACTCAACGTACATTAGTTTGGAGCAAATTTAGGAAGATAGTGAAGGGCAAGGAAACCTGGCATGCTGCAGTTCATGGGGTCACAAAGAATCAGACATGGCTTATCAACCAAACAACAGCAAAAAATGAAATAAATGAAAAAAATCTTTTGACAGGCAGGCATAGAAATCTCCATTGTCAGTTCTTTGTTGTTGTTGTTGTTGTTGTCATTTTTTCATCTCTGTGTCCAGCCTTCAAAACTTACACTGAGAAATCAGCTGATAAACTTGAGGATTTCTTGTATGTGATGACTGATTATTCTCTTCCTGCTTTCAAGGCTGTCTCTTTATCTTTGTTTTTCAACAGATTGGCTGTCTTTGCTGTAGATCTCTATGAGCATAAAGTATGTGGAATTCGTTGAGTTTTTTGGATTTGTAAATTCAAATATTTCAACAAATTTGGAAGGTTTTAATCCATTGTTTTTAAAGGAATTACTTACTCCTTTCTTTCTCACTTTCCCTTACTCTGAAAACTTGTGTATTGTTTCATTTGATGGTCCTTCATGGTTTCTTAGGCTTTATTCACTTTTCTTTATTCTTCTAGCTTTTTGTTCCTCAGACATGATTCTCCCAATTTATTTTCTTTTTCTGAATGATTCACACTTGCCTATTTTTTAAATGCTTTGTGATTTAGAGTTCAAAATTGGAATTTTGGAAAACTGAGAAATTTTTTGAGTCTTTGCAGACTGCCTTTGTGCTTTTGAAGTTTTTCACTAATTAACTGGGCCCATCCTGAACCTAAGGATGCTGCTGCTAAGTTGCTTCAGTCTTGTCCGACTCTGTGTTACCCCATAGACAGCAGCCCATCAGGCTCCCCCGTCCCTGGGATTCTCCAGGCAAGAACACTGGAGTGGGTTGCCATTTCCTTCTCCAATGCATGAAAGTCAAAAGTCAAAGTGAAGTCAGTCATGTCCGATTCTAACGACCCCATGGGCTGCAGCCTACCAGGCTCCTCCGTCCATGGGATTTTCTAGGCAAAAGTACTAGAGTGGGGTGCCATGAACCTAAGGATAAATCCTATGTAATAGTACATGGTTAGTCTCAGTTATTTTCTGAGTATGCATCTACTTTGGATTTTGTGTAGCTGTTTCATTCCCCATATATGCCTGCTTTTGAATATTTTAATTTAACAAAATCTCACCCCTGCTTTTCTTCAGCCCTTGGGTGGTATATTAAATGCATCAACTCATAATTTCTTGCTGCAAATGATTACAGGTTAAAGTCTTCACATAGCCTTCATGAAATGCTTCACTTACCACGTGAATTCTGAGTTAGAAGACATAGAGACCTGCCTTTCAGGCAAACTCATGACAGTTTGGATTATTGCAAATAGGGTAACTTTTGCTCCTTCTGGTTTAAGGAGGAAATTGAGAACTTGGCTGCTGCCACCTCCAGGCCAAGATCACATCATGCCTGGGAGGAAATAGGGCAAAAGTGAGTTAAAAGGATACAAAAGTTCTTAAAATTTTAATTGCATTTTTTTTATTGGGGATTTACATAATTGCCTCAGAACTTTGATGATGTTTCAAGGATCCTATAAATTTATTTTAGCAAGAGTTTTTGCTATTTCCATAGGGGAATGAAGGTTTGGCATTTCCTAATCTGCCAATAGTTGACATTACACTCCAACACATTTCTTTTCTATTACTATATTAGTAATGTACCATGGCTTGTTTTTCCATTTACCTATTGGATATCTTGGTTTCTTCCAAGTTTGGCAATTTTAAATAACAGCTTTAAATATTTACAGATGTTTACAGATTTTTGTGTGAACATAAATTTCAACTGTTCAACCTCATACCCGCCAGAGACTCTTGAGGGCACAAATAAAACTTATGTGAACAAGGACCCAGGGGAAAGGAGCAGTGACCCCCACAAAAGACTGAGCTAGACCTGCCTGTGAGTGTTTGAAGGTCTCTTGCTGGGGCATGGGTCAGCAGTGGCCTGCAATATGGACAGAGGCACTGGGAGCAGCAGTCCTGGGAGGTGCAGCATGTTGGCCTAAGTTCTCGTGGAGGAGATGACCATTAGCCCTACCAGAAATCCACCAGGTGGGCAACCCAAAAACTGGAAGACAATTATACCAAAGAAGTTCTCATACTGTTATGAAGGTTGTAGGTATCACATCAGACTCCCAACCTGGGAATAAAGTGAAGGGGCTGGGAATCCCTAGGGAATCTGACATTGAAGATTAGGATATTGATTGCAGAACTTCCATAGGGCTGGGGGAAACAGAGACTCTTGGAGGGCACAAACAAAATCTTGTGTGCACGGGGACCCAGGGGAAAGGACAATGACCCCACAAGAGACAGAGTCAGAATTGCCTGTGAGTGTATAGGAGTCTCCGGTTGAGATGTGAGTTGGCAGTAGCCTTCTTTGGGTGAGGGGCACTGACAGCAGCAATCCTGGGAGTTGTGGTATGTTGACATAAGTCCTCTTGAAGAAGGTTGCTATTAGCCCTACCATAGAGACTATAGTCCTGTCATAGAAACTGCAGACTCCAGGACAGGGTCATCTCAGGCCAAACTACAGGGAAAGAGCACAGCCCCACCCATTAGCAGAAAATCTGATTAAATATTTACTAAGCATGGCTCTGTCCACCAGAGTAATACCCACATTTCCCATAGCCAGCAGCTCCCATCAGGAAGCTAACACAATTCTCTTATCCTCATCTATTAGTGAGAAGACAGAAGAACCAAGAACTATAACCCCCATGGCCTCCAGAATGAAAACCACAGTCACAAAAATGTAACCAAAATGATCACATGGATCACAGCCTTGTGTAACTCAAAGCAGGGCCACCCAAGTAGATCATAGTGGAGAATTTTAACAAAAGGTGGACCATTGGAGAAGGGAATGTAAAACCACTTCAGTATTCTTGCCTTGAGACCCCCCAAGAACAGTCTGAAAATGTAAAAACAACTATGACACTGGAAGATGAGCCCCCCACCAGGTCAGTAGGTGACCAATATGCTAACTTGGGAAGAACAGAGAAATACCTCCAGAAAGAACGAAGAGACTGAACCAAAGCAGAAATCATACCCAGTTGTGGACATCTATAGTGGTGAAAGTAAATTCCACTGCTGTAAAGAACAATATTGCATCGGAACCTGGAATGTTAGGTGCCTGAATCAAAATTGTATGTGGTCAAATAGGAAATGGCAAGAGTGAACACTGACATTTTAGGAATTAGTGAACTAAAATGGATTGGGATTGGAGAATTTAACTCAGATGGCCATTATATCTACTACGGTGGGCAAAAATCATTTAGAAATGGAGTAGCCCTCATAGTCAACAAAAGAGTCCAAAATGCAGTACTTGGGTTCAATCTCAAAAATGACAGAATGATCTCTGTTCATTTCCAAGGTAAACCATTCAATATCACAATAATCCAAGTATATAACCCAACCACTAATGTTGAAGAAGCTGAAGTTGAATGGTTCTATGAAGACCTACAAGATCTTCTAGAATTAATACCCCCCAAAATGTCATTTTCATCATAGGGGACTGGTTGCAAAAGTAGGGTGACAAGAAATACAGGCAAGCTTGATTTTGGAGTATAAAATAATATAATTTTTCAACAACTCAAGAGGCAACTCTACACATGGACATCACCAGATAGTCAATACCAAAATTAGATTGATTATATTATTTGCAGCCAAAGATGGAGATGCTCTATACAGTCAGGAGAAACAAATTAAGACCTGGAACTGACTGTAGTTCAGGTCATCAGCTCCTTCTTACAAAATTCAGACTGAAATTAAACAAGGTATGGAAAACCGCTAGACCATTCAGGTATGACCTAAATCAAATCTCTTATGATTATACAGTGGAAGTGATTACTATATATACAAGGGATTACATCTGGTAGAAAGAGTGCCTGAAGAATTATGGATGGATATTTGTAACATTGTACAGGAGTTGGTGACCAAAATCACCTAAAAGAAAAGGAAATTCAAGAAGGCAAAATGATTGTCTGAAGAGGCCTTATAAATAACTGAGAAAAGAAGAGGAGTGAAAGGGAAAAGAGAAAGGAAAGATATACCCAACTGAAGACAGAATTTCAAAGAATAGCAGGGAGAGATAAGAAAGCCTTAAATGAACAATGGGAAGAAATAGAAGAAAACAACAGAATCGGAAAAATTAGAGATTTCTTTAATAGAATTAAAAATAATGCAAATATGGACACAATAAGGGACAAAAACAGTATGGACCTAACTGAAGCAGAAGAGATTAAGAAGAGGTGTCAGGTGCTGGTTCAAGATGGTAGAATAGAAGGATGTGCACTCATCTCCTCCTCTGAGAGTACAGAAATTGCAAATAGCTGTTGAACAGCTAGAAGATGCTGGAACCCACACACACACAAAAGATACCCCACATCCAGAGACAAGGAAGAAGCTTCAGTGAAACGGTAGGAGGGGAGCAATCATGATAAAAATCCAATCCCATATTCACCCAGTCGGTGACCCACAGACTGGAGAACAATAATACCAAAGAAGTTCTTGCATTGTTGTGAAGGTTCTGAACCCCAGGGCAGGCTTTCCAGCATGGGGATTCAACAAAAGGACTGAGATGGTCCAGGATCTTGGGAAAAGAGTGAAGGCAAAGACTGAGAAGATGCAGGAAATATTTACCAAAGACCTACAAGAACTAAAGAATAAACAGAGATGAAAAATACACTAGAAAGTACCAATAGCAGAGTAACTGAGGCAGAACAGATAAATGACCTGGAGGACAGAATGGTAGAAATCACTGCCGCAGAACAGAATATAGATAACAGAATGAAAAAAAATGAAGACATCCTAAAATACCTCAGGGACAACATTAAATGCACCAACATTCACATTACAGGGGCCCCAAAAGGAGAATAGAGAGAGTTAGGACCTAAATAAATATTTGCAGAGGTAATAGCTGAAAAATTCCTGAAGAGGGGAATGGAAATAATCAACCAGTCCTGGAAGCATAGAAAATCCCAGAGGGGATAAACCCAAGAAGGAGCACACTGAAACACAGTAATCAAACTGATAAGAATTAAAGACAAAGATAAAATATTAAAAACACCAAAGGAAAAATGACAAATAACATACAAGGGAGTTCCCATCAAGCTATCAGCTTATTTCTCAAAAGAAATTCTATGAAGCACAAGGGAAAGGCACGATATATTTAAGGTGATGAAAGGGAAGAACCTACAAATAAAAATGCTCTACCCAGAACGACTCTCTTTCAGGTTTGATAGAGAAATCAAAAACTTTCCAGACAAGGAAAAGTTAAGAGAAGTGAGAACCACTAAACCAGAATCACAACAAATGCTAAAGGAAATTCTCTAGGCAGGAAACACAAGAGAAGGAAAAGACATACACAAAATAAACCCAAAGCAATTAAGAAAATGGTAATAGGTTCATACATGCCAACAATTACTTTAAATATAAATCGATTAAATGCAAAAACCAAAAGACTGGCGAGGTAGGTGAAGACATGTGCACTTACACTCACCACATCATTTTTCTTGAAAGTGAAAATCAGTCAGTCATGTCCGACTTTTCAACACAGTGGACTGTAGTCCATGGAGTTTTCCTGGACAGAATACTGGAGGCCTTTCCCTTCTCCAGGGGATCTTCCCAACCTAGGGATTGAACCCAGGTCTCCCACATTGCAGGTTGATTCTTTATCAGCTGAGCTCTCAGGGAAGCTTAATTCCCCTTCCCCCACCAAATTGTATGTAATTATTTCACTGCAAGGAGATCCAACCAGTCCATTCTGAAGGAGATCAGCCCTGGGATTTCTTTGGAAGGAATGATGCTAAAGCTAAAACTCCAGTACTTTGGCCAAGAGTTGACTCATAGGAAAAGACTCTGATGCTGGGAGGGATTGGGGACAGGAGGAGAAGGGGACGACAGAGGATGAGATGACTGGATGGCATCACCGACTAGATGGACCTGAGTCTGAGTGCACTCCGGGAGTTGGTGATGGACAGGGAGGCCTGGCATGCTGCGATTCATGGGGTCACAAAGAGTCGGACACGACTGAGTGACTGATCTGATCTGGTCTGATCTGATTTCATATTGTTAAGTTAATCATGCTCCCATTATGGCTTATAATTGCAATTATCTTTATATATATATATATATATATATATATATGTGTGTGTGTGTATTTTTAATTTTATTTTTTAACTTTACAATATTGTATTCAGTATTTACATATATCAGCAATTATCTTTTATTTTTTATCTGGCTATTGATTTTTTTAAAACTGATAAACCTCCTTTACTTTTGTGATTATGTAACTATTACTCAATACAATTGTATCAGTATGGATCAACAGAAAAATAATAGAGCTCTATATCAGCAAATCTAGGATCTAATAGAAAAACCTGTAATCACTTTTTAAAATTCAGATCCATATCAGAATTATCTTGAAATTTTTTGAAAAATATAAATGTTCAGGTGTTGCTTTTTTTTTCTCCAGAGCTCCAGATATGTTTCTAATGAGCAGTCACGTTTTAAAACAACTAGACTATATGATGATCTTTTAATTTTATCTAATTTGTTTTACTTTTTCTACTTCATATTCAGTGCTTCCATTTCGTTTAGTTTATGTTCTCCAATTTCTTCATCTTTTCTCTTTTTTTTTCTTTTTTGATGTTGTCTCAAGCCTTTATGAAGTGAATTAGAAAAGCTTTTGCATACATATAAATATATAAATCTATAATATATATGTTATAAAACGTAAATTTTTGCCCAACTAAAGTAATTACGATATTCTGATTCCACTTCTTTGACTTAGTATGAATATATTGCTAGATTTCTAATTAAAAAAAATATATATGCAACAAACAACAAAGATTTACTGTATAGCATAGGGAACTATAGTCAATATCTTGTAATAACCTATGATGAAAAATAATTTCAAAAATATGTGTATTTGCATAACTGAATCACTTTGCCATCCACCTGAAACATTGTAAGCCAACTATACTTCGATAAAATATATATATGAAAAAAAAAGAAGTGGTAGTAGAAATACACAGAACTGTACAAAAAAGATCTTAATGATCTGGATAACCACGATGGTGTGTGGTCACTCACCTAGAGCCAGACATCCTGGGATGTGACGTCAAGGGGTCCTTTGGAAGCGTTACTACAAATAAAGCTAGTGGAGGTGGTGAAATTTCAGTTGAGCTATTTCACATCCTAAAAGATGATGCTTCTAATGTGCTACACTCAGTATGCCAGCAAATTTAGAAACCTTGACAGTGGCTACAGAACTGGAAAAGGTCAGTTTTTATTTCCATCCCAAAGAAGGGCAATGCCAAACAATTTTGAAAGCACCATAAAATTGTGTTCATTTCACATTCTAGCAAATAATGCTCAAAATCCTTCAAGCTAGGCTTACACAGTACATGAACCAAGAACTTTCAGATGTACAAGCTAGATTTAGAAAAGGCAAGGAAATCAGAGATCAAATTGTCAACATCCGTTGGATCATAGAAAAAACAAGGAAATTCCAGCAGAATATCTATTTCTGCTTCATTGAGTATGGTAAACCCTTTGACTATGTGGATCACAACGAACTGTGGAAAATTCTTAATGAGATGGGAATGCCAGACCACCTTAGCTGTCTACTGAGAAAACTGTATATAGGTCAAGAAACAACAGACCGGTTCAGAAATGGGAAAAGAGTATGTCAAGATTGTATATCTTGTAATCCAGTTTATTTAACTTATATGCAGAGTTAGGTTAGAGTTAGGTTTAGTCGCTCAGTCATGTCTGACTCTTACAACCCCATGGACTACAGGCTCCTCTATCCACGGGATTCTCCAAGGCAAGAAATACTGGAGGGGTTTGCCATTTCTTTCTCCAAGGGATCTTCCCAACTCAGGGAAGAGTGTGTCAGAGTACATATGCAAATTATGCAGAGAACATCATGGAAAATGCCAGGCTGGATAAAGCACAACCTGGAATCAAGATTATCAGGAGAAATATCAACAGTCTCATATATTCAGATGATACCACCCTAATCACAGAAAGCCAAGAGGAACTAAAGAGCCTCTTAATGAAGATAAAAGAGGAGGATGAAAAAACTGGTTTAAAACAACATTCAAAAAATGAAGATCATGGTGTCTGGTCCCACTGCTTCATGGCAAATAGAAAGAGAAAAAATAGAAACTGACAGATTTTATTTTCTTGGTCTCCAAAGTCACCGTGGATGGTGATTGAAGCAATGGAATTAAAAGATCCTTATTCCTTGGAAGAAAAGCTATGATGAATCTAGACAGTGTATTAAAACCCAGAGACATCACTTTTGCAACAAAGGTCCTTATAGTCAAAGCTACATTCTTTTTTCAGTAATCATGTACACATGTGAGAGTTGGGCCATAAATAAACTGAGCACTGAAGAATTGATGCTTTCAAACTGTGCTGCTGGAAAAGGCTATTGAGAATCTCTTGAACTGCAAGGAGGTCAAATTAATCAATCCTTAAGGAAATCAACTCTGAATATTCATTGGAAGGACTGATGCTGAAACTCCAATAAATTGACCACCTCATGCAAAGAGCAGACTAGTTGGAAAAGTCTCTGATTCTGGAAAAGATTGAAGGCATGAGGAGAAGGGGCAATAGAAGTTGAGGTGGTTCGAGGGCATCACCAACTCAAAGGACATAAGTTTGAGCAAACTCTAAGAGATGGTGAGGGACAGGGAAGCTTGGCCTAGTGCAGTCCATGGGGTAAAAAAGAGTTGGACATGACAGTGATGGAATAACAAAAATGATGACTGTATGTTTAAGTTTTTAGTAATCTGTTAGTCCTCTAAAGTATCTGTACTGTTTCGCAACTCCATCAGCAATAAATGAGAGGTCGTTTTGCCCCATATCCTCAACCAAATTTGCTGTAATATTTTCCTGGTTTTTCTCTTTTTTTATTTAAATTTATTTATTTTAATTGGAGGCTAATTACTTTACAATATTGTATTGGTTTTGCCATACAGCAACATGAGTCAGTACACGTGCTCCTGAACCCCCCGTCCCACCTCCCTCCCCGTACCATCCCTCTGGGTCATCCCAATGCACCAGCCCCAAGCATCCTGTATCCTGCATCGAACCTGGACTGGCGATTTGTTTCTTATATGATATTATACATGTTTCAATGCCATTCTTCCAAATCATCCCCCCTTCTCCTTCTCCCACAGAGCCCAAAAGACTGTTCTATACATCTGTGTCTCTTTTGCTGTCTCTCATACAAGGTTATCAGTACCATCTTTCTAAATTTCATATTCTAATAATTTTTGTACAGTGCTGCCTTATTGTTATTTAATTTGAAATTCTACAATGACATATTGTGTTAACAGTATTTTTATATACTTATTTGGAATCTGTATATACTTTTAGGTTATGTTATCTGTTCAGATCTTTGGCCCATTATTTGACCTAGTTGCTTATTGTTGCTGAATTTTTAAAGTTCATTTTATATTTTAGATACTGTTTTTTTTTAATCATTTTTAATTTTTTTAAATTTTATTTTATTTTTAAACTTTACAATATGGTATTGGTTTTGCCAAATATCAAAATGAATCCGCCACAGGTATACATGTGTTCCCCATCCTGAACCCTCCTCCCTCCTCCCTTCCCATACCATCCCTCTGGGTCATCCCAGTGCACCAGCCCCAAGCATCCAGTATCGTGCATCGAACCTGGACTGGCGACTCATTTCATACATGATATTATACATGTTTCAATGCCATTCTCCCAAATCTTCCCACCCTCTCCCTCTCCCACAGAGTCCAAAAGACTGTTCTATACATCAGTGTCTCTTTTACTGTCTCGTACACAGGGTTATTGTTACCATCTTTCTAAATATTTTTATGTAAGTTTACAAATATTTTCTATCTAATCAAGATTTTTTTTCAATCTCTTACAATGTCTTTGCCAAGTAGGAATTTTTAATTTTAATATTGATAATTAGAAAAATAATCAAGTCTGTTTTTTATTCATCATTCACTTAACATAGTATCCAACAAGTTACTCCCCATGACCAAATCACCTACATTTTTCCTTCTAGGAATTTTATAGTTTTGTTGTTTAATATGTAACCCCATGATTCATGTTGAATGAATTTTTCTAAAAGATGTAAAGTGTGAATCTAGATTTACATGTTTGTATGTGAATGTCCAATTTTTACAGAATTCTTTGTTGAAAAAAAATATTATTTTCCTTTCAATTGCCTTCGTTCCTTTGTCAAAGATCTGTTGAATGTATTTATGTCGGTATTTTTTAGGCTGTCTGTTCTTTACCATTGATCTATTTGTCTACTTTCCTCCAGATACCAGGCTGTCCTGATGAAAGTAGCATTGTAGTAACTCTTAAAGTTGTGTAGTGTCAGTCTTCTGACTTTTTTCTTTTCTTTTAGTATTGTGATAAATATTCTGGATCTTTTGCTTATCATATACTCATTAGAATCAGTGAATCAATATCTACACAAGAACATACTGGAATTTGGGTTGGAATTGCAATTAATCCATACAGCATCATGGAAATAACTAACATTTTGTAGATCTTGAATTATCTACATACATGAAATACTTCTTCATTTAGTTGGGTCTTTTATTCACTCTTCAGAGTTTTTGTATATTCCTTATATATACAATGCATATTTTTTAGATTTATATGTAGGCATTTTAATTTTGTGATGTGTTCATAATTTTAAATTTTGACTTTTAAGTACTGTTATCTAGGAAAGTGAATGGTTTTGTATATGAACCTTGAACCCTCCAACTTTAGTTAAAATTGCTTATGAGTTTTTTTTCCCCCTAATTCAAGTTTTATTTATTTTTTGGTTTTATTGCATTAGTTAGAATTTCTAGTAGAATAATAAATAGATATGTTTGTATGTGTATTTTTGCCTCATATTTGATCATAGAGGCAAAGCATATAATTTGAAAATGTTTCAAGTTGATAAAAATACATCTAAAAAAAATCCTACACCTAACATCATACCTTGAAACATTTTCAGTTCTATTCTTACCTTGCTGAGAGTTTTTAATCATGAATGGATATTCAGATCAGATCAGATCAGATCAGTCACTCAGTCGTGTCCAACTCTTTGCGACCCTGTGAATCGCAGCACGCCAGGCCTCCCTGTCCATCACCAACTCCCGGAGTTCACTGAGACTCACATCCATCGAGTCAGTGATGCCATCCAGCCATCTCATCCTCTGTCGTCCCCTTCTCCTCCTGCCACCAATCCCTCCCAGCATCAGAGTCTTTTCCAATGAGTCAACTCTTCGCATGAGGTGGCCAAAGTACTGGAGTTTCAGCTTTAGCATCATTCCTTCCAAAGAAATCCCAGGGCTGATCTCCTTCAGAATGGACTGGTTGGATCTCCTTGCAGTCCAAGGGACTCTCAAGAGTCTTCTCTCCAACACCACAGTTCAAAAGCATCAATTCTTCGGTGCTCAGCTTTCTTCACAGTCCAACTCTCACATCCATACATGACCACAGGAAAAGTCATAGCCTTGACTAGACGAACCTTTGTTGGCAAAGTAATGTCTCTGCTTTTGAATGAATGGATATTAGGTATTGCCAAATCTGTTTTGATATGATCGTACAATTTTTTTTCTTTAGCTTGTTTTGTGGTGAATTACATTCATTAATCTTAGAACAATGAACCAGACTATGGTATATATGTCATATAGTCATGGTATACAATTTTTTAATACATTATAAATTCAACTTGCTAATATTTTGTTGAATCCATACACACACACACATATGTGAGGTGGGGGACAGACATTTATTTTAAAGAAATGAAAATTATGGAAGCTACCATGTTCAAATTCTGCAAGATAGACCACTGGTATAGAGACCCAGTAAAGAATCAATGATGCAATTCAGTTCCAAAGCATTTCTGCTAACAGTATTCATTTTTGCTTGGGGGAATTCAGTCTTTGCTCTATTAAGACTTTTAACTGATGAGATGAGACCTCACCCAACATTATGCTACCTGAAGTTAATCTTTTAAATCTTAATCTCACTTAAAAAATCTTCATAAGAATATCCAGAATAATATTAAACAAAATATCTGTGCACCATAGTCTAACCAAGTTGACACACAAAATATACCCATTTTCAACCTGGCATCAATATACCTCTCTTTAAACCATGCTTAACAATACTTAAGTACTATGACATAATGTACATATATCTTATGTAATATGACATTAGAATAAAAAATAAGAAAATAAATATATTTGCATAATAAACACAAAGACATATATTCATAACAAAATGTTAAAAACTCATAGAAATTTCAGTCTTTACTGATGGTCACATTGTCATAGCTGGTATTTATAACTACCTTCTTCAACTACTCTTTCCACATTCCCTTTGTTGTCAGCAGCCACCACAGCTCTCTCTTTTTCTGGAGAGTGACCCAAAACTTTAGTCCTGAAGTGTGTGGGTCATTAGTAGTCTTATCTGGACTGGGTCACTGCAATTTTCCTTTGACTCTAATCGCAGGGCGTGACAATACTAAAATATACCCCAAGGAATCTCCTATATTCTAGACATGCTCTTCCTTACTTCTATTGTGCAATAGCAGTCCAACTTCTCTTTGGTAGTCAAGATCAGGCACCTGGCCAGCACTGTACTTCTCCAATTGATTTAAAGACATGAGGAGTCCAGGGTGGTTGAGTGGTAATAATAAATTGCAGTTCAATAAAATTATTTTTGTATCTTTTAATGGAAGCATTACTCTCTCTGGAACTAAGACTTCTAGGACAGTAGAGCATAAAGACAGGAAAACTAGGAATAGAAATATTACTAGAAGGCCACTAGGGGTAATAATGAGTGATATCACTCTCATTCCCATCTCTGTGAATCTTGGCTTTGGAAAGAGCAGCATGCATATTGTATGCTCATGCAGAGCATATAGAGTCTCCTGAGGAACCTTGCCTCAGCCCTACAAGGCATTACCACATATCTACTCTGTAGCTGAGTTTCAAAAGGCCACCCACCCCAAATCCCTGCCAAGCCAGTTTCTTCAGGATAATGAGGAATATGGGATGTTCAGTGAATTCCATGAGCATGGGTTCATGGCTGCCTTTCTCTTATAAAGTGAGTCTCTTGGTTAGAAACAGGGCTGGGAGGAATACTATGACAAAGGCTAAGGTATTTTGCAAGTCCATGGATGGTAGCTTTAGCAGAAGTACTGCATACAGTAAAAACAAATCTGTATCCAGAGAGTGTCCATAGAAGTAAGAATAAACTGCTATCACTGCCCCATTAATGAAATTAATCCAATTTAATCAACCTATCAATAGGTAGCTTGTTGACTAACCTAAGGAACGGTGCCATATGGAGGTTTAGTGTTGATCTCTGCTCTAAAATTTTGAGGACCTGCTCTGTGATCTGCTTATAGGAATCTCCCAAAGGCTCTGAACAGCATTCCTATGTGCCAACACTACCTCAAACCCCAATTTTGTAATTGCTACATCATAGTCCCCAAGAGCAGAGAAGGCAATGGCACCCCACTCCAGTACTCTTGTCTGGAAAATCTCATGGACGGAGGAGCCTGGTGGGCTGTGGTCCACGGGGTCTCTAAGAGTCAAACACGACTGAGCGACTTCACTTTCATGCATTGGAGAAGGAAATGGCAACCTACTCCAGTGTTCTTGCCTGGAGAATCCCAGGGATGGCAGTGCCTGGTGGGCTACCGTCTATGGGGTCGCACAGAGTTGGACATGACTAAAGTGACTTAGCAGCAGTGGCAGCAGTCCCCAAAAGATAGAGCAGCTTATGTGGCAGCCTAGACCTGTTTCAGAGCCTTCTCTTATTCCATGCCCCATTCAAAACTAGTAGATTCGGGGTCATTTGGCTAATGGGCCAGAGATGTAGGTACACCCAAATAAGGAATATATTGCCATTAAAATCTGAGGGTACCCCTAGACATTGCTCTTCTTTTAGGTTATAGAAAGGACCAGATGCAACAGTTTATTCTTACTTTAGATGGGATATCTAAATATGTCCCATACTTAGAAATTCTACTGAGGTAGAAGGACCCTGACTCTTGTTCTTGTCTTACCAAAAAGTTTAAAGCTGTGGCTACTTATTGCTCAATAGGTTCAATCATCATACCCCTGTCACTGTAATAAACCAGTGTGGTATCTTGTGGAAGGGGAAGGTGATCAATGTCTCTGCAAATGGAATTATATCATAGAGCTAGAGAGTTGATGTACCTTTGGTGTGAGATAGAGAGGGGCATTGTTGTCCTTGGCAGATGAAAGCAAACTCTCTCTGATGGACTTCATTAAGAGGGATGGAGGAAAAAAAATTACTACATTAATAGCTGTGTAGTAGGTACCAGGGAATGTGCTAATATGCTACAGAAAGAAAATCAGATATGATACAATAGCTGCAATTTGAGTCACCACCTGGAAAATCTTACAGTGTCTACTGTCCTTCCTCAATATCCCCTTGTCTTCTGTGTAGACTAAATAGCCCAGTGGAATAGGAATGTTCTAGGAATCTCCACCTCTACATCTTTCAAGTCCCTGGTGACACACATCTCTGAAATCCCTCCCTGAACATGGTATGGCTTTAGGTTTATTATTTTTCTAAGTAGGAGCATTTCCAATGTATTTCATAAGGCCATTTCTACATTCTCTAACTCTACAGATGAGGGAAGCAATATGAGAATTTGAAGCTGCAGGCTATGTCTGTTCCAATTATTCATTCTGGAAATGATAGAATCACCACAGAATGGATTTGAGGTCCATGTGAGACAGACCTGAGCTAAATTCCATTGATTACCTGTACTCAATAAGCTCCTATTCTCACTGGTACATCACAGTGATTTGGGGTCTCCTAAATTTTTTAGTTCAGAGACACTGTTGGGTAAGCCCTCTCTCTACATGTCAGTCCACAGTTATGAGATTAGAAGCTCTAGTTATCATTGAGAGAGATGGAGGGAAAAATTAACCATATAAAATTTTGGCACTGTACTGAGGTCTGTCCTCAAGAGAGCCTGACCTCCTTTTCATTTGAGGAGTGCTGTTGTTAGTGGCGGCATTGAAGCAGCAAGGAGCCAAGAGGAAATACCCCACATCCAAGGTCAGGAGCAGTGGCTGCACTTCGCTGGACGAGGGTGAGGAGATACCCCACATCCAACTTCAGAGAAAGTCCAGTAAGACTGTAGGCACTGGAGTGTCTGTGAGGAGATGCCCCTCATCCAAGGGTGGGGGAGAGGTCCCAGCAAGATGGTAGGAGGGGTGAATTTGCATTTGGAATCAGACTGCATTCCTGCTGGGGATGCTAGGAGGGCTCAGGCAAACCTTGTGAGCACCAGAACCCAGGCACCCCACAGAGACTGAGACAGAACTGTGTTTGAGTGTCTCCTGTGGAGGTATGGGTCAGTAGTGGCCTGCTGTGGGGAAAGGGGCTCTGGGTGCAGCAGACTTGGGTATGGCATAAGCTCTTTTGCAGGAGGTCGTCATTAACTCCACCATAGAGCTGCCAGAACGTACACGGGACTGGCAAATAGACTCTTGGAGGGCACAAATGGAACCTTGTGTGCCAGGATCCAGGGGGAGCAGTGCCGCATGGGCGACTGACCCAGACTTGCCTCTGGGTGTCCATTAGTCTCTGGCAGAGGCATGGGTTGGTGGTGGCTTGCTGTGGGATTGGGGGCACTGAGTTTAACAATACATTCATGGGATCTTTTGCAGGCAGTCACCATTAACTTCATTACCTCCACCATAGTTTGGCTCCAGGTAGACAGCAGGAAGGAAACACAGCTCCACCCATCTACAGAAAATTGGATTAAAGATTTACTGAGCATGGACCTGACCATCAGAACAAGAGCTCTTTTCTTCCTCAGTCAGTCTCTCTCATCAGAAAGCTTCCATAAGCCTCTTATCCTTCTCCATCAGAGGGCAGACAGACTGAAAACCACAATCACAGAAAACTAAACAATCTAAGCACATGGACCACAGTCTTGTCTAACTCAATGAAACTATGAGCCATCCCAAGACGTGGTGGAGAGTTCTGACAAAATGTGGTCCACTGGAGAAGGGAATGGCAACCCACTTCAGTATTCTTGCCTTGAGAATCCCATTAACAGTATGAAAAGGCAAAAAGATAGGACACTGAAAGATGAACTCCCCAGGTCAGTAGGTGCCCAATATGCTACCAGAGATCAGTGACGAAATAACTCTAGAAAGAATGAAGAGACAGAGCCAAAGAAAAACAGCACCCAGTTGTGGACGTGACTGGTGATGGAAGGAAGGTCTGATGCTGTAAAGAGCAATATTGCATAGGAACCTGAAATGTTAGGTCCATGAATCAAGGCCAATTGGAAGTGGTCAAACAGGAGATGACAAGAGTGAACGTCGACATTTTAGCAATCAGCTAATATGAAGTCAAGTGGGCCTTAGGAAGCAACACTACTTCCTAAGCCAGTGGAGGTGATGGAATTCCAGTTGAGCTATTTCAACTTAAGATGATGCTGTGAAAGTGATGTACTCAACAAAATTTGTAAAACTCAGCAGTGGCCACAGGACTGGAAAAGGTCAGTTTTCATTCCAATCTCTAAGAAAGGTAATGCCAAAAATGCTCAAACTACCACACAATTACACTCACCTCACATGCTACTAAAGTAATCCTCAAAATTCTCCAAGCCAGGCTTAAACAATATGTGAACCATGAACTTCCAGATGTTCAAACTGGTTTTAGAAAAGGCAGAGGAACCAGAGATCAAATTGGCAACATCCCCTGAATCATCAAAAAAGCAAGAGAGTTCCAGAAAAACATCTATTTCTGATTTATTGACTGTATCAAAGCCTTTGACTGTGTGGATCACAATAAACTGTGGAAAATTCTGAAGATATATACCAGACCACCTGACCTGCCGCTTGAGAAATCTGTATGCACATCAGGAAGCAACAGTTAGAACTAGACATGGAACAATAGACTGGTTCCAAATAAGGAAAGCAGTATGTCAAGTCTGAATATTGTCACCCTGCTTATTTAACTTATATGCAGAGTACATAATAAGAAATGCTGGGCTGGGTGAATCAAGCTGGTATGAAGATTGCCAGGAGAAATACCAATAACCTCAGATATCCAGATGGCACCACCCTTATATCAGAGAGTGAAGAAGAACTAAAGAGTCTCTTGATAAAAGTGAAACTTGAGAATGAAAAAGTTGGCTTAAAGTTCAACATTCAGGAAACTAAGATCCTGGCATCTGGTCCCATTACTTCATGGCAAATAGATGGGGAAACAGTGACAGGCTTTATTTTCTTACTCTCTGAAAATCACTGCAGATGGTGACTGCAGCCATGAAATTAAAAGATGCTTGCTCATTGGCAGGAAATTTATGCCAAACCAAGTCAGCATATTAGAAAGCAGAGACATTATTTTGCCAACAAAGGTCCGTCACGTCAAGGCTATGGTTTTCCCAGTAGCCATGCCTGGATGTGAGAGTTGGACTCTAAAGAAAACTGAGTGCTGAAGAATTGATGCTTTTGAACTGTGCTGTTGGAGAAGACTCTTGAGAGTCCCTTGGACTACAAGGATATCCAACCAGTCCATTCTAAAGGAGATCAGTCTTGAGTGTTCATTGTAAAGACTGATGTTGAGGCTCAAACTCCAATACTTTGGCTACCTGATGCGAAGGGCTGACTCATTTGAAAAGACCCTGATGCTAGGAATGATTTAAGGTGGGAGAAGAAGGGGATGACAGAAGATGAGATGGTTGGATTGCAACACCAACTCAATGGATATGAGTTTGAGTCAACTTTGGCCATTGGTCATGGACAGGGAGCCCTGGCTTCCTGCAGTCCATGGGGTCACCAAGAGTCAGACATGGCTGAGCCACTGAAGTGAACTGAACTGAACTGTTGTTGTGATTTAGTCACTAAGTCTTATATGTTCTTTTGTGACTCCATGGACTTTAGCCCACCAAGTCCCTTTGTCCATTGGATTTACCAGGTAAGAATACCAGAGTGGGTTGTCATTTTCATCTCCAGGGGCTCTCCCCAACCCAGGAATTGAGCCCATGTCTCCTGTATTGGCAGGTGGATTATTTACTGAGACACCAGGTAAACTGGCTCAAATCTGCGGATTGGTTGAGTGACTCTGACTTTTTTTTTTTTTTAAATAAGATTTTTGTTTACTTGATTTGGAGCATTTCTGCATATATAGGCCACGCAAGACTTTTATAGCCTTTATAACTCTATCCCTTCTAGAAACAGCATGATGCCATGCCATGTGGCCAATAGCTTAGGTCTACTACAGCCAGAATATTCTAACTGCTGTTTTAGCTCTGTTGTCTAATATGATAACTGTGCTTACCTTGCATTTGGCAATCTGATGCCACCACTTGTCCCCTGTAGTCTGAGATCCAATTATGTCCATTGTATTAAAGTTCCCCATTTCAGTGACAGTGATTCCAATCTTCAGTTCAGTTGAGTTGCTCCATTGTGTCCGACTTCTGCGACCCCAGGGACTGCAGCTCTCCAGGCCTCCCTGTCCATCACCAATTCCTGGAGTTTACCCAAACTCATGTCCATTGAGTCACTGATGCCATGCAACCCTCTCATCCTCTGTCATCCCCTTCTTCTCCTGCCTTCACTCTTTCCCAGCATCAGGGTCTTTTCAAATGAGTCAGTTCTTCGCATCAGGTGGCCAAAGTATTGGAGTTTGAGCTTCAAAATCAGTCCTTCCAATGAACACTCAGGACCGATCTCCTTTTGGATGTACCAGTTGGATTTATTTTCAGCCCAAGAGACTCTCAAGAGCCTCCAACTCTGCAGTTCAAAAGCATCAATCCTTTGGCACTCAGCTTTCTTTATATAACTTTGTAATGTAAGATTCCAATCTTAAGTTCTGGTTTATAGAGAATACAAACCAAGAGAATATTCTCTTGGTTAAGAAAATATCTTCTTTGAGGATATTGAGGCTCCCCTCAAAAATTTATCTCTCACAGTATAATGAAAGCTGTGTCCTCTGGGTCCTCTCAGGGTAGGTGATTAATTCCTCAATGGAAAATCTACTTTAACCTTCTCATCTTACTAAGCTTCTAAATCACTCTTCTATACTAAACTATGGAAGCTAGGCATTTTGATTATTAACTACTGACCAGTTTTCGTTCTACATTTCAGCCAACAACAATACAGTTTTTTTTTCTAACTCCCTAGGCTGCAAAATCAGATGTAGAATCTCAGATTAGTGGGCCCTACATCAATAAATTTGACCTGACCCAACTTCATGTTTTTTCCCCACCATGATTGCCTGCATGCATGTGTGATAAGTTGCTTCAGTCACATCTGACTCTGTGTGACCCCGTAGACTGTAGCCCAGCAAGCTCCTCTGTCCATGGGATTTTCCAGGCAAGAATACTGGAGTGGGTTGCTTTGCCCTCTTCTAGGGGATCTTCCCAACACAGGGACTGAACCCAGGTCTCCCGTATTGCAGGTGGATTCTTTGTCATTAGCCCCTCCACCAGGATCACACACACTTAGTGCTCACTCCTGCTCATTCCCCAGATATCTGTTCATATAAATTACAAAAATCAGGTGGCTGTTTTGGAATGTAGCACACCTCTTCTTGTGTCACACTTTGTACTTCACTTTTAGGGTCCTGCTTGGACTAGAGTCTAGTTTTAACTGTAGTAACAAAGTGGGGAGGATGGATCTGAGCAAAAGTTTTCTCAGAAGAGATTCAAATTTCCTTAGGTGATGCATTGTTAATCTTTGCAAACAGAGGTTAGAAACTTTTCTATTAGCAAAGAATACTCATCTGAATTTATAATCTTAATGTTACCCCCTCAATCAGAGTCTCCTCACATATCCTCATTCCACCTTTCAGGATCCTATTCCTGCTCTCAATGCCCTCACTTTAACAAGTGACACCTTGAGAGGCTGGCAATTACCTTTGTGTTGTAACTCAGCCACTTGTATAATGGAATTCTGAGTCTGATTTTAACAATATCACCCTTACAACTACAGTAGAGTAGATAGGGGTCTCTCTCAGGGCATACATAGAAATTTGCAGATCTTCCTTTGTGGTGTTCCACTTTGGAATCTGAATCTTTACACACATCATTTTCCCCCATTTTGTCCAATTTTATTAGGAGCAACTAGCCAATCTTATAATAGTTGCTAATATTAGAAGTGCACAATGGCAATATTTTATATATCTCTATTGTCATATCATTCCATGCACATCTTTAGGACAATGATGCATGTCATTATTGTTAAGTTAACTTAATAAGACTTCTGAATTTGCTCTTTTAAAAAAGTATTAATCATTTTAGAACTATATTTGCTTTTTTTAACTCACAAATTTTATACTCTAAGCCATAAAATTTGGTTGACTTTAATGTGATGGTATTTTGAAAAGTACAAAACACAAAGATAGTAGAGTGTACTGTTACAATTCTGTATCAAATGCTCTTTTTGTTAATTTGATGCTTTATGATGAGAAGATGTTGTGGTGAAATATAGAATATTTGTTTAAGGTGTAAAAAAGGAAAAATAAATCAAAAATTCAAAGAAAAAAATGTTCTCTTTACTACTAGAAATAGAGTCATTAATATATTTAAGTCTAATCTGATTAGAGAACCAACTCCAGGAACCCTAGAACTAATTCAGGAAGCTTATCCAGGATTCTCTTCCTCTAGAATTATCCCTAATACCAAGTTTTCTGTTAGACAGAGTTCTCCAGAGAAACAGAACCAAGAGGATTGTGTTATATAATACATATAAAATATCACAGAGAGACACAGAGAGAGGTTTATTTTGGGAGTTGGCTTATATGATTATCAAGACTGTCAAGAGTTCAAAATCTGTATGGAGGATGCCCTATTGGGCTGGAGACCCAGAGAAGAGTCAATGGTGCAGTTCAAGTCCAAAGACTGTCTTCTGACAGAATACCTTCTTGCTGGGGTAGATTGGTCTTTGTTCTATTGAGATCATTGACTGATTAGATGAGGACCACCGACATGGTGGAGAGTATCTCTTTTAAAGACCACAATTTAAATGTTGATTTCATTAAAAAAAAAAAAAAAAAAGTCTACAAAAAAATCTAGAATAATGTTTGACCAAATAATTGGGCACCATGGCTCAACCATGGCTAACTATTGCATTGTCTCTAAAGACTAGATATTCTCACCTTCTCCAGTGTCAAGCAAAGTGTAAGTCCTAAATAATAAAAGAGGAAAGAGATATAGTGTCCTTGGAGCAGAAAATATTTTGATTTTGATGAAGTCCAATTTATCTAGTTTTTTCTTTGTTCACTTTTTTTAATTTTCACTTTCACTTTTGCTGTTGGGTCTAATAGTCTTTGACTATCCATTGTCACATAGTTTTCTATTTCATTTTCTTCTGAGTTATTTAGTTCTAGAACTTACATTCAGGTGCGTGATATATTTGAAGTTACTTTTTGTCAGTGGGGTAACAACAATATTAGTTGTTTTAAATGTGAGTATTCTGCTGTCACAACAAAATTTGTTGAAGAGATTTTTTTCCTCCTGTCCCCTTTGAAAGGGCTTGGCATTCTTATTAAACATAAACTGAATATAAAAATGATATTTTATTTCTGGACTTTTCATTATATTCCTTTGATTAATCTCTGTCATTATTCTTCTACTGCATTTTCTTGATACTTAGTTTTATATAAGTTTTAACATCAGGAATTGTGAATCCTCCAATTTTGTTCTTTTTTTAAAGATTAGTTTGGCTATTTGAGTTCCTCACATTGTCATATGAATTTTAACATTAGCTTGTTAATCTCTCAAATTGGAGCTGAGATTCCATAGTAATGGTATTAAAATTGTAGATCAATTATAAATCACCACCATTTAACAATATTACTCCTTTGAATCCATGATTATTGGATTCCTTTCTATTTATTTCACTCTTTTCTTTTACATCAAAAGCATTATAGTTTTAAATGTCATGCTGTCTTTAAATTTATTCCATTTTTATTATTTTTATTGCTAGTCTAATTGTTCTCTTAATTTTATCGTCTGATTATTTTTTATTAATTTTTCTGATTATTTATTATTAAGTATAGAAACATAATTGAATTTTAAAATATTTATTTTGTATCCTAAAGACTTACTGAATTAATTTGCTAGCTCTAATAATTTTTTGTTTGTTTTTTGATGCTTTGGATTTTCTACAAACATAAATAATGACAATTGTTTATAGGGATAGTTTTGCTTAGTTTTTGCATTCTGGATTACTTTGAATTTTCTTTCCTAAATACACTGGCTAAAACCTTTAGTACAACGTTGAAAGAAGTAGCAAGAGTGGACATTTATGTCTTGTTGTTTATTTTGATGCCTAACTTTCTGCTTTTCTTGGGAAGTGTGCTGTTAGCTGTAGGTTTTTAAAAACATTTTCTTTGCTAGGCTGAGAACGCTTCTTTCTATTGCTACATATTTGGTGTTTTTATCATTATATGGTATTGCATTTTGTCTAATGCTTTTTTGTGACTATTGAGATGATCATGTGAATTTTATCCCTTATAGTATTAGTATAGTGTATCACATTGATTTTCATGTATGAAACCATTATTACATTTCTGGGATAAATCATACTTGGTTACAGTATACAATTCTATATATATTTTTCCTGAGTTTGATTTATTTGTTTATTTCATCTAGATTATTTAATATAATAATGGTATATAATTACCCATGACTTTCCCTTACAATCTTTTTAACTTCTTAAAGACAATAATGATATCTTTTCATTGCTGATCCTAATATTAATAATCAAATATTCTCTTTCAGTCCTTGTCAGTCTAACTAAATGTCTGTCTGTTTTATTGATCTCTTCATTGAACCAACTTTGACTTTGTTGATTTTTCATTTACACATTATTTATTATAATTATTTCTATTCCAATATTTTGCACGTCTTATTTCTGCTAGTTTGGGTTTAGTCAGATCTTTTCCTAATTTTTTAAGGTATATTGAGTTTTATTATCTAGGGTAATTTTTTTTTCTCTCTCTTTTTAAATAGAGGCCTTTGCAAATAGGTTTCCCTCTAAACACTACTTGTGCATATTATAAATTTTTACATGTTGTATTTTTATTTTATCTCTATTTTCTAACCTGTGTGTGTGTGTGTGTTTCCATTGAGCCATTGGTTATTTAGGAGTGTAATTTTAAGTTTTATTCATTTGAAGATTTCCAAGGTTTTTATTTTGTTATTGATTTTAATTTCATTTAATTGTGTTTATTATTTCAATACTTTTAATTGTACTCCTACTAGGGCTGCTGTCTTTCATAGCTGACATAATTTGAAAGCTGTTGGTTTCAAGGAGAGAAAGATGGAAATCAGGCAAAGTACATGCCACATAATTCACTGTTCATACAAAAATTTAATCCTTCCCTGGTGGCTCAGATGGTAAAGAATCCACCTGCAATTCAGGAGACCCAGGTTTGATCCCTGCAGTCAAGATGTGGAGAGATAGAGTTTGGGATTTTGGGTTGAAGATACCCTGGAGCAAGTTAAAGCTACCCATTCCAATATTCTTGCCTGGAGAATTCAGAAGAGCCTCGTGGGCTGTAGTCCATGGGAATGCAAGCAGTTGGACATGCCTGAGGAACTAACACTTTCACTTTCACAGTCTTCAACTGTTGCATGACTTAGGTTAGTTTCCTAAGTATGAACAAGTAAAAAAAAGAAAAAGTACATTGGAACAATTTTGCCAGTATTATTTTTATACAGGAGCAGATTTTTTGGGTGTCTATACTCTACCATTCTGTTAGTGTTCTTGCATATTAAAAATTAAACTAGTAAATAATCCAAGTATCAGAGACCTTTCCTATTTAATAATATACTCTAGCAACTCTCTCCCTAAATACCAGTTTGGAAAGATATTATAGATATTATCAAATAATATGACAGTGTAGCTAGTTCATTGTTGACTTCAAGTTAAATGGTTTCATGGTTTTCAGAACATTTTAGTTCCAGTTAGATTTCCAGTTAAATTCCAGTGGATTTAGATTTAAATCCATTTGATTTAAAGCCGGTCTATTCATTGGTGATGGAAAACATTGCTGAAACTTTCTAAGGAGTTTCAGTAATAAACTCCAGGCCCAAATCTATGTAGGATCTCATAGGACCAGCCATACACAATGGACAAGGCTATTCCTGGCATGGCTCATGGAGGACAGCTGCCCTCCTCAACCCAAACGTGGTGCACTGTCTGGAGTACATTGCAGTCATGGACTCTGTAGCCTCAGGATGAACATGATCTTACACATATCTGAACTCCTAGTTCAGACACCTCTTAATCAAGGTGCTTTCAGCTGAGACCTTTCTAAGGCAACCAATCTGAGTTCTTCCTATATGAACCCTTGCAAACACTTTTCTCTTTGACTCAACATTCCCATCTCCATCCTTCTTCCTCTTCCTCTTCCAAGCAGTGAGTCTGAGTAAATGCTCCTGGCCCCTTCAGCAATGAAGTGGAGTTCTCACTTGCTCTCACTTTCCTGACTGATCACCTCAATACCTGGCCACATTCTCATGATACTTTGAATTCTTATGGTTTCTTTGAACTGAAGTTTGAAGTGAAGTCACTCAGTCGTGTCCGACTCTTTGCAACCCCAAGGACTGTACCTACCAGGCTCCTCAGTCCATGGGATTTTCCAGGCAAGAATACTGGAGTGGGTTGCCATTTCCTTCTCTAGGGGAACTTCCCCACCCAGGGATCGAACCCGGGTCTCCCTCATTGTAGGCAGATGCTTTACTGTCTGAGCCGCAGGGGAAGCCCATGGTTTCTTTGGAACCTCACTTATCTAAAACCATTTTATTAGTTTTATCTCTAAACTTCAGTGCTGTGGAATGAATAAAAATAGAATTTAGCTCCTCTATAAAAGGCATGACATATTCAAAATCATCCGCAATCTTGTCTATATGTATATATAGAGAAAAAAACTTCTAAAATCCCAAACCCTACCTCTTTACATTTTCCTGAATCTTCTGGTTTCTTGCTCCCTACTCTGCTATGTAAGCCCAAATGCTCTTTACTATTTGGGACATTGTCTCTGGAGCAGCTGCCTGAATTTGAATGCTGTTGTTCCCACTCTACAGCCTCATCCATGATCTAGGGAAGCTATACACTCGGAGTGCTTCTTCAAGATGGCAACTGCCATAGATTGCGAGTGCCTTTTATGTGATCTGCTGCTTTGTTATCTGTTTTGCAAGTCTAGCCTTTTTGACTCTGGCCATTCCTGGTGCCATGAAGTCATGCTTTTCAGATATCCCTGGTGGGGCTGTTTGGCCCAGTGTTCTTCATTCCACTGAGCAGCAGCAATCCAGTTAACCCTGATATGTTCCTGATTACTGTCCCACATATGCATAGGGCTTCACGGGAGGTGCAGTGGTAAGGAATCCACCTGCCAATGCAGAAGATGCAAGAGATGCAGATTTGATCTCCTAGTCAGGAAGATCCCCTGGAGTAGGAAAATGGCAACTGCCTCCAGTATTCTTGCTGTAAAATTCCATGGACAGAGGAACCTGGTGAGCTACAGTCCAGGGGGTTGCAAAGAGCCACACATGATGGAGCACCCTGAAACTGGCCCACCTGCTACTGGTGCTTGACAGTAAAAGTAGGCAACTTGGGAGACTCAAGTAACAATGAATATCTGGAAATTCTCAGCTCAGTAACCAGGAATGAACCAGAGCTTCTCTCCTTGGGTCACATCTCTGAAGCCCCAATTCTTCACAAATATGAGGAATGTCTCTTAACACAAATTTCACTACTAACCTCTTGTTTTTTAAGAGAATTTTGTTTGGCTCACATTGCAGTCCATGTCAGAACCCCACACAGACATGTTAACAACATATTTAGAAGTATTTTGGTTTTGGTCTAAAAGTGTTTGAATTTATGCCTAAAAGTAATAATAATTGGAGAAGGAAATGGCAACCCACTCCAGTGTTCTTGCCTGGAGAATCCCAGGGATGGGGGAGCCTGGTGGGCTGTCATCTCTGGGGTCGCACAGAGTCGGACACGACTGAAGCGACTTAGCAGCAAAAGTAATAATTAATTTAAAATTATATTGTTAAACAAATAATTTGAAACACTCAAACATCGGATTATTTATTGTGTGTTGACATGTACAGGTGTTAGAAAAGGGGAAAGAGATGACTTAACTACGGGGAAGTATTTCCAAATACTGAGTGAATTCATTTTATTATAATGGGGCACTAATTTTTGTGTCATCTTTATTCCAGCAGTGGTCAGTTCTCAAGTAGCAATGGCTTTGGTCAGCTGGGAAGATTTCATAACAATTTGTTTAACATTTAAAAACAGGTAATGTCTTGTTTCAACACTTAGAACTTGGATTATATTCAGAATTCGTTTTTACTAGCGAGATATATCCATCTATTCACTTAAACAGAGGCATGTGTCTGAACAGCTGCTGGTTTCAAAGTCATTTCCTGCACTTATTTATAAACACTCTGAACACATTTCCCAGTGCTACCATGGCATTGCTATAAACCTAAAAATAAGAAGGGGAAATATTTCCCAGATGCTGCAGACTCTTAGAGCAGAGCTGCTGTAGAGAGCAGACACATCATTCCAGTACTATGAGCACAGTTTTCAGTGATTCTTGTGAAGTATCTTATCCATCTGAAGATTAATTGAAATAAAACAATACAAAAAATCTGTCATGAAGATTGTCATAAATCAAAATGTGATTTATTGTTTTTGTTTTTTTTATTTTGAAAGAAACAGAAAACCTAGCTAGTAATTCAATGATCTAAATAATTAACATTTCTTCAAGCTTCATTTTATCTTTGTGCAATATCTTTATTTCAAGCACAAGTGTTCATGAAACTCATATTTTCAAAGCTGAAATTTTATATTATGCTTTAGTTCATAGAAATGGTTTGACTTACAACCACAAAGAACTAATTTAGCACAATCTAAAATGTTTATATTCTACTTAAATGATAGCTATACAATACATAAAACACATCCTTCTGTTCAACTGAATACTGAGGATATTGCAGTGAAAATATAATCAATAAGCATTCACTTATGATCTCATGAGCATATCCACATGGAAAGCACATGGAAAGCACGTGGAAAAGGAAAAATTGTTCTTTTATATATTATAGATTGATGTATGATTGCATATCCCCATTCCAAAATATGAGCCAGATTATAATAAGCTCAAAAACAAATACTCAAAAATAATAAAATTAAATTTATACACACAGAGACATGTTTTAAAATCTCCAAAATGCATGTGTTGTGTTTGGAAGCAAATTTGGCTATGAATTTTATTTAATCAGAAGAAAAGGAAAATTATTTATGTGATTGTCCCTGTTGGAAGAAGTGGGCTTATCAGGTCATCAGGAAAGGCAAACCTTGCTTCAATGTCAATTTACAAAAATAATGTATAGAATAGTAAATATTTCTTTAATGCTATCTGCATGTAAGACACAACTATGCCACTTATTTGAACATTTTTATTAGTGACTAAACAACTGCTGAGACAATATGAAAAATTCAACCCATTGCTAGAATTAAGATGAATTATTACAATGTGTCATGGTTTGTTAGCCATGAACACATGTGATCAACCTGAGCAATATTAGGCCTTTTAAAAAAGATGGCATTTTTTGAAATTGTGCAAAATGCTGCCTTAGATGGTAAGGAATCTGCCTGCAATGCAGGAGACCTGGGTTCTATCCCCACATCAGGAAGATCCTTTGGAGAAAGGAATGGCTATCCACTCCAGAAATCTTGCCTGGAAAATTCCATGGACAGAGACGGGCTACAGTCCATGGAGTCACAAAAAGTCAGACACAACTGAGCAAATTTCACTTTCAAAACCTAGGTAGCTAATGAGAAAGCAGTTATTCTTTTCAGTTAATGAAACTGCTATGAAATTATTTTTCATAATGCTGTTTTCATTTCTTAAACTTTGTGAAAATTCCACCAAGATATTTAGTATTAATATATCACTTACCCTCAAGAGTTTTATTTAATAAGGTAAATTTTTCATTGTATGTGCTTCACTCATGCCTGTTGTTTCTCTAAAATTTTTGCTTTTAGTTTTAAAAATTGCCGTTTTAAAAAGATCCTCAAGTTTTACACACAATGAGCGCTAACAGATGTGGAGTATTATTCCTGCCAGAAACTATGCTAAAAGCTTTATGCATTTACATCATGTAATTCACAAAAGAATCTTATTAATCTTGGCTTTAAAAAAGTAAAAAGAAAACTAAAGTATATGTATAATTAGTAACTATCCCTGAGCTTCCCTAGTGTTCAGATGGTAAAGAATATGTTTGCAATGCATGAAACCAGGGTTCAATCCCTAGGTCAGAGAAGATTCCCTGGAGAAGGGCATGGCTACCCACTTTAGTATTCTTGTCTGGAGAATCCTCTGGACAGATGAGACCAGTAGGCTACAGTCTATGGGGGGTGACAAACAGCTGAACATGACTGCATGACTAAACACACACACTGGTTGCATAGTTCAATTATATCAGAGTGCTATAACATAAACTCAGACATATTTGTTTCAAAAGCTTATATTCTTAACCATTACAGAATATTACAATGTTATTCATTTTTAGAGTTTACTTTGTAGTGTGGTGGCTCAGACAGTGAGACCTGGGTTAGATCCCTGAGTAGAGAAGATCCCTTGGATAAGTGAACGGCTGTCCACTCCAGTGTTCTTGCCTGGAGAAATCCACAGACAGAGAAACCTGGAAAACTACAGCCCATGGGGTCTCAAAAAGTCGGACATGACTGAGTGACTAACACTTTCACTTTTGCCTGAAGTGTGTACAAAGAAAATTACTATTTCCTAAGTAAATTTGCAAAAATTGAGAAAGGTTTCAAGCAACCTAGATGTCCATCAGCAGATGAATGGATAAGAAAGCTGTGGTACATATACACAATGGAGTATTACTCAGCCATTAAAAAGAATACATTTGAATCAGTTCTAATGAGGTGGATGAAACTGGAGCCTATTATACAGAGTGAAGTAAGCCAGAAGAAAAACACCAATACAGTATACTAACGCATGTATATGGAATTTAGAAAGATGGTAACAATAACTCTGTATACGAGACAGCAAAAGAGACACTGATGTATAGAACAGTCTTATGGACTCTGTGGGAGAGGGAGAGGGTGGGAAGATTTGGGAGAATGGCATTGAAACATGTAAAATATCATGTAGGAAACGAGTTGCCAGTCCAGGTTCGATGCACGATGCTGGATGCTTGGGGCTGGTGCACTGGACGGCCCAGAGGGATGGTATGGGGAGGGAGGAGGGAGGAGGGTTCGGGATGGGGAACACATGTATACCTGTGGCGGAGTCATTATGATATTTGACAAAACTAATACAATTATGTAAAGTTTAAAAATAAAATAAAATTAGAAAAAAAAAATTGAGAAAGGTTTCAAAAGCAAATAACTGATGGACTTTCTTAATAAGAAAAATTTGTAGAGTGCTTTAACTGAAAATATCAAATTAGCCAAGCAAGAGAATTGAGTCATCCAACTTATGTCTTTCACCATAATAACGTTATTGATGGATTTATTAGCCATTTTTTACAGTAGAGAAAGCAAATTCCTTACTAAGCATAAAATATCATGACAAATTTGTTAATGAATCAGTTCTCCTTTCTTTGATCCCAGAGAAATGCTACAAGCACAAAATATTATTCTTGGGGGTTGGGAGGGATTATTACTTTTTTTTTTTTCCTAGCTGTAATGTCCTAAATAGCAGGAATGTGTCCTGAATCCTCAGGATGTTCTCAATGTCTTATGTAGAGTGGATTCTCAGTGTGTGTTTGCTAGTTGAATCCATAAATTAAGTAGTCAATGAGCTGCTGTTTCACTATAACAAAATGGTCTATTCCATTGTGGTAGAGAGCTCTGCTGCTGTCACTTCAGTCGTCTCCTACTCTGTGCGATCCCATAGATGGCAGCCCACCAAGCTTCCCTGGTCCCTGGGATTCTCCAGGCAACAACATTGGAGTGGGTTGCCATTTCCTTCTCCAATGCATGAAAGTGAAAAGTGAAAGTGAAATCGTTCCGTCCTGTCTGACTTTTAGCGACCCCATGGACTGCAGCCTACCAGGCTCCTCCATCCATGGGATTTTCCAGGCAAGAGTACTAGGGGTTCACTAAATCCTTATTCCTTCTCTCCTGTCTGTCTGTACAGTTAGACCACATTTCCCAGACTCAGTGTGCTAAGCCATCTTCCCATTAACCAAGAATCCTACAAAAGTTAAAATAAAGTTTTATCTCTCTCTGTTTATATATTCTAAACAGTAGCTTTGTGTATCTCTCAATCTCCTTTTCACCCTGTGTCTTTATTTCTGTTCATAATGATACAAGATGATGTAATTATCAATAATTTTTCTTCCACAGAATTTTCAAATGTTGTTGTATCTTGTCCTTTTCCATATAAGCTCAAGGTTGGTCAACTAAGCCAAATGAACACACAGTAAGCTACTTTAGTTTTCTATGTTCCATAGTTTTACATATAACAGAAATGCAAAATATATTCAAATTGTTAGAAAAATAATCTCACTTTATAGATAATAAGTAAACAATTTCTAGCAAATGAACTACTGGTTGGAAGGCAATATGTATAATGAAATAAAACATGATGGTTTAAGTTAGTTTTAATCATGCTTAAATCATTCTTTGATATGGTGTTTAATAAGTAACAAAGCATAAGATTAAACATAAAGCCTCACATAGAAACAAAATGCTATCCATATATATTTGGAGACATTCCTGTATTTGATGACATGCATTGAAGATTTATTATGCCTTGAAATTGAGGGGCTTTTCTATACCTTGCCAACACATTTTTTTCTCATATAAATTATTAACTCCATAATAAACTCTGTTGAGGCTCTGAAACACAAATATTAGTGAACTCTAATATCCAGCCTGAATAACAGCACTGAAAAGCACTTTTGAAGAATTTCTTGAGAGGACAACCCTGTATTAAATGTAATGTGAGATAGCAAGAATTAGGCATTGCTTTTTAGTTTTTAAATAAAATTTTATTTTGAAATAGTTTAAACACAGAAATTTGCAAAAGTAGCAGGAGAATTGCATATACCAACACTCTGCATCTTCTATTACTAGCATTGGGCACAACAGATGAAACAATTTGGCATATTATTAGGCCAAGGTCATACTTTATTTGACCTTTCTTTGTTTTTATACAGTGTCCTTTGATGTTCTGATATTCTATCCATGTTACCACTTACATTTAGCCATTATGTCTCCTGAGATGACTCTTGGCTTAAACACTACCTCAGAATTTTTCTTATTCTTGATGACTTTGAATATTTTGAGCAATACTCCTTAGGCATTTTGCAAAATGATCATCAATTAGAATTTGTCTATGATTTTTTCTTGTAATTAAATTGTGGTTGCAAATTCTTAGGAGGAGGACTATAGACTGAAAGTGTTGCTTTCTTCACATGACATCACTGGTATTTACATACCCATCAGTGTGACTCATCATAGCTGGTTATCAAGCTGAGGTACTGATTATTATATTCTTTTTTAAAATTTATATTGAAATATAGTTATTAATAATATTGTGTTAGCTTCAGCATTATAGAAAGTGATTGCTATACATATCCAAATATTCATTATTTTTCAAATTATTTTCCTGTTTAGGTTATTGCAGAGTATTGAGCAGAATTTCCTGTTCAGTACAGTAGGTCCTTGTTGGTTATCCCTTTTAAATATAGCAGTGTGTACATGTCAATCCCAAACTCCCAATATGTCCCCCATTGTTAAGTTTTGGTACCTTGAGGTTAATTCAACATTCCCTTTCCCTACTGTACTCTTTGGACAGAAGTCACAGCTCACATTTAAGTGGTGGGAAACAGACATTACCTCTTGAATGAAGATAATCTATATAAACTCTTTGAGATTTTTCTGAATGGGAGATTTGTCTATCCTCTCACATGAATTTAATGAGTAGTTCAAGAATTCATTTATATTTGTATGGACTTAAGGATATGTATTTTTTCCTTTGGATTATAATTCAATGCTATGTTAACTTATTTTCTTGCTCAAATTGTTTCCAGCTTTGGCCACGAGGGGGCCTTTCAAGTGACTCCTTTTGTCTCTGATGCACCTCATCACTGCTTTTGCATGTTGTTGTTTAGTTACGAGGTTGTATCTGACTCTTTGAACTCCATGTACTATAGCCTACCAGGATCCTCTGTCCATGGGATTTCCCAGGCAAGAACACTGGAGTGGGTTGCCGTTTCCTTCTCCAGTGAATATTCCTGACCCAGGAATTGAACCCATGTCTTCTGCATTGGCAGGTGGATTCTTTTACTGCTGAACCACCAGGGAAACTGTTTTTGTGTGAGGACTTGTTTCAGTTTTGCTATCACAAGATGATCCAGACTCACTTTGGGCATTTCTTGCCACAACACTGTAATAAACTGACCTCACCATAATATAACAATATCACTATCATAACACTATAATAAAGTATTCTCCTTGGAGAAACCAGGGAGACAGAAGTCTGCTTCCTTGCATTGGAAACTGATGCAAGTAAAAAGTATCTGGGTGCAGGATTTGTTTTTTGCTATTGGAAATTCTTGCTTCAGTGAGATTACTTCATAATGAAGATAGATTGTTTTGTCCCAGTCTGCATTCCATCTTGCTATCCCTGACCTCCTCATTATTTTAAAAATTTACATACATAATGATTTACACTTTGTTCTTTAAAGTTCTATGATATTGGAAATTCACAATGTCATGTATTCCTATTACACAAGCAGGCATCATTTTATTGCACTTTGTAGACACTGATAGCCCACAGTGGCCTATAAATGTTCAAGTGAAAGGAAGGGTTGCACATCTCTCACTTTAAACCAAAAGCTAGAAATGATTAAGCTTAGTGAGGAGAGCATGTCAAAAACCAAGACAGACTAAACCTAGGCCTCTTGTGCTGAAGTTAGCCAAACTGTGAAAACAAAGGAATATATATATATATATAGAAGGAAAGTGCTACTCCAGTAAACACACAAGTGATAACAAATTTAGACACCTTTGTCTACATGACAAGGGTAAATGTTAGCAGTACAGATAGAAGATCAAACTAATTACATTTTCTTAAGTTAAAACCTAATGCAAAGTCTCCAACTCTATTCATTTCTATGGGGGCTGAAAGAGGGGTGGAAGCTACAGAAGTAAAGTTTTAAGATAGCGAGATTGGTTCATGAGATTAGAAATTGCCTCCATAATATAAAAGTACAAGGTGAAGGAATAAGTGCTGAGGTAGAAACTGCAAGAGATTATCAAGGTGTAGCTAAGACAATTCATGAAGGTGACCACATTAAGCAATATATTCTGTTTTCAGTAGAAAATGCCCTCTACTGGAATATATCATCTAGGACTTTCATAGCTAGAGAGGAGAAGACAATGTCTGGCTTTAAAGTCACAAAGGACAGGCTTACTCTTTTCTTAGGGGCTAATGTACCTGGTGGCTTGAAGTTGAAGCCAAAACTAGCTTATCATTATGAAAATCCCATGACCTTTAAGAATGAGGCTAACTTTCTGCCTGTGCTCTTTAAATAGAACAACAAAATCCTGGTGACAACATATCTGTTTACAACTTGGTTTACTGAAAAATTTAAGCCTACTCTTGAGACCTACTTCACACAGACACACACACACACACACACACACACACACACACACACAAACAATTCTTTCAAAATATTACTGTTCACTGACAATGCACCTGGTCACCCAAGAACTCTGATGATGTCCATGAGATTTCCCAGGGAAGAATACTGGAGTGATACAGTGAGATTAATATTTTTTCCATGTCAGCAAGCACAGTATCCATTCTGTAGCCTAAAGCCTATAAATTAAAGAGTAACTTCAACTTTCAAATCTTATTACTAAAGAACTACCTTTTGTAAAGTTACAGCTGCTACAGATAGTGATTCCTCTGTTGGTTTTGGACAAATCCCATCGAAAACCTCCTGGAAGGAGTTACCATTCTATATGCCATGAAGAACATTTGTGATTCACAGGAAGAAGTCAAAATAACAACATTAACAGGAATTTGATAAAATTGGTTCCAACATTTGTGTATGACTCTGAGGGGTTCAAGACAACTGAAGGAAGTAACTGTAGATGTGGTGAAAATAGCAAGAGAACTGATATGAGAAATAGAGTCTGAAGATGTGACAGTTACTTCAAGCTAATGATGAAATTTGAACAAATGAAGAGATTCTTCTTATGTACGAGTAGAGAAGTGGTTTCTTAAGATAGAATCTGCTCCTGGTGAAGACACTGGGAAAATTTTTGAAATGACATGAAAAGATATAGAATATTCCATAAACTTAGCTTTTAAAACAGTGTCAGGGTCTGAGAGGATTGACTCCAATTTTGAAAGAAATTCTACTGTATGTAAAATGCTATCAAAGGGTATTTCATTTTACAGGGAAATAATTTGTGAAAGGTTCCTTTCGTCAGTGTGGCAAGCTTCATTGTTGTATTTAAGACACTGTAACAACCATCCTGATGTTCAGCAACCACCACCTTGATTAGTCAGCAGCCATCAACCCTGACATAGTACCCTCCACCACCAAAATGACTATGACTCATGAAGGCTCAGATGATGGCTAGCATTTTAAGTAGCAAAGTATCTTAAGGCATATACATTATTTTTAGACATAATGCTTTTGAACAATTAATAAACTAAAAAATAATATAACTTTTATACTCACCAGGAAAAAAAATATGTTACTTGCTTTATTGCAATATTCACTTTATTGTGGTGGTCTGAAACCCAACATGCAATATCTCCAAGATATGACTATAATATAGAGTAATTAGGCCACTCTAAAATTTTCTTCAGCTTCACATTTTCAACACTCTCTACTGCTGAATTATTTATTGCACTAACTTTACATTTCTAAAATGTCATATAAATGTAGTGTGGATTCTTTACAAACCATTTTTTTTTCTTTTTAAACTGTGTTGATTTAAGATTCATCATAACTTTTCATTGCTGGATAGTGTATTCCTTTTTTCCCCTTTGAATAACTAGTACTCTCTTGTATAGAATTGCCATAGTTTATTTATTCATTCATTTATTAAAAGATAAATTGGTTGGCCCTAGTTTTGACAACTATGAACAAAACTACTATATTTGAGTGTGTGTTTTGTGTTTACATAAACATTCCAGTCAACTGGATAAATATCTAAGCAATGATGGCAAGTCAAGATATAGCTTGAAAGAAACGTCCAAACTATTGCCCAAAGAGCATACCAGTTTTTACCCCATCAACAACAAAAGAGAGCGCCTGTGGCTCTGTACCTTTGCCTGCAACTCCTGTTGTTAATGTTTAAAAAGTTTAGCGATTCTCAAGGGTATATCATTGTTGTTTTGATTTGGGTCTCATTGGCAAATGATGTTGAGAAATTTTCAAATGTGTATTTGCCATCTTCTATATCTTTAGAAGTAAATATCTACTTCCGATTTGTTGACTAAGCCAAAGCCTTTAATTGTGTGGATCACAACAAATGGTGGAAAATTCTTAAAGATATGGAAATACTAGACCAGCTTACCTGCCTCCTGAGAAATCTGTATGCAGGTCAAGAAGCAACAGTTAGAAATGGACATGGAACAACTGACAGGTTCCAAATTGGGAAAGGAGTACATCAAGGCTATATATTGTTACCCCAGTTATTTAACTTATATACAGAGTACATCATGAGAAATGCTGGGCTGGATGAAGCACTAGCTGGAGTGAAGATTGCCAGGGGAAATATACAATAACCTCAGATATGCAGATGACACCAACCTTATGGCAGAAAGTGAAGAAATAAAAATCCTCTTGATGAAAGTGAAAGAGAGAGTGAAAAAGTTGGCTTAAAGCTCAACATTCAGAAAACTAACATCACGGCATCTGGTCCCATCACTTCATGGCAAATAGACAGGGAAACAATGAAAACAGTGAGAGACTTTGTTTTTTGGGGCCTCCAAAATCACTGTAGATGATGACTGCAGCCATGGAATTAAAAAATGCTTGATCTTTGGAAGAAAAGCTATGACCAACCTGCTGCTACTGCTGCTAAGTCGCTTCAGTCGTGTCCGACTCTGTGTGACCCCATAGATGGAAGCCCACAAGGCTCCCCAATCCCTAGGATTATCCAGGCAAGAACACTGGAGTGGGTTGCCATTTCCTTGACCAACCTAGACAACATATTAAAAAGCACACCGTGGGGTAGCAAAGAGTTGGACATGACTGAGCTATTGAACTGAACTGAACTGATATATTTTTGGTGATTCATCTGTTCAGATCTTCTGCTCAATTAAAAAATATATTATTTTTGACTGCTCTGGATCTTCATTGCTTTGCACACAGGTTTCTCTAGTTGCAGTTAGTGGGAACTGTTCTTCATTGTGGTATGCAGGGTTGTCAAAGTGTGTCTTTTCTTGATGGAGCATGGACTCTAGGCATGGGGGCTTCAGTGGCTGTGGTGCACAGGCTTAGTTTCTCTACAACATAGAAGATCTTCCTGGACCAGGGACTGAACCCATGTCACCTGCATTGACAGGCAGATTCTTAACCACTGGACCACCAGGGAAGTCCCTTCTGCTCACTTTATAATTGAGTGCTTTATTTTCTTATTGTTGAATGTTAAATATTCTTTGTATATTTGGGGTACATGTAAATTGACAAAGGACTTTAACAGCTAAATTTATTTATTTATAAACTTTTAATTTTGCTCCTTGGAAGAATAGCTATAACAAAACTAGATAGTGTATTAAAAAGCAGAGACATTGCTTTGCCAACAAAGGTCTACATAGTCAGAGCTGTGGTTTCTCCAGTAGTCATGTTTGAGTGTGAGAGTTGGACTGTAAAGAAGGCTGAGCACCAAAGAATTTTGGTGCTTTTGAACTGTGGTGTTGGATAAGACTCTCGACAGCCCCTTGGACTGCAAGGAGATGAAACCAATCAATCCTAAAGAAGATCAACCCTGAATATTCATTAGAAGGACTGATGCTGAAGCTAAAGCTCCAATACTTTGGCCAATTGATGAGAAGAGCTGACTCACTAGAAAAGACCCTGATGCTGGGAAACATCAAGGGTTGAGGAAAAGGTGGTGACAGAGGATGAGATGATTGGATGGCATCACTGACTCAATGGACATGAGTTTGAACAAACTCAGGGTGATAGAGAAAGACAGGGAAACGTGGCATGCTGAATTCATGGGGTTGCAAACAGGCACAGTTTAGTGAGTGAACAACAACATATCCGAGTAACAGACAATTTTGAGGTAGCTTCAGCGGAACAACGAAGGGACTTGATCATATATTTACATGTATCAATTCTCCCCCAAACTGCCCTCCCATCCAGGTATTAAAAGTTAATGGGAGGACTAATTGAGAGAGTAGCATTGATGTATATACACTGCTGCTGCTGCTAAGTCGTTTCAGTTGTGTCCGACTCTGTGCGACCCCATAGACGGCAGGCCCATCAGGCTCCCCCGTCCCTGGGATTCTCCAGGCAAGAACACTGGAGTGGGTTGTCATTTCCTTCTCCAATGCATGAAAGTGAAAAGTGAAAAGTGAAAGTGAAGTCCGTCAGTCGTGTCCAACTCTTCACGACCCCATGGACTGCAGCCTACCAGGCTCCTTGACCCATGGGATTTTCCAGGGAATAGTACTGGAGTGGGTTGGCATTGCTTTCTCTGGTGTACACACTACCAGGTGTAAAATAAATACTAGTGGGAAGCTGCTGCATAGCAGAGGGATCTCAGCTCACTGCTCTGTGATGACTTGCATGCCAAGTCAGTTCAATCATGTTGGACTCTTTGTGACCCCATGGACTGTAGCCCAGCAGGCTCCTCTGTCTATGGAATTTTCTTGGCAAGAACAGTGGAGTGGGTTGCCATTTCCTCCTCCAAGGGATCTTTGCAACCCAGTGATTGAACCTGCATCTCTTATGTCTCCTGCATTGGCCTGCGTGTTCTTTACCACTAGTGCCACCTGGAAAGTCCCTATGATGACCTAAATGAGTGGAATGGAGAGACGAGAGGCAGGCTCAAGAGGGAGGGGATATATGTATATTTATGTGGCTGATTCACAATGTTATACAGCAGAAAGTAACATAATATTGTAAGGCTATTATACTCCAATAAAAAGTTAATTATTTTCAAGTTTGCTTAAATAACTATATGCCATATATATATATATATATATATATATATATATATATATATACTCACTTATATGGAACGTACATATGTGAAATGCCAGAATGAATCACATGCTGTAATCAAGATTGCTGGGAGAAATATCAACAACCTCAAATATGCACATGATACCACTGTAGTGGCAGAATGAAAAGGAATTGGGTTGAAACTCAACAATAAAAAAACTAAGATCATGGCATCAGGTCTCATTATTTCATGTCAAATAGAAAGGGAAAAAGCAAAAGCTGTGATAAATTTTATTTTCTTGGGCTCCAAAATCACTGAAGATGGGGACTGCAGCCATAAAATTAAGATACTTTGGAAGGAAAGCTATGACAAATGTAAACAGTGTATTAGAAAGCAGGGACATCACTTTGCTGACAAAGGTCCATGCAGTCAAATCTTCGGTTTTTCCAGTAGCCACTTATGGAAATGAGAGTTAGACCATAAAGAAGACTGAGCGCTGAAGAATTTATACTTTTGAACTGTGGTGCTGAAGAAAACTGTTGAGAGTTCTTAGACTGCAAGATCAGATGAGTCACTCTTAAATAAAATGAACCATGAATATTCACTGAAAGGACTGATGCTGAAACTGAAGCTTCATTACTTTGGCCACCTGATGGGAAGAGCTGAATCACTGGAAAAGCCCCTGATGCTGGTAAAGATTGAAGGCAAAAGGAGACGGGAACCACAGGGGATGAGATGGTTATATAACATCACTTAAGCAATCTTTGGGGGATAGTAGAGGACAGAGGAGCCCGCCTTGTTATAAGCCATGGGGTCACAAAGAGTCAGACATGACTTAGTGAATAAACAACAAACCACAGAGAAATTGTTCAGATAGATAGACTTAAGCTAAACAGATGGACAAATATGCTTAACACATGCAAACAGTAAGCAATTATTCACAAAAAACATGATATCAAGTAAATTATAACTGTATTATAAAAGCATTAAAGGAGATAAAAAGAACATGCACCAATCTAAAATTTACAGTTTTACCTGCTGTACATCTATTCAACACAACTCACATACAGCTAAAATTATGGAGAGAAGAAAAATAGAAAATAGAGAAGATGAAAGGAGAAATAGAGAAACAATTCATAATGGTATATTTTAACATACCATTTTTTCCACAAAAGATAAACATAACAACAATAGGTGAGTACATATAATACTTTACTAATATAATCAAAATATAGACCTGTAACATTAATTATCAACATTAATGAAGAATGCAGTATCTTTAAATTGTGTATGGAATAGTCAAAAATGATGACAACATATTAGAAGTATAAGAAAAGCTAAAAATGACATAATTTAGGAATAATACAAGCTATATTTATTACAAGGTAATAAGCCTAGTTATTTTTTGCAGAAATGCAAAAGTCGAAATTATTCTTTCTGAAAAGTGAAGAAAAATTTTGTTAAACAACTCCTTGGTAAATGAGAGAATATAAACACAGAATTTCCAACAAAGAATGATGATGAGATACTACCTATATGAATCTACAGAAAACAATTAAAATAACTATCAAAGAAAAATACACTACTTTACATTTTTATACTGATCAATATAAATAATTAGAATGAATAAATTGAATCGACACCTCAACAATTTAGAAAAACAATAATTAAGAATACAAAAATAAAAGCAGAAAATGATAAAGGTAAAGCTAGGAAAGTAACACATAACAAAATGCTATTTTTTTCTGAAAGATCAATAAAAGACGAGGACACTAAACAAAATAATGAATAAAGCAGAAGTTATAAATACTTTAAAAATGCAATATTTTGAGGCAAATAATCTTTGCTACAGGATACTTTTTAAAAGCGGGATCATTTTTAAAATTCACATAAAATAGTGGGAAAAAAAAGTAAAATCTGATTTACCAAAACTGATCCAAATGTAATCTGAACATCAAACTATACCTATCCCCATAGATACAATAGAAATAAGTATAAAGAATAATCACACACACAGAAATAACCATAATCAGATTAATTCCCCTGGAACTTTTTCCAACACTTCAAAGTCTGGGTAATCCCAATGTACATAAACTGGTCTAGAAAATAAAATGAAAACACATTTCTGAGTTATGTTTATGTTTCAAAGAATACATACCTCTATGGAGAAGGCAATGGCAACCCACTCCAGTACTATTGCCTGGAAAATCATTCCATGGAGAGAGGGGCCTGGTGGGCTGCAGTCCACGGGGTCGCTAGGAGTCGGACCTGACTGAGCGACTTCACTTTCACTTTTCACTTTCATGCATTGGAGAAGGAACTGGCAACCCACTCCAATGTTCTTGCCTGGAGAATCCCAGGGACAGGAGAGCCTGGTGGGCTGCCATCTCTGCGGTTGCACAGAGTCGGACACGACTGAAGCAATTTAGCAGCAGCAGCAGCAATTTTACCTAAAAAAAAAAAAAAAAAATTACACATGCTCAAAATACCAAAAGAATTTTGATGCAACCATCCTACACAAAATTATTTACAAGATCACAAAAATATGTAGGGAAAAATAATACACTGTGTATGTAAGAGAGATTACAACAATATAAAAGTGGTATATTAATCAATTATTTTAACACACAATTTAAAAGAAATGTGAAAGTGAAAGTCGTTCAGCTGTGTCCAACTCTTTGTGACCCCATGGACTATACAGTCTATATAATTCTCCAGGTGAGAATACTGGAGTGGGCAGCCTTTCCCTTCTCCAGGGCATCTTCCAAATGCAGGAATTGAACCCAGGTCTCTAGCATTGCAGGCGGATTCTTTACCAGCTGAACCACAAGGGAAGCCCAAGAACATTGGAGTGGGTAGGCTAACCCTTCTCCAGGGAATCTTCCCAACTCAAGAATCAACCCAGGGCCTCCTACATTGCAGGCAGATTTTTTACCAACTGAGCTATCAGGGAACAATGGTGAAAAGTGATATTATGCAAGTTTAGGTCAGAAGAAGTGCTACAGATAACTATGAAGGTAAAATGCATCCTTTTCATCATTTCAGTTCAGTCGCTCAGTGGTGTCCAAATCTTTGTGACCCCATGTACTTCAGGACGCCAGGCTTCACTTTGTTTTCACTTTGGCCCCATCTGTTCATTCTTTCTGGGGTTATTTCTCCATTCTTCCCCAGTAGCATATTGGGCACCTACCGACCTGAGGAGTTCATCTTTCAGTGTCATGTCTTTTTGCCTTTTCATACTGTTCATGGGGTTCTCAAGGCAAGAATCCTGAAGTGCTTTGACATTCCCTTCTCCAGTGAACCACATTTTGTCAGAACTCTCCACCATGACCCATCCTTCTTGGTTGGCCCTACATGGTGTGGCTCATAGTTTCATTGAGTTAGACAAAACTTTGGTCCATGTAATCAACCCTTTCATAAGTGTAGAAAATATGAGAGCTGAGTTCCTATTTTAAGCCTCTTACTTTATGAGTTATGTATAGACTTGGTGAATGTACACATCTCTACTTACACAAATACTACAGTGTGATTGCCATTCTACCATGAGTGGACAGCTAAGTGAAGTTCTATCTGGAAAAGTATACTGTAGGTTTCAAGTTTACAAAGAAGGGAGACAGAATGCAATAGGGAGACTCTTGAATTTGAGCACACATGTATTTAAAAAGATTAAGTCCAAAGAATTGAAGTTTGATAGACAGCTCTGAATAGGGATGCAATGATCAGTTAGAACTGCACATGGAACAACAGACTGGTTCCAAATAAGAAAAGGAGTACATCAAGGCTGTATATTGTCACCCTGCTTATTTCACTTATATGCAGAGTACATCATGAGAAACGCTGGGCTGGAAGAAGCACAAGCTGGAATCAAGATTGCCAGGAGAAATATCAATAACCTCAGATATGCAGATGACACCAGCCTTACGGCAGAAAGTGAAGAGGAACTAAAAAGCCTCTTGATGAAAGTGAAAGAGGAGAGTGAAAAAGTTGGCTTAAAGCTCAACATTCAGAAAATGAAGATCATAGCAATCACTTCATGGGAAATAGATGGGGAAACAGTGGAAACAGTGTCAGACTTTATTTTTCTGGGCTCCAAAATCACTACAGATGGTGACTGCAGCCATGAAATTAAAAGACGCTTACTCCTTGGAAGGAAACTTTTGACCAACCTAGGTAGCATATTGAAAAGCAGAGACATTACTTTGCCAAGAAAGGTCCGTCTAGTCAAGGCTATGGTTTTTCCAGTGGTCATGTATGGATGTGAGAGTTAGACTGTGAAGAAAGCAGAGTAGAGAGAAATTGATGCTTTTGAACTGTGGTGTTGGAGAAGACTCTTGAGAGTCCCTTGGACTGCAAGGAGATCCAACCAGTCCATTCTGAGGGAGATCAGCCATGAGATTTCTTTGGGAGGAATTATGCTGAAGCTGAAACACCAGTACTTTGGCCACCTCATGCGAAGAGTTGACTCATTGGAAAAGACTCTGATGCTGGGAGGGATTGGGGGCAGAAGAAGGGGACGACAGAGGATGAGCTGGCTGGATGGCATCAGTGACTCGATGGACGTGAGTCTGAGTGAAGTCCAGGAGTTGGTGATAGACGGGGAGGCCTGGCGTGCTGCGATTCATGGGGTCGCAAGGAGTCGGACACGACTGAGAGACTGTACTGAACTGACATCCTGAATTCTCCCCAAAGAGGAATCACTTGTGCCTTGGGATGAGTCTGCAATTCATGCTTCCCTCCACTGATACAAGTCACCCAACTCACATTATGGTGCAGCATCCTAAGAGGACGAGCCAGAACTGCACTCATTGGAACCAAAGAATTCCTGGTAGTGACGAATGACTGACTGGTTGTATTTCATGAGGAAAAAACACTGTCAAGAAAAATTTCATTGCAAATATACTTGCTGATGATTATGAAAATTACTCGCTTTCTACAAAGAGAAATTCATTAATATCTAGTGAAACCAAAGATGGGGATTCCCACAGAGTAGTGCAACCGTTCGAACTTTCTTGCATGTGTGTCCAAGGCGACATATACACAGTTGATTACTTTTAGCACTTCTCCTAGTAACAAAATGTCTAAATGTCCTAAATTGTCAATAATGAGTCATTGTTTTTAAGTGTTTATATGATGAAGAACTATTTAACATGAAAATGAATTAGCAAAGCCCTACATTTTAAATAGCAAAGAATAGCAAAGTTATCCTTCCCTAAAACAGAGAATAATCTCAAAGAGAAAGGCCCATGAGATAAAGTAAATTAAATTGGAAAATGAAACCTGCAATATGATGGCATTCATATAGCATTTTAAATTATGCAAAATAATTATATATATGATTGTAATGTGTTAATATAGTGAAAGGATAAAAAGTGAGCTATTAATTCCTTGGTGGAGCACTGAGTTAGATTGAAGAATTAACAAGGAAGAGACAGGTACAGGGATACAAATGTTTGTGATAGTTTATAAATCAGGCATTCAATTTTATTTTTGATATTTTGGGGGTATTTCACAATGTGTTTTTAAATAAAACAGTTTAAAATATAATAGGCAAATCATTTAAATGGTTTCAGGGCTAAAATAAGATTTTATTTATAAAGAAGATTATTGGAGAATATACTTATTGGGAAATAATTAGAATAATTTAAACAGCAGTGTTCTTCATCCTTGCTGGGGACATAAATGAGAGCATTACACAGTGAAGCCATTAGAATTTGTACAGAATAGATTAAAGGAAATGTGGTAATAGATGGTTTTTATTGTAGTTTAACTAGGGGAACTACAGCTATTTGTTTAATTGGAAGAACTCTGGAAATGGAGAATTTGTGCAGCAAAGATTATAAGGTGATGTTTACTTGGAAATCCAAAAGAAGAGGATATAGTTGTACCTGCAAGAAAGACGCAGGAAAACCTGGAAGAAATGAAAAGGCTTTTCTATTTAGTTCTTATTCTTAGGCCTCCTTTACTTCAAGGGTTTTTAAAAACATAAGTAAAGTTAGTCAGTATATACATCTCACTTATATAAAATTCTTTTGTGAGTACAAGAACTTTAGAAAGTGCTGAAAGGCGCAACTGTAAATCACAAAAAATATAATGTGGAATCAAGCATTGGTTCCTAGAATAAATTTTACTTTGTCATAATTTTAATATACAGCTGAATTTGATTTGTTAGAATTAAATTAAAATGTTGGCAACTATATTCAGTTGTGAGATATATCTGGAGTTTCATTGTTCATTCTGTCAGTTTTTGATATCAAGGTTATTCTGGTATTCCTTAATGAACTAGGAAGGTTTCCAACATTTTTAGTGATACAGAACATTTTGCTTATAAGCTGAAAACTGTATGATTCCTAAAAGAGTTTTCTCAGAATATTCTAGGTATTACTTAAAATTTTTACATTCATTATTCCAGTTTCATAGTTTGCTATAGATTTCTATTGTTGGTAGGCTGGTTTTATTAATTAATTTCCTAAAAAGTTCATATGCTTAATTTACACGTTAAAAACAATTTAGTGTTATCAATATGTGTCAATGAACACTTGTGGGGCATTTGTGCTTTAGTTTTATGAAGTGCATTATTTTTCTTAACTGTTCATGTATTTTATACCTATCTAAGAAATCCCATGGCAGAGGAGCCTAGTAGGCTGTGGTCCATGGGGTCTCTAAGAGTTGGACACGACTGAATGACTTCACTTTCACTTTTCACTTTCATGCATTGGAGAAGGAAATGGCAACCCACTCCAGTGTTCTTGCCTGGAGAATCCCAGGGACGGGGGAGCCTGGTGGGCTGCCGTCTATGGGGTTGCACAGAGTCGTACACGACTGAAGCGACTTAGCAGCAGCAGCAGCAAGAAAACTTTAGCTACCCCCAAGACAAAAATGTTTAGCCAATTTTTTTGTAGAGTTTTCTGCTCATAGTTTTACGTTTTTGACCCTTTTCAGGACAAGTGTGTATTTGGTAAGAGGTAAAGATTGAGGTTTATTTTCGTATGGATATTCAGTTTTCACAGCACGAGTTGTTGAAAACATTAGCCTTTACTCACACACACACACACACAAATTGTCAGTTTTGTCAAAAATCAATTGGCCATATATACATATGGATTTATTTCAAGGTTTCTTTTTTATTATTATTCTACTTCCATTTATCCGTGTCTATTCTTATGTCAGTAACATCCTGTCTTGTAGCTGTATAATACATTAGAATCATAGTTTTGATTTGCATTTCTCTAATAATGAGTGATATTAAGCATCTTTTCATGTGTTTATTAGCCATCTGTATGTCTTCTTTGGAGAAATGTCTGTTTAGGTCTATTTCCCACATTTTTATTGGGTTGCTTGTTTTTCTGGTATTGAGCTGTATGAGCTGCTTGTATATTTTGAAAATTAATCCTTTGTCAGTTGCTTCATTTGCTATTATTTTCTCCCATTCTGAGGATTGTGTTTTCACCTTACTTAGTTTTCTTTGCTGTGCAAAAGCTTTTAAATTTAATCAGGTCCCACTTGTTTACTTTGTTTTTATTTCCATTACTCTAGCAGGTGGGTCATAGAGGATCTTGCTTTGATTTGGCTCATTGAGTGTTGTGCCTATGTTTTCCTCTAAGAGTTTTGTAGTTTCTAGTCTTAAATTCAGATCTTCAATCCATTTTGAATTTATCTTTGTGTATTGTGTTAGGAAGTGTTCTAATTTCATTCTTTTACATATAACTGTCCAGAACATGGAAACTTACATTATCATACGTAAAATAGATAGGCAATGGGAATTTGCTGTATATCTCAGGAAACTCAAACATGGGGCTCTGAATCAACCTAGAGGGGTGGGATGGGGAGGGAGATGGGAGGAAGTTCAAAAGGGAGGGGACATATGTATACCTATGGCTGATTCATGTTGAGGTTTGACAGAAAACAGGAAAATTCTGCAAAGCAATTACCCTTCAATAAAAAATTAATTAATTAAATAAAATAAAATAAATCAGAATCAGATACTTTAAGTCATAACACTTTGTTCTTCTTTTCAAAATTGGATTCATTTCGATGTTGGGCAAAACTAATACAATATTGTAAAGTTTAAAAATAAAATTAAATTAAAAAAAAACAAAATTGTTTTAGCTATTTAACTCATTTGTATTTCTAAATAGTTTTACAATCTTTTTTTGTTTGTTTCAAAAAAAAAAATCTGAAGGGATTTTGATTTCCATTGCACTGAATATAAATTTGCAAAGAATCTTAGAAATATTGATTTCTTTCATTCATGAAAATAGTCTCTCCATTTAGTTAGGATTTCTTTAATTTCCTTAAACAATATTTTATAGTCAGACATGTCCTTTTCTTGCCTTTATTGCATAAATTTAAGCCCTATGTCTATATGGAGTTTTTTCATGTTATTTTGAATGGAAATGCTGTGTTGTTTTTTTTTTTAATTCATAATCCTTTTGAGTAATTTTAAGTTTACAGCAAAATCAAGTAAAAAATACAGAATTTCTCATTTATCTTTTGTCCTGAAACATTTACAGCTTTCCCAAGTCATCATCATTCCTGCACAGAGGGTACATTTGCTTCGTACAGTCAGTGATCCTGTATTGACACCTGTGTGTGTGCTCAGTCACTATGTCCTGTCTGACTCTGTGCAACCCCATGGTCTGTAGGCCTCCAGGCTCCCCTGTCCAAGGCATTTCCCAGGCAGAATACTGGAGTAGGTTGTCATTTTCTTCTCCAGAGGATCTTCCTGACACAGGGATTAAACCCACGTCTCCTACATCTCCTGCATTGTCAGGAGGATATTCCCTGCCCCACTAAGCCAGCAGGGAAATCTAAGTATCACCCAACGTCTATAGTTAATATTAGGACTCACTTGGTATTGCATATTTTATTCGTTTTGAGAAATATATCTGCTATTGTAGTATTATACAGAGCAACTTTATCACCCTAAACATTCTCTATGCTTCATCTATTCATTCTAAATATAAAATTTTCAAAGTACAATATATAATTGTTTGGGTAAATCAATTGACTGTCAGAAAAGCTTCAACGTTTTAAAGCATGATTTTTTTATTATTATTATTATTTTTATAGTCTTTAACTTTGAAAAGTTCAGTGATTGATCCCAGCAACTACTCTGAGGAATCCATGAAATTTTTTATGCAAATGATTACTTTATCTAAGGATAAAGGCAAATTTATTTCATTTTAATCTCTCAAAAACAGTGTTTTGTTTTCAATAAATAGGTCAAATGCATATTTTATTTTTCCCTAAGTATTTAATGTTTTGCTGCTTTTGTAATACTTATTGTTTTATTTCACTTTAAATTTTCAAAAGTTTTCTGCTAGAATATGAAAGTATAATTACTTTATGTTTATTGAACTTGCATACTTTTTTCTTAGCAAAGTAGCTTAAATTTTCTAATGCCTCCTTTATAGACAATTAGAAATTTCTATGCATTAAATCATGCCATCTGTAAATAAGTAATTTTTACTTCCTACTTACCATGAGTATGATATCATTTTGTTTTGTTTGCTTGTTTTCCCTATTGCACTACATAGGACCCTGGGGATCAGTGAATAGAAGTGGGGAGAGCAGACATGAAAATTTCTCAACCACGTCTCTTGCATCTCCTGCATTAACAGGTGAATGCTTTACCACTGAGTCACCTGGGAAACTATGTTTATATTTGCTTATAAATTCTGGTCTCTATTTATAGTATTTTTTTAAAATTTTTGTCTCATATTTTTTTTCATTTTTGAATCTGGATGGACTAATTTTTCTCCTAATTATGGGTTGCATTTTGGAGCATCTTTTTAAGTTCAGAAAAATTTGATTGGATGCAGAATAGTTTGAATATGTTACATCTTTTGTTTTCTTTTTAAAGAATGTTAAACTTTTTCTAACAAGCAGTTGATTTACTTTATGATTATCTTGATCATTTTGTGTTGACATTTACTCTAAAGCTAATTTTGTCCTACTATTGAAACATAATATTTCTTGCCTCTCTACTGAACGCAAGAGTTCAACCAGGCAAATTCTTTTCTGGTTGGTAGGGTTATGAATGTCCTCCAGCCTTGTGTGAACCTGGGGAAATTTCAGCTCTGCCATCCATCTTTCCCAGGTTTTTCAGTCTCACTTTATGCAGAGCAATGTTTACTCTTAAATATGTGACTAAATTATTTAGACTAAAATAGAGTAAATTGAATAAAATTTCAACTTCTGAAACTGTATATCTGGTTCAAACCCACTTTTATTCAACATTTCAGACCAAATATAAAGTGTAACCTAGTTGGGGGTAGGGAGTAAAATGGGTGAAGGTAATCAAAAAGTGCAAACTTCTGGTTATTAAAAAATAAGCCCTGAGGATATAATGTACAGTATGGTGACTCTAGTTAAAAATACTGTGTTGTATATTTGAAACTGGCTAAAAGAGTAAATCTTAAAAGTTATTATCATGAAGAGAGAAAAACCATAACTACGTGTGATGATAGATGTTAACTACATTTATTGCAATGATCATGCAGCAACATATACATATATGAACTCATGCTGTACATCTGAAGGTAATGTAATGTTCCATATATAAATATTATATGCCATCAATTTTATCTCATTTAAAAGAAACACTATAGTGCTGTTGTAGATTTTTACATATATATGAAATTTATCCTGAACCTAGTTTATGTTTTGGATTCTCTATCACAGTTAATAACAACCATGCTGTGTTTAGTCACTCAGTCATGGGACTGTTTGTGACTCCATGAACTGTAGCCCACCAGGTCCTTCTGTCCATGGGGGTTCTCCATGCAAGAACATTGCAGTGTTTGCTATTCCCTCCTACAGGGGATCTTCCCAACCCAGGGATCGAACCCCAGTCTCCTGCATTGCAGACAGATTCTTCACCGACTGAGCCACCAGGGAAACTTAAGAATACTGAGTAGGTAGCCTATCCCTTCTCCAAGGGATATTCCTGACCAAGGAATTGAACTGGGGTCTCTTGCATTGCAGGCGCATATTTTACCACCTGAACTACCAATTATTTGGTATTTATTTTCACAATCAAATACCAGAGGTTAGCCTATTATTGTCCTTCTCTCCTCTTGTGCTATACTTCTACTTATAAACAAGATAAAACAAGAAACAAGAAACAACATGGCTTCATGGTTAAACTTATGGATTCTGGAGCTATGCTGCCAGGATTCATATCTCTACCTTTCATGATGTCTCTACAATTAGTATAATGGTTTGCATTCTCTTTGTATGCTTCTTCATCTGCAAATGGATTGACAATGATAGTAATATAACTGTTTTACAGAATACATTCTTTCTGGAGTTATTTCTCCACTGATCTCCAGTAGCATATTGGGCACCTACTGACCCAGGGAGTTCCTCTTTCAGTGTCCTATCATACTGTTCATGGGGTTCTCAAGGCAAGAATACTGAAGTGGTTTGCCATTCCCTTCTCCAGTGGACCAATTTCTGTCAGACATCTCCACCATGACCTGCACGTCTTGGGTGGCCCCACATGGCATGGGTTAGTTTCATTGAGTTAGACAAGGCTATGGTCCATGTGATTAGATTGACTAGTTTTCTGTGATTATGGTTTCAGTGTGTCTGCCCTCTGATGCCCTCTCACAACACCTACCATCTTACTTGGGTTTCATTTACCTTGGACGTGGAATATCTCTTCATGGCTGCTCCAGTAAAGCACAGCCACTGCTCCTTACCTTGGACGAGGGGTATCTCCTCACCGCCACCCCTCCTGACCTTGATAGTGAAGTAGCTTCTCTTGGCCGTCCTGTGCCCACACAGCCACCACTTCTTGGACGTGGGGTTGCTCCTCTAAGCTGCGCCCCTGACCTTGGGCGTGAGGTAGTTCCTCCCAGCCACCACCCCTGGCCTTGGGCAGGAGGTAGCTCTTCCTAGCCGCAGGCCCTGACCTCGGACCTGGGGTAGTTCCTCTCTGCTGCTCCTGTGCCGTCCCAGTCTGGAACACTTGGCTGCTGCCCCTGACCTCGGATGTGGTGTGAAAGTGCTGCACTCAATATATCAGCAAATTTGGAAAACTCAGCAGTGTCCACAGGACTGGAAAATGTCAGTTTTCATTCCAATCCCAAAGAAAGGCAATGCCAAAGAATGCTCAAACTACTGCACAATTGCACTCATCTCACATGCTAGTAAAGTAATGCTCAAAAGTCTCCAAGCCAGGCTTCAGCAATATGTGAACTGTGAACTTCCAGATGTTCAAGCTGGTTTTAGAAAAGGCAGAGGAACCAGAGATCAAATTGACAACATCTGCTGGATCATGGGAAAAGCAAGAGAGTTCCAGAAAAACATCTATTTCTGCTTTATTGACTATGACAAAGCCTTTGACTGTGTGGATCACAATAAACTGTGGAAAATTCTGAAAGACATGGGAATACCAGAGCACCTGACCTGCCTCTTGAGAAACCTATATACAGGTCAGGAAGCACCAGTTAGAACTGGACATGGAAAAACAGACTGGTTCCAAATAGGAAAAGGAGTACATTAAGGCTGTATATTGTCACACCGCTTATTTAACTTATATGCAGAGTACATTATGAGAAATACTGGGCTGGAAGAAGCACAAGCTGGAATCAAGACTGCAGGGAGAAATATAAAAAGCCTCAGATGTGCAGATGACACCACCCTTATGGCAGAAAGTGAAGAGGAACTAAAAAGCCTCTTGATGAAAGTGAATGTGGCAGGTGAAAAAGTTGGCTTAAAGCTCAACATTCAGAAAACTAAGATCATGGCATCTGGTCCCATCACTTCATGGGAAATAGATGGAGAAACATTGGAAACAGTGTCAGATTTTATTTTTCTGGGCTCCAAAATCACTGCAGATGGTGACTGCAGCCATGAAATTAAAAGACCCTTACTCCTTGGAAGGAAAGTTATGACCAACCTAGACAGCATATAAAAAACCAGAGACATTATTTTGCCAACAAACGTCCATATTGTCAAGGCTGTGGTTTTTCCAGTGGTCATGTGTGGATGTGAGAGTTGGACTGTGAAGAAAGCTGAGTGCCAAAGAATTGAGGCTTTTGAACTGTGGTGTTGGATAAGAATCTTGAGAGTCCCTTGAACTGCAGGGAGATCCAACCAGTCCATTCTAAAGGAGATGAGTCCTGAATGTTCTTTGGAAGAACTCCTGCTAAAGCTGAAACTCAAATACTTTGGCCACCTCATGCAAAGAGTTGACTCATTGGAAAAGACAGAGGATGAGATGGCTGGATGGTATTACCGACTCAATGGACGTGAGTTTGAGTGAACTCCGATAGTTGGTGATGGACAGAGAGGCCTGGTGTGCTGCAATTCATGGGGTCACAAAGAATCAGACATGACTGAGCAACTGAACTGAACTGAACAGATATTTCATCCGAAATTACCAGAATTCTGTTGGCATAAAAATATACTTACCATTCAGACCAGAAAATTATGAACACACACACATACACAGGTGCAAACATAGCAAATAAGAAAAAGAATTGTTTTGTTTTGTTGTTATTTTGATGACCAAATATGGCACGTGGATGAATATGTATTACTTTTACATATTCTCTGATATTTTAATCACCTACCGTAATAATACTTAAAATGTTAGTGATATGGAACATTAAGCTATTCAGTGTAGACTAACTCAGCAGAATGGAAATTTATTTAATAGCAATTTCATAAGTAATGGCTCCATGGTAAGGTGTGAAAAAATAATGATTATATTTGTACTAAGGTACCAATAAATACGTAAACATTAATTTAATTAATTACATTTCTTTTGGTAAACTAAAAAAAAAAAAACTTTCAAATATGATTTATCAAATCAGTTGTTAAGTGGTGTTTATATGGAATGTTACACTTCCAGAAAAGTAAATGAAAGTCTCCACAAATTCCTCTTGTCACTGCTTCAACCCAGCTATAATTATCACAAAGCTAACTCCTGATTGCTCCGTCATTGGTTCTTTGGAGGAAGCTAAATATATTCTTTTTCTCTACTCATAAGAGAAAAAACAAAGCAAAACAAACAAAAAAATCCTCTGCCAGAAAGGAGATTACACAAGGTTTCTGGTTAACAAGAAATAGGCATCACAGAATGCCTTGACACATCATTGTGTCTACTACATCATGTACTCATTCTTTGACAGTCATATGTATTAGACATCTTTTTGTTAGAGATTCACTTCCCCTGGTAATAGCACTGTATCATGACCAAAAGGAAGTCACGTCTCCCCACTAAGCTGCTACCTACATAACATAAAATGATCAGTTATTGACAATTTAAATCAAGTATACTCAGGAATTTTTCCATCAGAATTCCAATTTGTATATTAATAATAGTAAATACTTATGAAATTTCAAAACAAATTTGTACCATACCATCCATTTATTCAACCAAAAACATGACTGAGAAGTACACATGTTAAGTTGATGAATAAAATGCGGTTTTATTTAAGATGTAGTATAAATATGAACAGTAAATAACACTGAAGTACTACCAAGACCTTTAAGCCTTCACTTGACAGACTACCCCAAGTAAAAAGCCTACCACAATTTGAAAAACCTACGAACTGTTGCAATATATACAATAATGAACAAGGGATCTTGAAAAGGGATTCACTCCAAGTGAGGGGATAAAGTTGAAAATATTCTTTGAAAGAAGCTAGGTTTGAATGAAATATTGATATTAGCCAAATTGATGATGGAGGAAAGTGCTTTCCAGGAAAAATTTCATGTGTTATACTTGCAAGGTATACATGTATCAGGGAGTTGTATGTAGGTCCAGCTGAAGCAAAGGCCCATGAAGTACACTGAAATTAAGAGTCAGTGCCAGGCTACACAGGACAAAACTAAATACTGTTGAGGATCATGGGAAGTTATAAAAGCTACAATATGAAAAATGTTAACTGAGAGGTGTAATCAGTGATTGAGTCTGAATTTAGTGACCAGGCTATTGCAGTAGTTAAATAAGAACATGGTAAATTTCTAATTAATGACATTATATAATGACTTGCAACACATAAAGTTCAGTTCAGTTCAGTTCAGTCGCACAGCCCTGTCTGACTTTTTAGGACTCTATGGACTTCAGCACAGCACGCCTCCCTATCCATCACCAACACCTGGAGTTTACTCAAACTCATGTCCATTGAGTCAGTGATGTCATCCAACCATCTCATCCTCTGTCATCCCCTTCTCCTCCTGCCTTCAATCTTTCCCAGCAACAGGGTCTTTTCTAATGAGTCAGTTCTTCACATCAGGTGGCCAAAGTATTGGAGTTTCAGCTTCAACATCAGTCCTTCCAATGAATATTCAGGACTGATTTCTTTTAGGATGGACTGGCTGGATCTCCTTGCTGTTCAAGGGACTCTCAAGTGTCTTCTCCAATACCACGGTTCAAAATCATTAATTCATCGGCACTCAGCTTTCTTTATAATCCAACTCTCACATCCATACACAACTATTGGAAAAACCATAGCTTTGGCTAGATGGACCTTTATTGGCAAAATAATGCTTCTGCTTTTTGATATGCTGTCTAGTTTGGTCATAACTTTTCTTCCAAGGAGCAAGTGTCTTTTAATTTCATGGCTGCAGTCACCATCTGCTGTTATTTTGGAGCCCAAAATAGTAAAGTCTCTCACTGTTTCAACTGTTTCCCTATCTATTTGCCATGAAGTGATGGGACCAGATGCCATATTCTTAGTTTTCTGAATGTTGAGTTTAAGCCAACATTTTCACTCACCTCTTTCAGCTTCATCAAGAGGCTCTTTAACTCCTCTTTGCTTTCTGCCATAAGGGTGGTGCATATCTGAGGTTACTGATACTTCTCCCCACAATCTTGATTCCAGCTTATGATTCATCTAGCCCAACATTTTGAATGATATACTATGCATAGAAGTTAAATAAGCAGGGTGACAATATAAAATTTGCAAGAGGCAGGTAAGGCAGTCTGGTATTCCCACCTTTAAGAATTTTTCATATTTTTTTTGTGACCCACACAGTCAAAGGCTTTAGCATAGTCAATGAAGCAGATGCTTTTCTGAATTAGCTAGAGACATCATAAAAATCCTACAGTATACTGTGCCCAGGAAGACATTTTTAATTCTAAATTTGTAACTTAATGGATATATTTCCCCATATAATCTTAATAGCTGAAGTATGAGGATTTTCTTGTCCTTTCTTGTACATATCGCATATTGCTGTGTGCTTGTATGTATAATTTGTTCATGAATCATAAAATTTAATAGCCTTAAGAACACTTAGTTTTTTAGTGTATAACAAAAATACAGAGTTAAATATGTTCTGTTTAGATGCCATAATTTCAATCTGAGGAATATCCATATACTACTACTACTAATAATAATGATTACTGTAAGGAACATAGTGGTAAGTTATTTCTTATCTTACCATTTAGGGATAATTGTGATTATGAACTTATGTATAAAGAATCTGAATCACTGGGGAATTGAGAAACCTACCTGTGGTCACTAGTGTTGTATAGAATTTCATATGAAACCAAGTGATATCAATCCAGAGCTCATTGATATTTACCAGTTCACCCTGTAGTCATCTAATAAGCTTTTTGCATAAATCAGTTATAGGTAAGTTGATGTTAATATAAATGGTTGTGTTAAGTGTTGGAAAGAAAATAGAATTATGAAGGAATTTAATTATTTGGAGAAATCATGGGCAAGAACCTAGTAGATAAATGTAGGCCTACTCTGCTGAGAAATAGAATATTAAAATTTCTAATATTAATATTAGAAAAGCTGACTCATTTGAAAAGATTCTGATGCTGGGAAAGATTGAGGGCAGGAGGAGAAATGCACAGAGGATGAGATGGTTGGATGGCATTATTGACTCAATGGACATGGGTTTGGGTGGCCTCCGGGAGTTGGGGAAGGACAGGGAGGCCTGGCGTGCTGCAGTTCATGGGGTCGCAAAGATTTGAGGATGACTGAGCTACTGAACTGAACTGAACTGAAAGTGCAATTGTTTTGAATTCCCAATTGTATATTGTTTTCACCACAAAATAACACATATGAAAAATACCTCATAATGTGACATCAATACCAGAGAATTATTCAGTTACACAGAGGTAAATATGCTTCCCCCAAGAAAAGTATACTGAAGAAAGAATCTGATATTCTACCATGAAAGAGGCTTTAACATTCAAGTCATTCTGCCTAGGATCCTTTAATCCTAAAAATGCCAAAGCAGAACTTCTGCATGAACTGACTGCATCAGAAAGGCTCTTTCTTGAAGAAGTTCTTATGCAATGGTTATAACACTAGAATTTGTTCAGAACATATAGCTAAATGTGTCACGCAGCTATCTATTTGAAAGGGCTCAATTAAAATCATTTTTACTTAAAAATTTTTTATCCTGTTTGGCCATGTTGAGAAAGATCAGGTACATTAATGGTCTAACTCTGTGACTTCAGGCGTATTGCTCTTGGGCCCCTGGCCATTTTCTGACAAAGTAGTTACTCCAAGTAAGAAGCAACTAGGAGTTATACAACGGGCAGGATTTCATGTCCATCAGTTAATGAATCAAAAGGCATACCAATTTAGTGAGGTACCCAGGAAAAAGATATGACAGGATAGTGAGGTTTAATTCATGCTGCAGATTGTTTACAGTGACTTTTAGATTTTCACTTTCCACACTGAACTTTGGTACTGTCCTTTGAAATTTGCATTCAGATAAATTTGGAAAACATTTATTGAAAACAGTGCAACTCATTATGCAAATTGCTATAAATCTTTAAATTACCAGCCTATGGAGAGACAAAATTGAAAATTTAAAGCAAGTTTCACTAACCAAATGTTATAGACTCTCCTGGTTTGACAAGTTAAACAGCGATAGAAAACAAAAACAATATATCTTGCTGGATCCCTTTTAAAATTTATTTCACATAGTTAATGAACATTGCTATTCAAATATAAGGCTATTTTCCCTCAGGAAATATATAATTAAATGTAATCTCTTTTGCATTACATGTAGTTATATTTTTTAAAATGTTTTATTTTGCCCTGTATACTTGGCTTTTGATTAAAATTAATCAGGCTTATATGCAAACACAGAGACTGGACTCTTGTCTCTTTCTGTATTGATCATGCTTTAAAAGAGAAACAGAGATTTCAATAATAATATATTTTAATTAACTTTCTTTCTTTGAACACCTTCTACTTCTAAAACATTAACTCTTAACATTTTAAAAACAATTATTATTTATTGAAGACATTTAAAATTAATTACTTCAACTTCTCTATCATTCATTTTGAGATTCAGTGTTAGGAGCATTTTTTGCCTGCTTTGGCAGAAATTGGAGTATTAATGCATTATCTAGAACTTAAAGGTGGTGGAAATTTTCACTATGAATCCTACTTTTAGTAATTATAAAGTGATTATTTTGAATTTTTCCATGGAAATACAGCTTAAAATTTCTTGTGAGGTCAATTACAACACTCTAGAAAATTCACCACATGTAAAAACTGAAAGACATCATTAGATAATTTCACACTCTTGTAAGATGCTATTTTTTTCAAATTGAAACAGAATCTGAATTTAATTAGATAAGTGTATGTCTAGAATTTCCATGGCAGGAGATTCATTTAAATAAATTAGGAGAGACTGGAAATATATTTGCTAGGAATGTACATTGTGTATCATTTAAATGTAAAGAATGTGAAGAAGTAGAGATGCTATTTAAAAATAAAAAATAAGAATGGCTTTATTCTTTAAAAAAAATCAATTACAATTGTGTCTTAATATATGTTTTTGTTGTAATATATGACTTCTTTATTTTGCAGTTAATGACACTAAAAGAAATCTATATTTTAAAATAATGCCAATGCAAAATAATCTACTTTTTTTCTTTGTAAAAATGATATATAGTTTATCTTGATGATGTTTTCTTACTCATTCATTTTTATTGATTGAATGTCTCTTATGGCAATGGAGATTCACCACAAATTTAGTCCTCGCCCTCAAAGAAGTCATAGTCTAGTAAAAGGACACACAGTGTCTTTCATTTGACTGTTTCTTGAGTTTTCTCCTACCATAGATCTGGTTGGTTATTTCCTTCTTATCAAAAACTCATCAGTGTTTTGCTGGATGCTCATGTTTTATTATACTGTTTATTTTCATTTTGCAGTAGTTAAGAAAAGTTTTATCCTATCATTTTTATTCTTTTAATTACTACCCAAATTCTTTCATGGAAAATCAGCCCTCTAAGGTGGAGAAGGCAATGGCAACCCACTCCAGAACTCTTGCCTGGAAAATCCCATGGGTGGAGGAGCCTGGTAGGCTCCAGCAAAACACGAGCATCCAGCAAAGCACTGATGACTTTTTGATAAGAAAGAAACAACCAACCAAATCTATGGTAGGAGAAAACTGGAGAAACAAACAGTCAAATGAAAGACACTATGTGTCCTTTTACTGGACTATGACGTCTTTGAGGGTGAGTTTCTGTGTTTACTAGGTGTAACTGTTATTCTTGCAGCTACTTTCAACTATGACTATTCTTTCATTTTCTTACCCATTCTCTCAGTTGTAATCCACTCCTTTATAGTCAGTCACCTATTACCTTCTTCATCAAAAGGGGCATTACTGTTTAAGGATCTGTATGTTTTTTTTTTTTAATTGTCCTGCAGATTGATGGTACTGCTGTGAGTGCCAGCAGCAGTCTCTGAACATCTTTATTTCCCTCATTATCTTTTACTTATTAATTAACTCAGATATTGGGGGTAGTTTTTTCTTTGATTTTTTTTCTATAATGATGCTAGAAATGTCTTTGTCTATGATTTCCCATTTGCCTTTTTATTATTATACCAATTTTTCATAAACATGGTGATGTGGACTGAACTGTGCCCCACTGTCCCCAAATTCATATAAAGCCCCAGGGTCCACCATGACTATTTGGAAATAGGGCCTTATAGGAAGGTCATTAAGGTAAATGAAGTTATAAAGGTGAGATCCTGACTTGATGGGATCATTGCCCTTACAAGAAGAGACACGAGAAAGCTAGCTCTCTCTCTCCCTTTCTCTTTTCCCACCAGTAAGGCACAGTAAAGGGCTTCCCTGGTGACTCCGATGGTAAAGAATCTGCCTGCAATGCAGGAGACCTGGGTTTGATCCCTAAGTTCAGAAAATCACCTGGAGAAGGAAATGGCAACCCACTCCAGTATTCTTGCCTGGAGAATTCCATGGACAGAGGAGCCTGGTGGGCTACTGTCCATAGGGTCACAAAGGGTCAGACATGACTGAGTGACTAAGCACTGCACAAGACAAGCAAGAAGGCCCCTCCCTACAAGGAAGAAAGTGAGCTTTCACTAGAAATTAAATCTTATTGGATCCTGATCTTGAGTTAACTCTCCAGCATGGTGAGAAAATAAATTTCTGTTGTAAAAGCCATGCAAACCATGGCATTTTGTATGGCAGGGTAGCAGATTAAGACAGTTTGTAAGTTTGATGTGTTTTAATTTATCAATATATTATTTTCTTCTATGTATGTTATGACTATTCAGGTATAAATCAAAAGATTAAAAAAATGGAATATGTGTATTACTAAACAGTTAATATATTGCTACCCTAATGTGATAAAAATTTATATTCTTGATGTACTACGTTAGTAGTACTAGGGTAGGATTTTCCCATACATGCACTAGAGAGTTGGTAGTGAGTTAAACTTTTTATGTAACTGACTAAACTATTCTGTTATTTCCATATCATTTAATGTTGTTACCTTATCATCTGTTTAAATACATGAAGGTTCAAGTCCATTTCTATTAACTGCAGTCAACCTAGCCCAGTGCTGTCCCATAAACGTACATCCCAAGCCACATATGAAATTTTAAATTTTGTACCAGTCATATTTGTAAAAGTGACAGGAAATATGAAAATTTGTTAATTATATTTATTTTATGTAATATTGCATTTTTATTTCAATACATTTAATATAAGCAATAAAAATGTTAATAACGTATTTTATGTTGTTTCACATTGAAATCTGGAGTATATTTTACACTTACTATATATATAGTTGTGTGTGTGTGTGTATGTGTGTGTGTGTGCATGCATAAATATTCAGACTAGCCATATGTTAACTTCTCAGTAGCAAAAAGGCATCCACAGTTCAACAGTTTATTTTAAATAGGAATATTAGAATCACTTCATTCAGTTGTAGAGATATTTTTAAATGAAACTGTATTAGGGTTATAGATGAATTTTTAAGGGATTTGTAAGTTTATACAATTTATTAACATAGAATTGCTTGATTAACTGTAGACCTGGATTAGACACATGAACATACAAACAATGCCCCATCTCTAAAATGCTAGAGACATTAAGCTTAATGTTTTTGTACCATTTTTTAACTTGAAAGGTCCTCTATGTAGATAGATAAATGGAATAGACAGCTCAATAGCATATTATTAGACAGACCCATATCCTTAGAGGGCTGCTGCTGCTGCTGCTAAGTCGCTTCAGTGGTGTCCGACTCTGTGCGACCCCAGAGACGGCAGCCCGCCAGGCTCCCCCATCCCTGGGATTCTCCAGGCAAGAGTACTGGACACTGGAGTGGGTTGCCATTTCCTTCTCCAATGCATGAAAGTGAAAAGTGAACGTGAAGTCGCTAAGTAAGTGTCCGATTCTTTGTGACCCCATAGACTGCAGCCCACCAGACTCCTTCACCCATGGGATTTTCCAGGCAAGAGTACTGGAGTGGGTTGCCATTGCCTTCTCTGCCTTAGAGGGGTGATTATCCACAAAAGAATTTGGGTAGTAATTAAAAGAATAAAAATTATAGGATAAAACTTTTCTTAACTACTGCAAAATGAAAATAAACAGTATAATAAAACACGAGCATCCAGCAAAACACTGTACAAGAGGTTACTCAAAGATTAATGCAGAATCACTTCATTTGCATCTAAACATACTAGTATTTTCAGTACTAATGCTCTCACAAACCTGAGTACAGAAATGTAACCCTGTAAATAATTTGAGTTTCATGTTTAACCATGTTTAAATACTGTCCCATCAAAGTTAAATAAGATAAATACAACTATAACTTAAACAAGAGCATAAATTTATGTTGAGAAGGCTACTACTATTCATAACCTGGAATGGGTAAAGATTGTGACATAAATTAAATGTTGGAAGTCAGAACCACTACCCTAGTCTTGGCAGTACATGCTACCCTGTCATGAGTTTAAGACTGTTTCTAAGCTAGTGTCAACAGATAGATTTGATTCTCCAAATAGGATTTTAAATAGAAATTTCAAAATGCTTGGTTAGTGCTCTTAGGAGGAACAATATCTATTTTACTACAAAAATTGAATTGAAAAATGAAGCCAAAGTATAAGACATTTTGGTGCACATTTCATTATTAAATTATTTTTATTTTTTCCATTAGATCTGTAGAAATTTTCAATTTTATGTCTTTATTTTCCCTTTGTGGACTAAGACTTTGATCACTGCTGTTTGCTGCTATAGGAACATTTTTCATTTGATCTATGCTTTCATCAATCTTAACAATTGATTTTTGCACAGCCAATTGGATAGATCATGCAGTTAATAAAATTTAGTCTGGGCAATAGACAAAAGAGAAACAGCAACATTTTCTCATCCAATATTATATTTTTATTGGAGACAGAAATATAACAATCCTTCTGCCTCCTACTTATTCTCTTAGAAATATGTCATAGTGAGTGATATTTTACTTTTGTCCTCTAAAACTTCCAATCCATATTAACAGTGGCTTAGTCCTTAGCTGAGCTCTATTTACATTTCAACTATATTTAAAAGTAGGTTATTTTTGTGTATGGTGTTAGAAAGTGGTCCAGTTTCATTCTTTTACAAGTGGTTGACCAGATTTCCCAGCACCACTTGTTAAAGAGATTGTCTTTAATCCATTGTATATTCTTGCCTCCTTTGTCGAAGATAAGGTGTCCATATGTGCGTGGATTTATCTCTGGGCTTTCTATTTTATTCCATTGATCAATATTTCTGTCTTTGTGCCAGTACCATACTGTCTTGATAACTGTGGCTTTGTAGTAGAGCCTGAAGTCAGGTAGGTTGATTCCTCCAGTTCCATTCTTCTTTCTCAAGGTCGCTTTGGCTATTCGAGGTTTTTTGTATTTCCATACAAATTGTGAAATTATTTGTTCTAGCTCTGTGAAGAATACTGTTGGTAGCTTGATAGGGATTGCGTTGAATCTATAAATTGCTTTGGGTAGTATACTCATTTTCACTATATTGATTCTTCCAATCCATGAACATGGTATATTTCTCCATCTATTAGTGTCCTCTTTGATTTCTTTCACCAGTGTTTTATAGTTTTCTATATATAGGTCTTTAGTTTCTTTAGGTAGATATATTCCTAAGTATTTTATTCTTTCCGTTGCAATGGTGAATGGAATTGTTTCCTTAATTTCTCTTTCTGTTTTCTCATTATTAGTGTATAGGAATGCAAGGGATTTCTGTGTGTTGATTTTATATCCTGCAACTTTACTGTAGTCATTGATTATTTCTAGTAATTTTCTGGTGGACTCTTTAGGGTTTTCTATGTAGAGGATCATGTCATCTGCAAATAGTGAGAGTTTTACTTCTTCTTTTCCAATTTGGATTCCTTTTATTTCTTTTTCTGCTCTGATTGCTGTGGCCAAAACTTCCAAAACTATGTTGAATAGTAATGGTGAAAGTGGGCACCCTTGTCTTGTTCCTGACTTTAGAGGAAATGCTTTCAATTTTTCACCATTGAGGATAATGTTTGCAGTGGGTTTGTCATATATAGCTTTTATTATGTTGAGGTATGTTCCTTCTATTCCTGCTTTCTGGAGAGTTTTTATCATAAATGGGTGTTGAATTTTGTCAAAGGCTTTCTCTGCATCTCATTATTCAAAGTTTGTTTATTCATATACTTGGTCATTTTAAAAATACCACCAATTATTTTGTGCCCCAGTACCTAAGACAATGTCATGCCCATAGCAATTGTTAAATATGTATTTTCTAAATGAGTGAATAAGTAAATCATCAATCAGTCAATTCAAGAGGCCTTGTTAAAAAATTATACAGTATTTTGATGAGTATATCGTCTAACATAGAGCCAATTTTAGATCTCTCATTATGGGAAGCATGCGATTTCTTCCATCTAATCTTATCAAGCTGCTTCTGTGCTGAATTAGTATCTGTACTGTTGATTCTCCCTCTGATTAACAGTGAGAAACCAATGCTGACTCACAGCCTTAGTGTCCTCACTGTCAGAGAATAATTTTTTCATAAGTTGTTTACACAGGAGGTACATTACCTTTTGTACAAAGATTTGGACCTTTAAAGCATTCACTAATCTCTTTGCTTATATGGCAAACTGCTGACCGTGACAGATACATTTCACAGAGGATTCCACCTACCTCTCTGGTCTCAACTACCATGACTCCAAAACAAAGCCTGTACATAAGGCACCTGGGTCCTCTACCCCTTATAGAATCTACTGGGGGCCTTATTTACTTACAACAATTTCAGCATGGAATTTCCTGTCTCCACTCTTTCTGATAAATCAAAATGGTCAAGAGAGCTTGTGTGAGTGATTATAAACAAATATAATTTCCATATCTCTTTTTAGTTGAATAAATAGAATGATAAATTCTCAGGGAAATAACTACATTTATATGTTTTTCCATAAAACTACCTGCTCTATGCCCCTCAAAGTCACACAACCATTAATTTAAAACATAGCCATTGAGTGCCTATGATATGCCAGGAAAGCTGCAGGAAGTAGGACAGATAAGTTCCTATTTTGATGGAACTTGCTATTTCAGTGGACATACAGATGGGGAGGAATGGGAACAGATAATAAACTATCAGATCAATAAATCAATAATGTAATTTCAGATGTTATATCTCTGCTGACTTGACTAAAAGAAGGTGTTTTTTACAAGATATTCTTGGAATTATCATAAAAGCAAATGAAAAGAAAAGGCCACCTTGGATGAGATCAAACATGGACTGTTTATGAACTGTCAGTCAGGGCTGTGATGAGAGCCCTGTGAGGAGAGAGAGGCACTTACTTGCCTCAGGAGCAAAATTTAAGGGGGTTCAGAAATACTCAGTGATCCATTAGCTACATATTCTGTGCAATATTTTAAAACATAAAGACAAAATTAATGCCTAATGTTCATGATGAAAAGAATTTATCAGTGTTATGAAAACAGGCTGTTTTTATTTGTCATTATAACTCATGTTCTCAGTCGTTCAGTCATGTTAGACTCTTTTTGATCCCATGAACTGTAGCCTGTCAGACTCCTCTGTCTATGGAATTTTTCAGGCAAGAAAAATGTAAGAGGTTACCACTTCCAGCTGCAGGGGATCTTCCCAACCCAGGGATCGAACCTGTGTCTCTTGAGTCTCCTGCTTTGGCAGGCAGATTCTTTACCATTAGCTCCACTTGGGAAGCCTTGTATGACCCATGCAATGGTACAAACTGGATAAAGCATTCTCATCAGACATGGTCCCTAATGAATGACAATACTGTCCTCTACCTGTAGGTTTATGAGGCCTGAAGATGGCAGAAGAATAGATTGGATAACAGAAGAATTTAGTCATAGAGCTTTTACTAATTTTTCCACTTGTTTCAAGATATGGAATGATATTTTGATAAGTTTATGTGATCATGAACATTTCCTTTTGCCTGTCACTCCAGTGTGGCTCATAAACTCACTGGAACATCACACACACACACACACACACACACACACAGAAGTCGTTCAGTCGTGTCCAACTCTTTGCAACCCCATGGATTGTAGCCCACCAGGCTCCTTGGTCCATGGGATTTTCCAGGCATGAATACTGGAGTGGGTTGCCATTTCCACAGGTGAAGTGAAAGGTCCCAAAAAGGATGGTGGGGGCATGGCAAGCCCTCTTACAAATTCCAGTGAACTGTACTCTTTGTGATTTCCCCCTACATTAGAGGGTAAAGATGGAATGAGTTTTTTTCTAGGACTGCTGCTAAGTCAGTTGACATTCAGTGTTCTATTTTTTTGTTTTGTTTTGTATCATATTTTAAGATTATAGCAAAGCTTATCTATAAGTTCAGAAAATATTTTGTTTTGTATCTGCCACTATTTTTAACTTGGATTTAAGTGCATATGCTTTTGTCTAGTAGGTAGAAGCCTAATAAATCTTTTTTAAAGATGCTGTTTATGGTTATAATTATTCTTGTTATTTAAAAAATTATTACATTTGCTTAATACTATGACCTCTGGCAGTGTTATTTGCTAAAACATTTTGTATGTTTATACTTCAATTTTTAAAAACTAATGAATTACAAATCATTTTGTTGCCTAAATTGTAAAGATAAAATATGAGATTATTGGAAGTTGAATTTGATCATTATTGGAAAGTCTTTTTCAATCCTGGAATATCTTGTTCTTACTCAACAATACATCTGAAGCAATCTCATTACATAAATGCTTTGAATCACAAAGAGAATATCAAAGAATTGTGCAATCACTTAATTGGCTGATAACACAGAAAATAGAAAGGAAGATTTGGATATACTCTTCATTCCACAAAATATGATGTAGGATACCTCCATTTTGATTTCATTTGATAAACTGTCACCTAGGAAAATTAAACTGTAACCTTGTTCACCTGTATCACAGAGAAAGCAGATGTTTAAACTTTCCCAACCTGACATAAGTGTATGGAGAATCACACGGTTTGAAATCTAATTAGTGTTTAATAAGCCATTTGAAATGATGTCATTCAACTCTTACAAATTAATCCTGCTCTTTCAACACCTGCTGGTATTTTGCAACAGTAATTATTTCATGACAAAAAGAGGCTTGAATCAGGCTATATTAACACTACCATCTCTCGTGACTGCTCCACACTTTGGGTGCTAATAACTTTCTCCTGGCCTAAGAGGAAAGAAACTGCTACAAGCATAATGAGACTTGCTTTGAATGGAAGACAGTTTAATTTCTAAAATATAATTTCCAAAGGTCAATTGGAGAAAAGGACCTTCGCCAACATACTATGAATCTTTCAGAGAGTCCTTAACTAAGCACTTGTCTGTCTAGTTTTCAAAAAACAAACTTGTATTGATGTTATAATAGACAAGGAAATTTAATAAGAATACCCTTTCACTAAAATTGGAAACTTGTGAATGAAACAGAATATCTTCTTTAAAATAAATTAAACCCTGCTATAACTAAAGCTGTCAAATTACTGTCAAATCTTTCCTGAACCAGTGTTTAACATCTCAGAATAACTGACTGATTTGGTTTAAGTTAAATTCAACTGAGTTGTTGCTGTTTCATTATTGGTAGTTTTAGTTATAAAGTTTCCAGTAGTGAAAAAACAAAAAAAAATTATTTCACAAGGTCTCTGGGATTATTAGTCAAAGTTACAAATGTGAGAATTTCTCTCACATACTACTCCTTTTCTTCCTTTGCCCCTGCACTGCTATAAAAGTTCCAGGAACCTCCAGAATTAAGACAAGTACTAAGCAAGCCCATGTCCATAAACTTGCCTCTACACAACAACCACATCTTTAACAAAAGAAAATTCATAGCGTAGATTTTGTTTGTTTCCTTTTGCCTTACTGAGCAGCTTGCAGGGCCTTTGTTCACTGACAAAGGATTGAACACATGACCTCCCGAGTGAAAGCATTGGGTCTTAACCACCAGACCACCATGGAATTCCCTTAACATAAAGTTTTAACCATAAGTTCTAAAATCACTCAAAATTTCTCATTTGAGTGATTCTACTAATTCATCTTCTTTCAAGTAAAGAGGAATGTGTAGTTGTATCTCTCAATTAATTTCACTTAATCATTTTTTTCATGTTCTGAGCCCCATAATCAATTACCTTCAGTCAGAACAATTCTTCTTCTACATATTAGGTCTTTTATTTCAAATATTATGTTTTCGACATCATTCCTTTTTTACTCATATGTGGGAAGTTCTAAGTTATATCATAATAATCTTCATAGATGAGTAAATAAAATGTAAAAAGAAATATTTTGCAAAAGACATTTTTCCTATAAAGATGAAGCCTTCGTAGAATGCAGTCCATTCTCTAAAGGAAAATTGAAAATATTTATATAGGCAGTCAAATGTTAGATTTTGCAATAGTATAGGTAAAATGTAGTCACTAATTGCGTGTGTGTGAATGTGATTTAAAACTTTTGGGTAATTTAGTAGCCACTGTTATTTTATAAACCAACATTAAATTATTTTTATATTTATTCTCAGGACTTTGATTTTGTCAGGTATAATGACATGCTCTACCACCCTCATTAAGACAAGAGTGATTGCTAAATAGCTTAATTCATGGAATGGGTGTGTGAAGAAGACACGGATGTCTAAAGATAATAGATGTTGCTTTTTACATGTCTTCCCCTTTGTGAATTACTCTGTGATATAGGAAAAGGAGCTATCTTGCAACAAAGACAAAAGGTGAAGGTGAACATCTAGATCCTGAGATTGATGAGTTTTAGCACCTCTTTCGGGCTGAATTCTTAGCCAGACACTGCCCTGATCCCGCCCCCTTTCCCCCTTCCAGACTTCCAGTCATGTGATGAAAAATAAACCCTAATTTTTTTTTAATTTTATTTTATTTTTAAACTTTACAATATTCTATTGGTTTTGCCAAATATCTAAATGAATCCTCCACAGGTATACCTGTGTTCCCCATCCTGAACCCTCCTCCCTCCTCCCTCCCCATACCATCCCTCTGGATCGTCCCAGTGCACCAGCCCCAAGCATCCAGTACCGTGCATCAAACATGGACTGGTGACTCGTTTCATACATGATATTACACGTATTTCAATGCCATTCTCCCAAATCATCCCACCCTCTCCCTCTCCCACAGAGTCCAAAAGACTGTCCTATACATCAGTGTCTCTTTTGCTGTCTCGTACACAGGGTTATTGTTAACTTCTTTCTAAATTCCATATATATGCGTTAGTATACTGTATTGGTGTTTTTCTTTCTGGCTTACTTCACTCTGTATAATAGGCTCCAGTTTCATCCACCTCATTAGAACTGATTCAAATGTATTCTTTTTAATGGCTGAGTAATACTCCATTGTGTATATGTACCACTGCTTTCTTATCCATTCATCTGCTGATGGGCATCTAGGTTGCTTCCATGTCCTGGCTATTATAAACAGTGCTGTGATGAACATTGGGGTACACGTGTCTCTTTCCCTTCTGGTGTCCTCGGTGTGTATGCCCAGCAGTGGGATTGCTCGATCATAAAGCAGTTCTATTTTCAGTTTTTTAAGCAATCTCCACACTGTTCTCCATAGTGGCTGTACTAGTTTGCATTCCCACCAACAGTGTAAGAGGGTTCCCTTTTCTCCACACCCTCTCCAGCATTTATTGCTTGTAGACTTTTGGATCGCAGCCATTCTGACTGGCATGAAATGGTACCTCATAGTGGTTTTGATTTGCATTTCTCTGATAATGAGTGATGTTGAGCATCTTTTCATGTGTTTGTTAGCCATCTGTATGTCTTCTTTGGAGAAATGTCTGTTTAGTTCTTTGGCCCATTTTTTGATTGGGTCATTTATTTTTCTAGAGTTGAGCTGTAGGAGTTGCTTGTATATTTTTGAGATTAGTTGTTTGTCGGTTGCTTCATTTGCTATTATTTTCTCCCATTCTGAAGGCTGTCTTTTCACCTTGCTAATAGTTTCCTTTGATGTACAGAAGCTTTTAAGTTTAATTAGGTCCCATTTGTTTATTTTTGCTTTTATTTCCAATATTCTGGGAGGTGGGTCATAGAGGATCCTGCTGTGATGTATGTCAGAGAGTGTTTTGCCTATGTTCTCCTCTAGGAGTTTTATAGTTTCTGGTCTTACATTGAGATCTTTAATCCATTTTGAGTTTATTTTTGTATATGGTGTTAGAAAGTGTTCTAGTTTCATTCTTTTACAAGTGGTTGACCAGATTTCCCAGCACCACTTGTTAAAGAGATTGTCTTTAATCCATTGTATATTCTTGTCTCCTCTGTCAAAGATAAGGTGTCCATATGTGCATGGATTTATCTCTGGGCTTTCTATTTTGTTCCATTGATCTATATTTCTGTCTTTGTGCCAGTACCATACTGTCTTGATAACTGTGGCTTTGTAGTAGAGCCTGAAGTCAGGTAGGTTGATTCCTCCAGTTCCATTTTTCTTTCTCAAGATCGCTTTGGCTATTCGAGGTTTTTTGTTTTTCCATACAAATTGTGAAATTATTTGTTCTAGCTCTGTGAAGAATACTGTTGGTAGCTTGATAGGGATTGCATTGAATCTATAAATTGCTTTGAGTAGTATACTCATTTTCACTATATTGATTCTTCCAATCCATGAACATGGTATATTTCTCCATCTATTAGTGTCCTCTTTGATTTCTTTCACCAGTGTTTTATAGTTTTCTATATATAGGTCTTTAGTTTCTTTAGGTAGATATATTCCTAAGTATTTTATTCTTTTCGTTGCAATGGTGAATGGAATTGTTTCCTTAATTTCTCTTTCTGTTTTCTCATTATTAGTGTATAGGAATGCAAGGGATTTCTGTGTGTTGATTTTATATCCTGCAACTTTACTATGTTCATTGATTAGTTCTAGTAATTTTCTGGTGGAGTCTTTAGGGTTTTCTATGTAGAGGATCATGTCATCTGCAAACAGAAAAAGTCTTACTTCTTCTTTTCCTATTTGTATTCCTTTTATTTCTTTTTCTGCTCTGATTGCTGTGGCCAAAACTTCCAGAACTATTTTGAATAGTAATGGTGAAAGTGGGCACCCTTTTTTTGTTCCTGACTTTATAGGAAATTATTTCAATTTTTCACCATTGAGGATAATGTTTGCTGTGAGTTTGTCATATATAGCTTTTATTATGTTGAGGTATGTTCCTTCTATTCCTGCTTTCTGGAGAGTTTTTATCATGAATGGATGTTGAATTTTGTCAAAGGCTTTCTCTGCATCTATTGAGATAATCATATGGTTTTTATTTTTCAATTTATTAATGTGGTGTATTACATTGATTGATTTGTGGATATTGAAGAATCCTTGCATCCCTGGGATAAAGCCCACTTGGTCATGGTGTATGATCTTTTTAATGTGTTGTTGGATTCTGATTGCTAGAATTTTGTTAAGGATTTTTGCATCTATGTTTATCAGTGATACTGGTCTGTAGTTTTCTTTTTTGTGGGATCTTTGTCAGGTTTTGTAAACCCTAATTTTTGTTATGCTACTACAAGTAGTATCCTATGCTTGCAGCTGCATGCAGCTCATTTTATAGAAGGAAACAGAAGAATAATATCCATTATGCCTATAGCAGTTGATTAAATTTCATATGTCCAGAAATATTCCCTGAAGTTCAAAGTTGTTTTCCAAAGCATATCTTGAGTCCACTTTCAAGAAAAAGACTAAATAAAGACCAGAGAAAAAGGCATTTATTTTAAGAGAATCATTAGCTTCCAGGAGAAGTCTTCTTCTCTCATTTCTAAGTCAAGTGAAGAGTTTTATGGAGAACTTGAAAATGTGGGGTTTCCATCACTATAAAAATTTCAAGGCTGCCTCTCTCAAAACAAATAAATGCCTTCATGTGTCTGTGCTCTGCTTCTTTACTCCACTAGAGATTACTTTATTCTCAGGATGATGTGCAGGTCAACACACAAACAGAAGAACAATGGTCTTGTTTTTTAGGAAATAATATTTTCCTTATTCTCTGTGCATATAAGTGATTTTGTGCCTTTTACCCACAATTGAAATCCATCCTTCTCTGTGGTTCAGTTCCTAATGTGGTGTCCCATAGTTTCTGACTCTTTGCATCCCTCCCACCTATACTATTCCATAGGTTAATATATAGAATATTCTTTAAAATGTTATAGAGAATTTGGGAAATATTATTTAAATGTGTAAAATGCATTTTTTCAATGAAAAGAAATTTGCAACTAAATTGAAAGTATGTATTTTTTGCTTCCATTTACATTTTTCAAATTTTATCAATTACTGTTAACAATAATATTATTAATTCACATTATTATCCAAATTCATATTAAGCTATAATTTTTTTTTCTATTTTGATTGTCAGGAAGTAAAATTTCTGATTTACTTTCTATCACAGTTATAATTTTATTATTGTTACTCAATGAAGCATTTGTTGATTTGTTATAAATACATCTTTTTGTCCATATCTAAGAAGAGGGGAGTTTTAGGTTACATTCCATCTTTTTCAAACTGGAGTATCTGCAAAAATTATCTAGAACTCTTTTGCACAAGTGATTTTGTCTATTCTCCCATATTTTTATTTTACTCACCCATTTAATTTTATCAGTACAGTTTCATAGATATATATTCTATGCATTGTATTATAATCAAATGCTACTTATTTATTTTGTTGCTCAAATGGTCCAGCTTTGGCCATTTGCAACTTGATAGCTTGGTTCCTCTGTCTCTTTATCTTACAGCAACCATTCTGACTTTTTGTTGTTGTTCTGTTTCTTTTGTTTGTTTTCTTGTAGCACATTTTTCCTTGTCCTATAATACTTCTTGCATGTAGTATACATGATAGAAGATTCTACCTGTTTGAAGCTTCAGGCAGGCATTGCAGGTTGGAATGCAGACCTTACTTAAGATTTTAACTGATAGGCAGGCTATCCATTTAAAATACACTGTTGTATTTTAAATGAAGAGCCAACAAAGCCCTACAGTATAGCACAGGGAACTCTGCTCAATGTTATATGGCAGCCTGGGTGGGAGGGGAGTCAGTCATTTCTCCATGGAATCCTGTTTGATTTTTTTTTTTATTGTTAACTGAAATGCCAGAACAAGGTTATAGTAACACATATATTTGCACATATTTATAAATATTTCTATATTTAACCATCTATATTAATATTAATCCGAATATGAGCTCATTCTCATGTCTCCAACTCTAATCCAGTAGCACTAGTATAATTTTAACCTTCTCCCCTTTCTTATCTGTAACTTCCAGTTACATCAAGGAGAAGCCTAGTTTGCATCTTCTACCAATTAATTTACCAGGTTTTAAACCGGTGTGCTTATAGGGTGGTTTCACAATCGACAAATGTCCTTATGATAAATAAGTCTATCTATTAAAGCCCCAATGCTTATGTACAAGTTCTCTTGCATTCAGACTTACAGAGTCCAGTAATTTCCAAAGTTCCTGAAGTCACTATCATTTTCTCCCATCCCCTTCAGTGAGGTTATTTCCTATATTTCTTTTTTTTTCTTTTTTAAAAAAACTTTTGTATTCTATATTGAATATAGCCAATTAACAACGTTGTGACAGTTTCAGGTGGACATCAAAAGGACTCAGCCATACATTTACATGCATCCATTGTCTCCCAAACTTCCCTCTCACCCAGGCTGCCATATAACACTATAGCAGAGTTCCCTCTGCTATACCATAGGACTTTGTTGGCTATCCATTTAAAATACAGCAGTGTGTGTATGTGGATCAGTTAAAATCTTAGGTCTGCATTTCAACCTACTATGCTTGCCTGGAGCTTCTAAACTACTTTTCCAATCTGCCTCTGACAAGGTCCACTCTTTGTTGTGTAAAGTTATGTAGATTTTCACAAATACATAGTGTCAAATATCCACTAGTAAAGTATCATCCATCTCCTCTAATAATTCTGTGCTTCCTCTAATCAGTCCTCAAGACGTCTTCATCCTGGAAACCGCTGATCTTTCAATAGATATGTGATGGTGAAAAGGATGTTATTGCTGTGTTTCAATCATATGGTAAAGTGTCCATGCTGTTGTCATTAATAGGATATTAGGCATCTTTTTTTTGTTGTTTGCTTTTTTGTCAAAGTTCTTTGTGAATTTGAGACTCTTCCTAGTTTGCTGCTGCTGCTGCTAAGTCACTTCAGTTGTGTCCGACTCTGTTGTGACACCATAGACGGCAGCCCACCAAGCTCCCCCGTCCCTGGGATTCTCCAGGCAAGAACACTGGAGTGGGTTGCCATTTCCTTCTCCAATGCGTGAAAGTGAAACTGAGAGGTTTTTTCCATAATACATTTTGGATTTTGCAAAGTATCCAGTGATGCTTGTTCAAGATTGATTGATACTATCAGGTCATTTTCTCCTCTGAACTGTTATCTAATGCATTGCACTTAACTCTCAAAGTTGAAATAGCCTTGCATCTCTTTAAATGTTGTGGTACATAATTTTTTATATATTGTTGAATTTGATTTGCTAATGTATATTTGAAAATTTTTGCAACTATATTCATGAGATTGGTCTGTGTTTTTCCTTTTTTTTTTTTTTTTTATGATGTCTTTTTCCTGTCTGTTTTTTCTTTGTGTAGGGTTTTAGGCGCAGCACATAGGATCTTTGATCTTTGCTGTGTCATGCATACTTACCGCATGTGAGAGCTACTCCCCTGACCATGGATCACACACTGCTTTGAGAGCACAGAGCCTTAAACACTGCACAACTAGGGAAATCCCATTTAGATATCTTTATCTGGTTTCAAAATTAGAGTAATACCAATTTTTTTTTTAATTGAGTTTGGAAGTGTTTTTTCTGTTTCTATTTTCTGAAAGATACTTTGGAAAATTGAAACCAAATATATCCTTACTGATATTATGCCTGCTTGGTCTAATAGTACTGAAACAAATGTGTTGAAGTATCCAGCACTATATATACATATATATACATATATATATATATATATATATATATATATATATATTTCTTCTTGTGGTTCTTCCAGTTTCTGCCTTACATATTCAGATGATCTATTGTTGGCAGCATAAATATTTAAGATTGCTATGTTTTATGGTAGAATTAACCCCTTTATCATTATGCAGTTCCTATCCCTGGGAAATGTCCATGCTCTAAAACCTGCTTTAATGGAAATTAATGTAGATATTCCATATTTATTTTGGTTAGTGTTAATATGCTATATCTTTCCTCATCACTTTATTTAATGTATCCTAAATTTATATTTAAATGGTATTTCTTATTGGCTACATATAACTTGGTCTTAAGGTTTGTTCACACTAACAATCACTGGTCTTTTAATTTTTAATCTGTAGACTGTGCACATACAAAGTTCTTATAGAGTTTGGATTAATTACCACATGTAATGTGTTATATTTATTTCATGTGTTATTTCTGTTTTTCCTCCTTATTCTGCATTCAGGATTCAAATAATCATTATTTATATAATTCTATTTATTATATCCCCTCCTTTAGAAAATCAATTGCACATATTTTTAAAATGTTTTAGGCATTAATCTGTAGTTTGCAAATATGCATTAATACATATAAGAATATCTGTATTTATTCTTCATATTTTAAAAAGATACAGAATTATATATTGATATACATTGTTTTATCACTTTAAATGTTACTCTACTCTCATTTATTTATTATTTTTAATATAAATTTATTTAAATTGGAGGTTAACTACTTTATAATATTATATTGGTTTTGCCATACATCAACATGAATCCACCACAGGTATACACATGTTCCCCATCCTGAACCCCCTTCCCTCCTCCCTCCCCGTACCATCCCTCTGGGTCTTCCCAGTGCACCAGCCCCAAGTATCCAGTATCATGCATCGAACCTGGCAATTCATTTCATATATTATATTATACATGTTTCAATGCCATTCTCCCTAATCATCCCACCCTCTCCCTCTCCTACAGAGTCCAAAAGACTGTTCTATACATCTATGTCTCTTTTGCTGTCTCGCATACAGGGTAATCATTATCATCTTTCTAAATTCCATATATATGAATTAGTATTCTGTATTGGTGTTTTTCTTCCTGGCTTACTTCACTCTGTATAATAGGCTCCAGTTTCATCCACCTCATTAGAAGTGATTCAAATGTATTCTTTTTAATGGCTGAGTAATACTTCAGTCTCTTTCAATTCTGGTTTCCTTGGTGTGTATGCCCAGTAGTGGGATTGCTGGGTCATAAGGCAGTTCTATTTCCAGATTTTTAAGGAATCTCCACACTGTTCTCCATAGTGGCTGTACTAATTTGCATTCCCACCAACAGTGTAAGAGGGTTCCCTTTTCTCCACACCCTCTCCAGCATTTACTGCTTGTAGACTTTTGGGTCGCAGCCATTCTGACTGGCGTGAAATGGTATTTCATTGTGGTTTTGATTTGCATTTCTGGCGTGAAATGGTATTTCATTGTGGTTTTGATTTGCATTTCTCTGATAATGAGTTATGTTGAGCATCTTTTCATGTCTTTGTTAACCATCTGTATGTCTTCTTTGGAGAAATGTCTATTTAGTTATTTGGCCCATTTTTTGATTTGGTCGTTTATTTTTCTGGAATTGAGCTGCAGGAGTTGCTTGTGTATTTTGAGATTAGTTGTTTGTCAGTTTCTTCATTTGCTATTATTTTCTCCCATTCTGAAGGCTATCTTTTCACCTTGCTTAGAGTTTCCTTTGTTGTGCAGAAGCTTTTAAGTTTAATTAGGTCCCATTTGTTTATTTTTGCTTTTATTTCCACCTATGCATAAATCACAGCATAAATCCTGCTGTGATTTATGTCGGAGTGTTTTGCCTATGTTCTCCTCTAGGAGTTTTAGTTTCTGGTCTTACGTTTAGATCTTTAATCCATTTTGAGTTTATTTTTGTGTATGGTGTTAGAAAGTGTTCTAGTTTCATTCTTTTGCAAGTGGTTGATCAGTTTTCCCAGCACCACTTGTTAAAGAGACTGTCTTTTTTCCATTGTATATTCTTGCTTCCTTTGTCAAAGATAAGGTGTCCATAGGTGTGTGGATTTACCTCTGGGCTTTCTATTTTGTTCCATTGATCTGCATTTTCTACTCTCATTTAATTTGCACAAATTCTGATGAGAAAATAATATAAGTCTCAATTATAACCCACGTTTGTCTATAGGTAAGTTGTTTTTCTTCCATGTGTGTTTTTATCTACATCTGATTTCTTTTAAAATTTTCCATTTTGTTTGTTTTCTGAAGTATGAATATCGTATGTCTATGTGGAGTAATACTTATCCTTTTTGGTGGTTCTCTGATCTTCCTGGATCAAAACAATTATATGTTGTCCTTTACATAATTAGGCTTAAAAATATATACATACCAACAAAATTATTTAATTTTTATTAAAAGTATATTTAAAGTTTGTTATTTAACTGGATTCTAGGGCTAAAATAAATTACATATCTAATCAATATTTGATGGACTATACATAGTTTTTAACTTATTGATGGAAATATATATGCAAATACAAATAAAAGATTTGTGATGATACCTTCATAGTAATTCATTATTGCTTGGAAGCCATACAATGTATGGCAAAGGTATCTGATGGCAACTAAAAAATTTTTATGTCAATGTCTCATATTTTAGGAGCAGAACTTTCTTCATTATTAATAAACCTTAGAACTAAGTCTTGTTTTTCATTTTTTTCTGTAACTAAGGAAATGAAGATATATAAAAATGAACATTTTCTCATTGTCAAGGTCAATAAAAGCATGAGTCATATATTTAATTGCATTCAAACACAAATACAACACATTCAAACACACAACTCAGCATTTGGGTTGGACATATTGGTAATTATCTATGCATTTCCTACATTATCCCTGTTTTATTAAGAGTACATTTAAATTACAAAACAAAAGCAATACAGTCTTATTACTTATGCTACAGATTTTCCTTTTAATATATCTAACATTTTTCAAAATCTATTTTAAGAAGCATACAGAGATCTGAAACAAAATATTTTAAAGATGAAATATCATTCATGCATCTATTATTGGCTTGATATGTAACTTATTTTAGTGCTCATATTGTCAAAGGAATATTTTCATTATTGTCTAGTCACCAAGTCATGTCCGACTCTCTGTGACCTCATGGACCACAGCACTCCAAGTTCCCTGTCCTTCACTATCTCCCAGGGTAAGCTCAAACTCATGCCCATTGAGTCAGTGATGCCAATAAACCACCTGCTTCCCCCTTATCCTTTTGCCTCAGTCTTGTCCAGCATCAGAGTCTTTTCCAATGAGTTGGGTCTTCGCACCAAGTTGTCAAAGTATCAGAGCTTCACCTTCAGCATCACTGTTTACAATGAATACACTTGGTTAATTTCCATTAGGATTGACTGGTTTGATCTCCTTGTTATCCAAGGGACTCTCAAGATCTTCTCCAGCACTGTAATTCAAAAGCATAGATTCTTCGGTATTCAGCCTTCTTTATGGTACAACTCTCTTAACTGTACTACATATTATATATATATATATATATATATATATATATATAATACTCATAACAGTAGCCTGATATATGACTACTGAAAAAAACCATAGCTTTAACTATATGGAGATTTGTAGGCAAAGAGATGTCTCAGCTTTGTAATATACTGTAAACTACCACACAATTGCACTCATCTCACATGCTAGTAAAGTAATGCTCAAAATTCTCCAAGCCAGGCTTCAGCAATATGTGAACCGTGAACTTCCTGATGTTCAAGCTGGTTGAGAAAAGGCAGAGGAGCCAGAGATCAAATTGCTAACATCCACTGGATGATGGAAAAAGCACGAGAGTTCCAGAAAAATATCTATTTCTGCTTTATTGACTATGCCAAAGCCTTTGACTGTGTGGATCACAATAAACTGTGGAGAATTCTGAAAAAGATGGGAATACCAGACCACCTGACCTGCCTTTTGAGAAATCTGTATGCAGGTCAGGAAGCAACAGTTAGAACTGGACATGGAACAACAGACTAGTTCCAAATAGGAAAAGGAGTACGTCAAGGCTGCATATTGTCACCCTGCTTATTTAACTTATATGCAGAGTATATCATGAGAAACGCTGGGCTGGAAGAAGCACAAGCTGGAATCAAGATTGCCAGGAGAAATATCAATAACCTCAGATATGTAGATGACACCACCCTTATGGCAGAAAGTGAAGAGGAACTTAAAAGCCTCTTGATGAAAGTGAAAGTGGAGAGTGAAAAAGTCGGCTTGAAGCTCAACATTCAGAAAACAAAGATCATGTCATCCAGCCCCATCACTTCATGGGAAATAGATGGGGAAACAGTGGAAACAGTGTCAGACTTTATTTTGGGGGGCTCAAAAATCACTGCAGATGGTGACTGCAGCCATGAAATTAAAAGATGCTTACTCTTTGGAAGGAAAGTTATGACCAACTTAGATAGCATATTCAAAAGCAGAGATATTACTTTGCCAACAAAGCTTCATCTAGTCAAGGCTATGGTTTTCCCTGTGGTCATGTATGGATGTGAGAGTTGGACTGTGAAGAAGGCTGAGCACTGAAGAATTGATGCTTTTGAACTGTGGTGTTGGAGAAGACTCTTGAGAGTCCCTTGGACTGCAAGGAGATCCAACCAGTCCATTCTGAAGGAGATCAGCCCTGGGATTTCTTTGGAAGGAATACTGCTAAAGCTGAAACTCCAGTACTTTGGCCACCTCATGCGAAGAGTTGACTCATTGGAAAAGACTCTGATGCTGGGAGGGATTGGGGGCAGGAGGAGAAGGGGACAACAGAGGATGAGATGGCTGGATGGAACCACTGACTCGATGGACTTGAGTCTGGGTGAACTCCTGGAGTTGGTGATGGACAGGGAGGCCTGGCGTGCTGCGATTCATGGGGTCGCAAAGAGTCGGACACGACTGAGTGACTAACTGAACTGAAGTTGTTCTACCTTTTCTTCCAAGGAGCAAGTGTCTTTTAATTTCATGGCTGCAGTCACCATCTGCAGTGATTTTGGAGCCCAAGAAAACAAAGTCTGTCACTGTTTCCATTTTTTCTGCATCTATTTGACATGAAGTGATGGCACCAGATGCCATGATCTTAGTTTTCTGAATGTTGATTTTTAAGCCAACTTTTTCACTCTTCTCTTTCACTTTCATCAAGAGGCTCTGTAGTTCTTCTTCCCTTTCTGTCATAAGGGTCGTGTCATCTGCATATCTGGGGTATTAATATTTCTCCCAGCAATCTTGCTTCCAGCATATGCTTCGTCCAGCCCAGTGATGTACTCTGCATATAAATTAAATAAGCAGGGTGACAACATACAACCTTGACATACTCCTTTCCCTATATGGAACCAGTCTGTTGTTTCATGTCCAGTTCTAATTGTTGCTTCCTGCCCTGTACACTGATTCTCAGCAGGCACGTCAGGTGGTCTGGTATTCCCATCGTTTGAAGAATTTCCCACGGTTTGTTGTGATCCACACAGTCAAAGGCTGTCGTCTAGTCAATAAGGCAGGAGTAAATGGTTTTTTGGAACTCTCTTGCTTTTTCAATGATCCAATGGATGTTGGCAATTTGATCTCTGGTTCCTCTGCCTTTCCTAAATCCAGCTTGAACATCTGGAACTTCACAGTTCCTGTATTGCTGAAGCCTGGCTTGGAGAATTTTGAGCGTTACTTTGCTAGCATGTGAGACATGTGCATTATACACATCAGCTGCATCCAAATTCTGCCATTACCTAAGACTCAACCAGACCTAAGACATTACCTAAGACTCAATCAGAGTCATATACATGGAGAACAAATGCATCATTTTGGATAAGAAATTTAATTATTGCATCAGATTGTCATAGTTTTCCATTTCTTTTGTCCAGGAGAAACTTCTCAGAAAGACTTAAAATACCCTTTCAAATTGCCTTCCATATAATGAAATTCATGGTATGTGAGCTGTGTGGGAGGAGCTGATCTTCCTGGCTGCTGGCTTCAGGAGCATAGTGTGTTTTTAAAAATTGGACCTATTTGTCACAGGCTGTACTTCTCCATTCTACCTTTTCACAACTTCTACTACTCTGTTTAGATAATGGCTATGAAATGAATGAGTGCAATGCATTTTATTCCATTTCATCATATCAATTCTCATTTCCGAAAACAAACTCTTCCATCATAATGAGTGTTACTACTTGTAATCACTTAGAGCAGCTGACAGAAAAGAGCTCCAAGCTATTTCAAAAAACTCTTATTTTCTTGTTCAATTTTCAAAACAAGTGTCAGTCTATATATACAATAGATATTACTCTCCTAACAAATATATCTATGATTTCACACATTTTCTGAACGTGTATCTCTCCTTTGTCATGTCTGTTTTCTCCTGTACTGTAATAACAGTAACAAAGTCTAATGCAGCTTTAAAATAAATTTTACATTAAAAATGAGTTATATAATTACAAATATTCAAAATTGTGAGAAATCATAATAAGTATGTTTACCTACATATGCACATCTACCAAAATTCCAGCAAAATTCAGGTTCCCACACTCAACATATTAGGAGTTAAAAATTTGATGAAACCCTTGTGAAGCATCACAATTAAATTCTACAATAAGAATCTGAAAAGAAAAGCCAACTTTTTCTGATTCTGTTGTGGTCCAGGTTCTACACTTCATTTAAATTCGAAGAATCAGATGCATCTTCAAGAATCATAGGGGTGAAAATGAATCCTCACACACATGGGTGAGTTTGTACATTTTGCTGACTCTGTGGCATAGCCATTTAGTGATCGTTGAGCAATTGCACTAGGGCATCAGACAGTAACACTGATGTGTTTGTAGGAAAAGACCCAGGGTGCATTAAGAAATTTTCCTGAGCTGCTTTATTCCTGATCAATGTTATGATATAAAATAAGGTATATTTTAATGAATTTCTCAATATGTAAATCATGTTTGAGCAAACTCAGATAGTGAAGGACAAGAAAGCCTGGCATTCTGCAGTTCATGGCATCACAAACAGTCGGACATGACTTAGCCACTGAACAACAACAAATCGTGTTTGAGCATGTAAGTATATGTACACTATAATATGGGCTTCACAAGTGGTGCTAGTGGTAAAGTACCCACCTGCCAATGTAGGAGATGTAAGAGATGTGAGTTCGACCCCTGGGTTGGGAAGATCTCCTAGAGCAGGTCATGGCAACCCAGTCCAGTATTCTTGCCTGGAGAATCTTGTAAAGAGAGGAGCTTGGCAGGCTGCAGTTCATGGAGTAACAAAGAGTCCAACATGATTGAAGTGACTTAGCATGTACACACACACACTATAATATAATATAATGTGAATAGGGATAAACATTGACCTGTGTCCTTTTTCTGCATGCCTAATGAGAAAGTTGATCAGTAAACACTAACTTGAATCAAAATTTATGTTTTATAGTGTTTTGGTTAACAAGTACCAAAAAAAAAAAAAAAAGAAAGAAAGAAAAGAAGAAGTTTGTTTAACCAGTAGATCTGATCTTTACAGTGTTCAAATACCCATGACTAATCCTCCTTTGAGATGATATGACTCTTCCCACAGTGGAGGTTTAAAAGGCTGGGACCTTTAGGCCATAACCTATGTGACATCCAGGAGACTGGAGTGGAGGCCAGAGGAGCAAGTAGGAGACTTAGGAGGAAGATAACAGGAGGAGGATGCATTCCCCCATGCCCATTTGAGGCTGCTTTTTTATTAATCAGAAGGCGATCAGTGAGAAAACTTATTTCTGTCATCCACCAACAATGGAGAGTGTTTACATGTCTTTGTAGGCATTGTAAAACACAAGTGAAGAGCTGCTTAGTTAAAATACACCTACCATGCCAATGCTCTAATAAAAGCAAACCCTGTGCAATCAAAATTAAGTTAAAAAAGAATATAAAAAGTTGACCATCTAGAAGAAATGTGTATATGCTGGAGTGTTGGTAGAATGTGGAGGGTTGGAGGGAGTAGGGGTTTCAAACAGCTTGCCTTTCAAACAGAGGTGTGAAGATAAGTCATAATGGCTGTAAAAGCGGTGTTGTATATGCATGTTTATATATAACACGAGAGTACAGCACACTGAAATTGGGGGCAATTAGAAATAAAATCTCTGCATAAAATAAACCTGATTGACTACTTTAGGTTGTCTGGTTGTGTCCAGCTGGCATTTGAAGAGGAAAACTCCACTTGTCCTACATCTGAACTTAAGGAGTTTCCTTTCAGGCTGTCTGAATGAAACAGGACATGAGCAGGTCTTCTAGATAGTGAATCAAATTCAACCAGTGGAGTGGGATTTAAGAAACTCAGTCTGAACATGAAGTTATATTAATATTCAACATTTCTTTGCACAAAATGGAATGAAACCAAAGCAAGGAGGGACATTTATAAGAAAAACAAAAGATAGTGGCCAAAAAAAAAAAAAGATACTGGCCAGCTAGGGAAAATAAAAACACAAATGTGTGCAGCATTGAATAAGTATGTGGATTATAGAGAAAACAAACAGAAGACATGGCTGTGGGAGAATGATTTTATGTACGTTTAGTTTTGTTTCAATTATTTTTACTTAATCTGTGACCTTCCCCTAGTACTCAACTCCCAGACAACTCATTTGCTAAGAATTTGCCATATTTTCAAAAGTCTATTATAGTATTTTGAGGTTCTACAACTAACATTTCTGTATACCTAGTTAACTGAATAGTATCAGAACTTGTTGAAACTGTAAAATATTTCATACATTAAAGATAGATACAAAAAGTCAGATTTTATAGATAATCACATCCTTTTAGAGATGAGGAATCAAGCATCTTATAAAGTTTCTTAACATTGGCTAAATACCCTTAATTTGGGATCAAGTCCTGCTTGGTCACCTGGAAATCCTCATCTGCCTTAAACAATGGTCGTATTTTCTATCACTATCATTCATATATATGTACGTATATATATATATATATATATATATATATAAATCAGAAAGATAATGAGCTCCACACAGTTTGCTCTAGTATTAACATCAAACATTTGGATAGTGAAATTGTTAACATTCAAAAAATGAAGATGATGGCATCTGGTCTCATCATTTCATGTCAAATAGATGTGGAAACAGGGATAGACTTTATTTTGGGGGGTTCCAAAATCACTGCAGGTGGTGACTACAGCCATGAAATTGAATTATGCTTGCTCCTTGGAAGAAAAGTTATGACCAACCTAGACAGCATATTAAAAATCAGAGACATTACTTTGCCGACAAAGGTCCATCTAGTCAAAGCTATTTTGTTTTCCAGTAGTCATGTATGGATGTGAGATTTGGATTGTAAAGAAAGCTGGGCACTGAAGAATTGATACTCTTGAACTGTAATGTTAGAGAAGACTCTTGAGAGTCCCTTGGACTGCAAGGAGATCCAACCAGTCCATCCTAAAGGAAATCAGTTCTGAATATTTATTGGAAGGACTGATGCTGAAGCTGAAGCTCCAATACTTTGGCCTCCTGATGCAAAGAATTGACTCATTGGAAAAGACCCTAATGCTGGGAAAGATTGAGGGCAGGCAGAGAAGGGAACAACAGAGGAAGAGATGGTTGGATGGCATCACTGTCTTGATGGACATGAGTTTGAGCAAGCCCTCGGAAGCCTGGTATACTGCAGTCCATGGGGTCGCAAAGAGTCAGATATGACTGAGCAACTGAACTGAACTTAACTGAAGTCTTCCTCCTTTTTTCACATTATTATAAACATTTTATTTTATTTCAAATTCTAAATATCATTACTGGGATATGAGTATACTAATACTTTATCCTTTTATCAAGCTATGCTGACTTATCAGTGCCAGTGATTATTTGGTGATTCACTGATATTGTTTTTAACCTATAAAACACCACATGTGAATATGATATTTCTTCCTTTACAATATAATAAGAAGGTACTATATTTACAGAAAACTATAGCATTACTTGGAGAAGGCAATGGCATCCCACTCGAATACTCTTGCCTGGAAAATCCCATGGATGGAGAAGTCTGGTGGGCTGCAGTCCATGGGGTAGCTAAGAGTTGGACACGACTGAGTGACTCCACTTTCAGTTTTCACTTTCATGCATTGGAGAAGGAAATGGCAACCCACTCCAGTGTTCTTGCCTGGAGAATCCCAGGGACCGGGGAGCCTGGTGGGCTGCTGTCTATAGGGTCGCACAGAGTCAGACATGGCTGAAGTGACTCAGCAGCAGCAGCAGCATAGCATTACCTAAACTAATAGAATTATTTACAAATAAATTATTTATTAATAAGAGCTTTGTATTTTATTTTTTTTGCTCCTTTAGCATTTGATAACTGTCATATGGTTACATGAACAGTATCTCAAGCAAAAGTGAAACTATCTTCTTTTCATAGTTTCTAATTCTAGTCATTGCTCTGGTGACCAGATATAGCAGTGGCTTCTCTTTCGACGTGAATGCTAGGAACTCTTTGCTAGGTTTTCATGCATTTGTAACTGAGCTAGCCCATGGGGAAAATATTTGATCAATGTACTGTGGGAGAGGTGAATACATTCTCTGTTTTTCCTATCACCATACAAGATCGCTTCCCTGATAGCTCAGTAAAAAAGTAAAGAATCAGCCTGCAATGCAGGAGACCCTGGTTCAATTACTGGGTCAGGAAGATCCGCTGGAGAAGGGATAGGCTACCCATTACAGCCCTTGGCTTTCCCTTGTGGCTCAGCTAATAAAGAATCTGCCTGCAATATGAGAGACCTGGGTTCGATCCTTGGGTTGGGAAGATCCCCTGGAGAAGGGAAAGGCTACCCACTCCAGTATTCTGGCCTGGAGAATTCCATGGGCTGCATAGTCCATGGAGTCGCAGAGTTGGACATGACTGAGCAACTTCCACTTTCACACAAGATAGCAGGATGCCTTTAATGAGGTGGCCCTGGAAATGTGCTGTGGAACCCCAAATCAGTTTCACTTAGCAGTGAGCATGTGGGTAACCTATTCCAGGATGGGCTCTCTCCTTTCCTGCCTCAATCCACCCCTTGCTCCTGTTTCCTGAGATGTATTAACAGTTCTCAATTATTGCCTCAGTTTCTGTTTTGTTGACAACCTAGTCTTAACTAAGTCAAGTCCCAGGTGATAGCTTTGAAAAAATAGTAATAATTATCCCTAAGGAAACATCTAACATATCTCTAACCTGATGTCACCTGCTTCTTCCTGAGGCCAAATTATTGAATCTAACCAAATACAAAGTTAGGATGTAAAATAGTAGGGCTCCTGTGCTGAGTAAGGCATGAGAAACACTCTTTCTCAGCTTTAAAAGTTAAGGGAAATAGATACCCTCTATTGTTGCATATAAGTAATCACTTCATCAAATACATACAGACACACAAATAAATAAAATCCACCTCCTTTAAAAGCATGTTCATGAAGCACTTCCTCCCACCTGAAAGTCTGTTTTGACTGGCAGAGTCCTTTAATTCCCTATTGATGTGGCCTTGGTAAGCCAAGGGCAGTGTCATACCTAGCTGGACACATAATGTCAGCCATCCCATTTTTGGAAATAGAAAGTTTACAGTCTTTACTCACAGTTAAGCACACATTATTTTGCTTACTCTAAAATGTGTGCCAGTCTCATTCTTGACAAACTGCATATGTGGGTTTGAGGTCACCATTATCCACATGGAACAGGAAGAAGAGGGTGTGGCTATAGTTTCAGTAAGCATAGCTATACTTCCTACCATTTTATAGGATCAAATTCTTGCATTTTGCAAAATCAAAATATGCAGTCATCATTTAAATTTTAATTCCATGGACACAAAGTGATATGAGAAAAGATGTCATAAAGAATTAAAAACAGGAGTTTTTAACATTTTAACTTTCATTTTCATTGTGCTTTTCAAAAATATTATCTACAATGATTGGAATTAATTAAAAAATGCCATTAATTCAAGATCAATGAGGACTGCATTGCCCCACATGGTGTGTTCATTGGCAGAACAAATGAGCACTATGAGAAAAGATGTCATAAGTCTACATGATGCCTAAATTATTTTAATATAGATATAAAGCTTGCATTTAATAAAAAGGGCCAAAATAAATATTCTGAAAATACATCAATTAATATTTTTATCATAATGCATTATACCCCACTTTATCATTTCTACATATTTTAATTGTTTAAATCTATGGTAATTATTTAAACTCAGTTTGGAGTGAACTTAAAGCACCCCTTCCAGCTATTAGGTATAAAATTATATGGATTTTCTTCAGGGATAACTATAAGGCTTTTTTTTTTTTTTTCATATTGTAAAAGCAGGCTGAACAGGCAATTAGATCTGCACCCTTATCAATTGCAAAAAGAATGGCAAAATGGCACAATGTCAAGTATATTTAAACTATAATACTTTGTTTGGCAGATGTCATCCAATATTTATTTGGCATTTTTCTAACAAGTGCATAAACCATATAAAATCTATAAGTTATCTGAGAGTAAATGTATCAAATAATTTTTCTTGGGGTTCACCAGTGAGTGAAATTACTAACAACAACATCTATAGGTTTAATTCCATTTTCTTTTATGTGGGTTTAACTGCAATGGGCAATTTTAATCAAAAGTTACCCAGTACAACATTGAAAATTCAATAATGTACAATTTCAGTTCTTCAATCATCATTTTCAAATTGTTAGAGATAGTCATGGACTATATCCTTAAAACAAAAGCATATTCTTTTGCTTAAGTCCTTATTCCATTATTTGGAGAAGTGGCTACCTCTTTAGTAATATGCTTCTTGTTGGATATTGTTTGATTTGCAAAATAATGTTAAAACTTCCTATTTTAATTGTTTGAAAATCCATATTGACCTACCTGAAGCTAGATCTTTAGAGAAGACATAACCTTAAACTATCTACGTGTTCCTCAATTCTTATTACAGTAAGTTTGGAAAAATAATATTTGTAGACAACTTTCTAACATAATGTGTGGTGAAACATTTCTCAACTACCTTAAAACTTATTCTTAGATTAAATATGTATCATTAAAGAGCCATTTCTTGGGGTAATCAGTCTCATAAAATGTATTCTACTGAAATTTAGTTTGGCATTATTCTATTGACCTACCTCAAAGAACACTATGATAAATAGCTCTATGAAACCTTTATTATATAAACTTTAGCAATTATGTCAAGGATATTTTCCAGTATCATTGTTCTTCACAATGTGGTCTGCACGGGGGTTTGAAAGTGAATGTACTAGTCACTCAGTCATGTCTGACCCTTTGCAAACCCATGGGGTTTTTTGGCAGAGCCATGGACTGCCAGGCTTCTCAGTCCATGGAATTCTCCAGGCAAGAATACTTGGAGTGGGTTGCCATCCCCTTCTCCTGGGGAGCTACCCAACCCAGGTCCCCTGCATTGCTGGCAGATTCTTAACTGTGTGAACCAGCAAGGAATCCAATTCATCAAACTTCGTTCCTAGACCATGATTGAAGAAGAAAAATATTCAGAGTAAGCAGTTGGAAAATTATATGGAAATCTAGAAATTATCTAGAAGTTATGACAAAGTAATTTTATATTTGTTGTAGAATTAAAAACAGGAGTTTTTAATATTTTAACTTTCATTTTCATTGTGCTTTTCAAAAATATTATCTACAATGATTGGAATTAATTAAAAAATGCCATTAATTCAAGATCAATGAGGACTACATTGCCTCACATGGTGTGTTCATTGGCAGAACTCATAGAAAATTCCCATGGAATATTTCCCTGAAATACAATGACAAAATTGTTGCTTGCTTGTTTCTTGATTTATTTGTGCCATGTATTTGGATGATCTTATTACTAGAGTCTGAGACTTATTTAACTTTGTCCCTTTAAATTGTTTTACATGTGTATCCGGTATAATGTGTGCATGTGTGTGTGTGTGTGTGTGTGTGTGTATGTGTGTGTGTATTAGTTGCTCAGTGGTGTCCAACTCTTTGTGACCCCATGGACTGTAGCCTGCTAGGCTTTTCAGAATTCTCCAAGGAAGAATATTGGAATGGGTAACCATTCCCTTCTCCAGGGGATATTCCCAACCTAGGAATTAAACCCGGGTGTCCTGCATTGCAGACAGATTCTTTACCATCTGACTACCAAAAGAAATATTTGGCAAAGGAGATGAAATTTTCATGTATTCTGAGAACTCACCCTTTTTTGGCTTGAAACCTCCATTTCTTTAGATACGGAAACAAATTTACAAAGGTTAGGGTTAGGGTTGCTAGAAAACCTTGGACATATACACAAATTATTCTAATATTATGTTGTCTCTGAAACTGTAATACATGATAAGTTAAAGTCTCATTATATAACATAGAATCTTGAAATTAAAGCCTGGAGGCTGTGATAAACATATGAGGAAAAAATTAAAATATGACCCATTCAAATTTCCTGTTTACACTTAATAGCAATTAGAGATACTAACTTGTTTGTTTAGCTAAAACTTACCTCACAACTTCTAGAATATGCTCCTTTCTATTTTAAGGAATTTTTAAAATAAAAAATTATATATTATCATTTCTTAAAATTTGGTGGTGGATTTATTTCAGCCCAAGATAATTGTTTTTGATAAATTTATGTTTATGATTGACATTTTTCTATATGCACAAGTTGTACTCTGCTTGTTTCATTTACTTTCCTAGTAAACCTCTTTCCAGCTGTGGCAGCACCCAAGGTGATTCCGAGTGAACACTCAACTGTGTAATCTTCCCCAGTAGAATGTGGGCAGCCCATCGGGTTTGTTTCTATTCAATTAAATAGTGCATTTTTATATTTACATCGTAAAGTTTTAATTATATTTTCAATTCAAGTATGTGGAATAACCTTCTATTCATCTCTATTTATTAGTTATTTACTGTCTTTTTGTACAATTTTATAGTGTTTTTGTTTGAACTTTTGTTTATATTATTTTGTTTTTTACGTAAGGCTATGACAGTTTTTTTTTTTTATGCCGTATATATTATGTTGTGTATAAATGAGATTCTTTTCAAAAATTTTTAACAGGCTATGACAAGGTTAAAAGTTAATACCTATATTTTTAAAAATCTATTTACAGGTTTTTTTTTTAATATAAAGAGGAGGGCATACTTTTCCCTCTATTTCATTGTTCATCTACTTACTTTTTACCATGTGTAAGGAGTACTATTCTGCACAATAGATTAAAAGAAAATTAAACTTACTTAGTAGAGAATGTGCAATCGTTTCTGAAATAGACAATGCCAATGCTAGGAATTCCTTATTCTTAGCTTCAAAATTTCAATGTATCCTTTGTACAGATAAAGTGTCCACCGTGCTTATTTGTTTGCTGACCTTGATCTTGACCCAGCAAATGTAGTTGGGGACTACAGTCATCAGTTAATTCTCCATCCACTTATCTATGACTTTTTGAATACTGTTGGCATATGCCTCAAAGCCTGTGACTATTCATAATTCTAGCTGACAACAATGTGTTCATTCTGATTTTCAGCAATAAGCTTTATGATTTTCTTCAGGATGACCCACAATAGTAACTATTACATTAACAAAACATTGCAATTTTTCCAATTTTATTGTGGTAAAATGAACACAATTTCATTTTAAACCATCATTTAAATGTACCCTTTACTGATATTAAGTATACACATATTGTTGTGTAACCACTATCACTGTCCATCTTTAGAACTGTTCATCTTCCCAAATTGAAACTTTGTACCCATTAAACAATAACTCCCCATGATCCCCATCTTCCAACTTCTGGCAACCATCTCTACTTTGGCTCCTCAGTTTATTTTTGTCTTTACGTATTTACCCCTCTGCAATGTGGGAGACCTAGGTTCAATCCCTGGGTTGGGACGATCCCCTGGAGAAGGGAAAGGGTACCCACTCCAGAATTCTGGCCTGGAGAATTTCAAAGACTGTATAGTCCATGGGGTTGCAAAGCATCAGAAATGACTGAATGACTTTCACTTCACACTATTTACCCCTCATATAAATTGTATAATATTTTTCTTTTCCTCAATGGCTTATTTCACTTAGCATAATATCCACAGTGTTCATCTGTGTAGTAGCATGTGGCAGAATCTCGTTCCTTTTAAAAGCTGAATCATCTTCCATTATACATAGTTGCCGCATCTTCTCACCCATTCATCCATCACTGGACATTTGGGTTGCTTCCACCTTTAGCTACTTCTACCATGCTATTATGAAATGAGTGTGTAAAAATATCTTGATAAGACACTTCTATTGATTATTTTGAAGAATATACTCAGAATTGGGATTGCAAGATCATATTCTAATTCTATTTTTAATCTTTTGAGGATCATTCATAATTTTTTCCACAAAAACTGTACTAATTTACACTTCTACCAAGTGAGTACAAACTCCAATTTCTCCAAATTCTCACTGACATTTATTTTAGTAGTCTCCCTAGTGGGTGAGAGAGATTACATTTTTAAAAACAATATTCAGGGACTTCCCTGGTGGTGCAGTGGTAAAGAACCTGCCTTGCAAAACTGGGAATGTGAGTTTGATCCCTGGCCAAGGAGCTGAGATCTTGCTGCTTGGGCAACTAAGCCTATGCACCGCAATTGGACAGCTTGCATGAGCTTCAACTACTCAGTCTGTGTGCCACAGCCAGAGAAACCCGTGTGCCACAGCAGAAACCCAGCCCTCGAAAAGTAGATTGTTTTCTCAGTTATTCATTGCAAGTATCTATGTTCTTTGGTCTGTATTCTCATTATGCCCGTTTAAATTAGTGAAATTCATTTCTCTTAGAAACTTACAGAACAAGTTCTGCTACCCAACTTCTTTAACCCAAAATCCTGTATTCTAGTCCACCATGCTATTTTACTGTGTCTTCAATGCCCATGTGCCACACATAAGGGCACTAATAACCTCAATGATTTACCTAAGTGGCAGCATTTTAACTGCAATTTAATTAATGATAAAGTCTGAAGTTTTAATAAAAGTAGATAAATTCCCGATTGAATAGTGTGCGCCAGTTTTCATGTTTCTCTCCGCATTTGAATGCAGCCAAGTTAATTATTTTCAACTACTTTTCAGAGAAACATAGCAGGAAGCAAAACCACATCTTCAGTGCTCTCAGTAATAGCCTGACACACTGCTTAAAAAGAATCCCAGCTGCGTCATTTCATAAGTCATATGTTTGAAAGCGTCTGCTGATTTTTCTACATGTGGGAAATGGTTTTGCCTTATTTGCCACTCCAGCTTGAATGATTTCAAACATTCTGCTCAAAGAAAATTTCAAGCACTAAGCCCTTTTCAGAAATCAAGCATGCCTGCTCTGCATAGAAAGGAATGTCACCGCCGGCAAGCGTTTCCTTGGAGGAGTTTGCCTTTCATGAGAAAATGTGCTTAACTTTTTTGTTCTTTCTTGGCTCTTGCAACTTACTGTCACGCAGCTCTGGGGTCACTGAGGCACATTCCAAGGAATGATTGGAGCTGCTATTAGAAGTCCTTCTGAAAGAAATGTAACCACCTGACAATGTCATATGGCAGAGCAGTTCCTCACTGTTGTAAGGAATATGAAGTTATAATTACAAAATACATTTCTGCTTTCTGAGGATCCACATTCTCCAGTTGTGCAAATTGTCAATCCTCCATTTTCACAGACTTATCCAGGTCAGTTGACAGCACTCTAATAGGAAAAACACAGGTTTTACAATTTGCCATTTTTACATTACAATAAGATATATCAGCAGACTAAAAATTCTGTAGTTCACAAGACTGTCTGCCATGTTTTCTCATTTTCTATCTATTCCTCTAAGTTTACCATATGCATTATTTCTCACCAGATTTAGTAGCAAGATATGCTTCATGTTACATTATTTTTCTAAAGAAATAATCAAATTCTGTATTTATGATCTCATATAATTAGTAGAGGGAAAATATAGTCGGAGTTAGAAAGCTAGTGTTAAAGGAAGTAATATTATAGTAAAAACCAAACCCCAATCCACTTATATATTAAGGTAATTCATGGTTAAAAAGTCCTGTTATTTGGAAGTTCTGAAAAGCAAGTGATTACTCATTAATTAAATTTATTCTTGAAATATATTTATTTTAATAAATATATTACAGTAGGTAATATCTTAAATACATTAAACATTAAAAAATATAAAATATATTTTTAAATATTTTTAGGTAAATATAAGAAGACAAGAATCAAGTGTGATATCAAGAGAAATGTTTCTTAATCTGCTTTACTTCCCATGTACATTTACTTCAATGGAATTTTGTTTTGAGACATGATGGAACTCTATCATGGTTCTCCATCCCCTGTGGGTCTCTCCCTGAATCCACTAATGCAGATACTTTTCTTTCTCTTCCCAATACTAAAATCATATTGAAGAGATTTACTGGCTGCCAAATTTATAACTCAGTCCTAGACTTCTCCCTGAGATGCTGCCCTGGGTCTATCAGCTTGCTTGGAACTGCCATTCGGACAGCTATCAGATCAGATCAGTCGCTCAGTCGTGTCCGACTCTTTGCAACTCCATGAATCACAGCATGCCAGGCCTCCCTGTCCATCACCAACTCCCGGAGTTCACTCAGACTCACGTCCATGGAGTCAGTGATGCCATCCAGCCATCTCATCCTCTGTCGTCCCCTTCTCCTCCTGCCCCCAATCCCTCCCAGCATCAGAGTCTTTTCCAATGAGTCAGCTCTTTACATGAGGTGGCCAAAGTACTGGAGTTTCAGCTTTACCTTCATTCCTTCCAAAGAAATCCCAGGGCTGATCTCCTTCAGAATGGACTGGTTGGATCTCCTTGCAGTCCAAGGGACTCTCAAGAGTCTTCTCCAACACCACAGTTCAAAAGCATCAATTCTTCAGCGCTCAGCCTTCTTCACAGTCCAACTCTCACATCCATACATGACCACAGGAAAAACCATAGCCTTGACTAGATGAAGCTTTGTTGGCAAAGTAATGTCTCTGCTTTTCAATATGCTGTCTAGGTTGGTCATAACTTTCCTTCCAAGGAGTAAGCGTCTTTTAATTTCATGGCTGCAGTCACCATCTGTAGTGATTTTGGAGCCCAGAAAAATAAAGTCTGACACTGTTTCCACTGTTTCCCCATCTATTTCCCATGAAGTGATGGGACCGGATGCCATAATCTTCATTTTCTGAGTGTTGAGCTTCAAGCCGACTTTTTCACTCTCCACATTCACTTTCATTAAGAGGCTTTTGAGTTCCTCTTCACTTTCTGCAATAAGGGTAGTGTCATCTGCACGTCTGAGGTTATTGAGATTTCTCCCAGCAATCTTGATTCCAGCTTGTGTTTCTTCCAGTCCAGCGTTTCTCATGATGCACTCTGCATATAAGTTAAATAAACAGGGTGACAATATACAGCCTTGACGTACTCCTTTTCCTATTTGGAACCAGTCTGTTGTTCCATGTCCAGTTCTAACTGTTGCTTCCTGACCTGCATACAAATTTCTCAAGAGGCAGATCAGGTGGTCTGGTATTCCCATCTCTTTCAGAATTTTCCACAGTTTATTGTGATCCACACAGTCAAAGGCTTTAGCATAGTCAATAAAGCAGAAATAGATGCTTTTCTGGAACTCTCTTGCTTTTTCCATGATCCAGTGGATGTTGGCAATTTGATCTCTGGTTCCTCTGCCTTTTCTAAAACCATCTTGAACATCAGGAATTTCATGGTTCACATATTGCTGAAGCCTGGCTTGGAGAATTTTGAGCATTACTTTACTAGCGTACAGCTATATGATGTATCAAACACATCATGTGCAAAGAATCACTCTGTCTTAGCCCAATCCCTCTGCACCAACTTTCCTCAATCCTGTGCCTGATCCTTTCATTTCATGGAATTGTTCATGCTCACAGCTTTTCCTCCATTACTTTTTCTGACACTCTAAATCCAAACTGACAAATCCAAAGGAAATATCACTTCTTTTATAAAAATATATTCGTAATTGATTTCTCAAGGGTCCTCGTAGTCTGTAACCTTGGTTCCTCCTCTGATCATGGCCATGATCACTATGTCCCATCTCTGTTATTGCCTTGGTCTCCTAATGGTCTCCACTCTCTCTCCACTAGCCCCTTTCATCTGGGCAGCAGGCTGTTTAGTCTACAGATTACTGTTCTTACCTCTGGCTTGAGAGTTCACAGGTTCAGATCCCAGACGAGCGCCCAAGATGAAATGTTGTTGCTGAGCAGTGAAAGATGCTGGGATTCTTAGCCTCAAGAGGAGAAGAATTCAATCTGGGGCCAGTGATGAGGTTTGATCACACAGAGCTTTTGTGTAATAAAGTTTTATTAAAGTGTAAAAGACATAAAAAAAGCTTCTGACATAGACATCAGAAGAGGGTAGAAAGAGTGCCCCCCTGCTAATCTTTAGCCAGATGTTATATAGCCTCTAGTAGTGATATATAGTAGTGTAGTGAAGTCACTCAGTCGTGTCCGACTCTTTACGACACCATGGACTGTAGACTACCAGGCTCCTCCATCCATGGGATTTTCCAGGCAAGAGTACTGAAGTGGGCTACCATTTTATTCTTCAGGGGATCTTCCTGACTCAGGGATCGAACCCAGGTCTCCCACATTGTAGGCAGATGCTTCTACCATCTGAACCACCAGGGAAGTCACATAAAAGTAGATAAGTTATACAATATGGATAAAATTAAATATATAGTACTGCAGATGGTGATTGTAGCCATGAAATAAAAAGATGTTTACTCCTGGAAGGAAAGTTATGAACAACCTATATAGGATATTTAAAAGCAAAGACATTACTTTGCCAACAAATGTCCATCTAGTCAAGGCTATGGTTTTTCCAGTGGTCATGTATGGATGTGAGAGTTGGACTGTGAAGAAAGCTGAGCGCCGAAGAATTGATGCTTTTGAACTGTGGTGTTGGAGAAGACTCTTGAGAGTCCCTTGGACTGCAAGGACATCTAACCAGTCAACCCTAAAGGAGACCAATCCTGGATGTTCATTGGAAGGACTGATGCTGAGGCTGAAACTCCAATACTTTGGCCACCTCATTCGAAGAGTTGACTCATTGGAAAAGACTCTGATGCTGGGAGGGATTGGGGGCAGGAGGAGAAGGGGACAACAGAGGATGAGATGGCTGGATGGCATCACTGACTCAATGGACGTGAGTTTGAGTGAACTCCAGGAGTTGGTGATGGACAGGGAGGCCTGGCGTGCTGCAATTCATGGGGTAGCAAAGAGTCGGACATGACTAAGCGACTGAACTGAACTGTGGTAGTGTAGTGAAGTCACTACTCATTCATGTCCAAATCTTTGTGACACCATTGACTGTAGCCTACCAGGCTCCTCCATCCATGGGATTTTCCAGGCAAGAGTGCTGGAGTGGGTTGCCATTTCCTTCTCCAAGACATCTGCCTGACCCAGGGATCGAACCCAGGTCTCCTGCATTGTAGGCAGATTGTTTTACTGTCTGAGCCACCAGGGAAGTCACATACAGCCTCTAGCAGTCTGCTAATTAAAGAAAGGAAATGTCTCAGGACTCAGAGACTAGTACCAGGTCCCTCACCCACAACATGGATTTTGGGATAACATTGGCACAAAGTGAGTTTTCCTGGGCCATAAAATGATTAACATGAATCTTGAAGAAAGGCAGGTTTCCAAACAAATACAGGCTCATTAACATAGGTTAAGAGAACATTTGCGTGAGTAAAATATGCTGTTTTGTTAAGTCCATTCTGAGTATCGGGGGACAGACTTGAAGACAGAATCTAGGGTAAACACATAGTTCATTAACAGCATAAGATAAACATTACCATAAGAAAAATGCACTGGTTAGCTCAAAATTTGAGAAAAGTTAAGTTCAGGTGGAGCCAGGTGGCAACACAGAATTTTAAAAGAAACCTCTTTTTAAATTTGTATATTGTATCATACATGATATTATACATGTTTCAATGCTATTCTCCCAAATCTCCCCACCCTCTCCCTCTCCCACAGAGTCCATAAGACTAATCTATACATTGGTGTCTCTTTTGCTGTCTCGTACACAGGGTTATTGTTACCATCTTTCTAAATTCCATATATATGTGTTAGTATACTGTATTGGTGTTTTTCTTTCTGGCTTACTTCACTCTGTACAATAGGCTCCAGTTTCATCCACCTCATTAGAACTGATTCAAATGTATTCTTTTTAATGGCTGAGGAATACTCCATTGTGTATATGTACCACTGCTTTCTTATCCATTCATCTGCTGATGGGCATCTAGGTTGCTTCCATGTCCTGGCTATTATAAACAGTGCTGCGATGAACATTGGGGTACACGTGTCTCTTTCCCTTCTGTTTTCCTCAGTGTGTATGCCCAGCAGTGGGATTGCTGGATCATAAGGCAGTTCTATTTCCAGTTTTTTAAGGAATCTCCACACTGTTCTCCATAGTGGCTGTACTAGTTTGCATTCCCACCAACAGTGTAAGAGAGTTCCCTTTTCTCCACACCGTCTCCAGCATTTATTGCTTGTAGACTTTTGGATCGCAGCCATTCTGACTGGCGTGAAATGGTACCTCATAGTGGTTTTGATTTGCATTTCTCTGATAATGAGTGATGTTGAGCATCTTTTCATGTGTTTGTTAGCCATCTGTATGAGTCGCCAGTCCAGGTTCGATGCACGATACTGGATGCTTGGGGCTGGTGCACTAGGACGACCCAGAGGGAGGGTGGGGGGGGGGAGGGAGGAGGGTTCAGGATGGGGAACTCGAGTATACCTGTGGTGGATTCATTTCGATATTTGGCAAAACTAATACAATATTGTAAAGTTTAAAAATAAAATAAAATAAAAAAAAAAAAAAAAAAAAAGAATACTGGAATGGGTTGCCATGCCCTCCTCCAGGGGATCTTCCCAGTCAAGGAATGGAACCCGGGTCTCCCACATTGCAGGCAGAGTCTTGACCATCTGAGCCACCAGGGAAGCTCCAGAAAATGTTACTGACTGGTAAATAAATAGAAAAAAACACTACCTTTCTAAAGTGAAATTCACAGAAATTTTCCTAAAGGAAAAACTGAAAATCTTAGATATAAAATAAATCATCTGAAAATACAAAGCCAGAAGTAAAAATTAGAACTCAACTTCTACAAAAATTCTAATTTCACAAACTACTTGCTATTACATCGCATTTTCATAATTGATGTATGTGGCTATGCTGCTGCTGCTGTTGCTTCAGTCGTGTCTGATTCTGTGTGACCCCATAGACGGCAGCCCACCAGGCTCCTCCACCTCTGGGATTTGCCAGGCAAGAACACTGGAGTGGGTTGCCATTTCCTTCTCAATGCATGAAAGTGAAACGTGAAAGTGAAAGTGAAGTCTCTCAGTCGTGCCCGACTCTCAGCGACCCCATGGACTGCAGCCAACCAGGCTCCTCCATCCATGGGATTTTCCAGGCAAGAGTACTTGAGTGGGGTGCCATTGCCTTCTCTGGTATGTAGTTATAAGTATATAAAAATAAAGAGAAGTAAGGAAAGGAGGAGGATTAGGGGAAGGATTAAAATATATTCAGTCTAACTATAGCTTATTAACTAATTGGGAAAGTTTATGCATTTTGCTCACTCTTACTCACATTCATATCTGTGATTTTATGTATGAGGCCTTCCCATTTCATATGCTCTCACCTTTTATTATGTTCAAGCTTGTACTATGTGCTCCTTCCAGAGCAAATTCAGCTATCGTTATTTCTAATCATTTGTTTTGTCTGTAAATTGTGTAACTCAAAGAGAATCAACTATATTAAATGTACTTTAATTAAAAAAATTAATTTGTATATTGTAAAGTTTAAAAATAAAATAAAATTTAAAAAAAGAAGTATTTACAAATAAAATTTTGTTAAAATGCAAAATAAATAAATAAATAGATAAATTTGTATTGAGAAGGGGAAAAAACCTAACACTTGTTTGTTTCTCCTGCCATTTAAGAGAGAGATTAAAAATGTCTGACTCTTGCATCCTATTTCCTCCTTTTGGAGACCCCTGGCCTTCCTTCTTGTTACCCTCTCAGCATGGCTTTTCTCCAGTTAAAGATCATTTAAATTTTTTTTTCTTGTTAAATCAAGAGAAACATCAGTATCACAATATAGTTGTAAAATCAGAAGAACAGAACTATGAACTTAGAATGGGGTTCAAATTCTGAATACACTGTCTTAGCGATACAACCTCTGTGACTTCAGGTTGAATCATGCTAAATCACAATTTCTTCCTCTATAAATAAATAGAATGATACCCACTGCAAATATGCTATGAGATTTGCAAAAATTATTTATGTAGCTTTTCTAAAATGAAAAAAAAAGTCACTTTTCCCCTTAATCTTGGTCTCTTTTTTTAAAAAGGAATAAGCTATTATTTCTATGCAATAGTATATTGTAGAAAGAAAAAAAAAGAGTACATTGTACAAAGGATACAGTAAAACTTTAAACAGTTAACAGTTGACTAAATTCACTGGAGAAAAAAAAAATTATGGATGGTTTTAAGAGTTTTGGTGATCAGGCAGGGGGCTGCTTTTGTCAAGGAAGAACCCTAAGAATTTTCTGGCACTATGCCAAAGCCTTTGACTGTGTGGATCACAACAAACTGTGGAAAATTCTGAAAGAGATGGGAATACCAGACCACCTGGTATTCCACAAGACTTGCCTCTTGAGACACCTGTATGCAAGTTTAGGAAGCAACAGTTAGAACTGGACATGGAACAACAGACTCGTTCCAAATAGGAAAAGGAGTACATCAAGGCTGTATATTGTGACCCTGCTTATTTAACTTATGTGCAGAGTACATCATGAGACACCCTGGGCTGAAGAAAGCACAAGCTGGAATCAAGATTGCCGACAGAAATATCAATAACTCCAGATATGCAGATGAACCACCCTTATGGCAGAAAGTGAAGAAGAACTAAAGAGCCTCTTGATGAAAGTGTAAGAAGAGAGTGAAAAATTGTCTTAAAGCTCAACATTCAGAAAACTAAGATCACGGCATCTGGTCCCACCATTTCATGGCAAATAGATGGGGAAACAGTGGCAGACTGAACTGAACTGAGTGGTAAAGAACCCATCTGCCAAATGCAGAAGACATAAGGGATGTGGGTTTCATCCCTGAGTTGGAAAGATTTCCTGGAGGAGGAAATGGCAATCTATTCCAATATTCCTGCTTGAAGAATCCCATGGACAGGAGAGCCTGGTAGACTCTAGGCCATAGGGTTGCAAAGAGTCAGACATGACTGAAGCAACTTCACATGCACTTGAATGCATGAAGAGATGTCAATTAACAAGAAGAAAACCGGAAAAACATTCAGAAAATAAAAATAATTATAAACTTGAAGAAAAACACATATGAATTTGTATAGTTTTGATGATGTCCAAACAATAAATAGATATTTTAACTTAATTATTTTATGAAATTATTGTATGTTACAAAATTGTGTCACTATATATATATATATATATATATATATATATATATGATGCAATGTATCACACTCTACAGATTTGAACAAAAACATATATGCTATGCTTCATATACAGTTGATTTAATTCGGGGAAGCACACTGACTGAAACCTCCCCCCCGCCCCTTGTCAGGCTCTCTAGTAACCATTTGCATGAGTTGTTTTACGGAACTAATAAGCAACCACCAACTGGAAGAGTTCAGGAAAGGTCAAAAGGAGACACTGCGTGTCTGTCCACTTACCAGAATCCCTCTCGTTAGCATTCACCTTGGCTGAGTGATGTGTGCACCACCAGGAAAGACTCTGAATCAGAATGATTGTCCAAAGACAACCCAGAAACTAATGCCATCACCATAAAACCCAAGACTGCTAGCCACATGGTAGAGCAGTTCTCCTGGATTCCCTTACCCTGCTGCTCTCTGCCTGGGTGCCTTCTTCCAATAAAGTCTCTTGTTTTGTTAGCACGTATCTCCTTAGACAATTCTATGCTGAGTGTTAGACAAGAGCCCGCTCTTGGAGCCCTGGAAGGGGGACCCCTTCCTTCAACAATTTTTAAGGGAATACAGAACTATAACTCCACAGTGTTTAAAAAATTATTATAAATTTTTAGTTAAAATAATATTGACTCCTTAAAAAATACAGAAAATGGCTGAGTGGATTAATTTTTTTTAAAAAATCTAGAAATATGCTGCCTACAAGAGACTCATTTTAGTTTTAAGACACAAATAGATTGAAAGTGAAGGGATGGGAAAATGTATTCCATACAAACAGCAACCTTAAGAGAACAGGAGTTGCTCTACTTACATTAGGTAAAATAAACCTTTTTGTCAAAATTGATCACAAGACAAAGAAGGTAACCATGTATCAATAAAGGTGTTAATTCATCCACAAGATATAACTATTATAAATATATATGCTCATAACACTGGAGTGGCTAAATATATAAAGTAAAATATAATTGATATTTAGGGAGAAATAGGCAGCAATACAATAATTGCTGAGAACATCAAGATATATTAGATGTTGAACCATAAAGCAAGTGTTCAAATATTTAGGATAGAAATCATATCCAGTTTATTTTTCTATTATTACTACAGTGCTATGAAATTAGAAATCAGTTACAGGAAGAAAAGTGAAAACGCACACATAGTTGGAAACTAAACGACACACATGAACAATCACTGGATTAGGAAAGAGACCGCAAAGGAAATCAGAAAGTATCTTGAGACAAACAAAAATAAAAACACAAGTACTAAAATATACAAGATGTAGCAAAAGCAGTTCTAAGAGGAAAGTTGAGAGCAACAGATGCCTACATTAAGAAAAAAGAAAAATCTCTAGTAAACAGCTTAACTCTACACCTCAAGAAATTAGAAAAGAAAGAGTGAACTGAGTCCAAAGTTAGAAGAAGAAAAAAAAAAGATTAAAATAGGAATAAATGAAATAAAGACTAGAATAGTCATAGGAAAAAAATCAGTGAAACTGAGAATCGTTTTCTGAAAACATATACATATATATATATATATATATATATATAGTGTGTGTGTGTGTGTGAGAGAGAGAGAGGCTCAACTAAAATTTATAAATACATAAGGAGACAGTCCAATTTCACATCACATAATTACTGGCACTAGTGGTAAGGAAACCACCTGCCAATGCAGGAGACATAAGAGATGCTCAACTAAAATTTATAAATACATAAGGAGACAGTCCAATTTCACATCACATAATTACTGGCGCTAGTGGTAAGGAAACCACCTGCCAATGCAGGAGACATAAGAGATGTGGTTTTGATCTCTGGATCAGGAAGATATCCTGAAGAAGGAAATGGCAACCCACTCCAGTATTCTTGCCTGGAGAGTCCTCATGGACAAAGAAGCCTGGCAGGCTACAGTCTATAGGGTTGCAAAGAGTCAGACATGGCTGAATCAACTTAGCATACCACAACAATTACAAAGTATCATAAGAAGCTACTATAAATAATTATATACTTGGAAAACAGATTGAATAACCTAGAGAAAATCCATAAATACTGATAAACAGATAATCTACTAATGCTGAATCATAAAATAGAAAATCTGAACAGACTAAAAACAACTAATGATACTGATGTAGTTATCAGAAAACTCTCAACAAAGGTAAGTCTAGGACCAGATATTTTCACTGGTGAATGCTACCAAACATTTAACATAATTAGTACAAAATTTTTCAAACTCTTCTAAAAATTTAAAGAGGAAGAAATACTTCAAAACTCATTTTATGAAACCACCATTACACTGAAACCAAAGCCATATAAAGATGGTGCAAGAAACAAAAACTATAGGCTGATGTCTCTGATGAAGGTAGATCCATACTTTCTCAGCAAAATTCTAACAACTAAAATTCAGCCATACATTGAATGGATCACACACCAGTGATCAAGTGGGACTGTGCCTGGAGTGCAAAGGTGGTTCATCATATAAAAATAAACAAGGTACACCACAATAGAAGACTGAAGGATGAAAATCATAGGATCTTCTCAATAGATGCAGAAATAGGGGTTGACAAAATCAACACCTTATTATGTTAAAAGTTCACAACAGACTGGTTAAGGAAGGAACAAAAAGTTTTCAATTTTGATGTAAGAACCATGCAAACATATATGGCCTAGTTCCTAATAATTATGCTATGAAACATTACTACATAGAACACAAAAGTTTCACTTTAAAAAATTAAAAATTATTTCTGCTTTTGGTAATGAAAATTAAACTGAAATAATTATATTAATTTTTTACTCTTTATATTTTAGAAGTAAGAATATGTCCTCTGAGTCAGCCATCTATTCTCTACTAGTCTTGGTCCCTGGTTGTAGAGTAGAATGAATTTTTTCAGAAGGAAATTATCAGAAGTTCCTGTAAATTGAAGAAATAGCGAGTCTCACACTTACTGACTACTACTGGATTTTATGTGCATTAAACTTGGTGACTGCATACCTCAGGGTATTCAGGAAGATTGCAAAATGTACATGTATCCTCTCGTGCATAAATTTGAATGAAGAAACGGTAACCCAGTCCAGTATTCTTGCCTGGAGAATCCCATGGACAGAGGAGCCTGGCGGGCTACAGCCTATAGGGTTGCAAAGAGTCAGACGTGACTAAAGTAACTGAGCACACACATGCATAAACAATTTGCCATACACTGGAGAAAGGGCATGACTAGATACTATTATGCAATTATTTTTCAAATGTATATACATATTCATGTTGAAGTTCATTATTTTTCCCAAATAAGTGGCAAACTTTAATAGGAAAAGAAGGTATCTCAACAAGGTAAAGGTCATATATGATAATCCCATAGCAAACATTATTCTCAAGTGTAAAAGACTAAAATTTTTTCATTTAGATAATATAAATATATGCAAATAGAATGGGTATATAGAATATATGTTTATTTTTTATATATAATTCAACTTTGAGAAAGAAGGAACTTCTGGCATTTGTGGCAATATGACATTCCTTGAGGGTATTACGCCAAGTGAAATGCCAGACAGAGAAAGACAAGTAATCTTTAATCTTGCTTATATGTGGAATCTGAAAAAAAAAAAAAAAAAAGTCAAAATCATAGAAACCTAGTAGTATTGTAGTTATCAGAGTCCAGAGGTGTGGGAAAAATTCTTCAAGTACATCTCACTTCTTCCAGCAGTGAGATGAATAAGTACGAGGGATCTAATACTCAGCTTGGTGGTGACTATAGGTAACAATATTGTCTTATATGCCTGAAAGCAGCTAAGAGAGTAAATGTTAAATGTTCTCACCATACACATATAAGTGGCTTCCCTGGTGGCTCAGAGAATAAAGAATCTGCTTGCAGTGCAGGAGATCTGGGTTTAACCCCTGGGTCTGGAAGATCCCCTGCAGAAGAGAATGGCTACCCGCTCCAGTATTCTTGCCTGGAGGATTCCATGGACAGAGTAGAACTCTGATGGACTACAGTCCATGGGGTCACAAAGAGCTGAACACGACTAAGCATCTTAATACACTTTCATACACACACACATATAATTATGAGCATGATGAACGTGCTAATTATCCTTCTGTGGCGACCATTTAGCAATACAGACAGTTATCAAATCTCGTTTACTTTAAATTTATACAATATGTTAATTATATCTCAATAAAGCTGAAAAATTCTTCATAAGGGATGCCTTTGTCCTAGTTTTTAAAATATTCCTCCGGGATATAAAGTTTACCCACAATATTTTTAGAAAAGATGTTATTAAAGATTTTGAACTCAGCGGTGCTGGGAAATGGCAAACAAGAAAGAAAAGTCTATTTCTATGGCTATTATATTCCAGCATGATTAACAACTATAAAGTAGGTATTTCCAATTGCATTTTAAAATAACATTTGTGGCTAGTGTTACAACAAATGTTGCTGACAAAGCCTGTAAGTCTATTTCCTTTACCTGGTCTTAAGGGAATTGGAAAGATTCTTTAAAATAAACCATTGAATTAAAATTTGAAAAATGAGTAGATTTTCACTGTTCAAAATAATGCTGGTAAAGGGCTCATTTCAGACAAAGAAATGGCATCTCCACTAAGCATTTGCAAGAGTGCCTCATAGAAACAGGAGGATAGAATCTTCTTCAGAATGTTTCTTCTGCCATCACAGATATATGACTTCCCTAATGAAAAATGGTGGTTTTGGAGCGGGGCGGAGCGGGGGACATTTGGCTGGGGAAAGCTTGCTCTTATGAATAAAGCAGGCCTTAGTCTATACATGTATATTATTTATTTTTAAAAAAATGTGTCTTGTTTTTCATCTTCTATTTTGAATTTCAGGCAAGGGGTTTGGTTCCTTTGTTTGCTTTTATCTTACTTTTTTTATCAACAAAGGTAGATTTAGGAACACTTATTTTAAAGGAAGATTTGCAAGATAATATATGGAGAAATATAAATACAAAGATAGATTCAAGTACTATACAACCCTCAATCCTTAAAGCAAAGAAAGAGTAAAGCATGAAATTAAAACTACAGACAGATATTTCTCATGAACATAAATGTAAAAATCCTCAACAAAATATTTGAAAATCATACCCAACAATGTATAAGAAAAATTATAAACCACAACCACATGGGGTGTTTCCCAAGTATGAAGGGCTGGTTCAACACATAAAAGCTAATTAATGTAATCTGTCACAGTAATAGACTATAAAAGAATAATCCATTGATCAAATCAATAGATACAAAAAATTCAATACTATTCATGATACAAAATCTCAGTAAACTAGGAAGTAAGGAAGACTTCCTCAGCTTGATAAACAAACAAAATCTATAGCTAATGACCTATTTCATAGTAAGAAACTTGACACTTTCTGACTTAGATCCAAACTAAGGCAAATGTGTCCCCTATCACCCCTGCTTCTCAACATTGTACTGGAAGTCCTTGCTAATGTAGTAGGAAAGAAAAAAGTTTAAAAAATATATATAGATTGAGAAAGAAGACATAAAAATGACTTCATTTTCAGATGACATAACAAGGTTTCCCTGGTGGCTCAGACAGTAAAAGAATCTGCCTGCAATGTGGGAGACCAGGGTTCGATCCCTGGGTTGGGAAGATCCCCTGAAGAAGGGCATGTAATCCATTCCAGTGTTCTGGCCTGGAGAACCCCCATGGACAGAGAAGCCTGGCGGGCTACTATCCATGGTGTTCCAAAGAGTCGGACATGACTGACTAAGCACAAGCACATAACTATATATATATATATAAATACCCAAATTCCTTGAACTAATAAGCAATTTAGGAAGATTTCAGAATACAAGATTGATACAAAATAGTTGTATTAATACTACTACTAATAATATAATATATAATATATCCTTTACAGATATATTGTATGTCCTCAGTCACTCAGTCCTGTCGGACTCTTTGCAATCCCATGAACTACGGCCCTCCAGGTTCCTCTATCGATGGGATTTTCCAGGCAAGAATAGTGGAGTGGGTTGCCTTTTTCTTCTACATTTGTGCTCAGTCGCTCAATATACTGTATAACATATACTATATAAATATACTATAATATGTGTAAGATATAGTTTATAAGATATATACACTATAAACTATACTAATGTAAATATTATATATAGCATGTGCTATTGATATATATTATACATTCTATACTAATATACAGTGTATATACATATATGCTATATAAACTAATGTAAATGGTACTATATTTTAGAATTTCAAATTCTACTTGGTTACTTTTAGTATATAGGATTTATAGTATATTATAAGTATGTATTATATAGTATATATTATTATTGTAGTATAATATATACTATATATACTAAAGTAAATGTTGAAAGTAAGCTAGATAATTCTCTAATAAATATTTTTATTACTTATTTGTATATAAATGTCTTCTTTTGTTAACAAATCCTTTGAACCTGAGACGAAAGAGAAAACTTTCAGCAGAACAGTTGCCATTTTCTTCTCCAATATAGTATATATAATATATATTTTACTATACTAATAATATATACTATATATGTACTATAGTATAATATATACTATATATACTAATATATAATATATTATATTTACACAAAATATATATATTTTATAAGTATATTATATATAATAATATATATAATATATACTATGTATACTAATGTAAATAGTATTGTATTTTAAAATTTCAAGTTCTATGTTTTAGTATATCATATATAGTATTATATAGTATATAGTATAGTACATATATATTATATATTATTAGTATAGTGAAATATATATTATATATACTATTTTGGAGAAGGAAATGGCAAATGTTCTGAAAGTGTTCACTTTCGTGTGAGTTTCAAAGGATTTGTTAACAAAATAAGCCACTCATTTACATACAAATAAATAATAAAAATATTTATTAGAGAGTTATCTAGCTTACTTTCAGCATTCTAACATTAAAAGAAAAAAGAAATAGAAAGAGAAGAGAATACATCACAAATCGTGTTTTAGGGAATATAAACAGTACTGGGAAGTCCTGTGTCACAGCACATCTGGTGTCCCAATTGGGAATGGGTACAGGTAGCAAGTCTGCTCTGTTGGTGATACTTCAAAGTTTGCAGTTTGGGTAATCCCAGGACTGAGGCAAACTGATATCATCATTAATCCATGACCGAATTGCAAGCCTGGTTTCATGTCAATGCTGTTTGTTTGTCCTGTAAAACTTGGAATGTTGTAAAGTCTGGGACTTGGTTAGCAGGGCCTCTCCAGGAGCTCAACAATCTCAAAATTCTTTCCCCATTTTATGTATGGTGCTGCAAGTCTGGCACTCACAGCAGGCAGTCACTCACAGTCACTTGTGGGCAGGGCAGTGTCCAGGCAGGTTAGACGCAAGGTCAGAGGTCTGTTCTGCTTTGTCTCTGAAGCCTAAACAAGATTGTTTATCTAATTTCTCTAACAACCACCCACTGCAGTATTCTTGTCTGGAGAACCCTATGGGCAGAGGAGTCTGGTGGGCTATAGTCCATGGGTTCACAAAGAGTCAGACACAACTTAGTGACTGAAAAACAACAATATACTATATAATACTATGTAATATGTATTCTATATATACTAAAAATAAACAAGTGGAATTTTAAATTTAAAACACAATTCCATTTACATTATTAGCTAAATTCACGAATCACCAGTCCAGGTTAGATACATGATACTGGATGCTTGGGGCTGGTGCACTGAGATGACCCAGGGGGATGGTACGGGGAGGGAGGAGGGAGGAGGGTTCAGGATGGGGAACACGTTTTTACCTGTGGCAGATTCATGTTGATGTATGGCAAAACCAATACAATATTTTAAAGTAATTAATCTCCAATTAAAATAAATAAATTTATAAAACAAAATAAATCAGAAAAATTTATGAAAATAAAAAATTTCATCATCAAAAAATGAAATAAGCATGAATTTAACAAATGTTCAAAATATATATGAAGATATTTATAAAATTGATGAACATAATCAAAGAACTAAATAAATAGTCCATGTTTATGAATAGGAATGTTTGATATTATCAAGTTGTAGAGTTCTCCCCAGATCTACAGATTCAATGCAAGATAATGAAAATCTCAGCAAGTTATTTTACAGGTACTAACTAGCAAATTTTAAATCTATATAGAGCCGTGGAAAGCTCTGTACAGCTCACACACACTGTAAGAGAGCAATGCTGGAGGACTGGTGCCACCCAACTTCACGACTTGTTATAAACGTATAGTAATCACAAGCGTGTGCTAATAGTAAAAGAATGATCAACAGAAACAGAACACAGAGTCTGGAAATGGACTTAAAATTGTAGCCTTATGATCCTCAGCAAAGTAGCAAAGCCAATTTAAAAATGTACATTCTCAACAGATGATTCTAAAATAACTGGATGTCCACAAGCAAAATTATGAATCTAAGCATATACCTTACACCCTTCATAAATATTAACTCAAAATTGGTTATAAGCCTAAATATAAAATACAAAATGATGAAACTCCTAGAAGATAACACAAGAAAAAATGTACATGACCATGGCTATATACCATTTTTAGATACAAAACCAAAAACACAATTCATGAAAGAAATAATGAGTATGTTAGACTTCATTAAAATTAAAAATACATGTATAATATCATATATGAAACGAGTTGCCAGTCCAGGTTTGATGCACTATACTGGATGCTTGGGGCTGGTGCACTGGGACGACCCAGAGGGATGGTACGGGGAAGGAGGAGGGAGGAGGGTTCAGGATGGGGAACACATGTATACCTGTGGCAGATTCGTGTTGATGTGTGGCAGAGCCAATACAATATTGTAAAGTTAAAAAAAAAAATCTGCTCTGCAAAAGGCAATAGGAAGAAAATGAGAAAATGAGAGTTTAATTTCTTACAAAATTAAAAACTCTTACTTAGCTATGTGATCCAAAAGTCATGCTCCTAGGTCTTTACTCAAAGGAACTGAAGAGCTATGTCTAAACCAAAATCTTCATGCAGATGTTTATAGTAGCTTCATTCATAATATTAATACTTGGAAACAATCACAATGTTCTTCAGTCACTAAATGGATAAAGAAGCTGTAGTACATTCAGACAATGGAATATCATTCAGTGCTAAAAAGAAATGAGTTATCAAACATGACAAGACATTGGGGAAGATTAACTGTATATTACTCAGTCAATTAAACCAATCTGAAAAGAGCTCAAACCTATTACTACAATTTGTGACATTCTGAAAAGGCAAAACTGTGGAGACAATAAAAATATCAGGGGCTACCAAGTATGTGTGTGAGGGAGATGAATAGGCAAAGCATAGATGCATTTTAGGGCAGTGAAAATATACTCAGAATATTATTAGAATAATGGCTGCATGTAATTATCTGTTGGTCCAAACCCATAGGATGTACAACCTAAAGAGATAAGTTTAAGATAAATTGTGTACTTTTGTGCATTATGACTTGACTGTGTACATGTGTCCTTGGTAAAAATGATACTATTCTGGCAAATGGTGTTGACAGTGGAAGATATTATGAATATGTGGGGGCAGGAGGCATATATTGGCATATATTTGAAATTTCTGTACCTCCCTCTCAACTTTGTTGTAAACCTGGTTGTTCTAAAAGTCTTAAACATAAAATGAAAGTGTTTTAAATAAAATATACAAATTTCACAAATTATTTTACACCACGTGCTTAAACTTCTTATTGACTTTTTTTTTTTTTTTTTTAATAACATTGCTCCAGGTCAGCCTACAAGAATGGAACCTTTCACTCTCCTAATCATGCAGAGAAGGCAACTATTTAACCATTCCCTTTACATTAAGAAAGGACCTTTGGTCATCTTCCTTGGTGGCTCAGACTATAAAGTGTCTGCCTGCAATGAGGGAGACCCAGGTTCAATCCCTGGGTTGGGAAGATCCCCTGGAGAAGGAAATGGCAACCCATTCCAGTACTCTTGCCTGGAAAATTCCATGGATGGGGGAGCGTGGTAGGCCACAGTCCATGGGGTTGCAAAGAGTCCGACACAACTGAGTAACTTTGCTTTCTTCACATTAAGAACCTAGCTGTTACACAGTCTTTTGAGGAGAAAAGAAAGAAGATCTAGGTCTCTATGGATTTCTCAATCTACACCTGATTCCATTTTACCAGTTCATTGGTCAGTAGATCACCTCAACAGAATTAAATATTAAACAATTCATATGTAAATTTTCAGTGCACAGAGGTCTGATAGACTCCATAAAAAACATAGCCAATAAAAATACCTGGGTTTAGACTATACCACAATTGGTTAAGAAATGTGTTTAAAACTGAAATTTGATGTGGATGTTCATTCATTTTTCCATATATCAATACTAGAAAGTAAGTGAAAGATAAATAAGGTTGAAGAGGGGTTACTGAAATACAGAGAAAAAATCATCATGAGTTTATGTTTCTGTGCAAGAATTAATACTTGTATGCTATCTTTCACAAATTTTTCATGAAATAGTATTTTCAGGAAAGGTGTTTGAACACATTAAATCATTGTCACATTAAATCTATTTTCACATTTAAAAATAACAAAATAATAATAATACACTTTCAATTAAAGGAAAAGCCACAACTGCCCATTAAAGATAATTCACTTGACAGTGTAATCTTTGAACTAATATAAGGGAGGATGTTAGTTACTGATACAGATCTAATAATGTATTTAATGTTATGAAAGAATCTCTCCAAGTATATATGAAGGGATAGGCTATCCACTCCAGTATCCTGGGGCTTCCCTTGTGGCTCAGCTGGCAAAGAATCCACCTGCAATGCAGGAGACTTGGATTCGATCCTTGGGTTGGGAATATCCCCTGGAGAAAGGAAAGGCTACCCACTCCAGTATTCTGGCCTGGAGAACTCCGTGAACTCTATAGTTCATGGGATCACAGAGTCGGACATGGTTGCTGCTGCTGCTGCTGCTGCTGCTGCTGCTAAGTCGCTTCAGTCGTGTCCAACTCTGTGCGATCCCACAGACGGCAGCCCACCAGGCTCCGCCATCCCTGGGATTCTCCAGGCAAGAGTACTGGACACTGGAGTGGGTTGCCATTTCCTTCTCCAATTCATGAAAGTGAAAAGTGAAAGTGAAGTCGCTCAGTCATGCCCAACCCTAGCGACCCCATGGACTGTAGCCTACCAGGCTCCTCCGTCCATGGGACTTTCCAGGCAAGAGTACTGGAGTGGATTGCCATTCCCTTCTCACGTACATGTTTGAGGGATGTTTAAAAAAAAAAAAAAATTACCCAAGTCAGGATGTTCACTTATAAAACAAAATGGAACAAAATAACTTAAGAATGCCAGCTTGGATCCAGATGCACACTGCAAAATGTCAGAAATGTGGATATTGAAAGCTAACATTCAACTCTTGAGATACTTTACATTTCTTTTCCATCCATATGTTTGGACTTCGCTGTTTTGCTCTTTTCTCCCCCACAGAAACATTGGAAGGTAAAAAGGAAACAGGAGAAAACAAAATCACTATTTAACTATTATGTTATTGACCAGAACCAGTAAACTCATGCAAATAAACTTCCATATGCTGAACAGAAAGAATTGACATCTAAGATTTTATAGTCAGCTTGCAAATATTTAGAGCAAAAGAATCTGTGTACCAGCATTTAGAGATTGTAAAATGTGAAGCAGTTAAAATGGATTAAGATTAGAATAAATTTTATGAAAGAAATTTCAGAAGCACTAAATTTCTTGTTGTGCTACTTTATTTTCTCAAAAGCTTAACAAATGCTTATTAGCTAGAACTGATTAAGTTGATTATTATAACAATGGGTTTTAAAAAATAGAAAATGCGTGCAAGTTTTATTTATTTTTTATTCTTTTGACCACATCATGTGGCATGTGGGATCTTAGTTCCCCAACCAGGGATTGCAATTGCACTGCCTATATTGAAAGCAGAGAGTCTTGAGCACTGGAAGCACTGGAAGTCTTGAGCACAAGGAAGTCCCTGTAGGTTTTATGTATAAGAAACAGAGTAAGAATAACTTACTAATGAAATAAAGAATTGAAGAAATAAATAACTAATGAAAAATACATAGTAAGGAATGGTTTCAGCAAACAAAATGAATTCCCAGACAAAATTTTTCCTAGAAAGTCTGAGAACTAAAAGATTAAAGGGAAGACAATGTATCAATTGAACAATCAGGCTGACAGAGATCAAGAGGTATAAGAAGAATAAAATATATCCATGTATGAAATCCAAGTCTAATTACAAGTACACAAATGTAAAATTTAATTACATGAGAAGAGAGTCCAGAACATTAAAAGGATTTTAAAGGAAATTCATTAAACCATGAAGAAAGTTAGGATTCATATGTATGTAAACTCAGATGTTTGCATATTATAAATTAAAAAAAAATAAAATGAGACAAAATAGCCTGTAGCCTGTTAGACATAAAATATAGACCTAGTTCATTCAAAATGGAAAAAAAATTCTAAAATCTATACATATTTTTTATGGAACTGTTATATATCATCTTCTAAAATGATTAAGTATAAACTCCAGTGTGCTAGTTTTAATAGATATAAAAGTTATACCATGACTACCTATGGGCTGGACACAATTAAAGAGAATATAATGTAAATTGATACAGTCACTATAGAGAACAGTATGGAGGTTCCTTAAAAAACTAAAAAAGAACTACTATATGACCAGCAACTTCATTCCTGGGCATATATCCGGAGAAAAACATAATTCAAAAAGACACATCTGCACCACTGTTCATTGCAACACTATTTACAATAGCCAGGACATGGAAGCAACCTAAATGTTCATGGACAGATGAATGCATAAAGATGTGGTATATATATTGCTGTTGTTGTTGTTCAGTCCCTAAGTTGTGTCCAACTCTTTGTGATTCCATGGACTGCAGCACTCCAGTCTTCTCTGTCCTTCACCATCTTCCAGAGTTTGCTCAAAATCATGTCTGTTGGGTCAGTGATGCCATCCAACCATCTCATCCTCTGTCATCCCCTTCTCATCCTGCCTTTTCCAATGAGTTGGCTCTTCACATCATGGTCTTTTCCAATGAGTTGGCTCTTCACATCAGGTAGCCAAAGTGTTGGAGCTTCAGCTTCAGCATCAGTCCCTCAAATGAAGATTCGGGGTTGATTTCCTTTAAGATTGACTGGTTTAATCTACTTGCAGTCCAAGGGAACCTCAAGAGTCTTCTCTAATACCACAGTTCAAAGGCATCAATTCTTTGGAGCTTAGCCTTCATTATGGTCCAACTCTCACATCCATCCATGACTACAGCTGAATAATATTCCATTATATGCCTCCCTCTCTCTATATATGTATATATATATATGTATGTGTGTGTGTGTATTCTAAACTTCTCCACCCCTTCCTCCACCTATAAACACATAGGTTGTTTCCACATGCAATTTATTCACATCTTTCATGTCTACGAGATATTTTTGCACTCCATGAATCACATTCAGAGTGTTCATGCAGCTCTTTTCCTACAGTTTCTTTTTATTATGACTAAATAGACACAACATAGAGTTCACTATTTTAACCATTTCAGTGTATAGTTCAGCAATATCAAGCATTCACATCATATAACACAACCACCATCACTGTCCATTTCTAGAACACTTTTGCCATCCTAAACAGAAGCTCTGTCCTCAAGGAACACATCTCAGTTCCCCGTTTCTCCCTCTCTTGACCCCAGGAAGCCTCCAGACTACTATCATTCTCCATGATTCCACCCACTCTAAGTATCCACCCCATACAAATAAAATCATACAATATTTGTCATTTTGTTCCTGCCTTATTTCTTGCCCAGCACAATCTTCCCAAGATGTATCCATGTTGTAGTGTGTATCAGAACTTCACTCTTTTAAAATATATTGCATCATGTCTATCCATTGATCCAGTGATGGACAATTGTGTTACCTCCAGCTTTTGGCTCCCATAAATCATGAAACATGGTTTATCTTTTTTGTTGTTGTAGTTCTCGATTCCTTTGGTTATACACCTAGAAGTGGAATTTCTGGTTCCATAGCATTTTAACTTTTTTGAGAAGTCACGAATATGGTGCCATTTCACCATTTTATATTGCCACTAGGAATTCAACCAAGTGCCAATTTCTCCATATCTCACCAATACATGCTATTTTCAATTACTTTTTGTTAATGGTTATCCTAATGGATATAAAGTGGTTTTCATTGTGGTTTTCACTCTCATTTCCTTAATAAATATTGATGTTGCACATTTCTTTGTGTGCTTACTGGCCATTTGTATATCTTCTTTGAAAAATGTTCATTCAGTCCTTCACCCACTTTTAGGTTGGGTGGATCTTTGTTGCTGCTCTCAAATTGTAAGAATCCTTTATATATTCTGGGCGTTAATCCCTTGTTGGTTATACAATATACAAATATTTTCTCTATTCTGTGGCATATATTTTTCTTCCTTGACAATGTTCTTTAATGTAAAAAGTTCTCTTTTTAATTTTCATTAATCTAGTTTATCTATTTTGTTTCTTTTCTGCCTGTGTTTCAGTGTAATATTCAAGAAAATATCACCAAATCCAACATCATAAAGATTTTTGTCTATGTTTTCTTTGAAGAGTTTATAGTTTCAAATTATGCATTTAGGTTTTTGTTCCATTTAGAATTAATTCTTGTATATGGTGTAAACTGGAGTCTAACTTCATTCGTTTTCATACTACATAGCATTTTGGTATGAAACATTTAATATTGTTTAAAACTTAAAAGCATCCCTATATAAATATTGGCTAAAAGATATATTGACAGTTTATAATACACTGCCATTGTTGAACCAAGAACCCAACAGAGTTTCAGTTCAGTTCAGGCACTCAGTTGTGTCTGACTCTTTGGGACTCAATGGACTGCAGCGTGCCAGGATTCTCTGTCCATCACCAACTCCCGGAGCTTGCTCAAACTCATGTCCATGGAGTTGGTGATGCCATCCAGCCATCTCATCTGCTGTCATCCCCTTCTCCTCCTTCAATCTCTCCCAGCATCACAGTCTTTTCCAATGAGTCAGTTCTTCATATCAGGTGACCAAAATATTGGAGCTTCAGCTTCAACATCAGTACTTCCAATGAATATTCAGCATTGATTTCCTTTAGGATCAACTGGTTTGATCTCCTTGCAGTACATGGGACTCTCAAGAGTCTTCTCCAACACCATAGTTCAAAAGCATCAATTCTTCAACACTCAGCTTCCTTTATAGTCCAACTCTCACATACATACATGACTACTGAAAAAAAAAATAGCTTTAACTAGATGGACCTTTGTCAAAAAAGTAATGTCTCTGCTTTTCAATATGCTGTCTAGGTTGGTCATAGCTTTTCTTCCAAGGAGCAAGTATCTTTTAATTTCATGGCTGCAGTCATCACTTACAGTGATTTTGGAACCCCCCAAAATAAAGTCTATCACTGTTTCTGTTTCCCCACCTATTTGCCATGAAATGATGCAACTGGATGCCATGATCTTAGTCTTTTGAATGTTGAATTTTAAGCCAACCTTTTCACTCTTTTCTTTCACTTTCATCAAGAGGCTCTTAGTTCTTCTTTGCTTTCTGCCATAAGTGTGGTGTCTCTGCATATCTTAGGTTATTGATATTTCTCCCAGCAATCTTGATTGCAGCTTGTGCTTCATCCAGCCCAGAATTTTGCATGATGTACTCTGCATATACGTTAAATAAACAGGGTGAAAATATACAGCCTTTTATGTATTCCTTTCCCAATTTGGAACCAGTCTGGTGTTGCTTCTTGACCTGCATACAGATTTCTCAAGAGGCAGGTCAGGTGGTCTGGTATTCCCATCTCTTTCAGAATTTTCCACAGTTTGTTCTGAGCCACACAGTCAAAGGCTTTGGCATATTCAATAAAGCAGAAGCATATGTTTTTCTGGAACTCTCCTGTTTTTTCAATGATCCAGCAAATGTTAACAATTTGATCTCTGGATCCTCTGCCTTTTCTAAAACCAGCTTGAACATCTGGAAGTTCCTATTTCATGTACTGTTGAAGCCTGGTTTAGAGAATTTTGAGCATTACTTGGCTAGTGTGTGAGATGAATACAATTATGTGGTAGTGTGAACATTCTTTGGCATTGCCTTTCTTTGGGATTGGAATGAAAAGTGACCTTTTCCAGTTCTGTGGCCACTGCTGAGTTTTCTGTATTTGCTGGCATATTTAATTCAGCACTTTCACAGCATCATCTTTTAAGATTTGAAATATCTCAGTTGGAATCTGATCACCTCCACTAGCTTTGTTCGTAGTGATGTTTCCTAAGGCCCACTTGACTTCACAATCCAGAATGTCTGGCTCTAGGTGAATGATCACACCATCATGGTTATCTGGTTCATGAAGATCTTTTTTTTTTTTTTTTTTTTGTATAGTTCTGTGTATTCTTGTCATTTTTTCTTAATATCTTCTGCTTCTGTTAGGTCCATACCATTTTTTTTTATTGTGCCCATCTTTGCATAAAATTTTCCCTTGGTATCTCTAATTTTCATGAAGAGATCTCTAGTCTTTCCCAACCTATTGTTTTCTTCTATTTCTTTGCACTGACCACTGAGGAAGGCTTTCTTATCTCTCCTTGCTATTCTTTGAAACTCTGCATTCAAATGGGTATATCTTTCCTTTCCTCCTTTGCTTTTTCCTCTCTACTTTTCACAGCTATTTTAAGGCCTCCTCAGACAACCATTTTGTCTTTTTGCATTTCTTTTTCTTGGGGGTGGTCTTGATCACTGCCTCCTGTACCATGTCATGAACCTCCATCCATAGTTTTTCAGGCTCTATCAGAAATAATCCTTTGAATCTATTTCTCACTTCCACTGTATAATCATAAAGGACTTGATTTAGGTCATACCTGAATGGTCCAGTGGTTTTCCCTACTTTCTTCAATTTAAGTCTGAATTTGGCAATATTGGTTCATGATCTGAACCACAGTCAGCTCCTGGTCTTGTTTTTGCTGACCATATAGAGCTTCTCCAGACAGATCCTATGCTGAAAAAACATTACCTTGGGAGATACTCTATGTTGTTGCTTAGTTGCTAAGTCATTTCCGACTCCTTAGGTATATCATGGACTGTATCCCACCAGATTCCTCTATGAATGTGCTATCCCAAACAAGAATACTAGAGTGGGGTTCCACTTTCTTCTCCAGGGGATCTTCGTGAGCTGGGGACACAACCCTTGTCTCTTCACTGGCAGGTCAATTCTTTACTACTGAGCCATCCGGGAAGCCTGCTCTATGAGGTATTTCTGTTAAGAAAATGCTATCACTTTATGTATAAATGTTTTACTTCAAAAGTGCTTGCATTAGCCCCCCTTTTTTTGCACAGACTATATCAAGTTACTAAGAAACCATCAATGTATTTCACCAGTATTTATGATGCAGATGACATTTAATTTATGTCAATGTTACTGTTCAGTAGCTAATTCATGTCTGACTGTTTGCAACCCCATGGACTGCAGCTCACCAAGCTTCCCTGTCATTTACCATCTCCTGGAGTTTGTTCAAATTCATGTCCATTGAGTCAGTGATGTTTTCTAGCCATCTTATCCTCTGCTGCCTCCTTCTTCTGCCCTCAATCATTCCTAGCATCAGGGTCTTTTCCAATGAGTTGGCTCTTCTTATCAGTTGACCAAAGTATTGGAACTTTAACTTCAGCATTAGTCCTCCCAATGAATAGTCAAGGTTGATTTCCTTTAGAATTGACTGATTTGATCTTCTTGCAGTCCAATGGACTCTCAAGAGTCCTCTGCTGCTACCTGCTAAGTCACTTCAGTCGCGGTCCCACAGACAGCAGCCCACCAGGCTCCCCTGTCTCTGGGATTCTCCAGGCAAGAACACTGGAGTGGGTTGCCATTTCCTTCTCCAATGCATGAAAGTGAAAAGTGAAAGTGATGTCGCTCAGTCATATCTGACTTCTAGCGACCCCATGGATTGCAGCCTACCAGGCCCCTCCATCCATGGGATTGTCCAGGCAAGAATACTGGAGTGGGGTGCCATTGCAAGAGTCCTCTACAGGGCCACAATTTGGCTCTTCGGTGCTCAGCACCTACTGACTCACAGTCTCTTTGGATGAAGCTTGAGACCCTATATTATTTCCAGGCACTCTGATTTCATTTGTGGAAGCTTTAGAAATTGAAGTTCTATATTGAAGTTCATGTTTTGTATGCCTGAGATATCAAAGACACCTCTAACCTATTAGTATATCTTTGTGTTTTATCTGGATTTCTAGTTTTTAGGCTGTATTCATGTTTTCTAAGCACTTTAGTGTTCATACACATCTTCCTACCTGTCTCCAGGTTTGAGTCATGGCTGTGGCTGGGCTTGGATTCCAGTCAAATCAGGGCTAAGTGGTATGGTCAATGGCCCCAGCTACTTGCACCAGATGTGTCTTAAAAGTTGGAGCTGCAGGTAAAAACTGACTGCTAATCAATCACATAACTTAAGCAACTCCTGGAAAACATGCCTTTACTGTGTTTGACAACAATTATTTTAATGTTAAAATTGATGGGAAGTGGTTAAAGCTGGGTTTATGGGAATCAAAATACAAGTTTATCTTACCTACAACAGGTGAATTAGTACCTGTGTGAGTACTCCACCATTTGAAAATGTCCATAAGAAGTGGCGTCCTATAGTGTGATGCCTTCAGCAGAACACTCCCATCATCTGGAGAAGCTGAATTTGAAGTGATGAGTAACAGAGGCTCAACTGAGAAAGCCAAAGATAATATGGAAACTTGAATTCTTCATCCTCAGAGCTCAACCTTGACTAAGGAATCAGTGCTGTAAGGTATCTAAATACTTAGTTCCCACCCAGCAGGTCCTCAACAGTATTGGATGGAAACCTCATAAACCCATAGAACAGAATTCTATGCCCTGGATATAAGCTAAACAAGCTGTGACACTATACAGCCTTGACGTACTCATTTCCGAATTTAGAACCAGTCAGTTATTCAATGTCAGGTTCTAACTGTTGCTTCTTGACATGCATACAGGTTTCTAAGGAGACAGGCCAGGTGTTCTGGTACTCGAGTCTGTTTAAGAATTTTGCACTGTTTGTTTTGATTCACACAAAGGCTTCAGTGTAGTCAATGAAGCAAAAGTGGATGATTTTTCTGGAATCCTCTTGCTCTCTCCATGATCAAATGAATATTGGCAATTTGATCTCTGGTTCCTCTGCCTTTTCTTAACCCAGTTTGTGCATATGGAAGTTCTTGGTTCACATACTGCTGAAGCCTAGCTTGAAGGATTTTCAGCATTACTTTGCTAGCATGTTACATAAATGCAATTATACAGCAGTTTGAACATTCTTTGGCATTACCCTTCTTTAGAATTGAAATAAAAGCTGACCTTTAAGGTCATGTGGCCACTGCTGAGTCTTCCAAATTTGCTGACATACTGAGTGTAACACTTTAACAGCACCATCTTTTAAGATTTTAAATAGCTCAGCTGGAATTCCATTACCTCTACTGGCTTTGTATAATGCTTCCTAAAACCCACTTAAATTTACACTCGAGGATGTCTAGCTCTATGTGAGTGACAACACCATTGTGGTTATCTAGGTCATTAAGGCTTTTTGTATAAAATATAAAATACATTTATGAAGATGTAGAAACAACTTTATTCAGACTAGAACTAAAAGTAATATATGCTATTCTTTGGGTCTCTCTGGATACAGATTTCTGGATGAGGATGATTATTCAACCAATTTGAATCTGTGAATAGAAATCATCTGATGCCCATAACTGAAATGGTCAAACAAAGATTCTGTAGTTTCCTATGGAAGGATTTCAAATGTTACAGGTGATCTAGGAGATGGCTTCAAATCCTGAGTGTTTCTGATTTTAAGAAAACTTGAGAGAAGTATTCTGCTTTAAATAAACCAATGCCTTTAGTTCAGGATAAACCACTTTTCTGTTGTGTGATGTGAGATTGATGAATTTTAAAGAACTAAAATGAATTTGTGATGCTAGATTATAAAGACATGAAAACAGTGCTCTAATTTTATTAATTTTATTTTTCAAATTTTGTTGACTGTGCTGGGTCCTTGTTGCAGCATACAAGGACTCCTCTTGTTGAGCTCAGGCTCTAGAGCACAGGCTCAGTAGTTGAAGCATATAGGTCTAATTGACCCTTGCCCCACCTCCATCCCGGTATGTGGGATCTTAGTTCCCCAACCAGGGGTCAAACTTGTGTCCCTTGCATCGGAAGGCAGATTCTTAAACACTGGACCACCAGGGATGTCTATATAGTACATTTATATATATATATAATATATATTAATATATATTAATTTTATATAATATATATATTATATATACAATTATATATATTAAATATACAATATATACAATTATATATATATTAATATATATATTATTAATATATATATATATATATATATAAATGCCATAAATCTATAAGTCAGCTTAACGTGATTCCTAAGTAGAATGGAGAAGGAAATGGCAACCCACTCCAGTGTTCTTGCCTGGAGAATCCCAAGGACAGGTGAGCCTGGTAGGCTGCCATCTATGGGGTCGCACAGAGTTGGACATGACTGAAGCAACTTAGCAATAGCAGCAGCAGCAAGCAGAAGTCTGGAGTAGTCAACAGTATTTGAATATTTCTAGAGACAAACCCTATGTGAAAAGAAGCTAGGCTGCCTAAATAAAAGTTCATATACGTTAGACTAATTTTCTTTCATCAAATGATCACTCGATAGGAAAATCAAATTCATGGTGAATGTGAGTATGTGTGCATGTGCACTTATACCTGAAAAATAATTGCTGTTATTAATTCAGCAGACCCACAAGCTCATATTTTCCAAATGGATTTTAAATCAAGAATTAGTTTCAAAAATTGTTGGAAAAATGCAATCGTGACGTTTCCAGAGACACTGATTCCTCTTTAAAAACAACAATCTCAAAGCTACCAACGAGCTGTTGAAATGTTTTAGGGAAGAGTCAGAAAGAAATCTTCCTCAAGGAAGTTCTCTCAGGAGGAAAGCTGATTGTTCTAAACTCCATCAGATTTTTCTGAGAAAGGAAAGAATCTCATGATGGTTTTAGAATTAACTTTAATACACATTAAGAGCAATAAAAAGATACATTATCAGACTCAGTAAAAGGAAAGCAGTACTTTGAAAGAGGAACACAGACATGAAACATGGTGTTTATTAATTCAGATACCAGTTCTAACACTTCCAATTCTGTAACTAAGATGAAATAATGAACTTTCATAGCTTATTTTTCTAATATGGAGTATAATAATGATATCACAAGTATAAAATGGTTGCATAAAATTAGCTAAAATAAAATGTGTAAGGCCCCTAACAGAAAGTGTGAGATCTTAGTGAGAAGTATTTTTTTTTTCTCAACTTCAGATTTTATCAAACATTTTATTTAGAATATTATTATTATTATGGTGAGCAAACTAACTTTGTGTTATGAATTTTAACAAAAATTCAAAGCCAAGACCCTTTTTTAATATTCAAAATTTGTTATTTCATTATCATTAGAAGGAAAAGCTAATTTTACTATTCCAAACTTACTACTGCATAGAAAGATATATACTATATCAAAATGTAAATATGAAATAACTACATTTAGCAGGATAATTCAATGTTATATTTGGAATTAGGTTTTATTGATCAAATATATATATGGACCCACAATGAAATACAAAGTAAAATTGAAAGTGTTAGTCACTCACTCATGTCCACTTCTTTGCAAACCCATGAACTGCAGCACACCAGGCTTCCCTGCCCTTCACCATTTCCCAGAATTTGCTCAAACTCATTTCCATTGAGTTGGTGATGCCATCCAACAATCTTACCCTCTGTCATTCCCTTCTCCTCCTGGCATCAATCTTTCCCAGCATCAGGGTCTTTTCCAATGAGTCAGCTCTTCACATTAGGTTGCCAAAGTATTGGAGCCTCAGTGTCAACATCAGTCTTTCCAATATATATTCAGGATTGATTTCCTTTAGAAATGACTGGTTTTATCTCCTTGCTGTCCAAGGGACTCTCAGGAGTCTTCTCCCACACAATTCAAAAAAATCAATTCTTCAGCGCTCTGCTTTATTCATGGTCCAACTCTCAGATCCATACATGACTACTGAAAAAACCATAGCTTTGACTAGATGAGCTTTCTTGGCAAAATAATGTCTCTGCTTTACAATATGCTGTCTAGGTTGGTCATAGCTTTTCTTCCAAGGAGCAAGCATCTTTTAATTTCATGGCTGCAGTCAGTATCTGCAGTGATTTTTGGAGTCCAAGAAAATAAAATCTCTCACTGTTTCCATTGTTTCCCATCTATTTGCTATGAACTGTTAGGACCAGATACCATGATCTTCATTTTTTGAACATTGAGTTCTAAGCCAGCTTTTTCACTCTCCTCTTTCGCCTTTATCAAGAGACTCCTTAGCTCCTCTTGGCTTTCTGCCATAGGGGTGGTATCATCAGCATATCTGAGGTTATTGATATTTCTCCTGGCAATCTTGATTCCAGCTTGTGCTTCCTCCAGCCCAGTATTTGCATTATGTACTCTGCATAGAAATTAAATAAGCAGGGTGACAATGTACAGCCTTGATGTACTCTTCCCTCAATTTGGAACCAGTCCATTATTCCATGTCTGGTCCTAATTTTTTTTGCTTTTTGACCTGCATACAGGCTTCACAGAAGGAAGGTAAGTTGGTCTGGTATTCCCATCTCTTTAAGAATTTTCAACAGCTTGTTGTGATCCATAGAATCAAAGGCTTTAGCATAGTCAATGAAGCAGAAGCAGATGTTTTTCTGGGTTCTCTTGCTTTTTCTATGATACAATGGATTTTGGCTATTTGGTCTCTGGTTCCTCTGCCTTTTCTAAATACAGCTTGAATTTCTGGAAGTTCTTGGCTCATGTATTGTTGAAGCCTTGCTTGAAGAATTTTGAGAAAATATATAAAAAATTGCTATTTTGAGCTTATTGTGCACTTTATTCCAGGAAACATGCATATGTACTCAGTCCCTTTAGTCATGTCCAACCCTTTGTGACCCCATGGACTTAGCCTGCCATGCTCCTCTGTCCATGGGGATTCTCCAGGCAAGAATACTGGAGTGTGTTGTCGTGCCCTTCTCCAAGGGATCTTCCCAATCCAGGGATCAAACAGGTATCTCTTATGTCTCCTGCATTGGCAGGTGGGTTCTTTACCACTAACACCACCTGGGAAGCCCTTATTCCAGAGTAAGGTATGTTAGATCATTTGCATTAAATCTGGTAATGATGACTTTTTGAGGGGTTTCACCTTCACCATGTACATTCTAGAATGATTGAGTTTATTTTAATAGCCACAGTAGAAAAAAAATTATGTTTGAAATGAGCAAAATATTAAGAGTGTGGAGGAATATTTACCCATGTAAGTGGATTAATATGATGAAAAAAGAGAATCAGAAAATTTTAGAAAATAATTACAAGCTGGAATCAAGACTTCCAGGAGAAAGATCAATAACCTCAGATACGCAGATGATACCACTCTTATGGCAGAAAGTCAGGAACTAAAGAGTCTCTTGATGAAAGTTAAAGAGGAGAGTGAAAAAGTTGACTTAAAGCTCAACATTCAGAAAACGAAGATCATGGCATCTGGTCCTATCACTTAACGGCAAATAGATGGGGAAACGGTGGCTGACTTTATTTTGGGGGGCTCCAAAATCACTACAGATGGTGATTGCAGCTATGAAATTAAAAGACGCTTACTCCTTGGAAGGAAAATTAAGACCAACCTAGACACCATATTAAAAAGCAGAGACATTACTTTGCCAACAAATGCCTGTCTAGTCAAGGCTATGGTTTTTCCAGTGGTCATGTATGGATGTAAGAGTTGGACTATAAAGAAAACTGAGTAGAGAAGAACTGATACTTTTGAACTGTGGTGCTGGAGAAGACTCTTGAGAGTCCCTTAGATTGCAAGGAGATCCAACCAGTCCATCCTAAAGGAGACCAGTCCTGGGTGTTCATTGGAAGGACTGATGTTGTAGCTGAAACTCCAATACCTTAGCCACCTGATGTGAAGAGCTGACTCACTGGAAAAGACCCTCATGCTGGGAAAGATTGAGGGCAGGAGGAGAAGGGGATGACAGAGGATGAGATGGTTGGATGGCATCACTGACTTGATGGACATGAGTTTGGGTGGGCTCTGGGAGTTGGTGATGGACAGGGAGGCCTGGCATGCTGCAGTTCACAGTGTCTCAAAGAGTCAGATATGAATGAGTGACTGAACTGAACTGAATTGGAATGAGGGAAACGTAATAAAAAGGAATTTTTTTCTTGTAATAAAGAAGGACATGGGCCAAAAATAAAACAATTACAAGTTGTAGAATCTAAATATATATATATAGAGAGAGAGAGAGCATTTAAAAAATATATAAGTATATTCATATTCATATATAACGTTTCTATAAATAGTGAAAAATAATATATATTAAAATTAAGTACATATATAATGAAGATTTCAAGTGTAAGGTATAGTTCCAGACAAGGCAATGAAGAAAGGAAGAAGACCTCAACGGAGACAGGTTACCTTTATTCAGGCAAGGAGGAGCGACATTGGATTTAAAGACCAGGCTGAGCACATGTGGGATCAGGGAAGCTTCCTATTTAAAGGGAGGTTTCAGGGAAGCCATACGGGAAGACCTAGGTAGGCGGGGCGTTCTGGGTAGTCTTTAGCTAAGACCGCAGTTTCCCGATGAACAGGAGCGGAGGTCCTGTGCCGGGGGTGGAGGGTCCCCAGCTGCCTGGAGTATCGGGGGTGGGACTTAAAGTTCAATTTTGTCATCCCCAAAGTCAGGTGGTTCAGGAAGGCCCCTTGAGGTTGTTATCCTCTTTTTCGAGGTCAGTGGCCTTTGAGGTCTTTATCTTCTTTTCTAGGCCTGAGGACTCCTTCATAAAGTGAAAATTTAATAGTATACTTGAAATAAGTCATGATTCATAGAAGATCGCATAATGGAAACCTAAGGAATACTTAGAAATCCATAATAAAACACAATGTATTAATACTGCTGCTGCTGCTGCTGCTAAGTCGCTTCAGTCTTGTCCAACTCTTGCAACCCCATAGACGGCAGGCTACCAGGCTCCTCCGTCCCTGGGATTCTCCAGGCAAGAACACTGGAGTGGGTTGCCTATTCCTTCCCCAAAGCGTGAAAGTGAAAAGTGAAAGTGAAGTCACTCAGTCGTGTCCGACTCTTCGTGACCCCAGAAGAACACATTGAAAATGGTATTTAAAAAACTTAAGAATAGGTTGTACGTCGTTTTATCAAATAACAAAAATGTTTGGGAATGAATAGTTCAGCAACTATACAAGAACAAAGAAATGGAACGGAAAAATAGAATAAAGAATACAAGTAAAATAATAGCAGAGATTACAATGGAAAATAAACCTCAAGAAGAATCGACAGATAAAAAATTGTTTTTTTGCATAACTAATTTTAAAATATAAGTATAGTGAATGTATGAATAAATATAAAGGAACAAAAATAGATTTATGTCACATTTAAATAGAATAAAATTTTAAAAGATGAGAATGTTCAATTAAAATTCAGAATGAAAATAAAGACATAGTTAAAGATATGACAGAAATTATAAAGTTAAAATTATCTGGGGCTTCCCTGATGGCTCAGACAGTAAAACACCTTCTTATAAGGCTGAAGACCTGAGAAGATCCCCTGGAGAAGTTTATGGTTATCCACTCCAGTATTCTTGCCTGGAGAATTCCATAGTTACATTAAATTGATCATTTGAAAACCTATATTATACTCATGGACTTCAGCCCTCCAGCACCTCTGTCCATGTAATTCTCCCAGTTCACCTGCATTGCAGGTGGAGTCTTTGCCAGCTGAGCCAAGAGGGAAGCCCAAGAATACTGGAGTGGGTAGCCTATCCCTTCTCCCACAAATATGTCTTATGTGGAACAGGGGTCTCCTGCATTTCAGGTGGATTTTTTACCAACTGAGCTACCAGGGAAGGCCTCCATGAAGAGAGTATAATCTAAGTATTAAAATCTGATAAGGATCATGGAAGAAAAGAACATCTATTTCAATTTTAGTCATTATTGTAAATGTAAAAATTCTAAATACAATATTATCAAACCAAGTATATTGGAATATATAACATATCTTTATATATATATATATATATATATATATATATATATATTTAATAGTTGCATGCATGCTTAGTCACTCAGTCATATCTGACTCTGTGCAATCCTATGGACTGTAGCCTGCCAGGTTCCTCTGTCCATGGGAATTCCCAGTCAAGCACACTGGAGTGGGTTGCCATTTCCTTCTCCAGGGAATTTTCCCTACCCAGAGATCAAACCCAAGACTCCTGCCTTGCAGGTAGATTCTTTGCCATCTGAGCCAACAGGGAATCCCTTGTATATAGTTAATTATGTACTATGATCATATGTGTGTATTAAAAATAAAATAGATTGGCACTATTCCAAGTCCTGACCCCTGGGAACATTTCCCTTACCAATGTCCAGGGATTCCCAAAGAGGGCCAGTACTGCTGCAACTGTCCTCAATCAGGTGGTACCTGCACATCATCTAGGTACATCCATAATCCTGACTCAAGTCTTTTTTTCCTCTTTCAGCTGCTTGTGTGGAGCTCCCCATGAGGCCCCAGGTGAAGCTGGAGAGAAAAGGCAGTGCAACAGGAGGGGGACCATGGGCCTCTGGGCCACTTATTCACATGGCTTGCTTGTGCCTTCAGGGTCTGATCAAGCCTGATTTGTAAATACCACTTCCATTTTGTGATAGAGGCCTGTTACCATCCCTAAATTTATGGCCTATTGGGTCAGATAACATCTAGCTTGTGATGGTCAGCTGAGTCATGTGGTCACCTGATGGCTCTACTAAGACTCAGTAAATAGGAGCCAAGAGCTAGTCCTCAAAATGAGAGCAGTGGAGAATGGGGTTTTGACTCAATTCCCATGGGCCTGAGCTGCAATTCACATATAGGGACCTGACAAAAACTCCAAACAGCATCCACAGGATGGGTTCTGGGACCTAGTGGATCCACTGTGAGATAAACCTGAACTAAAATTTATTGATCATCTGATTGAATAAACCTTTACTTTGATTGGAGGTTGGTGACATTTTTGATCTCCTGGACTCAGTGTCAATTCAGAGCTAGTATCTGGTGGTACTAGCGAGTCTGATTATTTCCTTTTCCCCAATGCTGTACTTAGTTACTCTAGTAAAAGGCCATAGGTCTATTTAGGAAGGATGGGAAAAAAAAATAATAACACTGTAAATTTTCAGTAGTGTGCTTGATTTCTTCCTCAAGGGGACTTGGTCTCCGACTCAAGTCTAAGAATTAACTGAAAGATCATGCCTCTCTGTTTTTATGATTTATTCAGATCAGACTTTTGCTCACTTTACCTAGAATTTTTCTGCTTATACAGATCAGGTTAACAATTTAGTAAGCTTCCTATTTCTCTTCTAGGAACACTATAATCAACTAGACGTCATGAGTTTTTGGAAGTCAAACTATTCTGATTGCTGCTTCAACTCTGCTCCCCATTGTGATAACCACTGTTTGATGCCTTGGGTGGTTGGGTGTCACAGCTGGTCCCTGCCACTCTGAGAGCCCATTACTCCCGGTACATTTATGGCAACCAAATAAGTCACAGTAGTTCCCCACTGAGGTCTGTCCTACAAAGAAGAGTGATTATGGAGTTCTTCAAAAATGCCTGGGCTCCCAGCAAATTTATCTCTCACAGTTGTGTTGAAAGGTCTGTCTTCTGGACTCTCCCAGGGTGGGTGAACAGGTCTCTTATGACAAATCCACTCTAAGATCCTCATTTCCAAAAGCCTCTGAATCCAGATCCCTTCTTCTGCAGTAAACCAAGGCAACTCTGGCATTTCCAATTCACTGAACATCACCTTTTGGCCATATTTCTGTCAACCAGCGAACTAAACTAGAGCCCTCTTTAAGTGTTAACAAAAGTGCATATACCCAACACATAGTGAAGCCAAACAAACTGAAATGTAGGAGTCTGGAGCAGATAAAGTTTTATTTCAGGGCTATGCAAGGAGACACATGGCTCATGCTCTAAAAGCCCCAAACTCCCTGGAGTGTTTTGGCAAAACACTTTTTAAAGACCCAGTGGTGATGGTGGGAGGGTCATATCATAAGGCACGTGACCAGGTTGTGCACAATTCTCTGACTGTCTGATGGTGAGCAGACAGGGTGGCATCATAGGGGTTAGCATTATCAGTTTTAGACTCCAGGAGGCCTGGGGCTATGTGCTCCAGGTCATCAAGTAGTTAACATCTTAAATTTGTGGGAGAGGTGAGAGTTTTTTTTTTTCCATCTGTAAAATAACTCAGGAAATGCACATCAAATATTATTATCTAAGGACTTCATAGAGGACTTAAAGCAGAGAATGTAGGGGAAGGCCTCTTCTAGGAAGACTCTATGGGGTCTTGCTCATTTATATAAACTGAATATTAAATTCAGTCTCCACTGAGTGGGCCCATGTATATACCTCTGGCCTGATCTGACTTTATGTTCCTTTCACAGTTAACCTTTCACAAGTAACCCTCACCCTTGTGAATATTAAAAAACATTCACAACCTAAATGTTGAGAGCTGTTTCAATTGGTGGGAACTTTTAGGAATTTCAAGTCCAGGCGACAGTATCTCAAGTGACTGGAGAGAACTGGTCTGATGTAGCAAGGTGGGAAGACAGGATATATAGGAGTTTTGCAACAAAGGGGAGGTAGTCTGAAATTTTAAAGGCTATTATGAATTAAATGAGAACCAAATCTCTTGATTCAAGGAATTTAGCTTTTTTCTATGTATGGGAAGATGCAAGTGTCTAGGCTCACTGAAATCATTCAATATGCACCTCAGCTATGGGGGGCCAGTTTCCTGTGTTTTCACATCGTGAGTTTCCTCAAATCTCATTGTATAGAGTCGCTTCAGTCTGAGGGCTGCTGGAGGCAGGTGTTCTTTCCTTCCTAAGTTTCCTCTGGACTCACAAGCTCACATAGAGGGCTTCAGAGATGCAATCACTGATAACTGTGATATCCTTAATTTATTTAGTTATGGCAGGAAATATTGCATTTATCAATATCCATCTCACATTTCCCAGATTTCTATCTAGAAATTAGAGAATTCAAGTAGCTATTTTGGAGTATAATGCATCTCCTCATTTTCCTTCCATTTAGGAGCCTGTGGGTATTGAGTCTAGTTAAATGTGCAACAGAAGAGGAGTGGTGGGAGTGGGCATCCTGAGAAGACTCAGCAGTGTCTTGCACATGAGGGTTGCCTCAAGGGAGGCCATTGTGGTTTCCTCAGGAAACACAAGACTAATCCCTTCTGATGGAGATGGAGAGGAGTGGCAGAGATCACTGGATGGCATTGGGAGACTTTTCCTTTGACAAAGAATATCACTTAGCAGGACCCCATGGGGCCTTGAGTAGGGAGAGACACACCCTCACCCATATCCTCTGATTTAGTACGTCTCTAAAGTACCTAAATAATAGTATTTATTACTATTTGGAATGCACATTTGCATTTCAATGAACATTTCCTGAGCTCCCCCCCCCCAAAGTAGTGACCTCTTTTTCCCTCAAGTTTATTGAAATGTAATTGATGTAAAGAACAATACAAAAAAGATCATAATGATCCAGAAAACCACAATGGTGTGATCACTCATCTCCAGCCAGGGGTCCTGGAATGCTAAGTAAAGTAGGCCTTAGGAAGCATCACTATGAACAAAGCTGGTGGAGGTGATGGAATTACAGCTGAGCTATTCAAAATCCTAAAAGATTATGCTGTGAAAGTGTCAATATAATGCTGTGAAAGCACTCAATATGCTAGCAAATTTGGAAAACTCAGCAGTGGCCATAGTACTGGAAAAGGTCGGTTTTCATTCCAATCCCAAAGAAAAGCAATGCCAAAGAATATTCAACTATTGCACGATAACACTCATCCCGCACGCTAGCAAAGTAATGTTCAAAATTATCCAGGCTAGGCTTCAATGGTACAGGAAACAAGAAATTCCAGATGTTCAAGCTGCTTTTAAAAAAGGCAGAGGAACCAGAGATCAAATTGCCGACATCCGTTGGATCATAAAAAAAGCAAAGACAATTTCAGAAAAACGTCTATTTCTGCTTCACTGACTATGCCAAAGCCTTTTATTGTGTGGATCACAACAAACTGGAAAATTCTTCAAGAGATGGGAATACAAGAGAAATCTGTATGCAGATCAGGAAGCAACAATTAGAATCAGATGTGGAACAATGGACTGGTTCCAAATTGGGTAAGTAGTCTGTCAAGGTTGTATATTGTCACCCTGCTTATTTAACTCATACACAGAGTACATCATGAGAAATGCCAGGCTGGATGAAGGACAAGCTGGAATCAAGATTGCTGGGAGAAATATCAATAACCTCAGATATGCAGATGACACCACACTTATGGCAGAAAGCAAAGAGCCTCTTCATGAAGGTGAAAGGAGAGAGTGAAAAAGTTGATTTAAAACTCAACACTCAAAAAATGAAGATGATAGGCATCCAGTTCCATCTCTTCATGGCAAATAAGTGTGGAAACAATGGAAACAGTGACAGAGTTTATTTTTAGCAGGCTTGAAAATCGTTGCAGATGCTGACTGAAGCCATGAAATTAAAAGATGCTTGCTCCTTGGAAGGAAAGTAATGACAAGGCTAGACAGTATATTAAAAACCAGAGGCATTGCTTTGCACCAAAGTCCATTTAGTCAATGCTATGTTTTTTTCCATTTGTCATGTATGGATGTGAGAGTTGGGCCATGAAGAAGGCTGAGTGCTGTAGAATTGATGCATTTGAACTGCGGTGTTGGAGAAGACTTTGGAGAGTCCCTTGGACTGCAAGGAGATCAAATCCATCAATCATAAAGGAAATCAATCCTGAATATTCATTGGAAGGGCTGATGCTGAAGCTGAAGCTCCAGTACTTTGGCCACCTGATGCAAAGAACTGATTCCTTAGAAAAGGCCTTGATGCTGGGAAAGACTGAAGGCAGGAAGAGATGGGGACGTCAGAGGATGAGATGGTTGGATGGTATCACCGAGTCAATGGATGTGAATTTGAGCAAGCTCTGGGAGATGGTGAAGAACAGGGAAGCCTGGCATGCTGCAGTCCATGGGGTTGCAAAGTCAGACAGTTCTGAGTGACTGAACAGCAACAGCAAATTTACATAAAACACTAGTAAGTTTAAGATGTACACATTATAAAATGTGATACACACACACACACACACACACACACACACAAATATACTGTGAAATAATTACTACAATAGTACTTATATCACCTCATATGATGACTATTTCTGTGTTTGTGGTGATAATATTTAAGATTAGCTCTCTTGCCATTCTGAGTAGCTCTGCAGATATATATTAAAAAACAAAAAACCTTCCTCCCCACAAATGGAAGATGTTAACTATTCAATGATTATGAGTAAGCAGCTCTAGGCCTCTTGGAGCCTAAGGACTGATAATGTTAATCCCTCTGACACCATCCTATTCCCTCACCATCAGCCAATCAGAGAATTGGGCACAAGCTGATCACAGACATTGTATCCTCCTTGGCTTTTATAAGCACTTTACCAAATCCTTTGGTGAGTTTTGGACTTTTTAGGACATAAGCCTCCAATTTCCTTGCATGGCCTTGCAACAAATCTTTCTCTTCTCCAGACCTTGATGTTTCAGTTTGTTTGGCTTCACTGTAGGTCATGCACACAAATGTGTTAAAAGAAGAGTCACCAGAATTCAGGGGCTCAGTGTGCTGAGCTTCAACCCAGCCTTCCCACACATTGCATTCTAATTTACAGTGTCATATTCTCCCCAGTCATTGCCTTCACTTTAACAATGGATGCCCTGCAAGGCTGGGAGTTCAACTTGCTTTGTAATTCAGCTATTCATTGGTGAGAGTTGGCTTTTGATTTTCAGTAATTGCAGCCCTGCAGCTACAAGAGATAAGAGTCTCCTATGATTCACAGAGAATCTCTGAGGTCCTCTCTGTGGCCCGTGAGCTGGGAAATTGAATTTCTGAGATCACTTTCTTCTTGCACACTTTGCCCAGAGACATTAGGAGCAACCAGCCAATATTACTGTATTTGTTAGTTTTTTTTTTTTTTTTCCAGAAAGACTCATATGTATCAGAGTCACTCAGTTCTGTGCTTCTTACAAGTGGTTGATTAGGAGAAAATGTGACTATTTTTTGTATCTGTATTGCTAGAATACATCCATGGACAATTAGAGTTCTCTTTTCTACTTGAAGAAGAATTAGTAATATCTTTAAATCTACACTGTTTGGAGGATATATTCCAGAAATTTGGAAGCTAATTCAGGAAATTCAACATTCTGTTCCTCTAGACTCACTTTCAGTATCAGGTATCTGTACTTGTCAGAATTCTCCATATATATACATTTTTTTCTTTCTGTTTCTCTAATAATTGTTTGTATGTGAACTCTGTCCCGTGACATGGGATATTTTCACATCTTCACAGAGAAAATAAACCTGAAGTTTATCCAGTTTTCCACCACTGTGAAGTCTATTATCTATAATTATATAGTTTCAAGCTTAACAATTCCCTATCAACCCTTCAGGGTTGACCATGAAAATAATAACTGCAACAAAAATCCCATTCTGAATAAAGAGTTGAAAACAGAGGAATCTGTGGCTGTTGAAAATACTGCTAGTCTGGAAGAGAGAAAACCTGATATCTGACAGGAGACCCAATGCCTCAGGATTGAGGCTGCGAGTCTCCAGCTTTCTGGGAAAAACACCCTATCCATGGTCTAGGTTCACAGTCTACAACCACATCTCTACTGGACCTCACAGCAAAGTATTCTTCTGTGAGGCTGTCCAGCTTTCATGCCAAGCTTTGCTTGTGTGGCTTCAACAGAAATCGACTTTCTCTAAGTCTAAACATCATTGCCTACAGGGCTTTGTGTGTGTATGATTGTTTTTAATCTCCTAATTCATTTTTTAAGAGTCAACTGGCTTCTTATCTATTTGTTTCAGGTCAAATTCATGTGTAAATAACCAGAACTAAAGACTACTTGGTTTGTTCCTTTGCAGCCTCGGTTTCCCAAGATTGGATGCTTCAAAATGAGGGGAATATCAACAATAAGCTATTCAGTTCCTCTTTTGCTTCTTTTTATAATACTGACACTTTCTTTTCCACTAATTCCTGATACAGTGCTTCTTCAAAATACTGTAGCACCAAATTTAGCCTGTCTCACCTCAGGTGCTTGTTTGGTCCTTTCCAAGTGTTGACAGTTTTGGTTTATTTACTTTTCTCTCATTTTATGCTCAAACAAATATCTGAGGCAGCAAGGCTCAGTATTATTTGTGCAAGTGACATCCAAAGTTCAAAGTGTTTAACTGATGTCCCAAGGCAGCACAGCTGGATGTGTGGTGCTCCTGGGACAAGAATTCTGTACATGATTCCTAATTGAGAGTCCACATCCTCTACTGTGAAGTGTGCTGACACTGTGACTTACCATCCTCAAAACTTCCTTTTAGTGGCAATATTAAATACACACCTTGAAAATTATTTTTGTGAAGGTTAGATGGTTGAACTCCTTGAGCTGAAAAGCCATGCCATTCTCCTAGTGAAGACACAGCTGAAGTAAATGCCTCTCACGGACTCCTTATGAGTGAGTCACATCTCAAAGAATCATCACTGTTGCCATTGGCTTCCCGTCATTCCAGTATCTCTTGCCTGGAAAATCCCATGGGCAGCCAATGGGGTTCACAAAAGAATCAGAGATGATTTATCAACTCAACAACAACATCATTAGCTTGCAGCACAATTACTTGGAGTGGTTGTTAATGCAGGTTTCTGGGTCTCACCTCCAGAGTTTTGGAGTCAGTAAGTCTAGGCTGTGCCTTCCAAAAGTACCTAACATGTGCTGATAACAGAACCACACTTTGACAAACTCTTTGTTACTGTTGGTTAATATTTTGTGTCAAATTGACTAGACTACTGTGCCCACATATTTGAAAGAGACTGAAAGTCACTCAGTCGTGACCAATTCTTTATGACCCCATGAAATTTTCCAGGCCAGAATACTGGAGTTGGTAGCCATTCCCTTCTCCAGGGGATCTTCCCAACTGAGGGATCTAGCCCAGGCTTCCCACATTGCAGGTGGATTCTTTACCAATTGAGCCACCAGGGAAGCCCAGATAGTTGGTCAAACATTATTCTCAGGTGTTTCTAAGGTGAAAATGTTTCTGGATGAGATTAACATCTAAATAGGTACACTCAGTAAAACAAACCAGCCTCCCAGATGTGCATGGCCTTCAACCAATCAGTTGAAGAACAGAATAGAACATGAAGTCTGACCCTGCCCTGCATTCAAGAGAATTCCTGCTGCCAGACTGCTTCAAACTACAACAATGTCTTTTTCCTGCTCTCAGACTTGGACTGGAATGACATCATCAACTCTCTTGGGTGGCTAGCTTGCTGGCTTAGCTTGCAGATCTTGGGATGGGTTGACCTCCATAATCATACATATACATATGCATATATATATACATACATACATACATACATACATACATATATATATACACATACATACACACAAACATCCTATTAGTTCTGCTTCCCTAGAGAGCCTGACTAATATACTGCCTCTATAGGAAACTTGTCCAAGTCACAATGAATATTGGAAATGTGAGGCTAATATTCAAAAGGAGGGTGACAGATTAAAAAAAAAAAAAAATGGAGCCAAGTAAGCAGCAGAGCCAAAGCTTGGAAATCCACAGGCTTTCAGTTTCTGTGCAAACATTCTTGTTTTTCCCCCATAGCTCTTGGTAATCAAACTAACCATTCACAGAATGCATTTGTCAACCCAGCTGTATTTGAGGGATTTTTTTTTTTCCCCTCACAGAAATGAACTGCTCTCTTTAAACAAGCCCCTTCTCAGCTCCCACCCTAGATTATTTTGAAAAGCATATTGATTACATAGTATGCAGCTGCAGGGCATGGACTCTCCCACCCTTCAGCTGGGGCTGCCGCTCAATCTCCTCACCACCTCCCCCTCATTGCTCACCTTCTTACTCTTTACTCTTCCTCAGCCTTTCTTTCTCCTGTTACAGGAGAAACTGCATTATGCCATGCTATTGCTTTTCTGTCTCTTCCACTGATTTTGGACACTTCAGGGCCTAGTCTATGTTTCTTCATGTTTGTGTTCTCTGTACTTGTCTATGGAATTAAACCTGACAGATTTTGCATGTGCAGGGATATGGCTGAAAAATTGCAAGAATGAATGTCGTTTCAGTATCAGAGACACCATATATACCTGATGATGCTAAACTCAGTGAATAAGTGAATAAACTAATGAATGTGATTATTATTTAAATTTAAAACTTAAGCAAAGAGAGTCAGGGTGATATGGTGATTCTAATCCTGAGCTTAGATCAATATATGTGGGAATTTAGTAAGTTACTAAAACTCTCTCAACTTCAGTGTTGCTATATATAAAATTAAGGGAATACTAGTGCTTCTCACAGAGGAATATCATCTGTGTCAAGGGAGATAAAACATAAAATCCCTGAGACCAGAATCTAACCAGCATTTATATATTAGCAATTATTATTTTTTTATTTAATTTCCAATGACCTATGAATTGTTTTGTCTTCTCAAAGAAGCATCTCTCACTATTCTGATCAAGGGTTAAAAGCAACAAGATGACTGTCAAAATTTGAGGTTATTCTTCTGAATTCAGAATAACTTGACTCCTGTGAAGTGTTGGCTTAAGTTTGCAATAGTTTAAAATCAGATCAAACATATATATATATATATATATATATAATATGATATATATAACATATATATGTAACAAAATTATATATATATATATAACAAACTTATATATATATATATATATATATATATAGTTATTTATAGTTGAATATGCTTTCTTCTCTATATGAAAATATCCTCAGCCTGAAGTGGGGATGTGAGTGGAGAACCTTTGGGATGATTATCAAAGATGCAGTTCACAACATATATTACAAATGAGCTAATAAATTTTCTTAAACTTTGTCAATTGTGAAGCCTCCTGTATGTTCCAGATACGAAGACATTGAATAATGTTAGTCTTAGGCATCATCCTGGAAGTCTTCCCCTTGGCAGCTCTGCATCTTCAAATCACTGGACATGTGATGAGGAGTGATGGCCTCAGCAGAGCATGTAACTTCATCTTCTATGCACCCTGGTTTCCATCTGGTGGATTAGGAGCCATTTAATTAATTTCAGCCTTCCCATATGGCATAATACTTGCCAGGAAGATGTTCCATGATGTAAAATTTCTAATGACTATTCAGATACCCCATAGAAACCCTGATACAGCTTATAAATCTGTTAATCATGCATTAAAGATTTCTCAGTATCATTAAGGAGGTTTAAGAGGCTTTTTTTTTTTAAGTTCAGAGGAACAAACAATGATTTGATAAATCAGAAACAGTTTCTCAGGAGCACAAGTTTACATTTATATCTGCTGCTGCTGCTAAGTCGCTTCAGTTGTGTCCGACTCTGTGCAACCCCATAGATGGCAGCCCACCAGGCTCCCCCTCCGTGGGATTCTCCAGGCAAGAACACTGGAGTGGGTTGCCATTTCCTTCTCCAATGCATGAAACTGAAAACTGAAAATGAAGTCGCTCAGTTGTGTCCAACTCTTAGTGACCCCATGGACTGCAGCCCACCAGGCTCCTCCGTCCATAGGATTCTCCAGGCAAGAGTACTAGAGTGGGGTGTCATTGCCTTCTCCGAAAGTTGATATCTAGTGGTAGACTTTAGACTTGGAATGGCAGAATCTGACTCTTGAAACAGATAATGGAATTTTTATGAATCTTGGGAAACACACTCTAATTTTTAGCTCCTCATTAGGCACTGAGATACTTAGGAGCAACTTACTAAGTACATTCCTCTCTGCATCCACAAGAAGTGCTGTTACTTTACGCTCCTTAAGGCCTGTTCTCAACTCAGGGAGCTTTGTATTGGCATTTAAACATAGGCCTTTATTTGCTTATCATAAAAATAAACCAGAATTGAAAGTGAGAAAAACTCTTCTAAGGCAATGCTTTCACCACTGCTAATACTATTTTTAAAACTGTAGGAAATGGAGTGTAAGTTACTCCAATGTGTGGCCTCTCTAAACTCTGGAAATCCACACACTCCATGATCTTTATGCCTTGAACACTCTACTGAATACACAATGCCCAAGTTCTAACCTGCCAATTTCCATTCATCCACCAGGCCTCAGCTTAGATTCTTCCATATGAACACAGAGAGCCTTACTTCACTCTCAAATGTTAGGTATTTTCCTACATCAGCTACATTTCTCTGCATCCCACTGTGTGTGTGTGTGTGTGTGTGTGTGTGTGTGTGTGTGTGTTTAATTGGAGGCTAATTACTTTACAATATTGTGGTGACTTTTGCCATACATTGATTTGAATCAGCCATGGGTGTACATGTGTCCCCCAGTCCTGAATTCCCCTCCCACCTCCTTCCCCAGTCTATCCCTCTGGGTTGTTCCAGTGCACCAGCTTTGAGTGCCATTTCATGCATCAAATTTGGACTGGTAATCTATTTCACATATGGTAATATACATGGTTAAGTCAAATCTCAAATCATCCTGCCCTCACCTTCTCCCACAGAGTCCAAAGGTCTGTTCTTTATATCTGTGTCTCTTTTGCTGTATTGAATATAGGGTCATTATTACCATACTTCTAAATTTCATGTATATGCATTAATATACTGTATTGGTGTTTTTCTTTCTGACTTGCTTCACTTTGTATAATAGGCTCCAGTTTCATTCACCTCATTAGAATTGACTCAAATGTGTTCTTTTTAATAGTCGCATAATATTCCATTGTGTATATGTACCACAGCTTTCTTATCCATTCATCTGCCGATGGGCATCTAGGTTGCTTCCATGTCCTAGCTATTGTAAACAGTGTTGTGATGAACATTGGGGTACACGTGTCTCTTTCAATTCTGGTTTCCTTGTTGTAAATGCCCAGCCGTGGAATTGCTGGGTCATATGGCAGTTCTTTCCAGTTGTTTAAGGAATCTCCACACTGTTCTCCATGGTGGCTGTATTAGTTTGCATTCCCATCAACAGTGTAAGATGGTTCCCTTCTATCCACACCATCTCCAGCATTTATTGTTAGTAGAGTTTTTGATAGCAGCCATTCTGATGAACATGAGATGGTACCTCATTGTGGTTTTGATTTACATTTCTCTGATAATGAGCGGTGAACAGCTTTTCATGTATTTCTTAGCTATCTGTATGACTTCTTTGCAGAAGTGTCTGCTTAGGTCTTTGGCCAATTTTTGATTGGGTCATTCATTTTTCTGGTATTGAGCTGCATGAACTGCTTGCATATTTTTTGGATTAATTCTTTGTCAGTTGCTTAATTTGCTATTATTTCTCCCATTCTGAAGGGTGTCTTTTCACCTTAAACTTTCCTTCATGGTTCAAAAGTTTTTAAATTTAATTAGGTCATATTTGCTTATTTTTGCTTTTACTCTGGGAGATGGGTCATGGAGGATCTTGCTGTTATTTATGTCAGAGAATGTTCTGTCTATGTTTTTCTCACAGAGTTTTATAGTTTATGGTCTTACATTTAGATCTTTAATCCATTTTGAGTTTATTTTTGTTTATGGTGTTAGAAAGTGTTCTAGTTTCATTCTTTTACACGTGGTTGAGCAGTTTTCCCAGCACCACTTGTAAAGACATTGTCTTTTCTCCATTGTATATTTTTGCCACATTTGTCAAAGATAAGGTGTCCATAGGTCCATGGATTCATCTCTGGGCTTTCTTTTTTTTTTTCCCATTGATCTATATTTCTGTCTTTGCACTATACTGTCTTGATGACTGTAGCTTTGTAGTATAGTCTGAAATCAGGGAGGTTGATTTCTCCAGTACCATTCTTCTTTCTCAAGATTACTTTGGCTTTTTGAGGTTTTTTTGTATTTCCATACAAGTTGTGAAATTATTTGTTCTAGTTCTGTGAAAAATACCATTGGTAGCTTGATAGGGATTGCATTGCATCTATAGATTGCTTTGGGTTTTTGCTATATTGATTCTTCCAATCCATGAACATGGTATATTTCTCTCTATTTGCATCATCTTTGATTTCTTTCATCAGTGTTTTTAATGTTTTCTATATATAGGTCTTTTGTTTCTTTAGGTAAATTTATTCCTAGGTATTTTATTATTTTCATTGTAATGGTGAGTGGGATTGTTTCCTTAATTTCTCTTTCTGTTTTCTCATTGTTTGTGTATAGGAATGCAAGGGATTTCTGTTTCTTAATTTTATATCCTGCAACCTTGCTACATTCATTCATTAGCTCTAGTAATTTGCTGACACTCTCTTTAGGGTTTTCTATGTAGAGGATCATGTCATCTGCAAACACTGAGAGTTTTACTACTTTTTCAATCTGGATTTCTTTTATTTCTTTTTCTTCTCTGATTGCTGTGGCTAAAATTTCCAAAACTATGTTGTTGAATAATAGTGGTGAGAGTGGGCACCCTTTGTATTATTTATGACTTTAGAGAAAATGCTTTCAATTTTTTGCCATTGAGGATAAGGTTTGCTATGGGTTTATCATATATGGCTTTTTTTATGTCGAGGTATGTTCCTTCTATGCCTGCTTTCTGGAGAGTTTTATCATAAATGGGTGTTAAATTTTGTCAAAGGCTTTCTCTGAATCTATTGAGATAATCATATGGTTTTTAACCTTTCCATTTTTTAATGTGGGGTATCACATTGACTGACTTGCAAATATTGAAGAATCCTTGCATCCCTGGGATAAACCCCAATTGGTCATGATGCATGATCTTTTTAATATGTTGTTGGATTCTGTTTGCTAGAATTTTATTAAGAATTTTTACATCTATGTTCATCAATGATATTGGCCTTAGTTTTCTTTTATTGTGGCATCTTTGTCTGGTTTGGTGTTAATGATAATGACCTCATAGAATGAGTTTGGAAGTTTACCTTCCTCTGCAATTTTCTGGAAGAGTTAGAGCAGGATGGGTGTTAGTTCTTCTCCAAAATTTTGGTAGAATTCAACTGTGAAGCCATCTGGTCCTGGGATTTGATTTGTTGGAAGATTTTTTAATTTCAGTTTCAATTTCCATGTGTGTGATGGGTCTGTTAAGATTTTCCCTTTCTTCCTGGTTCAATTTTGGAAGGTTACATTTTTCTAAGAATTCTTTCATTTCTTCCAAGTTGTCCCTTTTTTTTGGCATATAGTTGCTGATAGTAGTCTCTTATGATCCTTTGTATTTCTGTGTTGTCTGTTGTGATTTCTCCATTTTATTTATAATTTTGTTGATTTGGTTCTTTTCCCTTTTTTTTCTGATGAGTCTGGCTAATGGTTTGTCTATTTTATTTATCTTCTCAAAGAACCAGCTTTTAGTTTTGTTGATTTTTTGCTATGGTCTACTTTGTTTCTTTTTCATTGACTTCTATTCTGATTTTTATGATTTCTTTTCTTCTACTAACTTTGGGTTTCTTCATTTCTTCTTTTTCTAGTTGCTTTAGCTGTAAAGTTAGGCTATTTATTTGATGTTTTTCTTATTTCCTGAGGTAAGCTTGTATTGCTATGAACCTTCCTCTTAGCACTGCTTTTACTGAATCCCATAGGTTTTGGGTTGTTGTGTTTTCATTTCACTTGTTTCTATGCATATTTTGATTTCCTTTTTGATTTCTTCCATGATCTGTTGTTATTCAGAAGCATGTTTTTTAGCCTCCGTATGTTTGTATTTTTAATAGTTTTCTTTCCGGTAGTTGACATCTTATCTTACCACACTGTGACCAGAAAAGATGTTTGAAATTATTTCTTTTGTGTGTGTGTGTGTGTGTGTGTGTGTGTGTGTGTGTGTTTAATTTACCAAGGCTAGTTTTATGGCCTAGGATGTGCTCTATCCTGGAGAATGTTCCACGTGCACTTGAGAAAAGTTAATATTCATTGTTATGGTGTGTGAGTCAATTCCTAAGCAGGTTGGTAAGAAGTCCCAGGGTCCCCAAAAAGAGAAGGGTATGGGGCTCTTGAGGAGGAGACAGGGTCTGGAATTCTCAAGGAGGAGGAAAGAATAAACTTTTTTTTCCCCCTCTACATTCCTTAGGATTATATAACAATAATGTATCCTGCTTGAGGACAGTTTCTACAAAAAACCTTCTGGCTAATCCTGTTATCTTAAAATGTAAATTATGGGAGTGGGTCTAGTAAGGTCTTTACAACCTCCAGACATTCTTTTGATTCACTGTAATAACTAATTAAAGGTATACAACTCCGTTGCTAACACTAATGAGGGGGCACTCTTTCTGCCCTCTTCTGATGTCTATGTCAGAAGCTTTCTGTATGTCTTTTATACTTTGATAAACCTTTATTACACAAAAGCTCTGAGTGATCAAGCCTCATCTCTGGTCCCAGATTGAATTCTTCTCCTTCGGAGGCCAAGAATCCCAGCCTATTTTGTGGTTCAGCAACAGCATTTCAATGGGATGAAACATCCTATAGATATCAATTAGGTCTAACTTGTTCATTGCATCATTTAAATCTTGTGTTTCCTTGCTAATTTTCTGTTTGGTTGATGTATCCATAGGTTTGAGTTGGGTATTAAAGTCTCCCACTGTTATTGTGTTACTGCTAATTTCCTGTTTTATACTTGTTAACATTTGCCTTACTTATTGAAGTGCTCCTATGTTGGGTGCATATATATTTATAATTGTTGTATCTTCTTGGATTGATCCTTTGATCATTATGTAGTGTTCTTCTTTGTCTCTTTTCACAGTCTTTATTTCAAAGTCTATTTTATCTGAGTATGAGTATTGCTACTCCTGCTTTCTTTTGGTCTCCATTTGCATGAAATATCTTTTTCCAGGCCTTCACTTTCAGTCGGTATATGTCCCTTGGTTTGAAGTGGGTCTCTTTTAGAGACCCAAATACATAGGGGTCTTTAAATAAATTTGTTTTCATCTACAACTAGCTGGAAAGCTCCCAGAGTACAACCCATATCTCAGTCACCACTGTGGCCTCAGTTTGAGTGGTGTGTCTCCAAACAGTAAATGTTTCCATATATTTGTTAAGTGACTGAATGAATGTCTGATAAACATTTTAGAGAACATTTACCATGTTAAACACCTTGTTCAATAACAAGATGCAAGCCATCTGTTGGGTTTGTTTGAAAGTGATACCACCTTAGTGATGAGTTACCTTAATCTCAGTTGGCTTGTTTAATCTCTGAGTCATGTCTGACTCTTGTGACCCCATTACAGACTTCTCTGTCCATAGAATTTCCCAGGCAAGAATGTGGGAGTGGGTTTCCATTTCTTTCTCCAGGGGATCTTTCCAACAGAGGGATCAAACCTGGATTTCCCATATTGTGGGCAAACTCATTACCAGCTGAGCCACCTATATACCCAAAGCTTATTCATCTAACAACTAGAAGTGCAGCCTTTGTCCAGCATGGTTTCATATCCCCCAGCTCCCAGCCCCTGGTAATCACTATTATACCCTTCAGTTCAAGAGTTTAGCTTTTTTACCTTCCACATACAAGTGACATCATAAATTATTCACCTTTCTCTGACATTTCACTTACAATAATACCCTCAAGTTTCATCCATGTTCTTTCAAATGGCAGAGTTTCATTCTTTTCATGGTTGAATAACATTCTATCATATATATATATATATATATATATATATATATATATATATACATACACATACACACACACACACACACACAAATATATAGGCTATTATATATTCTATCATATAAATATAAGTTTATATAAGATAGTACACATTCTATTATATATCAGTTCAGTTCAGTTCAGTTCAGTCGCTCAGTCGTGTCCGACTGTTTGCGATCCCATGAATCACAGCACGCCAGGCCTCCCTGTCCATCACCAACTCCCAAAGTTCACTCAGACTCACATCCATTGAGTTGGTGATGTCATCCAGCCATCTCATCCTCTGTCGTCCCCTTCTCTTCCTGTCCCCAATCCCTCCCAGCATCAGAGTCTTTTCCAATAAGTCAACTCTTTGCATGAGGTGGACAAAGTACTGGAGTTTCAGCCTTAGCATCATTCCTCCCGAAGAAATCCCAGGGCTGATCTCCTTTAGAATGGACTGGTTGGATCTCCTTGCAGTCCAAGGGACTCTCAAGAGTCTTCTCTAACACCACAGTTCAAAAGCATCAATTCTTTGGCGCTCAGCTTTCTTCACAGGCCAACCCTCACATCCATAAATGACCACTGGAAAAACCATAGCCTTGACTAGACGGACCTTTGTTGGCAAAGTAATGTCTCTACTTTTCAATATGATATCTAGGTAGGTCATAACTTTTCTTTCAAGGAGTAAATGTCTTTTAATTTAATGGCTATAGTCACAATCTGCAGTGATTTTGGAGCCCCCAAAAATAAAGTCTGACACTGTTTCCACTGTTTCCCCATCTATTTCCCATGAAGTGATGGATAGAACCAGGCAAAACTCAATAGGATGAAGGAACGAAGGGGAAATACTGGAGTGTTAGTAGAACTGGACCTGCCCTTGGCAGGTGAGGGAACTGAAGCAGGGGTACAATCCCCACATTGAAGCAATTGTCTGAGTCAGAGGAGAAACATTTAATGCTGAGAGTGAAACAGCTGATCCATGGCAGTCAAAATGGAATGAGAATGAAACAGTCCTTGCTGCAGTCATACAAGCCACAGACAGGGATACAGGTCCCCTGGAAGCTGCAGTGGCTGGGAGTTGGAGTTTAAGGATTATGGAGCAATTCTAAGGTGAGTGCTGCTGATGACTATGGAGAGATGGATCGAGGGGATGTGAGGGAGAAGATTGTAGAGGGAAATGCCTGTGGAGGAAAGCCAGGCAGCCATGGAAGTAAGACGACACTACTGAGTCACGGGTATGGGTGCAGCCATCACCATTGCCTCTCTCTCCACACGCCAGCGTCAGCAGCTGCCCATCTGTTGCTCCACATGCCAGCAACAGAGAGGCTGACCATCAAATGTTTTATGCACTGAGGTACAGAGTAGGACTCCGACCAGGTTGCTCCTCTAAGTGCCTGACACATCAACCTACAGAGGAAGACCCCAGCCAGGGGCCCCCTCTATGTTCCTGATGCACGGAACAACAGAGGAGGACCCCAAGCAAGGGAGCACTCTAAGTGCTTGAATGGGCAGATCTATGAAAAAAGACTAGCCAAAGAAGTCTTATGATTGCCAGCTACAAAGAGCTCAAAAAAACTCTGATAGGGCCATAACTCCTGCAACAGAAGCAGTCTTGTCCCTTCACACTTGGCGCCACCAGGGTACCTGCAAGTCAAGAAGCTGTGCCACCTTCATGCTCAACTCTCACTGGAGCAGAGCTGCCACAGGCAAAAAAAAAAAAAAAAGTCTTGCGTCTATGTGTGCAGAGCCACTTTGGTCAAGTCCAACTCTCTGAGACCCTGTAGACTGTGGCCTGCCAGGCTTCTCTGTTTGGGGGATTCTCCAGGCAAAAATACTGGAGCTTCTTTGCCAATACTGGTTGTCATACCCTTCTAGAGCACTATATTTCCTGCTGCCCTAGCCACCAACTCCTCTGAGTATATGGTGCTGTCAAAACCCCTATGACACATGCAGCTGTACTACCTCCACACCTGGCCCTCACAGGGGTAAATCCAAATCTTCCAGGCAGTGTCAGGATCAAACCCCAGTGGACGACCCATATTCAGAGGTGGAAATAAAACCACAATTGAAACCCAGGGGTGGTGTGGCTAAGAAAGAAAATCCAAAACCTTCCCACTAGGTGTAGAAGCTGCAGATTAAATGCACACAATCAACTAGGCAGACTGTGTGTATGGAATGTATGAAAGGACACTGAGAGTTCCCACAAAAGAAAACACACTAGTTCTGATACCTGTGGACATTGGAGGCAAGAACACAGGAGTAGGACCAGATTAGGATTTGAGCAGCCCCCACAGCAGGTCGAGATCAGTATAGTTTGAAGGGAATCTTAGGAAGGTGAAGTGGACTGTGACTCTCAGAGAGGGAAAGGCTTCTGACAGTAGTGACTCAAGAAAAACATTTATTATTCTTATGTTTTGACTTGTTCTGTAGATTCTTTTGGATTTTTTTCCCCACCTCAATTGTAGTTGTTGATTTTATTGGCACTATGAAATCTAATTAAGCTTTTGAGGTTTTTTTGTTGTTTTTTTCCTCAGTCACATTTTTTATTGTTGTTATAAACCTCTGCCTCTATGTTGGGCTCTTGCAGTTCTGTGAAGTTTTCCTTTTTTTGTTTTTCTTTCTTCTTCCTTTTTTCTTTCCTCTTTTTTACAATTTTAATTTTTAAACCTATTATATCTTTTCTAGATTTATTTCTTTGTTTTCCTTTCCTACTGTTCTTCTCCCCTTGCAGTTAGTCTTTAGTGTATATAAATCTTCTTCATCCACCTCTATTTAACTTTGCATATCTATTCTTTCTTTCTTTCCACTGTCTCAACATATTTTTTAGTTTTGTTTCATTGTTTTATTCTCCACTTGGCACCTTGCTTTAACTTTGTTTTCCAGTTTGTGCTTTAGTTTTGTTCTTAACTGATAAATATCATTTTTTTTTTTTATTTCCTTTGTTTGCCAGATCAATCTACTGTATTGTATTTTTCTTGGACTGTTTTCACTTTGTTATAGGTGCATATATGTATATTCAGTTATTTTAAGTATTATTTTCCTGATATTGTAACTGCCATTTGCCTGGGGTTCACCTTTGGTTTCTTGTATTGGGGTATTTGTTTTAATCTCAATGCCATAACAAACCACTCGTGGAATCTTCATTCCTGACCAGAGATCAAGCTCTGAGCCTTTGGAGTGGAAGCACTGACTCCAAGACCCTAGACTATCAGAGAACTAACCCTAGGAAATATCAAATAGTAAGAACTCACACAAAGGAAACCATTTGAATATAAGACCCAGCATCACCAACTACCAGTAGCACCCTGTGAAGGATGCTTCATCTAAACAACAAACAAAACAAAAATACAGACACAATTATCAGCAGACAGGATTACCACCTCAATCAGCCTCGCCCATCAGTGTAAAAAACAAAGAAATATTAGCACAAATCTCACCCTATACAAAGTTTACCACTTTGTAACCATTGGACCAACCTTAGGATGGCAGAAACCAAAAGGAAGAAGTAATTCAACTTTTAAGCTGGGGAAAGGTAAACCTCAAACACACACAAAATATAATGCAAAGGCAGAGAAATACTAAACAGATGAAAGAACAAACTAGAAACACAGAAGTCCAAATAAATGAAGAGGGAATAGGCAATCTTCCTGAAAAAGAATTCAGAATAATGATAGTAAAGATGATCAAAAACATTGAAAACAAAATGGAGAAAGTGCAAGAATCAATTAACAAATACCTAGAATAATTAAAGAATAAACATACAAACAACACAATTACTGAAAGTAAAAATACTCTAGAAGAAATCAATAGCAGAATATCTTAAGCAGAAGAAAAAAATCAGTGAGCTGGAAAATAAAATGGTGGAAACAACTTCTAAAAAGCAGAATAAAGTAAAAAGAATGAAAAGAATTGAGGACAGTCTCAGAGACATCTGGGACAATATCAAACACACCAACATTTGAATTATAGAGGTCCCAGAAGAAGAAGAGAAAAAGAAAGGTTATAAGAAAAAATTTTGAAGGGATTATAGTTGAAAATTTCCCCAATATGGAAACGGAAATAGTCAATCAAGTCCAAGAGGCACAAAGAGTCCCATACAGGATAAATGCAAGGAGAAACACACCAAGATACATAATAATCAAACTAACACAGACTAAAACACAAAGAAAGAATATTAAAAGCAGCAAGGGAAAAGTAACATGTAACAAACCCCATATGTTTAACAGCTGATCTTTCAGCAGAAACTCTGCAGGCCAGAAAGGAATGGCAGGATATATTTAGAGTACTCAAGGGGAAATATCTACAATCAAGATTACTATATCCGGAAAGGATCTCATTCAAACTGATGGAGAAATAAAAAGCTTTTCAGACAAGCAAAAGGTAAGAGAATTCAGTACCACAAAACCAGCTTTATAGCATTTTAAAGGGACTTATATAGTCAAGAAATACAAGAGAAGAAAAAAAAAATCTACAAAATCAATCCCAAACAATTAAGAAAATGACATAGGAGAACATATGTCAATAATTACTTCAGGAAAAATATATTCCATGAAAACGGGGAGCAAAGAAAGCTGGAGTAGCAATCCTCATATCAGACAGAATAGACCTTAAAATAAATAATACTTCAGGAGATAAAGAAGGACACTCCATAATTGAAAGGGTAACAGGCAAGAAGACCAGGGGGTCTCCAAGTAGAGAAATAGTCTGCAAGTGTCAGACATTTTTTATCTCTCCCTTAAGCAGCAGGAGGAAATAAACTACAAGTGACAGATTTTTTTTTCCTTCTCCACACAAAATTAAAAGGAGGTTTCTTTATGTATATGTTTTTCTTAAGCTATGTTAATGAAACTATGTATTTGCTTTGGAATTTTCCTTTCTTCAAAATGGCTCCCCCTAAGACTAACTTTTTTTTTCTTTTCTCAAACCTTGGGCTTATAATAGCTCAACAAACCAGTATTCATATCAATTGTTTCCCACATCTCCTACCATCCTATCTCAAAAATGCATACTATGGGAGAGGGGCCTGATGAAACTCCATCAGCCTTGAGGTATCTCTCTTATCTGTGCATGAAGCAACTGATGAGCCCGGCTCTGCAGTTTCATGGTGCCTCATAATGACTGAAGGCAGACCCCAAAAGGGGAGCCTTGTTGGGGATTTATACCTACCTGCCAATGCCAAGAGACACCCAATGTCCCTGTGAGGGGAGTGGCCAGAGATGGGCAAAGCATGTGAACTGAACTTTCCTCTCATGGTCATCTTTTCCTGATATCTTTGACCATTTCATAATTCTATAGGGAATTAGAACTACTAACCTAATCTGTTGGGTCATAGACTTCCAAGGGACTTGTGATCCATGCAGTTACTGTGTACTTTTACTTAGACCTCAAGCATGATAGTCATATGGAGAAGGCAATGGTACCCTGCTCCAGTACTCTTGCCTAGAAATTTTCATGGACAGAGGGGCCTGGTAGGCTGCAGTCCATGAGGTCGCTAAGAGTAGAACATGACTGAGCGACTTCCTTTCACTTTTTACTTTCATGCATTGGAGAAGAAAATGGCAATCTACTCCAGTGTTCTTGCCTGGAGAATCCCAGGGACGGAGGAGTCTGGTAGGAGGCCATCTATGGGGTCGCACAGAGTCAGACACAACTGAAGCAACTTAGCAGAAGCAGCAGCATGGTAGTCATAGAAGTGCCTAGCCTTGCTAAGAGCCAAAGTTACAAGAGCATGTGTGGGAGTGAGGTGGAGCTCTAGCTCCAGGAATGTCTCTCAGTCTGGAGGTCACTCTCAAGGGTGCCTGCCTTGGGGGCCAGCTACCTGAAAGTGAATCTTTGTCATGGCTCTGCCTCCTATCTATATGGATAAAAGCACTGCTGGTGACGATGAGGATTTTGAGGACACAGATAGGGAATTGCAGGATCTGGTCAGATTGGAAGTACAGTGGGCTTCTTCCTTTGTTAGTGTTAACTGTTAGTCGACCAGAGAAAGCTCTCTGATGCCTTTTGTCTCAACTCCTTAGACAGTCTTTTCTGTGGAATCTGTGGAAATGAACTGGAAGAATTGGCTCTAATAGCGTGAGAACAAAAATCACTTTTTCCTCGTTGGCCAACTCCGTATCACCTCTTTTGCTATAGTGGTGTGGTGACACTCAGAAGGGACATCTTGATTGTTGTTCATCCCTTTACGACTCACCACTTCTACTGCAGTCAGGACTGTACTTGGGAATGTGCACAGGCACACATAAGATGGATGCTTCCCATAGGAGTCCTAGCTTGCAAAACATTCTGGGAAAACTACTCTTCTTCACCCTGAATGCATCAGAGAAAAGAGTGAATCAAACAACGGTCTTGGTGGTATGGAACTAAATCAGTCTGGGACGCTATCAGGTCTACCCCTGGTGCATCTCCACCTCGCCTCAGTGGTGGAACTGGGAGGAAGGAGTAACCTGTCTGCATCAGTAAGGGACAGACTAAGCCTGACCAGGGAAGGAAAGCTTCAGTGAAAAGTTTGTCTACACCCCCGTCTAAAGTAGGGAAGAATGCTTCCTGTGGAAAAAAGCCACAGCTGTGGATGCCATTTTTTTTCTCTCTTACAGAATGGAGCTAGCAGTTCAAGAACCATTCCTTTAAAATGTATTAAACAAACAAACAAACAGACTGGGACAACTTTGATCCCCAGAGTTTAAAAAGACATGCCTGATCTTCTGTGATACTGAATGGCCATGGTATCCTTTGGAAGATGGGGAACACTGGCCTGTTAAAGGGTCTCTTAATTATGATACTGTTTTACAACTAGACCGGTTCCATAGAAACAAGAGAAATGGATAGAAATGCCATATGTGTTGCTCTTTGTCTCTCTTGAGACAAGCCAGACTTATGTCCTAAGGGTGCAGATTTGGGTGTGAAACCTTCAGCTCCCTCCTATTCTCTTACTCTGCCCCTGTATCTGGGGCTCCCAACTGAATAGGCTGAGAATCAGAGCATCCTTCCAGAAGGCACTGCCTCAGTCTAGGTAGAAATTCAAACAGTCCCAATTGTGGTCCAGACTATTTAGAGGACCCAAAAATTACATAGAAACCTTTTTGGGACTAACTACTTTATGACATTACTTGGAAGGATGTGATGTATATCTTGGGAAAAACACTAAGCCCTGACTCATACTCTCAAGTTTTGGGGAAAGCTACTACTTTTGGAGATGAATGGCTTGAATGTGAGATAAGGGGAAAGAGGGAGCATGAAATAGCCCTCCTCCCTACTGGGAGCCAAGAAATTCCTATAACAGAGCCACTTTGTATCCTTTGTATTCAGAGGTATTCTTGTAGTACTCAAGTAAGCACGTGCTAAGACTATGCTAAGTTTTCTGACATAAAACAGGGAGAGAAGGAAATCCTGGTAAATTCCTAGATAATTATGGGACATTCTCTACAAGTTTACTGATGTTGATCCTGAAAGTTAAGAGGGATAAATCATCTTAAAAGATAGATTTCTCACTCAATGGGCTCCAGATATCTGCTGTAAGTTATGAAAACAGGCTTTTGGATGAAATCAGTTAAAAAAAAAAAAAAACCTGTTACAGCTGGCTCAGACTATATATTATGGTACATAATATGTGGAGGAAAATGAAAGGCAAAAAAGAATCAGGTAAAAGACTGAAGCTGCAATAATTGCTGATGGACCTGCTCTGAAACAGCCTGAAAAAATTGCCCAGAGGGACCCAGGTGAAAAAGGATGGACTTGTTATTACTGTGGAAAGAAGGGACATGTCAAATGGGACTGCCCTCAGGCATCTAAACCACCCCCATCTCCATGTCTGGTCTGCAAAGAACAATATTGGAGAAGAGACTGCCCTCTGAGATGTAGGCCCCAGGTGTCAGACTCTCAAGACAATTGGGACTCAAGGTCCTCGGGAGTCCCCACATAAGTTCCCATCCTAATAACACCTGAGGAACCCTGGGTATTAATAACTGTGAGGGGGCAAATCAGTCGATCTTCTTTGGGATACTAGGGCAACTTTTTGCTCGCTAATGTTCCTGGTCTGCTTTCCTCCTGATCCACCACTGTAATGGGCTGCCAGGACAAGCCAAATGCTATTATTTCAGTCATCCTTTAAGCTGCAGCTGGGACTATGTGCTGTTTACTCACGAGTTTCTGATCATGCCACAATTTCCTTCACCCCTTCTGGAAAGGGACATACTGAACAAGGTCCAGGCCTCTGTTTTTGTGAATATGGATCCTTCTCTTTCTCTCCCATTAATTGAACAAAATTTAAATCCTAGAGTGTGAGCTGATGGAAAAGCTATGAGTTGAGCACAAAATACTGTTCCTGTCTTTATCAAGCTCAAAGACCCTCACCTATTTTCACATCAAAAGAAGTATCCATTAAAGGCTGAGGTGTTAAGGAACAGTTAAAACCCATCATTGAGAATTTAAAGGAACAAGGGCTATTAATTCCCTTGATCAGTCCATACAACACTCCTATTTTGGGTATAAGAAAGTCAAATGATAAATGGAGACTTGTTCAAGATATATGAATAATAAGTGTCTAATCCTTATACTTTATTTTCTGAAATTCTTAAACCAGCCAAATATGACTGTAAGACAATTGAGGGGATTCTTGGGCATTACAAGCTATTGCCACATTTGGATTCTGGGTTATGCGGAACTTGCCCAGCCTTTATATAAACCTATAACTGAGACTCAGTAGGTCCAAACTGACAAGCTTCAAATTGCTTTCTTAAAGGCTCCAAATTGAACATGGCTACAGGATCAGAGTTTAGTTTGTTACTGAAAAAATGCTATGGCCAGATTGAGTAAGGGTAATTGTTACTGTTGTTTTGCTAATGCCTAAAGCTCATAAGTTTACTAATGGGCAAAATCTTACTGTACTGACTTCTCATGATGTAAGTGGCATCTTAAACTCTAAAGTTGATAGTGACAATGACTCCATCTTTTAAAGCTGCTATAACTAAAGGGGTGTCAAAAGCTCTAGGAATAGAATATCACACTGTTCCTGGAAACCTCAATCTCCAGAAAAAGTTGAAAAGGCTACTGACATTATTAAAAAACACCCATGTAAGTCAACTCAGGAAACACAAGAGAGTTGGTTTAAAGTTTTACCTGTAGGTTTAATGAGGGCTCAACAGCCCCTAAAAAAAGGGACTGTCTCTCTGACAGACTGGTTTTGCATACAGTCATTGTCATAGATCCTAAAGCCTTAGAAGAATTTGACTCAGCTTTCAGCTTTTCAACCTCCTCATCAGTTGAAGTCTTCCCATGGTGGGTTTCTCCACTTCAAGGAAAGAACTTTTTTCAATTTTGTGAATACCTTCACTTCTTGATCTGATGACATTTAACAATCCTAAGATGGACTGATATAACATATTGTACCTTAATTATGGACATAATGTGATTTTTAATTTTGATTAGGTTTTAATTTGGTTTGATGACTATTTTGCCTTCCATATGTAACTGTAAAATTGGCTTTGTTTCTAACTGTCTGAAAGTTTTTAAGTTACAAAAGGTTGTCCAGGCTCCTATGAGTGCCACAGTCTCATCCAACTATTACTTGGGGCCCATGGGTCAGAGACTTTCCATATGAGGGTTAGGAGAGTATGTTGCCTCAGTAATTTAGGGACCACGCTCCTCAACAGCAGGAAGTAGTTATGGAATGAACACAGTGCCCCTTTCCTTTGGCAACATAGTTCTGTTAAAATAAAAGAGGGAATGTCATCCTATCTCAAAAATGCATACTATGGGAAAGGGTCCTGGTGAAATTCCATCAGCCTTGAGGTGTCTCTCTTATCTGATTAATAGCTTTCTAACAGACATAAAACAACTTGCAAGGGGGGCACTCTCCATCCCGCCTTCTGATGTCTATGCCAGAAGCTTTTTCTGTCCTTTTTAACTTCAATAAAACTCTGCTACACAAAGGCTCTTGAGTGATCAAGCCTGGTCCCTGGTCCCTAAGCTAAATCTTCTTCGGGTATCAGGAATCCAATATCATAATGATCCAAATGATATCATATGATATCCAATATCATAATGATCAAAGGATGAATCCAACAGGAAGACATAACAATTGTAAATATCTATGCAACTAACATAGGAGCACCTCAATACATAAGACAAACACTAACAGACATAAAAGGAGAAATTGACAGTAACACAGTAATAGTAGGAGATTTTAACACCCTGCTCACACCAATGGACAGTTCATCAAGACAGAAAATTAATAAGGAAACACAAGTCTTAAATGATACATTAGATGAGATGGATCTCATTGATATCTTCAGGACATCCCATCCAAATGCCGGAGAATACACCTTCTTCTCAAGTGCATATAGAACATTCTCCAGGATAGATCACACTTTGGGTCACAAATCAAACTTCAGTAAATTTAAGAAAATTGAAATTATATCAGGCATCTTCTCTGACCATAATGGTATGAGACTAGATATCAATTACAGGAAAGAAAAAAAAAAAAAGCTGTAAGAAACACAAACACATGGAGATTAAGCAATATATTTCTAAATAACCAACAGGTTACTGAAGAAATCAAAAGGGAAATCAAAAAATTTCTAGAAACAAATGACAATGTAAACATGACAACTCAAAACCTATGGGATGCAGCAAAACCAGTTCTAATAGCAACACAATACTACCTCAAGAAATACGAAAAACATCAAATAGACAATCTAACTTTACACATAAAACAACTGGAAAAAGAAGAACAAAAAAAAATAGCAGAAGGAAAGAAATCATAAGGATCTAAGCAGAAATAAATGAAAAACAAATGAAAGAAACAATAGTAAAGATAAATAAAACTAAAAGTTGGTTCTTTGAGAAGATAAAAAAAAACCTGACAAACCTTTAGCCAGACTCATCAAAAAACAAAACAAACAAACAAAAAAAAGAGAGTAGAATCAAATCAACAAAATTAGAAATGAAAGAGAGGTTACAAGAGACAATGCAGAAATATAAATGATTATAAGAGACTATTATGAAAAACAACATGACAATAAAATGGGTAACTTGGAAGAAATGGACAGATTCTTAGAAAAGTTCAATATTCCAAGGCTGAACCAGGAAAAAATAGAAATTATGAAAAACCCAAATACAAGCACTGAAATTCAAGCTGTGATTAAAAATCTCCCAAAAAACAAAAGCCCAGGCCAGATGGCTTCATAGAAGAATCCTATCAAAAATTTAGAAAAGAGCTAATGTCTATCCTTCTAAAACTCTTTCAAAAAATTGCAGAGGAAGGAACACTTCCAAAATCATTCTATGAGGCCACCATCACACTGATACCAAAACCAGTAAAAGACAACACAAAAAAGGAAACTACAGGCCAATATCACAGGTGAATATAGATGCAAAAATCCTCAACAATATTTTAGCAAACAGAATACAGAAACACATCAAAAAGCTCATACACCATGATCGATTTGAGTTTATTTCAAGGATGCAAGGATCCTTCAACATTCACAAATCAATCAATGTGATACTCCATGTAAACAAGTTGAAAGATAAAAACCATATGGTAATTAATCTCAATAGTTGCAGAAAAAGTCTTTGACAAAATTCAACACCCATTTATGATAAAAACTCTTAAAAAATGGGTATAGAAGGAACCTACCTCAACATCAGTTCAGTTCAGTTGCTCAGTCGTGTTTGAATCTTTGTGACCCCATGAATCGCAGCACTCCAGGCCTCCCTGTCCATCACCAACTCCCGGAGTTCACTCAGACTCATATCCATCGAGCTGGTGAAGCCATTCAGACATCTCATCCTCTGTTGTCCCCTTCTCCTCCTGCCCCCAATCCTTCCCAGCATCAGGGTCCTTTCCAGTGAGTCAGGTTTTGCATGAGGTGGCAAAAGTATTGGAGTTTCAGCTTTAGCATCAGTCCTTCCAATGAACACCCAGGACTGATCTCCTTTAGGATGGACTGATTGGACTTCCTTGTCTCAACATAATAAAGGCCATATATGATAAGCCTACAACAAACATTATTCTCAATGGTGAAAAACTGAAAGCATTCCCTCTAAGATCAGGAACAAGACAAGGGTGTCCACTTTCACCACTATTATTCAACACAGTTCTAGAAATCCTAGCTACAGTAATCTGAGAAGAAAAATAAAAGGAATCCAGATTTGAAAAGAAGAAGTAAATCTTTCACTGTTTGCAGATGATATGATATTGTACATAGAAAACCCTAAAGATAATAAATATGTATAATATCATATAAGAAATGAATTGCCAGTCCAGGTTTGATGCAGGATACAGGATGCTTGGGGCTGGTGCACTGTGATGACCCAGAGGGATGGTATGGGGAGGGAGGTGGGAGGGGGGTTCAGGATTGGGAACACGTGTACACCTGTGGCGGATTCATGTTGATTATGGCAAAACCAATACAGTATTGTAAAGTAATTAGCCTCTAATTAAAGTAAATAGATTTTTTAAAAAATAAAAATAAAATGGAGTAACAGGAAAAAAAAAATAAATAAATAAATAAACTTTAAACTCAAAGTGGATCAAAGACCTAAATATTAAGACTAGAAACTATAAAACTTTTAAAACTTTTAGAGGAAAACTTAGGCATAACACTCAATGACATAAAGCAAGTTCCTCTATGAACCACCTCGCAGAGTAATGGAAATAAAAGCAAAAGTAAACAAATGCGACATGATTAAAGTTAAAAATATTTGCACAGCAAAAGAAACTATAAACAATGTGAAAAGGTAATCCTCAGAATGGGAGAAAATAATAGCAAATGAAACAACTGGCATAGGATTTTCCAAAATACACAAGCAGATCATATAGCTCAACACCAGAAAAACAAACAACCCAATCTAAAAGTGGGAAAAAGACCTAAACAGACATTTCTCCAAAGAAGACATACAGATGGCTAAAAGATCCTGAACATCACTCATTATTAGAGAAATGCAAATCAAAACCACAATGAAATATCACCTCACACCGGTCAGAATGGCCATCATCAAAAAGTCTACAAACAATAAATGCTGGAGAGGATGTGGAGAAAAGGAATGTTCTTGCACTGTTGGTGGGAATGTAAATTGATGCAGCCACTATGGAAGATGGTATGGTGATTCCTTACAAAACTAGGAATAAAATCACCATATGAACCAGCAATCCCACTCTTAGGCATATATCCCAAGGAAATCAAAATTGAAAAAGACAATTTTTGAGGTGGATGAACCTAGAACCTATTAAACAGAGTGAAGTAAGTCAGGAAAAGAAAGATAAACTTCATATTCTAATGCATATATGTGGAATATATAAAAATGGTACTGAAGAGTTTATATACAGGGCAGCAATGGAGAAAGAGACATATAAAATAGACTGATGGACATGGGGAAAGGGGAGGAGAGGGTGAGATGTATATAGAGAGTAATATGGAAACTTACATTCAATTCAGTTCAGTTCAGTCGCTCAGTCGTGTCTGACTCTTTGCAACCCCATGAACCGCAGCACGCCAGGCCTCCCTGTCCATCACCAACTCCCAGAGTTCACTCAGACTCACATCCATCAGGTCAATGATGCCATCCAGCCATCTCATCCACTGTCGTCCCCTTCTCCTCCTGCCCCAAACCAGAGTCTTTTCCAATGAGTCAACTCTTTGCATGAGGTGGACAAAGTACTGGAGTTTCAGCTTTAGCATCATTCCTTCCAAAGAACACCCAGGGCTGATCTCCTTTAGAATGGACTGGTTGGATCTCCTTGCAGTCCAAGGGACTCTCAAGAGTCTTCTCCAATACCACAGTTCAAAAGCATCAATTCTTTGGTGCTCAGCTTTCTTCACAGTCCAACTCTCACATCCATACATGACCACTGGAAAAACCATAGCCTTGACTAGACAGACCTTTGTTGGCAAAATAATGTCTCTGCTTTTCAATATGCTTTCTAGGTTGGTCATAACTTTTCTTCCAAGGAGTAAGCGTCTTTTAATTTCATGGCTGCAGTCACCATCTGCAGTGATTTTGGAGCCCCAAAAAATAAAGTCAGACACTGTTTCCACATGTAAAATAGATAGGCAATGGGAATTTGCTGTATGTCTCAGGAAACTCAAACAGGGGCTCTGTATCAACCTAGAGGGGTGGGATGGAGAGAGAGGTTCAAAAGGGGGATATATGTATACCTACAGCTGATTGCTGTTGAAGTTTGACAGAAAACAACAAAATTCTGTAAAGAAATTATCCTTAAATAAAAAATTAAAATTAAATTAAAAAAACAGGGGCTCTGAACATATGCCTCTGAAGGAGGTGAGATTTGTGCTGCTATTGGGGATTGTGTTCTTTTTTCAAGTGTAATTTTATATTGATCATGTTTACCATATGATGGTAATTAATGGTAATTCATTTTTGATGTTTTCTGAAGAATTTTAATTATTAAATAAATGTTCTTAAGTCAAAAAAAGAAAAAAAAAATCAAGGGAGTCCGGTACTCATTAGCAACAAGCTAAATATAGGGGTAGATATAAATTTACTAGAGAAAACCAAGAAAGGGACTGCTAAAAAGAGTCCAACTAGGGTCAGAAAAAGTCTGAAAGACTGACCTTAAACACTACCTATGTGAGAGTGCCTAGCATCAGTTGTGCCAGAAATGGAGCAATTCATGTGCCCATGAATTGTCAAAAGCAATAGAGTAACTAGCTGACAATTAGTGGAGCCTAATATCTGTCATATCTTTAACTGTGTTCTTATTTTCATTCTGAATTTTAATTGAACATTCTCATCTTTTAAAAATTTTATTCTATTTAAATGTGACATAAATCTCTTTTTGTTCCTTTATTTTTATTCATACATTCATTATACTTATATTTTTAAATTAGTTATGCAAAAAACAATTTCTTTGTCTTTTGGTTCTTCTTGAGATTTATTTTCCATTGTAATCTCTGCTGTTATTTTACTTATATTCTTTATTCTATTTTTAATAGCTACAGGCAGCATAACATAGATATCATGAAGAGAGACAGAGTCAACCAAAACCAATGCCATTACAGAGACAGTCCACATGCCAAAGGCTGCCCATTTTAGCACTGACATCAGAAGTTTCACACTGTGGGTAAATAGACTTTACTGGGAGTCACAGGTTTTTGTAATCAGTCCCTGACTACAAAGGGCTATTATACAGATAATTTGTCCATACTAGCACTACAGCTTCAATTCTCTCTTTTTGGTGGGTCAGGCAATATTATTTATTGATTCCTATTTAGCATTTCCAGTACTTGAAGGGCAGATTCATGCCTCTGTTTTATAAAGCTATATAGAGGAAAATTTCCCCAGTCAGACACATTAAGCAACTCCATTATGCATTCAGGTAAAATAATGAACTTATTTCACATATTTGAATATAGTAATTTTCACCTAAACTTTCAACTTAATCCCACCAACCTTTGCATTCTTAGTTGTGACCTATTAGGATTTTACCAACAGAATGTGTTTCTACAACACTAATAGGGATATGTTTCCACTAGGGCATAGTATACTTTTCCATAAAATGTTCAGGTAATAGTGACAAAAATTCTTCACATAAAGATAGCTTATATATTAAAATTTCCATTCAAATGTTCACCTTAATTCTATCAATATTTGCATTTATGTTTTCTCTTAATTTAATTTCAGCCCCATTGGGACTTCAATGGATTTGGCACCAAAATGCATGGGGCTCCTATATAAAGGAGTCCCCAAAACTTCTTTTCTTCCTCTTGTAACAGTTTCACTCATTCATATGCAAAATTGCTTAGGTTCCCAGAAGGCTGGGAACTGAGCCAAAGAATCTGGCACTTTCTCCAAAATTTACCTGATTAAATATTGGGATTATTGCCTAGGATATGGGAACTATTGCCTAGGATATTGGAAGTTTGGCTTCTCATTACTATATTTGCTTTTCAGCTTTCCTATTTCTTCAAACTGGGTTGAATAAAAATAAAATAAAACACATGTTCCCCATCCTGAACCCTCCTCCCACCTACCTCCCCATACCATCCCTCTGGTATACCTGTGGTGGATTCATTTTGATATATGGCAAAACCAATACAATATTGTAAAGTTAAAAAATAAAATTGAATTTAAAAAAATTTTAAAAATATAAAATAAAACAAAGCAAAAAAAAAAAAATGATGTGTTTAGGGTCCTTCAATATTGGAGGACCAGCAAGAACTCTCATGCTGCTGCTAAGTCACTTCAGTCGTGTCCAACTCTGCATGACCCCACAGACAGCAGCCCACCAGAGTCCCCCGTCCCTGGAATTCTCCAGGCAAGAACATTGGAGTGGGTTGCCATTTCCCTCTCCAATGCATGAAAGTGAAAAGTGAAAGTGAAGTCGCTCAGTCGTGTCTGACCCTCAGTGACCCCATGGACTGCAGCCTTCCAGGCTCCCCGGTCCATGGAATTTTCCAGGCAAGACTACTGGAATGACGTGCCATTGCCTTCTCCGAAGAACTCTCATAGGTCCATCCAATTCCTTAGAATGTTGTATTATGGTCATTATTTTCATTCCATTAACATCTGCATCATTCATATCATTTCTTAATAACTACTTAAACATTTTCATTGACTGGATGATTTGTTTTACTTTCCCCTCTCTTATTTGTTTGTTTGTTTAGAATGACTCAGAGGTAGTGGTTGTCCCTTATGTAGATCAGAATCAGGTTCTTCTGCACCATTCTTCAGTAGGGGCCTTTTGATGAGAGACTTTAGTATGGATTGGCTACAACCTAAATTTGGTTCATCTTTTCCTTTTAACGATAATGTGTGTATCCAGTTCCCCTCCACTGTCTAGATGTTAGGAAATGAGGGTGGATGGGTCAGGCTGATATGTGGCATAAAGCCCCAGTCCTCTAATATACAATTGGTCTTTCTGGCATTACCAGTCCCCAGCCTAACTCTATTTGGGGGTCCACCATGAGTCTCTTTATTAGCATAATCCCAGGTGCCATCCAAGGGACTCATGAATAACCAAGACAGTTTTAGCAGTTCAAAGTTTCTGGAGGTTTTACCAGAATTGAAAGAGACGTGTGTACCCCAATGTTCATTGCAGCACTGTTTATAATAGTCAGGACATGGAAACAATTAGGATGTCCATCAGCAGATGAATGGATAAGAAAGCTGTGGTACATAGACACAATGGAATATCACTCAGCTATTAAAAAGAATACATTTGAATCAGTTCTAATGAGGTGGATGAAACTGGAGCCTATTATACAGAGTGAAGTAAGTGAGAAAGAAAAACACCAATACAGTATACTAACGCATATATATGAAATTTAGAAAAATGGTAACGATAACCCTATATGCGAGACAGCAAAAGAGACACAGATGTATAGAACAGTCTTTTGGACTCTGTGGGAGAAGGCGAGGGTGTGATGATCTGAGAGAATAACATTGAAACATATATATTATTGTATGTGAAACAGATCATCAGTCCAGGTGACAGGTTCTATGAGACAGGGTGCACAGGGCTGGTGCACTGGGATGACCCAGAGGAATGAGATGGGGAGGGAGGTGAAAAGGGGGTTCAGGATGGGGAACACATGTGCACTCATGGCTGATTCATGTCAATGTATGGCAAAACCACTACAATATTGTAAACTAATTAGCCTCCAATTAAAATAAATAAATAAAAATTCTGGAGGTTTTAGCATCTTAGTGCCAGAGGCTCAGGACAAAGAACAAAACTTAGACTTAAATGATTATATTAAAATAGAAGAGATAACTCAAGTGAATAACTTAAGTTTATACCTTATGGCACTGAAACAAGCAGAAAGGAATGGTACAGATTAGAGCATAAAGTAATAAAATGGAGAATAGAAAAATATAAAGATAATCAACAGTACTAAAACTTGGTACTTCAAATAAATCAATGAAATTCACAATTTTGGGGCTAAATTTGTTAGGAAAAAAGTACAAAATAGATATGTAATTTACTAAAGTCAGGAGTGGCAGGAGAGTGAACATTGCTACCAATATTATGAAATATTATAGAATAAAGAGGATTATAAATGTTCATAAGTGTTATTCCAACAATATTATACCCAAATTAGTAAAATTAGCTGGAATGGGGAAAATACCCTAGGAAGCATGAAAATTGACTCATAAAATAAATATACAATCAAAATAAACTTACAACAAGAGGTTTAATTAAGAGTTTTAAAGGTTTTCACACGGAAAAGCTCAGTTTAAAATAACTTTACTGGTGAGTTTTAAAAAAAATTAAATAATTATTACAAACTCCTCACAAACTCCTCCACGGGGTGGGGAAGGGGGGAGGAATACAAAAGGAGGTAACGTTTCTCAACTCATTCAATAAGACCAGTCTTGCACTATATCAAAATCAGAAAAAAAATCTTACAGAAAAAGATAGCTAGGGCTTAATATCATCTTATAAGTATAAATACCAAAATCTTTAGGAAAATAGAAAACTAAATTCAAGCAAAATGAAAAAACTATACACAATGACTAAGTGGAAGTTTTTTCAGGAATATAAAGCTGCCATGACATTTGAATATTAATTGACAAATCATGATAATGAAGGGGAGAAAAAACTTAAATCATCTCAGACAGAGAACAATCAATTGACAAATTTCAATACCTTATGTATGTAAGTTATATAAAATGTCCACAGTGAGCAAACTTATAGAGTCAGAATCTACATTATTGTTTGACTAGAGCTGAGACATAGAGGTAGCCATAAAAAAGGGTTACAGAGCTTCTTTGGGGAAAGGTGTTAAATATTCTAAAACTGATTGTGGTAATGGTTGTGCAGCTCTGTTTATATATATAAAAAAAGGAAACCCTGAATTTTATACTGAAATGAAAAATCCATTTAATTTTATTAATGTTATATTCATTTTATTTCTTGTTTAAATTTTAAATGCTATTTTTTCTCTATAGGACTCAGGATCTATAGCTTTTATTAATTTTGAGTAGAAAAAATTAATTTATTTGACATCAGAGACTGTTTTATTTTAATAAAGAAAACTTTATACAGTTTCACTAATATTTAAAATATATTTTAAATCTAGAATTTTGACTAGAGAAATGTTACAAATTATAGTATCTTTAACTTTGCCTTCACAAAAGTAAAAAAAAAAAAAAACCTATTGTAATAGTGAAGTGAGTGAAAGTCACTCAGTTTTGTCTGACTCTTTGGGACCCCATGGACTATACAGTCCATGGAATTCTCCAGGCCAGAATTCCCGAGTGGATTCCGTTTCCCTTCTCCAGGAGATCTTCCCAAACCAGGGATGGAACATAGGTCTCCTCATTGCAGGCAAATTCTTTACCAGCTGATCCACAAGGGAAGCCCTTATTGGAATAAGTATTATTTAATTATATTTTCAGGAAAAATAATTACAAGAGTTCTGCTTTTATGTATATTGTATTATAGTCAATTGTTTCTTCATAATGGTTAGTAGGATCATGAAATATATATAAAAAAATAGTAGGAATAGCTTATTTAAAATTAAATTACTAACTCTAAATCTGTAATACATTCAAATTTAAAAGAAAAAGAAAATAGTTAAAATCACCCATAAAATATTAGCATCCTTTATGTACTTTCATATTATATATAAAATATATTTTTGCTTTTGTGTATGCACATCATCAACAGTAACTCTCTAGAACTAAACATACGTAAAGTTGTCAGTAAAATTAACAAAATGTAATCAAATTTGCAGTAATAGACTGGAGTTTTGTAAATTTAAAGGAAGTGATCACATTATGTGAAACACTATATTAATTAGATTTGTTTCAAATGTTCATTATATTTCTAAAATCATTTATTTGCTATAAAAATGCACGATGAAAGCAAAGCAAAATTCTTTGCTTTTTTTTATTCTTCTAAAGGATGAAATTAAACTGTCAAGACTAAAATAAACCACCTAATGTAAAAAAGGCTCCAATTTTTCTATCTTCTAACACAATTCACTGTATTATTTTAGTTTTTCTTCTATAAAAATAAATTTGTTGAACACATTTATTAGTTGCTATATAGATGAATATCATGGTGGATATAGAGATAAAGATAGATGCTAGATAAATAGATATATAGATAGCTTTGCTAGTGGAATAGGTTTCCTACATATTGGGAATATTGGTCAAGTTTTCTGTCTATGATATAGTTTCCTCAACTAATAAAAACAAACCACCAAAAAATTCAATATACATATTTTATGGAATGCTTGTGAAGTGTTGACTCATTGGAAAAGACTCTGATGCTGGGAGGGATTGGGGGCAGGAGGAGAAGGGGATGATAGAGGATGAGATGGCTGGATGTCATCACTGACTCAATGGATGTGAGTCTGAGTGAACTCCGGGAGTTGGTGATGGACAGGGAGGCCTGGCGTGCTGCAATTCATGGGGTCGCAAAGAGTTGGACACGACTGAGTGACTGATCTGATCTGATCTGATCTGACCTATAACATGATATATTTTGAATTTAATTTACACCACTTATAGTACTTTGGAAAATAAAGTAAATGAAAATTTTAGTTAAGTAAGAGTTATGTTGTCAGCTTAATATAATGGGAATATTAAGATGATATATAAATGTACTTTTATTTATTTGATTCTTATTTAAGTAGATTTCTTCATGGATCACAGTTTTGTTATGGTGAAGGGATTTGATTAACTCAGTGAAGCTGTGAGCCATGCCTTGCCGGGCCACCCAAGACAGATGAGTCAAAGTGAAGTTTTCTGACAAAATGTGGTCCACTGGAGTAGGAAATGACAATCCACACCAGTATGTTTGCCATGAGAACCCCATGAACAGTGTAAAAAGTCAAAAAGGTATTACACCAGAAATTCAGCACCCCAGGTAGTCAGGTGTCCAAAATGGTACTGGGGAAGACCAGAGGGAAATTGCCATTAGCGCCAGAAAGAATAAATTGGCTGGGACAAAGTGGAAATGACAGTTGTGGATGTGTCTGGCTGTGAAAGTAAAATCTAATGCTATAAAGAAAAATATTGCATAGGTACCTGGAATGTTAGGTCCGTGAATTAAGGTAAATTGGATGAGGTCATGCAGGAGAGGGCAAGATTGATCATTGACATCTTTGGAATCAGTGAAATAAAATGGATGAGAATGTGCAAACATTTCGTAGAAGAAATGGAGTGGGTCTCATAGTCAACAATAGAGTAAAAAATGTGGTACTCGGGTGCAATCTCAAAAAGGATAGAATTATTTCAGTTAGTTTCCAAGGCAAATCAATCAATATCATAGTAATCCAAGTCTATGTACCAACCACTGATGTCAAAGAAGCTGAAGTTGATCTATGATGACCTACAAGACCTTCTAGAACTAACGCACACACACACACACACACAAATGTTCTTTTCAACATAGGAGATTGAAGTGCAAAAAGTAGGAAGTAAAGAGATACCTGGAATAACAGGCAAGTTTGGCCTTGAAGCACAAAATGATGCAAAGCAAAGGCTAGCAGACTTTTCTCAGTAAAACATGCCAGTGATACCAAATACCCTTTTCCAATATTTCAACAGAAGACTTTATATGTGAACATTACCAGATGGTCAATACTGAAATCAAATTGATAGTACTGTTTGCAGCTGAAGATGGAGAAGCTCTAAACAGTGAGCAAAAACAAGACCTGGAGCTGACTGTGGCTCCTTTAATAAGAAACTTTGCAGTAAGCTCCTTATTGAAAAATTCAGACTGAAATTGAAAAAAGAAGGGAAAACCACTAGGCAATTTAGGTATGACCTAAAGCAAATCCCTTATGATTATACAGAGGAAATGGCAGATGGATTCAAATGATTAGATTTGATAGAGTACCTGAAGAACTGTGGAAGGAGGTTCATAACACTGTACAGAAGACAGTGACCAAAACCTGCCCAAAGTAGTTCTCTGAGGAGCCCTTAAAAATAACTAAGGAAAGAAGAGAAGTCAAAGGCAAGAGAGAAGGGGAAATATATACCTAACTGAATGACAGTAACAGAGAGAGTAACAAGAGAGTAACAAGGAGAGATAAGAAGAGTTTCTTTAAAAAAAAAAATGCAAAGAAACAGAGAGAAATGATGCAAAGGGAAACATGAGAGATCTCTTCAAGAAAATTAGAGATATCAAGGGAACATTTAATAAAAGAATGGGCACAATAAAGGACAAAAACGGTAAGGACCTAACAGAAGCAGAAGAGATTAAGAAGAGATGACAAGAATACACAGAAGAACTATACAAAAAACAAATATTAATGACCCAGATAATCACAATGGTGTGGTCACTCACCTAGAGCTAGACACCTTGGAACATGAAGTCAAATAGGTCTTAGGAAGGATTACTAGGAATAAAGCTAGTGGAGCTGATTGAATTCCAGCTGAGCTATTTCAAATCCTAAAAGATGATGCTGTGCTGCATTCTATATGCCAACAAATTTAGAAAAATTAGCAGTGGCCACAGAACTGGAGATTAGTTTTCATTCCAATTCCAAAGAAGGGCTATGACAAAGAATGTTCAAACTACTGCACAATTGCACTCATTTCACATGCTAGCAAAGTTATGCTTGAAATTCTTAAAGTTAAGCTACAGCAGTACATAAACCAAGAACTTACAGATGTACAAACTGGGTTTTGAGAGGCATAGGAACCAGAGATCAAATTGCCAACATCCATTGGATCATGGAGAAAGCAAGGGGATTCCAGAGAAGCATCTATTTCTGCTTCATTGACTATGTGAAGCCTTTGACTATGTGAATCACCACAAACTGTGGGAAATTCTTAACAATATCAAATACCAGATAACCTTACCTGTCTCCTGAGAAACCTGTATGTGAGTCAAGAAATAACAGTTAGAACCAGAATGGAACAACTGACTGGTTCAAAATTGGGAAAGGAGTATAACACGGCTATATATTGTCACCCTGCTTATTTAACTTATATGCAGAGTACTTTATACCAAATTGAGGGCTGGATGATCACAAGCTAGAATCAAGATTTCCTGGCGAAATATCAACGACCTCGATATGTAGATGATACCACTCTAATGGCAGAAAATGGAGAGGAACTAAAGAGCTTCATGATGAAGGTGAAAGAGGAGAGTGAAAAATTACTGGCTTGAAACTCAGCATTCAAAAAAACTGAGACCATGGCATATGGTCTCATCACTTTATGCAAAAAGAGGGGGAAAAAGTGGAACCAGTGACAGATTTTCTCTTCATGGACCCAAAATCTTTATAGATGGTGACTGCAGCCATGAAATTAAAAGTGTTTGCTCCTTTGAATGAAAACTATGAGAACTCTATTCAATGTATCAAAAAGCTGAGACATCACTTTGTTAACAAAGATCCATATAGTCAAACTATGGGTTTCCTAGTAGTCATATATGGATGTGAGAGTATAAGGTTTAGTGACAAGTAATTGATGCTTTTGATTTGTAATGCTGGAGAAGACACTTGGACTGCAAGGAGTTCAAATCAGTCAATCCTAAAGGAAATCAATCCTAAATATTCATTGGAAAGACAGTTGCCATAGTTGAAGCTCCAATACTTAGGCCACCTAATTGGAAAATACCCTGATGCTGGGAAAGATTGAAGTCAAAAGAGAACGGGGGGTGAAGAAGATGAGATGGTTAGATAACCTCACCAAGTCAATGGATATGAATTTGAACAAACTCTCAAAGATAGCAGAGAACTGAAAGCTTGGTGTGCTGCAATCCATGGGGTTGCAAGAGTCTGACAGGACTTCAGTGACTGAACAACAACAGCAGCTTAAGTAGATTGGAAAAACTTATTTCCTAATCTCAAAATTATTTTAGGTCTTATAAAAATGTTATATTTAGCAAAATATTTTGAAATTATCCACTGATCATATGGTTTTGAAATTCTTGCCTGCGTATTTATCTTGTCTCCTAAATAGATAATGAAACTTCTTTTTCACTATTAGATTCCAATTATTCAGGCAGATATGTGACTGTCAATTTTTGCTTATGAAAAACATTTGCTATATTTATTATCTTTTGAAATTTTTTAGCTAAAAATTGCTGATATCCTAGAGCTTCTGAAATTATTTTGGATTTGATAATGGGTAACAATTTTTTCAGTGGAATTTTATTTATTTTTATTATATAATAATTTTACTGGTCCTTGATTAACTATATATTTCATTTTCTCAATTGCTTAGAAAATAGTGAACTTGATGTTTAGGTCAAATTATTAACATCTTGTAGAAAAATCATTCTATTACAAATATGGCAATGTTTAGTTGCTTTTTATTTATCTTCAAGATTAGTTGTCGTTTCCATAAAGCATATATCAAGTGTAAAGTTCTGGTAGATTTTTATTCAATAAATCTTGATAAAAATTTGACTTCATTTAATAAGAAAATACTTCAAATCTTACATTCTTAAGATCTGTGATTGTTCATGATCTTCAGATATCCTCTTTTTTGTCCAGTAAATACTATACTTTATTGACATAATTATTTGAAAATTATAAAAGGATAAGCTGAATTCTGCATTGGAGTACAGAATGAAGCAGGGAAAAGGCTAATAGAGTTGTGCCAAGAGAATGCACTGGTCATAACAAACACCCTCTTCCAACAACACAAGAGAAGACTCCATAAATGGACATCACCAGATGGTCAACACTGAAATCAGATTCATTATATTTTTTGCAGCCAAAGATGGGGAATCTCTATACAGTCAGCAAAAACAAGACAAGGAGCTGACTGTGGCTCAGATCATGAACTCCTTATTGCCAAATTCAGACTTATATTGAAGAAAGTAGGGAAAACCACTAGGCCATTCAGGTATGACCTAAATCAAATCCCTTATGATTATACAGAGGAAATTACCAATAGATTTAAGAGACTAGATCTGAAAGACAAAGTGCCTTATGGACTATAGATGGAGGTTCATGACATTGTACAGGAGACAGGGATCAAGACCATCCCCAAGAAAAAGAAATGCAAAAAAGTAAAATGGCTCTGTGAGGAGGCCTTACAAATAGCCGTGAAAAGAAGAGAAGTGAAAAGCAAAGGAGAAAAGGAAAGATATACCCATTTGAATACGGAATTCCAAAGAATAACAAGGAGAGATAAGAAAGGCTTCCTCAGTGATCAGTGCAAAGAAATAGAGGAAAAGAATAGAATGGGAAAGACTAGAGATCGCTTCCAGAAAATTAGAGCTACCAAGGGAACATTTCATGCAAAGATGGGCTCAATAAAGGACAGAAATGGTATGGACCTAACAGAAGCAGAACATATTAAGAAGCGGTGGCAAGAATATACAGAAGAACTATATAAACAATATCTTCATGACCCAGATAACCACTATGGTGTGGTCACTCACCTAAATCCAGACATCCTGGAAGGTGAAGTCAAGTGGGCCTTAGGAAGCATCACTATGAACAAAGCTAGTGGAGGTGATGGAATTCCTGTTGAGCTATTTTAAATCCTAAAAGATGATGCTGTGAAAGTGCTGCATTCAATATGCCAGCAAATTTGGAAAACTCAGCAGTGGCCACAGGAGTGGAAAAGTTCAGTTTTCATTCCAGTCCCTAAGAAAGGCAATGCCAAAAAATGCTCAAACTACCACACAAGAGCAAAATAATGCTCTCCCTTGGAGAGCAAGGAGATTCAAGCAGTCCATCCTAAAGAAAATCAGTCCTGAATATTTACTGGAAGCTGAATCTCCAATATTTTGGCCACCTGTTGGGAAGAAGTAACTCATTGGAAAAGATTTTGATGCTGGGAAAGATTGAAGGTGGGAGGAGAAGGGGACAACAGAGGATGAGATGGTTGGATGGCATCACTGAGTCAATGGACATGAGTTTATGTAAATTCTGGGAATTCGTGATGGATAGGGAGGCCTAGTGTGCTACAATCCATGCGGTCACAAAGAGTCAGACACGACTGAGCTGAAATGAACTGAGCTGAAGATGAATTTCCCAAAAGAATGATGAATATTTAAATCATTAAAGTGGTAAGTGTCAGAGCTAGGAGTCAAACCGAAATCTGGATGACAAGGTACTGTTTTTGTCATCCCTTATATTACACACTTAAGGATGATTAAATACAAAATACAATTATCCAATTATCAAATGATTCCAGGAAATGTTCATAATATATTGTGATTAAAATATATTTTAGATTGTATTACCTACCATACATTTAAAATCTTTACCTTTGTTGATTTAGATATTATTTTTCTCCTTTAGAAATTTCGACTGTTTTGATAAAGCATAAAATGTATGAATAAATAGAAGGCCTTGATTAATTCATTTGATATAGAGAAGTAATTAATATTCAACTAATTCTTATATCTTTCTTCAGCATCTTGAGAGGGATGGATTTCTCAGTAACAAGATCATCTTTGAGCATCAGTGATCAACATATATGAATTAAAAACCAGTTTTTATGGAATGTCAAACACATATTCTTTCCTTCTCCAGGTTGCAAGTTAAAGAAAGGAGAACTGTCACAAAATCCTGAAATTTGTAAGACATCTTGATACTTTAAGTGTAAATGTAAGGAGAATATTAAAAATAGAAACTTTCTGGAAAACTAATTTTCTTTCTGTTCTCTCTGAAGAGGCATTGAAATATAGTCTAAAATAACAATTTGGTTTAACTTAAACCTTCTAAATGCATGTTTTCTATTAAATATAATCCATAAGTCAGATTCTATTGTACTGACATTTGTGATTAAATGAAATCGGTTTTGTTCTACCATCCATTACTGTGTGTGAAGTTCATGAATTTTCCAAAATTTCTGCCACAATTAAACTTTACATTGTTGATCTGCTGGATCAGAATTTTTGCTGACCCTGAATTTACTCATATTTTTAAACAAGATTGAGCTGAATTTAAAGTGATGTTTCTTATTTTATTTGTATACAGTGAGATATCAATCAATCTCTTTATAGCAGGGATTTACAAGTCTATGGGGCTTCCCAGGTGGTGCTAGTGGTAAAGACCATGTCTGCCAATGCAGGAGACTTAAGAAATCTCTGGGTCAAGAAGATCCCCTGGAGGAGGGCATGGCAACCTACTCCAGTATTCCTGTCAGAATCTCATGGACTGAGGAGCATGGTGGGCTACAGTCCATAGAGTCACAGAGAGTCAGACATGACTAAAGCAACTTAGGACAGCACAGCACAACTCTATAGATAGAAATAAGTAAGCATATCCTTTCTTTCCAATTTCCTAATTTGTGTTTTTATTGTATCTTTGATATATAACTTTTCAATACTGAAATTATAATACTATTCTGTCTTCTTCAGACTGTATTCATTCTTTAATATATTTTGAATGCTCAGTATATGAAAGAGACAAAATCTAAACTTCTTTGCTTAAAAGAGGTAGGATGACAGAGGATCAGGGTCAGTTTCATAAAGCTTCTTTAACCTGTCACTGCAATCTGCCTTTTGACTTCCCAGGTGGCTCAGTGGTAGAAAATCCACCTGCTAATCCAGGAAATACAGGAGACACAGGTTCAATCCCTGGTCAGAAAGATCCTCTGGAGGTGAAATGACAACCCACTCCAGTACTCTTGCCTGGAAAATCCCATAGATAAAGAAGGCTGACAGGCTACAGTCCACGGGGTTGCAAACACACACACACACAATCTACCTTTGGAACCCAGAAGAACCTTCATATCCATGAAACTGGAAGAGTCTACATTGAACTTTTACACTTGCCTTCAAAAAATAACGGAGAAGGCAATGGCACCCCATTCCAGTACTCTTGCCTGGAAAATCCCATGGATGGAGGAGCCTGGTGGGCTGCAGTCCATGGGGTCCCTAGAGTTGGACATGACTGAGCGACTTCACTTCACTTCTCACTTTCATGCATTGGAGAAGGAAATGGCAACCCACTCCAGTGTTCTTGCCTGGAGAATCCCAGGGACGGGGGAGCCTGGTGGCTACCGTCTATGGGATCGCACAGAGTCGGACACAATTACTCACGTTAAAGCTATATTCTGTTTTGTTTTTGTAAACCATTGAATTACATATTGTCTACTGCTAAAACATTGTCCAATCCACAATGATTTAATAAAATAAACATTTATTTCTTATTCATTAAGCAGTCATCTAGAGATCTCACAAATGCTCTTGCTTAGATATTATGGAAGTCTCTGTAGCGAGACTGGGGGAAAGTCTTTGATTCATCCCTGATGTTACTTGCTCATCTGCTCCCATTCTGGGTTTTTCTCAACTGGTCAGTTATATGTGTGCTTTCGGCAAAGATTCGGAGCTGTCTTCTGGGTAGAGCTACTAGCTACTTTAAACTTGGTCAAGCAAAGATACTTTTAGTCACCACTCCTGTCATATTTAATTCCATATTTAATACATGTGTTGGTAAACACAATCATGTTCTTTCAAGACATAACTACAGTTCATGATTTTGTGTCTCCCCCCCTTTTTTTTTACCCCAGTATATGGGATCTGTTTCTGTTTCTCTTTTCCTACCACTACATTCAATGGAGCTTACCAAAATCAGATAGTCCTTTTCAACTCTTCAAAGCCATGGATTTTGAATTCTATTTCCTTTCATTTTAGCCATTTCTTTCCCCTGCTATATCTTTCATCTATTATCTTGCCCAGTACAGTCCAGAAGTTTTTCCCAGAGTAGCATGAACCTCTAATCATTTAGTCTGGTCCATCTGTCTTCTGGTGTCTGCTGCCCTCCTGATAAGGCAACATCATATATTTTAGATATTTTTGAAAAAAATTTTTTTTGCTTAGTGTGACATTCTGGAAACCACAGTATTGATTTCAAAAAGCAGAAAGGGTACAAGTCCAGGCATGTCTGTAATAAAATCAACCATTTTCTTAATTTAGGAATTTACAGACATTAAAACAGCTCTGTTAAGAATAGTCAACTTTATATAAAATGTATAATGATAATGATATTTACAATTTTGTAGCCAAACTATGTGCCAAATACTATGGTAAGCACTTGAAACATTCTTTTTCATTTTATTCCACCAAATTTATGATATATGTTCAATTATCATAATTTTTTTTTACAAATAATGAAATTCACCTCAGATTAATAAAAGCATTTGCTCAGGAGTGCACACTGATACATATTCTGGTTCATAATATTTCCAATGAACAATGTTGCTTTGCAAATTCAAAGACTATAATACCAACAAAAGTTATCTATCACTTATAGATAAAAAAATAATAAAAATTAAGAAAGAAAATTACAAAAATAAAACAAAAGATATGAACCATTGAGTATTAAAATTGAAATTTGGTGTATTAGAAAAAGTTATATACATACAAAAAAAACACACAAGAAACAGCAAGATAAATCAAGATAAACATAAATCTTTTAAAATATATAATCAAATAATATGTTCAAAGGTTTATAAAACCACAGTAAGAAGCTATTTTTTAGAAAATCCAAAAATTATATAAACAAATAAATGGAAAATAAATGTAGAAAACATTCATACTTTAAATTATTTACAAAACTATCTATATCCTAGAAAATATAAGTAAAATAATAATTATAATTATTATTTAAGCTGTTGTTTTAATGAAATTTACAGGTACAGAACATTTTTAAAAAATATTCACAGATACAGAACTTTTTTAAAATGTCATATCATCAGTTAAAATATTCTTTGAAACTTTCCAGATAATTAGAAAAGAAGAAGAAAATTAGTTTATGAAGCTGATGATGAAATAGGACATCATATGAAGTGTTTTTGCAATTCTCACTTGGAAGACCAGTGAAAACAGTGGACATCAACATTAACTGTGAATTTTTTAAAATATATTTTGAATATTTGAGAATTATCTCAAAATATGCAAGGATTGATTAATGACCATGAACAATACCAATAACATTAAAATATAACAATTATCATTAATGATACAAATATAGTTAAGGATCCTCAATAAGTACATTACTGCTTAGTGAAAGTGAAAGTGCTAGCCATAGAGTCGTGTTCAACTCTTTGGACCCGATGGACTGTGGCCCACCAGGCTCTGCTATTCATGGAATTCTCCAGGCAAGAATACTGAAGTGGGTTGCGGTTTCCTTCTCCAGGGGAATTTCTCAACCCAGTGATTAAACCCAGGTCTCCTGCATTACAAGCAGATTCTTGACCTTCTGAGCCACCAGGAAAGCCAACACTACTGCTTACTATATTTCAATAAATCTTGCAATGGAATACTATATTAAAATTTTGAGTACATAAAAGTATAGAGATGAAGCCACAAAGATACCATTGTAATTTGCTGCTGATGGCATCCAGGGGCCAGTTACCACATCCACTCCACAACTGGGCTGGTGGTAGTGCTGCTGAAGTCACCAAATTGTTCAGTCACTTAGTCATATCCGACTCTTTGTGACCCCATGGACTGCAGCACACCAGGCTTCCCTGACCTTCACCATCTCGCAGAATTTGCTCAAACTCATGTTCATTGAGTCAGTGACGCCATCTAACCATATCATCCTCTGTCTCCCCTTTCTCCTCCTGCCTTCTGTCTTTCCCAGCATCAATGTCTTTCCCAATGAGTTGGTTCCTCACATAAGATGGCCAAAGTATTGGAACTTCAGCTTCGGCATCAGTCCTTTCAATGAATATTTATGGTTGATTTCCTTTAGGATTGACTGGTTTGATCTCCTTCCTGTCCAGGGGACTCTCAAGAGTCTTCTCCTACACCAAAATTCAAAAGCACCACTTCTTTACCACGCAGCTTTCTATATGGTCCAACTCTCACATTCATATAGGGCTACTGGAAAAACCATAGCTTTAACTAGATGGACTTGGTTGGCAAAGTATGTCTCTGCTTTTTAATATGCTGTCTAGGTTGGTCATAGCTTTTCCTTCAAGGAGTAAGTGTCTTTTATTTCAGGGCTGCAGTCACCATCTACAGTGATTTTGGAGTCCAAGAAAAGAAAGTCTCTCACTGTTTCCATTGTTTCCCATCTATTCGCCATGAAGTGATAGGACTGGATGCCATCTCCTTAAGAATTTTCCAGTTTGTTGAGATCCACACAGTCAAAGGCTTTAGTGTAATCAATGAAGCAGAAGATTTTTTTTTAATTTTCTTGCTTTTTCTATGATCCAACAGATTTGGCAATTTGGGCTCTGCTTCCTATGCCTTTTCTAAACCAAGTTTGTAGATCTCGACATATAACGTTATAGCCTAACTTAGAGGATTTTGTGCATCACCTTGCTATTATGTGAAATGAGTATAATTTGGGGTAGTTTGTACACTCTTTGGCACTGCCCCTTTTTAGGATTAGAATGAAAACTAACCTTTTCCAGTCCTGTGACCACTGCTGAGTTTTCCAAATTTCCTGGCACTTATGTGCATCACTTTAACAGCATCATCTTTTAGGATTTGAAATAGTTCAGCTGCAGCTGGAATCCATCACCTCCATTAGCTTTTTTTTTTTTTTTTTTTTTGTAGTAATGCCTTCTACTACAGACTCCAGAATGTCTGGCTCAGGGTGAGTTATCTATTACACTATCATCATTATCTGGGTCATGAAGATATTTTTCATATGGTTCTTCTGTTTATTCTTGCCACCTCTTCTTAATAAATTCTGCTTCTGTCAGGTCCATACAATTTCTGTTCCTTCTTGTACCTTTCTTTGCATAAAAATTTCCCTTGGTATTCGTAATTTTCTTAAAGAGATGTCTGCTGCTGCTGCTGCTGCTAAGTCACTTCAGTTGTGTCCGACTCTGTGCAATCCCATAGACAGCAGCCCACCAGGCTCCCCTGTCCCTGGGATTCTCCAGGCAACAACACTAGAGTGGGTTGCCATTTCCTTCTCCAATGCATGAAAGTGAAAAGTGAAAGTGAAGTCGTTCCGTTGTGTCTGACTCTTAGTGACCCCATGGACTGCAGCCTACCAGGCTCCTCCATCCATGGGATTTTCCAGGCAAGAGTACTGGAGTGGGGTGCCATTGCCTTCTCCAGAAGAGATGTCTAGTCATTTCTATTCTATTTTTTCCCTCTATTTCTTTGTATTGTTCACTTAGGAAGGCTTTCTCATCTCTCATTACTATTCTTTGAAACTCTGCATTCAGATGTGTATATCTTTCCTTTTCTTCTTTGCCTTTCACTTGTCTTTTCTCAGTTATTTGTAAGGCTTCCTTAGAAAATAATTTTGTCTTTTTGCATTTCTTTTTCTTGGTGATAGTTTTGATCACCACCTCCTATACAATGTTACAAACCTCTGTCCATAGTTCTTCATGCACTCACTATCATGTCTAACCCCTTGAATCTATTTGTGTTACTTCCACTGCATAATTGTAAGGGGTTGGATTTAGATCATACTTAAATGGCCGAGTGGTCTTCCCTACTTTCCTCAATTTAAGTCTGATTTTTGCAATAAGACATTTGTGATCTGAGTCACAGTCACATCTCAATGTCTTGTTTTTCTAAGTGTATTGAGCCTCTCCATCTTTGGTTGCAAAGAATATAATCAATCTGATTTCAGTATTGGCCATACAGAGATGTCCATGTGTAGAATCTTCTCTTGTGTTGTTTCAAGAGAGTGTTTGCTATGGCCAGTGTTTTCTCTTATTAAAACTCTGTTAGTCTATTCCATGCTTCATTTTGTACTCTAAGGTCAAATTTGCCTGTTACTCCAGGTACATCTTGACTCCTTATTTTTGAATTCCTATCCCCTATGATGAAAAGGGCATATTTTTTTGCTGTTAGCTCTAGAAGCTCATGTTGGTCTTCATAGAAACGTTCAGCTTCTGCTTCTTCAGCATTAGTGTTTGGGGCATAAACTTGGATTACCGTAATATTGAATGTTTTGCCTTGGAAATGAACCAAGATCAATCTGTCATTTCTGTTAGCTGTGCTTGCTTCTAAATAGAGCTTCAAATATAGAAATTAATGACAATTAATAATTTTTAAAGATCCTTTAAAGTGGCATTTAATCTTAAAAGATATCAGGGTTTTTTTTTTTTTTAATGTTGCAAGCTTGTATATTAGTTGACAATGCATTTTTGTGTGTGTGTGTGCTCAGTTGCTCAGTCAGGTCCAGCTCTTTCAACTCCATGGACTGTAGCCTGCCAGATTCCTTTGTCCATAGAATGTTCTAGGCAAGAATACTGGAGCAGGTTGCCATTTCCTCCTCCAGGGGGTCTTCTCTACCCAGGGATCAATCCTGCATCTCTTGCACTGGTAGGTAGATTTTTTTTTTTTTTTAATCACTGCACCACCTTCTTTAGTAGTTTTTAAAATAATATAAGTGACTTTTAATGGTCCTGTGATTGAACCTGTTCTAAGTACATATTTCTAAAAATTAATTTTTAAAATGTTTTTCTCCTAAATCTGAAGATTTAGATAGCATTACAACTAAATAAGGGATGCAATGATTAAAATATCTAATTAATTATGATGCACACTGAATGAGTTTATTGATATATATTTTTTTTCCCTCCCTGAAGCATTATCTTTAGTGAAGAAGAGTTTTGAAACAAGTTAGAAAAGAATTCAGAAAGCTCATAGAAGTATTTCTAATATTCTTGTTTTCAGTCAGTATTCACTGTGTATATTGCTAGATGCAGGAAGTGAACCTGAGACTAAGATATAATATCAAATAAGGCTCCCTGAGCTCCCAAGTCAGCAGAAAAGTCAGTGGGCAAACAGGTCTCATTATACAACTTTTTTATTCACTGTGGAGAACTTTAAAAATGTAATCTGTTAATTTTAAAAATGTAATCTGTTAGTTCTTTAAAAACACATCTAAACTGGTTTGCTTTCTTATGGAATATGAGTTAATATTCACAAGCGATAAAACAAATAGGAGTCTAAGCAGAGCCCTGATAGTCTCACACATAATGTTCACTAAATTCAAGAAACATGATTCCAGGCTCTAGTTAGAGGATAGACTACTTCTGTGTTCCTCAATTTATGATGAAATGTTGACTTTTCTGGGCTGCTTACAGTACTTCTCAGAGAATGACCTTTATGACAAATAAGTAAAGCTTGGGGGTGTGTGTGTGCATGCCAAGTTGCTTCAATCTTTGCAACCTTATGGACCCACCAGGCTCCTCTGTGCATGGAACTCTCCAGGCAAGAATACTGGAGCGGGTCACCGCTTTCTCCTCCAGGGGATCTTCCCAACCCAGGGATTGGACCTGTGTTTCTTAAGTCTCCTGCATTGGCAAATGGGTTATTTACCACTGAAAAGAACTTGGACTACCTGGGAGGCCCAAGCAAAACTTAGGTCATTTTAACCGAGCAGGCAATTTCACTCCATTTGAGAGACCTTCCAATATCCTAATATAATATGTCATCAATAAATAAGGAGAATTTGCAATGTTTTTCAAACATAATTGTCAATTGTATCTCTGTTTCCAGAAACATCTCTGGGGTCTGAGTTAAGCAAACATTTTGGATATCTCTCTCAGTTTCTGTGGCACCACACAGAACAGGCCATGATACAGAGACATTTGAGCATTCCACATGACCCAATCTTGTTAAAACCTCTCATCACAGCTCTGTTTACTAGTCATAGTCTACTAGAAGAAAATGATTAAATTTTTTCTATTTATAATTGTTGGATGAAAGTGATAATATTTCTTTTCTGAGAAATACAAAGTAAACCATTTTATAGAAAGACATGTTGGAAGTAATGTGGGCTTTAGAGACCTCCATCAGACTATTTTAAATAGGTCAGAAAGTGACCTCTGACATTTTCTGACCTATTAACTCAGAAAGACTCTCATTTTTGTAAAACTAGGGGTAACTTATAATTATCAATCATATTGAGGGAAAATTAAGTAAGAAATTGTCAAAAAGACTAGCACATTAATGACAATATTATTCATTAAATGAATTTTTCCTTCTTGCTTGTTTCTTCATAGTTGATTCTTCAAAATTTTGGCTTAAATACAAAAAAAAAAAAATGTATTCACCAAGAATAATAGAATACCATTAGAGACTGATTTAGAACTGAGTTTACTCTCACTTTCAGAGATGGTTCTCATTCTTCCCATGAAGTGTGTGTTTCTAAATAAACTTGCTTTTGCTTTACCAGTGTTTTCTCTTGAATTCTTTCCTCTGCAAAGGGACAGACCCTCACCTGGTGGTATGTCACAGGGAATCGCATGCATTCCAGAACATGGCATTTCTCCCTTGCAAGAGTTTCCCTTCATCTTTACCCCAAAACTGTACTCCTAATTCAGGTACCATACGTAGTCTTTTTACTTCATTTTTTTTTTCTTTTTGATTACACTGAGATTGTAGGATTTTGTGTGAAAGATCACAGAGTTAAAGTGCCTTTTTCATTGTACGATATCAAAGAACCATACAATCAACATTATTTGTGGTACTTGATGTTGAGTCACCTGGGTGACGGAGTGTTTGTCAGGTGTCTTCTCTGTACAGTTACACTTTTTTCACCTTTATCCACTCTATGCTCTTTGGAAGGATGCCCTATTCAAAACTGACATTTAAGGAATAAAACAAATTGTGTGCCCTGTGCCTTTGACTGGAGAATCTACATAATTCATTTTGAGCATGAGAGATTTATCTTCTCTCCTATTTATTAATTTATAGATTATTAATCATAATCTATATGAACACATGGATATTTATTGTAAATTTTAGATTTAAATCCAATAATACCTCATTTACTGTGTCGCTTAACTTGTTTGGACATTCAGTTTCCTTTTGCATCCTTTGCATACATTCACATCAAAGTAGGTTTATCTGATTATTTGAGCACTACTACAGTCCTAAAAACAGCCGTTTCTTCAAGGAATCTTGGTTTCTCTTATTGAAGAATGGTATTAAAAACCAAGAACTGGGCACTAGTTATGCTCATTGCTACTGAGGTGTCATTTCTTTCAGGTTCTTTCTGCAGGGTAAGCAAAGAAATATATGGCCATATACAAACCCACATATATATACATTTCTATGAAAATTTTCCATATGTTACCATATGTATCCATTTTATATTAAACACAGTTTTATGCTGAAGCCTGCAACTCTGGTATCTTACCACAGGTTGATTCTAACTTTTCCCTTTGCATTTCTGTAAACTCCCATTCCAATACTGAGAAAACTGACTCCCACCATCCCACAACCCATCTACCTAAAGATTCAATTCCAGTGAACTTAGATAGTGGGATGAGCCTGTACCCCTGCAGGAAAACCTTCACCAATTAGAATGCAATGCTTATACTCAGTTCTATTTTGCCTTTAGTCTTGTGCTTCACTCATTTCTAAAGTTACTTATGGTCATTGCTTTTCCTTCCGCAGGCTTTGCTGAGGTTGTTTCATACATTTGTAAAGCTGAGAAATTCTCTTGTCAGTCTGCCTTTCTTCCTGGGATGTCCCAAACCTCTTAATAAATTTTGTTTTTGTTTTTAATTTACTTACATCAAGTTTCTATCTTTGTGATGTGAAATTCAGTGGGTTTCTTGAACAATGAATGATGTCATGTATCATGATTACCATGTAACACAGAATACTTTCACTACATTAAAAAAGATCCTGTACGTCTCACTTTCAAATTTCTTCCCCAAAACCCTGGTGATAAAGGCTTTCTTACTGTTGCTTTAATTTTACCTTTTCCAGAATATCATATAATTTGAAGCATTCAGCATGCATCCTTTCAGATTGTCATCCTCCACTCAAAAGTACATTTTTTTTCCCTTCATGTCTTTTCATAGCTTGATAACTCATTTTCTACAATTTGTGTTAGTGAATATTTTTTAATTGTTTGTTCCTTGCTACAACATTAGAAAATATCCTTTGCATATGAACCTTGTAACTTGCAACTTTTCTATCCTCACTTATTTGCTCCAAGACATTGTTGTTATTGATGATGGTTTTAGATTATTTTGGATTATAGTCATGTAATCTGATTATAGTCATGTAAACAAAGATTGTTGTTGTTCAGCCGCTAAGTCATGTCTGACTCTTTGTAACCCATGGACTGCAGCACTCCAGGCTCCCCTGTCCTTCACTATCTCCCAGAGTTTGCTCAAATTCATGTTCATTTGCTTTGTGATGTTACCTAACCATCTCATCCTCTGCTGCCTCCTTCTCCTTATGCCTTCAATCTTGTCCGGCATCAGGGTCTTTTTCAATGAATCAGCTCTTTGCATCAGATGGCCAAACTATTGGAGATTCATCTTAAGCATCAGTTGTTCCAATCAATACTCAGGTTGACTTCCTTTGGGACTGACTGGTTTGATCTCTTTATAGTACCTTTTATTATGTGTTTCATTGTCTTACTCAATGACTGACTTCTTGTATGATGACAAACAGCAGTGGTGAGAGAAGACCATGTTCAGTGCAGTGGTGAGAACAGCAAAGACATTCTTCTTTCCTTTTACAATGTTCTTTATTTCCATTTCTGCTTACATTATCCATCTGTTTATACACGTTGTCTACTTTTCCCAGCAGAGTCCTTAACATGTTAAGCACAGTAATATCAAATTCTGTATTGGATAATTCCAAAATCTGTGTCCTGAGTCTGGTCTTGATGCCTGATTTGTCTCTTCTGATTGTGAGTTTTCTTGACTTTAATGTGCCAGTTTTCTACCAACATTTCAAAATAGTTACTTTTCCTTCCCCTATGTAAAACATGACAATATTTTTTCATCAATAATAAATTGATATGGTTTCTAGAAGTAAACCTGTGAAAGTGTGGGAACTTCCCACAAGGTCTAGATACCCAGGGGCTTCTCATTCCCAACCTAGTCTGCATTTGTCCTCCAGAAATTCCTAAAAATTAGAGTTTTAGTGCTCTTACCTGTTTACTGCACTGGCAGTTTCTCACTGAGGCAAGATGATCGCAGCAGTGATTCTATCACCTGTTTCTTTACATTTCAGCATCATGTTTTGCCCTCTGACCTCAATTCTCAAATGCATCTAAGAGAACACATTAATTTTTCAGTTGGATCAGTTTTATCTTCTCTCGTTGTAAGGATCTGAGAGATGACTTCCAAACCCTTTAAATGTTGAATGTAAAACTGAAACTCCCCACTCTGCATGACTTTTTAATGCCCTAAGGATCTGTAGGGATCACATTGTTTTTTTCTCTATTGTTATTTCCAATTAGTGCTTTCTCATTTTTTAATCAGTCTATAAAAGATTTATCAATTGCATTGCTCTTTCAATATGCTGCTATTAGTATACTATTATGGGGTGTTAATAAAAAAATTAATTCTTTCCAGATTTTGCTCATAAAAAAATGATAATCATACATTTTAAACTCAAGAATAAAGGGTAAGATTTTGGATTTTCAAAAGCTAGGCTTTACACAATAATGTCCAAATATTTCTGAAATAATTTATTAATTTTTATGCTTAGCAGTAGCATTTAAAAACATACTTATTCCACATATATGTCAACACTTAGATTGTAAAGCCTCTTTTATGTTGGCAATATTAGCATTGTAGAACTGCATATATAATTGTGATCTTCATCTGCATTTCTATGACTTATAAGATGTATGTGTATATTCTGGCCATTAATTTTTTTTTTTTTTTGGACAGGTGAGTTTCAATGCTTCCTGTATGTCATTTTCACAGCTAGCACTATTTGGATTGCTTTCATCAAAGTGTTACTAAGAGATTTGGCATGATTTTTTACAATTTCTAGTGTTGATGAAGAAGTTTTTTTTTCCAAGAATAGCCTAAAATATATAAATTTAAGTAAAGTGGAAGAGAATACAGGAGTATCCCCTAGATCTACTTATTTTCTCCTACATTTAGAGTGTTGAATGGCTCTCTGGAGCCAGCTGGGATTCCTAGGTGTGACTGAGTTGAATGACTTCTAGAGACAGCTAACGGAGAAGGCAATGGCACCCCACTCCAGTACTCTTGCCTGGAAAATTCCATGGACAGAGGAGCCTGGTAGGCTGCAGTCCATGGGGTCGCTAAGAGTCGGACACGACTGAGTGACTTCACTTTCAGTTTTCTCTTTCATGCATTGGAGAAGGAAATGGCAACACACTCCAGTGTTCTTGCCTGGAGAATCCCAGGGACGGGGCAGCCTGGCAGGCTGCTGTCTATGGGGTTGCACAGAGTCAGACATGACTGAAGCAACTTAGCAGCAGCAGCAGCAGAGACAGCTAAACAGATTAGGAGATGTACACATTCAACCTGCCCACCAGCCTTAAATAAGAAAGCGAGTTTTCAGTACCAAGTGTGTAAAGAGCATGACCAAAAGAAGAAGATGGAATTTTCTTTTTGGCAAGTACTGTCTCTATTGATTTATTTTACTCATTAAAAAGGTATAAACAAAGCAAATGAGAAAGGCCTATAAAGAGGGATCTAAAATCCTAGAACTAGTGAACAGAGCATTGACATGTATGTTTAGTCCTCAAATTACTGTATAACATTGATGGACTGGACCACGCTATGCAAAGGCATTTGATTTACCCAGTCATGAAATAAATGTTCTGGAAATGATGTTTGGTACAATTTAAATGCCCCTGATTTGTGCACAGACATGTAACAAAAACTTTCAGATCAAAGAGCTGTGGTACAAAAGTGGAGGCGCCAAACTCGGATAAAGAAAGTGGAATTGGAGGATGCAGAACATCCCACCTCATGAATATGTCAAAATTCATGTATATGTGGAATAAGTCTCACTGAAAACTAACAGGAGTGTAGCAGAAAGACCCCTGTACAACAAAGACTGTAAGAAAGCTATATGGGGAATTGAGTAGGAAGGGAAGAGAGGTGATCAGGTAAGAATCTGTGACCCTAGAAGGGAATTCAGAGGGAAAAGAAGATTACAAGGGCAGAAATCTTCCCCAAGATGTGAATGTTTAGAGGAGCACATTGAGCACTCTGCATATTGAGCACTCTAATCTTAGGTCCTATATAGGGAAAACAAACTCCCTTAGCTGGTTGGGAGGCTGGTGAAACTAACAAATCAAACAAACAAAACATTACTAGAAGTAATAAATGAATTAAATAAAGTTGCAGGATCCAGGAATTATATACAGAAATACAATACTAATAAACTATCAGAAACAGAAAGTAAATAATCCCATTTACTATTACACTGAAAAGAATAATATACTTAGAAATAAACTTAACCAAGGAAGTGAAAGTCTAAAAGCTATAATATATTGATGAAGGAGTTTGAAAATGAAACAAAGAAATGAAAAGATGTCCTGTGTTCTTCAGCTGGAAGTGTTAATACTGTTAAAATGATCATATTCTCCCAAATAAATTTACAAATTTAATGCAATCCGTATCAGAATATCCATTTTTCAAAGGACTAGAAAAAATAATACTAAAATTTATATGGAACCCCCAAAATCCCTGAATAGCCAAAGAAATCTTGAGAAGAAAGAACAAAACTGGAAGTATCCACACTATCTGACTTCAGACTATGCCACAAAGCAACAATAATCAAAACAGCATGGTACTCATATAAAAGCAGACATAAAAATCAGTGGAACAGAATAGAGGTCCCAGAAAGGAACTCACACAATCAATATTTGACAAAGGAGGCAAGACTATGCAATTAGAAACAGGCAGTCTCTTCAATACGTTGTACTAGGAAAATTGGAGAGCTACATTTTCTCACACCATATCCAAAATGGATAAAATATCTAAATGGCGGGCCTGAAACCATAAAGCTCCTAGAAAAGAACATAGGTAGAACATTCATTGACATAAATCACAGCAGAGTATCTGTCTCCCAAGGCAAAAGAAATAAAAACAAAAATAAATGAGACCTAATTAAACTTAAAAAGCCTATTAAAAATGAGCAGAAGAAATAGAATTTCCTTGTTCCAAATAAGAAAAACAAATGCCAAACAAACACATAAAAAAGTACTCAACATGGCTAATCACCAGGGAAATGCAAATCAAAAGCACAATGTGTCATCATCTAACACCTGTCAGGATGATTATCATCAAATGTTGACAAATAACATATATCAGAGAAAATGTGAAGAAAAGGCAACATTTGTGCACTGTTGATGGGAATGCAAATTGATGAAGGCACTACAGAAAACATCGTGCAGTTTCCTCAAAAATCTTTTAAAAAATTGAACGTCCATGATCCAGAAATTCTACTACTGGATATATGCCCCCCCAAAATGAAAACACTAATTTGAAAAGATACATTTGACCCAGTGTTCATGTTATGCATCACTGTTTACAATAGCCAGTATTTGGAAGCAACATACATGCCCATCTACAAATTAATGGATAAAGAGGTTTTGGTTATATACAATGGAATATGACTCAGCTACTAAATTAAATGAAATTTTTTCATTTGCAATAATGTGAATGGACTAAGGTGAATTATATTTATTGAAACAAGTCAGACAAAGGCAAATACTGTATGTTTTCATTTAAATGGAGTATAATTATAAAAATACTGAGTCACTATTTTGTACACTAAAACTAATGAATATTATAAATAGAATATCCTTCAATACAAAATACATTGAAAATTAAATAATATCAGTTAACTTATCTTTCACATTGGAAGAAAAAACAGAAAAGTAGAAGAAGGAAGAACAAAAATATTGAAAAAAGGACAGACCCATCCTGTGCTTGCTTCTGGGCATGAGCTGTTGTCCATCCTAAGAAGAATTTAGGAAAATAAGAAAGGCAGTCTGTGATCCTATAGCTCTGTTGTCTCCTCATTTGTGTAGACTGCACATATAGGTGCTTCCTTATACTTTGTTTATAAGCTTAAAATATCTTGTGTCAAAAGCATTTTATTTTTTCTTTGACACAAATGTCTATAGAAAACAGGACATCTTTTCAAAAATGTCTGGATTACATATTCTATAAATATGAAAAATAAGAATCAAATGTAATAAGGATATTGTTGTTGTTGTCGTCACTAAGTCATGTCCGACTCCTTACAACCTCATGGATTGTAGCCCACCAGACTTCTCTATCCATGGGACTTCACAGGCAGGAATACTGGAGTGGGTTGCCATATCGTCCTCTAGTGGATTTTCCCAATCCAGGATTGAACCCATATTTCCTTCTTGGCAGCCAGATTCTTTACCACTGAGCCACCAGGGAAGCACATATAAGAATGTACTAGAAAGGAAACTATCTCAGTTTTGACTGGAAAACAAAGCAAAATACGGAGCTTACGAAAAGAGAAAAAAAAAAAAATTAATGGTGGTTGTGATGGGCAGGAACAAATTCTAAGTTGTTTCTCACCCTCCCCCCCAAGCTAAAGAATACATTTTAAAAATGCAGACACTGTTTCCTTTGTGATGCTGCTTGCCTGGAATTTGTGGAGCAATATTTATAGAATTTTGTCAAGAAAGAAGACATGCTGGAAGATGGCAGAGGAATCTTTCTCCCCCACAAATTCATTAAAAGAACATTTAAACGCTGAGTAAATTCCACAAAACAACTTCTGAATGCTGGCAGAGGACATCAGGCACCCAGAAAAGCAACCCATTGTCTTCGAAAGGAGATGTTTTATCAATGGTGCTGTATAGAAGAAGTTTTGAGACTACTGTAAAAATAAGACTAATAACTCGAAGCAGGAGGCTTAAGTCTAAACCCTGACTCCAGGGAACATTAATTGACAGGAACTCATTAAATGCCTCCATATCTACACTGAAACCAAGCACCACACAAGGGCCAACAAGTTCCAGGGCAAGATATACCAAGCAAATTCTCCAGCAACACGGGAACACAGCCCTGAGCTCCAATATACAGGCTTCCCAAAGTCACCCCAAAACCATAGACATCTCATAACTCACTATTGGACACTTCATTGCACTCCAGAGAGAAGAAATCCAGCTCCACCCACCAGAACACTGACACAAGCTTTCCTAACCAAGAAACCTTGACAAGCCACCTGTACAAACCCACACACAGTGAGGAAACACCACAATAAATAGAACTCCACAAATTGCCAGAATACAGAAAGGACACCCCAAACTCAGCAATTTAAACAAGATGAAGAGACAAAGGAATATCCAGCAGATAAAGGAACAGGATAAATGCCCACCAAACCAAACGAAAGAGGAAGAGATAGGGAATCTACCTGATAAAGAATTCCAAATAATGATAGTGAAATTGATCCAAAATCTTGAAATCAAAATGGAATCACAGATAAATAGCCTGGAGACAAGGATTGAGAAGATGCAAGTTTAACAAGGATCTAGAAGAAATAAAAAAGAGTCAGTATATAATGAATAATGCAATAAATGAGATCAAAACACTCTGGAGGCAACAAACAGTAGAATAACAGAGGCAGAAGATAGGATTAGTGAATTAGAAGATACAGTGGTAGAAATAAATGAATCAGAGAGGAAAAAAGAAAAACGAATTAAAAGAAATGAGGACAATCTCAGAGACGTCCAGGGCAATATTAAACACTACAACATTCGAATCATAGAGGTCCCAGAAGAAGAAGACAAAAAGAAAGACCATGAGAAAATACTTGAGGACAAAGACTGGCTGAATGGATACAAAAACAAGACCCCTACATATGTTGTTTACAAGAAACCCACTCAAAACAGGGGACACATACAGACTGAAAGTGAAGGGCTGGAAAAAGATTTTCCATGCAAATAGGGACCAAAAGAAAGCAGGAGTAGCAATACTCATATCAGATAAAATAGACTTTAAAACAAAGGCTGTGAAAAGAGACAAAGAAGGTCACTACATAATGATCAAAGGATCAATCCAAGAAGAAGATATAACAATTATAAACATATATGCACCCAACATAGGAGCACCGCAATATGTAAGACAAATACTAACAAGTATGAAAGGAGAAATTAACAATAACACAATAATAGCGGGAGACTTTAATACCCCACTCACACCTATGGATAGATCAACTAAACAGAAAATTAACAAGGGAACACAAACTTTAAACGATACAATAGACCAGTTAGACTTAATTGATATCTATAGGATATTTTATCCCAAAACAATGAATTTCACCTTTTTCTCAAGCGCACATGGAACCTTCTCCAGGATAGATCACATCCTGGGCCATAAATCTAGCCTTGGTAAATTCAGAAAAATTGAAATCATTCCAAGCATCTTTTCTGACCACAATGCAGTATGACTAGATCTCAATTACAGGAGAAAAACTATTAAAAATTCCAACATATGGAGGCTGAACAACACGCTGCTGAATAACCAACAAATCACAGAAGAAATCAAAAAAGAAATCAAAATTTGCATAGAAACGAATGAAAATGAAAACACAACAACCCAAAACCTGTGGGACACTGTAAAAGCAGTCCTAAGGGGAAAGTTGATAGCAATACAGGGATACCTCAAGAAACAAGAAAAAAGTCAAATAAATAATCTAACTCTACACCTAAAGCAACTAGAAAAGGAAGAAATGAAGAACCCCAGGGTTAGTGGAAGGAAATAAATCTTAAAAATTAGGGCAGAAATAAATGCAAAAGAAACAAAAAAGACCATAGCAAAAATCAACAAAGCCAAAAGTTGGTTCTTTGAAAGGACAAATAAAATTGACAAACCATTAGCCAGACTCATCAAGAAACAAAGGGAGAAAAATCAAATCAATAAAATCAGAAATGAAAATGGAGAGATCACAACAGACAACACAGAAATACAAAGTATCATAAGAGACTACTATCAGCAATTATATGCCAATAAAATGGACAACGTGGAAGAAATGGACAAATTCTTATAAAAGTACAACTTTCCAAAACTGGGCCAGGAAGAAATAGAAAATTTTAACAGACCCATCACAAGCACGGAGATTGAAACTGTAATCAGAAATCTTCCAGCAAACAAAAGCCCAGGTCCAGAAGGCTTCACAGCTAAATTCCACCAAAAATTTAGAGAAGAGCTAACACCTATCCTACTCAAACGCTTCCAGAAAATTGCAGAGGAAGGTAAACTTCCAAACTCATTCTATGAGGCCACCATCACCCTAATACTAAAACCTGACAAACATGCCACAAAAAAAGAAAACTACGGGCCAATGTCACTGATAAACACAGATGCAAAAATCCTTAACAAAATTCTAGCAACCAGAATCCAACAACACGTTAAAAAGATCATACACCATGACCAAGTGGGCTTTATCCCAGGGATGCAAGGATTCTTCAATATCCGCAAATCAATCAATGTAATACACCACATTAATAAATTGAAAAATAAAAACCATATGATTATCTCAATAGATGCAGAGAAAGCCTTTGACAAAATTCAGCATCCATTTATGATAAAAACTCTCCAGAAAGCAGGAATAAAAGGAACATACCTCAACATAATAAAAGCTATATATGACAAACCCACAGCAAACATTATCCTCAATGGTGAAAAATTGGAAGCATTTCCTCTAAAGACAGGAACAAGACAAGGGTGGCCACTTTCACCATTACTATTCAACATAGTTTTGGAAGTTTTGGCCACAGCAATCAGAGCAGAAAAAGAAATACAAGGAATCCAAATTGGAAAAGAAGAAGTAAAACTCTCACTGTTTGCAGATGACATGATCCTCTACATAGAAAACCCTAAAGACTCCACCAGAAAATTACTAGAACTAATCAATGAACATAGTAAAGTTGCAGGATATAAAATAAACACACAGAAATCCCTTGCATTCCTATACACTAATAATGAGAAAACAGAAAGAGAAATTAAGGAAACAATTCCATTCACCATTGCAACAGAAAGAATAAAATACTTAGGAATATATATACCTAAAGAAACTAAAGACCTATATACATAAAACTATAAAACACTGGTGAAAGAAATCAAAGAGGACACTAATAGATGGAGAAATATACCATGTTCATGGATTGGAAGAATCAATATAGTGAAAATGAGTATACTACCCAAAGCAATTTATAGATTCAATGTGATCCCTATCAAGCTACCAATGGTATTCTTCACAGAGCTAGAACAAATAATTTCACAATTTGTATGGAAGTACAAAAAACCTCAAATAGCCAAAGCAATCTTGGGAAAGAAGCATGGAACTGGAGGAATCAACCTGCCTGACTTCAGGCTCTACTACAAAGCAACAGTCATCAAGACAGTATGGTACTGGCACAAAGACAGAAATATAGATCAATGGAACAAAATAGAAAGCCCAGAGATAAACCCACGCACATATGGACACCTTATCTTTGACAAAGGCGGCAAGAATATACAATGGGTTAAAGACAATCTCTTTAACAAGTGGTGCTGGGAAAACTGGTCAACCACTTGTAAAAGAATGAAACTAGAGCACTTTCTAACACCATAAACAAAAATAAACTCAAAATGGATTAAAGATCTCAACTTAAGACCAGAAGCTATAAAACTCCTAGAGGAGAACATAGGCAAAACACTCTCCAACATACATCACAGCAGGATCCTCTATGACCCACCTCCCAGAATATTGGAAATAAAAGCAAAAATTAAAAAATGGGACCTAATTAAACTTAAAAGCTTCTGCACAACAAAGGAAATTATAAGCAAGGTGAAAAGACAGCCTTCAGAATGCGATAAAATAATAACAAAAGAAGCAACTGACAAACAACTAATCTGAAAAATATACAAGCTACTCCTGTAGCTCAATTCCAGAAAAATAAACGACCCAATCAAAAAATGGGCCAAAGAACTAAGTAGACATTTCTCCAAAGAAGACATACAGATGGCTAACAAACACATGAAAAGATGCTCAACATCACTCATTATCAGAGAAATGCAAATCAAAACCACTATGAGGTACCATTTCACGCCAGTCAGAACGGCTGTGATCCAAAACTCTACAAGCAATAAATGCTGGAGAGGGTGTGGAGAAAAGGGAACCCTCTTACACTGTTGGTGGGAATGCAAACTAGTACAGCCACTATGGAGAACAGTGTGGAGATTCCTTAAAAAACTGGAAATAGAACTGCCTTATGATCCAGCAATCCCACTGTTGGGCATACACACTGAGGAAACCAGAATTGAAAGAGACACATGTACTCCAATGTTCATCACAGCACTGTTTATAATAGCCAAGACATGGAAGCAACCTAGATGTCCATCAGCAGATGAATGGATAAGAAAGCAGTGGTACATATACACAATGGAGTATTACTCAGCCATTAAAAAGAATACATTTGAATCAGTTCTAATGAGGTGGATGAAACTGGAGCCTATTGTACAGAGTGAAGTAAGCCAGAAAGAAAAACACCAATACAGTATACTAACGCATATATATGGAATTTAGAAAGATGCTAACAATAACCTGGTGTACGAGACAGAAAAAGAGACACCAATGTATAGATCAGTCTTATGGACTCTGTGGGAGAGGGAGAGGGTGGGGAGATTTGAGAGAATAGCATTGAAACATGTATAAATTTTTGGTTCTTAAAGAATGTTATTGTGGGATTAAGAATCTTTGTATTTCTTCTAGTTGGTGGAAATACTCTGTGGTGCTGATAGTTAGACATCTTATTTTTCTTAGTTGATTACCAATAAAATACACTTTTAATTAAGCATAAAAACCATATGCCATTCTTAGCTAACATGTAAATATGTATATTTCTATCATACATATTCCAACAAAAATGTGAGAAAACAGAATCAAAAAATATTCTTAACAAATTCCATATGAAATAATAAGTTCCACTTTTCCTAATATGAAATACTTCTCTACTTTGATACTCCAGTCAGAGTTTTTAATTTTTTTTTTTTTTGAAAAGCACAAGACATTTGAGAAGTATCATTAGAGATAAATTATCTAACATACAATGGGATATCATACACTGCATTGATATTTAGTATTTTGCTATTATAAACTTTCATTTGCTTAGATATGAATAACATTTTCCAACACTTTAAACAAAGGGGTGAATGATTATCTTTCACGTTGGCAATATTTCCTTCTTTTTATCTTTTTCTTTTCTAACTCTACCTCAGTTTTCATTTTGTAAATATCATGGTGCTTAATATTAGACATCCGACCACATCCCACATCTTGGTGAGAATGTAAACCTGGGTCATCACTGTTTCATTTGCCTTGGCAGAGGGCTTCCCGCCTCACTAGGTATGCTTGCACTCACATTGCTGTATCATTTGGAAACATCTCAGAATCAGACCGTTAGAAAAACTGCTGCAGTTTCACATGTGCTAGAATTGCATCTTTCTCAAGCTAAGTATCATGTTAAACTGCGGCAATTTTCCAGATGGAGGAAAAAAAGAAAAACAATCTATTGAAATAATATAGGCATTTTCCTTAAAATAGCCTGAATATTTGCCTCTATTAACTGGCTTATTTGACTCAAAATTTGTAAAATTTTGGTTCCCAAGTTTATCCATATTGGTTCTTTTAACTTTCTATCAGTGAAGAAAATTCGTAGTAAGGAAAATCACCAATTTACTATTAGTTTCATATCATATAATATAAACTCTACTATTTTTCTTTATTGATGTTTCCTTAAACTTTTCAATAGCTTTAGGTAATTATTAAAGATGAAACACAATTAAATAACAAAATGCATTTATTTTGTTTGCACATGAAAAATAGAATTATAATCACAAATTTATACAGCAAAATTTAAAAGCAGAATCTGTCCAGGAAAGAGGATTTTGAGGTATTTTATTCAATTTTGGTTGACATACATTTATTTAAAAGTATTTTCCTTATAAAATAAAATTTAGCTCTTCGTAGTTTCATTCTGTTGACCCTAATTATTTCTATTGCCATAACAAAAAGTGAAAAAGTCAAATGCCTGTCACTCATTTTAACTCAGTGAATTCATGTTGCATTCTAAGCAAAAAAAAATCCATGGTTTCTTCATCTGCACTGTCTCTGTGTTGTTCACTCTTCATACAGCCTTATATAAAGATGTTATGATATTTTATAAAATTACGTTTTCTTATGTGGATCACAAAACAGGATATCACACTGAAGATGAAGTCTGATAAGTCTTGGTGGCACAACTATACCATGTCTATTTCCAAGACAGTTTACACAATTTATAAATATATTTCATGATGATAAATACTGAAAGTAAAAATCAATAATAGTAAGAAATCTTATTCAGTTCAGTTCAGTCGCTCAGTCGTGTCTGACTCTTTGCGACCCCATGAATCGCAGCACGCCAGGCCTCCCTGTCCATCAATAACTCCAGGAGTTCACCCAGACTCACGTCCATTGAGTCAGTGATGCCATCCAGCCATCTCATCCTCTGTCGTCCCCTTCTCCTCCTGCCCCCAATCCCTCCCAGCATCAGAGTCTTTTCCAATGAGTCAACTCTTCACATGAGGGGGCCAAAGTACTGGAGTTTCAGCTTTAGCATCATTCCTTCCAAAGAAATCCCAGGGCTGATCTCCTTCAGAATGGACTGGTTGGATCTCCTTGCAGTCCAAGGGACTCTCAAGAGTCTTCTCCAACACCACAGTTCAAAAGCATCAATTCTTCTGCACTCAACTTTCTTCACAGTCCAACTCTCACATCCATACACGACCACAGAAAAAACCATAGCCTTGACTAGACGAACCTTTAAATATTTAATCTGGCATAGTTTGTTGTGTTTTTTTTTTTCCCATGAAATAAAAAATTTTAAGATTCCCTAGAAAAAATGTATGCTGTTGTTAAGTCACTTTATTTGTGTCCAACTCTGTGCGACCCCATAGACAGCAGCCCACCAGGCTCCCCCAACCCTGGGATTCTCCAGGCAAGAACACTGGAGTGGGTTGCCGTTTCCTTCTCCAGTGCAGAAAAGCGAAAACTGAAAGTGAAGTCGGTCAGTCATGTCTGACTCTGAGCCACCCCATGGACTGCAGCCTACCAGGCTCCTCCATCCATGGGATTTTCCAGGCAAGAGTACTAGAGTGGGTTGCCATTGCCTTCTCCCAGAAAAAATTTATATGTATGTATAAATATAATGGATATATATTTAGCATCAGTTTGACTTTTAAAAAATTATTTTCTACAGTTAAATTCTGTGTTAATATACTATTAACTAATGTATAATATACTATTAACATATTATTACACATTGCATACTATTATAGTCTTGACGAATATAACTGAAGATAAATGCAATAGTTATTTTATAGAAGCTATACAACTAGATATAGGACTTCCCTTGTGGTACAGTGGATGGGAACCTGTGTGCCAATTGAGGGATGTGAGTTCCATTTCTAGTCCAGGAGGATTCCCTTTGCTGTGAAGCAACTAAGCTTGTGCACTACAGCTACTGAGCCCATGCTCTAGAGCCTGTGAACCACAACTACTGAGCCCACGTGCTACAACTACACCAGTCTGTGGACCCAGAACTCGTGTTCTGCCACAAGAGAAACTACTGCAATGAGAAGCCCACTCATTGCAAGAAATGGTAGCCCCTGCTGCTGCAACTAGAGAAGGCCTGCACACAGCAACAAAGACCCACCACAGCAGAAAAATGAACAACTCTCAAAACCTAGAAATAGACATAGATATGAAGCTTTCCATTACCCCAAAATTTAAAAATAATTATCAATATGTCAAATAATTTTTCAGACATAATTCCAGTGGGGAATTAAGCTCTTGTGATAAGTCATGCTGCTTGTGAATTTTAAAACTGTACAAGCATTGATCTTTCCATATTTGCTTGGCTATGTGAAGTCCTACAGTTAGGTCCCTTTTTTAACTAAGAAGACAATATTATTCTAGATTTTGATATAACTAAAGATGTGTTTATGAAATAATTTACCACTTTTTCTTCTTGATTTCAATTTTTCATTCTGCAGTTTCCTTATAATTTGTGTATCAAGTGAACTTGGGACTTCTTCCTATTGAAAAATAATAAGATGAAGTGAAAAAATAATCATTAATTATGTCCTTGTCTTAATTATATTTTTGAATTTATTTTTAATTGGAGGAAAGTTGCTTTGCAATGTTGTGTTGGTTTCTGCTATACAACATTGCAAATCAGTCCCCTCCCACATTCCACCCCCGAATGTCATCACAAAGTGCCGTGCTGGGCTCTCTGTGTTATATAGTAACTTTCCACTAGCTATCTAATATACACTTGATAACATATATATGTCAATGCTACTTCTCAACCCATCCCACCTTTTCCTTTCCCTGCTGTGTCCACAAGTCCATTCTCTACAACTTTGTGTCCATTCTGTCCCTGCTAATAGTTTTATCCATGTAATTTTTCTACATTCTGTATATATATGCTAATATATGATATTTGTTTTTCTCTTTCTGAGGCTCTGTATTCATCTAACTCACTACAACTGACTCAAATTCACTCTTTTTATGGCTGAGTAATATTCCATTGTATGCAGGTACCATATTTTCTTTATCCATTCATCTGTTGATGGACATTCATGTTGCTTCCATGTCTGGCTACTGTAAATAATGCTGCAATGCACATTGGGATACATGTGTCTTTTATAATTGTAGTTTTCTCAGGGTATATGCCCAGTAGTGGGATTGCTGACTTATATGGTAAATGTATTCCTAGTGTTTAGTAAGGAATTTCCATACTGTTCTCCATAATATTTGTATCAGTTTACATTACCACCAACAGCAGAGGAGAGCTCCCTTTCCTCTACATAATCTCCAGCATTTATTGTTTGTAAATTCTTTGGTGATGACCATTTGAAATGGTGTGACGTGATACCTCATTGTAGTTTTGATTTGAGTTTTCCTAATAATGAGTGATCAGAGATACCAAAGGAACATTTCATGCAAAGATGGGCTCAATAAAGGACAGAAATGGTATGGACTTAACAGAAGCAGAAGATATTAAGAAGAGGTGGCAAGAATACACAGAAGAACTGTACAAAAAAGATCTTCATGGCCCAGATAATCACGATGGTGTGATCACTGACCTAGAGCCAGACATCCTGGAATGTGAAGTAAAGTGGGCTTTAGAAAGCATCACTATGAACAAAGCTAGTGGAGGTGATGGAATCCCAGTTGAGCTATTCCAAATCCTGAAAAATGATGCTGTGAAAGTGCTGCACTCAATATGCCAGCAAATTTGGAAAACTCAGCAGTGGCCACAGGACTGGAAAAGGTCAGTTTTCATTCCAATCCCAAAGAAAGGCAATGCCAAAAAATGCTCAAACTACTGCACAGTTGCACTCATCTCACACGCTAGTAAAGTAATGCTCAAAATTCTCCAAGCCAGACTTCAGCAATATGTGAACTGTGAACTTCCTGACGTTCAAGCTGGTTTTAGAAAAGGCAGAGGAACCAGAGATCAAATTGCCAACATCTGCTAGAACATCAAAAAAGCAAGAGAGTTCCAGAAAAACATCTATTTCTGCTTTATTGACTATGCCAAAGGCTTTGACTGTGTGGATCACAATAAACTGTGGAAAATTCTGAAAGAGATGGGAATACCAGACCACCTGATCTGCCTCTTGAGAAATTTGTATGCAGGTCATGAAGCAACAGTTAGAACTGGACATGGAACAACAGACTGGTTCCAAATAGGAAAAGGAGTTCGTCAAGTTTGTCACCCTGTTTATTTAACTTATATGCAGAGTACATCATGAGAAATGCTGGACTGGAAGAAACACAAGCTGCAATCAAGATTGCCGGGAGAAATATCACTAACCTCAGATATGCAGATGACACCACCCTTGTGGCAGAAAGTGAAGAGGAACTAAAAAGCCTCTTGATGAAAGTGAAAGTGGAGAGTCAAAAAGTTGGCTTAAAGCTCCACATTCAGAAAACGAAGATCATGGCATCCGGTCTCATCACTTCATGGGAAATAGATGGGGAAACAGTGGAAACAGTGTCAGACTTTATTTTTCTGGGCTCCAAAATCACTGCAGATTGTGACTGCAGCCATGAAATTAAAAGATGCTTACTCCTTGGAAGGAAAGTTATGACCAACCTAGATAGCATATTGAAAAGCAGAGACATTACTTTGCCAACAAAGGTCCGTCTAGTCAAGGCTATGGTTTTTCCTGTGGTCATGTATGGATGTGAGAGTTGGACTGTGAAGAAGCCTGAAGGCTGAAGAATTGATGCTTTTGAACTGTGGTGTTGGAGAAGACTCTTGAGAGTCCCTTGGACTGCAAGGAGATCCAACCAGTCCATTCTGAAGGAGATCAGCCCTGGGATTTCTTTGGAAGGAATGATGCTAAAGCTGAAACTCCAGTACTTTGGCCACCTCATGCAAAGAGTTGACTCATTGGAAAAGACTCTGATGCTGGGAGGGATTGGGGCAAGAGGAGAAGGGGACAACAGAGGATGAGATAGTTGGATGGCATCACTGACTTGATGGACGTGAGTCTGAGTGAACTCCGGGAGTTGGTGATGGACAGGGAGACCTGGCATGCTGCGATTCATGGGGTCGCAAAGAGTCGGACATGACTGAGCAACTGATCCAATCCGATCCGAATAATGAGTGATGTTGAGCATCTTGTCATATGTTTATTAGCCATCTGTATGTCTTCTTTGGAAAAATGTTTGGGTCTTTTGCTTATTTTTTGATTGGATTGTTTTTCTGATATTGAGCTGTATAGTTTGCTTATTTTGAAGATTAATCCTTTGTCAGTTGCTTGGTTTGCAATTATTTTCTCCCATCCTGATGACTGTCTTTTCATCTTGTTTATAGTTTCCTTTGATGTGCAGAAGCTTTCAAGTTTTATTAGGTCCTATTTGTTTATGTTTGTTTTTATTTCCATTAATCTAGTTGTTCACTTGTTGAAGAAGCTGTCTCTTTTCCATTGTATATTCTTGCCTCCTTTGTCAAAGATAAGCTGTTCATATGTGTAGGGGTTTACCTTTGAGCTTTCTATCTTATTACATTATTCTATATTTCTGTTTTTGTGTTAGTACCATATTGTCTTGTCTTGATGACTGTAGCTTTGTAGTATTGTCTGAAGTCAGGAAGTTTGTTGGTTTGAGTTTTTCTTTCTTTCACCCCCCCCCCCACCCACACACAGTTTTTCTCCTGTAAGCGGTATCTAATCTCATAGCACTGTGGTCAGAAAAGATGATTAATATGTTTTAAATTTTCTTACATTTACTAATGCTTGATTAGTGAACCAAGATGTGATCTATCCTTAAAAATGTTCCTTGTGCACTTGAAAAAAAATATTTTACTGATTTTGGCTGGAATATCCTGTAGTTATCACTTAAGTCTTGTGTTTCCTTTTTAATTTTCTGTCCTGATGGTCTGTTCACTGAGGTGAGTGTACTGCTAAAGTCCCCCACTATTATAATGTTACTGTCAATGTCCCCCTTTTGTAGTTAGCATTTGCTTTATGTATTCATTCAGTTGCTCCTATGTTGGGTGCATATATATTATAATTGTTATATCTTCTTGGGTTGATGCCTTGATTATTGTGTAGTGTCTTTCCTAGTCTCTTATAATGGTCTTTATTTTAAAGCCTACTTTATGTAATATGAGTGTTGCTACTACCACTTTCTCTTGATTTCCATTTACATGGACTATATTCTTCCAGCTACTCACTTTCAGTCTGCATGTGTCCTTAGGTCCGAAGTGGGTCTCTTATAGACAGCATATATAGAGGTCTTGTTTTTGCATCTATTCAATGAGTCTGTATCTTTTGGTTGGAGCATTTATTCCATTTGCATGTAAGGTAACTATTGATATGTATGATAAAATTGTGGCTTCCCTCATAGCTCAGTCAGTAAAGAACCTGCCCAGGTTCAGTTCCTGGGTTGGGAAGATCCCCTGGAGAAGGAAATAGCAAATGACTCCAGTATTCTTGCCTGGGAAATCCCATGGACAGAGGAGAATGGTGGGCTACAGTCCATGGGGTAACAAAGAGTCAGACACGATTTAGTAAGTAAACCATCATGATACAATTACCATTACCATTTGCTTTATTGACCTGGGTTTGTTTTTATAGGTCTTTTCTTTCTCTAGTGTTTCTTGTCTAGAGAAGTTCCTTTAGCATTTGTTATAAAGTTGCTTAGGTGGTGCTGAATTCTTTTAACTTTTGCTTATCTCTAAAGCTTTATATTTCTTTGTCAAATCTGAATGAGATCCTTGATGGGTAAAGTAATCTTGATTGTAGGTTTGTTTTTTTCTTTCTTTCTTTCTTTCTTTCATCACTTTGAGTATATCCTTCCACACATTCTGGCCTGCAAAGTTTCTGCTGAGAGATCAGCTATTAACCTTTTGAGGATTCCCTTGTAAGTTATTTGTTGCTTTTCCCTTGCTGCTTTTAACATTTTTTTCCTTGTGCTTAATTTTTGTTTGTTTTTTTAAAATGTGTCTTGACATGTTTCTCTTTGGATTTATCCTGCATGTGACTCTCTGGGCTTCCTGGAGTTGGGTGGTTATTTCCTTTCCTGCATTAGAGACATTTTGACTATAATCTCTCAAAAATTATCTCATATCCTTTCTATCTCTTTTCTTCTTCTGGGATCCTTATGATTAGAATGTATATGTGCTTAATGTTGTCTCAGAGGTTTCTGAGGCAGTCCTAATTGCTTTTCATTCTTTTTTTTTTTTTTAATTCTACTTTCACCTCAGTTCAGTTCAGTTGCTGAGTCATTTCCGACTCTTTGCAATGCCATGGACTGCAGCGTGCCAAGCCGACCTATCCATCACCAACTCTCGGAGTCTACTCAAACTCATGTCCATTGAGCTGGTGATGCCAACCAACCATCCCATCCTCCATAATCCCCTTTTCCTCCCATCCTCAATCCTTCCCAGCATCAGGGACTTCTCAAAAAAATTTAGCCCTTTGCATCAGGTGGCAAAAGTATTGGAGTTTCAGGTTCAACATCAGTTTTTCCAATGAATATTCAGGACTGATTTCCTTTAGGATGCACTGGTTGAATCTCTTTGCAGTCCAAGGGACTCTCAAGAGTCTTCTCCAAAACCACAGTTCAAAAGCATCAATTCTTCAGAACTCAGCTTTTTTATAGTCCAACTCTCACATCAATAGATGGCTGCTGGGAAAAAAAAAATAGCCTTGACTAAACTAACCTTGTTGGCAAAGTAATATCTCTGCTTTTTAACATGCTGTCTAGGCTGGTCATAACTTTCCTTCCAAGGAATAAGTGTCTTTTAATTTCATGGCTGCAGTAAACATCTGCAGTGATTTTGGAGTCCAAAAAAATAAACTCAGCCACTTTTTCCACTGTTTCACCATCTATTCACCTTGAAGTGATGGGACCAGATGCCATAATCTTAGTTTTCTGAATGTTGAGCTTTAAGGTAACATCTTCATTCTCCTATTTCACTTTCATCAAGGGGATTTTTAGTTCCTCTTCACTTTCTGCCTTAAGGGAGTTGTCATCTGCATATCTGAGGTTTTTTCATATTTCTCCTGGCAATCTTGATTCCAGCTTGTGCTTCCTCCAGCCCAGCGTTTCTCATGATGTACTCTGCATATAAGTTAAATAAGAAGGGTAACAATATGCAGCCTTGATGTGCTCCTTTTCCTATTTGGAACCAGTCCATTGTTCCATGTCCAGTTCCAACTGTTGCTTCCTGACCTGCATACAGATTTCTCAAGAAGCAGGTCAGGTGGTCTAGTATTCCCATCTCTTTCAGAATGTTCCACAGTTTATTGTGATCCACACAGTCAAAGGTTTTGGCATAATCAATAAAGCAAAAATAGATGTTTTTCTGGAACTCTCTTGCTTTTTCGATGATCCAGCAGATGTTGGCAATCTGATCTCTGGTTCTTCTGCCTTTTCTAAAACCAGCTTGAACATCTGAAAGTTCAAGTTCACATATTGCTGAAGTCTGGCTTGGAGAATTTTGAACATTACTTTACTAGCGTGTGAGATAAATGCAATTTTGTCATAGTTTGAACATTCTTTGGCATTGCGTTTCTTAGGGACTGGAATGAAAACACCTTTTCCAGTCCTGTGGCCACTGCTGAGTTTTCCAAATTTGCTGGCATATTGAGTGCAGCACTTTCATAGCATCATCTTTTAGAATTTGAAATAGCTCAACTGGAATTCCATCACCTTCACTAGCTTTGTTCATAGTGATGCTTTCTAAGGCCCACTTAACTTCACCTTCCAGGATGTCTGGATTTAGGTGAGTGATCACACCATAGTGGTTATCTGGGTCATGAAGATATTGTTTATGTAGTTCTTCTGAGTATTCTTGCCACTACTTCTTAATATCTTCTGCTTCTGATAGGTCCATACCATTTCTGTCCTTCATTGAGCCCATCTTTGCATGAAATGTTCCCTTGGTAGCTCTAATTTTCTGGAAGATATCTCTAGTCTTTTCCATTCTATTGTTTTCCTCTACTTCTTTGCACTGATCACTGAGGAAGACTTTCTTATCTCTCGTTATTCTTTGGAACTCTGCATTCAAATGAGTATATCTTTCCTTTTCTCCTTTGCTTACCCTTCTCTTCTTTTCACAGCTATTAGTAAGACCTCCTCACACAGCCATTTTGCTTTTTTTTTTTTTTCATTTCTTTTTCTTGGGAATGGTCTTGATCCCTGTCTCCTGTACAATGTCATGAACCTCAGTCCACAGTTCACCAGGCACTCTGTCTATCATATCTAGTCCCTTAAATCTATTTCTCACTTCCACTGTATAATCATAAGAGATTTGATTTAGGTCGTACCTGTATGGTCTAATTTTTTCCATACTTTCTTCAGTTTAAGTCTGAATTTGGCAATAAGGAGTTCATGATCTGAGCCACAGTCAGGTCCTGGTTGTTTTTGCTAACTGTATAGAGCCTCTCCATCTTTGCCTACAAAGAATATCATCAATCTGATTTCTGTATTGGGCATACAGATACGTCCATGTGTAGAGTCTTCTCTTGTGTTTTCAGAAGAGGTTGTTTGCAATGACCAGTGTGTTCTCTTGGCAAAACTCTATTAGCCTTTGCCCTGCATCATTCTGTACTCTAAGGCCAAATTTCTATGTTATTCCAAGTGTTTCTTAACTTCCTACTTTTGTATTCCAGTCCCCTATAATGAAAAGGACATTGTTTTTTGGTGTTAGTTCTAAAAGTTCTTGTATGTCTTCATAGAACCTATCAACTTCAGCTTCTTCAGTATTACTAATCTGGGCATATACTTGGATTACTGTGATAGTTAATGGTTTGTCTTGGAAACAAACAGAGACCATTTTGCTATTTTTGAGATTTTGTTTTTGAGATATTCTACTTTACTTCAGTTATTTCCACCATCCTATCTTCCAGCTCATGTATCCATTCTTTGTTCTTTTGCCTGTATCCATTCTTTTGTTATTTTGCTATTGATTCCCTCTAGCATATTTTTTTCAGTTTTTGTATTGTTCATTATCTTTTCTTTATTTCTTCTAAGTTCATGCTAAAGATTTCTTTTATCTTCTCAAATATGTGCCTCCATTCTACTTATCTGTGCCTCCAGTTTTTTTCAAAGTTTTAAATCATCTTTACAATCATTACTCTGAAATATTTTTCAGGCAAATTTTCTCTTCATTTGTTTGGTCTTGTGAGTTTCTACCATGCTTCTTCTCTGTTGCATGTTTGTCTGTCTTTCCATTTTGTTTAATTTACTGTGTCTTGGATCTCCTTTTTGCAGGCTGCAAGGTCATAGTTCTTACTTGTGGAGTCTGTCCCCATTGAGGGGAATTGCACAGTGCCTTGTGAAGATTTTTCATGGGGACAGCCTGGCATCTGTGTTCTGGTCAGTGGAGCTGGATCTCTCTAAAGGGAAGTGTTGCATCCAGTCGTGTGTTATGGGGTAGGGGTGGGCAGTCTATAAGCTTGTTATGACTGAACAGCCTGTCTGCTAATGGCAGGATTGTGTTCCAGTTTTGAAAGTTATTTGGCATGAGGCATCTGGCACTGGATCTTGTTGGCCTTTGTGTGAGTCCAAGTTTTGGTGTTGAGATGAAGTCCTCTGTGAGAGCCCTCACCAATTAATATTCCATGGGGTCGGTATTTTTCTGGTGGTCAAATGTCAAGGACGTGGGTCTCTGAAGTCCTTTGGAGTTCAGGCTTTAACTCATTACTGGAGCACCAAGTCTCTACAAGCCACACAACACAGAAGAGAAAAAGAAAGAAAGTGAAAAAAAAAATCAAGCAAACACACAAACAAAAAAAGAATGGACAGACAAAATCCCAAGAAAAATGGTAAAAGCAACATTAATCAGATAGGAAGACACACAAAAACTTACACACTCACACTCAGACAAAGGAAAAAAAAAAAAAAGAAGAAAAAGAGGAACCAAAAAATAACAAATAATCAAATCAATAAACAAGTGCATAAATTAACACAAACACTAAAAACTAGAATAGTAAAAATACAGAACCAGAAACACAAGAAAACTGCAATATAATGAAAAGGTATTATAGAAATAGGGCTTCCATTTCTTTACCATAGTGGCTCAGTGGTAAAGAATCTGCTGCCAGTGTAGGAGGCATGGGTTTGATCCCTGGGTTGGGAAGATATCCTGGAGAAAGAAATTCTAACTCACTCCAACCTACCCATTCTTGTCTGGGTAATCTCATGGACATAGGATCTTGGCAGGCTGTAGTCAAAAGAGGTCACAAAGAGTTAGACATGACTTAGCAACTAAAGAAAAGCAAAGTTTAGAAACAGGAAAAAATAAAAAAGAAATGCATTAAAAAAAGGACTAAGTAAAAATTAAAAGCAAAAGATCAATAATAAAGGAAAACAATAGAAGAAAAGAAAAAGGCAAAAAAAGAAAATAGAATTGCCGTTTTTCTATGATATCAGCTGTCCTCCACTGCCAGTCTGCCTAATCTTGAAGTCCTCCAATATTGCTAGGAAGGTTTCTCCATCTGCTGTTGGCTTTGTGGCGTCAGCTCAGACTCAAATCTGGCCTTACTCCAGCTTGTACCTTCTTCCTAAACCCACCTAGTGAAATTGCTCAGTCGTGTCCGACTCTTTGCAACCCCATGGACTGTAGCCTACCAGGATTCTCCATCCATGGGATTTTCCAGGCAAGGGTACTGGAGTGGGTTGTCATTTGCCCTCAAAGTCCACAGTCCTAAGCTAATTGTGGGGATTTAATGGCAACCCACTCCAGTACTATTGCCTGGAAAATCCCATGGACGGAGGAGCCTGGTAGGCTGCAATCCATTAGGTCGCTAAGAGTCGGACACGACTGAGTGACTTCACTTTCATGCATTGGAGAAGGAAATAGCAACCCACTCCAGTGTTCTTGCCCGGAGAATCCCAGGGACGGGGGAGCCTGGTGGGACTCTGTGGGGTCGCACAGAGTCAGACACGACTGAAGCGACTTAGCAGCAGCAGCAGCAATCTTTTTCACCTGCACTTGAAGAAGTGCATTCCCTTCCTCTTTCATTTGGCCCAATCTTTGTTTGTAGGCTGCCCTCCAGCATCTGTTCCCCACACCAACAAGAGGGGAAGAAGGCCACAGATTATTAGGGCTTACTTGCTCGGTTGGGCCGAGGAGCAGGAGGGCTATGAGAGCCACAGTTGGGATATGCAGGAGTGCCTGTGGTGGTAGACTCCTATGGAAAGTTGCTACAGTCTGAGGCAGGTTGTGTACTATCCCAGGGGAACTGTTCCAGGGTCATGGGTCCCTCAGCAGAGCCAAGCTGCATAGGCTCCCAGGAAATTATAGGCAGTGATCTGTGCCTGCTCATAACTTGGTGGCTTCTATGATGGCCATCATGCTCACCTCTGGGGTCTTAAACCACAGCCTTGTCTCACTCCCTGCCTCTGGCACTTGCTGCAGTCACTGCTCATCCCACATATGGCACTCACAAAAGTAGGGTCATACAGTCTGCAAGTGCATGGTTTTAGAGGGTCCCCATGACAAAAGTCTCTTGTCTCTCTGGCAGACCAAGGCTTTTCCCTAGACTTCCTCAGCTGTGTTGTATGTACCCCCTGAGAATATCTTCAGAGCAGTCAACCCCCAGTCCTCTTTCTGGGTTCCAATCCCCAAAGCCTGAACCTCAGCACCCAGCCCCTGCTCACTTCAGCAGGTATGCAAACAGCTTCTCTGGCTGGTAAGTGGTGGTTAGTACTGATCTCTGTGCTGAATTCTCTCCAGTTTGCTTTCTATGTATATTCTGCACTCTTTTCTGAGATTCTGAAGCTCCTCACTGCTGTCCTTGCCTGTGAAGGTGATTCCAAATGTGCAGAAATTTCCCCTGCTTCACAGCTTCCTCCCTTAGGTACAGGACCCATCCTGTTTCCTTTGTCTCTGTTTATATATTTATTTTTTCTCATTTTCCTACTGCTTTATGTGGAGATTAGCTTGCCTTTTTGGAAATTTGAGGTCTTCTGCCAGTGTTCAGAATGTTTTCTTTTTTTTTTTAATTTTATTTTATTTTTAAACTTTACATAATTACATAATTGTATTAGTTTTGCCAAATATCAAAACGTAGGAGTTCTTCAAAGAAGGAAGATGATCTGCACATTTTACTCCTTTTTCATCTTGAGAACTCCCCTCCTAAACTATTCACGATAGCAGTCAGTTATGAATTTTAAGACATAAGTATTAGATACTTAATAATGAACAAAAAAGTATGGTTTTTTAATAGCTTCTTAAATGTCCAATCACTCTACTCTTTTTTGAATTATATAGATTCTTCTGAAACTATTTATAATATTTAGATAGCATTGATAGTTTTCAATAACAAGAAGGTAAAAAAGTAAAAACTATATATATGTTTTGTATGTATGTATGCATGCATGCATATGTATGTATATATGGGCTCCCCTGGTGGCTCAGTGGTAAAGAATCCACCTGTCAGTGCAGGCATTGTGGGTTCAATCCCTGGGTCAGGAAGATTCCCTAAAGCGAAATGGCAACGCACTCCAGTATTCTTGCCTGGAAAATTGCATGGACAGAGAAGCCTGGTGGGCTACAATCCATGGGGTTGCAAAGATATGGACATGACTTAATGACTAAACAACAACAAATTTTAGAAATAGAAAAAAAGTTAAAAATAAAAGTATTAAGAAAGAAAAAAATAGTAGACAGTAAAATGTAAGGCTTCATAATAAAGAAACAACAACAAAATAAAACAAGGAAGAAAAAGGCAATAAAATATATTGAGAGAGTTTCTGTAGGAAGACTATTTTCCTATGACATCAGTTGTCCTCACCAGCCAATCTGCCTACTCTGGAAGTCTTCCATTATTTCTAGGAAGATCTCTGAACCTGCTGTGGGCACTGTGTGGTCAGCTTAGAGTCAGGCTTTGCCTTACTCCAGGTTATATGTGCTTCCTAAATACACAACTGACCCCAAGGCCCACAGTCTCAAGCTAATTGCAGGGATTTAATCAGCTGTACCTATGTTTGCAGGCGTGAATCCCCTTCTCTTCTTTGGTCACACAGTCACTGGTGCTCAGCTTTTGCTTGGCCCCATCTCTGTTTGCAGGCTGCCCTCTGGCATCTATTCTCTGCTCTGACAAAAGAGGAAGAACCCCTTAGTGACTGAGCAGCAGTAGCTGCTACATACACACACACACACACACACACATATATATATACATGTGGATTAATGTGAAGTTAAAAATTAATGCAACTAGCTGAAGAGACCTAAGTGGATAGCTTTCTATTTAAAGTATCCTCTATACTGTTCAAAACATATTGTACAGAAAATTTAAAGCTTATTTTATTTACTGGTTCATTTTATCTATACTTCTATAGTTTTCATATTCTAACATATCTGTGTTGAAGGGTAATTCTGTGAACACAGACTCATGTGTTTGATCATCACTGTCAAAACCACTAAACCACAATAATATACTTTATAAGCAAAAAAAAAAAAGACATTATGATGCCTTTTCTTGAAAATCCAAAAATGTAAATAATCTGTTTACGAGATTCTAAAATAATTGAAAACCTACATCTGCCTTTGACCAGCCAAAAATACAGTCTAAAACTTGTGGCATACCAAAACAATACAGTATTTTAACATAATTGCCACATAATTTAACATTTAAATTAAATAGATTAACAGTGACAACCAAAATACTTACCAGCATTAATCTCTCAATTTGTTTGTCATTCAAACAAGCCAGAAATATTAGAATAGAACAAATAATGTGAAACCCTGAGGCTAAAATTATTTAACACTATCTCTTCCTAAAATGCCCCTATAACAGTGACAATCTAATTTATCCATGTCTTGAACTCTTCTCTGACATAATTATGATATTTAGACAAAGGAAATTCTTTCAAACTCACTTTTAATAGGAACATAATGTGAATAGGCAACTAGCTTTATTAACTTTGAAATAATAAAAAAAATGTAAAATAAATTGAAGATGCTGAGAGACTTGGGTAAAGCAGGACAACCCCAAGGACTCCATTGTATTACAAAGAATTCCCTTGCAGAGACTTACCTCCAGATGATCACATAAACTTCCACAAGCACCATGAACCTGCAGGAAGAATTCGTGCAGCAGGGTTGTATTTCTGTATCTCCCATACCTGTGCTCTAGAGCTGTGAGTGAAATGAGTCGCCAATCACGAGGAAAAGTTACACAGTAAGTGTAAAATCACTTGTCCACTTTGTCACTGCTTTTATTTTGAACTGTCTAATGTTTTGAACAGATTCAAGGAAGCTTATAAAAGTAAATTATATTGCACCATCTTTCCATTAGCCCTGCATCCAAAATTTAATTTCTGGAAATATCAATCTTGGTTAAATATTTTATTTATATGACTTGTATTTACAGTATCCCTATGTTTGTCTGATAAATGAAAACATATTTGGCTTTTAAATTTATGACACACAGACACTCACTTCAAGATGATGAATTATTTATAGGCAAATAATTGAATGCTACAATTAAGTAGAAACTTTCACTTTGATGACTATTTTCTCAGAAAAGTAAGAAACAGACCAAAATATTTTAGAATACTGTCAGCATAGTATAACTTTTTAAAAAATCTTCTTTGAAGTTGATAGAGAGGAAAAGGAATCTTCCCCAGGGTCAGTAGAGGTGATGCTACAAGACAGTAGATATCAATCCCATCTCCCATGGTAGTAAAGTGAAAGTGAAAGTTGCTCAGTCATGTCCAACTCCTATACAATCCATGGAATTCCCAGGCCAGAATTCCAGAGTGGATAACCTTTCCCTTCTCCAGAGGATCTTCCCAACCGAGGGACTGAACCAGGTTTCCTGCATTGCAGGCAGATTCTTTCCAGCTGAGCCACCAGAGAAGACCAAGAATACTGGAGTGTGCAGCCTATCCCTTCTCCAGTGAATCTTCCCAACCCAGGAAACAAGCCTTGGTCTCCTGCATCGAAGGTGGATTCTTTACCAACTGAGCTATCAGGGAAGCTCAGTTGGTAGTAAGGTCATGCTTAAAATCTTGCTAGGCTTTAGCTTTACATGAACCAAGAACTTCTAGATGTGCAACCTGGGTTTAGAAAAGGCAGAGAAACCAGAGATCAAATTGATAGTATTTGCTGGATCATAGAGAAAGCAAGGAAATTCCAGTAAAACATCTACTTCTGTTTCACTGATTCGCTAAAGCTTTTGACTGTGTGGATCATAGCAAATTGTGGACAGCTCTTAAAAATATAGGAATAGGTGATCATCTTACCTGTCTCCTGAGAAATCTGTATGTAGATCAAGAAGCAGCAGTTAGAAGTCTGCACAGAACAAATGATTGGTTCAGCATTGAGAAAGGAGTAGGATAGGGCTGTCAGTTGTCACCCTGTTTATTTAACTTATACCATGAGCTGCTGCTGCTAAGTCACTTCAGTCGTGTCCAACTCTCTGGGACCCCATAGATGCAGCCCACCAGGTTCCTCTGTCCCTGGAATTCTCCAGGCAAGAATCCTGGAGTGGGTTGCCGTTTCCTTTTCCATTTCCTTCTGCCATGAGCACATCATGAGTTATGTTATGCTGGATAAGTTAGAAGCTAGAACAAAGATAGATGGGAGAAACAGCAAAACCTCAGATAAGCAGATGATACCACTCTAAGGACAGCTAGTGAAGAGCAATTAAAGAACCTCTTAATGCAGGTGAAGGAGAAGAGTGAAAAAGCTGGCATAAAAGTAAATATTTAAAAAACTAAGATCATGGCATCTGGCCCCATTACTTCATGGCAAATAGAAGGGGAAAATGTGGAAGCTGTGATGACAGATTTCCTCTTCTTGAGCTCTAAAATCACTGAGGATGGTGACTGCATTCATGAAACAAGAAGAGGATTGCTTATTAGCAGGAAAGCTATGGCAAACTTAGACAATGTGTTGAAAAGCAGCGACATTACTCTGCCAACAAAAGTCCATATAGTCAAGGCTATGGTCTTCCCAGTGGTCACATATAGTTGTGAAAGCCGGCCTGTAATGAAGGCAGAGCACCAAAGAATTGATGCCTTCAAACTGTGGTTCTGGAGAACACTCTTGAGAGTCTCTTGGACAGCAAGGACATCGAATCAGTCAATCTTGTAGAAAATCAGCCCTGAATACTCATTGGAAAATGTGATGTGGAAGCTGAAGCTCTATTACTTTGGCTGCCTGATGCAAACAGCTGACTCATTGGAAAAGTTCCTGATGCTGGGAAACTCTGAGGGCAGGAGGTAAAGAGGGAATCAGAGGATGAGATGGCTAGATGGTATCACCAATGCCATTTTTTATTTTTATTCAGAGCTTAAAAATTCTAATTTATTTCTAACAAACACCACTTGATGCTTGTGTCACAAGCTTTATTTACATTTGTCTATGGCATCATTTATGTATGAAATATATGAGTACAGCTTAAATCAAATAAAATAACAATCATTTGTCTGTAAACTACTATTAGCTAAATTTATAAAAAAACAATAACATGTTGAATCTAGAAGATCATCTGGGAAATTTATAAGGTGAACTTTCAAGAAGTCTGAGGCACAATTACAAGAGAGAAAAGTTATTGTGCAACCTACAGTAAATGTAGCAAAAAATGCAATTGACATTTTTGATGTTCAGTTGCTCAGTCGTGTCTGACTCTGTGACCCCATGGGCTGCAGTGTGCCAGGCTTCCCTGTCCTTCATCATCTTCCAGAGCTTGTTCAAACTCATGTCCATTGAGTTGGTGATGCCATCCAACCATCTCATCCTCTATTGTCCCCTTTCCCTCCTGCCTTCAATCTTTCCCGGCATCAGGGCCTTTTCGAATGAGTCAGCTCTTTGCATCAGGTGTCCAAAGTATTGGAGTTTCAGTTTCAGCATCAGTCCTTGGGCAAACTCCAGGAAATGGTGAGGAGAGGCAGACCTGGCATGCTGCAGTCTATGGGGTTGCAAAGAGTCAGACATGACTGGGTGACTAAACAACATATCCTTAACTGACATAGACAGATAGATAGACACAGAGATACAAATAGATAATAGATAGATATATGATAGATGGATGTGCTTGTGCTTAGTTGCTCAGTCATGTCCAACTCTTTGCAACCCTATGAACTATATCCTGCCAGATTCCTCTGTCCATGGGGATTCTCCAGGCAAGAATACTGAAGTGGGTTGCCATGCTCTCCTCCTGGATCTTCCCAACCCAGGGATTGAACTCAGATGTCCTGCATTTAGGGCAGATTCTTTACCAGCTGAGCCACCAGATACATATAATAGGTAGATAGATAGAAAGATGATAGAGCTAGAAATGTATAGATATATATTCCAATTGCTTTCCCCATTGCACTGCATCTCCCCTACCCTGGTCTAACTCATCCTTGCCTGGCCTCTTATAGCAGCTTTTCTCTACCTGCTGCTCCTGTTTCTCTTTCTCAACCCTTGATTTTGTTCTTGACCTACAATCAGTGAGTCTTTATCATGGACGTCAGATCATATCAACCATCTAGCAACCCTCTCCAATGGCTTTCATTTTGCTCAATTTAAGTCTCAAAACTCCTAGACTGCTGTGCAAGTAGGATGAATGTAAATCCCAGTTAGCTTGGAGCAACCAGATTCATGCTTGGTTTCTGGTCAAAATCATCAGTCCTTTCATTCTTAAAAGTGATCCTTCCTATGGCTATGTTTTGTGACCAGTGTCCATGGGCCCTTTGCAATCTGCCTCTGATCCAGCTTTCTCTCCACCTCTCCCTCCAGGGATGCTCCCATCTGCTATTCTTTAATTATATGTGGGAAGGTCTGTCCTGGTTGCCCTTCCATTCACTCTTCCATGAGTCTGGGACATGAGTCAACTCTTTGCATCAGGTGTCCAAAGTATTGGAGTTTCAGTTTCAGCATCAGTCCTTGGGCTGACTCATCATTCAGCTCTCTAGGTGTTCTCTCACAGCACTGTCAATACTTTACTTCCAAATGTCATTCTCAAGGAGACTTACTAGCCATCCTAACCCCACTTTGCCATTCTTAATTTTTCTCTAGTGAACTTCTTAGCACTCATCAATATGTGTATCTATCTTTATTGGAATGTAGAGTTCTTGCAAAAAGAAATTAATTGATATGTTTATCCTATTTTTCTAATGTCTTGCTCATGGTAAATTCTAAATAATCATTTCATTTCATGAATGAATGAATGGATACACAGACTAATTTTTTTATTTCTAAAAAATTAGTTTTTATTAAAGTATAGTTGATTAACAGTGTTGTGTTACTTTCAGCAAAGTGATTCAGTTATACATATAATACATATATCTATTCTTTTTCAGATTATTTTCCCAGTTGGTGATCTAATTTAAATATAGTAGTCTGTACATGTCAATCCCAAATCTTCCCCCACCCTTCCCCCTGGTAACCAATAGTTTGTTCTCTAAGTCTGTGACTCTGTTTCTGAGGTGAGAGGGGGGTTCAGGATGGGGAACACATGTACACCCGTGGTGGATTCATGTTGATGTACGACAAAACCAATACAATATTGTAAAATAATTAGCCTCCAATTAAAATAAATAAATTTATATTAAAAAATAAAAAATATATATCTTATACTTAATCTGCCTTAATGCTTGCTCTTTGCTTTGTGATCTGACTAGCACTTTTCACACTTACCTTTATTTATCTTATGTGTAGATTATAAGAAATCAATAACTAAATGAGATATTCACAGTAAAGCACTGTGTTACAAAGGGAATGTTTTTTAAACTCACTTTATTTTAAACCGTTATTCCACTTCTCTGTATTGTGCTTCATTATAATCTTATTGCTAATAGATAAACACTATTTTAATTTACTTACCATCAATTAAAGTCCATGTGGGCTTAATTCCCCAAACATTTATTGACTGTCTACCATATGCTGGGTACTGGAGATATATTAGTGAACAAAGCTGATGAGCCATACTCTGTTTGACAGTTCTCAGTATGGCAAAACAGCACATCAGGTAATTTGTATAGATACTTAAAAAAGAGTTATGTGTTATCATAAACAAAAGATTTGATAATGGGACTTCCCTGATAGCTCAGTTGGTAAAGAATCCGCCTGCAGTGCAGGAGACCTGGGTTTGATTCCTGGGTCAGGAAGATCCGCTAGAAAAGGGATAGGCTACCCACTTAAGTATTCTGGCCTGGAGAATTCCATGGACTGTATAGTCCATGGGGTCACAATGAGTCAGACGCCACTGAGCAACTTTAACTTCAATGTAGGGTTTGAATGAAAAAGAAGAAGAAGAAAAAAAAATGCAAAAATTCTGGCTGGAAACCCTACAAAGATAAAGCTGTAATAAATCTCATGGGAAGACTATGATGAGCAGAATGGATGGCATTCAGGTTTGAATATGTGCCTTCACAGTATTTCTTTTAAAAAATATTTATTTATTTTTTGACCAACTCCCACAGCTTGTGGACATCTCAGTTCCCCACCCAGGGATCCAGATTGGGTCCCTCGCAGAAGTGTGGAGTTTTAACTGCTGGACAGCCAATGAAGTTCCTTTTTTTTTAAAATGTATAATTCTATTCCATTTTGTTTTTGAATCTTAAATGCATATCTGAAATCAATTCTAGAATTCACAGCCACTGCTTCTACGATATTTGCCTTTCCCATAATTTATCTAGTATTTTGACAGATCAGTTTCCAATATTCTGTAATTTTTATTTCTAATTTTCATGCCTATTATTGTTGCTTTCATTTTTTTTTACTTCCTAGTTTCCTATGTAGCTTTCTGTCTAACTTCTACTAAATTGTCTTCTATTTAACTAATTGTCTCAAACTATGCGGAGAAGGCAATGGCACCCAACTCCAGTACTCTTGCCGGAAAATCCCATGGACAGAGGAGCCTGGTGGGCTGCAGTCCATGGGGTTGCTAAGAGTCGGACACTACTAAGCGACTTCAATTTCACTTTTCACTTTCATGCACTAGAGAAGGAAATGGCATCCCACCCCAGTGTTCTTGCCTGGAGAATCCCAGGGACAGGGGAGCCTGGTGGGCTGCCGTCTATGGGGTCACACTGAGTCGGACAGGACTGAAGCTCCTTAGCAGCAGCATGCTTAATCTGTTAGTAATGATTACACTGAGTTCACAAGTGTATGATATAAACCATATTCCAGGTATGCATTGCACACACAAACAAACACACGCATCCATTTCTAGAAATTTTGTTGTTCCTTTTTTCCAAATCTGCCCATTTTTGTTATGATTTTTTTTCCAAGATTCAGTTTAACTCACTTAAAATATTTAAATCTTTATATTACTTTATGCACTTGACACTTGAACAATACATGTTTGAACTGCATGGGTCCACTAACATACAGATATTTGTTTTTTCAGTAAATACAAAGAGTACTACACTATCTGTGGTTTGTGGAATCTGCCAATATGGAACTATGGGCTCACAGTGCTGACAATGGGACTTTACCATCCAGGGCAAATCCTGGAACCGGTTCCCCACTTATTCTGAGAGACAACTATCTTTATATTTTATCTAATAATTTGTCTATATGATTTCTGATAATATTAGTGTGTATTTTTTGAAGGATGAATATAAATTATTGAATTTTTGTTGATTTTTGATAAACTACTTTTTAAAATTGAATTTTGGAGATAATTGAGATTTATATACAGTTTTGAGAAATAATCCAAAGAGGTTCTATGTAGATGCTAATGGTAGCATCTTTCAAAACTACCAGTACCATATCACAGCCTAGATATCGACATTGGTATGGTCCCAGTCCAAGCTCTTTTCCTCACCACAGGGATTCCTCCTGTGCTCTCTATAGCCACACCCATCTCCCTTTCCTCTTTATTTCTCTCTCTCAAGCTTTGAACATGCTAATCACTAGCCTGCTCTCAATTTCTGCAATTTTGTAATTTTTAACAGCATATATTATGTAAATGGAACCATATAGTATGTAACCTTTGACCTTTTCACTAAACATGATTGTGTGGAGATTCCAAGTTGTTACATGTGTCAATAGTCCAGTCTCCTTTATTATTGAATAGTGTTCTATCATATGGATTACCAGAGTATAAATGTTCATTCATTGAATGATATCTGTATTGTTTTCAATTTTTGACTATTACAAATAAAGCTTTTCTGAGCATTAACACACAAGTTTTTGAATGAGCATAATTTTTTTAATCCTCTGAGATAAATATCCAACAGAGGAACTACTAGATTTATGGCTGTTCTATGGTTTTTCTTAAAGTACCAGTCTACATGTTTTTCACAGTGTGATCAGTAATGTATAATTTATTCATTTCCTCTGTGTTCTCATAAGAATTTTGTGTTGTCACTATTTATTATTATTACTACTTCAGTCATTCCAGGAGAAGGCAATGACGCTCCACTCCAGTACTCTTGCCTGGAAAATCCCATGGACGGAGGAGCCTGGTAGGCTGCAATCCATGGGGTCGAGAAGAGTCAGACACAACTGAAGCAATTTAGCAGCAGCAGCAGTCATTCCAATAAGTCTTAATGTGGTTTTAATTTGCATATCCCTTATGGGTAATATAACTGGATATATTTTCATATGTTTATTGATATCTGTGTACATTCTTCAGTGAATTCTCTGCTTTTATTTTTGTTTTTCTGTTGACTTTCTAGTTATATATCTGAAAATATAATTTCCAGATTAAGAAATTAATCTGGGGGACTTGCCTGGTGGTCCAATTGTTAAGATTGTGCCTTACAGTGCAGGGTTGTGGGTTTGATCCCTTATTAAGATCTCACAAGCCTCATAGCTAAAAAAATAAATAAGTAAAGCAGAAACAGTGTTGTAGCAAATTCAATAAATACTGAAAAAAGATGATCCACATCAAAATACTCTTAAAAAATAAATTAATCTGGAAGTTATTCTGGAAGCTGAGCTTTATCTTTGGCAATTTTGGGATGATAATACTAAGAGAATGAGACAAACTATAGATAAGGAGAAAATACTAGTATATAATGCCAGTTCATATTACATATACTAGGATATATTTTATTAGATAGAATATTAGTGTATATTGTATATTATAAAGTGTATGTATTAGTTATATATCTTACTCCTTTGTTAAAATGTGGTCAAAAATATTTTATCAGTCTATAGATTATTCTCATTCTCTTAATATGGTGATTCATAGAACAAAACTGTTTAATAATTATAAGGTCTGATTTATTAATTTTACTTTAAGTAGATGATACTTTTGGTATCAATTCTAACATTTCTCTGGCTAGTCTTACATTTCAACTTTTTCTTCTGATTTTTAAGTTTTACAGTTTTTATTTTACATTTAGTCCCATGATTTAATCTGAGTTAATTTTTATACGACATGAGTTTTAATCAAGGATTTTTTTTGTTTGTTTTTCTCATGGTTATTATTATCTTCTGCTATTGTTGTTGTTCAGTCCCTAAATTGTGGCTGATTCTTTGCATCCCCATGCATTGCAGAATGCTGTGCTTTTCTGTCCTCCAGAATCTCTCAGAGTTTGCTCAAATTCATGTCCATTGAGTCAGTGATGCTATCTAGCAATCTTATCTTTGGCTGCCCAATTCTTTTTTCGCCTTCAATCTTTCTCAGCATCAGGGTCTCTTCCAGTGAGTTGGCTCTTCCCATCAGGTGGCCAAACTATTGGAGCTTCAACATCAGGGTCAGTCCTTCCAAACGATATTCAGTGTTGATTTCCTTTAGGATTTACTGGTTTCATCTCCTTGCTGTCCAAGGGACTCTTGAGAATCTTCTCCAGCACCATAATTTGAAAGCATCAGTTCTTCAGTACTCAGCCATCTTTATGGTCTAACTCTCATATCTGTACATGACTACTGGTAAAGCATAACTCTGACTATATGGAACTTGGCAAAGTGATGTCTCTGCTTTTTAGTATGCTGTCTAGTTTTGTCATAGTACTCCTTCTAAGGAGCAAGCGTCTTTTAATTTCATGGCTGCAGTCACCACCCATTGTGATTTTGGAGCCCAAGAAGATCTGTCTCTGATTCCACTTTTTCTCCTTCTATTTGTCGTGAAATGATGGGACCAGATGCCACAATCTTAGTTTATCTATTTTTTTTTTTTTCAGTTTTGAGTTTTAGGCCAGATGTTTCATCCTCCTCTTTCACCCTTATCAAGAGGTTTAGTTCCTCTTCACTTTCTGCCATTACAGTGGTATCATCTGCATATCTGTGTTGTTGATATTTCTTCTGCCAATCTTGATTTCAGCCTGGCATTTCACATGATGTACTCTTATACATAAGTTAAATAAGCAGGGTGACAATATATAGCCTTGTCATGCTCTTTCCCCAAATTTGAACCAGTTAGTTGTTCCATGTCCAGTTCTAACTGGAGCTTCTTGACCCACATACAGGTTTTTCAGAAGACAGGTAAGGTGGTCTGGTAATCTCATCTCTTGAAGAATTTTCCACAGTTTGCTGTGATCCATATAATCAAAGGCTTCAGCGTATTTTTGCCTATATACATACAGTTACTCTCACTTCACTTGAAATTCTACCCTTTTCCCATTGAATTGCTTTTGCATCTTTGTCAAAATTTGAATATATATATTAATATAAATACTTAACTGAAAACATTTATTTATATGAATAAATTTATATGAGTATTATATGAATATATAACAGAAGAGCCTGATGTACTGTGCATTGGTATTTGTGCTCTCAATCAATTTCCTTTTTTAAATTATAGAATTTCTTTGTCCTCATATTAGTTACTCTTATCTGAAGGGACATTTGGGGACTTGAGTTGCATTAGCTTTTTATCTTTTGTTGACAATCTATACATGGGCTTATATTTTGCTAATTAAAATCGTTACTTTTTTCACATAATTATTAAAGCACATTTTCTGAAACTTGCATTTATTTATTATTTGATTGGAGAATAATCTGGTTTTTGTTTAATTTCTTTTATTTGGTTTTATATCTTTTTCTCTGATGACCTTTATTGTTCTTCTAGTATTGAATCTATATGCTACAGATTATCATGTTGATTATAATATCCTGCATGTTAGTACCTCACAATACATATTTGGACAATGAACTTCCTATTGAGTTGTTTAGTTGTTAAATTGTGTCTGACACTTTTGTGACCTCATGGACTGTAGCCTACAAGTCTCCTCTGTCCATGGGATTTCCTCGACAAAAATACTGGAGTGGGTTACCATTTCCTTCTCCAGGGGATCTTTCTGACCTAGGGATTGAACCCATGTCTCCTGTGTTGCCAGGCAGGGTTTTTTCCACTGAGCCTTCCCCAGTTCCATATTAGAAAAATCTCTAGTATGAGTGGAAATTTGGGTGGGTTAGTGCATGAATTCTAAATAAATCAAAAACTTTATTTCAGGTGCTTAATATAGTATTTTATTGCCCAAAGCCCACTGTATCTGTGGTACTTTAATTAATTTGCATCAAAATGGTCTCTTGTTATTTAACAGATTCTAAACCTCATTTCCAGAGATACTGAATCATTATGCTGAGATTTAGAGCTCATATTTCTATACTTAAAATGCCCTACCGTTGATTATGATGCAAATATTCTCAGGTTCATTTTTCATGGAATTTGCCAATATTAAGCCTTTAGGGAGTTATGTATGGCTTGCTATAAAACACAGATTCACAATAGAAACTTTTTGTATATAATTTCTTGAACATAGAGACTCTGAGGGGTTTATAAACAGAGTCATGGTTCTTCAGTGGCTGGTATCTACCACCTGCACCAAACTAATCAGAACAGAGTTTATGACCCAGGATCATCAAAAGACAAAACTCAACTTCCAGAAAAACAGTTCAATTGTCACAGGAGAGACATAATCCTATCGAAATGGCAGCAGTGAAGAAAATGAATCTTTAGGTCAAAATTCTTGGGCTTAAAGGTGAGTTATTTTGTTACTATGAGAATCAGTTTAGGAAATTCCCTCAATCTTTCCAAGATTCTTATTGATATACATATAAAATAAAACAGATACCACAATAAATTGAACAACTCTGGACAAGCTTGATTGCCATATGTAGTAGAATGGCAGCACTCAGTCATATAATAGAAATGGGGTTTTAAATCCATTCCTGTACTGTTAGAGTAACCCTTGACCTTTCAGTGAGACAATTATTAATGTGTTAGTTAATACATCAACTGTCTCAGATGTAGATAACAACCAAATGGTGCACTTTATCTCAGAACTAAAAGCTTCCTGAGCAGTCCCTGAGAAGGTTTCATTTTACCAGAGACATTTCCTTCACAGGAACTCAAAGACCAGAGACCATTGGAAAGCATCTAAACCTAGTAAAAAAAAAAAAAAAATGACCTTATAGGCAATTTGTATCTCTGGTCTCCAGAACCAACATTAGGGGCTGAATGACTTCATTAGACTGCAAATTTGGGTAATATTTAATAGAAAATGGAAGGTAATGAAAATATTTATTTCAGCATTTAAAACAAGCAGAAGCCTGTTCTAGGCTCTTCATACCCTTCTAGGTTGCTCCGGCTGGTCTAAGAATTTAATTGACATGAGACAGATTAACAGGAGAAAATCAAACAGAACTTTAATAACATATATACATAGGACTTACCTGGTGTGTCAGATGGTAAAGCGTCTGCCTAAAATACAGGAGACCCGGGTTCGATCACTGGGTCAGGAAGATCCCCTGGAGAAGGAAATGGCAACCCACTCCAGTACTGTTGCCTGGAAAATCCCATGGACGGAGGAGCCTGGTAGGCTAAAGTCCATGGGGTTGCAAAATGTCTGGACACGACTGAATGATTTCAGTCACTGTACATAGGAGGGACCAGGAAAACAGTAACTCCTCAAATGGCTGAAGCCCTCATCTTAAATACCATCTTCAGGGGAAGACAAGGAAGGATGTTGGGGACAGTAAAATCTACATGTGAGGAAAGAGTAGAAAGATTAGGGCTCACTTCCTCCCATGGGATAACCAAAATTGCAACTACATGTAGCAAAACTATTTCTGATAATCACCTGAGGACTAAAAGAGAAAAATTTTAACAACTAAATATAAAAAGGAATACCACACTGAGATAAGTAGGAGGAAGGAGACACAGTCTGGCTTGCACATCCATCCCCTGCACTTGATCCATATAAGGAGGGATCCCCGAGGACAAAGGGCTCTAAACCTCACATCACACTTCCCAGTCTGGGGATCCCACATGGGAAAGATGAACAACCAGAACATCTGGCTCTGAAAACCAGTGTGGCTTATGTCCAAGACAGCCAGAGGACTAAAAGCTTCCACTTGTTAAACAGTAGAATGGAAATGAAATCAAGCTTCCACTGTTAAACAGTAGAATGGAAACTTGCTTGATCCAAGTCCCAGCAGATAGTCAGTGGCTTGAACAGGCCCCCTGTCATACGTGAAGGAGATTCATTGACTAATTTTATAGTGTGTACCTAAGGGTCAGGGATCTATTAGAAATTTCTCTGCACATGGATGAGCTAGTGGGTATAAGTGGCTCACATTCTATCCAGAGGGCCCAGCCCTGGCAGCAACATCTGTGACTCTTCCTATCTAACCTATTAGCACTGCTTTCCTTACCTTGGGTTCACTTATGGAGCTGACACAAAGATGCTGAACCCAGCCTTTTTACCCTGAGGCTGAATTAAAGCTCAGAGATAGAGTTTTGGGTAAAGTAGAAAAGAATAGCTTTACTGCTTTGACATGCAAAGGGGCCACCAGGCTAATGCCCTCAAAACTTCTTGTTCCCACCTGGAGTGGGTAGTGAGGAGTTTTATAGTAATCGGTCAAAGAGGGTGTGATCGTCCTATGGACTTTCTTCTGAAAGGTTAATAGTGAGATAAGTGGGAGTCAGCATAATCAACCTTCTTGTTACAACTGATCTAGGGTTTACATGCTTGTGGACAGCATACAGTTAACCTCTCACACTTGGTAGGGGTTTCAGCGTTTGCGAAAAGGAGCAAGGATACTGTTATAGCATCTCTTCAGGTTGAACTAGGACCCTGCCCCAAGGCTGCACTATTATGTATTGATGGCTTCTGTCTTGTTTCCTCATCCTCTGCCTTCCCTGATAGATAAATGACTTCCCTGCTAGATAAACTCGGAAAAGGTTATGGAGGCTGATGAAGCCTGTCTCCTGCATCAAGAAATGGCAGACACAGAAATTTTTTTTTTTTTTTTTTTCTGCAAGGGGTTCCACAGGATTCTGGTCACTTTCAACAGTCAGATTTCTGACCCCCTCAGCCACACCAGGGAGCCACACTCAGCCAGCAGCAGAGATCCTCTAAAGCAGTACCCCCCAACCCACTAGACCTGGTGGACACCATCAGCCAGCATCAGTATGCCCCAAAAAAGTTCTCAAACTGGAGCCAGCCCTGCACACCAGAGTACTCACAAAAGTTGTAACTGTAACTGTAATCTTGCAAGGTTGATTCAGTAAGATAGAAAGTCTGACAGATGAATTACTAATAGTGATGCTGAATAATAATTAAAAGACTTCCAATAAATAGATGAATTCTTCTTCTTGTTGTCAGTCACAAGGTCACGTCTGATTCTTTGAGATCCTATAGACTGTAGCAGGCCAGTCTCCTCTCTCCTCCACTATCTCCTGGAGTTTGCTCAAACTTGTGTCCATTGAGTCAGTGATGCTACCTAGCCATCTCGTCTTGTGTTTCTCCCTTTTTCTTTTGCCTTCAATCTTTCCCAGCACCAGGGTCTTTTCCATGGAATTTGTTCTTCTCATCAGGTAGTCAAAGTACTGGAGCTTCAGCTTCATCATCAATCCTTCCAGTGAATATTCAGGGTCGATTTCCTTTAGGATACAGTGGTTCAATCTCTGCAATCCAAAAGACTCTCAAGAGACTTCTCCAGCACGACAATTTGAAAGCATCACTTCTTCATCATTCACCCTTGTTTTTGGTACAACATTCACATCCATACATACTGAAAAAACTATAGTTTTGACTATATGGACATTTGTTTGCAAAGATATGTCTCTGCTTTTTCATATGCTGTCTAGATGTATCATAGTTTTCCTTCCAAGGAGCAAGCCTTTTTTTTTTTTTTTTTTTTCAAATTTCACAGCTACAGTCACTGTACATAGTGATTTTTGGAGCCCAGGAAAATAAAATATGTCGCTGTTTTCCCATCTATTTGCTGTGAAGTGATGTGACTGGATGCCATGATCCTATTTTTTTTTTAATGTTTAGTTTCAAGCTAGCTTTTCACTCTCCTCTTTCACCCTCATCAACAGGCTCTTTAGTTCCTCTTCACTTTCTGCCATTAGAGTGGTATCATCTTCATATCTGAGGTTGTTGCTATTTCTCCCAGCAATTAGATTCCAGCTTGTGACTTATCCAATCCGGCGTTTTGAACGATGTACTCTACTTAGGACTTAACAAGCAGGGTGACAATATACAGCCTTGTCATACTCTTTTCCTAGTTTTGAATCAGTCAGTTGTTCCATGTCTGGTTCTAACTGTTGCTTCTTGACACATATACAGGTTTCTCAGGAGACAGATTAGGTGATATAGTACTCCCATCTCTTTAAGATTTTTCTACAATTTGTTGAGATCCATGCAGTCAAAGGCTTTAGCATTGTCAGTAAAGCAGAAGTAGATGTTTTTTGGAACTCCCTTGCTTTCTTCATGATCCAACGGATGTTGGCATTTTGATCTCTGGTTCCTCTGCCTCTTTCAATCCCAAGTTGTACACCTTAAATTTCTCAGTTCACATACTGCTGAATCATAGCTTGAAGGATTTTGAGCATAAATTTGTTATGATGTGAAGTATAATTCTCTCAAACATTTGTAAAAAAAAAAAAAAAAGACAATATATATATTTCCAAAATAATTTTAAAAACTTTAAGAGGAAGGAACACTTGCAGAATCATTCTACTATAAGGCTAATGTTACCCTGATACCAAAAGCAGACTCTAACAAAAAGAAAAATTAGAGGCCTACATACCTAGTGAACATAGCAAAATTCCTCAATACACATTGGTCAAACTCAACAATATATTACATACACTATGATCAAGTGGGATTTATCTTAGAGATGCTAGGATAATTCAGTATTTGCAAATCAATCAGTGGGGTATACCAAATTAACAAGATAAAATATAAAAATCATATAATCATCTCAATAGATATACAAAAAGTATTTGTCAAAGCTTGACATCCATTATCAAAAAATATTTCAACATAATGGGTACAGTGGAATTATAATAAAAGCCATACATGACCTAATAAAAGCCATGTATGAAAAATCCACAACTAAAACCATATTCAATGGTGAAGAGCTTAAAAATTTTCTCTTAATGAAGAGCAAAACAAAGATGTCACTCTCACCACTTTTACTCAACATAAGTTTGGGAATCCTAACCACAACAGTAAGGCCAGAAAGATAAATAAAAGTTATCCAAATTAGAACAGAATAATTAAAACTGTCACTGTTTGGAAATGATATGGCAACATACAGAGAAAACACATAGTCTCAACCAAAAAAAATAAAGAAAAAAATTACTATTACAGCTAAGAACTAATTTAGTAAAATTGCAGGATACAAAATTAATATAAAAATATCTGTAGCATTTTATACTGTAATAGTTATCTTTCAGAAGAAGTTTAAGAAAACAATCCTATTTTTAATTCATCTAAAAAAATAAAAGCTAGAAATATATCTAACCAAGGAGGTAAAACACATGAACTCTGAAAACTATAAGGCATTAATGAGAGAATTTGAAAGTGATACAAATAAATGAAAAGACTGTGCTCATAGTTTGGAAAAAATAATATCATTAAGATGCCCATACTACCCAAAGCTGTCTACAGATTCAGTGCAAGCACTACTAAAATATAAATGGTATTTTCCATCAAAGGAAAACAAATAGCTCTAAAATTGGTGTATCAACACAAAGAATTCCAGAAAGTCAAAACAATTTTGAGAAGGGAGAACAAAAATGTAGGAATCACACTAATTTTCAAACTATAGTACAAAGATACATTAAGAAACTTAGTATGGTACTGACATAAAAACAAACATCTTGGAATATGAAGTCATGTGGGTCTTAGGAAGCATCATTACAAACAAAGCTAGTGGAGGTGATGGAATTCCAGTTGAGTTATTTCAAATCCTAAAAGATAATGCTGTGAAAGTGCTGCACTCAATATACCAGCAAATCTGGAAAACTCAGCAGTGGTCACAGGACTGGAAAAGGTCAGTTTTCATTTCAATCCCTAAGAAAGGCAATGCCAAAGAATGCTCAAACTACTGCACAATTGCACTCATCTCACACGCTAGTAAAGTAATGCTCAAAGTTCTTCAAGCCAGGCTTCAGCAATACATGAACAGTGAACTTCCAGATGTTCAAGCTGGTTTTAAAAAAGGCAGAGGAGCCAGAGATCAAATTGCCAACATCCACTGGATCATGGAAAAAGCAAGAGAGTTCCAGAAAAACATCTATTTCTGCTTTATTGACTATGCCAAAGGCTTTGACTGTGTGGATCACAATAAACTGTGGAACATTCTGAAAGAGATGGGAATACCAGATCACCTGACCTGTCTCTTGAGAAATCTGTATGCAGGTCAGGAAGCAACAGTTAGAACTGGACATGGAACAATAGACTGATTCCAAATAGGAAAAGGAGCACATCAGGCTGCATATCGTCACCCTGCTTATTTAACTTATATGCAGAGTACATCATGAGAAACTCTGGGCTGGAAGAAGCACAGGCTGGAATCAAGATTGCCAGGAGAAATATCAATAACCTCAGATATACAAATGACACCACCCTTATGGCAGAAAGTGAAAAAGAACTAAAGAGACTCTTGATGAAAATGAAAGTGGAGAGTGAAAAAGTTGGCTTAAAGTTCAACATTCAGAAAACTAAGATCATGGCATCTGGTCCCATCACTTCATGGCAAATAGATGAGGAAACAGTGGAAACATTGGCTGAATTTATTTTTCTGGGCTCCAAAAATAACTGCAGATGGTGATTGCAGCCATGAAATTAAAAGACACTTACTCCTTGGAAGGAATGTTATGACCAGCCTGGACAGCATATTGAAAAGCAGAGACATTACTTTGCCAACAAAGGTCCATCTTGTCGAGGCTATTTTTTTTCCTGTAGTCAGGTATGGATGTGAGAGTTGGACTACAAAGAAAGCTGGGTATCTAATTGATGTTTTTGAACTGTGTTGTTGGAGAAGACTCTTTAGAGTCCCTTGGACAGCAAGTAGATCCAACCAGTCCATCCTAAAGGAGATTAGTCCTGGGTGTTCATTGGAAGGACTGATGTTGAAGCTGAAACTCCAATACTTTGGCCACCTGATGTGAAGAGCTGACTCATTTGAAAAGATTCTGATTCTGGGAAAGATTGAAGGCATCACCAACTCAATGAAGATGAGTTTGAGTAAACTCCGGGAGTTGGTGATGAACAGGAAGGCCTGGAGTGCTGTGGTCCCTGTGCTCGAAGAGAGTCAGGCACGCCTGAGTTGACTGAACTGAACTGACATAAAAACAGAGACAAAGATCAGTGAAACAGAGTAGAATATTCAGAAATAAATTCACTTTTATATGGCAACTAATATATCACAAAGGAGACAAACAATGGGGAAAGACAGGCTCTTTAATAGTGTAGGGAAAATTGGACAACAGCATGCAAAAATAAATAAAACTAGTGCCTGTTCCTACACCATATACAAATATAAACTCAAAATGGATTAAAGACTTAAATATGAGACCCCAAACCATAAAATTCCTGAAAGAAACTTTGAGGGTGTGTTCTTTGACATTGCACTAGCAAAATTTTTTGGGAACTGTCATCTTAGTCAAGGGCAACAAAATAAAAAATAATCAAATGGGACTGTACCAAACTAAGAAGCTTTTACACAGTAAAGAAGTCATCAATGCAACAAAAAGGCAGCCTACACAATGGGAGAAAATATTTGAAATGATATACCTGATAAAGGGTTAATATCAAAATTATATGAATAAATCAAACAACTCCATTTCCAAAACATCTGACTAAAAAATGGGGAGAGAGTCTGAATAGACATTTCTCCCATTTTCAGTCCATGTAATAATCTTTATCATTTACTGTATTAACTACATAGCATTGTCATGATCAAACCTGTAGCTGTGTCTGTTTTCTGGAAATAACAACATGAGTGCATTGAATATGTTTGTGTTTTTTCCTAGGCATATTTCTGATAATGTTTCTGTAAGATTTATTTCCAGAAATACATTACTATTCAGTGGATTTAGATGCTATTTCCATTCCTATAAGGAAAAAACAAACAAACAAACATTCTATCCTTGGTAAGTGCACAAAATGTAGAAGAATTTAAATTTGTTGGTGTATCATTTTGTGACACTGTTTGGCTTCCCTGGTGATTCAGTGGTAAAGAATCTGCTTACCAATGCAGGATATGCATGAGATGTGGGTTCTATCCCTAGGTTAGGAAGATCCCCTAGAGTAGGAAATGACAACCTGCTCTAGTAAACTTGCCTGGAAAATGCCATGTATAGTGGAGCCTAGGGGACTATAGTCCACGGGATCACAGTCAGACACAACTGAGCACAAAGGTATGTTGAAAAAATATTATCAGATATCACAACACAGTTTATTTTTTCCATGTAATAAAGCTGGGGCAAACAAAATTGATGAAAACAGGCCACTTTGCACTATAATTTGATATTCTATGCTTGAATTACATTTTGCCTTAGTTACCTCAAGAGCTAAAGAGAAGAGCAGTTGTATGCAAATAATAGAACTTCCTACTCTTAGATTCATGAATAAGTGTATCCTCTAGAAAGAGCAGAGAAGAGAGGTAGGGTTTGCTGCATCTTGCAATATAAAAATGCACAAAACCACATGCTTTGATGTTTTAGCAACCTATTTATACTGCTGAGAACAGGGCATTATTGTGTATTTTTATTGTAATTGTCATTCATGCTGTTAAAAGATGATTTTCATCACCATATAAGGATTTTATTTTTCTTTTAATGATTAAGATTTTCTTATTTTGGACTTGTGATCATATGAGAGAAAACTTACCTAAATACATAAATGTAAAAATATAAAGTGCTGTAAATCCTTACAGTAAAAGAAAGTAGAACCAAGCACAATTATTTTTCAATTATTTTAATCATAAATGTATAAAAGCAACATTTTATGTAATAAAGTGGCTTTGATATAACCAGGTTCTCACATGTTTGGTAAATTGGTGTATATATAAATTTTCTGAGCAAATATATGTATATTATTGCATGTAAAAGTAAATTTCAGGCTTTAAAAGTCCAATTCAACAGAACTTTGACTAAAATAAAACCTACAATAAAATTTATTTTCTAAAATTTAGCATAATTTCATTTTAGGAAAAAGCTGGCTATAAAATCAATTTTGAAAATTTATCCACCCTGACATTTATGATATTCTCACACTTACAATGGAAACCTATTGATTGTTCTTAGAATTTAGATTAAAATGTTTCAGAAAGTTTGAAGAGAATAATTTCAGCCAATTTTGAGTTGTTCAAGCATGAGAAAATGGCCTTTCATTGACATTTATAAAAAACTCCCTATGAATTCATGTGTTTCAAAAATATTTTACTCTAAAACAGTAAAGTAGGAATAGACTATAAAGGGCTGGTTTTCAGTAATATGATAGACTTTTCTGGAAGCATAGGCTTATAATAATAGCAGCTCTCATAGAATGCTGCTGCTACTGCTGCTGCTAAGTCCCTTCAGTCGTGTCCGACTCTGTGCGACCCCATAGACGGCAGCCCACCAGGCTCCCCCGTCCCTGGGATTCTCCAGGCAAGAACACTGGAGTGGGTTGCCATTTCCTTCTCCAATGCATAGAAGTGAAAAGTGAAAGTGAAGTCGCTCAGTCGTCTCCGACTCTTAGCGACCCCATGGACTGCAGCCCACCAGGCTCCTCCGTCCATGGGATTTTAGCTGATGCTAAGTCGCTTCAGTCATGTCCGACTCTGTGGAACCCCATAGACGGCAGACCACCAGGCTCCCCAGTCCCTGGGATTCTCCAGGCAAGAACACTGGAGTGGGTTGCCATTTCCTTATGCATGAAAGTGAAAAGTGAAAGTGCCATTGCTCAGGTGTCTCCAATTCTTAGCAACCCCATGGACTGCAGCCCACCAGGCTCCTCCATCCATGGGATTTTCCAGGCAAGAGTACTGGAGTGGGGTGCCATTGCCTTCTCCGCATAGAATAGCTAGCAAGGTTCTATTCCATTGCAGTGCCTTGATTTAGTGGGTGTTTAATAATTGTTGTTGAATTAAATTTTAACCATTTTAAACATAGGGGATTATTGAAGAATTGTATAGAAATTTTGCAAGTATTTAGAATTTATAGTGATAACATTTATGCTGATTTCCTACATTTTATATTAAAATAAATATTTTTTCTATAAAGTTTGATAAATAGTTAAGGCTACTAATTCATTGTTAAGGTTTGGAAAATAAATTGTTTGAAATACCTAATGTTTTTTGAAAAGTTAGTGTGCGTGTGTGCACCTTTGTTACTTGTTTTAGAAAACATCATCATGTTTTCTAAAAAAAAAAAAAACAAAAACTTAGAAAACTAAAGGAATCATGAAAACATTGTTTTACTAACTGTATAGAGGAAAAAAATGTAATTGATACAGGGTCCAGATAGATATGGACTTGAATTTAGCTCTTCATTTTCTAACTTTATTATTATAATTTTTAAACTACCCAAATGGAAAAAAAAATATTATAAGTATATAACAAATATACATATATCTTTTTAACTTCCTTGTCTTTGTTGATCACTCAGTCATGCCCGACTCTTTGCAACCCCATGAACTACAGCCCTCTAGACTCTTCTGTGCACGGGATTCTCCAAGTAAGGATACTGGAGTGGTTTGCATTTCCCTCTCTATCTTTCTAACTTATTCCACCACTGATTAGATTTTAGGATGTATTCTATAATGACCACTGTAAACAATGCTGTAATGAACACAAGAATGCCAATATTTCTTTGAGACAGTGATTTCCTTTGGATGCATATACCCAGAAGTGGGATTATTGGGATCATATAATAGTGTGTTTTTTAATTTGGTACTGGAACTGTCATACTGTTTTCCACTACTGTGCCATACTTGATAGTTTCCATTCTTACTAGTAGTGTCCAAGGGCTCCTTTTTCTCCAGATCCTCACCAGCATTTGTTATTTTATTTTATTTTTTTTAAATAAACATCCTAAAGACAGTGAGTGATATGACCCTGTAGTTTTGATTTACACTTCCTTGATAAATAGTGATATTGAGCACCTTTTCATATACCTAAAACATTTGAATCTTTAAATGAAATTGTCAAGAAAATGAATAAGACACACAAAATGAAGTAAAATATGGTAAAACATATATTTAATAAAAGATTCATGTCTAGAATATATGAAGAGCTCTTATATGTCAAAAAACTTAAAACTATATAAACAACACAAGCATAAATAGGAACACTTTTGAATAAACTCCTTACAAAGATGTACTAATAATCAATATTTCCAAGAAAAAAATTCTTAACATAATTAGTCATCAGGGGAAAAAATAAAAGCATACAACAAATATTACTGCATAGACTAGACGATCTAAAACTAAAAAGATTTATAATATTAAATATTGATGATATACAAAATAAATGAAGTGGAATATTTTAAGATCTGTGAGGAGAAAAGCATGAATCAAAGACTTCACATTCACCTACATTATACACAGAGATGCACCATCCAATTCTCCTTGAAGGAAACACTCTGCACACGTGGTCAGTAGGTGACTTCTGTTGTAGCTTTCTTCAGCTAATGCAGAGTCATCAAATGTAAGGCAGGTTAAAAAAATCTGGCATCAGGACAAATCTGATAAGCCACATTCACACAACAACATCATACTCTGTTTTCTGAGATTTGTGGGTTCATATCTCATTTCTTCCTCATTCTCTTCTTAATCCTGCCTCCTTATTTCTTTTCACAGGTATTGATCTCTGATAAAATGTTGCATTCTGAATTACCTTTGAGCACAACCTGCCAGTCAAGCTGAACCTGAAGCACTGGAACTAAAATGTAGTTTTAAAGTGTTTTATTTTATTTTATTTTCTCTATTTCTTGCATCTACTATGTCTCATTTTATCCTGTTTGTATTTATTTTTCCTTTCTTCTTGTTTTTTAAATTACTTGATTTTCTTCCTACATTTTTCATGGATGCAGTAGAACAATATAGAATGTGTGACTAACTTGTCAAGTTTCAAGGTCATATATAGGTTATCTTCTCAATGCAGGAATCTTTAAACATTTAGTTTTGTTAATTCTCCTCCCAACTTACATCATATGATGTTATCTATTTTAAATATGTTTTAGCTTTAACACCAAACTAATTTTTATTAATATTTATCCATGTTTTCTAACATATTTTGATTTTTATCCATTCTTTTATTTCATAACCTCTCCCTCTTTGATGTATATGTTTTAGATTTTCTTTAGTGGGCTTCTGCTGGTGTCATTTGATTTGTCTAAAAATGTTTTTACTTAGTCTTAGGCTGATGCACATTTTGCTTAGTTGGGAATTCTAGACTGGCATATGTGTGCTTTACCTTCAAATTTTTAAGTTATAAAGTCAAGTTTCAATACATTAAGGGTGATTTGATTTTTTTTTCTAGCCCTAATAAAAAGACTTCTTGCCTCTGGTCACTTTAAATTGCCCTATGAAACATTTAGACGTAGGTTTATCTTCATATGTCTTGTGTTGACAAAAATCGGCACTTGCCATAGACCCCAACAAGGATTACATCATGCACTGCTGCTGACCTTCAACACCCCTGAAAGGATTCATGGAGGAGATCAAGAATGAGGCACTCTGTGCTCTGGGAAAAACTGGCAAGACAGATCTTTTATGAGCCCAAATTTTTCAAACTTGCTAGATCATTTTTTAATATCCCAAAGATATTTTGATGTTTTATTTTTTAAAAGAAATTTATAATCTAACAATTCTAATTTTAGTAACTGAAGTCTTGTGGATCTTTTTATGCTTTTTAGTTTGCTTCTTTCCTTTATGGTAAAACTTTATTTTCTTGTGTATTTAGATATTTTTGAATGGAAAATGTTCATTTTCTTTAGAAAATCATTTGTGTGCATTTTATGGATTAGTATGAAGGTAACTACCAAAAAGATTAAAATTTGCTTCTGAAATTCTCCTAAAGGAACTAGCAATCAGACACATTTTTTTCTTTGCCTATGTGTGTTTTGGACTTACTAGTAGTATAGGTTTCTGTTATGAGTTTAAACAACCCAAAAATTGCTGTTCTTAATTCTTAATCATTGGTTTTTCTTTTAATCTGCTCAATCTCAAATCAAATCAATTTATTCACAATTTCTGGTGGTATGGGATGGAATTAATTTACTCTGATTTATTTTTACCATTAGAGTGTCAGCTTATGGGGAAAGAAATTTTCTGTGACCCCTATCTTGTGAAAGCCCTGGTACTAGTTTACTATCTCATGTGCTGCATGAGGCTAGGCAAATCCAAGCCTATGTATTTCAGTGTATTTAGTTCTCACAGCCAAACTAGTTACAGTGTAACACATTTTTCTCTGGGTCTCTGCAGTTGCATAGTTTTGGTCAAATTTTTGTGAGAATATCAGTTTTTTTTTTTTTTTAATGTGTTCTTTTTTTTTCAGCGTTAGGGTCAATTATGTTATCAGAATTAGAAACATAAGAGTTACAAAATTCTGTATTTCCTTACTGCAATTGGCTTTTCATATAACTAAAATTTCTTTGTGCTTTTTGGCTACTTCTGCCCCTCTGGTTTCTGTTTGCTTATTCTTCTCCAATAGACACATGTAAGGAATTTTGTACACTCTCACATTTCAAACTTTGAAGTTAATACAATTTTGTGAACTTCTATATATAGAACTCACATGTCCCCAATTTAAAACTTTGTCACCTCACTTTTGCTGTATTCCTAGTCTCAGCCAACCTTATCATTGTCTGTGCAGAAGCACAAGCAATGACTAATGATTTACATGCTTGTCACCCATCAGGGTGCAGATTCAATTTTCTACATCTTCTTAGTACTATTATTTTTCCCTTCTTTTATCTTCCAAGCTAACTCAGTTTCAAAATTTTCTATAATGTTAATATATTGCAGAAGTTTCCAATTTTTCTTGTCTCAGTTTAATTTCCTTGTAGTCTCTTTCTTACCCTGCTAAGAATAAATATTAGATATGATGTGTAAATAAGATACAGTTATGCACTAATATATCACATGATTATTGTCTTTGGTTGACAAAGCTGGTATTTTGTTCATTTTCTATATTCTAATTTCCCTTTAGCACATACAGTATCTATCGTAAAAATAACAAGCTTTTATAGACTAAATAAAAAATTACCTAAGAATAAGATACACAAATGAAATAAAAATTAGGTTTACAACATACCGATCTGATTATTTTAGATAGTTACTTTTAATACATTTCTTAATGAAGAATTAAGAATATTATTTCTTCTTACTGATTTTTTATATAAATTTTTTACATTCAAAAGTCTCCATGTCATGATAAACTATCATGGCAGGAGCTGAACTCTGGAGAATTATTCCTGCTCCAAACTGTGTCAATCAGAATATTTTACCATACCATAATTATTTTGATCCTTTTCAAAGGAATAATAAATTTCAAAATTGTTTACAGTACTCATTTCTAGCCTGAACATATTTTGACAGGTGTAAAAAATATAGGGAGATTTTTTAAAAATTTCAACTGGTTCAAAAATATATAGATTAAAAATATCTGCATATATTATGTCAATTTTTACACGTGTCCCTTGCAAAAAAAATTACTTTTTATCCTTTAAATTAAACAGTCAGCTTACTCTTCAACCTTTGTGTTCTGTTATAAATAAAACAATGTTACATAAGGAGATCCTTACAAAATGAGTACATGATAAGTTTTTAAATGCAGTGATATATGTGTAAGAATCTTTAAATATACAGTATTTTCTAAGGTTAACTGAATTAATAATTTATTCAGTATGTCACAATTTTTCCTAGAGGAAAAGCCTTATTGATATAATCATGGACATTCAAAAGCTCATGTTGAACTAAAAGAAGTCAAACATTGGTTTTATTTTTTAAAATTTCTTAAATATTAATATATATTTTAACTTATTTAATTTGACATCATGAATTTACCTTCTCACTATATTATAACATCCAAGATATTTATAATTGTGGTAAAAAATTATAATTTCATGTGTGGCATTTTACTGAGGGTGTCTTCCCTAATGGTTCAGAGGTAATGAATCTGCCTGCAATGCAGGAGCCCCAGGAGACGTGGTTTTGATCTCTGGGTCAGGAAGATCCTCTGGAGCAGGGCAACCCACTCCAGTATTCTTGCCTGGAGAATCCCGTGGACAGAAGAGCCTAGCAGGGTACAGTCCATGGGGTCACAAAGAGTTGGACACAAGTGAAGAAACTTAGCACACATTGTACTGGGGTTTCAAAAAAAATATGAACGTGTTTGGAATGAGATCTCAAAAGCAGAGAGGGCATAGTAAAAGCAGCACAAGAAAGAGAGAAAAAACACAACATTCTAAAAGGGAATGTACAAGAGCCAATAACACATATGTTAGCAAGTTCTTGTGGTAGAGACCTGGACTCAGCTCAGTTGGAACTGTACCAAAAAAGCACAGAGCTGGGATGAGGATAACCTCTTTAGTTACGAGGAGCCCTTAAGGTGTCAGCTGACCCATTCCTCCCTTCCTACACTCAATAGCAAGTCTGCTTCTATGGATAGAAATGGAGGTGCACATACTGGAGTTGACACTGCCAGGCTGTAAGAAATACTTTTCTCCAGAGCAATTGCAGGTGAACGGATACAGGGTAGGCCATTAGAACACCTGCTACAAACTCATTTATATCTTTAACCTCTTTGTTGTGATTCACATTGTATTTTAGAATTTAGAAGACCTGGAGATGCTGAATAAAATGGCAAGCAAACCTCTTGGTTTATTTTTTTTATTTATTTCATCAACTTGAAAGAAACTGTTTTGGAAATTGTTGGCATAGAGAATGTAGCAAAGACGTGTTTTAAGCAGTGCTGATTTCACCAGGATGAGCAGAAGCTGGAAAAAGCAAAAATGACTGCTGGAAAGGATATCAGTGTTTCTACCATCTTTTCCTGTATGTGACTCGCCATTGTGCTAGAGATTTGTTTTTTTTTTTTTTTTTGCAGGTTTTTTTTTTAAATTTTATTTTATTTTTAAACTTTACATAATTGTATTAGTTTTGCCAAATATCAAAATGAATCCATCACAGGTATACATGTGTTCCCCATCCTGAACCCTATTCCCTCCTCCCTCCCCATACCATCCCGCTGGGTCATCCCAGTGCACTAGCCCCAAGCATCCAGTATCGTGCATCGAACCTGGACTGGCATCTCGTTTCATACATGATATTTTACATGAATTTGGGTTTAGAAGAGAGGAGTAAATTATGCCATTCTCAGGCGTCACCTCAGTTTAGAAAAGCACTCTTTCAATTTATTTTTAATTAATTAATTAATTAATTTTGGGGGGGGGGCTTAGAAAATTTTATTCAGAGGAATTCAAACTTATGCCTCTCTTATCCAAATATACTCATCCAAATAGTATCAAGTATCTAATAGTGCTTTTCAACATGAGAGAAAAAAGAAACATCCTGATCTGACTGCTGTGGTTGTGGGGAAGGGATCCTGCACGTGGATACGCTGCCTTCACAAAATCCAAAGGAGGAATAGCAATCTCCTCTCAGCACTAATGAACATTCCCCCACCACAGCACATTTATAACTTCCGTGAACTCAGTGAAAGGCGGTTGGGGGATGCATTAGGTGTTTTATCATATTATCCCTTGTTCACACTACTTTGTTTTTTTTTGTTTTTTGTTTTTTTACAATTTTTATTTTTTTTTGTATTTTTTAATTTTATTTTATTTTTAAAACTTTACATAATTGTATTAGTTTTGCCAAATATCAAAATGAATCTGCCACAGGTATACATGTGTTCCCCATCCTGAACCCTCCTCCCTCCTCCCTCCCCATACCATCCCTCTGGGTCGTCCCAGTGCACCAGCCCCAAGCATCCAATATCATGCATCGAACCTGGACTGGGAACTCGTTTCTTACGTGATATTTTACATGTTTCAATGCCATTCTCCCAAATCTTCCCAGCCCTTCCCTCTCCCACAGAGTCCATAAGACTGTTCCATACATCAGTGTCTCTTTTGCTGTCTCGTACACTGGGTTATTGTTACCATCTTTCTAAATTCCATATATATGCGTTAGTATACTGTATTTATGTTTTTCCTTCTGGCTTACTTCACTCTGTATAATAGGCTCCAGTTTCATCCACCTCATTAGAACTGATTCAAATGTATTCTTTTTAATGGCTGAGGAATACTCCATTGTGTATATGTACCATAGCTTTCTTATCCATTCATCTGCCGATGGACATCTAGGCTGCTTCCATGTCCTGGCTATTATAAACAGTGTTGCGATGAACATTGGGGTACACGTGTCTCACTTTAGAAAATCGTGATGGTTTTCACCATACACCAACATGAATCAGCCATAGGTATACACGTGTTTCCCCTCATCCTGAACCCACTCCCCACTTTCATCCCCACTGTATGCCTTTAGGTTGTCCCAGAGTACCAGCTTTGGGTGTCCTTCATGCATCAAACTCACACTGGTCATCTGTTTTACATATGGTAACGTATATGTTTCGATGCTATTTTCTCAAGTCATCCCACCCTTGCCTTCTCCCACTAAGTCTAAAAGCCTTTTCTGCATCTGTGCATTTTTTGTTGCCCTGCATGTAGGAATGTTGGTACCATCTTTCTAAATTCCATATATATAAATCATTATACAACATTGGTGTTTCTATTTCTGACTTTCTTCTCTCTGTATAATAGGCTCCAGATTCATCAACCTCATTAGAACTGACTCAAATGTATTTCTTTTTATAGCTGAGTAACATCACCTTGTGCATATGTACCACAGTTTTCTTATCCATTCATCCATTGATGGACATCTAGATGGTTTCCATGTCCTAGCTGTTGTAAATATTGTAAATAGAGCATTGGTGTACTTGTGTCTGTTTCAGTTCTGATTTGCTTGGGGGTATATGCCTGGCAGTGAGATTTCTGTGTCATGTGGCAGTTTTATTCCCAGTTTTTAAAGGAATCTCCTACACTACCAGAGTTTGCATTGCCACCAGTAGTGTAAGAGGGTTCCATTTTCCCCACACCCTCTCCAGCATTTATTGTTTGTAGACTTTTTGATGATGGTCATTCTGACTGATGTGTGATGATAACTCACTGTGGTTTTGTTATGCATTTGTCTAATAATGAATGATGCAGAGTATTTTTTTTTCATGTGTTTGTTAGTATCTGTATGTCTTCTTTGGTGCATTGTCTGTTTAAATCTTTTGCCCACTTTTTTATTGTGTTGTTCTTTTTTTTCTGGTATTGAGCTTCATGAGCTGGTAGTAGATTTTGGGGATTAATCCATTTTCATTTGTTTCATTTGCTATTATTTTCTCCCATTCACATTTTTGCCTTGCCTATAGTTTCCTTTGTTGTACAAAAACTTTTAAGTTTTAATTATGTCCCATTTGTTTATTTTTGTTTTTATTTCCATTACTCTGGGAGGTGGGTGATAGAGGATCTTGCGGTGATTTATGTCAGAGTGTTCTGCCTGTTTTCCTCTAGGAGTTTTATAGTCTCTGTTTTACACTGAAGTCTTTAATCCATTTTGAGTTTATTTTTGAGTACGATGTTAGAAAGTGCTCTAGTTTCATTCTTTTACATGTAGTTGACCAGTTTTCCCAGCACCACTTGTTGAAGTTACTGTCTTTTCTCCATTGTATATTTTTGACTCCTTTGTCAAAGATAAGGTTTCCATAGGTGTGTGAATTTCTCTCCAAACTTTCTATTTTGTTCCATTTATCTATATTTCTATATTTGTGCCAATACCATACTCTCTTTGTGACTGTAGATTTGTAACATAGTCTGAAGTCAGATCCTAGATCATCTGCAGAGAAGAAAGGTGATGCCTAATGTTTGTTCTTGTCAGCAGCAGTAAGGCTGTTAGGTAGGGAACACCAATTATTCTCCCAAAGCCTAGGTTTTGGAGTTAACTAAGTCTAATAGATTTTAAAGTTTATCCTTGGCTTAGGACATTGAAATTTTACAGACAATGTTGGATTAAAATAGATTCTACATTTCTTGTGCCATCTTTTACTATTATTATTATATTTTTATGTAAAATAGCAAAAGTTCAGAACCAAGACTATCTGGGCTCTAGAAATAGAATTTCATATTAGATGCTCTACTCCCTTTTTTTAATACTCCTTAAAACAAGGGGCATAGCTTTCCTCATTAAAGTACTTGGAATTCAGAACTTAATTAAGCTAAATTTTTCTGAAATTGGTGTTGTCTGCTCGAGTAAAATAACAAAGTTAATGAGTAATCAAAGTTATTGAGTTGAGACACTTGAGATGTTACCTATATTAACAAATATATAACAATTCTATAAACAGTAATGATTATATACTAGTATTATATAAATATTTTACAGAACTTTGAAATAAATTTGAGTACCTCGGGAGCTCAAATAGTTCACGTATTTAATTAAAGATTATACAACTAGATATATTTTAATTTCCTTTTGAACATAATCTAAAAGCAATCTTCCATTAAGTGTGCCCTTGTTTTATAAAACGTTACAAATTAGTGAGTATTTAATGATATTTTATGTGCCTGTAATATCTTCAAACTATTTGCATTTTATTAGCAATCAACATATGTTTTGTCAACAAAAAATAACCACATGCATCATTTATATTGAAAATAAATAATGTACTCATTAATTTTATCTAAGGGCTTTCCTTCTGTCTCAGCTGGTAAAGAATCTGCCTGCAATGTGGGAGTCCTGGGTTAAGTCCCTGGGTTAGGAAGATCCCCTGGAGAAGGGAAAGGCTACCCACTCCAGTATTTTCACCTGGAGAATTCCATGGATTGTATAGTCCATGGGGTCACAAATAGTTGGACATGACTGAGCAACTCTCAGTTTCATTTAATTGTATCTAAAATTATATCCAAAAATTCAGATAGTTTATGATATTTTGAATGTAAAATATCTATGGATACTTACATATATTAACATATATAGTGATAGAATATAATTAAGCATTCTAAAATCTATTACAAACATTATAAATTAGCTAACTTTTTATAGTCATTTATTAGGGTTTCCCTGGTGGCTCAGATGGTAAAGACTCTGCCTGCAGTGCTGGAGACCCAGGTTCTATCCCTAGGTTGGGAAGATCCCTGGAGAAAGGAATGGCTATCCACCTCAGTATTCTTGCCTGCAGAATTCCATGGATGGAGGAGCCTGGCTACAGTCCATGGGTCACAGAAAGTTGGACATGACTGAATGACTAACACACACATAAAGTCATTTATTAAGATACTCTATATTTTAATTTAGATGATTATTAAGAATAAATATTAAAGAGCAGAACAAGAAAACTATTTAGAAAGTATTTTTATTTCTGTTTTATTATCTTATGCCTTCTATTTCACTTGGATTGTCTGACTTGATAAATTATTAATGTGTTCATCTTCATAAAGTAGGGTTATAAACTGAGCCAGCATGTAAAGACTTAACCCTATTATCAAGATAGATGATCTTACTTGTATAAATGTATAGTCTCTTCCCATCTCTATTTTACTACGGTCTTTCACTCATTTTTCTTATTGTCCCTGCTGCTGCTGCTAGGTCACTTCAGTCGTGTCCGACTCTGTGCGACCCCACAGACGGCAGCCCACCAGGCTCCCCCGTCCCCGGGATTCTCCAGGCAAGAACACTGGAGTGGGTTGCTATTTCCTTCTCCGGTGCATGAAAGCAAAAAGTGAAAGTGAAGTCGCTCAGTCGTGTCCGACTCTTTGCGACCCCATGGACTGCAGCCTACCAGGCTCCTCTGTCCATGGGATTTTCCAGGCAAAAGTACTGGAGTGGGGGGCCACTGCCTTCTTCGCTGTCAGCATAAGCCTATTCTATGGAGTAATCACTAGTACATTTTATGCAGGGGGTGAGGTGTGAGGCACAGTGATCTGCTAGATCTTTCTCACACAATGTGACCTTGCAGTGATTAAAGTATTAATGGTGAGGAGTTTGATTAAATCAGAATCCAAAGCACTCTTGTAATTAAGAATGTATCTGGTATTCGATTTTTTTAAAAGTCAGTAATTGTTGGATAACATTAATAAGAGTCAATATTTTCAGAAATGTTCTAGTCAAAATTCTCACATGTAAGGGTTTCAGAACCCTGATTAAAGATCAGGAATTGAGAAAATGTTTCTTACTTAGAAGATTACTTTGTATGTAGGCACTATTGTAGATTTTTGAAGAAATATTCAAAGTTAGAGAAAAAATATGCATATAAAATGAATTTAATAACACCTTGATATTTTCTACTATCATGTATTAATTAGATAAATACTTTATATATAAATCATCTAAATATATTAAATGAAATCCTGCAATTTTGTAGGCAAAAGCAAAGGTTAATATGCACATAATCCTATTTTACCTATATATACTTGTGCACAAACACAGGTATATACACGAATTTGTATATGTATAGATATACATTTACTAATTGATTTTAACTGACATTACACTATGAGTCATCAAGTTGATATGTTAGTGAATACATAAAATATATTCTGGGGCTTCCCCAGTGGCTCAGGTGGTAAGAAAACTGCTTGCAATGGAGGAGACCCAGGTTCAATCCCTGGGTTTCCAAGATTCCTTAGAGAAGGGAATGGCAATTTGCTCCAGTATTCTTGCCTAGAGAATCCCATGGACAGAGGAGCCTGGTGGGTTACACACCATAGGGTCACAAAGAGTCAGATAGGAATGAGTTATTAGCACTTTAATTTTCAAAATATATATTATGCTCATATTTAAAATATAAAAAGAAATACATCGTTATTGCACTAAGCTTTAAAAATACTACTAATGTATTCTTTAACATTTATTGTTTTTTTTTAATTCTAACACTAATACTCATTTTTATTTGTATGATTAATATACAGGCATCAAGACCATTCCTATGGAAAAGAAATGCAAAACAGCAAAATGGCTGTCTGAGGAGGCCTTACAAATAGATGTGAAAAGAAGAGAAGTGAAAAGCAAAGGAGAAAAGGAAAGATATAAACATCTGAATGCAGAATTCCAAAGAATAGCAAGGAGAGATAAGAAAGTCTTCCTCAGTGACCAATGCAAAGAAATAGAGGAAAACAACAGCATGGGAAAGACTAGAGATCTCTTCAAGAAAACTACAGATACCAAGGGAACATTTCATGCAAAGATGGGCTCAATAAAGGACAGAAATGGTATGGACCTAACAGAAGCAGAAGATATTAAGAAGAGGTGGCATGAATACACAGAAGAACTGTACAAAAAAGATCTTCATGCCCAAGATAATCATGATGGTGTGATCACTCACCTAGAGCCAGACATCCTGGAATGTGAAGTCAAGTGGGCCTTAAGAAGCATCACTACAAACAAAGCTAGTGGAGGCGATGGAATTCCAGTTGAGCTATTTCAAATCCTGAAAGATGATGCTGAGAAAGTGCTGCACTCAATATGCCAGCAAATATGGAGAACTCAGCAGTCGCCACAGGACTGGAAAAAGTCAGATTTCATTCCAATCCCAAAGAAAGGCAATGCCAAAGAATGCTCAAACTAATGCACAATTGCACTCATCTCACACGCTAGTAAATTAATGCTCAAAAGTCTCCAAGCCAGGCTTCAGCAATATGTGAACAGTGAACTTCCAGATGTTCAAGCTGGTTTTAGAAAAGGCAGAGGAACCAGAGATCAAATTGCCAACATCCGCTGGATCATGGAAAAAGCAAGATAGTTCCAGAAAAACATCTATTTCTGCTTTATTGAGTATGCCAAAGCCTTTGACTGTGTGGATCACAATAAACTGTGGAAAATTCTGAAATAGATGGAAATATCAGACCACCTGGCCTGCCTCTTGAGAAACTTATAAGCAGGTCAGGAAGCAACAGTTAGAACTGGACATGGAACAACAGACTGGTTCCAAATAGGAAAAGGAGTATGTCAAGGTTGTATATTGTCACCCTGCTTATTTAACTTATATGCAGAGTACATCATGAGAAATGCTTGGCTGGAAGAAGCACAAGCTGGAATCAAGATTGCCAGGAGAAATCTCAATAACCTCAGATATGCAGATGACACCACCCTTATGGCAGAAAGTGAAGAGGAACTAAAAAGCCTCTTGATGAAAGTGAAAGTGGAGAGTGAAAATGTTGGCTTAAAGCTCGACATTCAGAAAATGAAGATCATGGCATCTGGTCCCATCACTTCATGGGAAATAGATGGGGAAACAGTGGAAACAGTGTCAGACTTTATTTTTGGGGGGCTCCAAAATCACTGCAGATGGTGACTGCAGCCATGAAATTAAAAGACGCTTACTCCTTGGAAGGAAAATTGTGACCGACCTAGATAGCATACTGAAAAGCAGAAATATTACTTAGCCAAAACAGGTCCATCTAGTCAAGGCTATGGTTTTTCCTGTGGTCATGTATGGATGTGAGAGTTGGACTGTGAAGAAAGTTGAGTGCAGAAGAATTGATGCTTTTGAACTGTGGTGTTGGAGAAGACTCTTGAGAGTCCCTTGGACTGCAAGGAGACCCAACCAGTCCATTCTAAAGGAGATAAGCCCTGGGATTTCTTTGGAAGGAATGATGCCAAAGCTGAAACTCCAGTACTTTGGCCACCTCATGTGAAGAGTTGACTCATTGAAAAAGACTCTGATGCTGGGAGGGATTGGGGGCAAGAGGAAAAGGATATGACAGAGGATGAGATGGTTGAATGGCATCACCAACTTGATGGATGTGAGTTTGAGTGAACTCCGAGAGTTGGTGATGGACAGGGAGGCCTGGTGTGCTGCAATTCATGGGGTCGCAAAGAGTCGGACATGACTGAGCAACTGAACTGAACTGATACCATTAAAGAGGCTGAGCACTGGATTGTTTCCTTCCAACTGTGGTGCTGGAGAAGACTCTTGAGAGTCTCTTGGACAGCAAGGAGATCAAACCAGTCAATCCTAAAGGAAATCAATCCTGAATTTTCATGGGAAGAACTGATGTTGAAATTGAAGCTTCAATACTTTGGCCACCTGATGTAAAGAGGGACTCATTGGAAAAGACCCTGATGCTGGGAAAGATTGAAGGCAGAAAGAGAAGGGGACAACAGAGGATGAGATGGTTGGATGGCATCACGGACTCAATGGACATGAGTTTGAGCAAACTCTGGGAGATGATGAATGACAGGGAAGCCTGGCCTGCTGCAGTCCATCAGGTTACAAGGAGTTAGACACAACTGAGCCACTAAACAACAACAAAATGAGTATGGAAGCCAAGGACTATGTTATTCACTGCTATGTTTCTAGCACTCAGCACAGTGACTGACTTATACACTAACAAGAATAACCACTTCTTCGAGTAATAGTGTCAGCCACAGTAGTGCTATGCTTATGTGTCTCTGTTGACAAGTAATGCTCAACATTATATGAGGACAAGATGGTTGGATGGCATCATTGACTCAATGGACATGAGTTTTTGCAAACTCCCAAAAATACTTAAGGCTAAGGAAGCCAGCTTTCTGCATGCATGGGATTGCAAAGAGTTGGAAATGACTGAGTGACAGAACAATAATACCAACAAGATGTCTGTGCTTGTGTGTTTTTAGTGTTTACTATTTTATTTTTGTTATATACTAAAATGATCTAAGTATCAAAACTTTTCATCAAATTGTCTTGCTGTGAAATAAAAATGCATTTGTATGGCCTGTTCATATTTGCAAGCCCAGAAATTCATTGGAAGGAGGATGTGCTGGCTTCTGATTTTATCACTATCCACACACACACACACACACCAAAAAAACCTGTTAACTTCTCAAATATACACCAATAGCACAGTGTTAAAATGAGGATCTGTTTGCTAGGAATGTACCAAATGGAAGTATGGAAAGTTTTTCAAAAAATATTTTTGTTGCTTTTAGTTAAAAATATATAGCCAATTGTATAGCAAGCTTGGTAAGAATTATACATGATGGCAGTGGTTGAAGCTGCTAAGATTCAGTGGAGGCAAGGTAAGTGCAGTGCCCAGTAAGTGCCTACACAGGCCACTTGTCTCGTATTCCTACTTTATAATTAGCTGGATAATTTCCCCAATTTTGGTCCTTTGGAGAAAGAACATGATAGTTGGGGTGGAGGTCTTAAAAGATTTAATGAAACTAGATTTATCAGGGTTAGCCAAACTGTGAAGTTAAGAGCATAGTCTCTATACTAGTCAAATCTGCCCAAGAATTATGAAGAGTTAGGATTCAATGACAAAGTTCAAAAAGCAGGTTCATTTAAGGCCAATCTATCTTCTGAAATAAAATGTAAGTTCAAGCATGGCCCAAGCCAACTTCTGTTTTGATAAGTCACTATGAAGATTCACAGAACTCCTTGACAGAGTTTATTACAGGGACAGGATACAAAATATATCCAGCTAAAGGAAGAAACACATAGGACCAAGTCTAGGAGAGTTCCAGCTTCCTTTGTCTTCAAGGAGATTACTCTCAACAATGACGTGTGGAAAGATATGGGGATTATTACCAACCTTGGAAGCTCACTAAAGCTTTACAGATTTTGTGGGGGGTTGATTATATAGGCATGATTGATTGATGCATTGCCTTATAGTTGAATTCAATCTCTACCTCCAACCCTTAAAGGTCAGACTCACAATGTTAGAGTAATACATTAGGTGATACCATAAATTCCATGTTAGAATAATACATCAGATATGGTTCAAGGAATCCACTATGAATAACAGACATACTGTTTTAGCTTGAAAAGTGCTAAGGATTGAGAAATTAAATCCCAGAAGCTGGAGATGAAGATTAGACCTCTTTTTAGGCAAAGCCAAATTATTTATTGCATGAGCTATTTCTACAAGTCAAAGAACTACTTAAAATAATGGGGCAAGTATTCCTCATGGTTTCAGCAGAGAAGAGCACAGAGCTGGTCCTTCACTCCACTCACTTCCCCAAGGAATCAAATTACCGTGCTCCAATCTTCCTGCCAGTGTCATTCAACTAGAACGGAAGATGCTTTTCCTTCTGAGCTTTGTTAGGGAGGAAATCTCTTAGAATATAGTATCCAAATGTCCATTATCCAGTAAAATATCACTTACTATTCCAAGAACCAGGAAAATAAAAAGATGAATAAATAAAGAAAATAAAATAGATTAATGTTAAAAAGATGAATCAGATGTTAGAACTATCTGACAAGAATTTTCAAGAAGCAATCATAAACATGCTTCAGAGAAAAATAAAGAACAAAGAAAAACACCAATACAGTATACTAATGCATATATATGGAATTTAGAAAGATCGTAATGACAACCCTGTATGTGAGACAGCAAAAGAAACACAGATGTATAGAACAGTCTTTTGGACTCTGTGGAAGAGGAAGTGGGGGATGATTTGGGAGAATTGCATTAAAACATGTATAATATCATATAAGAAATGAATCACCAGTCCAGGTTCGATGCAGGATACAGGAAGCTTGGGGCTGGTGCACTGGGATGACCCAGAGAGATGGTATGGGGAGTGACGTGGGAGGGAGGTTCAGGATGGGGAACACGTGTACACCCGTGGGAGATGCATGTTGATGTATGGCAAAACCAATACAATATTGTAAAGTAAAAAATAAAATAAATAAAAAATCAATAAATCAATAAATAAAAATTTAAAAAAAAAAAAGCAAGACACAGCAAGAAAACAACAAAAAAACAGACATGGACTAGAAATGAAGAAGGAGTTATGAAAAGGAATCAAAAGGATATTGTGGAACTTACAATAACCAGAATAAAAGATTAATTGTTAAGCTAATTAGCAGTGTGAAGAATACAGATGAAGCTGTCATTGACTTTGGGGATAAATAAATTTAATCAAATGGAACAGCAGAGAAAATAGAGCAAAAGCAACAAATGAATTGAGTTCAAGGAGTACGGGGCAATAACAAATCATCCAAAATTTGTAGACTGGAGTCCCAGAGCCAGCAGAGAGGCAGTGGAACTAAAGAGAGTATTCAAAGAAATAATAGTGAAAACATGCCAAGTGTGATGGACTTACAGAATTCAGAAGGTGAGCAGACACCAAGAACAATAAACCCCAATAAATATATACCAGAATACATCTTAACTAGATTTCTAAAAGCAAAACAAAAACCATTGAAATGCAAATCAAGACCACTATGAGGTACCATTTCACACCAGTCAGAATGGCTGCAATCCAAAAGTCTACAAATAATAAATGTTGGAGAGGGTGTGGAGGAAAGGGAACCCTCTTACACTGTTGGTGGGAATGCAAACTAGTGCAGCCACTATGGAGAACAGTGTGGAGATTCCTTAAAAAACTGGAACTAGAACTGCCTTATGATCCAGCAATCCCACTGCTGGGCATACACACTGAGGAAACCAGAAGGGAAAGAGACACATGTACCCCAATGTTCATTGCAGCACTGTTTATAATAGCCAGGACATGGAAGCAACCTAGATGTCCATCAGCAGATGAATGGATAAGAAAGCTTTGGTACATATACACAATGGAGTATTACTCAGCCATTAAAAAGAATGCATTTGAATCAGTTCTAATGAGGTGGATGAAACTGGAGCCTATTATACAGAGTGAAGTAAGCCAGAAGGAAAAACACCAATACAGTATACTAACGCATATATATGGAATTTAGAAAGATGGTAACAATAACCCTGTGAACGAGACAGCAAAAGAGACAGTGATGTATAGAACAGTCTTATGGACTCTGTGGGAGAGGGACAGGGTGGGAAGATTTGGGAGAATGGCATTGAAACATGTAAACTATCATGTATGAAACGAGATGCCAGTCCAGGTTCAATGCACGATACTGGATGCTTGGGGCTAGTGCACTGGGACGACCCAGAGGGATGGTATGGGGAAGGAGGAGGGAGGAGGGTTCAGGATGGGGAGCACATGTATACCTGTGATGGATTCATTTTGATATTTGCAAAACTAATACAATTATGTAAAGTTTAAAAATAAAATAAAATGAAAAAAATGAAAAAAAAATAAAAAGAATTTCAAAAGAAAAAAAAAAAAAAAAAAACCCAAAATCTTGAAAGAAGATAGTGAGAAATGGCAGATAACTATATAAAGAGATACCAATTCAAATGACACTAGATTTCTCACCTCAAAGCGTGAAAGACAGAGGAAGCACATTATTGCTTTAAGTACTAGGAAAACAAACAACCCAAAATCACTGTCAATTAAACATTCTATATCATTCAGGAATAAGGGAGACAAATACTTTCACAGACAAATGGACATTCAGAGCATTTGTCAGCAACATACTTACTCTTAATAACTAATGGGAATTTTTTTTTTCTTTCTTTTTTCTAAATTTATTTTTGGCCACTCTGCAAGGCATGTGTAGTCTGAGACCCTGACCAGGGATCGAATCTCTGTTCCCCTGCAATGGGACTTTGAAGTCTTAACCATTGGATAACCAGGGAAGTCCCTGGAAATTTTTTAACAAAATGGAAATGAAAATAGAAAGCTTAAAACTCCAGGGAAATAAAAAGAATACCTGAAAGGGCAAGAATATGGATAAAAATATTAAACTCTCTTTATTCTCATGAGTTTCTTAAATTGTGATGTATGGTTGAAACAAAAATTATAAAATCTAATGTAATGCTCAATACATGTATAAAAGTAAATATATTTAAAAAGTGGGCACATTAAAAGGAAATGAATAGAAATAAGTTTCTACACATTACTTGAAAGTATAAAACAATGATATAATTTTACTGTGAATGGATATAGATGTATCACTCTGTCTCTTTTTCTGTCATATATGTATATCTATCTATCTATCTATCTCTCTATCTATAAGAGAGAGAGAAAGTGACCCCAAAGAAAATATTCAAACTGATATGCTGAATAACACTAAGAAACAAAAATAAATCAAGATAAAATATTTTCAAAATATTTAGGTAACACTTACGGGGGCCAGAAAAATTGTTAAATCAAGATACCAAGGGAACAAACAGAAATAAATAAACTAATTAATTAAATAATTAAGAAAGACCTAACATATTCACAGCTACTTCAAATTACACATGTAATTCAAATATCCCAATTAAAAGGCAAATATTGATAGCATGGAAAAATGTAGCATGACTCATCAATGTACTATCTTAAGGAAACACTTCATATTATAATATGTTGCTGTTGTTTTTCAGTCATCCAGTCGTGTCCATCCCACTGTGACTGGATTGCAGCACACCAGGCCTCCATGTCCCTAACCATCTCCCAGAGTTTGCCCAACTTCTTGTCCATTACCAATGCAACGGACATGAAGTCATCAAGCCATCACATCCTCTGATGCCCTCTTCTCCTTCTGCCCACGATCTTTCCCAGCATCAAGGACTTTTCCAATGCGTTGGCTGTTCGCATCAAGTGACAGGAGCTTCAGCTTCAGCATCAGTCCTTCTAATGAGTATTCAGTGTGGATTTCCCTAAAGAATGACTGGTTTGATATCCTTGCTGTCCTACTACAACAATACAGGTAGTTTAAAAACAAGAGAAATACAGAACAGAACATTGTAAATCAGCTATACTTCAGTTAAAAAAGTATGGCAAGGATAAAATTGGGAATCTCCTTACTGTATACCTGCAATTTCTATAACATATAATAATGTACAATAGCAAAACTTCAAAAAATAAAGAAAATATACATACTGCACAACATTTTTTAAAGATCTAGAAGTGATCAAATTGCATAGAGCTAAACATACATAAAAATGATTGCATTTATAATGATTAATTTAAAAAGTGATGGTTTGTATCAATACTATTTCCAACTTATGATATGTCACATTTGCACAAGTGTTAGTATTGTGGTAAAATTGACATAGAATATATGGCATCTATCTATATTTTTTAATATCTTCAAGTGAATTTACAAGTATTTTATAATTTAAAAGTTAAGAACCTAAGGTATTTGAATAACAAAATAGAAGATACTCCATAGCTGTCCATTGAGATTTCAGGTATCATTCAGGGAGCTTCAGCAACATAATGATGTAGGAAGTTTTCTAAAATACGAATGATGGAAACAAGTAAAAATCAATAAGAAAATAAATCATTTGTGAAATTTACAAATTAAACAACACACTCCTCAAAACAATAGACCAAAGAAGAGATAAAAATGGAAATTAGAAAGAAAATAATTTGAGATTACTGAAAAAGAAGACACAATATGACAAAACAAGGTTGCAAGTAAGGAAGCCCCTGGAGGGAAACATATTGTTCTAAGTGTCTATATTAGAATAACGCATACATTTTTGTTCTGTGAAAAGCACTGTGAAGGGAATGAAAAGAGAAAGCCAACGACTAGGAGAAAATGACCATTAGCATTAAGATGGTGGAAAAACAAAAACAAACTAAACCTAAAACAAGCAGAAGGAAGAAATAAATGTTACAGCAGAAATTAATGAAATGTAAATTATGTGTCTAATACAGAATATCAGAGTCAATAAAAGATAGTTTTCTTGAAAAGATCATCAGAACTGACAAAACTTTAAACTGATCAAAGAGATGAGAACTCAAGTTAGCAGAATCAGAATTTAAATGAGAAAAAGTACTCGATCATACAAAAATTTTTAAAAAATCTATTAGCAATTACATGCCAATAATTAGATAATTGAAATGATAGGGATGAATTCTAGAAAGGCAAGAACTACCAAAGCAGATTCAACAATATGGACAATATGAAAAACCATGTTTCAGGTAAAAATATAAAGTTATCAATCAAATAAATTTTCCACAATGGAAATTCCAGGTCCAGGTCTTCATGACATCAGATTTGTCAATATGAACAAAAGAATGAAGAGTGAATATTTCCTATTTTTCAACAATTAAAGACATCTGTGCTTCAAAGGAAACCACCCAGCAAATGAAAAGATATCTCAAAGAATGGGAGAACAAAAGGTTCACATTGTTTATTTGTATATAAACATCCTAAACATAAAAAGGAATTGTAACTCATTAACAAAAAGACAAATCCCAGTTAAAATTAGGCAAAGGATCTGAACAGATATTTAGCTCAAGAAGATATAAAAATATTCAATAAGCCCATGAAGAGATAATCAGCATAATTAGTTATCAGGGAACTGAAAATCAAAACCAAAATCTCCACTACAATGCCTAAAATCAGGAACTGTGGAGAATTGCCATGTGATCCAGTAATCCACTCATAAGTATACACATGAAAGTGTTGAAAACATGCAATAGTATTCACAATAGCCAACAGATGGACACAACTCAAATATCAATCAAGAGGTGAGTGGATTAACAAATGTGTTATATCCACACAATTGAATATTATACGGCCATTAAAGGAATGTTTCAGGTACACCTTTGAAACATCATCTTTGATGCATTCATTATGGATGAATAAGCCTTGAAAACATTCGGTTAATTGAAAGAAACCACACAAGAGATACCTCATATTACATAATTTCATGTCTATACAAATGTCTAAAATAAGGAAATCTATAGAGATAGAAAATGGGTCTGTCATTGTTTAGGAATACATTGGGAACGTGTACATAAAATCTTGATAACCCAAGTGTATGGGTTTTTTTCTTTTCTATTGTTGAGGTAATGGAAATATTCCAAAATTGACTAAAAATTATTACCAAATTCCAACTGATTGTTGTACTCATGTGTGACTACACTAAAAGCCATAGACATACACTTCAAATGTATGAGTTATATGGTATGTGAATGCATCTCAGTGAAGCTGTTAAAGTAGAAAGGAAATGCAGAGCAGGGTCAGAGGCAGTGGAGTGCTTCAATAGAGTAGGCAGTTTGAAATGCTGAATAATAAGTACAGAATAGGTCTCACTGGGAACGTGAGATTTAAGAAGAGACTTGAGGAGGGTTAGGTCAATAGGTGTCATTCCAAGATGAGAAATTAGCTAGAACATAAGATCCAAGGGATTGTGCCCATGTGCAAGGAGCTGCAAGGAGACCAGAACCGGCAGAAAGATCTAGGGTGGAGCCAGGAAGGAAGAACTTGGGGAGTTAAGATTATAGAGGGTGTATGGTCTACAGTAGGAATTTTGGCTTCTACTCTAAATGAAAGGGAGAGGCAAATCATTATCTCATTAGCAGTATCTTAATAAAGAAAGCATAAGTTAAATTTAGTGAAACTGAATCCTTTGTAATAACATAAAACTTCTCAAATTACAAAAATCACTGCAAATTTCAGGAGAGAACTGTGACTCTGTCAGTAATGATAAAAAGTCTGGGTGTTAACTGGAATTAGTTAAGATTAAATGCAACATGTCATGAATTATGATATGACAGACAAAAGGAAAATAAAATGTGATTTCAGGCTACATGTGCTAATACTTATAACAGTTAAGAATGTAAATCAGCCTTGTTCTTTTCAAAGCCAGTTTATAAAACAGCAACATGTTATGCAAGTTTACTGTTTTCTGGCACACTGACTTTGGTCAGCGTGGGTGAGTTGTTTTCATGAATTACTTGATCCAAAAATGGTTCACAATGGATCATAATGAACCCTTTAGAAATATCCTTTAGAAGCACTATGAATGACTTCCAAATCAGCATGAATGTATTGTCAAGGGAAATATATAAACCAGAAATTTCAGTTAGCTTGGATCTACATTAAACAAAATGAACTTCTTATTGAAAGAAAGAAAGTGAAGTCTTTCAGTTGTGTCTGAGTTTTTGTGACCCCATGGACTGTAGCCTATGAGACTTCTCCATCCATCGGATTTTCCAGGCAAGAGTACTGGAGTGGGTTGGCACTTCCTTCTTCAGAGGATCTTCCCGACCCAGGGATCAAACCTGGGTCTCCTGCATTGCAGGCAGTCGCTTTACCCTCTGAGCCACCAGGGGAGCCCAAGAATACTGGAGTGGGTAGCCTATCCCTTCTCCCCAGTGTTTTCCATGGCTTTGGGTACACTGCAACTGTGGGACAAGCACAGAGAGAGATAACGAGTTTAAGTCTTCACATATGATGAACTGAAAAGGAAGGAATCTTCACCTTTGAAGGCTGACTTAGCTTTTATCATTGGGTATCTCATTTTCCGCCATTCTATATGTATTTATGGACAGTTTTCACTCCAGTTCCCAGAGCACATAATGAGTAGCTATCAGTTAAACCCTTATAGAGGGGACTTCAAGCCTAGCAGGATTTAGGTAACACCTTGAAAGAGGCATTATGTTGTTGCTCAGTCGCTAAGTCCTATTCAACTCTTTGCAGCCTCATGGACTGCAGCACACCAGGCCTCACTGTCCTTCACTATCTTTGCTTTTTTTGTGTATGTTGTTGTTGTTATAGAGGGCCCTTCTTAAATACATAGACATACATGTCTATTTGTGAGCTATGAATCAAGTTAGTCTATTAAAGAAAATGTTTAGTCAAAAGTTAAAAAGTAATACAAAAGTAAAATTATGTTCAATTTCTGTTCTTCTAGCTTTCTGTATCACACGCAATCAAGTTGATTCCTTTGTTTCCGTTTAACATGAAAAGTGCTATTTTCACTATTTGAAGTTTCCAAAACAATAAAAGAATTTCATTTTCTATGAACTGTGTCATAACTAAAAGGTAGGAAAAATAGCTCATATTATCATTCAACAAAATACTGTTTCTTGGTTTAAATTCAATTTAAATTCCTAAACAATCACAAATCCACAGACTATATTGAACATATAGCACATACATAAAAGGCAGAAAAGATAAACAGAAAGAGGACAGGATTTTGAGTTATATAGATTTTAATGTTAAGTTCTCTTTCTTGGTAAGTTATTTCTACTTACAGAGGCTCAATTTCCTCAAATTTAAGATAGGAATACTAATAAAGGTATCATATAGGTCTATTATAAGTAAAAATTTATATATTTAACTCTACAAAGTTTTATAAAAGCCAGGAAATGCAGAGGTGCAATATTAATAAATAGCCTATTACATGGGAGAAGGCAATGGCACCCTACTCCAGTACTCTTGCCTGGAAAATCCCATGGATGGAGGAGCCTGGTGCGCTGCAGTCCATGGGGTCGCAAAGACTTGGACACGACTGAGCGACTTCACTTTCACTTTTCACTTTCAACGATTGCAGAAGGAAATGGCAACCCACTCCAGTGTTCTTGCCTGGAGAATCCCAGGGAAGGGGGAGCCTGGTGGGCTGCCCTCTATGGGGTCGCACAGAGTCGGACACGACTGAAGTGACTTAGCAGCAGCAGCAGCAGCCTATTACATCTGTGCAAAACATACTGAGTAGAGAAAGCAAGACATACAGTTACTGTCTGATCAACATTATACTCTAATTTTGAATATAGATATAAAAATAGAAAAACTACAAGGCTATGCATAATTCTTTAAAATGAGTTTTCTATGTGTAGTTTTGTGCTTCTTTTATATATTTTTTCCCCTCTTAGGGATTTTGATTTTTAAGAAGTGTCATTTGTAACATCTTGTTTTTAAAGTGTGTTCTTCAGACAGAAGGAAACAATCCTGGATGGAATATTAGAGATGCAGGAAGGAAAGAGAATTGAAATAAATACTGATTGTATAAGACCATAAGAAAGATTTCTATCTCTATCTATTTATCATCTATCATCCTATCCATTTATCTATGCATCATCCATAATTGAAATTTGTTACATTTAGAGCACAGAAAGCAGAATGGGAGTGAATGAATCTAAAGGTTTAATATTCTCCAATAGAATACTGTCATTATATAAAAGGAAGTTTGTAGGCCAATATCTCTTAAAGCATAGATAAAATAATTCTAAAGAAATGGTTCCATTGTATACATATGGTATAATGAATAGTATATCCCAATGAAATTTATATTAAATTTTAAATCTATCCCAATGTATAGATTATACATGCATAATCTTATACAAATACATAAAAGCTCTACATAATTAAAAATGAAACTGTTGAAGACAAATATTTATAATAAAATAAAATTTAAAATAATATCATTAGATGACACTTTTCTATTAATTCTGGTGTTGGGTAAAAAGTCAAAATTAAAACCTTCAGATAAATTAATAAAGTATCTAAGAAATTTTAAAATGTTATTTAGTTCTGTATAGTTAAGTTCACTCATGTTTCCATTTTATTGTTTCCACTCTATTTTTTCAGGATTTCTGTCCTGAAAACATACAAGTCTTAGGTTTGATCCCTGTTCTTCTTGCTCAATGTTTGTATGCTGCTGCTGCTGCCAAGTTGATTCAGTCGTGTCCGACTCTGTGCGACCCCATAGACTGCAGCCCACCAGGCTCCCCAGTCCCTGGGATTCTCCAGGCAAGAACACTGGAGTGGGTTGCCATTTCCTTCTCCAATGCATGAAAGTGAAAAGTGAAAGTGAAGTCACTCAGTCGTGTCCGACTCTTTGTGACCCCATGGACTGCAGCCCACCAGGCTCCTCCGTCCGTGGGATTTTCCAGCCAAGAGTACTGGAGTCGGGTGCCATTGCCTTCTCCAATGTTTGTATACGTTACCTCATATTTTTAATTTAGTTATATCCCTTTCTATACTATTGGAATTTTCAAATTGTTACTCAACCACTTTTGAATTCCCACATTATTAATTCATCGTTTTTTTCTCCTTATTATTAGATTATTTTCCTTAATCATCATTTTTGCCCACCTGTTTTTTTTTTTTGTTTGTTTGTTTGTTTTAATTTTTATCTTGGATAAGTGTCTGTATTTCATCTAATTTCCTTTCAGGTACCACATTTCTGTTCATCTTTAGCTATTTTCCTGTTACATTTTTATGTTGCTTCTTGGATTTTACAGAAGCATTCAAAAAATTTGCTGAAATAACGATCCATTGGCTTAAGTTGTTTCCATAGATGAATTCATTTTAAGTACTCAGGTAACTATCTTTTCTATACTGTGCAGCATTACTGATTAAACAACTTAAGTCAGCTTTTGAAAGTGAAAGTGAAAGTCCCTCAGTTGTGTCAGACTCTGCGACCATAGGATTCTCCAGGCCAGAATACTGGAGTAGGTAGCCTTTCCCTTCTCCAGGGGATCCTCCCTACCCAGGGATCGAACCCAGGTCTCCCACATTGCAGGCAGATTCTTTACCAGCTGAGCTATTAGGGAAGACCTTTTATCCCTCTCTTTATATGTTATCAATGAGAAGACATTTGTCCAGATCTTTGCTTTGTCTGAATCACTTTGGTGATTTCCCATGGCCATGTTCAGATAATATCTTAGGGTGTTCAAATGTCCCAAATCATAGAAGTGGCAGTTAAGATGCTGGCTTAGCTCTAGTGCAGTTCTTGTTACCCGACCCCAATCCCACCCATGACTCCTTTATTTGACAGTTTGAACCAATGAAGTGCCAGAGAAAAAATGATCTTGAGCTCACACGAGGTCAGGATACATTCTCTTTGCTCATCAACCAGACCATGAATATAGTTCCTGGGATATCCCACTCAGCCAAAATGTATCCTGTGAAGAAGTACATCTCCCTAGTTTATGTTTTGCTATTTTCTGCAATTCATATCCTTAAAATGACTGTAAAAGAGTTTGACAATTGGTGGTGCTATGTGATTCTTAAAATTCAGCACTCATACCATGGAGAGATTTACAGATTATGGGACTTAATTTAGATGCCATAATAAGTAAAGGGGAAAGAGATGGTTGGAAGCCACTTAGTTCTCTGTTGAGTATATTTTCTCTTTCCAACACTGAAATATTTTTATAAATGTAAGCTTCTTATTTCCAGTGTGGTATAAGATGGTAAGCACTGATTTTCTTTCTTTCTTTCTTTTTTTTTTGTTTGTACTATTCTTTTTTTTTTTTTTTTTTTTAACTTTACAATATTGTATTGGTTTCGCCATATACCAACATGAATCTGCCACGGGTGTATATGTGCTCCCCATCCTGAACTCCCCTCCCACCTCCCTCCCTGTACCATCCCTCTGGGTCATCCCAGTGCACCAGCCCCAAGCATTCTGTATCCTGCATCGAACCTGGACTGGCAATTCATTTCTTATATGATATTATACATGTTTCAATGCCATTCTCCCAAATCATCCCACCCTGTCCGTCTCCCACAGAGTCCAAAAGACTGTTCTATACATCTGTGTCTCTTTTGCTGTCTTGCATACAGGGTTATCGTTACCATCTTTTTAAATTCCATATATATGCATTAGTATACTGTATTGGTGTTTTTCTTTCTGACTTAACTTCACTCTGTATAATAGGCTCCAGTTTCATCTACCTCATTAGAACTGATTCAAATGTATTCTTTTTGATGGCTGAGTAATACTTCATTGTGTATATGTACCACAGCTTTCTTATCCATTCATCTGCTGATGGATATCTAGGTTGCTTCCATGTCCTGGCTATTATAAACAGTGCTGAGATGAACATTGGGGTACATGTGTCTCTTTCAATTCTGGTTTTCCTCAGTGTGTATGCCCAGCAGTGGGATTGTTGGATCATAAGGCAGTTCTATTTCCAGTTTTTTAAGGAATCTCCACACTGTTCTCCATAGTAGCTGCACTAGTTTGCATTCCCACCAACAGTGTAAGAGTGTTCCCTTTTCTCCACACCCTCTCCAGCATTTATTGCTTGTAGACTTTTTTTTCCACTGCTTTACATGAGTTTATTACAAAAGAAAAACAATTCCCAGAGACACAATATACAACATTCTAACTCCTAAATCCTTTTGCTTTTTCCTTTTTTTAATACTCTTCTGAGACCATTCTTCAGAACCCAAGCCTCCTCAGTCCACAGGACAACCCAACTCCTTGGCTCCCAGATGCACAAGTCAGAGGTCCCAGCAGCCACAGCCACAGCCAAGGCAGTGAAACCACTCTGCAACGTGGATGAGCCCTCTGAGAAAAATTTCAATAGCTGCTAACCCACTCTAAATAAACGGTGAAAGCACTGTTTCTGCCCCTAAGACGATGCTCAAGCTCAGGTCTTCCTGTTTCCACTTGACACCTGAAAAGTATGGAAGACTATTCACCGATGGGTTAATCCTAAGGGTGCTACTTGAGATCCAGATGAGTCAAAATAAATGGTCAGGGTATCTTCCAAAAAGGCCATGATGGCCCTTTTGGCTGGATCGTCAGCCAGTGCCTGGACCGTCAGCCAGTGCCTGGACACTGTTTATGTGCCCCAGGGCCCTTCTGACCATCTGGTCTCTTTCCTGTGGGTGGTGGGGTGCTCTGGTGTCATCTCTCTGTTCCTGATTTTAAAAACTGTAGGATATAGGACTGGACCATGTCCCCGTGCAGTTCGAGGGTTTTCCTGATGCAGGACAGGTCTGAGGGGCTGGCCAAGCTCAGGAGGTGAATCAGCACCTGGCAGATTTGGGTCTGCAGGCTGGCACAGTACTTGAACTCCAGAAAGCCTGTGGTGTCTTCGCTGTTCTGCAAGGCGGTGTTGGATCGCAGCCATTCTTACTGGCATGAAATGGTACCTCATTGTGGTTTTGATTTGCATTTCTCTGATAATGAGTGATGTTGAGCATCTTTTCATGTGTTTGTTAGCCATCTGTATGTCTTCTTTGGAGAAATGTCTGTTTAGTTCTTTGACCCATTTTTTGATTGGGTCGTTTATTTTTCTGGAACTGAGCTGCAGGAGTTGCTTGTATATTTTTGAGATTAGTTGTTTGTCAGTTGCTTCATTTGCTATTATTTTCTCCCATTCTGAAGGCTGTCTTTTCACCTTGCTTAGACTTTCCTTTCCTTTTCATCTAATATTTGTACAACATATATTCTGACATGCTATGGCCGGCAACTCACTTTACAGCAATTTGCAGAATTTCTAGAGTAAGTTGAATTATTTTAATTAGATTGTCTTTACTTTAATAAAGATGTGAAAAAGCAATAGATGTTTTCTAATTAGGTTCGAAAGTTGACATTCTCTCTCTTAGAAGGCATAATAATATGCAACTTTCAACAGGCTTGCGTGCTTTTGTGAACACACACACACTCACACACACCCTGTAATATCCAAAGCTCATTGTAATGTCTGACTTTATTTGTCTTGCACAAAATAAAATGATCACAATATATATTCAGTTCCCAACTTTCTGCATGGATAATTATAGATACTTTATTTCTAAGAGATTGGAGTGCATTAAGAACTTTATCTATATTGCTCTGGAAATTAACTGAACATTGGGAAATAAGTAGGATTTTACTCATAATAATGTTATTACCATCAAAATACAATGCTGATGGCATATATAAAAATTAGGAGCTTGGAATTGTAGCCCAAGTTCTAGTTCTATCATGTTGCATTTTGTGATCTCAGAAAGTAATTTTAAATATTATTTTTTCTATATGCAGTGCTGACATGTTTCAAATAAAAGTTTGTTATATGCCAGTGAAGTACTAGTAATTATATTATTGTTTTTAGCTCCATATAAATCAAGAACATAGATGTCATTTGTAAAACTTTGAAGATCTAATTAGAGATTAGGGGCATAAAAGTAATGCTCAAGGAATATGCAAAGCAGTGAATAAGAAATACAGAATGTTCATTGTTTTAGCTTAATATCATGTATGAAACGAGTTGCCAGTCCAGGTTCGATGCACAATACTGGATGCTTGGGGCTGGTGCACTGAGACAACCCAGAGAGATGGTATGGGGAGGGACGAGGGAGGAGGGTTCAGGATGGGGAACAAATGTATACCTGTGGCGGATTCATTTCGATATTTGGCAAAACTAATATAATATTGTAAAGTTTAAAAATAAAATAAAATTTAAAAAAATTCAGAATATTTAATAAACAATTTGAATGATACCTGGCAGAGCATTGCATATGGTGTTTACATCTTTTAGATAATAATTGAAAGAAAAAAAATAACAAGGAAACTAGTCAATGCACCATAGAAGCAACAGCCAGAAACATGTGCCCCAATTAATGGAACCAAATTTTTCTACAGAAAAAGCTTCTCACAATGTACTGATCCCTCCGTTCTGCCTCCAACATTGTTTTAATGACAATCACAAGATAAGTGAGCTGACAACCACCTTCATCCACCAGCAGGGAAGAGATCCTCTCCTTCTCTGCTCCCAACACTATTGCAAAGACAAGGTGAATGCTTTTAATTGCAACATTTAGTTCCATATTTATGAAATAGATGCAAAAGTAGCATGAGAGTGACTACCAGCATCTCAGCAGACTCAGGTAGGGGGTATTCCTTCTAAATAGGAAGGAATTTTGATGATAAATATCTAAAGCACCAAAAATGTTCCCTATAGTCTGCACCTTGTCCACATGAAGAAAAACAGTACAAATTGCCCAGCAAATAAGCATAGAAATTTATCCAGGAGTGTGTGATAAAATCTTGGCTGGAACTCAGAGTTTGCCTAGACTCAGTTATTAGAGGCTATGCATCTCAAAGGCTCTTTTTCCACATTAGCATCTTCATGCCAAGCTTGTCCCTGAGGTTTCCAAATGCTGGGGTTTCCCAGATAATGATATCCTAAATGAGACATGGTTTTGAAACCCACTCCCTGTCGCAACAAGGTTACTCTCTGCTCACCATGTAAAACAGGAATGCAGAAATAAGAATATTTAGCTCCACATTGGATTAAACTTATTTTTCCACAGGATGCCAAGAGTTGGGCAGCAGTGTACCTGCTACTTCCTGTTCCAGGTTTCTAGTCTGAAGAAGAGAATGTCAATGCCATTTGCTCAGAGCCCCTTTCTCTCCACTGCCACCTACACACACCCTTCTTTACATATTTATGCTTGAAAATTAAAGTATTCCTTTCAAAACCAACCCCAAGAAAAAGAAACATAACAAGGAAAAGTGGTTGTCTGAGGAGGTCTTATGAATAGCTGAGAAAAGAAGCAAAAGACAAAGGAGAAAGGAAAAGATACACTCAAATGAATGAAGAGTTTTAGAGAATAGCAAGGAGAGATAAGAAAGCCTTCTTATGTGGACAATGTAACAGAATAGAGGAAATACAATAAGATGAGAAAGACTAGAGATTTAAACAAGGAAATTGGAAATACAAAAGGATATTTCATGCAAGATGGGCACAATAAAGGACAGAAGTGACAAGGAACTAACAGACGCAGAAAAGATTAAGAAGAGGTAGAAAAAATATAAATAAATAATCTATAAAAAGTATTAGTGACTTAGATAACCATGATGGTATGAACACTCACCTAGAGCCAGAAATCCTGGAGTGTGAAGTCAAGTAGGCCTTAGGAAGAATTACTATGAACAAAGCTAATGGAGGTGATGGAATTCCAGTTAAGCTATTTAAAATACTAAGAGATGATGATGCTAAAATGCTACACTCAAGATACCATCAAATTTGGAAAAGTCAGTGGCCACAGGACTGGAAAAGATCAGTTTTCATTCCAATCCCAAAGAAAGGCAATACCAAAGAATGTCGAACTACTGTACAATCACAACAAACTGTGGAAAATTCTTAAAGAGATGGAAATACTAGACCACCTTACCTGCCTCCTGAGAAATCTGTATTCAGGTCAAGAAGCAACAGTTAGAGCTGAACATAGAACAATGGATGGGTTCAAAATTGGGAAAGGATAATGTCAAGGCTGTACATTGTCACCTTGCTTTATTTAACTTGTGCAGAGTACACTATGTGAAAGACCAAGCTGGAATCAAGAGTGCTGGGAGAAATATCAATAAGCTTGAATATGCAGATGACAGCACCCTTATGGCAGAAAATGAAGAGGAACTAAACAGCCTCTTGCTGAAGGTAAAAGCTGACTAAAAGCTCAACATCCAAAAAAACGAAGATGATGACTTCCAGTCCCATCACTTAATGGCAAATAGATGGAGAAACAATGGAAACAGTGCTAGACTTTATTTTCTTGGGCTCCAAAATCACTGTTGATGGTGACTGTAGCCATGAAATTAAAAGACACTTGCTCCTTTGAAGAAAAGCAATGACAAACCTAAACAGCATACTAGAAAGCAGAGACAGTACTTTGCTGACAAAGGTCTGTATGGTGAAAGCTATGGTTCTTCCAGTAGTCATGTATGGATGTGAGAGTTGGATCGTAAAGAAAACTAAGTGCTGAAGAATTGATGCTTTTGAACTGTGGTATTGGAGAAGACCTCTTGGAAGTCCCTTAGATTGCAAAGAGATCAAATTACTCAATCCTAAAGGAAACCAATCCTGAATATTCATTTCAAAGACTTATGCTGTGGCTGAAGCTCCAATACTTTGGCCACCTGATGTGAAGAGCTGACTCATTGAAAAAGGCCCGGATGCTGGGAAAAATTGAAGGCAGGAGTAGAAGGGGAAGACAGAGAATGATATGGTTGAACGGCATCACCAACTCAGTGGGCATGAGTTTGAGCAAGCTCTTGGAGATGATTAAGTCCAGGGAAGCCTGACATGCTGCAGTCCATGGGGTTGCAAAGAGTTTCACACGACAGAGCAACTAAACAATAATAACTGTACACTTGAGCTCATTTCACATGGTAGCAAGGTAATGCTCAAAATCCTTCAAGCTACGCTTCAACAGTACATGAATTGGGAACTTCCAGATGGACAAAATGATTTAGAATAACCAGAGGAACCAGAGATCAAATTGCCACCATCTGTTATATCATAGAGAAAGTAAAGGCATTCCATAAAAAGATATCTGTTTATGCTTCATAGACTATGCTAAAGTCTTTCATTGTGTGGATCACAACAAACTATGGAAAATTCTTAAAAGATGGAAATACAAGATCACCTTACCTGTCTCATGAAAAAAACTGCATGCAGTTCAAGAAGTAACAGTTAGAACTGGACATGGAACAACTGACTGGTTCAAAATTGGGAAAGGAGTGTATCAAGGCTTTATATTGTACCCCTTCTTATTTAACTTACATGCAGAGTACATCATGCAAAAGTCCAGTCTAGATGAAGCACAAGCTGGAATTAAGATTGCCAGGAGAAATATCAGCAACCTCAAATATGTAAATGATACCATTCTAATGGCAGAAAGTGAAGAGGAACTAAAGAACCTTTTGATTAGGGAGACAGGGGAGAGTAAAAAAGCTGGCTTACAGCTCTACATTCAAAAAATAAAGATCATATCATCTGGTCCCATCATTTTATGGCAAATAAATGGGAGAAAAGTGGCAACAGTGACAGATTTTATTTTCTTGGGCTGCAAAATCACTGCAGACAAAATTAAAAGACATTTGCTACTTGGAAGAAAAGCCCTGCCAAATTTAGACAGAGTATGAAAAGCAGAGACATCATTTGCTGACAAAGGTCCATATAGTCAAAGCTACTGTTTTTCCAGTACTCATATATGGATGTGAGAGTTGGACCAGAAAGAAGGCTGAGTGATAAAGAGTTAATGCTTTCAAATTGTGGTACTGGAGAAGACTTTTGAGAGTTCCTTGGACTGCAAGGAGATCAAAGAGTCAATTCTGATGCAAATCAACCCTGAATATTCATCAGAAAGACTGCTACTGAAGCTGAAACTCTAATACTTTGGCTACTTGATGCAAAGAGCCGACTCATTGGAAAAGACCCTGATGCCTGATGTTGGGAAAGATTGAGGGCGGGAGGAAAAAAGGTTGACAGAGGATGAGATGGTTGGATGACATCACTGCCTCACTATATAAGAATCTGAGCAAGCTCTGGGAGATGGTGAAGGACAGGAAAGCCTGGCGTGCTGCAGTCATGGAATCACAAACTATAGTACATGACCTATCCATTAAAATAGACTGCTTTAATATTCATAAACAGGTATTTGGGGGCATATATACTTATGTATTTATTTTTGTTTAAATTTAGCTTCTCTGGTGGCTCAGATGGTGAACAATCTGCCTGTAATGCAGGAGACCTGGTTAAGTCCCTGAGTGCGGAAGATTCCCTGGAGAAGTAAATAGCTACCCACTGCAGTATTTTTGCCTGGAGAATTCCATGGACAGAGGAGCCTGGTGGGCTACCATCCATGGGGCTGCAGAGTCAGACACAACTGGGTGACAAACACGTTCATATTTATTCATTTATGGCTGTGTTCAGTTTTAGTTGTGAGATGCGAGATCTTTGTTGCAGCTCATGAGCTTGTTTTGCTGAAAGTTAGGATTCATTAACAAAGGAAACCACTTGCTACATACAAATTAACAATTTCAATTTTTTTTTTTTTGTTCACAATTTTTATTTTTTTTTTTCCTCTAATTTTATTTTATTTTTAAACTTTACATAATTGTATTAGTTTTGCCAAATATCAAAATGAATCCGCCACAGGTATACATGTGTTCCCCATCCCGAACCCTCCTCCCTCCTCCCTCCCCATACCATCCCTCTGGGCCGTCCCAGTGCACCAGCCCCAAGCATCCAGCATCATGCATCGAATCTGGACTGGCAACTCGTTTCCTACATGATATTTTACATGTTTCATTGCCATTCTCAATTCAATACACAGTCTTTAAAAGAAAGTTAAAAGAAACAATAGAAAAGAGTAACAGCACAGACCTACCTATATCCTGACTTGAACATGGCTGGGAAGTCTCTCGTTAACAGCAATATGGAGTCCCAATTGGGAAACGGTTCCAGGCAGTATGTTCACTCCTTGGGTGAAACCTCAAACTGCAGTCAGGGACTCCTGTTTACAATCCCAGGCCTGATATCATCATCAGTTTGCATGCAGAAATGCAGCTCTGGTTTTACCTTAGTCTTTTTACAATGCTGTTTATCTTGTGAGTCAAAGGATTTCATTAGCTGGTTGGTTGGCCAAACCTCCAGGGTCTCAAGAATTCCAAAATCCACTCCCTTTCTTATCTAAAACAGTGCCTGACTCGCTATTGTTGCAGGCAGGCACAGAATTCGGACAGTTTCCAAGTAGGTCAGAAGCTAAGTCAGGCCTGCTCTCCTCCTTCTGAAGCCTGAAGACTTCCTCCATTTAAATTTCCCTAAGAGAAATTCTCTCCACTTGTGGTGTGTGGGTTACAGAATGGGCAGGCTCAATTAAGGGTCAGGCTTAGTTGATCTTTAGCATGTGGAATCTTAATTCCTTGATCAAGGAACTAACCCCTTCTCCCTGCATTGAAAGGCAGATTCTTAAACACAGGACTACCAGATAAGTCCCTTGGGGCGCATTTAGAACAATGTTTTCTATAGTCTATTGTGTGGAAAAAAAATTCAAAGAGCTGTTGTTATCTAGATTTTTCATGAATTAATCTTTAAAATTAGCAATTTAAAGTTAATAGGAGAAGAACTGTAATCTCTTGTGATATGGTTATTCATGGATTAAATAGCTCAAACAAAAGTATATAAAACTAATGGAAATATTTTCAATCATTTACTAAGGATATATGTATTTGAACTATCAAATTTAAGGTTACTTTCCTTACAACTAGACATCCACTCAGGCAAATCAAATTTATAATATTAAGAATATTTCTTAATTAGCTAACAGAAAGGGAATTTTGAGTTGTTTATTTATATTGGATTGTTTCAAGTTTGAGTCCACTGTGCTCATATACCATATTCTGAACCAAGTAACTATGTAAATACCTATTTATCCACATTGATAGATTTGCCAATTTCGATAATCTAGTTATTCTGTTATGCTATTCAATCATTAATATTCCACATTCCTATTGATTTTGTTTCTGTTTGTTCAATTAGTCACTCAAAAAGTTATATTCAGATTTCTCTGTAGAATTATCTATTTCTCCTTGTAGCTTATCTGTTATTGCTTTGTATTATTTAAGATATTTTATTTATAAATATCAAACATACAGAAAAGTACACTGATCAAATATGCACAACTTGATTATTGAGCCCATCAATTTGCCCACAAATCACAGATGGAAATGGTAAATGGACTAAAAGAATAATATTACTTCTCTAGATGTTCCCAGTCACTAATCTTCTTTCCCAATAGTAACTTACCTCTGTTATCATAAAGTAAATATTTTGTCTTCAAATTTTTATTAAATGTATATTCTCTTTCAGGCTGTGTCTCCTTCTGGTCATTTATTTTCATTGCTGTTATTTTTGCATGTATTATTTTTCTGTTCTGATAATGGTCATGATAAAGATAACTCCATATATATTGTTTATAATTAATAAACTTATTGGAAAGTTTTAGATATAGGAAAAATTAGAGCAGAAAGCACAGAGAATTCCCATATACCTGTTAATTTGTCCTCAGTTTTTCCTATTATTAGCAAGTTATATGACTGTGGTATGCATGTTTATTACAATTAATAAACTAATATTAATTATAATTATTAATTCAATTGCATGGTTTCCATTAATTTCACTCTTTGTGTTGGACAGTTTATAGTCTTGACAAAGGCATACCAAGTGTCATATACCTGCTATTACAGACTCATATTGAACAGATGCACTGCCCTAAAATAGACCAACAGTCCCTTCATTCAACCCTCCCTCCCCCTTCCCAAATTCTAATCATTATACTGTTTATATAACTTTGCTTCTAAATAATGTCAAATAGTTGGTGAATAAAGTATGTATTTGCTTTCAAATTGAGTTCTTACACTTAATAACATACATTTAAATTTCTCTGTGTCTTCTGGCTGTTTGATACTATAGTTCATTTTATTATTGAATTGTATTCCATTTTCCTGTGTATTGGTTTGTTTATCCACTCATCAATTGAAGGATATCTTGGTTTTGTCCATTTTTGTCCATTTTTATCAGTTTTGTCAATTTTTGAGTGAATATTTGCAAGTTTTTTATGGATGTAAGTTTTTAACTCATGCTGAATGATCTGGTAACTCTATGTCTATCTTTGTAAAAAATTGACAAACTGTTTTCAAAAGTGACTGTGCCATTTCACATTATACCAGCAATGAATATGTGGTCCTGTGCTTCACATCTTTACCTACCATTTTCAAAGACACACAGTGGTATTCTATCCTTGTTTTAAGTTGAAATTTCCTTTTGGCATAGGATGCTAAACATCTTTTCAGATGCATATTTTCCATTAGTATATCTTCTCTGGTGAAATTTTACCAATTCTTTAGCTGAGTTGTTTGTTCTCTTCTGTTGAATTTTAAGAGTTCTGAGTGTATTTGGGATACCAGTTCTCTATCAGATATATGTGCTTTGCAAATAGTTCCTCCCAATCTGTCCTTGCATTCTCTTTATAGTGCCTTTTGTAGAACAGAAGTATGTATACTTTTGACACTACAAATATGGAAACGTGGGGTCAGTTTTTTTCCTCTTTGAATCTTGTGGATTCTGTGAATTTTTGACTAATAGAATATGACATGGGCCAATTTTTGGTCTCAGATGTTAAGAGACATTCACTTTCTGCCCCCAAGACACTCTCCATGAGTGCCCTGAGTTACAATTGAAGATATCTGACCACATTGTGATGTGACCTCTATGAGTAGAGGTCAAGGCAGCCACAGAGGTCAACAGCCCCAGCTGACCCAAGTCTTTCAGACATGCCCACTAACTACCAAGGGGATGAAGGCACCTCCAGAATGGCCCCTCCTCTGCCTGAATATTTCACAGGTTTCTCAGCTGACAGCACATAGAGCAGAAAAATTGACCATTTGATCCTATATTAACTCTCCATCCACACAACTTTGAGATTAAAATAAAGTAGTTGTTTAAACAGTTTAATTTTGCATTTTTTTAAGACTGCAATAAAAACAATTGCTATCTGGGTCATTTCCAAAGAGAAGGAACTAGTATTTAGGGTGATTTAAGGTGTGATTTTATCCCACACTGTCAGTCTATTCAGGTACTTTGAAATATTTATAGAGAGTGGTTTTAACCATTTTTTTCTGCAAAATGCAGTCAATCTACAAATTTGCCAACACTTAGTTTTAATATCAGGCTTTAAAAATATTAGCCTTTATAATGAATAAGAAGTAATATCTCATGGTGATGCTAATGCTAATTTCATTTTCCCTTATGCCTGATTAGGTTGAATGTTTTTTCACTGGACATTCGGATACATAATTTTGTGAAGTACTTGTAAGCACTTTTCATTTAAAAAAGTATTGCTGAAGTGTTTCATCTGCAATGACATGTTAGACAATTTGAAATAATCATCTTGCTTAAAAAAATACAGATACTTAAAAAAAATATATATATATATGTATTTGAAGATATCACAGAGGAGAATGGCAGAAAAATATTCCACATCCAAGATCAGAAGAAGGATGCCTTAAGGGAGGAGATCAGAATTGAGGGCTAATTTCTTTCCTGAATTACTGGACGAACTTGGTCTAATATGGCAAGCAACCTAAGCAGAGTTTTAAACATATTTATAAATAGTGAAGAGGGTGGACAGGGGAGGGCTGGATTAAAAGGCCTGCAGTGGAGGAGGTGGCACCAGTAATTGCTTCAAGCTTTACACTGTACCAAATTAGCTACTCTATAAATAAGAGTAATCAGTAAATAGGCCAGATTTTGCAGGAGCATAAAAATTAGCTTTTGGCTCAAAATATCTCAGTCCTTGATTAATATGAAATGAAGAATGATGGTCAGTGTTAGCCTCCTGACAGAGCAAATATAAATTTGATTTGGAATAAGATAGCATCATTGGTCTCAAATTATACTTAAAATTATTCACAATAAATATATGGCACACCATGCAAATATACAAGCAAGGGAGAAGAAAATGTGATATGATTAGAAACAAAAAAAAAAAAAAAAAAAAGGAAAATCACCCAGAAACAAAAGTAGGATCAAGACACCAAATTTGGTAAAATTGATTATCTGGATTTAGAAAAGGCAGGGGAACCACAGATCAAATTGTCAACATCCATTGGATCATCAAAAAAGCAAGAGACTTCTAGAAAACCATCTACTTCTGCTTTATTAACTATGCCAAAGCCTTTGCCTATGTGGATCACAACAAACTGGAAAATTCTGAAAGAGATGGTATTACCAAACCCCTGACCTTCCTCCTGAGAAATCTGCATCCAGGTCAAGAAGCAATAGTTAGAACTGGACATGGAATAACAGACTGGTTCCAAACAGGGAAAGGAGTACATCAAGACTGTATTTTCTCACCCTGCTTTTTAAACTTATATGCAGAAGTTATTTAACTTATATAAATCATGAGAAATGCTGGACTGGATGAAGCACAAGCTGGAATCAAGATTGCCAGGAGAAATAGCAATAACCTCAGATATGTAGATGACACCAGCATTATGGCAGTAAGCAAAGAAGAACTAAGCCTCTTGACGAAAGTGAAAGAGGAGAGTGAAAAAGTTGGCTTCAAACTCGGCATTCAGGAAATTAAGATCTTGGCATCTGGTGCCATCACTTCATGGCAATAGATGGGGAAACAGTGACAGACTTTAATTTTTGAGCTCCAAAATTACTGCAGATGAGCCATGAAATTAAAACATGCTTGCTCCTTGGAAGAAAAGTTATGACTAACCTAGACAGCATATTAAAAAGCAGAGACATTACTTTGCCAACAAAGGTCTGTCTAGTCAAAGCTGTAAGTTTTCCAGTAGTCATGTATGGATGTGAGAGTTGGACCATAAAGAAAACTGAGCACCGAATAACTGATGCTTTTGAACTGTGGTGTTGGAGAGAATCTTGAGTCCCTTGGACAGCAAGGAGATCCAACAAGTCCATTCTAAAGGAAATCAGTCCTGAATGTTCATAGAAAGGACTGATGGTGAAGCTCAAACTCCAATAGTTTGGCCACCGGATGCAAAGAGCTGACTGATTTGAAAAGACCCTGATGCTGGGAGTGATTGGGGGCAGGAGGAGAAGGGGACGACAGAGGATGAGATGGTTGGATGGCATCACCGACTCTGGACATGAGTTTGAGTAAACTCTGGGAGTTGGTGATGGAAAGGGAGGCCTGGCATGCTTCAGTCGATGGGTTCACAAAGAATCAGAGGCAACTGAACTGAATTGAACTGATAATAAATAAATGACAGGATTGAGAATTTTAGCCAATGTTTGAATATTGTTTATGAAAAAATAAATTTCTGAAACTGAAAAATACGATTGATCAGCTATTACGTGACAGTGGGTGCATTTGGCAGCATATTAGAAAGACAAGTGTAAATATCAGCAGGAATAAATCATCCAGATTAATGCAGAGAATGATGAAAGAAAGGAAAATTAAGAAACTAACATGATAGAAAAAAATAAATGTGGAGGAAAGAGCATGAAAAATGTAACATCATATGCAGATTCTTACCATTTGAATCATCAGGGAAGCCCAGTTAACAGCTAGAATCCCATGAAAGGAAATCACACTGAGCAGAGTAAGTTCTAATTGGGAGTTGCAGAGATTTTATCAAAATTGACCAACAAAATCAAGCCACAAAATCAGGGAGCTCTGTAAATCAAAGAAAAATAAACTCAGAGGGTGAAACATCAGAGTAAAACTTCTGAAACACTTGGAAACATCAGAGTAAAACTTCTGAAAACTATAAGAAAATATGTAAAGAATAGGTGGAAAAAAGCCTTGGATCAACAATAAAGGAGAAAAAGACTGAGAACTAAATGTTTCTCAAATGAAAAAATGAAAGCCAGCATTTGATATATTGATATCTTTAAAGTTCTGAAATGAAATGGAGGACAATCTAGATTTCTACACTAGGTGAAAATATCCATCAAAAGCAAAGACAAAAAACAAAAAAAAATTTTCTCCAATAGTTGCATAGCAAATAAAACACTAAAGATTATTCTCCAGTCCAGAAAATAATGATTGCTAATGAAAGGTTGCAGGAACAATTTTATGGGGGAAATTTAATTGAATAATGATGGTATAACAAAATGTCACTTCAAGAAGTTTAAAATAGATCTAATATGTAAAAGCAACACATAGAGTATGAGAAATGGTAAACTGATTTAAAAATATTTAAAAGTTGGAAATTATAAATAAAATTAATAATTAAAATATTGTGAAGTGTTTGTTTTTTGTTGTTGTTGTTTGTTTTTTGTTTTAGCAAACAGACTAAATAATCAACTTTTAACAATTCACAGTATAACTAGTAACCAATTAAAGCATTCTGAGGCCATGTCTTGGAAGGGACACATTAAAGATTCTATAATTTAAATTTTACATGTATATACACATATATCTGTATGTATACTAAATCATGAAAAAAACATGACACATGACATATTGGCAGGATAAAGAAACCAGGAAAGAAACTGTTAAAGGATGAGATGAAGCAACTAAGAGTGGGTTTACTCTTTCACAGTAAAAAGAAAAGAAATCTAGACAAAATACATGAAACAATTAATTTGAGATATGAAACATTAAGCAGCATAGGACTGTCATCCCTGAGAGAAGGAAAGACGAGGCCTACTTTCCCCCTAGGTTTCTGTATGGGAACAATATCGGAACCAGTACTTATGGAGAGGAATCCCAGAGAAGGCAGGGCAGGGTCACTACTTGAGAAAACAAATCAAAGTTCGAAGCTTAATCAACTGCAATTTGTAGGAAATTTCATCAGATAAAATGAACCAGAGATTATCATAAGAAATCATTGAAGACACTTGCTAAATCCTAAGCCCAAACACTCTTAGGATGAGATTCCATGAGGCTCAGTATAGAACAGCCACCAGAAGGCTATAACCTGAACAATTCTCAGATATTGCATGTTTTTAGACATGACTTAGCAACTAAACAACAACAGCATGATGTTCTGAAAAGGCAAAACTTGGTAAACAGTGAAAGGATTACTGGTTTCCACCAAGTTGGAGTGGACAGACAAAGGGGGCACAGGGGATTTTTAGGACAGTGAAGCTATTTTGTATGACTCTGTAATGATGGATCCAGGACTTGATGCATTTGTCAAAATCCATGGAAATTTACAACCCAGGGAATGATCTTTAATGTAAAGTATGGGCTTTAGGTAATAGAGATGTATCAGTAGCTCATCATCTATAACAAATGCACCACATTGATTCAAGATGTTAATAATAGGGAGGATGGAGATAGAGGAAGCATGTGGGGAACTGTCTTTTTCAACAATTTTCCTATAAACCTAAAACTATTCTAAAAGGATATTAACAATTAAGCCAAAATAAAGACTTTTTCAACCAATCAATAGGAACTAAAAGCTTAGAGATTCTCCCAATGTGTACAAGAGAAAATGTTAAAACAATTCTTCAATGAGAAGGGAAATGGTATCACATAGAGTGAAGAGTCAAGAAATGATAAGTATGAAGGGATCAGGAAAATATTTTTATTTCTTTTCTTGTCAATTAAGATAATTGATAGCTTAAAGAAAAATAATATTATATAGAAGAAAAATGTATGGTAACAATAGCCCAAAAAAGAAGAAGAATTGAAATTTCCTTATGTTAGAGTTTTAGATTTAGTGAAAGGCAGTATAATATTTGAAGGTAGACTGAAAAATGTAACATTAATATTGGGAACTTTAAAACAGCTACTAAAAATAAAGCAAAGATGAATAACCAAGCCAAAATTCAAAGTTAAAGGGCATACTAAATATGAATTCAACTAATTCAAAAAGAGTCTGGAGAAATATATGGCAGAAAAATACAGGAAAAATATCAAAATGACAGTTGTGATTCTGATCTTGTCAATAATTACAATAAATGTAAGTTATCCAAGCACTCCTACCAAAAGCCAGAGATTATCCATATGGATAGGGCAGAAAGAACTATAGGCTGTCTATGAAAACCCACATAAACATAGAAATAAATAGGTTAGATAATAGGATAGAAATTGACTGATTCTCTTATCACACATATACACACAACTTGTTGTGACATTAATATTTGAAAAGTAGGTTTCATATCAAGGAATAATACAAAGGAAAAAATACAAATAAAATAAAACAAAAATACCAATCATACTAAGGATGAAGAGGGAGATATATTAATAGTAAAGGATATGATTTCAAGTAGAACTGGCCATTCTGAGTTTCCAAGTGGGAAAATAATAATAATAAATAAACTTTTAAGAAAAGCAGAAAAATTAACAATTATATTTGGATATATCACCAGTCTTCTCCAAACAGTAGAAAATTAGACATACAACCAGTAAGGGTATGGACAATTTGAGCACTATCAGCCAACGTGGCATTTATTGAACACTTCTCTGAAAAATACACACAATTTAAAAGAACTCTTGGAATTCCTACTGAGATAGACTATTACTTGGACCTAAGAAGAAAAGCTATGGCCAACCTAGATAGCATATTCAAAAGCAGACCTTTGCCAAAAAAGGTCCATCTAGTCAAGGCTATGGTTTTTCCAGTAGTCATGTATGGATGTGAGAGTTGGACTGTGAAGAAGGCTGAGTGCCAAAGAACTGATGCTTTTGAACTGTGGTGTTGGAGAAAACTCTTGAGAGTCCCTTGGACTGCAAGGAGATCCAATCAGTCCATTCTAAAAGAGATCAGCCCTGGGTGTTCTTTGGAAGGATTGATGCTAAAGCTGAAACTCCAATACTTTGGCCACCTCAAGCAAAGAGTTAATTCATTGGAAAAGACTCTGATGCTGGGAGGGATTAGGGGCAGGAAGAGAAGGCGATGACAGAGGATGAGATGGGTGGGTGGCATCATTGACTCTATGGACGTGAGTTTGAGTGAACTCCGGGAGTTGGTGATTTACAGGGAGGTCTGATGTGCTGCAATTCATGGGGTCGCAAAGAGTCGGACACGACTGAGTGACTAAACTGAACTGAACTGAAGAAAAGAAGAGAATCGAAAGGGAAAAATGTACCCAACTGAATACAGAGTTTCAGAGAATAGCAAGGAGAGATAAGAAGGTTTTCTTACATGAACAAAGCGAAGAAGTAGAGGAAAATAATAGAATGGGAAAGACTAGAGATCTCTTCAAGAAAATTGGAAATATCGAGGTAACATTTCATGCAAAGATGGGCATGATAAAGGACAGAAATGGTAAGGATCTAACAGAAGCAGGAGGGATTAAGAAGCAGTGGCAAGAATACACAGAACACCTGTATAAAAAAAAAAATCTGCACAAATTGCAATATTTTTACACAAAATTTAGAAATTTCCTACCACCAACAGAGCTATAGTCTGCTTTAAAATATGTTGTCTTCCTCCAAAAGAGGCTCATGACTTTTGTTTACCAACAAGGATTTAATTTTCTTGAAATCTCCTTATATGGGAATTGGCAATTAAATTTAATAACAATGTATAAATATGCATGCACCTATAATATATAGCATTGTATATATAATATTTTATCTCTTAGATAGGTGTATGCTTACTGGTATGACAGGTATTTAGGTTTAATATAACTTTTACATGGTTTAAAGTTTTCAACTCAATTCTTATAAATTCAGCATTCCAAAATTAGTCATTCAGTATGGTAAGTAATGTAAGATGTGTATTGCCTCCCTCTTAGGATTACCTTAGTGACACTCACTGAAGCTCCTAACTCATCATAAAAGAGTAGAACCTCTAGACAGGATACAGTGAACATAAAAAAAAAAAAAAAAATCTGTACTTTCTCCAGCTTTGATTTTTGAGTCCTGATTAGATTTTTGTCAAAGATTTTCTCATTAGCAATTATCTTTGAAAACAGCATAAAGTGAGCTCCCTGCTTGCTCAGTCCCTGAGCAGGGCAAGCTGATTCCTTATAAGGGTGGTGTGTGCTAGTTACTCAGTCATGTCCAACTCTGCATGGACTGCAGCTTTCCAGGCTCCTCTGTCCATGGAATTCTTCAGGCAAGAATACTGAAGTGGATTGCCATTCCTTTCTCCAGGGGATCTTCCCAAACCAGGGATCAAACCCGGGTCTCCCTTCAGGCAGATTCTTTACCATCTGGGCCACCAAAGAAGGCCTTATAAGGGTGGAGGGAGCAGTATGTCCAGGGGTCTGGCCAGAGGAGTGGCTTAGGTGTTTTGCTCACCCGTTGGTGGTGCTGTTTGCAGGGTGAATGCACAGTACTCTACTTCTGCTCCTGACACCCTGCTTTTGCTAGGTTTTGTTTTTTGTGTGCCCTGTTGTTCAATATTTGCCCCAACTGCAAATGTGCTATTTTTAGTCCCTTATAGTTTTTCATTCCACCCTCCCCCCAACCAAGCGTACATTTGTCTAGGTGTAACCACTTCAGTAAATGGTCCCAGCCTCTTGTCTCACCTCTGTCTATTCCTTTGTGGGAAATAATATTTTTAAATATATAGTGAGTCATGGCAACTGGTTAAAGGGGAAAATAGGATTGATTTGTATAGTAACCACTGCAGTGAACCTAAAATAATGAGTTTCTGTATATTCAGTTCAGTCCAATAGCTCAGCCATATCTGACTCATTGTGACCCCATGGACTGTGGCATGCCAGGCTTTGCTGATCATCACCAACTCCAGGAGCCTGCTCAAACCCATGCCCATCGAGTTAGTGATGCTATTCAACCATCTCATCCTCTGTCATCCCCTTCCCCTCCGGCCTTCAATCTTTATGAGCATCAGTGTCTTTTCCAATGAGTCAGTTCTTCACTTCAGATGGCCAAAGTACTGGAGTTTCAGCTTCAACATCAGTCCTTCCAATGAGTATTCAGGACTGATTTCCTTTAGGATGGACTGATTGGATCTCCTTGCAGTCCAAGGGATTCACAGGAGTCTTCTCCAACACTGCAGTTCAAAACTATCAGTTCTTTGGTGCTCAGCTTTCTTTATAGTCCAACTCTCACATCCATACATGACTACTGGGAAAATCATAGCTCTGACTAGACGGGCCTTTGTCTTCTGTATATTAATCACTGAATATAATGTGATTAATGCCTCACTTTCTTTGAGTTTAGAATATTGTGGGAAAGAAAAATAAGTTAGTAAGAAATACGTATGCTTGAAAATCAAACATATTTAAAGAAACATCTAAAATGTAATGAGAGAAGTAAAAGGGAATTAAAACAGAGAATAATATGAGGTGATCAATTTAAACAGTAGACAGAGGATTATCTGCTAATGTGAAGTTTTGTGGGCTTCCCCAGTGGCTCAGCAGTAAAGAATTGTCACTCAGCCTTCTTTATGGTCCAACTCTCACATCCATACATGACTACTGGAAAAACCATAGCTTTGACTATCTGGACTTTTGTGGGCAAAGTGATGTATCTGCTTTTTAACACACCACCTAATTTTATCATGGGGCTTCCACCAGGCTACCACCAGGTAGCCCTAGTGGTAAAAAATCTGCCTGCCAATGCAAGAGAGTTGCAAGTAGATCCCTGAGTCAGGAAGATCTCCTGGAGGAGGGCATGGCAACCCAGTCCAGTATTGTTGCCTGGATAATCCCATGGTCAGAAAACCCTGGCCGACTACAGTCCATAGGGTTGCAAAGAATTGGAGATAACTAAAGTGACCGAGCACTCACGCACACACATGAACTTGTTCTGGGGCCAATTGAATATGAATATTGCATTATTTTTATTTTGGGCATTTAAAGTTTTCAGTTAGCGACTATTGATTGTGTCTATATTATGTATCATTTCTGTTCTAGGAGCTAGAAATACTGAGGTATTTCTGTATTTCAGAGTCTCTGCTCTCAAATGGCTTATATTTGAGTAAGGAGACAAAGTATGAGCATAAAAATACAATGACATCCATTTAAAAATTAATATATTTTCTCAAATGCCAGTGTTCTTAATCCTAGAGAACTAATCCTTATTTTGAAGAACTATATGGCTCCCTAATGAAATGCATATCTCTGATAGCTTCAAGGATTGTAATTAAAAAAAAAAAAACTGAAAGAATCAGCTTTCCCATAGATAAAATCAAATATTACAACTGATTTTTAATAAGTATACTCATAGTTAAACCAAAACCCTTGCCTCTGGGATGCACATTTGGTTGGGGGGTACTTAATAACAGGCAAAACGAAGGGGAATAACAGAAGAGGAGGGCAGCAGAAACATCAACAAACCATAGTTTTTCACCTAAACTTTGTAGGAGAACTATGAACTGCTACAACTACCACAATCTGGTTGATTTTTTTTCCCCTTAAAACATAAAAATGATCCAGATTATCTAGGATCTGCAAAGACAGAGTCAGAAACATAGCATTCTATGGGCAGAAACTAGTGAAGCTCTCAAGTGAGTCTCTGCACTGTTTCTTTTGTTTCCCAAAGAAACGCTTTTCTACACATCCAGTCACATGAGGTACATAAAATAGTCTAACACTTAACTTTCTCATTTGGAATTCCAGGAAAGGAAAAAAAAAAAAAAAGACCAATCAACAAACTAATCCACTGAGTGTCAAACAGTTGCCACTAACACAACCTAGACAGATATTCATTTATTTCACAACATTCATGAAGTTGGAAGATTTTGTCACTCCTGCTCTCATATCTAAACATAAAGTGTATAGAAAGGTCTTTTAGACTCTGTGGGAGAGGGTGAGGGTGGGATGATTTGGGAGAAGTACATTGAAACATGTATAATATCATATGTGAAATGAGTCGTCAGTCCAGGTTCGATGCATGATATAGGATGCTCGGGGCTGGTGCACTGGGATGACATAGAGGGATGGTATGGGGAGGGAGGTGGGAGGGGGATTCAGGATGGGGAACATGTGTACACCTGTGGCAGATTCATGTTGATGTATGGCAAAACCAATACAATATTATAAAGTAATTAGTCTCCAATTAAAATAAATAAATTTATATTAAAAAATAGGTTAAAAAAAAGAGTTTTCTCAATCTGGTAAGACTGCTATGAAAGAGTGTTTCCTCAGAAATGAAACTATTAACCCACCTTCAAAGTTCATAGAGGAAAAATATAAATAAAATAAGCTTGAGTTCTTGCTCTTGATAGAGTAACTCTAAAAAATTTACAAAGAAAAATACAAGCTTAAAATAATTAAACAGAAGAGAACTGTAGATTTTTTAAATGGTGATAAGATTTTAATTTGCTTCAAGTAGAAAATAACTATATTGCTGGTGTTTGAAGGTACATAATGAGCAATTATACGGCACATGATAGATTCAGCAGTGAAATATTATCTGTTAGCAGCTGGAACTCATAAAAGCATAGCACAGTGTGAACATGAAATTTGCTAGAATAAACCATCTGCTGAAAAATACTATTTGGCAAAATTAAAAATAAAGTTAAAATGTTATTTGTCTTATTTAATAGATTTGTGAAAAAATGATGAGATATTGAGAATAGGTACTACCTCAGTTAATTATGCATTCATTAAATTAATGCATAGTAAGGTGCAATATCTGAATATCTGCTGTCATGACCTTTAATTTTCATTTTTATAGATGAGACATAGGTGCAATTTTAATTTGTATGATTTCAAGTGTAGCTGAGCATCTTCCCATGATTATTGGACCATGTTGAACTGTTTGTGTCTCTGTTTGGAAACTGGCAGTAGATGGCCTGTACTTAAGACCAGATTTTCCCACTTTACAATGACTAAAATAAGAATATTAACCAGTGATATTACAAATAAACATTTTGCTATACTCATCCATGTTTATTATATGCTTGCTAATTAATTATGCCACTATAATTAATGTATTTTTAAATTTAATTATATCTCTCAATCTATTTTGGTGTCTGCATTTGAAATCATGCTGATAGAGTTCTGTAACTGCAAAAACTTATATACACCCTTATGTTTTTATTTAAAGGTAGTTTTCTGAATTCATTTTGTTATGAAACCCTGTTTTAATTCGGGTTGGCATTATTGTCTGAATAAAGGGTCTAAATTTTTGTTCTTTTATAAGTTATCATATTAGCCCACCACCATATAGTGCTTTTCATAGGATATGCATTATAAGAACTTAGGATTGATTAATTTATAATATGAAAAGAGTAAAAGTAGATATTTAATCATAACATTTAATAAACTACTTAATAATCTAGAACTTAAAAAAGTCTGTGGGTTAAAAAATCCTTATAGTAAAAAAATAAAATATTCAGTACATAGGAATAATATCAGTTCAGTTCAGTTCAGTTCAGCTGCTCAGTCATGTCTGACTCTTTGTGACCCATAGACTGCAGCATGCCAGGTTTCCCTGTCCATCATCAATCCTGGATCTTGCTCAAACTCATGTCCATCAAGTTGGTGATGCCATCCAACCATCACATCTTATGTCATCCCCTTCTCCTGCCTTCAATCTTTCCCAGCATCAGGGTTTTTTCCAATGAGTCAGTTCTTCACATCAACTGGCCAAAGTATTGGATGTAAGTATCATAAAAGTTAATAGGTAAAGTTAAAAAAAAATACTAAGTGAAATAATAAGCAGTCACTTTGCTGCTATTGCTAAGTCGCTTCAGTTGTTTCCGACTCTGTATGACCCCATAGATGGCAGCCCACCAGGCTCCCCCGTCCCTGGGATTCTCCAGGCAAGAACACTGGAGCAGGTTGCCATTTCCTTCTCCAGTGCATGAAAGTGAAACGTGAAAGTGAAGTAGCCCAGTTATGTCCGACTCTGTGAGACCCCATGGACCATAGCCCACCAGGCTCCTCCATCCATGGGATTTTCCAGGCAAGAGCACCGGAGTGGGGTGCCATTGCCTTCTCTGAGCAGTCACTTTACTAGACTAATATTTTGAATTCCAAATAAAAACTATATAGCAACCAAAATATAATTATCAATAATGGAAGATGGTTATATGTCAAGATTATTTTTTTAAGAAATGCAAGAGAGAAGTCTCAAAAGCAATAAATGTCAGAATAAAAAAGTATCAGAATTTTGTAGTTAGCCATGTTTTCTAATTAGATAAATGCATATTTAAATCTCCTGAAATTTGAAAATGCACATCTTTAAACACAAGTAAAATCTACAGAATTATCCATGCATTAGTTCGTCAGAAAATATTAATTGATTCTTGTAAAAATCTAATGAAGCAGAAAATAAACTCTGTCCTTGATGCAATAAATTAGGAATGTAAACACAAAATAAAAGCTTAGATATAAGAAAAATTTTATATAACATAAAAGCAACAGTTGCTAAATATCAAGAACTGTGGTTTTCCTCTGGTGGACATTTTATCCCAGGGACATTAGGCAACATCTAGAGATATTTGGAATTGTCAAGACTGGGGTAGAGGGTATGAAATTCAGAAGGTGGTGGTGGTCAAGCTAAATATCAGCAGCAGCCCCAACAAAGAATGATTTGTTCCTAAACTTTAATACTTCTAAGACTGAAAATGTGTAGTCCAGGGAGGGGAAAAAAAGAAAAAAAAAACTTTAGTTATTTGAAATAGGGACAAAAAAAAAAAAAAAACACACACATCAATACCCAGAGGAGAAAAAAGTGTAGGCACTATAATTTTCATGTAAAGTTATACAAATCCATGTCATTATATGAAACAGAATAGATATAAAGTACATATTATCTAGGATTGTTTAAATGGAGTTAAAAAAATACCCAAGTTGAAAGAAATTCATAGAAGCAACAAAGCATAAATATATACACTTGAAAAATATAGATTCAAATGATTTTATGAAAAATTTCTTTGAAACTTTCAAGAATCAAGTAAATTTTTTTCTTGCAATGTGACAAAATGGAGAAATAATGAAATTTTTACTAATTCTTCTACCAATATAATATAGCAATAATTATGAAATGCAATATATACTGAAGAAAAAGTAAATATGTAGTATATAAATAACTTATAAACATTGATACCAATGCCAAATAAAAGTAACCTCCAAAAATATTTGAAACATTAATGGAAAAGAATAGAATAATTAACCAAATTTCTACCTTAGGTAAAAAGTATGATTACAAATCAGGTAATCAAATTGTATAAATAATCATATTATTAGTTCAAATTAAAAGTAAATATGGATCTCTAATGCATGAAAATATACTTATTCAAAAGTTAGGCAGAATCAGCACAACCTTGTAAATAATCATCATCCAGTTAAAAATACATTTAAAAATGTATTCGTGTGTTTTAAGAATCTAAAAATTATAAGGCACATGATATTTTACATACAAGTGTGTACATAAGAGAGAAACAAACATCTAGCTAGAGACAGACAAGTACATATAAGACATTAATTTACAGAAGGAAACCATAAAATAAATTTATTATCATGCCAGCAGAAATTAATATCAACTAAAATATTCAATGGTAAACTAAAGGTATATGTATTAGTATTAAAGTTGGCATAAGTATGGAAATTTATATTGTCATATTTTCATAAAATGAAAATTCAAGATCAACCTAAAAATTTATAGAAAACAAGAGAAATAATTTAAGGAAGTTGTTTAAAAGCAAATGTATGGGAGGGCAGTCCTAAGATGGCAAGGGAACAGGATGGGGAGACCACTTTCTCCCCCACAAATTCTTCAAAGGATCGTTTGAATGCTGAGCAAATTCTACAAAACAACTTCTGAATTCTGGCTGAGCACACTAGACACCCAGAAAGGCAGCCCATTCTCTATTAAAAAAAAAGAGAGCGAGACAAAAAAGTCAGGGACAGAGACGTGTCCCAGGGATGGAGTCGTGAAGGAGGAGAAGTTTCCAAACACCAGAAAACCCTCTCACCGGTGGGTCTGTGGGGAGTTTTGGAATCTCAGAGGGCAACATAACCAGGAGGAAAAAGTATGTATGTATATGTATGTGTATATATATATATACATACACATATATCTCAATACCTCAAATATGCAGATGAAACCACCCTTAAGCCAGAAAGTGAAGACCTAAAGAACCTCTTGATCAAAGTGAAAGAGGAGAGTGAAAAAGTTGCCTTAAAGCTCAACATTCAGAAAATAAAGATCATGGCATCCGGTCCCATCACTTCATGGCAAATAGATGGGGAAACAGTGGCAGACTTTATTTTGGGGGGCTCCAAAATCACCACAGATGGTGACTGCACCCATGAAATAAAAAGATGCTTACTCCTTGGAAGAAAAGTTATGACCAACCCAAATAGCATATTAAAGGGCAGAGACATTATTGTGCCAACAAGGGTCTGTCTAGTCAAGGCTATGGTTTTTCCAGTGGTCATGTACGGATGTGAGAGTTGGACTATGAAGAAAGCTCAGCACCAAAGAAGTGATGCTTTTGAACTAAGGTGCTGGAGAAGACTTTTGAGAGTTCCTTGGACTTAAAGGAGATTCAAACAGTCCATCATAAAGGAAATCAGTCCTGAATGTACCTTGGAAATACTGATGTTGAACCTGAAACTCCAATAGTTTGGCCACCTGATGCAAAGAGCTGATTTGCAAAGACCCTGATGCTGGGCTTACCTCATAGCTCAGTTGGTAAAAAATCCACCTGCAATGAAGGAGACCCCGGTTTGATTCCTGGGTTTGGAAGACCCACCAGAGAAGGGATAGGCTACCCGCTCCAGTATTTTGGGGCTTCCCTTGTGGCTTAGCTGGTAAAGAATCCATGTGCAGTGTGGGAAACCTGGGTTTGATCCTTGGGTTGGGAAGATCCCCTGGAGAAGGGAAAGGCTACCCACTCCAGTATTCTGGCCTGGAGAATTCCATGGATACAGCCCATGGAGTCGCAAAGAGTCGGACAAGACTGAGCGACTTTCACTTACACTTTGATGCTGGGAAAGTTTGAAAGTGAGAGAAGAAGGGGAAGACAAAGGATGAGATGGTTGGGATGGCATCACCAACTCAATAGATATGAGTTTGAGTAAACTCCAGTATTTGGTGATGGACAGGGAGGCCTGGTGTGCTGAAATTCATGGGGTTGCAAAGAGTCTGACATGACTGAGCAACTGAACTGACTGAACTGAAAGCACAGCCTGGCCTGCTCACAGAACAAAGGACTGAGCGAACACCAGAGGAGAGCTAGCCGGCTGGGAACCAGCCCCTCCTTTGCTGAAGGCAGAGAGGCAGGTGGGCAACAGCCAGAAATGGAAGGCAAGGGGCAATCTCAGCCCCAAAGAGGCATCCTCCATCAAATTGTGAGCAGGCTCTCAGTTGCTAACCAAGTCGGCCTGGGAATTTGGACAGTTGACATCTGCCAGGAGGGTTGCAGCCTGAGATCAGCTCCCTAGAGGAGACACATGGCACACCTGAGATTGTGCTCTCACTGCACATCCAGGAAATCAAATGGCTGGGACCAGGAGGTGATAAGATGCACCTCCCACCTGGGACAGTGCACTCGCCAAGCACCTGCTTGGACCTGGGAAGAGCACAAAACACAGGCCCAACCAGGTCTGTGCTTTTGTGGAGACCTGAGAACCTGAACCTGAGTGTCTGAGACCTGGGAAGTGCATTCAACCCAGGGCCTGCACTGGACAGTTCCCCTGCAGAGCAACCTGGAGCCTGAGCACTGTACACTGGGAAAGTGTGACCATGAGTGGGGCACCCAATGTGGCCCAGACACTGTGAGCACTCCCCATGCATGCCAGTGATATTTGTTTGCAGTGTTCCTCCCATCCCACAGCACAACTGAACAAGTGAGCCTAAATAAGTGATCACCTTTGGCTCCTTGAGTCGGAGAAAATTAGACACTGAAGAGACTTGCAAACAAAGGAAAGAAAATAAATAAAGAAGAGGGAACCACTTTGGAAATGACAGGTGCAACAGATTAAAACACTGTAGTTAGCATTGACTATACTGGAAGGGGCCTATAGACCTTGAGAAATATAAGCTGAAACAAGGAACTATCTGAAACTGAATTGACACCCACACTACCCTCAATAGCTCTAGAGAAATTCCTAGATGTATTTTACTATTATCATTTTTAAATTTTTAAAAAACTTTTAAGTTCTTTATTACTCCTTTAATTTTCATTTTTATAACCTACTATTAACTTGCAAAAATACCCTATTTTAAAAGAAAATTTCATATATATATATATGCTATTATAATATTCATATTTTTTTTAATATTGTATTTTTTAGAGTCTAAGCTCTACTCTAGATTTTTAATCTTTGATTTTGGGTATTTGTTATCAATTTTGTACCTTTAAGAATCCAATCTTCAGTACTCATTTTTACCTACAAGTGAGATTACTGGCTTGATTGCTCTCTCCTCTTTTGACTCTCTTTTATCTCCCCCAGATCACCTCTATCTCCTCCCTCCCCCTTCTCTTCTCTGCCTAACTTTATGAATCCCTTTGGGTGTTCTGGGCTGTGGAGAACACTTAGGGAACTGTTTACTGGCTAGATTGGTCTCCCTCCTTTTGACTTCTCCTCTTCTCCTCCTGGTCACCTCTAGCTCCCTCCTCCTTCTTCTCTTCTCTATGTAACTCTGTGAACTTCTCTGAGCGTTCCAGGCTGTAGAGAACACTTAGGGAAGTGATTACTGGCTAGATTGCTCTCGGCCCTTTTGATTCCCACTCTTCTCCTTCTGGTCACCTCTATCTCCCTTCTCCCTCCTCTCTTCTCCATGTAACTATGAACCTCTCTAGGCAAAAAGAGGTGGATAATCCCTCAAGTGGATAATCTTTTCACCATTAACTTAGATGTTTTATCATCTGTGCTGTATGGATGGAGAAATCTTGAGGCTACTGTAAGAATAAGACTGCAAGCCAGAGGCAGGAGGCTTAAATCCAAAACTTTGGAATACCATAAAACTCTTGACTCCAGGGAATATTAATCAACAAGAGCTCATCCAAAAACCTCCATACCTACACTGAAACCAAGCTCCACCAAAGAGCCAACAAGGTTCAAAGCAAGACATACCAAGCTAATTCTCCACCAACGCAGGGACATAGCCCTTAGCATTAAAATACAGGCAGCCAAAAATCACGCCAAACCCACAGACACCTCAATACTCACTACTGAACACTTCATTGCGCTCCAGAGAGAAGAGATGCAGCTCCACTCGCAAGAACTCTGAGGCAAGCTCCCTTAACCAGGAAAGCTTGACAGGCCACTCATGTAACCTCACCTACAGGGAGGAAACTCCACAATAAAGAGGAACCAGAAACCTCCAGCATACAGAAAGGCCACCCCCAAAACACAGCAATCTCAACAAAAAGAAAAGGCAGAGAAAAAATTCAGCAGGTAAAGGAACATGATAAATGCCCACCAAAACAAACAAAAGAGGAGGAGATAGAGAGTGTACCTGAACAAGAGTTCAGAATAATGATAATAAAAATGATCCAAAATCTTGAAAACAAAATGGAGTTACAGATAAATAGACTGGAGACAAGGATTCAGAAGATGCAAGAAATGTTTAACAAGGACCTAGAAAAAATTAAAAAAGAGTGACTCAACAATGAATAATGCAATAACTGAGATCAAAAGCACTCTGGAGGGAATGAACAGTAGAATAACTGAGCCAGAAGATAGGATAAGTGAGGTGGCAAATAGAATGGTGGGAATAAGTAAAGCAGAGAGGAAAAAGGAAAAAAGAATTAAAAGAAATGAGGACAACCTCAGAGTTCTCTGGGACAATGTTAAATGCCCCAATATTTGAATCATAGGAGTCCCAGAAGAAGACGATAAAAAGAAATGTCATGAGAAAATATTTGAGGAGATCATAGTTGAAAACTTCCCAAAAATGGGGAAGGAAAGAGCCACCCATGTCCAAGAAACCCAGAGGGTCCCAAACAGGATAAACCCAAGGTGAAACACCCTAAGACACATATTACGTAAATTAATGAAGATCAAACACAAAGACCAAATGCTAAAAGCAGCAAGGGAAAAACAACAAAAGCACATAAGGGGATTCCCATAAGGATAACAGTTGATCTTTTAACAGAAACTCTTCAGCCCAGAAGGGACTGGCAGGACTTACTTAAAGTGATGAAAGAGAAAAAGTGCAATCCAGATTACTATACCCAGCAAGGATCTCATTCAAATATGAAGGAGAAATCAAAAGCTTTACAGACAAGCAAAAGCTCAGAGAATTCAGCGCCACCAAACCAGCTCTCCAACAAATGCTAAAGGATTTTCTCTAGACAGGAAACAGAAAAGGTGTACAAACTCGAACCCCAAACAACAAAGTAAATGGCAATGGGCTCACACTTATCAATAATTACCTTAAATGTAAATAGGTTGAATGCCCCAACCAAAAGACAAAACCTGGCTGATTGGATATCAAAACAAGACCAATACATATGCTGTCTACAAGAGACCCACATCAAAACAAGGGACACATACAGACTGAAACTGAAGGGCTGGAAAAAGATATTTCATGCAAATAGAGACCAAAAGAAAGTAGGAGTAGCAATACTCATATCAGATAAAATAGATTTTAAAACAAAGTCTGTGAAAAGAGACAAATAAGGACACTACATAATGACCAAAGGACCGATCCAAGAAAAAGATATAAAAATTAAAAATATATATGCATCCAACATAGGAGCACTGGAATATGTAAGGCAAATGCTAACAAGGATGAAAGGGGAAATTAACAATAACACAATAATAGTGGGAGACTTTAATACCTCACTCACACCTATGGATAGATCAGCTAAACAGAAAATTAGCAAGGAAAGACAAACTTTAAATGATACAATGTACCAGTGACACCTAATTGATATCTATAGAACACTACACCACAGAACAATGAATTTAACTTTTTCTCAAGTGCACACAGAATCTCTCCAGGATAGATCACATCCTGGGCCATAAATCTAGCCTTGGTAAATTCAAAAAATTTGAAATCATCTCAAGCCTATTTTCTTGATCACAATCCAGTAAGATTAGATGTCAACTACAGGAAAGGAAAAAAAAAGAAAGAAAACAAATATACAAAATTATTAAATACACTAAACAACACGCTTATGAATAACCAACAAATCACAGAAGAAATCAAAAAAGAAATCAAAATGTGCATAGAAATGAATGAAAACACAACAACCCAAAACCTATGGAATTCAGTTCATAGCAATACAAGCTTAACTCAAGAAACAGGAGAAAAATCAAATAAATAACCTAACCCTACACCTAAAGCAACTACAAAAACAAGAAATGAAGAACCCCAGGATTAGTAGAAGGAAAGAAATCATAAAATTTAGGGCAGAAATAAGTGAAAAACAAACAAAGAAGACCATAGCAAAAATCAACAAAGGCAAAAGCTGGTTCATTTGGAAGATAAATAAAAGAGACAAATCATTAGCCAGACTCATCAAGGAAAAAAAGGAGAAGAATCAAATCAACAAAATTAGAAGTAAAATGGAGCAATCACTACAGATCAGATCAGTCACTCAGTTGTGTCCGACACTTTGTGACCCCATGAATCGCAGCACGCCAGGCCTCCATGTCCATCACCAACTCCTGGAGTTCACTCAGACTCACGTCCATCGAGTCAGTGATGCCATCCAGCCATCTCATCCTCTGTCGTCCCCTTCTCCTCTTGCCCCCAATCCCTCCCAGCATCAGAGTCTTTTCCAATGAGTCAACTCTTCACATGAGGTGGCCAAAGTACTGGAGCTTCAGCTTTAGCATCATTCCTTCCAAAGAAATCCCAGGACTGACCTCCTTCAGAATGGACTGGTTGGATCTCCTTGCAGTCCAAGGGACTCTCAAGAGTCTTCCCCAACACCACAGTTCAAAAGCATCAATTCTTCAGCACTCAGCCTTCTTCACAGTCCAACTCTCACATCCATACATGACCACAGGAAAAACCATAGCCTTGACTAGACGAACCATTGTTGGCAAAGTAGTGTCTCTGCTTTTGAATATGCTATCTAGGTTGGTCATAACTTTCCTTCCAAGGAGTAAGCGTCTTTTAATTTCATGGCTGAAATCACCATCTGCAGTGATTTTGGAGCCCCCCAAAATAAAGTCTGACACTGTTTCCACTGTTTCCCCATCTATTTCCCATGAAGTGATGGAACCGGATGCCATGATCTTTGTTTTCTGAATGTTGAGCTTGAAGCCAACTTTTTCACTCTCCACTTTCACTTTCATCAAGAGGCTTTTTAGTTCCTCTTCACTTTCTGCCCTAAGGATAGTGTCATCTGCATATCTGAGGTTATTGAGATTTCTCCCGTCAATCTTGATTCCAGCTTGTGTTTCTTCCAGTCCAGTGTTTCTCATGATGTACTCTGCATATAAGTTAAATCACTACAGACAACACAGAAATACAAAGGATCATAAGCGACTTCTATCAGTAAATATATGCCAATAAAATGGACAACTTGGAAGAAATGGAAAAATTCTTAGAAAACTATAACTTTCCAAAATGGAACCAGGAAAAGGACACCCCAAACTCAGCAATATAAACAAGACGAAGAGACAGAGGAATACCTGGCAGGTAAAGGAACAGGATAAATGTCCACCAAACAAAACAGAAATAGAAAATCTTAACAGACCCATCCCCAGCACGGAAATAGAAACCGTAATCAGTAATCTTCCAATAAACAAAAGCCCAGGACCAGACGGCTTCATAGCTGAATTCTACCAAAAATTTAGAGAAGAGCTAACACCTATCCTACTCAAACTCTTCCAGAAAATTACAGAGGAATGTAAACTGCCAAACTCATTCTATGATGCTACCATCACCCTAATACCAAAACCAGACAAAAACGCCATAAAAAAAGAAAACTACAGGCCAGTATTTTTGATGATAATAGCTGCAAAAATCCTTAACAAAATTCTGGCAAACAGAATCCAACAGCATATTAAAAAAGGTCATACATCATGGCAAGGTGGGCTTTATCCCAGGAACGCAAGGATTCTTCAATAATGTGATATACCACATTAACAAATTGTAATATAAAAACCATATGATTATCTCAATAGATGCAGAGAAAGCCTTGGACAAAATTCAACATCATTTATGATAAAAACCCTCCAGAAAGCAGGGATAGAAGGAATATACCACAACATAATGAAAGCCATATATTGTAAACCCTAAGCAAACATTATCCTCAATGGTGAAAAATTGAAAGCATTTCCCCTAAAGTCAGGAACAAGACAAGGATGCTCATTCTCACCACTATTATTCAACATAGTTTTAGAAGTTTTAGGCACAGCAATCAGAGAAGAAAAAGGAATAAAAGAAATTCAGATTGGAACAGAAGAAATAAAACTTTCACTGTTTGCAGATGACATGATCCTCTAAGTAGAAAACCCTAAAGACATCACTAGAAAATTACTAGAGCTAATCAATGAATATAGTAAAGTTGCAGGATATAAAATTAACACGCAGAAATCCCTTGCATTCCTATACACTAACAATGAGAAAACAGAAAGAGAAATTAAGGATACAATTCCATTCACCATTGTAATAAAAAGAATAATATACTTAAGAATAACTCTACCTAAGGAAACAAAAGACCTATATATAGAAAGATATAAAACATGATGAAGTAAATCAAAGATGACACAAATAGATAGAGAAATATACCATGTCCATAGAGTATTGAAAAACCAAAATTTTCATTTCTAGTTCTGCACATAATTCTGTAACTGTCCCATATATATTTCCAAATTATGTATCCTGTCATCTTCCTGTTGATATCAATAATTGAGTAAGTAAAATGAAAAAGCAGTGTATGTATTTTGATATGGAACAAAAAATTATAATGAGATTCAGTAATAAAACCAATCAATCAAGTACACAGATAATCATTGCATATTTTGAAAACAATATGGACCCATTGTCATAATAATTATCATTTATGAACTTCAGCTATGAATATCTATGATGGAGTCAATGGGAGTTGATTTTTTTTTCAAATATTGAATTGCATAGATGACAGTAGAGAAGTATCAGAAGGCACTAACCTTCATGGTAAAGATAACCTTCATGGGAAATGTATGAGAAGATATAATTGGAGAGGGAGGAAATTTAGCAAAATTGATGAGTTAAAGCTGTTCACTGATATTCCAATGCCAAATGCATTTAACATATTCTCTGAGATGACAGCATATAGGTCTCAACAAAATCCTGTTCCAGAAGTGTAAGGGGGGAAATTTTCTCAGAGGAAACTATTCTAAGGTTGAAATTAAACCTTATCTGGTTTGTAAAGAGAAAGTCCAAGAATTACTGAATATTTTAGTAGAAAAATGCTAGGTGTGCTATGATAATTAGCAATGATTGTTAACACAATATATCAGATCAGTATTTGAATTAGCTTTCAAATTACAAGGACAAATGGATCACGTCTCAAGTCTTTAAATGATCAGTCTTCTTATTATGCTGAGATGTCTTTTCCCCTGTTTTTCTACAAGAAAATTACAAATTTGCAAAGCTCAGCTGCTCTCATTTTATACTCCTGCTAAGCCAGAAGCTTTTCAGTTCATCAATCAATGTCCTAAATGCTCACAAGTTATGCACAGTTTTATAGCTTAAGCTGTCTTTCCCCCTCCCTAAATTTTCACCTTCATTTATTCTTGTTCTTTTTCATGATCACATCCTTATTGAGCCTATTACATAAATTTTAAAAAAGTAAGTTCTTATGCCATTATTGTTCATTTCATGGTATCTTCAAAGTAAATAATCTTTTAATTGTATTTGCTTTTAAAATATTAAATTAAATCTAAGTATAAATGAATGTATGCCTTTCATCTACACTATTTTTGTGTAAATTGGCTACACTCCTCCATACACACATGAATAGAAATCATATGCATGCCTGCAGTGTCAAATATCCAACCAAAGAGACAAGAGAGTTGAAGTTTTTGGACCAGTGATAAATTAGCCACCTATCTTGTGATAAGATTAGGATATTAACTTACTGTTGCTGCTGTAACTAGTTACAGCAAACAATGATTTATACAAAGCAGTTTTATTGTCTTACCTTATGGAGGTCAGAGTCTGATATAGGGGTAAAACTGAGATTAGCACAAGGACTGCAACCCTTCTTTATAGGGCTGCAGCCTCTTCACAAGGTTTTATGGAAGAATGCATTTCCTTAATTTTTCCAGCATGAGATCCTTGGCTCAAGGCTCATTCTTCTTTGAAAAAGTCAGCAAAGTTGGGCCAAGTATTTCTCTCCCATCTCCCTCTTCCACTCATAGGAAACCTTGTGATTATATTGGGCCTACTCATGCAGAATAATCTCTCCAACTCAAAGTGAGTTGATTATCAATTTTAAAGTCATGGGCAATTATTTTGCTATGCCACTATTTAATCTACAAAAATTAGACTCAAATCTATTTATCTAAAGTACAAAATGATCTTTTTTATTCTGTCTTCCACCATTCCCTAAAGAATCTTCAAAAATAACACAGATTGTGGTTTAAAAAATACTAATAAAGAAATTAGGTGTGAAAAAGGCAAATATTAGAAACTCCATAACTAATTACTAGGAATATTTCCTATGGTTTGTTGATTTCTTACATGCAATAGTAAACAAAATGTGCAAAGATAATTCAACTTATCCACACACACAAAAACATGCATAGTTGCACACATGGTTACCGAGGTGAAAGAAAATCCTTAAAGTTTTCTCAGATCTTCTATACACTTCTCTCATGTCTTTAGAATAAATTCTTCACTAATCACTATATAAAATGCAAGTGCAACTAGAATTTTTTTTTCTTGCAAGTCAGGCTTGTTTGTGAAAAGAATTTATTACTCTTTTTTTCCATACGTAAGAATTTGTTTCATTTTTGTAATTTACTTTTTGGTGCTTATTTGATTTTATTTTGTTCTTATTTTTTCTAGTTTCTTAGTAAAGATGTTTATGCTATTGATCTGAGAAAATGCTTTGCTAATAAAACACTTCATTGTTGTTGTTCAGTCACCCAGTCATGTCTGACTCTTTGTGACCCCATGGACTGCAGCATGGTAGGCCTCTCTGTCCCTCATCGCCCGAAGTTTGCCCAGGTTCATGTCCATAGCATCAGTGATGCCATCCAGCCATCCTATCCTCTAATTCCCTCTTCTCCTTCTACATTCAAACTTTCCCAACATCAGGGACTTTTCCAATGAGTCAGCTTTTCACATCAGATGACCAAAATACTGGAGTTTCAGCTTCAGGATCAGTCCTTCCAACATGTATTGAGGGTTGATTTCCCTTAAGATTGCTTTGATCTCCTTGTTGTCCAAGAAAGTCTCAAGAGTATTCTCCAGCACCACAGTTTGAAGGCATCAATTCTTCCACAGTCTCTTCTTTATGGTCCAGCTCTCACGACCATTGGTGACCACTGGGAAGACCATAGACTTGACCATATGCACTTTTGTCTATAGGGTAATGTCTCTGCTTTTTACCACACTGTTTAGGTTTGTCACAGCTTTCCTGGCCAAGAAACAAATCTCTTCTGATTTTATGGCTGCAGTCACCATCTACATTGATTTTTGTGCCCAAGAACAGAAAATCTGTCACCATTTCCAGCTTTCCCCCCTGTATTTCCCATGAAATAATGGGGCTGGATGTCATGATCTGTTTTTTTTTTTTTAGTTTTTTGTTTTGTTTTATTTTTTTTTTTTCTTTTTAGTATTTAATTTTAAGCCGGCTGTTTCACTCTCCTCCTGTGGTATCATCCCCGAATATCTGAGGTTGTTGACGTTTCTCCCACCTATCTTGATTCCAACTTGTAACTCATCCAGCTCCACATTTCTCATGATGTGCTCAGCATATAGATTAAACAAACAGGGTGACAGAAGACAGCCCTGTAGTATTCCTTTCTCAATCTTGAGGCTATCAATTTTTCCATACAGGGTTCTAACTGTTGCATTTTGACCCATATATAGGTTTCATAGGAGACAGGTTAGATGGTCTGGTATTCCCATCTCTTTAAGTTTCCATGGTTTATCATGATCCACACATTCTATTGCTTTGGCATAATCCGTGAAACTGAGGTAGTAGCTTTTCTGAAATTCCTTTGCTTTCACTGTGACCCAACAGATGTTGGCAATTTAATCACTGGTTCCTCTGCCTTTTCTAATCCCAGCTTAAACATCTGGAAGTTCCTGGCTTGCATAATGCAGAAGCATAGCATGCAAGATTTTAACCATGACCTTACTAGCATGGGAGATGAGTGCAATTGTTCAATGGTTAACACATTTTTTAGTACTACTTTTCTTGGGAATTAGGATGAGGATTTTTCAGTCCTGTGGCCCCTGCTGGGTCTTCCAGATTTGCTGACGTATTGAATGCAACCTTTGATGGCATCATCCTTTGGGTTTTTGAATAGTTCTACTGGAATTCCATTGCATTCATTGGCTTTACTAACAAGTGCTTCATAAGGCCCACTTGACTTCGCTCTCTAGAATGTCTAGCTCTGGGTGGCTGACCACACCATTGTAGTTATCTGGTTCATTGAGATATTTTTTGTATAGTTCTTCTATGTATTATTTCCATCTTTTCTTGATCTTTTAAGTGTCTACCAGATATCTATAGTTTCTGTCCTTTATTGTGCCCATCTTTTGGGGAAATTTTCCCTTGATATTTCAATTTTCCTGAAGAGATTTTTAGTCCTTCATCTTCTGTTGTTTTCTTTTAGTTGTATACACTGTTCATATAATAACGCCTTCTTGTCTCTCTGAGCTATTCTTTGAAAATCTGCATTTAGTTGGATATACCTTTCATTTTCTCCCTTGCTTTTCACATCTCTTCTTTCTTTAGCTATTTGTAAGGCCTCCTCAGATAACCACTTTGCCTTCTTACTTTTCTTTTCCTTTGGGATAGTTTTATTTGCTGCCTTCTGTACAATATTATAGACCTCCACCATAGTTCTTCAGGCATTCTGTCTACCGGATCTAATCTCTCTCTCTCTTTTTTTTTTTTTAATTTTATTTTATTTTTAAACTTTACAATATTGTATTAGTTTTGCCAAACATCAAAATGAATCCACCACAGGTATATCCGTGCTCCCCATCCTGAACCCTCCACCCTCCTCCCTCCATTGACTACACTGCATATCACAGGGAATTTGATTTAAGTGATACATGTCTTGGCCTACTGGCTTTCCCCATTTTCTTTAGTATAAGCCTGAATATTTCTATGAGAAGCTGATGATCTGAGCCACAGTCAGCTCCAGATCTTGTTTTATGCTGACTGTATACAGCTTCTCCATCCTGAGGTACAAAGAATGTAATCAATTTGATTTTGGAATTGGTCATTTTGTGATGTTCATGTGCAAATTTGTCTCTTGTATTGTTGAAAAACAGTATTTGCTATAGCACTTTATGCTGTTAACTATTCTTCAAAACATAGCCTTAGCTGTGTCCTAAATTTGGACATGCTTTATTTTTAATTTTTATCTACTGCAAAATATATATTTTTAAATATCCCATATCTTTAACTTATATGTTACTTAGTAGTGTTATATGTGATTTCCAAATATTTGAAGTTTAAAAATATCCTTCTGTTATTGATCTTTGATTTTTTTGCTCTGAGAGCATACTTTGTATGATGACTATTCTTTTAAGTTTGTTAAGATATATTTCTGGCCCAGAATATGATCTTAGTGAGTGCTCCATTTGCACTTTAAATAAATTGTATTTGCTATTAATTTGGATGTCTTGTTGGTAGATACTATTACTTATGCCTTATGTATCTTACTGAATTTGTATCTAATTCTGCTAATTACCAAGAGAAAAACATTGAAGTCTACAAATAGTGTGGGATTTTCTATTTCACTTTTCATTTCTGTCATGTTTTGCTTCATGTATTTTGAAGCTCTGTTCTTAGCTACAGGCACAATTAGTATTATTATGTGTTCTTGAGAATTGACCTTTTTATTACTTGCAATATTTCTCTTTATCCCTGATAGTATTGCTTGTTCAAAATTCTACTCTACTTAACATTAATAGAGAAATGTTCATATTTATTCTTGTTAGTATTTGTATAATATCTCTTTCTTCATTTCTTGATTTCAATATATTTATTACATAATAGGCATTAGGGCTTCAGAGGTGGCTCACTATTAAAGCATACACCTGCCAATGCAGAAGACCCAGGTAGTATCCTTGGGTCAGAAAAATCCCCTGGAAAAGGAGATGTCAACCCACTCCAGTATTCTTGCCTGGAAAGTTCCATGGACAGAGGAGCCTAGAAGGCTAGTCTATGGGTTTCAAAAGAGTTGGACACGACTTAGAGACTAAACAACAATATCAACACTGCCGGCATTAAGGTATTTTCATGGATATATAATACTAGGTTAATAATTTTTAAAGAATTAAAGATGAAATGCTTCATATTTGTTCTGTTTGATATTCTATGTGTTTCTTATCTGGAGTTTGATGTTTGTCTTAACATAAAGAAAATTCTAAGTCATTTAAAAAATATTTATTTATTTATTTGCCTGTATGGGGCCTTAGTTATGGCATGAGGGATTTTTCTTTATGGCTTATGGACTGTTAGTTGCAGCATGTGGTATCTAGTTTCCTGATTAAGGATTGAACCCGGGATCTCTGCACTAGGAGTACAGAGTCTTAACCACTGACCCACCAGGGGATTCCATTCTTTCTTTTTTCTTCTTTTTCTCATATTTCAATTATAACTTTGTTAGAATGTTTGATATTGTCACATAGCTCTAGAATATTTGATTCTGATAATGATGGCATTGACAATGATGATGATAATGATGAAAACTTTTTATCTTTTATTTTGGGTAATTTCTCCTAACCTATATTCAGATTGCTGGTCCTTTCCATATCTCTGCCTTGTCTACCAATGAACAACTCACAAAAACGAGTCCTAATTTTTGTAACTATGATTTTATTTATTAAGATTTTATTTTATTCTGGTTGAAGTTCCCACTTCTCTGCTGAAATTACTCCCTGACCTTGTATGTTGTTCACCTTTTTCTTTGGAGTTGTTAACATTTTGGTCAAAGTTCTGATAAATTTTGTACAGAATAACTATCCAAAAAAGATCTTAATGACCTGGATAATCATGATAGTGTGGTCACCCACCCAAGCCAGATTTTCTAAAGTGTGAAGTTAAGTGGGCCTTAGGAAACACTGTTGCCAATAAAACTAGTGGAGGTATTGGAATTCCAGCAGAGCTATTTAAAATCTTAGAAGATTATACTATTAAACTGCTGGACTCAATATGTCAGCAAATTTGGAAAACCCACCAGTGGCCACGGGACTAGAAAATGTCAATCTTCATCCCAATATCCAAGAAGGGTGTAGTAAAGAATGTTCAAACTACTGGACAATTGCACTTATCTCCCATGCTAGTAAGGTTATGCTCAAAATCCTCCAAGCTAGACTTTAGCATTACATGAACTGAGAACTTCCAGAGGTTCAAGTTGGCTTTAGAGATGGAAGGTGAATTAGAGTTCAAGTTGCCAACATTCACTGGATCAAAGCAAGGGAAATCCAGAAAAACACCAACATTCCAGAAAAACACCAGACTCATGAGAGTTGCTTGGACAAGGAGATCAAGCCAATCAATCTTAAAGAAAATCAACCTTGAAAATTCATTGGAAGGACCATTGCAAGGTTGGAAAGTTTTGTTGACAAAAACCTCTGTTTTGTCAACTATGCTAAAGCCTTTGACTGTGTGGATCATAACAAACTATGGAAAGCTCTTAAAGAGATGGGAATACCAGATCATCTTACCTGTCTCCTGAGAAGCCTGTATGTGGGTCAAGAAGCAACAGTTAGTACCTTGTATGGAAAAACTGACTGGTTCAAAATTGAGAAAGATGTATGAAAAGATTATTTATTGTCACCCTGTTTATTTAATTTATACAAAGCACACATCATACGAAATGCAGAGCTGGATGAGCTACAAGCTGGAATCGAGATAGGCAGGAGAAATATCAAGAACCTCAGATATGCAGATGATACCACTTTAATGGCAGAAAGGAAAGAAAAACTAAAGAGCCTCTTGATGAAGGTAAAAGAATAGGGTGAAAAAGTCAGCTTAAAACTCAATATTAAAAAAAAAAAAAAGAACTAAGATCCTGACATCCACTCCCATCACTCCCAGGCAAAAAGAAGGGGAAAAGGTGGAAACAGTGACAGATGTCCTCTTATTGGGCTCTAAAATCACTGTGGATGGTGACTGCAGGCATGAAATTAGAAGACAATTGCTTATAGACTCTTAAGAGTTGCTTGGACAACAAAGAGATCAAGCCAGTCAATCTTAGAGAAAATCAACCTTGAAAATTCATTGGAAGGACTGTTGCTTTAACTCTAGCATTTTGGCTACCTGATGCAAACAGCTGACTCATTGGAAAAGACCTTGATGCTGGTAAAGATTGAAGGCAGAAGGATAACAGGGAGACAGGGGATGAGACGGTTGGATGGCATCACCAATTCAATGGACAAACTCCTGAAGATTGTGAGGGACAGGGAAGTCAGGCATTCTGCAATCCATGGGGTCTCAAAGAGTTGGACAGGACTAGTAGACAGAACAACATGATCAATTCCTTGCAGATTGTTTCAATATTAGTGTCATATTTGAATCTACTTCTGAGTTTTGGTTTGTTTCTTTTATGGATATATTAGAGTTCTCCGTGGATATAGAACTGCTAATATGTCTTTATATAAGGAGAAAGATTCATTTTAAGGAATTGACTCACTTGCTTATGGAGGTTACCAAGTATAAAACTCAACAGTTTAAAGGCTGCTGAACTGGAGAACCAGAGAAGAGTCAGAGTTCTGAAGAGTCAAAGAGCTGAAGTTCAAGTCTGAAGGCATTTGAAGGTAGAATTCCCTCTAGATCAGGGGAAACCAGTCATCTTCTAATTAGTGCTTCTGCTGATTTGCTGAGGTCCACACACATTAAATGGAGGGAAATATTCCTTATTAATATTCCTTCAATTTAAATGTTAATCTCAACAAAACACCCTCTTAAATACAAGCACAATGATGTTTAACTAATATCTCAGCATAGTGACTCTGTTAAATTGACACATAAATTAACCACCACAATGAGTGTATGTTTTCTAACTTACCTACATGCCTCATTTTGGTTGTTGTTATAGTTGTTAAAGCTTGGGCTTTTTGTGTAGGACAATATAAATAGAAATAAACCACTTTTGTATCTCAAAATGTGCACATACTTCCTTCTGACAGACCTGAGTGTTTGAATTAATCTAGTTAGGACTTGGGCTGACTTTGAGGTTTATGTTGCTATGATTATCCCTGGTGTATCAAAATTTGAAAGTTCCATTAATACTACTTTTTATTTAGAGTGAGGATTGGTTTCCCAAAGTGTTAAATAAATCCTGATCTATAGGTCTTTCTTTTTACACTGTATCCGAAGGAAGATCTCTTTGCTTGTTACTGTCCCTCTACTGTCTTTTTCCCAAAAGTATTCTACTGTCACTTGTTATTCAAGCTTCTTGTCATGGGGGGGCTTCCCAGTTGGCTCAGTGGTAAAAAATCTGCCAGTCAATTCAAGAGATGCAGGAAATGTCGGTATAATCCCTGGATTGGAAAGATCCTCTGGAGGAGAAAATGGCAACACACTTGAGTATTCTTGTCTGAAAAATCCCATCGACAGAGGAGGCTTGCAGGCTACAGTCCATGTGGTCACAAAGAGTAGAACATGACAGAGCAACTGAGTACAAGTGTAAGCATAGTAGAGTGGTCATACATTCCGATGAGATGTTTCAGTGCTTCCCATTTCATTTTTGTGCAAACATCTTATTCCTCATTCTCAGACTGTGGACATCAGTTATACTGTCCCACCCTTGGCTGTATTATTGGGCTCAGTGGTATTGCTGCTTCACCATCAAGGGTCGTTTATCCCTGTTTTCATCTTTCTTAGCTTCAGGAGTTTTCAGGAGTTCTCTAAGGATGGGGATGTTTTCTGCCTTCCTCCCAGATTAAGGCTTCCTGCTCTATGGTGGATATTGAAAGCATGGATATAGAGGAGGTTCGTGTACTTCTAACCTGTTTTCTGTTCCACTTTCCTATCATAGTGCACATAGTCTTACAGTTCTTACCAGTCATTTCTGACCACCCAGTGGGGTCTGTGGAGAAAAACATTTCAATTTCTTAGATATTTTCCAATTTCTGTGGCTTTCAGTGGTTTCATATTCCACAGGCAATTTATCAATTATTCAGGCTGAACTCTTCATAAAAATGTCCATTAGCATCTATCCTCTGTAAGTACAAACTTATTTCTCCTTGCATACACTTGATTCTTTTTATAATTTGACCCAGTTCTCAGCTCACTGGAAGGTATGAAAATAAAGTCATAAATTTGAAATTAGTCTCCAAGCTGCAAAATTAGGGATGAAACAGCTTCTCCATTCTCCACAACCCAGGAAAAAAGTGTCATATTTTTTTAATTACTTTATTTTTAAGTGAAATATAATTGCTTTACAGAATCTTTCTGTTTTCTATCAAACCTCAACATGTATCACTTATAGGTATACATATATCCCCTCCCTTTTGAACCTCCCTTTCATCTCCTTCCCCATCCAACCCCTCTAGGTTGATACAGAGCCCCTGGTTGAGTTTCCTGAGCCAAACAGCACATTACCCTTGGCTATCTATTTTACATATGGTAATGTAAGTTTCCATGTTACTCCTTCCATACATCTCACCCTCTCCTCCCCTCTCCCCATGTCCATAAGTCTATTCTCTATGTCTGTTTCTCCACTGTTGCCCTGTAAATAAATTTTTCAGTAACATTTTTCTAGATTCTGTATATATGCATTAGTATATGATACTTATCTTTCTCTCTCTCTGACTTACTTCACTCTGTATAATAGGCTCTAGGTTCATCCACCTCATTAGAACTGACACAAATGTGTTCATTTTATGGCTGAGTAATATCCATTGTGTATATGTACCACAATTTCTTTATCCATTCATCTGTTGATGGACATCTAGGTTCTAGCTGTTGTAAATAGTACTGAAATGAACAACGGAATACATGCGTCTTTTTTTTTTTTTTCAATTTTTGTTTCCTCAGGGTATATGCCTAGGAGTGAGATTGCTGGGTTATATGGTGGTTTTATTCCTAGTTTTTTAAGGAATCTCCATACTGTCTTCAATAGTGGCTGTATCAATTTACATTTCCACCAATAGTGCAAGAGTGTTGTTTTCTTCACACCCTCTCCAGCATTTATTGTTTGTAGACTGTTTGATGATGGCCGTTCTGACTGGTGTGAAGTGCTATCTTATTTATTTTAATTTCTTTAAGAATGAGTGATGTTGAGCATCTCTTCATGTGTTTGTTACGCATCTGTATATCTTCTTTGGAGAAATGTCTGTTTAGGTATTTTTCCCTTTATTATTGGGTTGTTTGTTTTTCTGGTATTGACTTGTATGAGCAGATGGTATATTTTGGAAATTAATCCTTTGTCAGTTGTTTCATTTGCTATTATTTTCTCCCATTCTGAGCATTGTCTTTTCACTTTACTTATAGCTTCCTTTTAAGTTTAATCATGTCCCACTTGTTTAATTTTGTTTTTATTTCAAATACTTTAGGAGGTGGATCATAGAGAATGTTTTATTTTTTTTAATTTTTTTAATTTCAAATTTTCTGCTTGAACTGTAGTGCTATTTTATTTCAATTATAATTCACAATTTTCATAATGACTAGTAATATTGAGTTATCTTCATGATTTGATTGGACATTTTAAATTCTTATTTTCCAAGTTGCTGTTCATGTCATATTTTCTTTTGAGCTTTGTAAATTATATTTTTTATATTGTGATTTGATTTTGAACTTAATGTACTTAATGGAGAGGAAACAATCTTTCCTATGTCATCCTTTTTAATTATTGATTATGTTCTCCTGTGTAATAAATATTTCATTATCCTAATGTCTTAATGGTATTCTTCTAATTATATTTTAGATATTAATCATATTGTTTTTCACATATAGATCTGTAACACACCTTGAATTCACCTAGTAAGCTTGGGGTCATGGTTCTGTTCATTTCTTTTTTCTTGAGGTACAATTCACAAACACAAAGTACACAGTCTTAACTATTTTAAAGTGTATTATTCATTTAGTGTAGTCACAATGGTTTTCAGCCATCATCACCATATAATTTCAGTTCAACTTCATCACCTCATATCCATTAAGCAGTCAATCTCCATCCCCTTTCCCTGACAAATACTAATGCTTTCTGTTAATTGCCTGCTCTTTGCATTTCATGTAAATATTATTTTAAAAAAAGTGCCTTTCTGTATCTGAAATTTTTCACTTAGCCTAAGATTCACCCATGTTATATCATGAATACATCATTTACTTTTATGGCTAATCAATATTCTTCTATGATTATTATCCATGTTGTTGATCCATTCATAAGTTGATGGACATTTGGTTTGCTTCCACTCTTTGGCTTAATGAATAATGCTACTAAAATTATTTAGGTGCAAGTTTTTGTTTAAATACCTATACCTAATTTGGGGGGAGGGGTTCATATCAAGTTCCAGAAGGGCTGGATCACATGGTATTCATTGTTTAACTTTTTGAGGAAACAAGGACTGTTTTTCACAGCTGCTGTTCCAATTTCATATTTCCAGTAGCAGTGGGTAAGATTCCAATTTCTCCATATTATTGTCAACATTTGTTTATTTTCTGTCTGTTTTTAGAAATTACCTATATACATGAAGTGGTAACTCGATAATTTTGATTTCCATTTTCCTAATAAATGATGATCTTGATCATTTTTCATGTATGGATACTTGTATACATTCTTTGAAAAATGATTTTTTTTGAAGTCCTTTGTCTACTTCTTACTTGCGTTGTATAAAGACTCTTGAGATGTAAGAGCTCATGGTAAATTATGGGTACTAGACATTTATCAGTATATGATTTGCAAATATTTTCATACATCTATGTTTTTTTTTTCTCACTTTCTTGGTAGTATCTGTTAAAACATGGTGGTAGATTTTTAATTTAATGTACATAGTTGCTTGTGATGTTGTTGTCATATTTAATAAACCATTGAATGAGATTTATTTCCAACAGGACACCATGAAGAGTTCTGCAGATCCATTCTCCAGATAATTTTATAAAAAATATATATTTGTATATATATAATAATAAATAAATAAATAAAATAAAGCCTCTGGAAATGGCCTTAAGGGCAAACAGCAAACTGAGAAACATCTATTCAAGAATATCTATGAAAATGCATTAAAAAGGCAAGAATCTGTGGTATGTGAACTTAATCTTTTTTTAGCTCAGTGAGTAGGAAACTTACTCCAGGCAGTTGTGTCCAGGAACAGAGGTTCTCTCTTCTCAATAGCTGAGTGCAACACTTCCTTCCCAGGAGGAAGGGACATCATTGTTTTTCATTCTGTCCCCAACGACATGCTCCCCACTGTCTGTCAGAGTCGAGTGCTCCCTTCTTCCCACCTAGTGTGGTCAAGTGGGGAAATGACCCTACCTTGGACATCATGCACTGGACTACTGGGGTTGTAATTACTTTGCTATAGCTCTTGAGTCCATGGGTCCACATTAGGAGAGAAAATTAGAAAAAATCCCACAGAGTGCTAAAATCCAAGAATGTGGTTGTTAATCAGAGAAAAGCTCACCATTGTCCCTGCCTTCAATTCTAGAACCCTGGCTTAAATTTTTCTGGATGAAGAATCAGGTTATAAAAAGATAGCTTCCAATCTCCTCTCAAAATAACTTTCTCTACTTTGAGAAGGATTTAAAACTTCAAATCTAAAGACATTCTCAAGAACGATGTGTTGAATACAATCGGGGAGAGATTCAAGATACATGTTGAAGTTTATGACAACTTCTTTGCAGAAGAGAACAGACAAATGTGATAGGTGGGGAATGACTTTTCCAGGGTGGAACAAAAAACAGTCATTGAACTCAGCCAAAAGAGTCCATCCTCATTTCCAACAATTTTATATGCATCTAATTTCTCCTGTTAAATACTTCTACATTTAACTAGTCAATTAGCAACTGTGTATTTTATATGCAATAATTATTTCAAAACTTATTGCAGCTAACAGATCATGAAGAGTGAAAATCTATAACATTATTATTTATTAAGTTTTGAAGACAGAGGACCTGGGTACAATTTAATAAGATATAGGAGGCATGGAAAGAAATGTTTATAGAAAGCACAACTTTGACCAGCCCAGTTTTCTATATGACCAACCTATACAGCATATTAAAAAGCAGAGATATTACTTTGTCAACAAAAGTCTGTCTCGTCAAGGCTATGGTTTTTCCAGTAGTCATGCATGGATGTGAGAGTTGAACTATAAAGAAAGCTGAGCACAGAAGAATTGATGATTTTGAACTGTGGTGTTGGAGAAGACTCTTGAAGTCCTTTGGAATGCAAGGAGATCCAACCAGTCCATCCTAAAGGAAATCAGTCCTGGGTGTTCTTTGGAAGGACTGATGGTGAACCTGAAACTCCAATATTTTAGCCACCTGATGAGAAGAGCTGACTCCTTTGAAAAGACTCTGATGTTGGGAAAGATTGAAGGCAGGAGGAGAAGGGGATGACAGAGGATAAAATGGTTGGATGGCATCACTGACTCAGTGGACATGAGTTTGGGTAAACTCCGGGAGTCGGTGATAGACAGGGAGGCCTGGCATGCTGCAGTTCATAGGGTTGCAAAGAGTTGGACATGACTGAGCAAATGAACTGAACTGAACCATGCATTTGGCTTGAATGCAAGACTGTGGAAACTCTGATTGCTTCTAGCTACAGTGAAGATGATGAAGAAAACAAACCAAAATAAATAAATACCCATCTCAGTTGTTTATATTCTCTGAACTCAAGTTTTCTCTTCCATTCTTTCTCTCTCTCTCTCTCTCTTTTTTTTTTTAAGTTTTGATTGCCCTGGGTCTTCTTTGCTGCATGGGCTTTCCCTAGTTGAGACTAGTGGGGACTTCTCTTCCTTGAGGTGTGTGGGCTTCCCACTGCAATGGTTTCTCTTGTTGCAATGGCTCTAGGTGCACAGGCTTCAGTAGTTGCAGCACAGAGTCTTAGTTGCCCCATAGCATGAGGGATCTCCCTGGACCAGGAATGGAACCCATGTTCCCTGCATTGACAGGTGGATTCTTAACCACTGTCTTACCAGGGAAGCCTTTCTTTTCCATTCTTAAGGCATAACTACTATCTTAACAACTGGGCAAAGTAAGCTATGTATCAGAGAATATAAACTTAATGACCAATAAATAATAACAGTAATTCCCAAGCTTGCCATGTCTCTGAGTCAAAAATTGGGTCTTTGTTTAGAAATGAATGATACCCTAAAATTATGAAATATAAATATTTGAGAAGACTCTTTAAATACCTTAGTCCCTAAGTACCATTGAGTTGCTTGTGTGCAGAAGCAGCCATTTTAGAAAAATCTAGCCTTTTGTTTTTAAAACTATATGTCTGCTTTGCAAAGATACTATATTATCCTCATGTTCCAATCTCTCCTACCCTTAGGTAGCTCGCAAATTCCTATGGAGTGCTGGACAACAGGAATTTCCCAGGTGGTGCTAGTGGTAAAGAACCTGCCTGACAGTGCAGGAGATTTAACAGATGAGGGTTCGATCCCTGGGTCAGGAAGATCCCCTGGAAGAGGGCATGACAATCCACTCCAGTATTATTGCCTGGAAAATCCCATGGACAGAGGAGCCTGGCAGGCTACAGTCCTTAGGATTGAAAGAGTCAAACAAAAACACAACTGTAGTGAGTTAGCTTGCACACATACCAAACAGCAACACATGCAACTTCATATTCAAAATAAGCTGATTATAGGGTCAGCTTGAAATAAGGAATCTTACCAAGATAAGTACAAACATTGTTTTCCAGTTATAGTTAAAAACAAAAACAAAAAAATCTATGGATGTGTCAGAAAATGTATTCCAAGGATGCTAAGCCCAGTGGGGAGAAGCATAACTTTAAATCAAAGTTTGGAACACCTTTTTCCTAATAAAATAGGAAATTAAAAAGTTGGAAATAAAGCATAATATCACATCACAAGAGGGAGTTCACAAATTAATGTCAACATCAAAACCTTAAAATACGAAGAATAATATTTCCTAGTAAATTCACATTTGTACTGTGCTTAGTCTCTCAGTTATGCCTGACTCTTTGTGAACCCATGGACTGTAGCTATCCAGGCTCTTCTGTCCATGGGATTCTCCCAGAAAGAATACTGGAGTAGGTTTCCATGTCCTCCTCCAGAGGGGTCTTCAGAACCCAGGTCTCCTGCATTGCAGGTAGATTCTTTCCCATCTGAGCCACCAAGGAAGTTCAGATTCACATTTAACTCCTACTTATTTTGTCTAGAGAAGGAATGGTTCTGGAAAAAATGACAGTGAATTAACCCAGGTTAGTTTAGTTGTTGCTTTCAATTACCACTGCAGATGTATTAATTTTTCTGAACAAATTAACAAGGTTCCTGTCACATGGCATGCAGTTATTGCAAAGGTTATTGATTTTGTTCTCACAACTCACATCATTCAATATGGTAGATCCTGGCCAAATATGGTTATTTAAATTCAAATTAATTAGAATTAAGAAAGTTAAATGTTCATTTTTTCAGTCACTGATTGGTTCATTAAAAAATGTCTTCAACAGTATCTTCCTTCATAACCAGAGATTCCTCACTGTTCTCTCACAAATATCAAGGCTGTTAACTCCTGACATATAGTATTAGTCATAGAAAACTTATGAGCCTCTTCCTAAAATCAACACTAAAGAGATTATTTTATAACTTGAATCATGTTGAAAATCTGTGTCTTTAATATTTCAAAGTATTATACTAGCTTCCCAGGAGTGAAAATCAAATTCATAAGCTATCCTAGCACAATGCAACTTAAGACGTTCAAAATTGTAGTGATATACTCTACAACATGTGATAAAACTGCCCTCACTGTCACCCATGTGATTAAAGTCCTGCCTTTCACTTACCCCCTCAAATGATCAATTTTCAATTCCTTTTATTTTACTTCCAAATCTTTCCCCTGCCCTCCAAACAGTTTTCATGATCCTAGACTTTCTACCAAGTTTACTGCTGTTTTCTTTTCTTTTCTTTTTTTAGACTTTATTTTATTTATTTATTTGGCTGTATTGGGTTTTCCTTTGGGTGTGTGAGATTTCTCTGCTTGCATTGTGTGTCTCTAGTTGCCATGTGTGGACTTACTTGCCTCATTGTATGTGGGATCTTAGTCCCTGAACAGGGATCAAATGCATGACCTCTGCATTGGAAGGGAGATACTTAACCACCGGACCGCCAGAGAAGTTCCACCTCTGTTAACTGATTTACCTCTCTGCAAATATCTACTGAGTACGGGTACAAAAACACATATGAATATGTCATTCTCCTGACAATGCCACATCTTAGCAGCAATGTAGGTCAAGCTTACCTGCATCATTTTCATCTTCTGCTAATCCCTTCTTTTCACATCAGACTAGGTATGCTGGTCTGGGTGGCTTCTGCTCTATATCCACAATTTTGTCTACTCAAGATTCAACCTTGCAGCACCCCTTATGTTCCTACTGCTATGGCTGACTCTTGCTGCTGCTACTGCTGCTGCTGCTGCTAAGTCGCTTCAGTTGTGTCCGACTGTGTGCAACCCCATAGAAGGCAGCCCACCAGGCTCCCCTGTCCCTGGGATTCTCCAGGTAGGAACGCTGGAGTGGGTTGCCATTTCCTTCTCCAATGTATGAAAGTGGAAAGTGAAAGTGAAGTCGCTCAGTTGTGCCCGACTCTTAGCGACCCCATGGACTGCAGCCTACCAGGCTTCTCTGTCCATGGGATTTTCCAGGCAAGAGTACTGGAGTGGGGTGCCATTGCCTTCTCCAATGGCTGACTCTTAACCATATTCAACCATAGCAAGTGGTTGAGATTTTATGTTCTGAAAACCCTTTCTGCAGCCTTACCCCTAATATTTTCAGGGTCCAAGACAAGGCTAAAAGGAAGAACCATATATGAAGCTATTAAAATATTTAAAACTATCAATCAATCTAATAAAGTTTTAACTAAAAGAGTATCTTGCCCTACTAGAATAAAAAAAAATCCCATATAATAACAAAGTGAAAAACATGTGCATCTATACTGATGTCACTGAATACTGGAAAAAAATCTAAGGCTGTTACATCCAGTTATTTATTATTTATTTATGTACTTCACATGATTGGGTATTCTATTTATGAGCAAAATATATTGAAATAAATAGGAACATAAATATGTACATAATTCATAAATATTTTTATGCTTGTAATTTATTCCTCGTATCTCCATGGTAGCCAATTTACAAATTATGTTATTTTTATCAAGATGTTCATGTAATGTGTATTCTATTAAAACTAATGGTAAAAATATTTAGACTGTAGAAATTACAGCACCTAGTTTCATGCTTCTCTACACTTCTGATCTGTGGGATTCTAGGTACCCAGGACTTAGTGTGGCCCTCAGAGCAGTTGTGATGATAAAGGATTTAACAAGTTAAATAATTTGTCTTTCTTTTTAAACATATGTTTTGCAGAGCTTCCCAAGGTTCTCACACTGCACACTTTATAAGCCTGACATATATACATTTATAAAATTAACTGTAGGTGGACTAGACTGTCATGTCATCATCTATCTGTGTTGGCACAGACATAATGCACAAATTTGTTTTGCCAAAAGTTCGTCTCAGGTTCAAAGGTCTTGTTAATAAAATAAACCACTCATTATATACAAATAAATAATACAAATATTTATTAGATAATTATCTAACTTATTTTCAAAGAAAAGAGAAATAAAAAGAGCAGAAAAATAAAGAGAAATTTAAAAAAAAATGAGCACCAAACTGGGTTTTGACCAACATCCAGACCTAGTCAGTGCTGGGAAGTCCTGTGTCCATCTGGAGTCCCAATTGGGAAAAGGTCCCAGGCAGTGTGTCAGTGGGTGAGACTTCAAAGGTTGAAGTTTGAGGTTCCCACTTATAATCCTAGGATGGATGGAAACTGATATCATCATCATCAATCTGTGACCAAATTGCAAGCCGGTTTCGTGTTAATGCTGTTTGCTTTGTCTTGTAAAACTTGGAATCTTGCTAAGCCTGGGGATTGGTTGGCCAGGCCCCCTCCAGGGGCTCAACGACCTCAAGATTCCTCCCCTGTCTTGTCTAAGGTGCTGCAAGTCTTCCATTCACAGCAGGCAGTCACTCACAGTCTATTCCCCCTCAGGGTAGTGTCCAGGCAGTTTAGAAGCAAGGTCAGAGGTCTGCTCTGATTTGTCTCTGAAGCCTAAACAAGACTTATTATTATTATTATTATTTTTTAATTTCCCTAACAAAACTTTCATGGCATTCTTTTTTTCTTTTGGGGACATAGGGCACAATACGTGGAGAGACAAGTGCCAAGAAACTGAATGGTATTTTTTACTGAGGTAGCAGTGAGCAGGAGATCCTAAGTAATGGTGCTGCCTGTGATTTCTATGTTATTTTATTATTTATTTACTTATTTATCCTTCTATTAATTTACTATTCACTTGCATGAGAAGTGATTGGTGGTGATTTGTGAATAAAGTGCTATCAAACAGCATTGCATTCCACAGATAAATTCTTCATAAAAGGTAGAGACAATCGATATGCCAAACTTCAGTTTCTCTTGTTTTAAGAATTGGCCATAGACTCCCCAATCTTCAGCAACCACTGTCCTGATCAGTTGTTAGCTATGCAAAACAAGCAAGGTCTTCCACAAACAAAAAGATTGCCACTCACTAAAGCTCAGATGAGGATTAACAATATTTAGAAATGATCACTAGCTTTTAATTAAGATATGTACATTAAATTTCAGGTGTAACCTATTGCACACTTAATAGACTATAGTATAGTATAATCATGAATTTCATATGTACTGGGAAACCAAAAAATTCATGTGACTCCCTTTGTTACAATATTCACCCTATTGCTGTAGTCTGGAAATAAATTCACAATATCTCTAAGATATCTGTGTTGGTACAGGCACAGTGCATACAGTTCAGAAGAAAAATAAATTTGAAAAATATTATAACACCAGGAAAAGTAATTTATGTACATACAACATGCTGTCTTCCTCTGAGATGAAAACAGAGCTACTGATGAAAATAGAAGATCTCAGCCTTTCAAAGAGCACATGCATTTTAGGCTTTTGCTTATTGATTTGAGAAGTTGTATCAACCATAATACATAAATTCCAATCTGTCAAACTCCCAGTTGTTCCCTGAGCACAGCAAATGGACTTTTTGTTTCTTTGTTAATGTTTTTGTCTCAAAAGGTCTCTTTCCTTTTCATACATACCTTTACTACTCTTTAGAGATTATTTCAATAAACTTGCTCACAAAACCATGAATTTTCGGGTCTATATTGAGCTATCTAGTCTCAGAAAGTTTATATTAATCTGATTTAATTAAAATATCTTTTATATGTGTGTGTGAGTCTGTGTGTGTTATTATTGTTGTTGTTTTGTTACTGTCATGTCTGACTCTGTGACCCCACGGACTGTAGCCTGCCAGTCTCCTCTGTAAATGAAATTTCCCAGGAAAGAATACTGGATTGGGTTGCCATTTCCTTCTACAGAGGGTCTTCAGAGACCAGGGGTTGAACATGCTTCACCTGCACTGGAAGGCGGATTCTTTATCACTGAGCCATCAGGTAAGCCCTGAGCCCTGTGTGTGAGTGAGTGTGTGTGTGTGCGTGTGTGTGTGTGTGTGCACGTGCTAACTTGCTTCAGTCGTGTCCAACTCTTTGTGACCCTGTGGATTGTAGCCTACCAGTCTCTTCTGTTTATGGGATTCTCCAGGTGAGAATAATGAAGTGAGTTGCTGTGCCTTCCCCAGAGAATCTTTCCAACCCAGTGATCTGAGTCTCTTAACCATCTCCTGCATTGGCAGGTGAGTTCTTTACCACTATGCCACCAGGAAGCATATGTGTGTGTGTGTGTGTGTGTATACACATACAGGACTATGTCTAGTATATAAACACACAGTTCTATTTTGTGTATGTGTAATATTATAAACATACAAAATTATTCAATAAATATCCAGGCAGCCAATAAGCAGCTTTACCAAATGTTAAATTTGTGTCATTTTTTTTTATTCAGATAAATTGACTTTAAGGAAATAAAAAATTACAGATACATAGAATATTTTTATATTCTTTCCTCATTTCACTCCCGATCTCAGTTCCTTATGCAAACTTTAGTTTTAGATGAGTGGTTAGCATAAATACTGTTATGTTTTCTATATAATGTGATATATAGAAAAACTCATGCTATTATCCTGTAAGATTATTAATTTTTCATAAGTGATATTTTAGTTGACATGTCATTGGGTAATAATTTATGAATGTTAAGTTTGTTTGGCCTATAAATTGCCTAAAGTCTTACTCTAATCTTTTACATAGATATGTTGGTTCTAATGCTAAATAAATTAATTAATTGATTTCCACTTGGCTATAACTTGTCTTTCTAAATATACATTTAATTTATATAAAACTGAAGTCATGGCTCATATTATCACACTCATATTGCCCCCCAATTTTTTAAATTTACTAATTAATTTTAATTGGATGTTAATTATTTTACAATATTGTAGTGGTTTTTGCCAAACATTCACATGAATCAGTCATGGGTGTACATGTGTTCCACATCCTGAACCACCCTCCCACCTTCCTCCGCATCCCATCCCTCAGGGTCATCCCAATGCACCAGCCCCAAGCATCCTGTCTCATGCCTTGAACCTGGATTGGCAATCTGCTTCACATATGAAAATATACATGTTTCAATGCTGTTCTCTCAAATCACCCCACCTTCACCTTCTCCCAGAGAGTCCAAAAGTCTGTTCTTTACATCTGTGTCTCTTTTGCTATCTCGCATGTAGGGTCAACATTACCATCTTTCTAAATTCCATATATATGTGTTAATATACTGTATTGGTGTTTTTCTTTCTGACTTACTTCACTCTGTATAATATGCTTGTTTCATCTACCTCATTAGAACTGATTCAAATGCATTCTTTTTAATAGCTGAATGATATTTCACTGTGTATATGTACCACAGCTTTCTTATCCATTCATCTACCAATGGACATCTAGGTTGCTTCCATGTCCTAGCTATTGTAAACAGTGCTGCGATGAACATTGGGCTCCATGTGTCTCTTTCAATGCTGGTGTCCTCGGTGTGTATGTCCAGCAGTGGGTTTGCTGGGTCATGGGAGTTCTATCTCCATTTTTTTAAGAAATCTTCACACTGTTCTCCATAGTAAGAGGGTGCCCTTTTTCTCTGCACCCTCTCCAGCATTTATTGGTGTAAACTTTTTGACAGCAGCCATTCTGACCAGTGTGAGATGGTACCTCATTGTGGTTTTGATTTGCATTTCTCTGATAATGAGTGATGTTGAGCATCTTTTCATGTGTTTGTTAGCCATTTGGATGTCTTCTTTGTAGAAATGTTTGTTTAGTTCTTTGGCCCATTTTTTGATTAGGCCATTTATTTTTCTGGAATTAAGTTGAATGAGCTGCTTGTATATTTTTTAGATTAATTCTTTGTCACTCATGTTGTTTGCTATTATTTTCTCCTATTCTGAAGGTTGTCTTTTACCTTGCTAATGGTTTCCTTTGTTGTGCAAAAGCTTTTATGTTTAATTGGGTCCTGTTTGTATATTTTTACTTTTTTTTTCATTACTCTGGGAGGTGGATCATAGAGTATCCTGCTGTGATTTACGTTGGAGAGTGTTTTGCCTATGTTTTCCTCTCGGAGTTTTATAGTTTCTGGTCTTACATTTAGATCTTTACTCCACTTTGACTTTATTTTTGTGTACGGTGTTAGAAAGTGTTCTAACTTTATTCTTTTACAGGAGGTTGACCAGTTTTCCCAACACCACTTGATAAAGATATTTTCTTTTCTCCATTGTATACTGTTGCTTCCTTTGTCAAAAGTAAGGTTTCCATAGGTGTGTGGATTTAACTCTGGGCTTTCTGTTTTGTTTCATTGATCTATATTTCTGTCTTTGTGCCAGTACCATACTGTCTTGATGACTGTAGCTTTGTAGGATAGTTTGAAGACAGGCAGGTTGATTCCTCCAGTTCCATTTTTCTTTCTCAAGATTCCTTTGGCTATTCGAAGTTATTTGTATTTACATACAAATTGTGAAATTATTGGTTCTAGTTCTCTGAAAAATACCATTGGTAGTTTGATACAGATTGCATTGAATCTATAGATTGCTTTGGGTAATATACTCATTTTCACTATATTGATTCTTCAGATGCATGAACATGGTATATTTCTCCATTTATTTGTGCTATCTTTGATTTCTTTCATCAGTGTTTCACAGTTTTCTATATATAGGTCTTTTGTTTCCTTAGGTAGATTTATTCCTAAGTATTTTATTCTTTTCATTGCAATGGTGAATAGAATTGTTTCCTTAATTTCTCTTTCTGTTTTCTCATTGTTAGTATATAGGATAGAGAAGGCAACGGCACCCCACTCCAGTACTCTTGCCTGGGAAATCCCATGGACGGAGGAGCCTGGTAGGCTACAGTCCATGGGGCCGCTAAGAGTTGGACATGTCTGACGTGACTTAGCAGCAGCAGCAGCAGCAGCAGCAGTATATAGGAACGAATGGGATTTCTGTTCATTAATTTTATATCCTGCAACTTTACTATATTCATTGATTAGCTCTAGTAGTTTTCTGGTGGTGTCTTTAGGGTTTTCTACGTAGACGATCATGTCATCTGGAAACAGTGAGTTTTACTTCTTCTTTTCCAATGTGGATTCCTTTTACTCCTTTTGTTCTCTGATTGCTGTGCCTAAAACTTCCAAAACTATGTTGAGTAGTGGTGGTTAGAGTGGACACCCTTGTCTTGTTCCTGAATTTAGGTGAAATGCTTTAAATTTTTCACCATGGAGGATAGTGTTTGCCAAGGGTTTATCAACTATGTTTTGTTTTGTTGTAATTTTTAAAATATATTTTATTTTATTTTTTAACTTTACAATATTGTATTGGTTTTGCCATATATCAACATGAATAAAATATGGTTTTTATTATGTTGAGGTATGTTCCTTCTCTGACTGTTTCTGGAAGTTTTTCTTATCATAAACGGATGCTGAATTTTATCAAAGGCTTTCTCTGCATCTATTGAGATAATCATATGGTTACTATCTTTCAATTTGTTAATGTGGTATAACACATTGATTGATTTGTGAATATTGAAGAATCCTTGCATCCCTGGAATAAAGCCCATTGGTCATGATGTATGAACTTTTTAATATGTTGTTGTATTTTGCTTGCTGGAATTTTGTTAAGGATTTTTGCATCTATTATCATCAGTAATATTGGCCTGTAGTTTTCTTTTTGTGTGTGTGGCTTGTTTGTCTGGTTTTGGTATTAGGGTGATGGTGGCCTCATAGAATGAGTTTGGCAGTTTACTTTCCTCTGTAATTTTTTGGAAGAGTTTGAGTAGGATAAGTGTTAGCTCTTCTCTAAATTTTTGGTAGAATTCAGCTGTAAAGCCGTTTGGTCCTGGGCTTTTGTTTGTTGGAAGATTTCTGATTATAGTTTCGATTTCTGTGCTTGGGATGGGTCTGTTAAGATTTTTTTATTTCTTCCTGGTTCAGTTTTGGAAAGTTATACTTTTTTAAGAATTTTTCCATTTCTTCCAAGTTGTCCATTTTATTGGCATTTAGTTGCTGATAGAAGTCGCTTATGATCCTTTGTATTTCTGTGTTGTCTGTAGTGATTTCTCCATTTTATTTCTAATTTTGTTGATTTGATTCTTCTCCCTTTTTTTCTTGATGAGTCTGGCTAATGGTTTGTCTATTTTATGTATCTTCCAAAAGAAACAGCTTTTAGCTTTGTTGATTTTTGCTATGGTCTTCTTTGTTTCTTTTTCACTTATTTATGCCCTAATTTTTATGATTTCTTTCCTTTTATTAATCCTGGGGTTCTTCATTTCTTGTTTTTCTAGTTGCTTTAGGTGTAGAGTTAGGTTATTTATTTGACTTTTCTCCTGTTTCTTGAGGTAAGCTTGTATTGCTATGAAACTTCCCCTTAGCACTGCTTTTACTGAAAATCATTGGTTTTGGCTTGCTTTGTTTTAATTTTCATTCATTTCTATTCATATTTTGTTTTATTTTTTGATTTCCTCTGTGATTTGTTGGATATTCAGAAGCATGTTGTTTAGTCTCCATATGTTTGTATATTTAATAGTTTTTTTTTTTTTCCCCCTGTAGTTGACATCTAAAGTTACTGCATTGTGATCAAGAAAATAGGCTTGAGATGATTTCCGATTTTTGGATTTACAAAAGCTAGATTTAAGGCCCAGGGTGTGATCTCTTCTGGAGAAGTTTCCATGTGCACTTGAGAAAAAGGTGAAATTCATTGTTTTGCAATGTAGTGTCCAGTAGATATCAATTAGGTCTAACTGGTCTATTGTATCATTTAAAGTTTGTTTTTCCTTGCTAATTTTGTGTTTAGTTGATCTAACCATAAGTGTGTGTGGGGTATTAAAGTCTCCCATTATTATTATGTTACTGTTAATTTCCCCTTTCATCCTTGTTAGCATTTGCCTTACATATTTCAGTGCTCCTATGTTGGGTGAACATATATTTATAATTGTTATATCTTCTTTTGGTTTGGTCTTTGATCATTATGTACTGTCCTTCTTTGTCTCCTTTCACCACCTTTATTTCAAAGTCTATTTTATCTGATATGAGTATTGCAACTCCTTCTTTCTTTAGATCTACATTTGCATGAAATATCTTTTTCCAGTCCTTCACTTTCAGTCTGTTGTGTCCCTTGTTTTGTGGTAGGTCTCTTGTAAACAGCATATATAGGGGTCTTGTTTTTGTATCCATTTATCCAGTCTTTGTCTTTCGGTTGGGGCATGCAACCCATTTACATTTAAGGTATTGATAAGTATGAGCCCGTTGCCATTTACTTTGTTGTTTGGGGTTCGAGTTTGTACACCTTTTCTGTGTTTCCTGTCTAGAGAAGATCCTTTAGCATTTGTTGGAGAGGTTCTTTAGTGGTGCTGAATTCTCTGAGCTTTTGCTTGTCTGTAAAGCTTTTGATTTCTCCTTCATATTTGAATGAGATCCTTGCTGGGTATAGTAATCTGGATTGCACATTTTTCTCTTTCATCATTTCAAGTATGTCCTGCCAGTCCCTTCTGGCCTGAACAGTTTCTATTAAAAGATCACCTGTTATCCTTATGGGAATCCCCTTGTGTGTTATTTATTATTTTCCCCTTGCTGCTTTTAGTATTTGGTCTTTGTGTTTGATCTTCATTAATTTGATTAATATGTGTGTTGTGGTGTTTTGCCTTGGGTTTATCTTGTTTGGAACCCTCTGGGTTTCTTGAACATGGGTGTCTATTTCCTTCCCCACTTTTGGGAAGTTTTCAACTATTATCTCCTCAAGTATTTTTTCATGACCTTTCTTTTTATTTTCTTCTTCTGGGACTCCTATGATTCGAATGTTGGGGCATTTAACATTGTCCCAGAGGTCTCTGAAGTTGTCCTCATTTCTTTTTATTTTATTTTTTTTTCCTTTCTGCTTCATTTATTCCCTCTACTCTATCTTCCAACTCACTTACCTTATCCTCTGCCTCAGTTATTCTACTGTTGGTTCCTTCCAGAGTGCTTTTGATCTCAGTTATCACATTATCCATTATTGATTGACTTTTTTTAAAAATTTCTTTTAGGTCCTTGTTAAACTTTTTTTACTACTTCTCAATCCTTGTCTCCAGACTATTTATTTGTAACTCCATTTTGTTTTCAAGATTTTGATCATTTTTACTATTATTATTCTGAATTCTTTTTCAGGTAGACTCCCTATCTCCTCCTCTTTTGTTTGATTTTGTGGGCATTTATCATGTTCCTTTACCTGATGAGTATTTCTCTTCCTTTTCATCTTGCTTAGATTGCTGTGTTTGGGGTGACCTTTCTGTATGCTGGAAGTTTGTGTTCCCTCTTTATTGTGGAGTTGCTCCCTATGGGTGGGGTTGGACGAGTGGCTTGTCAAGGTTTCCTGGTTTGTGAAGCTAGTGTCGGTGTTCTGGTGGGGGGAGCGGGATCTCTTCTGACAGGAGAAGTGTCCAGTAGTGAGTTTTGAAGTGTTCATGGGTATGTTGTGACTTTTGGCTGCCTGTATTTTAATGCTCAGGGTTATGTTCCTACATTGGTGGAGAATTAGTTTGGTATGTCTTGCTCTGAAACTTGCAATGGCAGCCCACTCCAGTACTCTTGCCTGGAAAATCCCATGGATGGAGGAGCCTGGAAGGCTGCAGTTCATGGGGTCGCTGAGGGTCGGACACAACTGAGCGACTTCACTTTCACTTTTCACTTTCATGCATTGGAGAAGGAAATGGCAACCCACTCCAGTGTTCTTGCCTGGAGTATCCCAGGGACTGGGGAGCCCGGTGGGCTGCCGTCTATGGGGTTGCACAGAGTCAGACACGACTGCAGTGACTTAGCATCAGCAGCTCTGAAATTCGTTGGTCCTTGGCTGTCGCTTGGTTTCAGTGTAGGTATGGAGGCTTTTGGACGAGCTCTTGTCATTAATGTTCCCTGAAGTCAGGAGTTTTCTGGTGTTCTTGAGTTTTGGATTTAAGCCTCCTGCCTCTGACTTTCAGTCTTATTCTTACAGTTGCCTCGAGACTTCTCCATCCATACAGCACAGATGATAAAACATCTAGGTTAGTGGTGAAAAGATTCTCTACAGTGAGGGACATCCAGAGAGTTTCACCAAGTTACATGGAGAAGAAAAGAAGGAGGAGGGAGATAGAGGTAACTTGTTGGAGAAGAGGGGGAATCAAAAGGGGAGAGAGCAATCTAGCCAGTAATCAATGTACTCTCCACAGTCTGGAACACTCAGAGAGGTTCATGGAGTTACATAGAGAAGAGAAGAGGGAGGAAGGAGATAGAGGAGACCAGGAGGAGAGGAGGGGGAGTGAAAATGAGAGAGACCAATCTAGCCAGTGATCAGTTCCCTAGGTGTTCTCTACAGCCCAGAACACACAAAGATATTCACAGAGTTAAGTAGAGAAGAGAAGGGAGAGGAAGGAGATAGAAGTAATCTGGAGGAGATAAGTGAGAGTCAAAAGGGGAGAGAGCAATCAAGCCAGTAATCTAACTTGTAGGTAAAAATGAGTACTGAAGATTAGATTTTTAAAGGTACAAAATTAATAAGAAATACCCAAAATCAAAGATTAAAAATCTAGAGTAGAGGTTAGACTCGCAAAAATATAATATTAAAAAAACAAAGCAAAATCGCAAAAACTATTATATATATATATATATATATATGAATGAAATTTGCTTTAAAAATAAGGCCTCTTTTTTTTGCAAGGTAATAGTAGGCTTTAAAAATGAAAATTAAAGGAGTAATAAAGAACTTAAAAATTAAAAATGATAATAGTAAAATATATCTAGGAGTTTCTCTGGAGCTGTTGAGGACAGTGTGGGGTCAGTTCAGTTTCAGATAGTTCCTTGTTTCAGCTTATACTTCTTCTCAGTGTCTATAGACCCCTTCCAATATAGTCAATGCTAACTAGAGGGGTTTAATCTGATGCACTTGTCACTTTAAAAGAGCTACTTTCTTCTTTGTTTATTTTGGCTTCCTCCATTTGCAAGTCTCTTCAGTGTCTAATTTCTGCCCTGACACAAGGTGGGGAAGGTGGTCATTTATTTAGGTTCACTTGTTCAGTTGTGCTGTGGGGAGGGAGGGACACTGCACACACATATCACTGGCATGTGTGGGGAGTGCTCGCAGTGTCTGGGCCACACTGGGTTTGCCTCCGCTCACAGCGTGTGTGCTTTCCTCATCTACTGTGCTCAGGCTCCAGGTTGCTCTGCATGGGTCCTTTCTAAAGGGGGCCCTTAGTTGTGTGCACTTCTTAGGTCTAAACCACTCAGATTCAAGTTCTCAGCTAGTCTACAAAGGCACAGACTTGGTTGGGCCTGCGTTTTGTGCCCTTCCCAGGTCCTAGCAACTCAGGTGATCAGGTGCTTGGCGAGCACACTCTCCCCAAGTGAGCAGTGCATCTTATCACCTCTCTGGTCCCAGCCACTCGGTTTCCTGGGTGTGCTGTGTGTTGCAGTCTCAGGCATGCCATGTGTCTCCTCTGGGGAGCTGATCTCTAACTGAGACCATCCTGGTGAATATCAACTGTTCAGGATCCCAGGAAGACTTGGTTAGAAACTGGGAGCCTGCTCACAGTTTGGTGGAGGATGCTGCCTCTGGGGCCAAGACTACACCTTGCCTTCCTGCTCTGGCTGTGGCCCCCCTGCCTCTCTGCCACCTGTGTGGGGAGGGGCCTGTCCACAGCCAGCTAGCTCTCATCTGGTATTTGCTCAGTCCTTTGCTCTGTGAATGGGCCAGGCTGTGCCTTAGAGCTTATCGTGGGAATGTTCTCTTCCTCTGTCTCTCTTTTTTCTTTCTCTCTCTGGCTATCCCAATGTTTGGGTTGCTATCTCATGTTAGCTCCCTCAGATTTTCCTCAGGGCATTCAATCCCCATCCTTACCCTAAGCAATTCAGCCCGCACCTCCCTTTTCAGCCTCTGCTCGTTGCAGGCAGATGTGAGCATCTGGGCTACTTCTCCACTGGGAGTTGCCATTAGACATGTAATCTGTGTATTTTTCTTTTTTTCCCTCCTGGTTATGTTCCCCTCTGAAATTCCAAAACTCCCCACAGGCCCACTGGTGAGAGGCTTTCCTGGTTTTTGGAAACTTCTCCTTCACAACTCCCTCCCCAGGGTGGGTTTCATCCCTAACTCTTTTGTCTCTCTTTTAATCTTTTATATTTTGTCCTACCTCCTTTTGAAGAGAATGGGCTACCTTTCTGGATGCCTGGTGTCCTCTTCCAGCTTTCAGAAGTTGCTTTGTGGAATTTATTCAGTGTTCAAATGATCTTTTGATGAACTTGTGAGGGATAAAGTGGTTTATCTGTCTTATTCCTTCACCATCCTAGGACCGCCCCCTGCCCTAAAGCTTTCAATACACAAATTGCAGTAACATTTATTTTATGGTGAGATAACTTAAAATATAGAAGACAGAAATAAAACATTGGCCTATTTATGTTCTTTAAATATTATAGTATTGACTCTTCATTATTTGGTTTGATAGTCTATAGAAGTTTCATTTGGATATAATATACTTATATGCATATCTGAATGTATACACCACATATACACTGGATATAACTGTGACAAATTTTAGTTAAGACCAATTAGCATGATACAATAAGAAAGAATCAAAATTTCATGATAAGGAAGTTGTTTTCCCAGAAACTATTTTAAAAAATGGTTCTTATATCAATCTATTTTATTTAACTTTGAATTGACAGGAATAGGGGGAAATTATGTTCTGCTTCCTCACAGATGAAACTTCTTTATACAAAATTACCTTTATGGAACATTTTTGCTTTCCTTTTTTTATCATCTTTCTTTTACCTAACTGTGATTCACAAAGCTGATATAGTTGTTGTGAATCAGTTCAGTTCAGTTCAGTTGCTCAATCGTGTCTGACTCTTCGCGACCCCAAGAACTGCAGCACGCCAGGCCTCCCTGTCCATCACCAACGTCCGAGTTCACTCAGACTCACGTCCATCGAGTCAGTGATGCCATCCAGCCATCTCATCCTCTGTCATCCCCTTCTCCTCCTGCCCCCAATCCCTCCCAGCATCAGAGTCTTTTCCAATGAGTCAACTCTTCGCATCAGGTGGCCAAAGTACTGGAGTTTCAGCTTTAGCATCAGTCCTTCCAAGAGATCCCAGGGCTGATCTCCTTCAGAATGGACTGGTTGGATTTCATTGCAGTCCAAGGGACTTTCAAGAGTCTTCTCCAACACCACAGTTCAAAAGCATCAATTCTTCGGTGCTCAGCCTTCTTCACAGTCCAACTTTCACATCCATATATGACCACTGGAAAAACCATAGCCTTGACTAGATGGACCTTTGTTGACAAAGTAATGTCTCTGCTTTTGAATATGCTATCTAGGTTGGTCATAACTTTCCTTCCAAGGAGTAAGCGTCTTTTAATTTCATGGCTGCAATCACCATCTGCAGTGATTTTGGAGCCCCCCAAAATAAAGTCTGACACTGTTTCCACTGTTTCCCCATCTATTTCCCATGAAGTGATGGGACCAGATGCCATGATCTTAGTTTTCTGAATGTTGAGCTTTAAGCCAACTTTTTCACTTTCTCTTTCACTTTCTTTTTTTTAAATTTTATTTTATTTTTAAACTTTACAATATTGTACTGGTTTTGCCAAATATCGAGATAAATCCGCCACAGGTATACATGTGTTCCCCATCCTGAACCCTCCTCCCTCCTCCCTCCCCATACCATCCCTCCGGGTCATCCCAGTGCACCAGCCCCAAGCATCCAGTATCATGCATTGAACCTGGACTGGCGACTCGTTTCCTATATGATATTATACGTATTTATGAAATACGTGTAATATCTCTTTCACGTTCATCAAGAGGCTCTTTAGTTCCTCTTCAATTTCTGCCATAAGGGTGGTGTCATCTGCATATCTGAGGTTATTGAGATTTCTCCTGGCAATGTTGATTCCAGCTTGTGCTTCTTCTAGCCCAGAGTTTCTCATGATGTACTCTGCATATAAGTTAAATAAGCAGGGTGATAATATACAGTCTTGACGTACTCCTTTTCCTATTTGGAACCAGTCTGTTGTGATCAAAACAAGCAAACTTGTTTGTTTTGTTTTCAAAAAGCTATTTGAAACAATTGCTTCAAATAAAAAAAACAGCTAGCTAAAGTACAGATATTTTAGGATCTGCAAACTACATCTTCTAATGCCATTCCTGCAGATAATTTCAGATTTCAACTCCACACTGTCCTGACACGTTATCAGATGTATGTCTGTTCTAGCTACATGTTCTTAGAAACAAACTCACTCAGAAGGGCAATGTAGATAGTGGAGTGCAGTTTATTACACTGGCGGGCCCAAGGCAGAGACTTCTCTTAGCCAATCTGATCATGACCAGTTTTTGCAAAAACCTTATATACTTTAAGTGTACATGGTCAAACCCACCTCCATAAATTCCCCCAAACTAGTCTGTACAAAGGAAAAGAGACATACAATAAAAGTTAACCCATGATTCATGTGACTGAAGCCTAGGTAGTTAGCAGTGGACAATGTCAATAGGCCTGTTCTCATACCCCAATAAGCATAATAGAATTTATGACTCCACTCTGTTACAGAGATAATTAGAGTATTATTTTAGGCGACAGACGGTCTAGGTATGAGTCCTGAGGCTATTCCATCTGGGGTATCTGTTGTTCCATTGGTATGCTGTTTCCATAGACACCAGGCACAGAGTTCAGAGTCCATTGGGAAGGTGATCATGCATGTAACCCAGATTCACAGTTCAGCCTAAGATGGAGTCTGTTCTCTGTTTCCTCCTTCACTTCTAGGTCAAAGCGCACCTTGTGGTAATGAGTTTGCCCAGGTAAAGATTGGTTCACTCTGTTATTCTATAATGCATTCTAATAAGCAATAATGTAGGGGACTTCCTGATGGTCCAGTCGCTAAGACTTTGCCTTCCAGTGCAGGGACTGTAGGTTTGATCCCCAGTCTGGGAGCTAAGATCCCACTTGCCTCCTGGCAAAAAAAAAAACCCAAAAAACATAAAAACATAAACAATATTGTAATGTTCAATAAAGACTTTTAAAAAATGGTCCACACCCCCCCCCAAAACAATCAATAAAATATAAATTAACTTTGAAGATTCCCATGAGGCACTTCCCTAGCAATCCAGTGGTTAAGACTCTGCACTTTCACTGCAGGAGATGTGAATTGGATCTCTAGTCAGGGAAGTTCTGCATGCTGCACAGTGCTGCCAAAAGAAAAAAAGAAAGAAAAGAAAAAGATTCCCCAAAAAAGGGCCTCATGCCCAATGGAAAGGCCATAGGTATGTCTGTGAAAAGAAATTCATCCTTTGCCAATTTCAAGCTTAATATTCCTCCTCTGGAGACTTATGATCACTTCTTATCAGCCATGGATAGGTTTCCCAGGTGGTGCTAGTGCTAAAGAAACCATCTGCCAATGCAGGAGACATAAGACACACAGATTCTATCCCTAGGTTGGGAAGATCCTCTGGAGAAGGAAATGGAAACAGCAACACACTCCAGTAGTCTTGCCTGGAGAATCCTATGGGCAGAGGAGCCTGGGAGGTTACAGTTCATAAGGTAGCAGAGTCAGACATGGCTGAAACTACTTAGCACATATGGATATGCCCATCACAAGCCCAGAATCCATGGGGTTCAGAGGCCTTGGCTGGACTCCACTTAGGTTTTAGGGGAGGGTACATTGCAGGATAGCTGTAATGTCCCAGTAGTAAATCTTGAGGAGGGAGCAAGGCCCAGGCAAAGAGTCTTCCCACTGAGACATGAGGGTGAGTTACCACCTTAGCAGGCCCAGTGAGGGAAACATCAAGGCAAAGAGGAATATTCTTCGGCATTAAGGATGAGAATATGCCTGATGTTATTTTCCCTGCTAGTTTTTTAACTTACATGGGACCTGTTACCTCCTTCTTCTTCTCACTTTTGGAATAGTATTTTGCTCTGTGCTGAGACAGAGGAAGCTTGTTCACAAGCCTCAGAAGATTTCTTAAACTTTCTGGCAGACTGTAGTTATAAGGCATCAAGAGAAAAGGCTCAGCTTTGTCAATAGTTGGTTAGATATCTGGGCCTAATCATATCAGAAGGGACTAGGGCCATAGGCCCTGAGAGAATTAACCCTATACTAAATCACCCCCTTGGAGAAGGCAATGACACCCCACTCCAGGATTCTTGCCTGGAAAATCCCATGGATGGAGGAGCCTGGTAGGCTGCAGTCCATGAGGTCGCTCAGAGTCGGACACAACTGAGCAACTTCATTTTCACTTTTCACGTTCATGCATTGGAGAAGGAAATGGCAACCCACTCCAGTGTTCTTGCCTGGAGAATCCCAGAGACAGCAGAGCCTGGTGGGCTGCTGTCTATGGGGTCACACAGAGTCGGACACGACTGAAGTGACTTAGCAGCAACAGCAGAATGATGGTACTGATGAAATTATTTGCAGAGCAGCAATGGAGACACATACATAGAAAACATACTTATGGATACAGGGCAAGGGGACAGGAAGGAGAGGATGGGATGTATGGAGAGAGCAATATGGAAACAAATTACTATATGTAAAATAGATAACCAAAGGCAATTTTATGTATGACTCAGGGAACTCAAACCCAGGGCTCTATAGCAATGTAGAAGGGTGAGTGGGGAGGGATATGGGAGGGAGGTTCAAGAGGGAGTGGATATATGTACACCTATGGCTGATTCATGTTGATGTTTGGCAGAAACCAATGCAATTCTGTAAAGCAATTATCCTTCATATATATATATGATTATATATATATAATCTGGGCATATATATATATATATATATGCCCAGAAACTCATAGGAGTTCATCTGAAGCCAGATTAAAGGAGTGCAAGCCCTGCACACACTCTGACCATTATCAACAACCATACTCTTGAACCATTGCTATAAAACTCCTCACCAAATCCCCCCCACCCTGGGCTGGGACAGAGAGTTTTATAGGGCATGAGCCCACTGTGTCTACCTTCACCTGGCAAAGCAATAAAATATATTTTTATTTTATTTTTATGTATTCTTCTCTACAACATCCAAAACTCTATGAATCAATATAGCACAGGTGCACAGAGGCCGAGTTTTTGGCATCACCTGGGCTACAGCACTTGTTTTACACACGTGGTGGTGGTTGTATTTGCATATAAAGAACAGCAACAACTGCCCTCTTTAACTCTTATAAATAATATGAAAATCAGATCAGATGGTGAATAACAAAGCATGCTGCCTGTTTGAAAAGACCTCTGCAGGAGGGAATTGTTTTTAAAAATATGTTTTGGTTATATCAGAGGCTCCACGGGTAACCATCATGTCCCCAAACAAGACAGCGCCTTCCAGAACACAGCACAGACACTGAACATAAGGTGGATTATGGTTCTACAGGATAAATCAGCACAGAGCTTCCCTCCAAAGGAATCTCACAGCCTACTCTAGGCTCTAGATCTTTATCCATATGATTTTTGGATTTAGCATTGAAATAAAAGATGCTATCAAAAGCACTTCAATGGCAAATGGACTTCTACTGGAATTATAATGCTTAATTATATTTTTTTTTCAGAGCAAAATTTGTCTGTTCAAATGTGTATTTTATAAAAAAGTTCATTAGTGAAGACCATTCTAGTCTTCTTAATTGAACTTTTAATTAGTCTACAGAGATTATTTTAAATGTATCCTTTGATTATGTGTTGAGTACTGTGACTTATTGCCCCACAGTAATAGCAGAATTGACATTTCCCTCCTTATCTCCCTTCAAGCATTCAGATAAGGATAATTTCATTAGTTCCTGTCTAAATGATATTTCAGATCTAGGCCCTAGAGCTAAGAAAAATGTTTTTAATAAGCTGCACCATTTAATCTATTCATGTAGACAAATTGGATTAATCAAAATATTTTTGAAAAGACTTTAAAATCTATAATCATTAAAAATAAAAATATTCTTTAGCATTTTCTTTGCAAAAGACTATCGTATTATGAAAAAACTTGCAAGTGACATTCAGAAGACAAGTTTGAGCTCTTGTCAATCTCTAGTGAGTTTGCCAAGGGGAAATATCAATTGCATGCTGTCTTTTATTTTTAGATAGTTGTTTCAGTATCTACATAAACAGTTACTTATTCTGTAACTCAAACTAATTAGTCTTTTCATAAGAAAAAGGTATCTTGAAGTTCTAATATTCTTCTAACATTCATGTGATCGTGTCAAATATATCAAAACTGCATGAGATGATGAAATATGGGAGATTTTGCATTAAGTGATGAACAATTAAAAAATCTATGAAATCCAACTATCAAATTGCATGTACATGGTAATTCACTTCAGTCATGTCTGACTTTTTGTGACCCTATAGACTGTAGCCTGCCAGGCTCCTCTGTCCATGAGATTCTCCAGGCAAGAATACTGGAGTCTGTTGTCATGCCCTCTTTCAGGAGATCTTCTCAATCTAGAGATCAAATTCAAGTCTCCTGCAGCACAGGTGGGTTCTTTACCACCAGTGCCATCTAAGAAGCCCCTTGAATTGCCTAGGAAACATTAAAACAAATGGCATCATTAAATTTTAATGACTTGTAGAGTGGGATGTAGAAAACCATTCAATTATATTTTGCTTTGTTTTGACTTAGGGATGAATTGTTAACCATGAAATCAAGGAACAGTTTGGGTTCAAGTTTCTATACAGAATATATGAGTAAAAATATTTGACCACAAAATCTGTACTTAAAATTGAATGCCATGACTTAAATAACAAATGTAAGACATGGCACCGCAAAACTCTTAGGAAAGAACATAGGTAAAACGTTAGCTGACGTAAATCATGACAAGTTTTCTTCAGTCTCCCAAGGTAATAGAAATAAAAGCAAAAATGAACAAATAGGAAATAATCAAATTTATAAGCTTTTGTACAGCAAAGGAAACCATAAATGAAATAAAACAGCCTGCAGGCTGAGAAGAAAAATGTATATTTGCAAACCAGGTGACTAATGACAGCTTAACTTCCAAAATATACAAACAGCTCATATAATAATAATATTAAAAAAAATCATCAAAAATTGGGCTGAAGATCTAAATAGATATTTCTCCAAAAGATACAGATGGCCAACAGGCACATGAAGGGTTATTCAGCATTGCTAACTATCAGATAAATTTAAATAAAAAATACAACAGGGTAGGCACCATCCCAAACCAGTCAGAATGGTTATATTTACAAAGTCTACAAATAACAAATGATGGAATAGGCGTTCAGAAAAGGGAACCCTTCTACATTGTTGATGGGAATGTAAATTGGTGTACCTACTAAGGAAAACAATATGGATCTTCCTCAAAAAACTAAAAATAGAATTGCTATATGATCCTGCAATTCCTTTCCTGAGTGAGAGAAAACTATAACTAGAAAGGATACATACACCCCAATGTTCATTGCAACATTAGTTACAATATCCAAGACATGGTAGCAACAAGAATGTGCAACAACAGAGGAATGTATAAAGTAATATGGTACATCTATACAATGGAATATTACTCAACCATACTAAAGAATGAAATAATGCCATTTGCAGCAACTTGGATGGACCTCTGTTCAGTTCAGTTCAGTTGCTCAGTCATGTCTGACTCTTTGTGACCCCATGAATCGCAGCACGCCAGGCCTCCTTGTCCATCACAAACTCTCGGAGTTCACTCAGACTCATGTCCATCGAGTCAGTGATGCCATCCAGCTATCATCCTCTGTCGTCCCCTTCTCCTCCTGCCCCCAATCCCTCCCAGCATGAGAGTCTTCCAATGAGTCAACTCTTCGCATGAGGTGGCCAAAGTATGGAGTTTCAGTGTTAGCATCATTCCTTCAACCTAGAGATTATCATATTAAGTGAAGTAAACTAGAAAGAGAAAGACAAATCTGATATGTTACAACCTAAATGTGGAATTTAAAATATGATGCAAATGAAGTTATCTGTGGAACAGAAGTAGATTCACAGACATAGAGAACAGACTTCTGGTTGCCAAGAGAAGGGGATGTGGTGGCAGCATGGGGGATGGAGTGGGAATTGGGGATTAGCAGATAGAAAGTATTATATGTAAGACAGATAAACAACAAGGTCCTACCATATAGCACAAGGGATTATATTCAATATCTTGTTATAAACCATAATGGAAAAGAATATATATTAAAATATTTTCTGTTGTGGTTTATAACAAGATGTTGAATATAATCCCATATATTATATAAATACATGTGTATATAAGTATTAAATGTCATAATATATATATATATATATTTAATACACACATATATTTATTTTAAAAATCTATAATGATTACTTTAAAGCCTTTAAAGGAAGTATACATTTTATGGGCTTCCTTAGTATCTCAGACTGTAAAGAATCTGCCTGCAATACCAGAGACATGGGTTCAATCCCTTATTTGGGAAGATCCCTTGTAGGCAGGTATGGCAACCCACTCCAGTATTCTTGCCTGGAGAAGTCCATGGACAGAGGAGTTTGGTGGGCTACAGTCCATGGGGTCGAAAAGAGTCAGACATGACTGAGCGACTAAGCACAAGCATACATTTTATGGAACCTTCTATATGAGAAATCAAGGATGTACATAAAATGGAAAAACTTAAAATGTATGTAGGGCTTCCCTGGTGGCTCAGATGGTAAAGAATCTGCCTGCAATGTGGGAAACCTGGGTTTGATCCCTGGGTTGGGAAAAGGGAATGGCTACCCACTGCAGAACTCAGGCCTGGAGAATTCCATGGACCATATAGTCCGTGGGGCCACAAAGAGTCGGGCACAACTGAGCATCTTTTGTTTCAATTCACTTCACTTCACTCCACTTCACTTATGTACCTAAGGGAGAGCCCATCTTAGAATAATCTATATTATATTTTTAAAATTTCATTTATTACAAAAATTTAGTAAAAAAGTAACTGTATGCTAGGCATACAGTTCTGTATGTTTTTCATGATTAACATGCTACGTAACAATATCCTTCCCTGTAGAGGCTCAGAGGCATCACTATAAAGCCTGATTGCTCATATTATCTTGATGCCTCAAAATGAAACCTCTCTAAAATTTTAGCCTGCATAGTTGTTGGCTCTTTTTAGGGTATTTATTTTCTTAGCTATTCTTTCTCTTTATGACTAGAAGCCTTATCCTTTAGAATAGAGACTAATTTGTCTAGGTAAGCATTTTTAGAACAGCCTATATGAATTTTATTGCTACATGCAGACAACCTCCCTGGATGTGGATCTTTTGTGCTTAGGTTGCACTGATACCAAAGGTGTTGTGGCATCAACACCCTCTTGGTCCCCCCAACAACTTAAAGCTCTGGAAACTATATTTCTTTGTAATTTCCACACATGAGGACTTACTTGTGAGGCAAGGAAGGGTGGAAGGGTTATAACAGACACTACCAAGACTATGTAGCTGCCAAAGTCTAAGTTTTGAATCTTGCGTCAATCAATATCCTTGAAATTATCAATAAAAATTAATCCTTGAGCTCATTTGTTCACTTTTCTGCCAGAGAACTGGGCACTAAAATGTCATCACTAAATCCATGTTTCCATTTTCTGTGTCGTATAGCCTAAACTCAGGTCTGGTGGAATACCAGGCTACCTGATCGGCCTCTTGAGAAATATGTATGCAGGTCAGGAAGCAATAGTTAGTACTTGACATGAAACAACGGAATGATTCCAAATAGGAAAAGGAGTACACCAAGGCTGTATATTGTCACCCTACTTATTTAACTTATATGCAGAGTACATCATGAGAAACGCTGGGCTGGAAGAAGCATAAGCTGGGATCAAGATTGCTGGGAGAAATATCAATAACCTCAGATATGCAGATGACACCACCCTTATGGCAGAAAGTGAAGAGGAACTAAAGAGCCTCTTGACGAAAGTGAAAGAGGAGAGTGAAAAAGTTGGCTTAAAGCTCAACATTCAGAAAACTAAGATCATGGCATCCGGTCCCATCACTTCATGCAAATATATAGGGAAACAGTGGCTGACTTTATTTTGGGGGGCTCCAAAATCACTGCAGATGGTGATTGCAGCCCTGAAATTAAAAGATGCTTACTCCTTGGAAGGAAAGTTATGACCAAACTAGATAGCATATTAAATAGCAGAGACATTACTTTGTCAACAAAAGTCTTTCTAGGAGAGGCTATTGTTTCTCCAGTAGTCATGTATGGATGTGAGAGTTGGACTATAAAGAAAGCTGAGCACCGAAGAAGTGATGCTTTTGAACTGTGGTGTTGGATAAAACTCTTGACAGTCCTTTGAACTGCAAGGAGATTCAACCATTCCATCCGAAAGGAGATCAGTCCTGGGTGTTCTTTGGAAGGACTGATGTTGAAGCTGAAACTCCAGTACTTTGGCCACCTGAAGCAAAGAGCTGACTCATTGGAAAAGACCCTGATGCAGGGAAGGATTGAATGCAGGAGGAGAAGGGGACGACAGAGGATGAGATGGCTGGATGGCATCACGTACTCAATGGACATGGGTTTGGGTGGACTCCAGGAGTTGGTGATGGACAGGAAGGCCTGGTGTGCTGTGTTTCATAGGGTCGCAAAGAGTCAGGCATGACTGAGCGACTTAACTGAACTGAACTGTAGCCTAAATGGTTAATGTCAAGTTAATTTACATCACCCCTATATGTTAAGGGTTCTGGAAATACATGAAAGTACAGTGCTATAAGGTAAGGGGTGGTCCTTCTCATTGCTTATCATTATTCTTTCATCATCTGAAATATTTGAGGGATAAATACCTGTAATATACTTATGTCTTCTGTTTCTTATTTTAAATACATCAGCTAAAAATGTTTCTCATCTGTCTGAAGTTTTATTTCAGATAGAGAGGTGAGAAGTGAAAAGAAGAAAGAAAGAAGAGGAGAAAGAGAGACAAGAAGGGAGGGAGGGAAGGATGGAGAGGAAGGAAGAAAGAAAAAAAGGAAGGAAGGAATGCAGAAGGAAGGGAAAGGAAAAGTGATGGAGGTGTAGGAAGGTTGAGGTTAGGGTTAGGGAGGAGACAAAGACGGAGAGACAGAGACAGAGAGGGAGAAATATGTTGTTGCCAGAGTCCTGATGTGGAACAGAATTCAGTGATATTTTCTGTTGCAGCCAAGACTGACAGCTGGCCTTAGCCTCTTTATGGTTGTAGGCTCAAGTTACATCTGTGACATATAATCCCTACAACTATCCATTCCATCATTCCCAAGGGTTCCTTCAGTCCTTGTCTTGGCAGAGTTCTTAATGCTATATCTAAGCACATGCTTATTTTGTCTCTGAAAGCTCTTTGCTCAATCACAGATACATGTCAAAGACAAATTGGTGGACCTTTCACATAGGCAAAGTATTTTATTTAGAGTATAACTGTTTATTCATTTATAACTATTTATTTATAGGGTATAACTATGTATTTATTAGGACTCTGAGTGCTGGGAATACAGCATGAGCCTAAATTCCTCTTTTTATGAAACATGTCTTCCATTTGATGCATGAATCTCTGTGGACCTTTGTCAACTGTGTGTGTGTGTGTGTGTGTGTGTGTGTAATCAGAAGGTCATTATTATCAGGGACACTGCATAATCAGCTTTACTTCAGACACAGTGAAAAAACTTGAATTAAAAGGCAAAGCAATATTTTATTGAGTTGCTTTTTTTATAAACAAGGACCATGCTAAATTTTATAAACAATTATTTTACACTCAATACCAGTATTTATTAACTTCTTCATTTTATAGTGAAGGAAAGTGATTCTGAGACAAATTAGGAAACTTACTTGAGAGTAGGATGAGTATTAAGAACTGAAATGCAGAAGACTAGACCTGAGATTTGGGTCTTTGCACCAGAGGTGACTAGTCCCCTACTCCCTCAAACTGTTGCCCAGTTTTGCAACTTCTTTGTCTTTCTTTACTCTCTTGTCTACTCTGTAATCACTTCTTAGGTATCTGTTATTATCCTATATTCTTTCTGACAATGTATCTAATTGCTTGAATGCAAACATACACTGGCTGGATTAATAAGAATGTGTCTGAATTCAATGAAAGCCCAAGAACCATTCCAATGAATTCAGTAGGGTGGTACCATTGCATGCCTATGCCTCTGCTTCCATCTTGGTAAAAATGAGTCTCTTGAGGAGCAGAAATTTTGGATATGCCCCTGGAAAAAATACTGGGGACATGGGGCATCTTTATGTAAATACAAACTACTGCTATTTCTGGGTAGATTAAATGATCTCTTAGTTTGTCTTTAAATCAAAGTCGCTTCCTTTTATCAGCTAGAAAGTATCTAGGAGATATCTGCTAGGTCATGTGAGCAGAATATATGCTATTTGTACCCTATGTATGCAGTGTGTGCTGGACTTCTCTTTTTTTATGAAGCATTATATTCTTCATATAAGCAGACATGCAAGTCCAGAATATGTTCTCAAGGCACAATGTGAAATTTTAGTTGAGTTCATTGTGGTACTAATTACAGTAGCCACAACATGGAAGCAACTTAAATGTCCACTGACAAATGACTGGATAAAGAAGATGTGTTCTATATATACGGTGAAATATTACTCAGCTATAAAAAAAGAATGGGGTAATGTCATTTGCACCAACATGGATGGACCTAGAGATTATTATACTAAGTATAGTAAGCCAGACAAGGACAAATATCATATGATATTATTTATATGTGAAATCTAAAAAGATGTCACAAGTGAATTTATGGAACAGACACACACACAAAGAGAAAATCAACTTATGATTACTAAAGGGAAAAGGAGGGAGGAGAGGGATAAATTAACAGTTTGGAATAACATATCAGTTCAGCTCAGTTCAGTTCAGTCGCTCAGTAGTGTCTGACTCTTTCCGACCCCATGAATTGCAGCACGCCAGGCTTCCTTGTCCATCACCAACCCCCAGAGTTTACTTAAACTCATGTCCATCGAGTCAGTGATGCCATCTAGCCATCTCATCCTCTGTCATCCCCTTCTCCTCCTACCCCCAATCCCTCCCAGACTCAGGGTCTTTTCGAGTGAGTCAGCTCTTCGCATGAGGTGGCCAAAGTACTGGAGTTTCAGTTTTAGCATCAGTCCCTCCAATGAACATCCAGGACTGATCTCCTTTAGAATGGACTGGTTGGATCTCTTTGCAGTCCAAGGGACTCTCAAGAGTCTTCTCCAACACCACAGTTCAAAAGCATCAATTCTTTGGCACTTAGCTTTCTTTACAATCCAAATCTAACATCCATACATGACCACTGGAAAAACCATAGTCTTGACTAGATGGACCTTTGTTGGCAAAGTAATGTCTCTGCTTTTTAACATGCTGTCTAGGTTGGTCAAAACTTTCCTTTCAAGGAGTAAGTGCCTTTTAATTTCATGGCTGCAATCACCATCTGCAGTGATTTTGGAGCCCCTCAAAATAAAGTCTGACACTGTTTCCACTGTTTCCCCATCTATTTCCCTTGAAGTTATGGGACTGGATGCCATGATCTTCGTTTTCTGAATGTTGAGCTTTAAGTCAACTTTTTCACTCTCCTCTCTCACTTTCATCAAGAGGCTTTTTAGTTCCTCTTCAATTTCTGCCATAATGGTGGTGTCAACTGCATTTCTGAGGTTATTGATATTTCTCCTGGCAATCTTGACTCCAGCCTGTGCTTCTTCCAGCCCAGAGTTTCTCATGATGTACTCTGCATATAAGTTAAATAAGCAGGGTGACAATATACAGCTTTGATGTGCTCCTTTTCCTATTTGCAACCAGTCTGTTGTTCCATGTCCAGTTCTAACTGTTGCTTCCTGACCTGCATATAGGTTTCTCAAGAGGCATATACACACTGCTAAATATAAAATAGATGACCAACAAGGGCCTACTGTATAGCACAGAGAACTATACTCAGTATATTATAATGATCTACAAGGAAAAAATATCTGGAAAAGTACACACACACACACATACACACATATATGCACACATGCTATGCATGCTCAGTTACTCAGCTGTGTCCAGCTCTTTGTGATCTCGTGGACTGCAGCCCACCAGGCTCCTTGCCCATGGTATTTGCCAGGTAAAAATACTGGAGTGAGTTGCTGTTCCCTTCTCCAGTATAGCTGAATCATAATGCTGTACACTTGGAACTAACCTAACAGTATAAGCCAACTACATTTCAATTAAAAGGAAACACTTTCAAGTTGAAAGAAATTATGTTACTATATTAATGCAGGAAAACAGGAAGCAATCCCAAATAATTCTTGAGTTTGTGATAAGCAAGTAAAATGTTGTTAGAATGGCAAACCAATGTAAGGCAAGTTTGTTGTAAAATAACTTACAACAATTCTCATCTTCTTGGAGACAGCTCTTTTACTCATAACTTGACTACCAAATGACACAGATAGTATGTAACATAGTCAAAAACAATATGCAGAGTAAAGATGAATAAACTAAATGTTCCTAAAGCTATTTTATATTTAGAAAAATACTTGAGATATTTGAGAATGAAAACAGTAGACAAATTTGAAATGTATTCATTGGTATAGAAACTAAATTGAAATACACAAAACAGAAAAACAAAAGTCAAATCACATTTGCTTAAATCATAATCATTGGTTATTTTTAAGTATTACTAAATTCAAATACTGTTTCAAATTCTTTGATATTCTGAAAACTTAAATACTCAACATACAGATTTCCCATCCTATCAGAAAGTGGGGCGTCCCTGGATTTTCATGAGCCCAAATGATGTAAAATGAAGCAGTTACTTTAGGACACATTTTGCTAATGGATACACAAAATAAATCAATGTAAAGTAGAGATGCTAACACAGTCCAAAGCTGTGTTGGTTCAATATTGAGACTCTGTGTGTTGTTCCCAGGGAAGAAGCTTGGCTGCTCCAGGTGCAGTTGTTGTGTTAGCTACTCAGTCATGTCCGACTCTTTGCAACCCCATGGACTATAGCCAATCAGGCTCCTCTGTTCATTGAATTCTCCAGGCAAGAATACTGGAGTGGGTTGGCATTACCTTCTCCAGGGGATCTTCCTGACACAGAAATCAAACCTGGGTTTCATATATTGCAGGCAGATTGTTGACCATGTGGGCTTCAAATCAAATGGTTAAAAGTGCAATTTTCTGTCTTTTTCGTAAAAGTGATTATGCTCTTTGGATTTCTTCTTCTTAGTAAAAACAAGTGTTAATGTGGGTCTTTCATAAGAGCTATGTTATAGAAAGCAAACTTTAAAAATAAGGGTTATCTGTCTTACTTTGAGAGACCAAAACCTTATATGCTGAATTTTGAACCAAGAATGACACTACAGGGCTTATGAAAATAGCTAATATCCTCAGTCATAGATAGCATTCTAGGTAAATCTTACATTTAATTTCAGTAACAAGTAAAATTAACACAAGTAAATCAGTTAGTAAGGGTAGAACTTAGATAAAATTATTTTCCACTTTGAGATTTAGTTTTCCCCTAAGGTCTTTATCCAAATTTGTTAAAATTTAACTGAAATCCAGTTTCTCCATCATATTTTACATTAGTGATGTTTTATACTGATGATGTTTCTGTCTGCCTTTCCAGAGTCAACATGAACACATATTCAAAAGGGAAAACAATGTTTTCCTAAAATTTTCAAAAAACATCATGATGAGAATTGTATTCAAAAGGCCCAGAGGGTTCACATTTGTGTTCTGTGAAATATGGTAGTTGGGATATAATTTTTAGTTAATGATCTGTTTTGCTGGAGAATAGAGTGCGTGTTGAAAGATTAAGAAATATTCAACAAGGTAAAATATTCAACACAGAGGGATAAATGGGCAAAGAATACAGAAATGGAGAGGAAGAGAGATAGCTACTTAAGCGTTATACAACTCTGTCTACTGTTGAAAATCTGCAACATGGAAAGAGGAATCAAACACAGCACATTGAGAATTGTGTTTTCTTTTTTTAGTTAATAGGCCAAATAAATATAACCTAAAAGATAGTTTATCTATTTTAAGTTTAAAAGCTAAATAAGAATGGTGGACCATTAATTGAAACAATTATATTCATCTGTGTTTATTTTATTTAAAATAAGTAACTATGTTAGATTGGTTCAAGATGGCAGAGTAGAAGGATGTGAGCTTATCTTTTCCTGCAAGAGCACCATAATCACAACTAATCATTGAACAACCACTGACGAGAGGATGCTAGAACTCACCAAAATGGAAAAAGATCCCCATGTCTAAAGACAAAAGAGAAGTCACAGTGAGATGGTAAGAGGGATGCAATTGTGATAAAATTAAATCCCATTTCTGCCAGGTGGGTGACTCACAAACTGAAGATCAGAGAAACAAAAGAAGTTCTGCTACTGTTATAAAGGTTTTAAGCCCCATGACAGGCTCCCCAGGCTGGGGGACTAAGGATTCCCAGGGAATCTGATTTTGAAGGCCATGGGGATTTGATTGCATGATTTCCACAGACTGTGAGAAACAGAGATGCCACTCTTAGAGGGCACACACAAAATCTTGTGCACACAAACATGCAGAGGAAAGGAGCAGTGACCCCACAAGAGATAGAACCAGACCTACCTTTTAGTGTTTGAGTGTCCTGCAAAGTTGTGGGGCAGTAGTGGCTCACTGCAGGGACAAGGATACTGGGAGCAGCAGTGCTGGAAGTGTCCATTAGTGTGGTCCAGAGGATGCAATTAGTCCTATTGGAGAACTTGTAGAGTCAAGGACTGGGTCACCACAGGCCAAACAACTAATAGGGAAGGAGCACAGACCCACTTGGTAGTGTATGGGGGGTACTATTGGATAAAATTGTACTGAGGACACCCCTGTCTATCAGAGCAAGACCCAGTTTCTCCCACTGCTAGTCTCTCCCATAAGAAAGCTTGCACAAGTTTCTTAGACAGCCTCATCCACCAGAGGGCAAACATAAGAAGCAAGATCTACAATCTCACAGCCTCCAGAATGAGAACCACAATCACAGAAATTTAAACAAAATGAAAATACAAAAGATTACATCATAGAGGAAGAAATAAGATAAGACTCCAGAAAAACAACTAAACAAAATGGAGATAGGCAATCTTCCAGAGAAAGAATTCAGAATAATGGTAGTGAAGATCATCCAGGATCTCAGAAAAAGAATGTAGAAAATGCAAGAAATATTTACCAACTACCTAGAAGAACTAAAGAACAAGCAAACAGAGATGAAAAAAATACACTGGAAGGAGTCAATAGCAGAATAACTGAGCAGAAGAATGGATGAGTGACCTGGAAGACAGAATGGTGGAAATCACTGTGGCAAAACAGAATATAGAAAAAAGAATGAAAATAGATGAAGACAGATTAAGAGACTTGTGGGATTTCAAGCATATCAACATTCACATTATAGGCATCCCCATAAGGAGAAGAGAGAGAAAGTATTTGAGGAAATATTTGAAGAAATAACAGCTGAAAACCTCCCTAACATGGGAAAGGAAATAGTCAACCAAGTCCAAGCAGCGCAGAAAGACCCAGGCAGGATAAACCCAAAGAGAAACACACCAAGAAACATAGAAACACACTGAGAGACACTGACAAAATTAAAGACAAAGATAAAATATTAAAAGAAGAAGGGTAGAGTGACAAATAACATATAAGGGGATTCCCATAAGTTTTTCAGCTGATTTCTCAGCAGTAACTCTGCAAGACAGAAGGGAGCTGCACAGTATATTTAAAGTTATGAAAAAGAACAACTACAACCAAGAATGCTCTACCCAGCAAGACTCTAATTCAGATCTAATGGAGAAATCAAAAGTTTTACAGATAAACAAAATTAAGAGAATTCAACACCACCAAACCAGTTCTATAACAAATGCTAAAGGAACTTTTCTAGGCAGGAAATACAGAGAAGGAGAAGATCTGCAAAAATGAATGCAAAACAATTAAGAAAATGGTACTTGGATGATATATATCTGTACATACTTTAAATTTAAATCGATTAAATGCATCAGCCAAAAGATATAGACTGGTTAGGTGGATATGAAAGGAAGACCCAAATATATGCTGTCTACAAGAAAAGGTTGGCTTAAAGCTTCAACATTCAGAAAACTAAGATCATGGCATCTGGTCCCATCACTTCATAGCAAATAGATGGGGAAACAGTGGAAACAGTGTCAGACTTTATTTTGGGGGGCTCCAAAATCACTGTGGATGGTGACCGCAGCCATGAAATTAAAAGACGCTTACTCCTTGGAAGGAAAGTTATGGCCAACCTAGATAGCATATTCAAAAGCAGAGATATTACTTTGCCAACAAAGGTCTGTCTAGTCAAGGCTATGGTTTTTCTAGTGGTCATGTATGGATGTGAGAGTTGGACTGTGAAGAAAGCTGCGTGCCGAAGAATTGATGCTTTTGAACTGTGGTGTTGGAGAAGACTCTTCAGAGTCCCTTGGACTGCAAGGAGATCCAACCAGTCCATTCTGAAGGAGATCAGCCCTGGGTGTTCTTTCGAAAGAATGATGCTGAAGCTGAAACTCTAGTACTTTGGCCACCTCATGCGAAGAGTTGACTCATTGGAAAAGACTCTGATGCTGGGAAGGATTGGGGGCAGGAGGAAAAGGGGACAACAGAAGATGAGATGGCTGGATGGCATCACTGACTCGATAGACGTAAGTTTGAGTGAACTCCATGAGTTGGTGATGGACAGAGAGGCCTGGCGTGCTGTGACTCATGGGGTCTCAAAGAGTTGGACACGACTGAGAGACTGAACTGAACTGAACTGAACTGGAGACTGACCTCAGACCTAGGGACACTTACAAACTGAAAGTAAGGCGATGAGAAGAGGTATCCACACAAGATTTCTTTGGAAATCCAAAGAAAGCTGGAATAGTAGCAATATTCATATCAGAAAATATAGACTTTAAAACAAAGATTGTTATAAGAGACAAAGAATGACAACATAATGAGCCAAAGATCAATCCAAGAAAAAAATATAAAAATAATGATACATTAGACAGCTGCTGCTGCTGCTAAGTCGCTTCAATCATGTCTGACTCTGTGCGATCCCATAGACAGCAGCCCACTAGGCTCCCCCGTCCCTGGGATTCTCCAGGCAAGAACACTTGAGTGGGTTGCCATTCCCTTCTTCAATGCATGAAAGTGAAAAGTGAAAGTGAAGTCACTCATTCGTGTCTGACTCTTAGTGACCCCATGGACTGCAGCCTACCTACCAGGCTCCTCCACCCATGGGATTTTCCAGACAAGAGTACTGGAGTGGGTTGCCGTTGCCTTTTCCAGATATATTAGACTGGATGGACTTAATTGATACTTATGAAGCATTCTATCCAAAACAGCAGCCTACACATTTTTCTCAAGTGAACAAAAATCATTCTCCTTAATTGACCACATTTTGAAGGCCACAAGGTAAGCCTTGTGGAAATTTAAGAAAATTGAAATCATATCAAGTATCTTTTTGTGATCACAATGTTATGAAATTGGAAATAATCTACAAAAATAACTATAAAAGCACAAACATATGGTGGCTAAACAATCTGTTTCTAAACAATCAATGCATCACTGAAAAAAAAAGAGGAAATAAAAAAAAGTAACTAGAGACAAATGAAAATGAAAGCACAGTGGTCCAAAACCTATGTTATGCAGAAAAATGATTCTAAGAGGGAAGTTCATAGCAATATATTCTTACTTCAGGAAACAAGGAAAATCTCAAATAAAAAACCTAACCCTCACAACTAGAGAAAGAAGAACAAACAAAACCTAAAGTTAGTATAAGGAAATAGATCATAAAGATCAGAGCAGAAATAAATAAAAGAAAGAAAACAATTGCAAAGATCAATGAAATTAAAATCTGGTTATTTGAAAAGATAAACAAAATTGATAAACCTTTAACTAGAATTATTTTAAAAAATGAGAAAGAACTCAAGCAAAAAAAGCTAGAAAGAAAGACAGAAGAAAAGAAAATTACAGGCTGATACCAGTGATGAACATAGAGGCAAAAGTCCTCAAAAAAAAAAAAAAATCAATCTGAATCCAACAATGAATTAAACAAATCATGCATCATATCAACAAATTGAAGAATAAAAAGCATATGGTCATCTTAATAGATGCATAGATGCAGAAAAAGCTTTTGACAAAATTTAGCACTTGTTTATGATAAATTCTCTAGAAAGTGGGCAAAGAAAGAACCTACCTACCTCAAAATAATAAAGGCCATATATGACAAAACCAGAGCTAAAATCATATTCAATGATGAAAATATGAAGCATTTCCACTAAGAAAAGGAACAAGATAAAGATGTCCAGTCTCACCTCTTTTATTCAACATAGTTTTGGTAATCCTAGCCATGGCAATACAAGAAGAAAAAGAGGTAAAGGAAACCCAAATTGGAAGAGAAGTTATATGTCACTGTTTGCAGAAGGCATGATACTATGCACTGAATATCCTAACAATACTATCAGAAAGCTACTACAGCTCATCAATCAGTTTGGTAAAGTTCCAGGATACAAAATTTATACACAGAAATCTGTTGAATTTCTACACACTAAAAAAAAAAAGAAAAAGAAAAAGAAAAGAAACTAACAAAAAACACAAATGAATCTTTCATCATATCAAACATAATATGATACTTCGAAATAAACCTACCTAAGGAGGCTAGTCAGAGAAGGTGATGGCACCCCACTCCAGTACTCTTGCCTAGAAAACCCCATGGATGGAGGAGCCTGTTAGGCTGCAGTCCATGGGGTCGCAAAGAGTAGGACATGACTTCACTTTCACTTTTCACTTTCATGCATTGGAGAAGGAAACAGCAACCCACCCCAGTGTTCTTGCCTGGAGAATCCCAGGGACAGTGGAACCTGGTGGCCTGCTGTCTATGGGGTCACACAGAGTCGGACATGACTGTAGCGACTTAGCAGCAGCAGCAGCAGCAAGGAGGATAGTAAAGTAATTCTCAAAATTCTCCAAGCCAAGCTTCAGCAATACCTGAACTGTGAACTTCCAGATGTTCAAGCTGATTTTAGAAAAGGCAGAGGAACCAGATATCAAATTGCCAACATCCGCTGGATCATGGAAAAAGCAAAAGAGTTCCAGAAAAAACATCTATTTCTGCTTTATTGACTATGCCAAAGCCTTTGATTGTGTGGATCACAATAAACTGTGGAAAATTCTGAAAGAGATGGGAATACCAAACCACCTGACCTCCCTCTTGAGAAACTTATATGCAGGTCAGGAAGCAACAGTTAGAAGTGGACATGGAACAACAGACTGGTTCCAAATAGGAAAAGGAGTATGTCAAGGCTGTATATTGTCACCTTGCTTATTTAACTTATATGCAGAATACATCATGAGAAACGCTGGGCTGGAAGAAACACAAGGTGAAATCAAGATTGCCAGGAGAAATATCAATAACCTCAGAAATGCAATGACACCACCCTTATGGCAGAAAGTGAAGAAGAACTAAAAAGCCTCTTGATGAAAGTGAAAGTGGAGAGTGAAAAAGTTGGCTTAAAGCTCAATATTCAGAAAACGAAGATCATGGCATCTGGTCCCATCGCTTCATGGCAAATAGATGGGGAAACAGTGGAAACAGTGTCAGACTTTATTTTGAGGGGCTCCAAAATCACTGCAGATGGTGATTTCAGCCATGAAATTAAAAGACGCCTACTCCTTGGAAAAAAAGTTTTGACCAACCTAGATAGCATATTGAAAAGCAGAGATTACTTTGCCAATAAAGGTCTGCCTAGTCAAGGCTATGGTTTTTCTAGTGGTCGTGTATGGATGTGAGAGTTGGACTGAAGAAAGTTGAGTGCTGAAGAATTGATGCTTTTGAACTGTGGTGTTGGAGAAGACTCTTGAGAGTCCCTTGGACTGCAAGGAGATCCAATCAGTCCATTCTAAAGGAGATCAGCCCTGGGTGTTCTTTGGAAGGCACAATGCTAAACCTAAAACTCCACTACTTTGGCCACCTCATATGAAGAGTTGACTCCTTGAAAAAGACTCTAATGCTGGGAGGGCTTGGGGGCAGGAGGAAAAGGGGATGATGGAGGATGAGATGGCTGGATGGCATCACCGACTCGATGGACGTGATTTTGAGTGAACTCTGGGAGATGGTGATGGACAGGGAGGCCTGGTGTGCTGCAATTCATGGGGTCACAAAGAGTCGGATACAACACTGAGGGACTGAACTGAATTGGACTGAACTGAAAGAGACTAAAGTCCTGTACTCTGTTAAGATGCTGAAGAAAGAAACCAAAGAAGATACAAACAGATGGAAATATATGTCATCCTTTTAGTTTTGAAGCATATATATCAACTCTACTGTCTATATTATCTGTCTAAATGGCTATACTGTCCAAGGCAATCTACAGTTCAATAAAATCCCTGTAAAATTACCAATGACATTTTCCCCAAAACTAGAAGAATAAATATTAAATTTTTTATGGAGATACAAAAGACCCCCAAAACCCCCAAGCCATCTAGAGAAAGCAAAACAGAGCTGGAGGAATCAGGCTACATGTCTTCAAACCATACTTCTAAGCTATAGTTATCAAAACAATATGGTACTTAAAAAAATAGAAATATAGATGAAAAGAACAGGATAGAATTCCCAGAGATAAACCCAAGGAACTATGGTCAGTTAAGCTATGACAAAGGAGGCAAGACTACATAATACTGGAAAGAGTCTCTTCAATAAATAGTGCTGGGAAACTCAGTTCAGTTCAGTTCAGTTGTTCAGTTGTGTCCGATTTTTTGTGATCCTATGAACTGCAGCATGCCAGGCCTCCCTGTCCATCAACAACTCCCGGAATTTACCAAATTCATGTCCATTGAGTTGGTGATGCCATCCAATGATCTCATCCTCTGTTGTCCCCTTCTCCTCCTGCCTTCAATCTTTCCCAGCATCTGGGTCTTTTCAAATGAGTCAGCTCTTCACATCAGGTGGCCAAAGTATTGGAGTTTCAGGTTCAACATCAGCCCATCCAATGAACACCCAGTATCGATCTCCTTTTGGATGGACTGGTTGGATATCCTTGCAGTTCAAGGGACTCTCAAGAGTCTTCTCCAAGAACACAGTTCAAAAGTGTCAATTCTTCGGTGCTCAGATTTCTTCATACTCCAACTCTCACATCCATACATGACCACAGGAAAAATCATAGCCGTGACTAGATGGACCTTTGTTGACAAAGTCATGTCTCTGCTTCTTAATATGCTGCCTAGGTTGGTCATAACTTTCCTTCCAAGGAATAAGTGTCTTTTAATTTCATGGCTGCAGTCACCATCTGAAGTGATTTTGAAGCGTCTCAAAAATAAAGTCAGCCACTGTTTCCACTATTTCCTCATCTATTTGCCATGAAGTGATGGGATCAGATGCCATGATGTTAATTTTCTGAATGTTGAGCTTTAAGCCAACTTTTTCACTCTCCTCTTTCACTTGCATCAAGAGGTTCTTTAGTTCTTCTTCACTTTCTGCCATAAGGGTGGTGTCATCTGCATATCTGAGGTTTTTCATATTTCTGGTGATCTTGATTCCAGCTTTTGATTCATCCAGTCCAGCATTTCTCATGATGTACTCTGCATATAAGTTAAATAAGCAGGGTGACAATATACAGCCTTGATGTACTCCTTTCCCAATGTGGAGCCACCCTGTTGCTCCATGTCCAGCTCTAACTGTTGCTTCCTGACCTGCATACAGGTTTCTGAAATTAGGTTATGTTATTAATGTAATCTAACAATTAACAAATTGTTAATATAAATAATATATAAAAATAAAATTAGATCATTCTGTAACACAAAAGACAAAAATAAGCTGACAATAAATTAAAGACATAAATGTGAGGTCAGACACTGTAAAACTGCTAGAGGAAAACATAGGCAGAACACTGAAAAAAATCAAAGCAATATATTTTTTTGATCCTTCTCCCAGAATAATGGAAATAAAATCAAAAATAAACAAATGAGACCTATTTAAAATCAAGCACTTTTGCCCAGCAAAGGAAATAGTAAGCAAAATGAAAATACAGCACACAGATTGGGAGAAAATATTTGCAAATGATGTGACCAACAAAGGATTAGTCTCCACTATTTACAAACAACCCATGATGCTTGACAGCATTAAAATAAACAATCCAATCAACAAATGGAGAGAAGTCTTAGACATTTCTCCAAAGAATACATACAGAAGGCCAAGAGACACATGGAAAGAAGTCCAACATCACTAATTATTAGAAAATTTATCTTCATTGTCATTATTCATTCTCATCAAATCTTCAATGAGATATCACCTCACACCAATCAAAATAACAATCATCAAAAAATCCATAAACAATAAATCCTGGAGAGGGTATTGAGAGAGGGGACCCTCCTACAGTTTTGGTGGGAATATAAGTAAGTACAGCCACTATGGAGAACACTATGAAGTTTCTTAAACAACTAAAAGTAGAACCACCATATAACCCTGCAATCCCACTTCTGGGCACATATCTGGATAAAAATATGATTCAAAAGGATAATGTATCTCAATGTTCATTTTACCACTCTTTACAGTAGCTAAGACATGGTAGCAACCTAAATGTTGATTGACAGAGGAATGGATAAAGAAGATGTGGTACATATATACGATGGAATATTACTCAGTCATTAAAATAATGAAATAATGCTATTTGTAGCAACATGGATGGACCTAGACATGCATACTGAGTTAAGTTAGAGAAGGAGATATATCACATGACATCCGTTATATATGGAATCTAAAAAGAAATGATAAAAGTGGACTTAAAAATCAGAAACAGACTCTCAGACTTAGGAAAAAAATTATGGTTGCTGAGGGCAGGGAATGATGGAAAGAGATACTTCAGGGGTTTGGAATGAACATGCACACACTGCTGTATTTAAAATAAATAAACAAGGACCTACTGCATTGAACTCTGCTCAATGTTATATGATAGCCCTGGAAGGGAAGAGAGTTTAAGGGAGAATGGATTTGTGTATATGTAATGGCAATCCATTCTCCCCTAAACTCTCTTCCCTTACAGGCCTACCATATAACATTGAGCAGAGTTCAATGCAGTAGGTCCTGGAGTAACAGGCAAATTTGGCCTTGGAATACTGAATGAAGCAGGGCAAAGACTAATAGAGTTTTGCCAAGAAAATGCACTGGTCATAGCAAATACCCTCTGTCAACAACACAACAGAAGACTCTACACATGGACATCACCAGATGGTCAACACCAAAACTAGATTGATTATATTCTTTGCAGCCAAAGATGGAAAAGCTCTATACAGTCAACAAAAACAAGACCAGGAGCTGACTGTGGCTCAGATCATGAACTCCTTATTGCCAAATTCAGACTGAAATTGAAGAAAATGTGGAAAACCACTAGACCATTCAGGTGTGACCTAAATCAAATTCCTTATGATTATACAGTGGAAAGGAGAAATAGATTTAAGGGCCTAGATCTGATAGATAGAGTGTCTGATGGACTATGGAATGAGGTTCATGACATTGTACAGGAGACAGGCATCAAGACCATCCCCATGGAAAAGAAATGCAAAAAAAGCAAAATGGCTGTCTGGGGAGGCCTTACAAATAGCTGTGAAAAGAAGAGACGTGAAAAGCAAAGGAGAAAAGGAAAGATATCAGCATCTGAATGCAGAGTTCCAAAGAATAGCAAGCAGAGATAAGAAAGCCTTCTTCAGCAATCAATGCAAAGAAATAGAGGAAAACAACAGAATGGGAAAGACTAGAGATCTCTTCAAGGAAAGTAAAGATACCAAGGGAACATTTCATGCAAAGATGGGCTTGATAAAGGACAGAAATGGTATGGACCTAACAGAAGCAGAAGATACTAAGAAGAGGTGGCAAGAATACACAGAATAACTGTACAAAAAAGATCTTCACAACCCAGATAATCACGATGGTGTGATCACTGACCTAGAGCCAGACATCCTGGAATGTGAAGTCAAGTGGGACTTAGAAAGCATCACTATGAACAAAGCTAGTGGAGGTGATGGAATTCCAGTTGAGCTATTTCAAATCCTGAAAGATGATGCTGTGAAAGTGCTGCACTCAATATGCCAGCAAATTTGGAAAACTCAGCAGTGGCCACAGGACTGGAAAAGGTCATTTTCATTCCAATCCCAAAGAAAGGCTATGCCAAAAAATGCTCAAACTACTGCACAATTGCACTCATTTCACACACTAGGAAAGTAATGCTCAAAATTCTCCAAGCCAGCGTTCAGCAATACATGAACCATGAACTTCCAGATATTCCAGCTGGTTTTAGAAAAGGCAGAGGAACCAGATATCAAATTGCCAACATCCGCTGGATCATGGAAAAAGCAAGAGAGTTCCAGAAAAACATCTACTTCTGCTTTATTGAGTATGCCAAAGCCTTTGACTGTGTGGATCACAATAAACTGTGGAAAATTCTGAAAGAGATAGGAATACCAGACCACCTGACCTGCCTCTTGAGAAATCTGTATGCAGGTCAGGAAGCAACAGTTAGAAGTGGACATGAAACAACAGACTGGTTCCAAATAGGAAAAGGAGTACGTAAGGGCTGTATATTGTCATCCTGCTTATTTAACTTATATGCAGAGTACATCATGAGAAACGCTGGACTGGAAGAAACACAAGGTGGAATCAAGATTGCCAGGAGAAATATCAGTAACCTCAGATATGCAGATGACACCACCCTTATGGCAGAAATTGAAGAGGAACTCAAAAGCCTCTTGATGCAAGTGAAAGTGGAGAGTGAAAAAGTTGGCTTAAAGCTCAACATTCAGAAAATGAAGATCATGGCATCTGGTCCCATCACTTCATGGGAAATAGATGGGGAAACAGTGGAAACAGTGTCAGACTTTATTTTTGGGGGGCTCCAAAATCACTGCAGATGGTGACTGCAGCCATGAAATTAAAAGGCGCTTACTCCTTGGAAGAAAAGTTATGACCAAACTAGATAGCATATTCAAAAGCAGAGACATTACTTTGCCAACAAACGTCCATCTAGTCAAGGTTATGGTTTTTCCAGTGGTCATATATCGATGTGAGATTTGGACTGTGAAGAAGGCTGAGCGCCAAAGAACTGATGCTTTTGAACTGTAGTGTTGGAGAAGACTCTTGAGAGTCGCTTGGACTGCAAGGAGATCCAACCAGTCCATTCTGAAGGAGATCAGCCCTAGAATTTCTTTGGAGGGAATGATGCTAATGCTGAAACTCCAGTACTTTGGCCACCTCATGCGAAGAGTTGACTCATTGGAAAAGACTCTGATGCTTGGAGGGATTGGGGGCAGGAGGAGAAGGGGACGACAGAGGATGAGATGGTGGATGGCATCACTGACTCGATGGACATGAGTCTGAGTGAACTCTGGGAGTTGGTGATGGACAGGGAGGCCTGGTGTGCTGGGATTCATGGGGTCGCGAAGAGTCAGACACGACTGAGTGACTGAACTGAACTGAATGGCTGAATTCCTACACTGTTCACCTGAAATTTTCACAATGTTGTTAATTGGCTATACCTAACAGAAAGTAAAAAGTTAAAAAAAAAAAGAACAAAGTAAAAATAAAAAATAAATAATCATTTAGGACCAGTGGAAAATATGTGAAAAATTCTGATAATTCATTGAAACATATCAATTATCTAATCATACTTCTCTTTGTTTCACAATATAATTCTTACATTGAAAATGTTCAGATTTATTATTTTCTCTCATTAAAAATTTCTTTTTATTAAAATGTAAGTGCTTTTTCCATAAATCAGTACAGAATAAAACAAAATAATAGTGAAAATATATCTCCTCCATTTCCTCCTCTTAAATGTTAAACATAGGTATTTTTTAATCACACCAAGAAGACAAAAGCAATTATGAGTCCACAATTTTCACCACATTATCAACCTCCACAGATATGCGAGGTCATCAACTTGGCCTTCTTTTCTGCTTTTTTGGATGTGTAACTAATGTTCCAACATAAGACCAATCTCTCTACTCCACTCAAATGGAAAGTTGTCTAGTGATAACATACTATCTCCTCAACTCAAGGGTATTGCTCCAAACATAAATAACTTTCTCTCTTGTTTCACCATTTTTTCCTATCTAATCATTCATTTCTCCACATATACAAGCATATTACAATTAATTTCTTTTATGAATTAAAAAACAAACAAAGAAAAAAAAACAAAAAACTCTGTTTTCGTCACATCTTTCTCCAACTCACAACCGTTTCTCCTTCCTTCTCTAGACAGCCATCTCCCAAGTACTGTCTAACCAGTTTTCTGTAATCCTCTCTTTCATTTCTCTTGAAATCGTCCCACTCAAGCTTTGGAATAACCAACTGAAACTAAAACAGGAGGGAAGGAGCAGAGTACAACCTTTAAAATAATGACATAGCTATAGTACATGACAAAAACTGGTTGGAACCAAAAGGGTCCAACATGTTGAAGATTTGAATTTCAGGAGACCTTGAGCCTCATTGGGCTTCCCTTTTGGCTCAGCTGATAAAGAATCTGCCTGTAATGCATGAGACCTGGATTCAGTCCCTGGGTTGGGAAGATCCCCTGGAGAAGGTAAAGGCTACCCATTCCAGTATTCTGGCCTGGAGAATTCCATGGATACAGCCCATGCGGTCGCAAAGAGTCAGACATGACTGAGCGACTTTCCCTCACTCACTTGAGCCTCATTATATGTTCATTGTAATACATTAGTATAAGCTAAATTAGCATGCCTATCAGCACCATGACAGCTCAGAGTCTAACCATTAAAATTAAAACCAGTCAAAGAAGTCAATCTTAAAGGAAATCAGTCTTGAATATTCATTGGAAGGATTGATACTGAAGCTGAAGCTCCATTACTTTGGCCACCTGATGTGAGGAACTGGCTCATTTGAAAAGACCCTGATGCTGGAAAAAATGAAGGCAGGAGGAGAAGGGGAGGACAGAGGATGAGATAGCTGGATGGCATCATTGACTCACTGGACACAAGTTTGAGCAAGCTCTGGGAGTCGGTGATGGACAGGGAAGCCTGGATGCTGCAGTCCATGGGGTCACAGAGTCAGACACGACTGAGCAACTGAACTGAACTGAACTATTTGGGGGCTGTTCTCTCCTTCTGAGACACTGCACACTCCATCTGTGGACTGTGTTTCTTTCTAAATAAATTTACCTCTTATCTATCACTTTGTCTCTCCAAGAATTCTTTCTGCAAGGAGACATCAAGTACCTGAGCTTCATTAAGCCCTAAGACCAGGTGTATGATTTCAGTTAAAAGACCCTGGTTTCAAGTCCCAATCTGAGTTGCATAGTTTCAAAATCTCTTGTGATAATTTCCCCAATGACTTCTGTATGAGCTTCAATCATATTGTTTTTGCCTCTTTGTAATATGTTCTTCAAAAAACTCCTGCAAAGCTTGTCTTTTTTCTATTGGACTAGCTGTGTCTTGCTCATTTTTGTTGGTTTCCTGCCCATTTCTCCAAACTCACAGTCAATAGAAATCCATGACTCATAACTCAGAACTCTGCATTTCTCTATAGAATCCACTCCCTCAGTGAACTCACACAGTTTCAGAGGTTTAAGATGCCCTTTATTTGCTAAGGACTTACCAAAGCATGTTTTCAAACCATATTTCACTAACTCTAGACTTTATATATCTTCCCAAGAATGCCTATTGGACACCCAGCTTTAGCATGCTCCACCTCTCCTCTCTCAATCTTCTTCAACTCTTCAAATAATATCTCCTTTTTTATTTTTCAGTAGCTCAAGAATAAAAATGAAAATCTTGGAATCATATTTGTTTCTTTTCTTTATTTCAGACTACAGAACATTAGTTCAAGCCATTATTAATTTTATTTATGGGAATAAGCTCAACTGTATGTTTACTGTCTTTTATTTATAACATGGTATACACACACACATTGCAGGAGAGTTTCCATAACCTATTTTAACTTTCCTATTCTCCTATTCTGTAAAACTGAACTATTTTTTTAAACCTATCAATTCTTGATAGATATGTTTTTCCAATTTTTGCATTAGAATAGACTTCAGGGGTATGGCTTTGTACAAAATGTCATTTTCCTTGTGTTACTATAGTTCTACAAAAGGAATTCCTCAATATTGGATTATTAAGGTAAAGATTAAATCAACCTATTGTTTAATTTTGACCCACTCCAGTATTCTTGGGCTTCCCTTGTGGGTCAGCTGGTAAAGAATCTGTCTATAATGCAGGAGACCTGTGTTCAATCCCTGGGTTGGGAAGATTCCCTGGAGAAGGGAAAGGTTACCCACTCCAGTATTCTAGCTTGTAGACTTCCACAGACTGTATAGTCCATGGAGTTGCAAAGAGTTGCACACTACTGAGCGACTTTCACCTCACCTCACCTATAGGTGTTATGCCAAATTTTATATCCACAAGCAAAGCATGAGAAAATTTGTTGACCAGCTTATCAATACACTTCAATTTTACCCTTCACTTTATGTCCATGAGTAAGCATGACAAGCATCTGTCTTTCTTATTTTATAATAAGATCAGTATCACATCATATCTAAATATCATGGATATTTCTCTCCTTTGAGTTGTTTTGATTTGAATGTTTTTCTTTTGGGGTGTTTGTCTTCCTAATGTTTCCCTGAAATACTTAACACATTAAAAAGGGATCAGCCCTTGGTGATACATGTAGACATATTTTCCCCCAGATTTGTCATTTTATCTTCATATTGTCAAATTTTTTTTTTTTAAGCACACAGAAATTTTGTGGGTTTTGTTATTTCATTATTTTATTTTTTTTATATTTTCTAATTCAATGGATCATCATTTTTGTTGACAGCTTCTGGAATTTTGTGTCATAGTACAAAACTTTAGCACATTTCAAGACACTAAAGTTTTTATTCCTCAATTTGATAGTTTCATATTTTATATTTAATATGCTCATCTAGTCAAAATGTTATTTTGATTCATGATGATGTATAAATCTAACTTTGCTTTAATTTACAAATAGCTATCCAGTTGTCTTTACATCAAGTATTGAATTATGATTTTGTAAGCACAATTTTCATACCATAAATTCCTGTCTGTAGTCATGTATAATTCTTGAGTTTCTGTTATATCTGTCTAGTTTTTGTGTCTTTTTGTACATGGGTACCACACTCTTTCAATAGTTTAAACTTAATAACATGTCTTCATAGATAGTAGGATTAGTTCCAGTTATTGACCTTTTTTACAACTCTATGTTCCTTTCTGCTTATATTTCCATGTATATTTTAGGATTGGGTTTTCTAGTTCTAAACTTAAAATACCTTTGTTATCTACATTAAGATTGTATTGAATTTATAAATTCATTTCCTTTATAGAAGGAATTTTTATGCAAATGCATGCTTTTCAATTTAACTTACATTCTTCAGTAGTTTTTTCGAAACATTTGCCTGAATTATAATTTGTATTTGTTTGATATTTATTATTGATAAAACTATATTTAAATATTTTAATTGTGTACACTTTCATTGTTTTTAGCCTTTAATTGAATTTATCTTTAAGTTAAAAAATCTCATATCTTCTCCAATTTTCATACACAAATATGTTTCATTTTTCTAGTTTGACTGTCTAAAGCTTCCTGTGAACATTCAATAGCAGTGGTCATCATGAATGTTCCACTTCTTTCTGACTCTCACAAACTGCTCCTACAAAGCAGGTGGTTGCTTTGAGTTAAAATACATATTTTATTATCTTAAGGGCATAATCATTTGTATTTAACAATGTGCACACCATATGATTATTGCATTTATTGTTTTTATTTAAATCAGGTATATTTAATTTTGTCACCAACCTTTGGGCTTTGCAGGTCAAGAAGCAACAGTTAGAACTGGACATGGAACAACAGACTGGTTCCAAATTGAGAAAGGACTACATCAAGGCTGTATATTGTCACCTGGCTTATTTAACTTATATGCAGAATACATCATGAGAAATGCTGGACTGGATGAAATCAAGTTTGTCTGGATAAATATCAATAACCTCAGATATAGAGATGAAACCACCCGTATGGCAGAAACTGAAGAACTAAACAGCCTCTTGATGAAAGTGAAAGAGGAATGTGAAAAAAATGGCTTAAAACTCACACATTCAAAAAACTAAGATCATGGCACCTGGTCCCATCAATTCATGGCAAATAGATGGGGAAACAATGGAAACAGTGACAGACTTTATCTTTGGGACTCCAAAACCACCACAGATGGTGACTACAGCCATGAAATTAAAAGACACTTGCTCCTTGAAAGAAAAGCTATGACCAACCTAGACAGGTCCATCTAGTCAAAGCTGTTGTTTTTCCAGTAGTCATGTGAGAGTTGAACTATAAAGAAAGCTAAGTGGAGAAGAATTGATACTTTTGAACTATGGTGTTGGAGAAGACTCTAGAGAATCCCTTGGAGAGCAAGGAGATCGAACTAGTCTATCCTAAAGGAAATCAGTCCTGAATATTCATTGGAAGGACTGATACTGAAGCTGAAACTCCAGTACTTTGGCCACCTGATTAGAAGAACTGACTCACTTGAAAAGACCCTGAGGCTGGGAAAGATTGAAGATGGAAGGAGAAGGAGACGACAGAGGGTGAGATGGTTGGATGGCATCACTGACTCAATGGACATGAGTTTGAGTAAACTATGGGAGTTGGTGATGGACAGAGAGGCCTGATGTGCTGCATTCCATGAGGGTGCAAAGAGTTGCACATGACTGAACGACTGAACTGAACCGAACTTTGAGCATCTTTAGGTATTATCATTATATTAAAATAACAGATTTCTTAATGTTGAAGCATGCATTTCACCTTGTAAGAATTTCACTCAGTCATAACTGGTTCTATTTTCTCTCCTTCTTTCTCTTTCTTAGTATTTTGAAACTATTATGAACATTGATTTTTGCTTTATTTTGTTTTGTCTTCTTTTCCAACACTTGCATGACTTTTGTATCAATATTATTATAATTATTTCATATAAAAATACCCATATTTTGAAACATCCTAAAATAATGCAGAAGAATATAATGAAAATTAAAATCTGTCAAAATGATCTGGTTTTGTTTAAAATTCTCTTCTAAAATATTTTGTTCTGCTGCTCTTTTCATGAAATAGAACTTAGTTGCTTGATTTGCAGGATGAATTTTTATATATTCTGTTTTTTTGAGATAACTGCGGGCTTGCATGCATTTTTAAAATTAGTTTCCTATTGCTGATGTTACTAGTTCTCACCTATCATGAACTTCTTAGTTTAAAATAATGCAAATTTTTCATTCTATAGATAAAGAGATTAAAAGCTCAAAATGTAACTTGTAAGGTTAAAAATAGTCTATTTTGTCTATGATTAGTATAACTATTCATGCTTTCTTCTGGTTACTACTTATTCAATATATTTTTTTAATCTTTTGCTTTCAACCTATTCATGTCTTCATATCTAAACTCAGTCTCTTGTAGACAGCATATATTTAGATCATGTTTTTATCAACTTATTATTTAAATATCTGCCTTTTTATTGGACAGTTTAATCCACTTACATTTAAGTGTTTACTGATAAACAACAACTTACTTGTGTCATTATGACATTATTTTGTATGCCTTTTAATAATTTTGTCCCTCACTTCCACCACCTGCCTTTTCTGTGGTTGATTTTTTTTGTAGTGACAAGTTTGATTCTCTTCTCATTTCCTTTAGTATATATTCTATAAAATAGTGGTTGCCATGGGGATTATACATAATATCCTAACATTATTACAATCTAATTTGAGTTGATAGCAATAAGTTACTATATTTAGAATAACTTTTAAAAAGTCATAGTTCCAGATGTTAATCTAGGGTATGATGTTCCATGGACTCATCTTTGAATCAAGAATATAGTTGACACTTCATTTTAATATTCTTAGACAGTGTTCACATCCAGCAAGTAATGATTCAACTGTCCCAACTTCTGTGTGCATGTTTCTTTCATGACTAATTGCTTCTTCTACATCATCAAAAATTTTGCACTTGAATAAATGGGAAAAATGCTGTCCTTCAAAACACAGAAAAATAATCTGATAAAGCAGATATTTTTAACCTAAAAATTGCCATAGTTTTCTCCTTCTGTATGATTATATTTTGATGTCCAACACAAACTATCTCAACAAAACAGAAAGAAGAAAATGATTGCATACAGTTGGTAAACAAATCTCTAGTTTTCTCAAAGCACTGGTTGTCTTTTGCTCTACACTTGTTTTTCAAGAATGTATAGTGGAGATATGTAGAAGATACTAATAGTATGTTCCTCAGAACAAAGGATAAGCATGCTTAATGTCTAATATAATGAAGTTGATATCTTCCTACCAATTGAAGGGTAGGCATGTTTAATTCACATTATAAATAATTCCAGTTATTCTCCCATAGTATTATCTACTATAGATGAAGATGTCACCTGCTGTTCTTTATGTCACTGTGGGAGTGGGGGATGAAAAAAAAAAAAAACATACAAAAGAGAGAAACAAAAAAGCCAGTGTTCTGCCTGTCACCATTGCAGTAATAAAAGTATTTGTCTCTAACACAAAACTCGTGTTTCTTCTAATAGCACCAATGAAACTGTGGCAGTTAACTTGTTAGCTTGAAAATATCATAAAATTTTTGGCTCTTCACAGATCTTGACACTTTTGTCAATAGAAGGGGAACTGAGAGAAACATGGTTTTCTGGAAAAGGAAGGTTGAGCATCTGGTGGTCTTATTAATGGAATCTGAGGGCAGTCCATGGAAATCAATAGAAACAACATAACCAAATCACATGCGAAACTGGCAAATACATAATTCTTCTCTTATCACCTCTTAATAAAGAAGAATGGGGAAGTATCTGGAGCTAAACACAGAAATAGGTGTGAAAACAGCTGTCCTAAATATGTCCTGGTTAATGTTCCTCTCCTCCTGGCAGGAGGACATTATTACTAAGTTGACAGCCAGACTCAGAATTGTCTCTTAGCGGCAATTAGTATTTAGAATTGCCCTGGATGGGCAGCAGGTTCAGGATTCTTCTATACAACAATTTCTGAGATTCATACCACATCAAGTTGTTTATTTGTTTGTTTGTTTTTAAGTAGGGAAAGGAAGTGTGGAAACAGAGCAGAAATCAAGCAAATTGTTAGATTCTTGGTTCTTGGCTGACTGACTTGGGAGATGAAGGGACAGGTCAGAATGCTTGTTAAGAAAGAAAGGCAATACTCAGGCCATCTTCAGTGCTTTCTTCTGTCCATCTTACAATTCTTTCTCAGGATTGCTCTGACAATGTGGATTTGTTTGTTGTTTCATATAATCTTAGGATGGTTTTTACTACTTCTTTGAAAAATGTCATTGGAATATTAAGATGTATTGAATTGAATCTACACATGGCTTGGGTATTAAAATATTTTAATAATATTAAGTCTTCTGATCCATGGAAATGGAATAGCTTTCCATTTACTTGTTCAATTTCTTCAATTTCTTTAATGAATGTTTTTCAACATAGAGCTCTCTTACTATCTTAGCTAAATTTATTCCTATATATTTTATTTTTATGATTCTATTGCAAATAAGATTATTTTCTTTTTCTATTTTAGTTTATTTTTATTTTTATTATTATTATTATTATTATTTTTACTTTACAATATTGTATTGGTTTTGCCATACATCAACATGCATCCGCCATGGGTTTACACGTGTTCCCCATCCTGAACCCCCCTCCCAACTCCCTCCCCATACCATCCCTCTGGGTCATCCCAGTGCACCAGCCCCAAGCTTCCTGTATCCTGCATTGAACCTGGACTGGTGATTCACTTCTTATATAATACTATACATGTTTTAATGCCATTCTCCTAAATCATACCCCCCCCCACACACAGAGTCCAAAAGACTGTTCTATACATCTGTGTCTCTTTTGCTGTCTCGCATACAGGGTTGTCGTTACCATCTTTCTAAATTCCATGTATATGCATTAGGATTACTTTCTTTATTTTTCTTTTAGATAACTTTTTCTTAGTGTGTAGATACTACATCAAATTAAAAATTTTTTGCACAGTGAAAGAAATGGTCAGTAGAATGAAAAGAATCTTCAGAACGGGAAAAAATATTTGCAAGTCCTATATATATTTATATCCAAAATATAAAAATAATTCATATATCTCAATAGAAAAATATAAATATAAAGCAATATAATCATTAAAGATAATAATCTAATTTAAATAGTTTTCCAAAGAATGGATACAAGTACTTCAAAAGGTGATCCTCAAACATTAATCATTAAGGAAATGCAAATTAAAACCACAAGGACATATCACCTCACACTTGTTAGAATAGATATCATCAAAAAGAGAAGAAATAGCAAAATGATGTTCAGGATGTGGAGAAAAGGCAACTTGGGTACCAACAGGTGAGGATGTAAATTTGTGCAAGTACTATAGAAAAAGAGTATAGATATTCCTCAAAAAGTTAAAAATAGAACTGACATATGACCCAACAGTTCCATGTCTGTGTATTTATCTGAAAGAAATAACATCACTATTTTGAAAATATATCTGTACCCCATTTTATTGCAGCAGATTTACCATATGAATAAGTAGAAATAATTTTTGCCCATTGGCATATAAATGGATAAAGCAAATGTGGAAATGTGGTATAAATATATATAATGGTATACGATGCAGACAGAGTGAAGGGAATTCTGACATTTACAGAAATATAAATGAATATAGAGGGCACTATGCTGAGTGCAATAAGTCAAAGAAAGACAGATATTGTACAACTTTATTTATATCTGATATTTAAAAAATCAAAACAAACAAACAAAGCAGAAACACATTGATAGTTGACAGAAGTAGGAGTGCAGGCTGAAGAAATTGGATGAAGGTGATCAAAAGAAACAAAGTTTGAGTTATGAGATAAATAAGTACCAGAGATATAATATACACCATGATGACTATAGATAACATTGCTCTATCGTGTATTTAAAAGTTGCTAAGATGCAGGGAGGGATTGGGGGCAGGAGAAGAAGGGGATGGCAGAGGATGAGATAGCTGGATGGAATCACCGACTCGATGGACATGAGTTTGAGTGAGCTCCGGGCGTTGGTGATGAACAGGGAGGCCTGGCATGCTGCAATTCATGGGGTCCCAAAGAGTTGAACACGACTGAGCAACTGAACTGAAGATTTTAAAACTTCTCATTATAACAAAAAATGTTTCATTTTTTTGGTATCTATAAGAGATGATGGTGTTAACTAATTTTATTGCCATAATCGTCTCTCTCTCTCTCTCTCTCTCTCTCTCTCATTTCAGTTCAGTTCCATTCAGTGGCTCAGTCGTGTTTGACTCTCTTTGACCCCATGGACTGCAGCTCGCCAGGTATCCCTGTCCATCACTAACTCCCAGAGTTTACTCAAACTCATGTCCTTTGAGTTGATGATATCATCAAACCATCTCATCCTTGGCCTTCCCCCTTTCCTCCTGCCTTCAATCTTTCCCAGCATCTGGGCCTTTTCAAATGAGTCAGTTATTCAAACCAGGTGGCCAAAGTATTGGAGTTTCAGCTTCAGTATCAGTCCTTCCAATGAATATTCAGGACTTATTTCCTTTAGGATGGACTGGTTGGATCCCCTTGCTCTCCAAAAGACTCTCTAGAACCTTCTCCAACACCACAGTTCAAAAGCATCAATTCTTTAGCACTTAGTTTTCTTTATAGTCCAAATCTTACAGCCATACATGACTACAGGAAAACAATAGCTTTGACTAGATGGGCTTTTGCTGGCAAAGTAGTGTCTCTGCTTTTTATATGCTGTCTAGTTTAGTCATAACTTTTCTTCCAAGGAGTAAGCATATTTTTATTTCATGGCTGCAATTACCATCTGCAGTGACATTACTCACAGGGCAGACAGACAGAAACCACAATTACAGAAAACTAACCAATCTAATCACATGGACCACAGCTCAGTTCAGTTCAGTCGCTCAGTTGTGTCTGACTCTGTGACACCATGCACTGCAGTATGCCAGGCCTCCCTGTCCAACACCAACTCCTGGAGTTCGCTCAAACTCATGTCCATCGAGTTGGTGATGCCATCCAGCCATCTCATCCTCTGTTGTCCTCTTCTCCTCCTGCCCCCAATCTCTCCCAGCATCAGAGTCTTTTCCAATGAGTCAACTCTTTGCATGAGGTGACCAAATATTGCAGTTTCAGCTTTAGCATCATTTCTTCCAAAGAACACCCAGGACTGATCTTGAGAATGGACAGGTTGGATCTTCTTGCAGTCCAAGGGACTCTCAAGAGTCTTCTCCAACACCACAGTTCAAAAGCATCAATTCTTCGGCACTCAGCTTTCTTCACAGTGCAACTCTCACATCCATACATAACTACTGGAAAATCCATAGCCTTGACTACATAGACCTTTGTTGGAAAAGTAATGTCTCTGCTTTTTAGTATGCTATCTAGGTTGGTCATAACTTTCCTTCCAAGGAGTAAGCTTCTTTTAATTTCATGACTGTAGTCACCATCTGCAGTGATTTTGGAGCCCCAAAGAATAAAGTCTGACACTGTTTCCATTGTTTCCCCATCTATTTCCCCTGAAGTGATGTGACCAGATGCCATGATCTTTGTTTTCTGAAAGTTGAGCTTTAAGACAATATTTTCACTCTCCTCTTTCACTTTCAACAAGAGGCTCTTTTGTTTCTCTTCACTTTCTGCCATAAGGGTGGTGTCATCTGCATATCTGAGGTTAGTGATATTACTCCTGGCAATCTTGATTCCAGCTTGTGCTTCTTCCAGCTCAGCGTTTCTAATGATGTACTCTGCATAGACGTTAAATAAGCAGGGTGACAATATACAGCCTTGACGTACTCCTTTTCCTATTTGGAACCAGTCTGTTGTTCCATGTCCAATTCTAATCATTGCTTTCTGACCTGCATATAGGTTTCTCAAGAGGCAGGTCAGGTGGTCTGGTATTCCCATCTCTTTCAGAATTTTCCACAGTTCATTGTGATCCACACAATTAAAGGCTTTGGCATAGTCAATAAAGCAGAAATAGATATTTTTTCTGGAACTCTTGCTTTTTTGATGATCCAGATTTGTTGGCAATTTGGTCCCTGGTTCCTCTGCCTTTTCTAAAACCAGCTTGAACATCTGGAAGTTCACAGTTCACGTATTGTTGAAGCCTGGCTTGGAGAATTTTGAGCATTACTTTCTTAGTGTGTGAGATGAGTGCAATTGTGCAGTAGTTTGAGCATTCTTTGGCATTGTCTGTCTTTGGGATTGGAATGAAAACTGACCTTTTCCAGTCCTGTGGCCACTGCTGAGTTTTCCAAATTTGCTGGCATATTGAGTGCAGCATTTTCACAGCATCATCTTCCAGGATTTGAAATAGCTCAACTGGAATTCCATCACCTCCACTAGCTTTGTTCGTAGTGATGCTTTCTAAGGCCTACATGACTTCACATTCCAAGATGTCTGGCTCTAGGTCAGTGATCACACCATCGTGATTATCTTGGTCATGAACATCTTTTTTGTACAGTTCTTCTGTGTATTCTTGCCACTTCTTAATATCTTCTTCTTCTGTTAGTCCTTTATCAAGCCCATCTTTGCATGAAATGTTCCCTTGGTAACTCTAATTTTCTTGAAGAGATATCTCTAGTCTTTCCCATTCTGTTGTTTTCCTCTATTTCTTTGCATTGATCACCGAGGAAGGCTTTCTTATCTCTTCTTGCTATTCTTTGGAACTCTGCATTCAGACTCTTATATCTTTGCTTTTCTCCTTTGCTTTTCACTTCTCTTCTTTTCACAGCTATTTGTAAGGCCTCCCCAGACAGCCATTTTGCTTTTTTTGCATTTCTTTTCCTTGGGGATGGTCTTGATCCCTGTCTCCTGTACAGTGTCATGAACCTCATCCCATAGTTCATCAGCACTCTATCAAATCTAGGCTCTTAAATCTATTTCTCCCTTCCACTGTATAATCATAAGGGATTTGATTTAGGTCACACCTGAATGGTCTAGTGCTTTTCCACATTTTCTTCAATTTCAGTCTGAATTTGGCAATAATGAGCTCATGATCTGAGCCACAGTCATCGCCTGGTCTTGTTTGTGCTGACTGTATAGAGCTTCTCCATCTTTGGCTGCAAGAATATAATCAATCTGGTTTTGGTGTTGACCATCTGGTGATGTCCATGTGTAGAGTTTTCTCTTGTGTCATTGGAAGAGGGTGTTTTCTATGACCAGTGCATTTTCTTAGCAAAACTCTATTAGCCTTTGCCCTGCTTCATTCTGTACTCCAAGGCCAAATTTGCCTGTTACTCCAGTTGTTTCTTGACTTCCAACTTTTGAATTCCAGTCCCATATAATGAAAAGGGCATCTTTTTTGGGTGTTAGTTCTAAAAGGTCTTGCAGGTCTTCATGGAACCACTCAACTTCAGCTTTTTCAGCATTACTGGTTGGAGTATAGGCTTGGATTACTGTGATATTGAATGGTTTGCCTTGGAAATGAATAGAAATCATTCTGTCGTTTTTGAGATTGCATCCAAGTACTGCATTTCAGACTCTTTTGTTGACCATGACTCCATTTCTTCTAAGGGATTCCTGCCCACAGTAGTAGATATAAGGGTCATCTGAGTTAAATTCCCCCATTCCAGTCCATTTTAGTTCACTGATTCCTAGAATGTTAATGTTCATTCTTGCCATCTCCTGTTTGACCACTTCAAATGTGCCTTGATTTATGGACCTAACATTCCAGATTCCTATGCAATATTGCTCTTTACAGCATTGGACTTTGCTTCTATCACCAATCACATCCACAACTGGATATTGTTTTTGCTTTGGCTCCATCCTTTCATTCTTTCTGGAGTTATTTTTCCACTGATCTCCAGTAGCATATTGGGCACCTACTGACCTGGGCAGTTCCTCTTTCTATATCCTATCATTTTGCCTTTTCATACTGTTCATGGGGTTCTCAAGGCAAGAATACTGAAGTGGTTTGCCACTTCTCCACTGGACCACATTCTGTCAGACCTCTCCACCATGACCTGCCCATTTTGGGTGGCCCAACAGGGAATGGCTTAGTTTCATTCAGTTAGACAAGGCTGTGGTCCATGTGATTAGACTGACTGGTTTTCTGTGATTATGGTTTCAGTGTGTCTGCCCTCTGATGCCCTCTTGCAACACCTACCATCTTACTTGGGTTTCTCTTACCTTGGACGAGGGGTATCTCCTCACTGCCGCCCCTTCTGACCTTGAATGTGGAGTAGCTCCTCTTGGCCCACCTGTGCCTGCGCAGCCACCACTCCTTGGAAGTGGGGTTGCTCCTCTCAGCCGCTGTCCCTGGCCTCGGGTGTGGGGTAGCTCCTTTCAGCCATTCCTGCACCATCACAGCCTGGCACTCTTGGCCATTGCCCCGACCTCAGATGTGGGGTAGCTCCTCTTGGCCATGCTTCTGCATGGACCACAGCCCTGTCTAACTCAAAGAAACTGTAAGCCATGCCATGTAGTGCCACCCAAAATGGACAGGTCATGGTGGAGACTTCTGACAAAATGTGGCCCACTGGAGAAGGGAATGGCAAACCACATCAGCATTCTTGCCTTGAGAAACCCTTGAACAGTATGAAAAGGCAAAAGGATAGGACACTGAAAGAGGAACTCCCCAGGTCAGTAGGTGCCCAATATGCTACAGGATGTGAGTGGAGAAATAACTCTGGAAAGAACGAAGAGATGGAGCCAAAGCAAAAACAACACCCAGTTGTGAACGTGACTGGTGATGGAAGTAAAGTCCAATGCTGTAAAGAGCAACCTAGAATGTTAGGTCCATGAATCAAGGTGAATTTGAAGTGGTCAAACAGCAGGTGTCAAAATTGAACACCAAGATTTTAGAAATCATGGAACTGAAATGGACTGGAATGGGGGAATTTAACTTGGATGACCACTATATCTACAACTGTGGGCAAGAATCCCTTAGAAGAAATGGAGTAGCCATCATAGTAAACAAGAGTATGAAATGCAGTATGTGCATGCAATCTCAAAAGTGACAGAATGATCTTTGTTTCCAAGGCAAGCCATTCAATATCAAAGTGATCCAAGTCTATGCCCCACCAGTAATGCTGAAGAAGCTGAAATTGAACAGTTATATTATATGAAGACATACAAGACCTTCTGGAACTAACACCTCCAAAAGATGTCCTTTTCATTATAGGGGACTGCAATGCAAAAGTAGGAAACCAAGAATACCTGGAGTAACAAATTTTGCCTTGGGATACAAAATGAAGCAGGTCAAAGGCTAACTGAATTTTTCCAAGAGAATGCACTGATCATAGCAAACACCCTCTTCCAAGAACACAAGGGAAGACTCCACACATGGACATCACCAGATGGTCAATACTGAAATCAGATTGGTTATATTCTTTGCAGCCACAGATGGAGAAGCTCTATACAGTCAGCAAAAACAAGACTGGGAGCTGACTGTGGCTCAGATAATGAATTCTCATTGCCAAATTCAGACTTAAATTGAAGAAAGAAGGGAAAACCAATAGACCATTCATCTATGACCTAAATCAAATCCCTTACGATTATACAGTAGAAGTGATTAACAGATTCAAGGGATTAGATCTGATAGACAGAATGCCTGAAGAACTATGGTTGGAGGTTTATGATATTGTGCAGGAGGCAGTGATCAAGACCATTCCCAAGAAAAAGAAATGCAAAAAGGAAAAATGGTTGTCTGAGGAGGCCTTAGAAATAGCAGAGAAAAAAAAAAAAGAAAAAGCAAAAAGCAAAGGAGAAAAGGAAAGTTATACCCATTTGAAGAGTTCCAAAGAATAGCAAGGAGAGATAAGAAAGCCTTCCTCAGTGGCAATGCAAAGAAGCAGAGGAAGACAATAGAATGGGAAAGACCAGAGAGCTCTTCAAGAAAGTTAGAGATACCAAGGGAATTTTTCTTGCAAAGATGGGCACAATAAAGCACAGAAATTGTATGGACTGAACAGAAGCAGAAGATATTAAGAGGAGATGGCAAAATTATACAGAACTATACAATAAAGATATTCATCACTCAGATAATCATGATGCTGTGATCACTCACCTAGAGCCAGACATCATGGAATGTGGGGTCAAGTGGGCCTTAGGAAGCATCACTGTGAACAAAGCTAGTGAAGGTGATGGAAGGCCAGTTGAGCTGTTTCAAATCCTAAAAGATTATGCTGTGAAAGTGCTACACTCAATATGCCAGCAAATATGGAATACAGCAGTGGCCATAGGACTGAAAAAGGTCAGTTTTCATTCTAATCCCAAAGAAAGGCAATGCCAAAGACTGCTCAAACTACCTCACAATTGCACTCATCTCACAGGCTAGCAAAGTAATGCTCAAAATTCTCCAAGCTAGACTTCAATAATATGTGAACTGCGAACTTCCAGATGTTCAAGCTGGATATAGAAAAGGAAGAGTAAACAGAGATTAAATTGCCAACATCCCTGGATCATTGAAAACGCAAGACAGTTCCAGAAAAAAAGTGTCTACTTCTGCATTATTGAGTACTCCAAAGCCTTTGTCTGGATGGATCCCAACAAACTGTGGGAAATTCTTCACATGATGGGAATACCAGACCACCAGACCTGCCTTCTGAGAAATCTGTATCCAGGTCAAGATGCAACAGTTAGAACTGGACATGGAACAACAGACTGGTTCCAGATCGGGAAAGGAGTGTGTCAAGGCTGTATATTGTGTCAAGGCTGTATATTGTCACCCTACTTATTTAACTTATATGCATAGTGCATCATGCAAAATGCTGGGCTGGATGAAGCACAAGCTGGAATGAAGATTGCTGGGAGAAATAGCAATAACCTCAGATATGCAGATAACACCATCCTTATGGAAGAAAGCAAAGAAGAAACTAAAGAGCCTCTTGATGAAAGTGAAAGAGGAGAGTGAAAAAGTTGGCTTAAAACTAAGCATTCAGAAAACTAAGATCATGGCATCCAGTCCCATCACTTTATGGCAAGTAGATGGGGAAACAATGGAAATAGTGACAGACTTTATTTTCTTGGTCTCCAAAATCACTGCAGATGGCGACTGCAGCCATGAAATTAAAACACACTTGCTCCTTGGAAGAAAAGCTATGACAAACCTAGACAGCATATTAAAAAGCAGAGACATTACTTTGCCAACAATGGTCCATCTAGTGAAAGCTCTTTTTTTTTTTTTTTTCTAGTAGCCATGTATGGATGTGAGAGTTGTACTATAAAGACAGCTGAGTGTGGAAGAATCGATGCTTTTGAACTGTGGTGTTGGAGAAAACTCGAGAGTCCGTTGGACTGCATGGAGGTCTAATCAGTCAATTGTAAAGGAATTCAGTCCTGAATATTCATTGGAAGCACTGATACTGAAGCTGAAAGTCCAATACTTTGGCCACCTGATGGGAAGAACTGACTCAAAATAGAACAGTCTTATGGACTCTGTGGGAGAAGGAGAGGGTGGGAAGATTTGGGAGAATAGCATTGAAACATGTAAAATATCATGTATGAAACGAGACGCCAGTCCAGGTTCGATGCACGATACTGGATGCTTGGGGCTAGTGCACTGGGACGACCCAAGGGATGGCATGGGGAGGGAGGAGGGAGAAGGGTTCAGGATGGGGAACACATGTATACCTGTGGTGGGTTCATTTTGATATTTGGCAAAACTAATACAATTATGTAAAGTTTAAAAATAAAATTAAATTAAAAAAAATAATAAATAAATAAATAAAAGACCTTGATGCTGGGAAAGATTGAGGGCAGGAGGAGAAGGGGATGACAGAGGATGAGATGCTTGGATGACATTACCAACTCTATCTACTCGAGTTTGAGTAACCTCCGGGCATTAGTTACAGACAGGGAGGCCTGGTGTGCTGCAGTCCATGGGGTTACAAAGAGTTGGACATGACTGTGTGACTAAACTGACTGACTGACAGCTGCCAACTGTTCTAGAAATCCATGGCTATTCTCCTGCCATGTGAAAAAGTGAAGTGAGGCAGGAACAACCTCTACATTTTTTCAAGGGCCCCACCCAAGCATTTCTTGCACCTTATGAGATCAGTAGACTATTTAATTTGTATTTTAATCATTTACATAATCTTACTAGGATAAGAGGATACTTTGGGGAGGGCAGCCATGGACTTAACTTTTGGATCCATCAGCCCATGGAGAACCCTTCACCCACCATAATACTCTGCCTCTAATAGAGCATTTGACATAGATATTTGAGATCTGGCATCTTCATATCCTTCCTACCCTTCAAGTTACTTTTAGACTTAACCTTGAAATACATCAATCAGAAGAACATTATATTCTGATCCTTTTTCATAGTATTATTGGAATAGAAAAATGAGATGTAATGTCCAAGTATATAGAGGTGTCTAATTTTATTTTACTTTTTGAATTTTCTCTTAAGGAAAGTAAAGTTTCTTTTTTTATTATTATTGTCTATGCCCTTTGTATATTGATCCAATAACATTGTCCTTTTAGAAGATATTTATATATTCTGATAAAGTAATATTCTTCCATATGATGAAAAATATTGAACATATTTATGGTTCTCTCAAATACTATATTACTGGTTCAAAATTGGGAAAGGAGTACAACAAGGCTGTATATTGTCACTCTGCTTATTTAACATCTGGTGAAATGCCAGAATGGATGAATCACAAGCTGAAATCAAGATTGCTCAAGAAATATCAACAACTTCAGATATGCACATGATACCACTGTAATCATAAAAAGTGAAGAGGAACTAAAGAGACTCTTGAGTCAGATGAAAGAGGAGAGTAAAAAAGCTGGCCTGAAAATCAATAGTCAAAAAGTCAAAAATCATGGCATCCAGTCCCATTATTTCATGGCAAATAGAAGGGGAAAAAGTGGAAAAAGTGACAGATTTTATCTTCTTGGGCTCCAAAATCACTGCAGATGGTGGCAATAGCTATGAAATTGAAAGATATTTGCTCCTTGAAAAGAAAACTATGAAAAACCTAGACAGCATATTAAAAAGCAGAGACATCACTTTGCTGACAAAGGTCTGTCTAGTCAAAGCTATGGTTTTTCCAGTAGACATGTATGGATATGAGAGTTGGACCATAAAAAAGGCTGAATGCTGAAGAACTGATGCTTTTCAACTGTGGTGTTTGAGAAGACTCTTGAGAGTCCTCAGACAGCAAGCAGATCAAACCAGTCAATCCTCAAGGACATGGACTGAGAATATTCATTGGAATAACTTATGCTGAAGTTGAAACTCCAGTACTTTGGCTATCTGATGCAAAGAGCTGACTCACTGGAAAAAAAATTGATGTTGGGGAAAACTGAAGGCAAAAGAAGAAGCCTATGGCAGAAAATGAGATGATTAGATAGCATCATGGACTCAGTGGACAAGAATCTGGGCAAATTTAAGGAGGTAGTGCAGGACAGAGAAGCCTAGTGTGCTGCAATCCATAGTGTCACATAGAATCAGACACCACTTAGTGCCTGCATAACAACAATTAATACTACATTAACGTATATTGACAAAAGCCATAGACTTCATATCAAACATAGAATTGAAAAGTATCCTCTGATTTTAAAAACATAGTTTTCTCTTTAACTCTGTGTGCATGAACACATACACCTGCATATATAAATTTAAAGAGCTGAAAAAAAAAACAAAAAAAAAACACTCCCACTCTAGGCCTGCTCTGCTAACCTTTTACAAGTACTGTGTTGGTGTTTTTCATTATTCATTTCAACATGGGTTATCTTCCCTGTCAGCACGGGCTTTAAAACTGCACTGAAACTTGACATGCTGGCACTGACATACACATCTCAAAATGTCCAATAACAGAGACATGCGCACAAAAGCTTCAAGGAGACCACATAAAGAATGGTGAATGTTTCTTATTTTGCTGGTTTCAGAAGAGAAGAATGTAATGAACACAGATGATGCAAATATTAAAGAGTCAAGGAATTTCTAGAACAAGTTGCTAGAGGAGCAACAAGGCACCTTACTTGAGGACATAAAGCCCAGCACTGGATAAGGTAGGTGGGAGAAATTTGGGTGGGGCCCTCCAAAAAATTTAGAGGCTTCCCCTGCCCTACAAATAGCCAGCTTAACTTTTTTTACTTTCCTTGGGAATAGACATGGATTTCTATTACAGTTTGACAGCTGAGAACAGTAGAAAAATATTCATTTTCATAAGTCACCTTGGATTTTTCTCAGCATCAGTGTTTCCTGCAATCCTGTGAAATCCTAATGCTGATTCCTACAGCAATTATGCAGGTATCTAGGATGAATTTCCTCCAAGAGAGGAAGCTATTGGATGATAATAGACACACCTTACTTTTCCTTAATTTCTCATATAGATGCATATACTAGTCCTTTAGTGAATGCATTTGCAGTGTTAACAATAAAAGTAATGCAAGAATGAGGTTAATAGGATGGGATTTTTAACGTGTGTTGTTTTATAAAAAAGAAGTATATTCAAAACAGGGGACTGCTATTTTACACTTGCTTTGATTCAAAATGGTCACTCACTAACTTACACTCACGAACTTATCTCTTCCTAGGTTTCTTCTGATATCAAACTGAAGTCACAAGGACACCATTTCACTGGCCAATGAGAACTCTGTCCTATTAGCTGTATATGCTTACATGTGGTTAATTACTGACTTCTTATCTCCAGTAGTCTCAATTTGGGAAATTTTAAGATAAACTTTACTGAGAAAATAAAGATTGACTTTGATATTCAAGCTTCCTTGTCTAAGAGTATATCCTAAGTAATCATACAAATGCACAAATATGTGTTTGGAACAACTAAGTAAAAAATGGTCGATTGATAAAGTTGAAATATTAAATAGGCATTTTTATGTTGCTGTATTTTTACATCTGTATTTTACATCTGTATTGATGCAACAATGCTTATAGGAAATAAGTTACCAACATACTGAAAGGTTAGAAAGGTAGTCTGTAAATTATTATGCATTGAGTCTTTATAATTGTTAAAATTATATATGTATATACATATATAGTGATAGAGTTGAACAAATATTCACCAAAATGTTAAGATTTGGTAGTAGAATTATAGAAAAATTTTAAAAGTTTTCCATAATATATGTAATGTACTGTTATAAGAATAGATTAATCTCATAATAAAAATCATTAAAACTATTTTAATTTTTCAAAGCCAAAAAATAAATAAAATAAAAGTTAAAATAAGTACAAAAAGATAACCATTGAGTTAAAAAAATTATAAAATTATTATGTTTGTAGTCAAAAACATCAAAATTTCTTCTCAGGTTGAACTAATACTCACAGATATTGATGGCAATTCCACAGTGTTTCTGAAACCATTTAAGCACTTGTATATAGATGAATTGAAATTGTGTATTGTAATGTGTTTTTTAACATTCAAAACTTGAGAAACAGAGCACTGTTCTCTTTTTTTACCTGCCATGGGGGATCCTGTTCTGTACTTCTAAGCATCACTGTGGTGATGACCAGTCTGCTCATCTCCTCCCCAAGTCCAGCACAAATCCAGGTCTCCTAGCCTTTCCTGATTATACCTGTTCTTATTATCTTGGAGAGAAAGTTTCATAAATACCCCTAAAGAGTCCAAGCTTGAACTTGGTGCCACATTTGACTATGGTTTCTGATGTATCTAAGAACTCAGAAAGTCTTGAGCCTGAACAAATGAAAGAAGAACTCAGAAGGAGGTTTCCACAAGGACTGGAACTTTCTAGAGCAGCACGGGTAGGCCTTGGATATAAAAGTCCAAAGCGAGGATCAGTTATGCATACATTTAATGATGATTGTGAGCCGTTTCTCAGAGTCAGGAGAACTCGCTAAGCAAAATTTGAAGGGAAAATTTTTCTGATATTTGGACTCTTTGGGTAATTATGGGTAAAAATACTAAACATTTTTTTAAACTCTAACTTTCTACTTTGACTTGGATCCCAGGTAGAATCAGCTGGTACTCATCAAGCAATATGAGAAGAAAGAAAGGGTGATATGACTATCTTAATTAACTGCTTTGATTGGGAGAGTCCCCCGGCTGAGCTCGGAGACCCCAGGGAATGCTGAAGCAGGGCTGCAGAGCACACCAGGTGCTTGCCAGTCAAACATTCTGCAGCCATTTCGAGGAGCTGGGCCTCTTGGCCATCCATGCAGGGGAGAAGTAGGCCTCCTCTTTATTCTGGCTCAAATGAAGGACTGCAAGTGGAAAACGCTCCCAGTGTTATTTACTTAGAGGAAATTTCAGTGTCATGGATGGTTGTCAAACTCATTCCTTTGTTTTAAATGATCAAAATTTAAACTTTGGTAATTCATCCTACATTGAGTTAAAAATAAAGAAAATATACAATGTCTAAACTATACAAAGAAGCTTAATTTTTAATCCAATGCTTAATAATATTTTGTGGTTATATTTTGGCTTTCTCTGCCATTTTAATATGCTTATCTCAGTAGCCTAATAAAATGTCTTTGAAAGTTCCTTACCTGTGTTACCTATTTACATTTCAGTATTATCTTCACATTTCACATGTGCAAATTAGAACAGGTGCAAGAATTGTGGATTAAAATGTCAAATGGGCTATTGATAATATCTTATATGCTGCATTGTCTCTGCTAATATCTTAATTACTTATGCAAAATAAAGCTCTAAAGTATGCAACGTACTCCAAGTACTTCTTTAGCTTAAGTGTATCTGAGAACAAAAAGGGAATATATGTTCTGGGCAGCATTCTGAGATGGTCAACTGGCAAATCTAGAAGAAGACCCTACAATCTGCAATTTTATCAGCATTTTCAGGTAATTCTAAGATGGGAATTTCAAACCCAAAATCTGAGAAATGTTGCTGTATAGATTGAAACTTGATTCCTTTCCTGAAGGCATCCACAAAGAAACTTTTATTGAAATGACATGTAAAGAGGCATTATTTCTTCATTAATTGTTTCTTCTTTTTGTTTAGGTACATGTTATGAGCAAAGCATTGTGTGGGACCCTGGAAGTAATAGAAGAATGTCTTAAGTATCTAAACAATTCTGGTAGTTTTTAAATTAGTGCACAATCTCAGGTTTTGTACACTGGGTTATAAAATCAATACCATAGGAATTTAGATATTGGTTAATTTCACTTAATTAGGAAATAATAGTTTCATGGAAGAGCATATCTTCATCCAGGAAGATTGAATTAAATATTGTGGATGGGATAAAGTAGATGAAGAAGAATGCAGAGACTGAAATTTCACAGCGGGTATGGACATTGGATGTTGTCAATTGTGTCAAAGCTGTATTTGGAGAGTGGGCTTAACTGTGATTTGTGACAAGTGTCTAAAAGAACTTTGAATGCAAAATTCAAGAATATACAATTTATAGAAATTTACAACTTATAGAAAATGCAGAAATATCAGATATTTCTTAGTAGGAGGGTAAAATATTTCATGTTTATTTTAGAAGGAGATTTCTCATGGGTGTGTAGGATGGATTAGAAACTGGAAAGACTAAATATAGGGATATAAAAGGAAAACTGGGATTCAGTTCAGAAGCATAATTGAGGATGTGACTGTCTGAATATGAAAAACAACAAAATTGGGGAATAGAATATCTTCCTAAGCTTCTATCTTAAGTTTTAGAAAAGATATATATGCCATTTAATCTAGATAAGGGAGCATTAGGGGAAGATGGGAGTATGATTATAAACATAATGGGTCATGCTGCCTTAAAAATGAAAAAAAAAATCTTCATAGCCATCTTCCTATTTTTCTTTACATGTTATGTGTTTAAGTGTGGACACACAATTGAACTCTATTGAAGATGATACCATGTAAAGAATACTGAAAAACTGTATACCTCAAAATCGTCACATCAAATATTTGTCTCAGCAAAAACTAAAGAAATGAGAACTAATAGACATAGTTATTTTGTATATCTCTTATAAGTAGTTTATCATAATTAAAAAACACAAATTACTTATGCATACAGTTATAACATAGTTAGTTTCCTATTTTGTGAAAAATAAAAAGATGGCTATGAAGGTATTTTTTAATTTTGAAGTTTCTTATATTGCTGTGACTGTGATGTTAATAATAAAATAGCTTCTGGTGCTTTTAATGTGAAAATGTGATTGCTATTGCATACTAAACAAGGGATGCTGGTAATTTTATGACAATTATGTTTTAGCTTTCCATACCAAAACAATGGTAATCAAATCTCATGCTTGACCACTTTGGCTGATTGCCACAGAGAGAAGCATCCTGCCACCAACAGCATGATTATAAAGCAACATTCATGGGGTATTTCACCTTCCTTTGTGGGGTAGGGCAAATCATTGTAACTGATATAATACAGCTATGGGCTGATGGGCTGATGTAGCTTATCAAATCTTGTTCTGAGATGTATTTGCATTATATTCCACTTAAATGTCATGTATTAGAATTCAGTTACATTCCCATGTTTAAGGAAATGAGCTTGATATTCCCATCTGCTAGAGAGGATATGGGTCTTCTGAGAATAGAAAAGAAAGAGGTACTTTTGTATGCCATTTCACATTTCCTTGGAGTGAGACTTGCTCTCATGTACATAGGTTTCTAAGCAAAATGCCTGGTATTTATTACTTCCTTCTCACTTTTTATACCAATAGATTTCTTAAACCCACCTCACTGGAGGAAAAGAGACCTTTTCTGTCATCCAAAAAAATGGTTTAAATCCTTCAGAGACACTGATTATATATGAAAGCTATGTAGGTATTGTGCATGCTAATTGGCTTCAATAGTGTCCAACTCTTTGTGACCGTATAAATGGTAACTTTCCAGCCTCCACTGTCCATGAGATTTCCAGGTAAGAATACTGCAGTGGGTTGCCATGTCCTCCTCTAGGGCATCTTCCTGACTAGGTATCAAACCTGTGTCTCATGTCTCCTGCATTGGCAGGTGGGTTCTTTACCACTAGTGCCACCTTGGAAACCCGTGTGGGTATCAACACCCTACAACTCATATGTTACCACAGAACCTATTTTCATACTATAACAACGTAAATCATAAAAAAAAAAATACCAAACTTCAGTCTGCATTGTAAATGTTCCCATGAGGTCTGTGTCTATCCTTGTGATAACAGAGTATGAAAATTAGCATGAAAATTAGCACGACACCTGAACAAAACAGGGATTTTTGTGTTCAGTTTTAAAGGTCATTTTGTCAGAGAGGATTCAACTTAAGAGTAAAAGAAAGATTGCTCAATACATACACACTCACTTCAGCCTTTATTATTATTTTTTTAATAGATCTATATAAGTACAAAAACACATCTAATCTTACTACACTTGTGTTTCAAATGTTAGAGGTAAAATGAAGGGTAGACACATAATGAAACCTTACTTGAAATGCTTCAATGCTGTTTTTGTTGTTCAGTCTCTCAGCAGTGTCCAACTGTTTGTGACCCCATGGACTGCAGCACACCAGGCTTCCCTTATCTTCACCATCTCCCAGAGCTTGCTCAAACTCATGACCATTGAGTCGGTGATACCATCCAAACATAATAAAAACTTTATTTGAAATGCTTCAATATCTAAACTAAAATACCAAGGCTCTTCTGCTGTTTCTTGCTTTTCTTCTATATATTTGTTTTTCATGAACCCAGGTGTATCCAAGGTGCAAAGCAAAGAAGACCAATCAATGGATATTAGCAGTCATTATAAATGGCAGCTCTTATCCTATGCACCTTAAAATGAAGGGACAACCATATTCAGCCAGTTCCCTTTGTATTCTTTGACTAAAGCTGTGGAGAGTAATTATCAGGCAGCAGAAACTAACCTTAGCAAAGGAATTGAGAAACTTTAATAAGGATAATAATCATAAAGCTAAGATTCAAGAATATGCAATGTGTCAGACAATTTACATACATTACTTGATGTAATAATCCTCTGGGCTAGTTATTATTTTTACACATTCTATAGAGACTCATTCAACTTGATGTGGCCAGGACTCTGTCTAACTCATTGGTATAATGCTAAATTAGTAACCACTAGTTCTCCAAAAATTAAACCCAAAGAACTGTTTTTAAAGGCCTTCACCAATTTCCATAGTGTACATAGTCTTACCATGACCAATGAAAATAAGCAAGAATTGCATAAAATCAGCTCTCACAAACTTTGAGTCAGTCCTTACACTATTAAGGGTTTCCGTTATGGCTCAGCGGGTAAAGAATCCGCCTGCATTGAAGGAGACCTGGGTTCCATTCCTTGGTTTGGGAAAATCCCTGGAGAAGGGAAAGGCTACCCACTGCAGTATTCTGGCCTGGAGAATTCCATGGACTGTATAGTACATGGGGTCACAAAGAGCCAGACAGGACTGAGTGACTCTCACTTTACACTATTAAACTCTGACTCCAAAATCCCTAATTTCCACCATTAGGTTACAGTATGAGTCATAAGGGCTTCCCTGGCAGCTCAGCTGGTAAAGAATCTGCCTGCAGTGCAGGAGACCTGGGTTTGGCCCCTGGGTTGGGAAGATCCCCTGGAGGAGGGCATGGCAACCCACTCCAGTATTCTTGCCTGGAGAATTCCTATGGACAAAGGAGCCTGGTGGGTGACAATCCATGGGGTCGCAAAGAGCTGGACATGACTGAGCGACTAAGCACATGAGTCTTAAATAAGAGGAAAGACAGAGACAACAAAAGCAAAAAGAGTACATTCTTAGATGGGATTCTATGTTTCTCCTCTCATTAACTATTTGGGTTACAATCCTTAAGAATTAATATATAGTAAAAACATATCTATTTATCAAAGATAAATACATATGGTATATAGAAGAGTGGGTAAGTGAAAGAGAAAGGAATCTCAATTTCTATTCAGAGAAACCCTCTGATATAGCATTTTTCTATTTCCCAACTAATTACATGAGTGAAAAGTACATGGAAAACATACAACCGTATTGATTAAATGACTGATGTTTTCTCCACTCTGGTAATAATCTTTCCAATTACAAATTTCTATATGTACAGCATCATAATCTATTGTAATATCTGTAACATCATGCCCTCATTTGTCTAATAAAATGTTAGTTCCCTGTGCTATGTGCTAGTGTATAAATTTGACCTCATTACTTTTTCTTTCTCATCATCCCTATCCTCTGTCTTAGAGTCTGTAAGTATATAAATGGAATGTAGTAAATAAATAGCTGTCATCTGGTCAGCGTGAGACTTTAGTGATTAAATACTGAAGAGAAGGATGGAAAATTATTAATATTCAAAATTCAAGGTATTTTAATGGAACCAGAGGATATACTTTGGCAAGGCAAATGTAGAAAGTCTACTTCAGATGTTTCATTCCATATTGAAGAAATGGAGAGCAGGAACATTTTTCTTCTTGCCACAAATTAATTATAACTCTATATTCCAAAGAATCATAGATTATAAGGGAGATTTTTTAAAAGGGATTACAAATACATATGATTATGAACACATTTTTTCTGAGAGTATATATATTTGGCCACAAAAATGAGATCATAATCTAATATATGAAATGTATTGAAACTTTATTATATGCCATATATAGGGTGAGTACTTTAAAGAAAGTGATGCTATTTTGGAGTGGGTCTGCTTGGTAATACAGTCTCTCAGTTTTCCTCCATTTGAAAATGTTTTGATTTCCTTTTCTGTTCTAAAATACTTGAAGTATTACTTCATCCTCACAACAAGGTAGATACTGTTATTATCCCTTCATCTAAAATGCAGACACTGAAATTTCAAGAGATTGAGCAAGTCCCCTGTACTTAGCAAGATGGTAACAGTCAAAGCAGGTACAGAAATCCTTATCTTATCTCTAATCACTGACTATGAGCACTTGTTAAAGATGCTACCATTTGTTTGCTTTAGAATTGCATCATCAGCTTCATTCTTTCTAGATGATTTTGGGTGACCCCAGGAACACACTTTTCTGAACATTGGTTGCCTTTACTCTGCTCTCTAACTCCTAACTCCCTAACTCCTTTCTCAGATAACATTTCTTGGCAAAGTGAGTTCTAATGTCAGAAGAGTTAAGTGTGTCATCCATGCCCACTGAAGGTCCTCACCAACACAGACTCTGCCAGAACCCTACCCAGGTGGCCAATACGCATGGTCTAGAAACAGTTGATACCCTGTCCTCAGCCAAGGGTGGTGAGATGTTGGTCTGTAGGCTTTGCCCAGCAGAAAGCCTCCTGAGAAAATACTAATCTCCCCACTGCAGCCTTTGGGTGCAGAATCAGTATACTGTAGGCCTTGCAGTCAAGGACTCAGGCCCCCCTGTACTTGCTCTGCCATATACATATCTGCCTTCCAAGTCCAGGCCCCTTTAGAGGCCTCACATCGGAGGCTGAGCTGGGACACTTTGGTCCACGCCGATCCAGCACTTTTCCATCCCTGATTCTTCTTTCTCCTTGGCCCCAACCCATAAAGAGTCCTTTTGTCAGGCACCCTCTTTTCAGTGAGATGCTCCCTGACTATATCCTATGTCACGCATCAGGTGCTGCCCATGGAGGGCAGAGGGACACAGTGGGACAGTGTCTATGGAGGGCAGTGGGAGCACTCCTCCCCAACCTTCTGTCTGCGCTATGGATTTAAAGGACACACTCAGTTTAACTTGTGCTAATTGACACCTGATTGCTCTACTGATGGTACCACCAGTGTTCATACCTGTTATCTATACCTACTACTTGCTACCTGTCTCCTCTAAGATTTTGATGTGAGTGCCTTTGAAAGCTTTTCTTCCTCACATTGTTTAACAGTTCAGGGTAAAGCTCTTTCTATTCTATTGACTGTTTCATTGGTCACCTTTCTCACCTTGAGACTCTGGGGAGCAGTGGCTGGAACAGAGGCCAATCTATTTGGTAGATCCAGTTTTGTGTTGGAAACACCCCTTTGCCCTAACCCTCTTTTTCTTGAATTTATGAGTGCTTTTAGCACGTTCCCCAGTGGAAATGCTTTAGCTGAGAATTGAGTTTTTATAGGAAAGATATACTCAGGAACCTCTAGTTCATTTCATTTCAGTTCAGTTAAGCTACTCAGTCATGCTCAACTCTTTGCTACCCGTGGACTGCAGGACACCAGGCTTCCCTGACTGTCACCAACTCTGAGAGCTTGCACATACTCATGTCCATCAAGTCAGTGATGCCATCCAATCATCTCATCCTCTGTTGTTCCCTTCTCCTCCCATTTGCAATCTCTTCCAGCATCAGAGTCTTTCCCAATGAGTCAATACTTCGCATCAGGTGGCCAAAGTATAGGAACTTCAGCTTCAGCATCAGTCCTTCGAATGAATATTCAGGAATGATTTCCTTTAGGATTGACTGGTTGGATCTCCCTGTAGTCCAGGGGAGTCACAAGAGCCTTCTCCAACACCACAGTTCAAAAGCATCAGTTCTTTGGTGCTCAGCTTTCTTTATGGTCCAACTCTCACATTGATACATGACTACTGGAAAAAGCATAGCTTTGACTAGACGGGCCTTTGTTGGCAAAGTAATGTCTCTGTGTTTTAATATGCTATCTAGGTTGGCCATAGCTTCTCTTCCAAGGAGCAAATGTCTTTTAATTTCATGGCTGCAGTCACCATCTGCAGTGATTTTGGAGCCCCCAAAATAAAGTCTGTCACTGTTTCCATTGTTTTCCCGTCTATTTGCCATGAAGTGATGGGACCAGATGCCATGATCTTAGTTTTTCACATGTTGAGTTTCAAGCCAGCTTTTTCACTCTTCTCTTTCAACTTCATCAAGAGGCTCTTTAGTTCCTCCTTGTTTTCTCTCATAAGGGTGGTGTTACCTGCGTATCTGAGGTTGTTGATATTTTTCCCAGCATTCTTGATTCCAACTTGTGCTTCATCCAGTCCAGCATTTTGCATGATGTACTCTGCATATATGTTAAATAAGCAGGGTGACACAATATACAACCTTGACATTCTCCTTTCCTGGTTTTGAACCAGTCCATTGTTCCATGTCCAGTTATAACTGTTGCATCTTGACCTGCATAGAGATTTTTCCAAGGCAAGTAAGATGGTCTGGTATTCCTAAGGTCTGCTTCCTAAGGCCCACTTGACTGCACTCCGGAATGTCTGGCTCTAGGAGAGCGATCACAGCCTCAGGGTTATCTGGGTCATTAAGATCTTTTTTGTATACTTCCTATGTGTATTCTTGCCATCATGTCTTAATGTCTTCTGCTTCTATTAAGTGCATACTGTTTCTGACCTTTATTGTGCCCATCTTTGCATGAAATATTACCTTGGTATCTCTAAGTTTCTTGAAGATTGGTATCTCTAATTTTCTAGTTCATTTGAATTCACTCATTCTCCTGTTAGGTGCATTCACACCTAGATCCAGGGAAAAATTCCTCAGTGCAAACTTGAATCCCTATTACATTAGTTAATCAAAAATATTGTGTTCCTATACAGCATATGTTTATAAAACACTTTCTACCATTTTCTTATTTGACTTTAAAACAACTCTGCAAAGGAGGTAGGGAAATATCATTTTCTATATTTTATGTGGTGGGACCAGGTTCAGTGCAGTTAGCACGTTGCTTATAGCTTTGCAGTCTGTGAATAATGGTCCAGGAATTTGAATTAAGTTCTAGTTAAAGCCTATTTTTATGTCAATGAAACCATGCCATCCTGTCTTCAAACTGAAATGAGTAGCAGAGTTGATTTTTTTTTTTTTTTAATGATAGGTTTGAAAGTATGAGTTAGCAAAAAAGACTGTGTAAAGTAGTAATTCCTTCTGATCTGTCAAGACCCTACACAGAACACTAGGGAGAGATACACAGCAAGTAGAAGCTATGGTTTCATTTCAAATGGAAAGATAAATTTTGAAAGAAAAAATTGAGTAAACTCAAGCCATAGGAACATGCAGTTTTACTCATATTAATGATCATTAATTAATTAATGCTTTGAGGAATTGGATGGTAGGTAACAAGTACAGCAAGTTGAGATCAAAAGGCATTATTTTGATTTCTATAGCTGTCTCATGTTCACACAACTCATGTGGCAAGAAGGGTAAATTAATAAATGTTGTGAGTGCACAGCACATCTCTTCCAAACTAAGTTCTAGTAACTCCCTCTGCAAAACACAGATGTTTACCTAGAATACCAATATATTATTCTCAGTAATACACATTCTATCAAGTTACTATTTTGTTCCTTATGAATATAATAAAAATGCAAAAGGGACATTGTGAAATGAAAGCACAAAAAAATAGCCATAGCTTTACTTGTCTACATTTTACCTTGCAATCAATTTTAAAAATATGCCTAATGAAACATATTATCAAATATGGTGAGCCACTTGGGGATCCTTATATGTTATAGCTTTAAGGATCTAGACTAGAGACTAGAGATCTCATCAAGAAAATTAGAGATACCAAGGGAACATTTCATGCAAAGATGAGCACAATAAAGGACAGAAATGGTATGGACCTAACAGAAGCAGAAGATATTAAGAAGAGGTGGCAAGAATACACAGAAGAACTATACAAAAGGGATCTTCATGATCCAGATAATTATGATGGCATGATCACTCACCTAGAGCCAGATACCCTGGAATGTGAAGTCAAGTCGGCTTAGGAAGCATTACTATGAACAAAGCTAGTGGAAGTGATGGAATTCCAGTTGAGCTCTTTCAAATCCTGAAAGATAATGCTGTGAAAGTGCTGCAATCAATATTCCAGCAAATTTGGAAAACTCAGCATGGCCACAGGACTGGAAAAGGTCAGTTTTCATTCCAATCCCAAAGAAAGGCAATGCCAAAGAATGTTCAAACTACTGCACAGTTGAACTCATCTCACATGCTAGCAAAGTAATGTTCAAAATTCTCCAAGCCAGGCTTCAACAATATGTGAACCGTGAACTTCTAGATATTCAAGCTGGATTTAGAAATGGCAGAGGAACCAGAGATCAAATTGCCAACATCCATTGGATCATTGAAAAAGCAAGAGAGTTCCAGAAATAAAACATCTACTTCTTCTTTATTGAGTACTGCAAAGCCTTTGACTGTGTGGATCACAATAAACTGTGGAAAATTCTGAAAGAGATGGGAATACCAGACCACCTGACCTGCCTCCTGAGAAATCTGTATCCAGGTCAAGAAGCAACAGTTAGAACTGGACATGGAACAACAGACTGGTTCCAAATCAGGAAAGGAGTATGTCAAGGCTATATATTGTCACCCTACTTATGTAACTTACATGCAGAGTACATCACATAAAATGCTGGACTGGATGAAGCACAAGTTGTAATCAAGATTTCTGGGAAAAATATCAATAACCTCAGTTATGGAGATGACACCAACCTTATGGCAGAAAGTGAAAAAGAACTAAAGAGCCTCTTGATGAAAGTGAAAGAGGAGCGTGAAAAAGTTGGCTTAAAACTCAACATTCAGGAAATGAAGATCATGGCATCTGGCCCCATCACTTCATGGCAAATAGTTGGGGAAACAGTGGAAACAGTGACAGACTTTATTTTTGGGAGCTCCAAAATCACTGCAGATGGTGATTGCAGCCATGAAATTAAAAGATGCTTGCTCCTTGGAAGGAAATTTATGATCAATCTAGATAGCATATTAACAAGCAGAGATATTATTTTGCCAATAAAGGTCCATCTAGTCAAAGCTATGGTTTTTCTAGTAGTCATTCATGGATGTGATAGTTAGACTGTAAATAAAGCTGAGTGGTGAAGAATTGATGGTTTTGAACTGTGGTAATGGATAAGACTCTTGAGAGTCCCTTGGACATCTAGGAGATTCAACCAGTCCATCCTAAAGGAGATCATTCCTGAATATACATTGGAAGGACTAATGCTGAAGCTGAAACCCCAATACTCTGGCCACCTGATGTGAAGAGCTGACTCATTGGAAAGGACCCTGATCCTGGGAAAGATTGAAGGTGGGAGGAGAAGGAGATGACAGAAGATCAAATGATTGGATGGCACCACTGACTCAATGGACATGAGTAAGCTCTGGAAGTTGGTGATGGACAGGGAGGTCTGGTCAGCTGCAGTCCATGGGGTTGCAAAGAGTCGGACATGACTGAGTGGCTAAACTGAACTGAATGGACTGAAGGATAGATGTTTCATGATGTTTCTTTAATCAAGCACCTGTTTTAAACATTAGTTGTCCTTCTTTCTGGCAGATTAAATGATGCTTTAGACCATTGAAGGCTATAAAAATTTGCCAGCAATATCACCTCATAAAACTAACTAGAATGAATGTTTCTAGCATCTGTTCATTTTTTCCTCCTTATTCCTCCTATACAAACCTAGACATATGAGCCATCTAAACTCTTTATTATATAATGAAAATACAAGTTTTGAGGAGGAAGAAGCATCTGCTGCTGTTATTCTTGTGACTATGTTAAACAGATTTTAACTAAATACACTATCTCTAATCTTTAGGGAATCAACTTTTTAAATAGTTCTTAAAAACAACAGGCTGAATTATTTAAACACCATATATACCACTATTCCCATAATGCCAGACATCAGATATATTTTTCCAACATTTTAGTTTGGTATATTTCAGACCTGAAGAATAAGATGTTAGAGATTTTTTTTTTAACTGTGGTATAGTTGCTTTACAATATTTTGTTAGTTTCTGCTGTATGACGAAGTGAATCATCCATAGGTACACATATCTTCTCCCTCCTGGATCTCCCTCCCATTCCCCTGTTGCACTCCTCTAGGTCATTACAGAGCACTGACCTGTGTTTCCTGTGTATACAGTAGATTCCCACTAGCTAGCTGTTGTACACATCCATATGTCAATCCAAATCTCTCAGTTCATCCCCTTCCCCTTCCTCCCGCCTCCACGTCACATGTCTGTCCTGTAAACCTGTGTCTCTATCCTTGCCCTGCAAAAAGTTCTGTACCATTTTTTCTAGATTCCCCATATATGCATGAATATACACAATGGATTAGTCATTAACTTTTATACCCAATGTAATAGAAAGCATTATTAGAGTCACTCATTTACTCTTTCATTTATTGGTTCAGATTTTAATATCTTCTATAGTTGAAATTTGAGTTCTAGGTGCTGACAGTTGATACATAAGAAGCTATTCTTGCCTTCACCAAACTCAAAACCAGAAAAGGAGGAAATCTGAAGGCTTTTGTTATATTCTAGCAGTTGAGATAAATGTATTCAAAGTGTGCTTTGGCATCTTAGTCTGGGTAATGGGTCAGAAAGGAATCACAAAGGAAATGACACTTATGGCACATTTTGAAACTGCAATTCAGGTTGGCTGCTTGATTTTGTATGTAAAGTTTTAGGGTGTTTCCTGTAGTTCCTGCACTGCAGGCAGATTCTTTACCACTGAGATACCACCACCACCACCACCAACACCAAGTCGCTTCAGTCGTGTCCTACTGTGTGCGACCCCATGGACTGCAGCCTACCAGGCTTCTCTGTCCATGGGATTCTCCAGGCAAGAACACTGGAGTGGGTTGCCATTTCCTTCTCCAACTGAGATACCAGAGAAGCCCATTTGCCAGGTATCCATTTACAAATAGAGCATAGTAAATACTTCAGACTTTGTGAGCAAAGTGGATGCTTGAGAGAAGCATTCAAGCTAGCCATTGAGAAGAAATTGAGCAGAGGGTTCATGGGATCATATGTTTTTGCCACTCCCTGTGAGTTTAATAGACTTTTCTTAAAATATATAGGCTAAAGTATGCAGAAAATGAAGTCTCATGGTATCTGAGAGGAAGAGAATTACTGGATGTAGCTGAAAGGGAAGTATATGTTCATTGTAATATGTCTGTTGATTTTTCTGAGTGCTAAAACTTACAGTATAAGAGATTTAGTTTCTCCTCATACTGGCCAGTACTTATCACAATTTTTAAATCTATTCTAATGTAGTGATATTTCACTGTGGTTTTAATCTTGATTCCCTTATTAGCAATTCACTTATTTGTTATCTGTATAGACTTAAAAGAGTTGCCTGTTTATATTGTTTGTCCATTTACTGAATCATCTATTTGTTTTTTAATTGTTGGATGTTGAGAGTATATTATGTAGTCTTAGATTTGTCTTTTGACAGGTAAAGGGTTTGAAAATATTTTCTTCTAGTCTGTAGCTTATCTTTTTATCCTATTAGCAGTATTTCTTTTTCCTCAGGCAAAATTAATTTTGATAGTTTACTTTATCAATTTTTTTCCTTTAGTGATTATGCTGTTGGTCTTATGTCTAAGAAATTTTCATCTCTCACCTTCAGTTCAGTTGCTTATCGTGTCTGACTCTTTGCGACCCCATGAATCGCAGCACGCCAGGCCTCCCTATCCATCACCAACTCGTGGAGTTCACTCAAACTCACGTACATCGAGTCAGTGATGCCATCCAGCCATCTCATCCTCTATCGTCCCCTTCTCCTCCTCCCCTATCCCTCCCAGCATCAGGGTCTTTTACAATGAGTCAACTCTTCGCATGAGGTGGCCAAAGTATTGGAGTTTCAGCTTTAGCATCAGTCCTTCCAGTGAACACCCAGGACTGATCTCCACCCAGGTTGGATCTCCTTGCGGTCCAAGGGACTCTCAAGAGTCTTCTCCAACACTACAGTTCAAAGGCATCAATTCTTCGGCGCTCAGCTTTCTTTACAATCCAAGTCTCACATCTGTACATGACCACTGGAAAAACCATAGCCTTGACTAGATGGACTTTTGTTGGCAAAGTAATGTCTCTGCTTTTCAATATGCTATCTACGTTGTTCACAACTTTCCTTCCAAGGAGTAAGCGTCTTTTAATTTCATGGCTGCAGTCACCATCTGTAGTGATTTTGGAGACCAGAAAAATAAAGTCTGACACTGTTTCCCCATCTATTTCCCATGAAGTGATGTGACCAGATGCCATGATCTTCGTTTTCTGAATGTTCAGTTTTAAGCCAACTTTTTCGCTCTCCTCTTTCACCTTCATCAAAAGGCTTTTTAGTTCCTCTTCACTTTCTGCCATAAGGGTGGTGTCATCTGCATATCTGAGGTTATTGATATTTCTCCCGGCAATCTTGAGCTTGTGCTTCTTCCAGCCCAGGCTTTCTCATGATGTACTATGCATAGAAGTTAAATAAGCAGGGTGACAATATACAGCCTTCTCTTACCTTAGGTTCTAAAATTTTCTATATTATTTTAAAAGTTTTATAGTTTAAAATTTTATATTTCAAGGTATGATCCATGTATTATTTTTGTATGAGAAATTTTTTTTTTTTTTTTGGCGTATGGATATTCAATTGCTCCAGTACCACTTATTGAACAAATTATACTTTCTCTTAACTGCATTTGTATCTTTATCAAGAATTAGTTGGTGCACTGGGACGACCCAGAGGGAGGGTAAGGGGAGGGAGGAGGGAGGAGGGTTCAGGATGGGGAATGCGGGTATACCTGTGGCAGATTCATTTCGATATTTGGCAAAACTAATACAATATTGTAAAGTTTAAAAATAAAATAAAATAAAAAAAGAAAATTAAAAAAAAAGAATTAGTTGGGCATATTTGTATGGTTTTATTTCTGAGTTTCTGTTTCATTGATTTATTCATTTATCCATTTGGTTATCCATTCATCAGTACCTTACAGTGTTGATTACTGTAGTTATGGTAAGTCTTAATATGAGGTTGAATGATTTATCCCAATTTATTCTTATTTTTCCAAAATTATTTGGCTAGTTAATTCCTTACTTGTCCATATACCATTAAAGAAGTATTTCTATATCTAGACAAAAAAAAAAAAGTTTGTAGGGACTAAAAAAAAATAAAACCCACCTGTGTTAATTTTAGATTAATTTGGGGAGAATTAACTATGTTAATTTGTTGATTTATTTTGAACTATGATTCTTTAAACCATTTATATATTTATATAGTTTCTTTCATGTATATTTTGTAGCATGCAAGTCTTGTATATGTTTAGTTAGGTGCTCCTTGATGGCTCTGTAAAGAGGAGATGCAGGTTTGATTCTCAGAAAAGGAAAAAGCAAATAATTCCAGTATTCTTGCCTGGGAAATGGACAGAGGAGCCTAGCGGGCTACAGTCCATGAGGTTGCAGAGAGTCAAACATGGTTTAGTGATTAAACAATGTCTTTCTTATTTATAAATTGTGCTGTTTGGCTTATTGTGGATTTTAAGATTATTTACATATTCTCAATACAAATCTAGATGCAGAGATGAAAACAAAAATAAAACAAACAAACAAAAAAACCCTACACATACTGTAACACCTCCCACAATTGCAAATGTTTTAATCCTGTAATAAATCCTTAAATCTAACTAACTTATAATGCCTCTTCTTCTCTGATGCAATTGCTAATGATATGCCATATATTCTTCTGACACCATTCAAGTTTTGCTAGTTTTCCAAATAATATTCTTTAAGAAAAAATCCACTTCAGAATCACATACATGTTTTTTAATTATCTTGAAAATGTTTTCTCCTCCAGGTTAGAATAGTTCTGTGTTGTTCCCACAATTTTCATAGTTGTGTTAGTTTGGTATTGCTGTGCAACAAAATACACAGTGTAGCAGATTCAGGGCTCTCTCATCATTACCTCACAGTTTCTCCGGGTCTGGCATGAAGTAGCTATGTTCTTTGATCACAGTCTAGCAAGCTGAATTCCCAGTGTTTTGTGACCATGCTCTCACAGCGAGACTGGGGACTTCTCCTAAGCCTATCTTTACACACTTTAGCTCCTTGTGCTGCTTATAGTACGAAAGTCCCTGCTTTTATGCTGCCTTTGACCCAGACCTGTTCTCAGCTCCTAGAAGTCACTTCAGTCCCTAGCCAATGGCCCTCTGTCAACAGAGCAACTTTTCTCTTAAAAGTTAGCAGGGGAATTTGTTGTTTAGATTTTCACCCATTTAGGCCAGGCTTTCTCAGTATTTTCTCTCTTGTAATGAACCCAAGTTCACCTAGCAGTGGCTCGATTGCATTAATAAAATCTCTTTGTCTTTGCCATATTCTCTTTGCTACAGACAAATCACAAATTCTGTCTTCACTCAAGAGGATGGGGTTTATTATCCTACAGTTCATATATTATATGTGATTCATACCCTTAGGTTATGTCTATCACATTAACCATGAGTCTTCTTAAGATTACAGGCCTGCTCCACCTCTATTTACTTCTCTCCTCTCATATTTTACTATAAGCAATAAGAAAGCAACAAGCCACTCCACAGTTTGCTCAGAAACCTACTAAACTAAATATCCTGTTTCATCATTCAAAAGTTCTAGCTTCCAAAAAAAAAAAAAAAAGCCAGACCACCACCAAGTGTTCAACTTTAATCATATTTGTTGACACTTTATTGAAAAGCAGAGACATTACTTTGTCAACAAAGGTCCATCTATGGTTTTTCCAGTGGTCATGTGTGGATGCAAGAGTTGGACTGTGAAGAAAGCTGAGCACCGAAGAATTGATGTTTTTGAACTGTGGTGTTGGAGAAGACTCTTGAGAGTCCCTTGGACTGCAAGGAGATCCAACCAGTCCATTCTAAAAGACATCAGCCCTGGAATTTCTTTGGAAGGAATTATGCTAAAGCTGAAACTCCAGTACTTTGGCCACCTCATGCGAAGAGTTGACTCACTGGAAAAGACTCTGATGCTGGGAGGGATTGGGAGCAGGAAGAGAAGGGGATGATAGAGCATGAGATGGCTGGAAGGCATCACTGACTCGATGGACGTGAGTCTGAGTGAACTCCAGGAGTTGGTGATGGACAGGGAGGCCTGGCGTGCTGTGATTAATGGGGTCTCAAAGAGTCAGACACCACTGAGTTACTGATCTGATCTATGACAAGAATCAACCTTTTTGCATTGTCCAATAACATGTTCCCCATTTTAGAGGCCTCCCAGAAAAGCATCTTTAATATTCATATTTTTACCAGTGTTCTGTTTAAGATTACTTTATCTCAAGAGGACTGAGTCTTTTTCTTCAACTCTCCATTTTTTTCTGAGTACTTAACAGAAGTGCTTTTAATGTCCATATGCTTTTGAACTGTGGTGTTGGAGAAGACTATTGAGAGTCCCCTGGTATGCAAGGAAATCAAACCAGTCAATCCTAAAGGAAATAAATCCTGAATATTTATTGGGAGGACTGATGCTGAAGCTGAAGCTCCAATACTTTAGCCACTTGATGAGAAGAGCCAACTCATTAAAAAAGACTCTAATGTTGGGAAGGATTGAAGGGAGGTGGAGAAGCAGGCAACAGAGGGAAAGGGGGTTGGATGGCTTCAGCAACTTAATGGACATGAGTCTCAGCGAGCTCCAGGGGACAGTGAAGACAGAGAAGCCTGGTGTGCTGCAGTTCATGGGGGCACGAGAGTCAGATATGACTGAGTAACTGAGCAACAATCAACAATTTCTATTAATAGTCCTTTCCAGATATTATAACTAGTTACTTTCAAGTGCAGTTCAGTTCAGTCACTCTGTCATGTCCAACTCTTTGTGACCCAATGAACCGCAGCACGCCAGGCCTCCCTCTCCATCACCAACTCCCAGAGTCCATCCAAACCCATGTCCATTGAGTTAGTGATGCCCCCCAACCATCTCATCGCCTGTCATCCCCTTCTCCTCCTGCCCTCAATCATTCCCAGCATCAGGGTCTTTTCCAATAAGTCAGCACTTTGCATGAGGTGGCCAAAGTATTGGAGTTTCAGCTTCAACATCAGTCCTATCAATGAACACCCTGGACTGATCTCCTTTGCGATGGACTGGTTGGATATCTTTGCAGTCCAAGGGACTCCCAACAGTCTTCTCCAACATCACAGTTCAAAACCATCAATTCTTCAGCACTCAGCTTTCTTTATACTTCAACTCTCATATCCATACATGACCACTGGAAAAACCATAGCCTTGATTAGATGGACCTTTGTTGACAAATAATGTCTCTGCTTTTCAATATGCTGTGTAGGTTAATCATGACTTTCCTTCCAAAGAGTAAATGTCTTGTAATTTCATGGCTGCAGTCATCATCTGCAGTGATTTTGGAGCCCCCAAAAATAAAGTCTACCACTGTTTCCACTGTTTCTCCATCTATTTGCCATGAAGTGATGGGACCAGATGCCATGATCTTCGTTTTATGAATGTTGAGCTTTCAGCCAACTTTTTCACTCTCCTCTTGTACTTTCATCAAGAGGCTCTTTAGTTCTTCTTCACTTTCTGCCATAAGGGTGGTGTCATCTGCATATCTGAGCTTATTCATATTTCTCCCAGCAATCTTGATTCCAGCTTGTGCTTCCTCCAGCCCAATGTTTCTCATGATGTCCTCTGCATATAAGTTAAATAAACAGGGTGACAATATACAGCCTTGATGTACTTCTTTTCCTATTTGGAATCAGTCTGTTGTTCCATGTCCCATTCTAACTATTGTTTCCTGACCTGCATGAAGGTTTCTCAAGAGGCAGGTCAGGTGGTCTGGTATTCCCATCTCTTTCATAATTTTCCACAGTTTATTGTGATCCACACAGTCAAAGGCTTTGGCATAGTCAATAAAGCAGAAATAGAAATAGTTTTTCTGAAACTCTCTTGCTTTTTCAATGATCCATCATCCAGGGTTGGAGGCAGCGACCAAGAGGAGCTACCCCATGTCCAAGGTCAGTAGCAGCAGAGAGGAGCTACCCCACGTCCAAGGTAAGGAGCAGCGGCTGCACTTTTCTGGAGCCGCCCTAACAAGATACCCCACGTCTAAGGTAAGAGAAACCCAAGTAAGACAGTAGGCACAGAGAGAAAGCATCAGGGCAGACAGAGTGAAACCACAATAATAGACAACTAGCCAATCTGATCACACAGACCACAGCCTTGTCTAACTCAGTGAAACTAAGCCATGCCCCTGGGGCCACCCAAGATGGGCGGGTCATGGTTGAAAGGTCTGACAGAATGTGGTCCACTGGAGAAGGGAATGGCAAACCACTTCAGTATTCTTGCCTTGAGAACCCTATGAGCAATATGACTTTTTCAAGTATGTACCTTAAAATGCCTCCAGCCTCCACTGTTACTCAATTCCAAAGCTACTTGTACATTTTGGTTACATGGTATACTAATATCAAGAGGGACTAGAGACTAGAACTCCATCATGTGAACTGATGGGGAGGGGAGGGCACATTTTCACCAACTGCGATTATTTTTAGAACACTTAAATATGAAAAAAAAAAATCAGAGGGATGGTATGGGGAGAGAGGTGGGAGGGGGATTCAGGATGGGGAACACGTGTATACCCGTGGCGGATGCATGTTGATGTATGGCAAAACCAATACAATATTGTAAAGTAAATAATAATAATAAATAAAATACAATGAAAAAAATAAACTAAAAAAAAAAAAAATTGAGAAGATGAGTTTACCTAAACACTGTTTCTAAGCAAATGGCAATGGTTTTAAACTTTGACCAGCTCACCTTAATGACTATGGTGTGTTAATACTCCTAAAAACAAATAATCAAATTTAGAGTGAATTGACAGAAGTACCAAGTACTGCAGACATGAGCAGACTAGACACAGACATGTTTATAGGAAAAAAGGAATTACCAGAAAATTTATTTTTTGAAAAAAGATTTGAAGAATTGACAGAAGAAAGGTGGGATATCTACTTTCAAGTATCTGTATAACAAGTATACAGAGAAATGTCTGGATATATTGTCTTGTTTCAGAAGACACATTGTGAACCAACCCTTAGAAGAGAGGTACAGGATCTATAATTTATTAAGTTTTAATATATACCACTTATGATGAGTACTTTACAGACTTAATTCCAGTTATACCCCATAGGACACCTGTGAAGTGTTTAATTATTACTAATAAATTCATGTTTCATCTAAGTTTTACTGCTGATTTTCTAGATTTCCTCAGTTTCAATATTTGTCTCCTCCCTTTTAGTACATCTTTATATTTATTTATGTACTCAGTCACTTCAGTCGTGTCCAACTCTTTGTGACCCTATGGACTGTGGCCCACCAGGCTCCTCTGTCCATGGGATTTTCCAGGCAAATATACTGGAGTGGGTTTCCACGCCCTCCTCCAGGGGATCTTCCTGACCCAGGGATCAAAACCATGTCTCCTACACTGCAGATGGATTCTTTATTGTTGAGCCACCCAGGAATCTGTATTTCTTTATTACATCCAGTACAAATCAAAATCATATAAATTAAAACAAGCTATATCTTGGTTTGTCAACTTAGTGAACATTTAAAATTTGAGATTTTTTTTTTTCTGTGTCACATGTGTGTGTGTCTGTGCATGTCCATGTGCATACAGAAGCACACCAACCTCAAGGAACAAATGATTAAGAATTAATATAAAAACAAAATGTGAGAATACATTTGTAAAAGTTTAAACAATTGTTTTGACAATATCAATAAAAACTTATCTTAAGGGGTATCTACAATATAAAAAAAAATACATGCTGTATGTATTTTATGCTCTGTTTATAGTAAAAACGTGGAGAGCATGAAAATTTTTTATAGGCATAAGCAAGTAAATTTTGATACTCAGATAAAATACCATAATATAAAACCAATGAAAAATAATAACTATATGAGTTTTCTCACCATTGAAAAAGAATTATACTAAAATTTAAATTTAAAAAGCAGCTTATGAACTTAAATACATATTATCCCACTATGTAAAATATAGAAAAGAAAATTCTTGGGACAAACTATTATAAGAAGTTAATAATAACTGTATCTAGGTGTTATATTGTTTATTTCTTCTGTTCTATTTTTAATATTCAAAATTAGTTTCAAAAATACATTTTAAGTAATCAGAAAAAAGTTAAAAAAAAAATTACACCCATAAAGAAAGAAAAATAGATACTACTTGGAGATCTAGATAAATAAACGGTCCAAATTTAAGTTCTTTTGAGCATGAAAATTGATTATCTTGTTTCTATATCTAATAATTAAACCAAGTTTTATAGATATAGATAGATATAGATATAAAGTGAAAGTGTTAGTCGCTTGGTTGATCTTGGCCTGGTAAGAGTTCCCTTACCTTCAATAAAGCCAGCTCCTAAATTTGTAGTGCATTTCATGTCAAACGCAACTCATGATCAAGGGAGGACCTACCTTTATGGTTACAGCACTTGTAGAACTCAAATATAATTTTAAAGACTGTCATTTATGCTAATTGCAAATACAGTATGCTTAACCTTTTAACATTTTATTTTGAATCATTTCCCAATCTCACCTGTGTTTCTATTTCTGCATGTGTGTATATAATATATATATATATATTCATATATTACATATATTATGCATATATAATATATGTATATATTATATATATGTGTGTATATAATTATATATAATTATGTGTGTATATATGTGTATATAATATATATATATACATATATATGAATTGAACTACAGATTTGGCATGAATTGCATTACAGATTTAAGGATTGGCTTTACTGGAGGTAAGGGGACTCTGACTAAGACAAGATCACTCAAAGAATGATTGGGGGAAAGCACAGTTCCCCCAATCCTCCCATAACCCCAGAGACCTAGGTTCTGTTGAAGTAGGATTCAAAGTTGTCCCTTGATAGACACATAGGGCGATGAAAATGTCTGTCTCGGTGGAGAATGATCAGACATTTCTACTGACTTGCAGCCTGAGTTTTGTTGGCACCTCCCAGCACCTGCCAGTCATGAGGTTTTTTAGAGTCTGAAGCTGCCCTCTTCAGATGCTGAAGAGGTTGAGTTTGGGTGCACTGATCCTAATGGTACACTCATTTCTGCATACTTTTGTCCTAGGAATCACATAGTAAGCTTCCAGATCATTTCACCAAAGCTGATAAAGATATTTCAGACAAATGGTAAGGTAGGAAAGCAGACAAAACCAATTTCCATTTGTGAGTGTGTGATTATATGTATAGAAAGATAATTATCTTGAACTGTTCTCCCAGATAGTGTGTAGTTGGTGGGATAGAGTCAGTGCAATAAACAATCAATAAAGAATTGAAACAGACTGCTAAATATTCTGAAGTAAAGGATAGTAAATTCTGATATGATTACTTGAAGAAGAAGATGACTATCTCTCTGGCATGTAGATAGAAGTGTGTGAACTTACACATCTAGAATACAAAGAAACAAACATGAGAGCTGGTTTTCAGGATCTGGAATGACACCCTGAGTGCTTAGAATGGAGGACAGGAATGTGGATGGGAACGTTGCATTTTCAACTGCACATTTTTTTACATTTACATTTTTCACGGATTTTATGCATATTATTGGGGTTCCCATATGAAGCTCAGTTAAGTTCAGTTGCTCAGTCGTGATCAACTCTTTGCGATGCCATGAACCGCAGCACACCAGGGTTTCCTGTCCATCACCAACTCCTGGAGTCCACCCAAACCCATGTCCATCGAGTTGGTGATGCCATCCAACCATCTTATCCTCTGTTGTCCCCTTCTCCTCCTACCCTCAATCTTTCCCAGCATCAGGGTCTTTTCCAATGAGTCAGCTCTTCATAACAGGTGGCCAAAGTATTGAAATTTCAGCTTCAACATCAGGCCTACCAATGAACACCCCAGACTGATCTCCTTTAGGATGGACTGGCTGGATGTCCTTGCAGTCCAAGGGACTCTCAAGAGTCTTCTCCAACACCACAGTTCAAAAGCATCAATTCTTTGGTGCTCAGCCTTCTTCACAGTCCAACTCTCACATCCATACATGACCACTGGAAAAACCATAGCCTTGTCTAGACGGGCCTTTGTTGACAATGTCTCTGCTTTTTAATATGCTGTCTAGGTTGGTCATACCTTTCCTTCCAAGGAGTAAGTGTCTTTTAATTTCATGGCTGCAATCACTATCTGCAGTGATTTTGGAGCCCAGAAAAATAAAGTCAGCCACTGTTTCCCCATCTATTTGCCATGAAGTGATGGGACTGGAGTTCCAAACGAATAGCAAGCAGAGATAAGAAAGCCTTCCTCAACAACCAATGAAAAGAAATAGAGGAAAACAATAGAATGGGAAAGACTAGAGATCTATTCAAGAAAACTAGAGATACCAAGGGAACATTTCATGCAAAGATGGGCTCGAGAAAGGACAGAAAAGGTATGGACCTAACAGAAGCAGAAGATATTAAGAAGAGGTAGCAAGAATACACAGAAGAACTGTACAAAAAAGATCTTCACAACCAAGATAATCATGATGGTGTGATCACTCACCTAGAGCCAGATATTCTGGAATGTGAAGTGAAGTGGGCCTTAGGAAGCATCACTACGAACAAAACTAGTGGAGGTGATGGAATTCCAATTGAGCTATTTCAAATCCTGAAAGATGATGCTGTGAAAGTGCTCCACTCAATATTCCAGCAAATTTGGAAAACTCAGCAGTGGCCACAGGACTGGAAAAGTTTAGTTTTCATTCCAATCCCAAAGAAAGGCAATGCCAAATAATGCTCAAACAATCACACAATTGCACTCATCTCACATGCTAGTAAAGTAACCCTTAAAATTCTTCAAGCCAGGCTTCAGCAATATGTGAACCATGAGCTTCTAGATGTTCAAGCTGGATTTAGAAAAAGGCAGAGGAACTAGTAATCAAATTGCCAACATTCACTGGATCATCGAAAAAGCAAGAGAGTTCCAGAAAAACATCTATTTCTGCTTTATTGACTATGCCAAAGCCTTTGACTGTGTCGATCACAATAAACTATGGAAACTTCTGAAAGAGATGGGAGTACCAGACCACCTGACCTGCCTCTTGAGAAATCTGTATGCAGGTCAGGAAGCAATAGTTAGAACTGGACATGGAACAACAGACTGGTTCCAAATAGGAAAAGGAGTATATCAAGGCTGTAGAGTGTCACCCTGCTTATTTAACTTATATGCAGAGTATATCATGAGAAACCCTGGGCTGGAAGAAGCACAAGATGGAATCAAGATTGCTGGGAGAAATAGCAGTAACCTCAGATATGCAGATGGCACCACCCTTATGGCAGAAAGTGAAGAAGAACAAAAGAGCCTCTTGATGAAAGTGAAAGAGGAGAGTGAAAAAGTTGGCTTAAAGCTCAACATTCAGAAAACTAAGATCATGGCATCTGGTCCCATGTGGGGCTAGTGGTGAAGAATCTGCTTGTCAGTGCAGGAGACACAAGGGATGCAAGTGATCCCTGGGTTGGGAAGGTATCCTGGAGAAGGAAATGTCAACTCACCCCAGTATTTGTATCTGGAAAATTTCATAGGCTGAGAAGCCTGATGGGTACAGTATGTGGGTTTGCAAAGAGTCAGACATGGCTGAGTGATTGAGCACATACACACACATGTATATTATAAAAACCTGGTTTACATTTTAAAATTTGAGATCATATGTTATCTTCAAAGCACATATATTTTGTATTTAAATAAAATCTTATGAGTAATGAATATTAATTTTATTTAGGTCTTTCAATATCCAGTCCCACTTTTTTAGAAAGCAAAATTACCAGGTTGCAAAGAGTCAGACCCCACTGAGTTACTTTCACTTTCACTTTCATTGCTTATGTTCTTTCACAATTAGGCTTCACATATGATGGTATTAAATTCCTGAGGCTGCTATAACAAATTACCTCACACTGAGTGACTTAGAATACAGAACAACAAAAATGTGTTTTCTTATATTTCTGGAGGTCAGAAGTTTAAGCCCAGTTTTATTTTGTATAGTTAAGTTCTTACAAGTCCTCAATCCCCATGGAGGCTCATGGCAGCCACACATTTTCTTGGCAATCTCTGCCTCAGTGGATACACTGCCTTCTCCTCTTTATGTGCCAAATCTCCCTTTGTCTCTCCTATAAGAACTCTGTGATTTGATTTAAAGCCCCCCCCAGGTAATATAAAATTGCTTCTCCATCTCAAAATCTATAGCTTAATTTCATCTGAAAGATTCTAGATCTTATTCACCTATCATTTACAGGTTGGAGGGGTTATAACCCAACATCTTCAGGTGGTCACTGTTTACCCTGCTATACTGGCTGACTGGGTAACCAGAAGAAAGCCAACTTTGACAACAAGAACCAAATACTTTATCAAGAATGCAATCACAGAACTGTCTAGTAAAACACATGATTATGACTGCAGCAAACTCCCCAAACAAAAGCTTATCTATTTGGCAGAGATTATAGAGACTTCATGTCTAACTAGAACTTATAAAGCAGTAAACAATATTACCTACATGATTATCTTTGTTTTTGATATTTGGAGGAAAATATTTTCTCAATAAAAGCTAAAATGCTACATAGTACTATCAAATATTGACCAAAAATTTTATAGTATTTTTACAATTGTATTAAATTTAAACAGCTGTTTAATATAACTATTGTCTTATTATACAGCATAAAACTCTTGAAAGTCCCTTGGAAAGCAAGATCAAATCAGTAAATTCTAAAGGAAATCACTGAATAAACATTGGAAGGACTGATGCTGAAGCTGAAGCTCCAATATTTTTGCCACCTGATGCAAACATCTGACTTATTGGAAAAGACCCCGATGCTGGCAAAGATTGAAGGCAGGAGAAGGGGGTGACAGAGAATGAGATCATTTGATGGCATCATTGATTCAATGAACATGAGTTTGAGCAAACTCCTGGAGATAGTGAAGGACAGGGAAGCCTGGGAGGTTGCAATCCATGGGGTCACAGACTCAGACATGAATGAGCGATTGAACAACAACATACAGCATAAAAAGAAAATTGAAAATGTCATGAAGTTTTGTTTTCTTAATTTCTCTTGACCTCCAAAACAATGCAAGAATTCTCACACCATTATATAATTTCCAGCCAAAAGTATTTAATACATATTGTTACTGATAACTAGTTTGATTAATTATATTTTCAGGGAGGAGTTTATATTCAAAAAAGATTATCAATTATTTTGTACTTTCCAGAAAAAGTAAAGCATAATACAAATAGTATACTTACTTATAATTTTTGACCTACTTATCTTAGATCAGAAGCTTATCTTTATATTTTTACTTATAAATTTATAATTTTTGGTGGCAAATATTTAATCAATACATTGGAAGTAAACTCTAAGAACTAATGCCAGGGTAATGATTAGAAATGAAGTGTGCTGTAATGTTCTGAGGTCTCCAGGGTTGAACACATAATTGATCAATTGTCACCACCAAGCATTAACTAGATGGAGCTAATAATAGTACTTTTAAAAGCAGACAATAGATTTTGGAGCTGAAATTAATTATAAATATTTCTTTGGAAATCCCCTATAGGACACTAGTGCTGAGCCACTGTACAGTATCCCAGTAAGCAAAAGAACAGTGAACAAGCTCTATGTGTAATTGAATAGGTCACCCTATTCCATATCTATACATAAAATTTTTTCCAAGGGTCAGACTTCCAGAGAAATTATTGAATTTTTCTTCCCATGTGATTCTAATTTGAAAAAAAGTAATTAACTTCATAAATAAGAGGTATGTATAGAAGACAAATTGCTTCATATATAAAGCAACAATAAAGGTAGAGAAATCTTGCCAATCAATATAAATCAATACTGTTTTAAAATATATACCAAGATTCAGATGGTTTGTCTGGTAATACAAATAGAAATAACATCAACCATCTTTCTTACTAGAAATCAAGTAGCAATTTTATTTCTTATTTTACTATTTGATTCATTTTCTATCAGAAATACAAGATAAATATTTACTGTCTATCCCTCTATTTTTTCCCTGGGGCCTGACATGTAAATAGTGGATAAATTCATGAGATGCCCAACCTAAACAGACATTACAGGAATGCTTGTGTATTGAAACCAAACCCTCAAGAAAGAGATTTTTGTTTGTTTGTTTGTTTTTTCCACTTTCACTCATTTCCTGCTTATGTGTCCAAGCTTAAGCTTGTTCAGTTTTTGTGCATGACAACTTCATAAACGACAAAGACATATCTGTGGATGCCAGCCAATGACTACAGTTTGGAGCTGGGGAGCCTCCTAGTGATGTCACAAATTAGATGATTATGTTGTTACACAGAAGGTCTGAGAGAAGCTGAAAAAAGACAATCACATAAGTCTTGCTGTGTGAATGAAACCAACCATTCACATGGCTGCTCCAAATTCATCCGAAATTTTAGGAACTGCTTCACTCTTGGAGGAAAAATGTGTGTGATTAAGCTGGATGTTCATGTCTTGTATGGATGAAATCTGCTTTTGCTTTTCTTCTTCCTCTTCTCCTTCTTCTTTATGTTCTTTTCCAAAAGGTAGAATTGAGCTGCAAATAACAGCTGTTGAATGCAATAGTTGTAATTCCTTTTTGAGCCACAGTTATTTGAAGATGGCAGCACATACTGATGGCAATGGTTGTCTAACATTAATAAAAAAGGTAATGCATCATTAATTAATGTTCAAGTGAATTCAAATCTACACCTCTATAAGGGAAAAATAAAGAGTGAGTGGATAGTTGACCTAGTTATTGGAATAAATGAGTGCATCTAACACTAACCCTTTGACTGTGTGGATCACTATAAACTGTGGAAAATTCTGAAAGAGATGGGAATACCAGAGCACCTGACCTGGCTCTTGAGAAACCTATATGCAGGTCAGGAAGCAACAGTTAGAACTGGACATGGAGCAATACACTGGTTCCAATAGGAAAAGGAGTACATCAAGGTTGTATAGTGTCACCGTGCTTATTTAACTTATATGCAGAGTACAACTTGAGAAACGCTGGGTTGAAAGAAGCACAAGGTGGAATCAAGATTGATGGGAGAAATCTCAATAACCTCAGATATGCAGATGACACCACCCTTATGGCAGAAAGCAAAGAAGAACTAAAGAGCCTCTTGATGAAAGTGACAGAGGAGAATGAAAAAGTTGGCTTAAAGCTCAATATTCAGAAAACGAAGATCATGGCATCTGGTCCCATCACTTCATGGGAAATAGATGGGGAAACAGTGGAAACAGTGTCAGACTTTATTTTTTGGGGCTCCAAAATCACTGCAGATGGTGACTGCAGCCATGAAATTAAAAGACACTTACTTCTTGGAAGGAAAGTTATGACCAACCTAGATAGCATATTCAAAAGCAGAGACATTACTTTGCCAACAAAGGTCCATCTAGTCAAGGCTATGGTTTTTCCAGTAGTCATGTGTGGATGCATGAGTTGGACTGTGAAGACAGCTGAGCGCCAAAGAATTGATGCTTTTGAACTGTGGTGTTAGAGAAGACTCTTGAGAGTCCCTTGGACTGCAAGGAGATCCAATCAGTCCATTCTGAAGGATATCAACCCTGGGATTTCTTTGGAGGGAATGATGCTGAAGCTGAAACTCCAGTACTTTGGCCACTTCATGCAAAGAGTTGACTCATTGGAAAAGACTCTGATGCTGGGAGGGATTGGGGGCAGGAGAAGAAAAGGGACGACAGAGGATGAGATGGCTGGATGGCATCACTGACTCAGTGGACGTAAGTCTGAGTGAACTCAGGAGTTGGTGATGGACAGGGAGGCCTGGCGTGCTGCGATTCATGGGGTCGCAAAGAGTTGGACACGACTGAGTGACTGAACTGAACTGAACTGAACACTAAATTAACTACAACTCCATGAAAGCTGGATTACAAGGCAGAACAGACATCTTTAGCTATAAATGGAAGTAGTAATTTTTTTGGAAATAATCATATTTGAGAGATAACAAGCATTACAAAAATATATTCCAAATACATTCCAATGATTCAGGTTTTGAGAAGCCAGTTTGAAAATTGTTCAAACTACTTCACTGTCTTATGCAGCCTGAAGTGAAGTAAAGTGAAGTGTTAGTTGCTCAGTTGTGTCCAACTCTTTGCAAGCCATGGACTATAGCCCGCCGACTCCTCTGTCCATGGAATTCTCCAGGCAAGAATATTGGAGTGGGTTGCCATTCACTTCTCCAGAGGATTTTCCAGACACAGAGCTGAAACCCGGGTCTTCTGCACTGCAGGCAGATTCTTTTCCATCTGAGCCACCAGGGGAGACTGAAAGCACCCTGGATAATTTAAGTTGATCTGGAACTCTCACTCATGCTCCACTTCTAAAAGTAAAGCAGATCAAACAGCAACAAAGAACAGATCATCGTTTGTATCATCTCTGTGCACCTGATATGCTATGTATGGTATCTGTGCTGTAAGAGTCTGAAAGCAAACCTGTGAGACTAACAAATGTTGAGCCCTTATTGGCCACAATCAAAAAGCCCTAATTTTAGGCAGCAAAGAAGTTAAAGTGAGCTACAATGATGAATGCAAGTAATGCAGTCATTTCTGTTCCTTGTATCAGTATTGGCATCAGCCTCAATCAACAGTCAGGACCACAGTACATATTCCATTTGCAACATTAATTTTATCATGAAACAATTGAACTAATTATCACAATAATAATGGGCTGATTTAAATATGCAAATGCTTTCTCCTGGACTTGCTAAATTTAGTCAAGTTTAATTATCAGAGTGTTGACTACCATTGCCAAGAGTTCAAAAGGGACATAGAAAACCAAATTTGGAAGATGCTCAAAGCATTAGAAATCCCAAGTATTTTTTTGTGGAGGGAAACTTAATCTTGTTGATGGAAAGAAAAATCAATGAATTTCTTATAAAAGGCAATGAAACAAACTATACAATCTCTTTATGTTGCAAATAAAAGAACTCAGAGATGTACTCTTCAGCTGTCTTAATTCCTTATGAAAACATGGATGAGTAATCCTCTGCACTTTGTTGTGACAACATTTTCTGGGGAAAGTAAATCAAATTAAAGAGAATGTAACAAGTGCAGCAGTTTTATGCCTTTGGAAATTCCTTTGGTACTGTTTACAACTTATTTGACTAAAATTTCAGTAGTAATTCAATGATATATCTAGAGAAAAATAATTCATGGTGACATAAAACAAATTTTCAGGAATGCTACCTTGTTAACTATAATTTCACCCAAAGAAGGTAGGTATATGCTCACTTATTTGTTTTTATATCTTAGATGCTTCCTTTTATAAGGAAGCTTCCTTATAAAGCTTTTCCAATATAAACCTTTAACGTTTCTTTTTATTTTTGTACCTAAAAAAATAGCAATTAATAAAAGTTCTTAGAGGCCAATAATGCAGAGTGATTTTGCATACAATATCACTGATCGCTCAAACAATCCTGTGAAATAGCCATTATGACTGAGAAATCATTAAACATAATTAATAATATCTTGGTTATTTTTTTCTTTAAAAAAGTCCCATTTTTTAGAGGTAGATAATGACACGTTTGCAAATAAAATTAAGGTTTATAACTCACTTTATACAAGTGAGGAAACAGAGGTTCAGAGAGTTAGAACAACACTTCCAAAATTAAATATTACAATGACATGATTTTCCATCATTTCACCTAATTTCCTGTACCATATTATTTGCACATCTTCAGACAAGAGGGTTATTTATAACATTTTTCTATCTTCAGAGAGATTTTTTTCTGAAATCCCACTTTCTCTGTTCAATTAACTTCTAGATTTCCATGGACTATACAAAATGACTGTATATTCAAACTTCATTTTCTGCAACACTAATAGGTGAAAATTGAGAATCAAGGAATGAAAAGAGAAATGAAAACAACTTGGATAAAGTCTGAAGATTTCCTGGTAGTAGCTACCATGTGGTATCCCAGATAATATTTTAAAATTTTACATATATAACTTATCAAAACTTGAAAAAGACCCTGTGGGTTGCACTATAATATGTCCATTTAATAAATGAGAAAACACGATCAGAAGTTGAACAAATTGCCCAAAGTATCAGAGAGGGAGGATCAGAAGCCTAGTTCGGATCTTGTCTCCTTCATGATTCATAGTAGCATGGAGGCTGGTCCTTCATTTAGGTTGGAGTCTTCCTGGTCTCACATACATATGTTCTTCCCCACCCACACTTCATGTGAGTGACATGCTTATATCAGGGACATTGCTGAGATCATATGGGTCTAGACTCTTTATTCCCCTCTTATAGCCAGTTTCCTATTTGTAAATTAGGTGAATTATTAGATTTTACACAGGGTAAACCAATGGTGTGATGGAGCTTGTTCACACAAACTCACATGAGATAACTGATACATTTTCAAGAATTTTGCAAGTCAGGTTTCAAACATAGTCATCATCAAAAAGTAAACTGCATCAATATAAAATGAAAAAAAAATATTAAAATCAAAGGCAATGAGTAATCCAGACTTACCATGTCCTATTTTTTGTACAACATTTTACTACATATATGCTCCTGAGAGGAAAGACAATTTACAGTATATGCTAAGTTTCTTTATCCATTTGTATATCCATGACTGAACACAAATTAGAAAACTCTTTTGGTGAGAAGCCTTCCAGCATCCTTCCACACAGAAACAGTATCGCTTACTATGAATGAGTTCCTTCCATTTAGAGACATATGATATTACTTTATCAGGAAAACTGCTTGTTTGATTCTGATTTTCCTCTGGACCACAAAACGCATACAGGAGTTTGTGTTTCTTTTATCAACTTCACTATCCAGATTACTTAGCATAAAACCTGAAACATAATATGGTTAATAAATACCTGCTGAATTAAAAAAAAAGTCGTTATTTTTTCAGAACTAAACTGGGATAATATAACCAACAGTTAGTGGGGAGCTGGAATCTTAGAACTGAAATGAATTAGAAATTTTATAACAAAGGATATATGTGTATCATGCTCCTTCTAAACTAAATATTTATGTGTTTTTTTAAAATCATTCATAATCTATTTGTTTCATCACATCCAACTTACTCATTACAAAATCCTGATGCTTGTGGGTGGATATTAGTTTCATATTGATTGAAAAGAGCAAATTTTGTACAGAGGACACTGCAATGTTTTCTTTACCTTATATTCTCCCTTTATGTTAAAAAGAATCATCTAAACTTTAATGTTTTGCTTTTAGAAAACACTTCTCCTTGTAATTTAAGAATTTAGACATGTTTTCTTAGGAAACACAGAAAAATGTAGATTTAATTGTCTGCCAATACAAGTTTTTTTTTAATAAAAAAAGAAATGCCACCAATACATTTTGAAGGCAATTGTAAGCCATGCTCCAGCAGCTCTAGTCAGTAAACATAAAATGAAGGATAAAATGTTTACCTAAGCCAGACGTAAAATGCAGTATGTGGATAGAAATGACCTGTAATATTTCAGAGACGGCTGTGTATATTGCTCATGAAATGCTTCCATGCAGCCAGGATACTCAAGCCCCAGCTCAGCTGCTCACCTAGGGAACTTTCAGAGCCAGGAGGCAGACACTGTGTTTGTCACTGTTACAGCGATTTGCTTTCTCTCCAAGACTCACCACATTAGCTCCCTAAGGAAAAGTCAGAAGGGAAAAGGCTCCCAGTACATGAGATCTAGCACTTGTGAACCTCCAAACTGCCTCCACACATACAGCTGAAAATTTGCTAAAGAAGGGACTCCATCAAGAAGATAACAGCCGTGTTATTAATAGGGTTGCACAAAGCTATGAATTGGCAGGTTATGCTGACATTTAAAAAAACCTCAATCTGACATTGACTGGGAGAATTAAATATACTACCTCTTCTCTCTGGCTGCACACAATTTTAAATAATGCTCTGATGAAACTCAAAACAAAATGCATCTGTATCTTTATTAAGCATTCTTACCCTCTGGAAATGTTTACAAAATGTTTTGGTAATGAGCTGATTTTTCACTGTTGCTCTTGCATGCCTGTTTTTCAAATATAACAATCAATTTGTAGAAATTAGCTTATGTTAGAAATAAGCTCTTATCCTGCTTGTCACTATTCCAAGAAATGTGTTACATAATGTAGAAATTGTATTAAATTACTGTTGTCATTTCACCCCTCCCACTTCAAATGCCTGCTGACTTTCACAGCACCTTGTAATTTTCTTTGGAATTTGTATGACTCTTCTTTATTATTTTGCCCCATGAAGAGCATAAGCTTCATGAAACACATATTTATTTTGATTAATTTATTTATAATGCGTTATCTAGCACAATGTAGGTGCTGAATAACTATTTGGGGATGCATATAAGAACAATTGAATCTTCAAAGAAATACATATTTCCAATTTCTTTCAATAAATGTGTTCACAAGCAGAAAAAACAGGAGTAATCTCCAAAATAGCCTTGCTTTTCGATTCAGGGACATGGAATATGGTGATCTTGTTTCTAGATCAGAATGTGTTTAAATATTGTTCCATCAGTTAGTATGAAAGTAAAGATCAAAGGAAATCATGTTCTCAAACTTCAGTTAAAAATAGCAAGACTATTAAAAAGGCATTGGGTCAGAATTTTTTAAACACATTTATATTGTATGCATACAAAGGATTTCAATAAACCTTGAATTTTTACTCTGTTTGAAAAGAGAATATGGTTTTCAGAGGACAGCATCATTTACCTTTATAGTAAAGATATGTTTCTCAGTTGTCTCAGAGACATGAAATCACAGCCTTTGGCTCTGTCCTGGGTGGGAGGATGCTGGGGAATCTGTGTGGCTCCTTAGTGAGGGATGAGGTGCTCCATAGTACACTGGCCTGAAGGAACTAAGGCGGCATCTGTATCTGTTTCTTTTCATTTTTTTCCTGCCTTGACATTCAGTCTAAAGCAATCATACTCTGTCACGGTATAAAATTGACTAAATACAATTTTCATCTTAAATGCTACTCTTTGCTATTGCTGTTATTGCCTCTAAGTCATGCCTGACTCTGCGACTCCATGGACTCTAGCCTGCCAGGCTCCTCTCTGTCCATGGGATTTCCCAGGCAAGAATACTGGAGTGGGTGGCCATTTTCTTCTCCAGGGAATCTTCCCAACCCAGGGATCAAATCCACCTGTCCTGCTTGGCAAGCAGATTCTTTACCACTGGTCCACCTGGGAATCCATTCTAATTGTGTTTCCACTCAAGGATCTTTCCCATTTGTATGTCCATACTTCTACAAATTCTCTCTTTGGTTTTAGGCCCTGATCTTGCTCCCTCTGTAATTTTGCCAAATCGATACAACAGGCTATATTTCTATAGTTGTTTTAGTTTGTTTACATAATGAGGAGCCAGATCTTAGGTACCAGATTTAAATCCCCACCATTCCCTTAACTAACTCTTACATCACACATCCTCTAGTGTATGTCTTGTCCCATTCACACATAACATGCTATCTCCTATCTGGGTGATCCCAGGCACACCTGTCCCTCTTGAACAAAAGTTTTCCAAATAACTCCTAACTCAAGTAGATAGAGGAGAAGACAATGGCAACCGACTCCAGTACTCTTGCCTGGAAAATCTCATGGATGGAGGAGCCTGGTAGGCTGCAGTCCGTGGGGTCCCTAGGAGTTGGACAAGACTGAGTGACTTCACTTTCACTTTTCACTTTCATGCATTGGAGAAGGAAATGGCAACCCACTCCAGTGTTCTTGCCTGGAGAATCCCAGGGACGGGGGAGCCTGGTGGGCTCCCATCTATGGGGTTGCACAGAGTCGGACACGACTGAAGTGACTTAGCAGCAGCTGCAGCAGTAAGTAGATAGATTTCTGTCTAAATACGCTTCTCTCCAAGAGTATCTATATTATCACCTGTTGTTTGGATTTCCTTGAACATCTCAAAATGCTCATATTCTGTGCCTCCATTAGATTAATCAACTTTGCAAATAATTTGAAATTACCCTGGTTGAAGCCTAACAATAGAAAGATGTAGAAAATGGTAAAACTTTAAACCATTATTCAGGGATCAATGAGGAAGTGTCTAATTAGTTTCAATCAGAAGCAAATATAGATGAAAGGCACTCTGGAGGATACCACAAACTGGGGTAGGGATTCCTATATACCTCATTATGGGATAACTTGCGTTATTTCATAATCAGTCCTCTGTTTTTGCCTGAATGAAAATAAGTTTTATAAATAATGATGGCAATGATCTCTTCTCCCCCTCCCAAAATTTAAATTTATCCCCAAAATATGCCCATTCACAACTGAAAGATACAATCAGAAAAACAAGAATAATAAAATGGAGGGCTAAAAGAAAATTTTAAAAGTGATGATATATAACTAATATGTATTGAATATTAAATAAAACACACTTAGAATTTTAACTCTAGTTGAGTGAACCATGCAACTTTTACAGTAGATTCAAAGGAGAAGTCAAAATGAAGCATAGAGAAGGAAGATGAACAAATGGGAAAGTGAGAGTAAAGGATAATATTTATATGCAGACTAAAAACTGCATTTTCCAGAGAGGAACAGAATGTTCGGAGGAAGAGACCAAAACCCTGGATGGGGGAGTTAACAGGACTGCCAAAGGATAGAATTGATTCACGAGTCTATAGGCAAGAGTATTTTGCACTACTGTAAGTTATCTGAAACTTACAAAATTATAAAATAGCTCAAAGGTAATGAAAAGCAACCTGAAAATGTATGCTATTAAAAATGCATAATTTTCCATTGGAGTCAGCTAGTAATCTTTTTTAGTTTATTTCAAACTTCCTTACAGAACTAAGGATGTCACAATTTAATAAACACAATTCAGAAATCAAAGAATTTCACAGCTCTAATTGAACTACACTGAATGATGTCCCTGCTAATTGCTTAACCCTGCACTGATTATGTTGGAACTAGCTTCAGCTTGTTCAAATTTGAACAAAGACTTTGAACAAAGTGCTTGAAAACCTCATCCCTCCTTAAACAAATCATAGCAAACTGCATGACAATATTTCTAATACAATTAAGTGTACAAAATTATTATGCCTCAAAAAGAAGGTGGAGACATATGTAATGTATTGCTTCCCTCACTTTTGTTTTCAGGAGTGGGGACTAGGGCTCATAGTCCAAAATAAGATCCACCCTAGGCTTACCTGCCTGCTCAGTTACTAAGTTGTATCCCACTTTTTTGACCCCATGGCCTGTAGCCCGCCAGGCTCCTCTGTCCATGGGATTTCCCAGACAGGAATACTGGAGTTGGTTGCCTTTCCCTCCTCCAGGGATCTTGCCGACCCAGGGATCAAACCCTCATCTCCTGTGGCTTCTGCACTGATAGGTGGGCTTCTTTACCACTGAGCCACCTGGGAAACCCGAGGCTCACCTGCAGTTACCCATTAAACTAGGGATCTGGGATGTGGAACCTTCTGGGGATGCTTTCCATACAGTCTTTCCCTTCTTGGTGGGGCCCAGTCAGAGCACATACTTTTTCCTGTTTTCACTGCAGACCTACCTCCACATTACGAATCTCTGCCACAACCCGCCATCATTAGTACTGAAATGGCATTGTCATCCTGTTCCTGTTTTTTTTTTTTTTTAATAGAATAAGTGTATCCAGAAAAGAGGTATAGGTGAACCTATTTGCAAAGCATAAATAGAGACGCAGACATAGAGAACAAATGTACAGACATCAAAGAGGACAGTGGGACGGGATGAACTGGAAGATTGGGATTGATGTGCATATACCACCATATATAAAACAGATGACTAGTGAGAACCTACTGCAGAGCACAGGGAACTCTACTCAAGGATCTGTGGTCAGTTAGATGGGAAGGGAATCCAAAAAAGAAGGAAAACATGTACAGCAAAAACTAACACAATATTGTAAAGCAACTATACTCTAATAAAAACTATTAAAAAAAGTGAATTTTGAGAATCATAGTATAAGTAAATATTCTATTAAAACCAGAAATAGACATAAAAGAATCCCTATCATCATTAGTTATCCACTGACAGCACTTTTAACATGTTATAGCAATGTAAGCAATAAGCACAAGAAATTGTCCAAATTCATCAATAAATCAAAGATTTAAATCAAAGTATGATGTCATCATACTTGGAGAAGGAAACGCAACCCACTCCAGTACTTTTGCCTAGAAATCCCATGGACAGAGGAGCCTACAGTTCATTGGATCGCAAATAGTCCGACATGACTCAGTGACTTCACTTTATGATGTCATCATTTGTGTATCAAGTTAGCAGAGATTCTTGTTTTTTTATATGTATATATTTCATATTATTTTGGTGAAACTATACAATGTTTCTAAAATGGTAATTTTCAGATATAATAAGGGAATTATGCTGATCCACTTCTATGGATTTTCTTCTTAAAAATATATTTTGCCTTTATCTTTTAATATCCTTTCAGAAATATCTAAGGATATTTAATCAGTGGTTATAAATATGATCATATAAGAATATCCATTACAATCACTTATAACTATTAAAAAACAGGAACTATCATATGCCCCCAAATATTTCATTAGATGAAAAAGCTACTGGAAATTATGTGTTTAAAAAATATTAAACTTATGAGAAATATACATGATACTATGTCAAGAACAAAAAGTCAGTTCCACTGTGTGATTCGAACATACAACACTGAGAAAAAGCTGAAGCCTGAAATTTCTGAATCCCACTCTGCACATGGACTACCATTGGATACTCCAGAAGAGGTGAGCTGTCCAGAGTTTCCTGAGAGCTATGTGGTTTGCAGGTCAGCTCTGGAGAGATACCTGACTTGTTAATGCCATGGTTATATATATCTTTGAGTCTCTTTATTAAGATAACTAATGAGAACCTACTGTATAGCACAGGGAACTCTATGCAATGCTCTGTGGTGACCTGAATACATTCTCCAGGCCAGAATACTAGAGTGCTTAGCTTTTCCCTTCTCCAGAGGATCTTCCCAACCCAGGGATCGAACCCATGTCTCTTGAATTGCAGGTGGATTCTTTACAAGCTGGGCCACCAGAAAAGCCCAAGAATACTGGAGTGGGTAGCCTATCCTTTCTCCAGGGGATCTTTCTGACCTAGGAATCAAACTGGGGTCTTCTACATTGAAGGTGGATTATTTACCAGCTGAGCTGCCAAGGAAGCCCTAAATGGGAAGAAAGTTCATTGCTCTGCAGAAGAAACTAACACATTATAAAACAATTATATTCCAATAGAATAATTTAAAAAATGAAAACTAAACTACAAATTGTTCTTTAAAACAAACAAGCAAACAAACAAAGAACCTTGGTTCCTGGTGCACAAAGAGAGGCCTCTGTTGTCTTGTTCAAACTCTGACTGATGACATCTGGATTGCCAAGGTAATGATACTCAAGTTTGGACATTCAAGAGAAAAAAAAAATGTTTCTCTTGCATTCCTTAGGTGTCCATTTGTTTATCACAAATAACCTTGATGTATTTCAGGACATATTTAAACTTTTCTAGGCATAGTTCTTCAGCATTATCTGTATTTAGTTCAGAATTTATTTTAATTCAAATATTCTGTCCATTCTAATTTCAACCACCTCCTAAATTGGATATTTTAAATGATTCTGTCCATTTATGTCAATTCTCTATCCTTTATATTTTATTCCCTTTGCTTCCTCAGGATAGGTAAATACATACAGGATGGGGAGCACTTTGTCCTCATGGAAAAGCAGGAACAAAGAGATCTCTACCAGCTTTTTATTTTCCTTGTTGGCATTGATTGGCCATCTTGGCGAGATGCTTGTTTGTAAGCGTTTGTAGAAATATCCACTTTCCTACACTGTGGATGACAGCATGTGGAAAATGTTCTGCAGATAATGCGATAATATTTTTAAATGATAAATACATACGTCCTTTGTCTCATCAATTCCAATTCCAGAGTTTATCCTATGGTTATACAGCATTGGCAAAATGTCATATGAATGAAAATATCTCATTCATCTTTTTTTTAAATAAAGAAAGATTTTAGAAACATCCTAAAGGTACATTATGAAAAAGAAAAGGGTAGGCATAAAGTAGCTCTGGGAACAGTAATAAGTAGCATGCGTGATGGTTGCATCTGGGGAGGGGCATTGTGAGAGGAGTTACACAGTCATGGAGGAGAACTTTGGTGTAGAACCTTTCTATCTTTTAATTTTGAACTATGCAAATGTATTTCCCTGCCAACAATAAATAATTAAAATATGTATAGTTAAAAATAAAATGTCTTGCCAATGTCTCCCTCATAGCAGGGCCTTGTGGTCACATGAAAATGAAAGAAATAGAGAAAGAAAGAAGCTTGATTCCTGACCCACTTATCCTCTATCACGATTCCTTAAGCAGTCTTTCAAGATAAACGAAACTGGAACTTCCATATTGTCCAGCATCTGGCTTTAAGGAAGCTGACTGATCTAGTTCAGGGTTTCCAAAGCTTTTTCTGTAAAGGTCCAGAAGGCAAATATTTTAGGCTTTAAGGGCTATGAGGTTCCTTCCACAACTACTCATTTTGGCCACTGGAGCACTAATACTGCAAGAGACAAGGTGAAAGGTTGTGGTTGTGTACCAGTGACTCACTTATTTATTTTTCCTTACAGAAGGCCAGGTTTCTCCCACAGGATTGCCAACCCCTGAAGTTTCGACTGAAAAGAGTGAACAACCTAAAGTTGAAAATTGTGTTTTATTTCGTGGACAAAACTGGGGACTTGAGCGTGGGATGCATTCTTTCAGAGAGATGGCTTCAAAGAGATAAAGGAGGAGCCAGGATATATAAGGAGTTTTTGCAATGAAGACCAGGTAGCTGGAGTTTCAAAGAATTACTATCAATTAAAGAAAAAAACAGATATCTCAAGTTAATGAATTTAGCACCTTTCTATGTATAAGACCAGGAGAAAGAAATGGCAGCTACTCCAGTATTCTTGCCTGGGGAATCCCATGGACAGAGGAGCCTGCCAGGTTATAGTCCATGGGGTCACAAAAGAATCAGAACAATTGACTTAACAAACAACAATGTATAGGAAGATGCAGTTCTATACCTATTGAAATCATTCCTTTGATCTGTATCTTAACTGCTTACAATTTAGGAAGGTCTCCAAGCCAACAGACTAGTTTTTAGCATTATTATTGTACAACTTTACAATTTGATTATTAGAAGCTAAATATTAACTCTTAATATTTGAATCGCACATCAATAACTCTAAACTTTCCTGAAGGAAATGGATGCTTCAAAGAAGTGTGAATCAATACGAGGAAAAGCAAAATAGAATAGCTCATTTGTGGGGAGCGAGCTCCGCCCCTGGCAAAGGTCTTGAGGAAGGAGGCTTGGCATACGCAAAGGCGGGATCAAGCCTCAGGAGTCTCCCTGGAAATTCTGGAGCATCTACCCCCAAAACCAGAGTCTGCCTACTTTCTGCTTTGTGCTTTCACCTACACCTCTGACTTTACAGGGGGCTGTCCCCCACTACCTCTCTGAAAAAAGTTAGCTTACAGCTCCAGTTAATAATTCCTGGGTGTGACAGTGTTTCAACCTACAAACTCCTTTGGAAATCCTCTAGCCTGCCTGAATAGGTTTTTCCGGCCACATGTGATTGCTCAGAGCCTCCCAACTGTGATAGGCATGAAATGTTCTAAACTGTCTAAATACAGATTCCTTTGAGCAGTTAATAGATTGATTAGAAATTGTATTGGTGAAGGGATTTTCACTTGTTGGGCCAATGTTTGCTGCTAAGTTTCCATATCCCTTGCCTGCTGTGTCCCTGGCAGTGTATTGATTAATATAATTGGTGTAAGTAGTAGCTTTAATGTTTGTAACCTGGGACCCTTGAGTTAATTCTTTTTCTTGTTATAGCCCACCACACCTTTGCTCTGTAGGAATGCAACTTTATCTAATGCTTTTGGAGGGTGGCTCCTGACCAATCACCTTTAGAGAAAAATAAGTTTTCTGAAGAAAGGGTCTTAAAATGTTAACAGGCCTCCGGGCCAGAAGATGATGCAAATCACCTAAGCTTTTGCATATGATAAGTTTGCAGGAAGAAAGCCTGGCTTGCTGCATGACTCTACCCCTTCCCCCATTATCCTCTATGCATAACTTAAGGTATAAAATCTACTTTGGAAAATAAAGTGCGGGCCTTGTTCACCGAAACTTGGTCTCACCATGTCGTTCTTTCTCTTACCTTCTGGCTGAATTATTCAGCCTCTTTTCTCCACTGAATTTCCTCACTGAGCTATCCTTATTCCATTACTCTTTATATCCTTAATTAAAGTTTAATTAAGCAGTTGTTTCCTGATCCTCGCCAACGCCGTCCCCGCTTCGAATTCCCTGGATCCACCAGGGCTGGACCCCGGCACTCATTTATCCATTTTGAACTGTAGTCTGTCTTTTTTATTTAAGAGCTGTATTAAGATAAAATTTACATACCATAAATTCACTTATTTTTAAGTGTTCAAATCAATTATGCTTAGTACATTTATGTAAAATCAATTTTAGAATGTTTTCATCACCTCAAAAAGCCTGGGTACCCATTGATAACCACTTTCTATAGCCAACTGCACCTCAAACAACCACTAATATGCTTCTCTCTCTGTAGTTTTGACTCATCTGGACATAATTTTGTATAAATGGATTGCACAATACATGACCTTGTTTTTCTGACTTCCTTTACTTACCACAATGCTTCTGAGGAGCATCCATATTTTGTATGAAAGTGTTAGTCGCTCAGTCGTTCCTGACTCTTTGTGACCCCCATGGATTGTAGCCTGCCAGGCTTCTTTGCCCATGGAATCTTCAAGGCAAGAATATTAGAGTGTCATCTCTTTTTCCAGGGATTGAACCTGCATTTCAGGCAGATTCTTTACCATCTGGGCCACCAGGAAAGCCCTATATTTTGTATACATCAGCATTTTATTCCTTTTTATTACTGAATGCTACTCCATTGTTTGGATATACTAATTGTTCTTGTCCATTTCTCTATAGATTCCCAGGTGGCTAAGTGGTTAAGAACCCAGGTGCAAAGGTTCAATCCCTGGGTTGAGAAGATCCCCATGGAGAAGAAAATGACAATCCATTCCAGTACTCTTGCCTGGGAAATCCCAAGGATGAAGGAGCCAAGCAGGCTATAGTTCACAGGGTCCCAGAGGCAGATATGACTTAGCGACTGAGTATCATGCATAGATATTTGAATTGTTTCCACCTTTTGACTACTATATAGTAATATGATGCTATTATAACCATTCACTTACAAGTCATTGTGCAATATGTGTTTTCATTTTTCTTGAGTGAAAGCCTAGGGGTGGAATTCGTAAGTCATGTAGTAAATTTATATGTAAATGTTCAAAGCTTGTGAACCTATTTTCCAGGCAATGTGTGAGGGTTCAAATTTCTCCACGTTCTTATCAACAATTATTATTACTTATGTCCAAGCTACTGATGGTGTGAAGTGTCTCTTTGAAGTTTTAATTTGCAATTTCTTAATAACTAATGTTGTATAACTTATTCTTATGTGTTTTGAGATAGTAATAATTATATGTATTTAAATGTATATTAAAAAAATTAGAGGCTATAGTAGTGGTTTTCTCTGGACAGTAAAATTACGTGTGATTATTATTTATTTCTATTTTAAAATTAAAAATACATAAAGTAAAAAAAAAAAAAGGTTATAATTAAAGATATTCCAGTAACGTTTTTCCATACCAGAGTTACAAATTTAAAGTTGCGAGCTACTGTTTTCTTTTTTTTTTAATTTTTATTTTATTTTTTAACTTTACAATATTGTATTGGTTTTGCCATATATCAAAATGAATCCGCCACAGGTATACCCTTTTAGAACCAGCTATTTCAATACTGACAACTGATGTTCCCAGTGTGTCCTCTCAGGACACCCATTAAAAATAGCCTTAGATTTTTTTCCAACTCTTCTCAATTGGCTTTGACTATACATACTTCAATTATTTATGGGTCAGGCTCTATGCCCTAGTTCTGGTACTAATCCCAGGTGTTTGATTCTTTCCCAAAGTCTATATACAAAATATTGTCGATATTGGTACTGGTAGTAATGATCTTTTATAGACTTATGATCAGTAAGTTTCACTTATGGCTCTTTATTTTGAACCAAAGTTTGCAGGTGAATTGGATTCTTTCTTTCTGATCAATTTACCCCAATCTTTCAGTATATTTCTCTTCGAAAGTGTTAGTCACTCAGTCACATCCCACTCTTTTCAGCCCAATGGACCTCTTTCCATGGAATTCTCCAGGCAAGAATAATGAATTGGAAAGCCATTGTCTTCATCAGGGTGTCTTCCTGACCCAGGAATCCAAACCCAGGTCTCCTGCATTGCAGGTGACTTCTTTACCATCTGAGCCACCAGGAAAACCCATATTTCTGTTTGGGGGCAAACTAAGTTGCTTCAGTTGTGTTCGACTCTTTGCAATACTATGGACTGTAGCCCACCAGGCTCCTCTGTCTGTGGGACTTCCCAGACAAGAATCCTGGAGTGGGTTATAATTTCAAGTAATTTAGAAGCCAACATAGGCATATAAAGCACCAGGAAGTATGGTCATGAAAAGATTGGAAGGAATTAGAATCAGGAGACCATTCTTGACAATCTACCATCCCACGCAGGTCCTGCAGTGGCCACTCTTCCTAAGCATCCAATCTTCTGGATCTGCTGAAGGGTCAGTTGCTGGGGCTCACACCCAGGCCCGGGCATCAGCCCCTGAATGCCTGGGGTGCCAACACCTTATCAACTGGGATGTGGAAAGCAGTGAAGTTTGCCCTGGACACTTTCAGGCAAACCAAGTGCCTTTCCACATATACTGAACCCTCAAGGGCTCATGTATGATCAGAGAGGCTTCCCATTGTCCAAGCTGTAGTGTTAGTCCTCTGGAACAGCCCAACTGTCAGGGCAAAGGGAACAGCCAGGGATCATGTCTGAGTTCCAGCCAAACTTCTCTGAGTTCAGCCCATGGACTGCTGCAATCTGTTCCCATTTTCCATCTAAATGATATTGATGATGCATTTAGATGGTATTGATGATGGGCAGAATAGTGACATCCATCCACCTGGACAGACTGCCTCAGGTATATCTATCCACATAACAGGCATCAGCAACTGATGTGGGAGTCTTACATCTGGCAGAGATGAGTGGATACAAAGTTTTCTCAATTCACACTCTGATGAGGAGGGAAGTTCTTACAGTTAGATGCTATTTATCTATGTGGGGGTCCATTGTCTCTGCCTCCTCACAGAGCTTGGACCAGAATCCTTGGGGCACTCTCTCCTATCATCTCAATCACAGTGGTCAACCCACACACTTCAGAGTCACAGAAACTTGTGTGGCCCAGCCTGGGAGGTATCCAGAGCTTTTATCTGCTTCAGTAGCACTGTGTTTCTCAAAAGTGACTTGCTGCTCTGATACCCAGTCCCACAAGGCACCTTTCTTTACCTGGAGGTACATGAGATGGGCAGACTGTGCTTGGTGGGGAATAAAAGTACCTGAACCCAAGACCCTACAAAGCCTCGTACCTGTCACCTTCTTAGAGGACAGATAGACTTGTCTCTTATCAGTCACACAGCTTCTGGGACAAAGACCATCTTACCAACCAAATGACTCCCAAACTTTACTGCTGAACCTGCATCTTGAATTTTTGGTGTGTTAACATCCCATCCTCTCCCTGACAGATGTTCTTCCAGCAAAGTCTGCAGAGTGTCCTACCTGAGGCAAGTCTTCGTGTGTTAGCATTATGTCATCAGTGTAATGGGCCCACTTTACTGATGGAAGGAGACCAATCTCAGACTACCATCCATGACATGTGGTAGGGCTGTGCAGGCGGCCTTGGGGAAGCACCTGAAAGGCCCCTTGTGTTTCTCCCAGTGATGACAAATTGATCCTGTGACTCAGTCCCCAAGAGTGGGCTGGAAAAGACATTTACTAAATGCAAGGCATCATGATGCCCTCCTAGGATCATGAGTAAGATACCTAAGAAAGGACAGTGTGGGCCACAGTGTCTGCATGGAGCACTACCTTGTTAAGTTCTTGGTATCCACAGCATCTTCCATGAACCACCTGGCCTTTTTTCAGATCAAACTGGGCTTTAATGGCTATGATACCTACACATGTAGTTCTTAGATGGTGTCTCCTATCTCCTCCTGACCCCAAGCAGTTTACATCATTTGACAGTTACCGTTGCTAGAAGGGGTGGTGACTAATGGCTCCCAGCTGTCATTTCTTCTTAGTTCTGGTTTGACCACCCTAAGTTGGAGGCAGTTTACTGGTAGAAATTGCAGAGCTCAGCCTTATATCGTAACCATCTACCCTCAATTGTGCAGTGGGCTCCAGAACACTTCCAAGGGTGGCTGTGTATTAGAGCATGCTAGTGTCAGAGCCATCACTTTTGACTTATTTTTAAAGGACTAATGAGCAAGCATGGGACCTCCTATCACCTCCCGGTAGCCAACCTTGGCCTCCAAAGTATACCTGGGATGTGGGAGGCACTTACCCCTAATAAGACTGTACCCCTGAGGCCTCTGTTGCAGGTAGCAGGGCATCAGGGATGGTAGGGCAGATGAGGCAGGTTTGACCTCTTGTTCACATTTTAGAATTTCCACAGGCCAACCAACACAGTGTTGAGTTATCAGTCTATCTAGTCAGGTGGGTCCCTGTAGCAAAGAGGTCAGACCACACTTATTGGACTGTGTATAGCCAATTGGAATAGCCATTCCCAGGACTTGTCAGTTTCCCCTAAATGAGCAGAGGACTGCCCACCATTATAAATGCCCCATGATGACTAGACTTAGCATGGATATCAACATCTCACACCAGGTGCAACACGAGGACTGGAGCATCTTAAATTTAATCTCTTGAATTTGTTCTGATTAAGACCTTAAATGACAGGGGTGTAGATGCTATGTCTCATCCCCAACTCCTTTTGGATTTGCCTTATTTCCTCTATAGATACCCAGGGTACCACTTGCCCAGGGTGCAAAACCTGGGCCAAACCTCCCTGCAGGATGGAATAACCCAGTCTCTAAGAGATTGAAAGCCTCATTTTCCTCCAGCACCATGCAAGTGTTGCTGGAGGGCAGGTGTGCAGTGATGCTGCTTGTCTCCTCTGCCTGCCTCCTGCCTGGGCAGATACTTGTCATAGCCCCCTCAGCCCCTGCTCCACCAGTGCCCACTGCTAAACACATCTGGATGCCTTTCCTGGCCTTTTGTGGAAACTTGCCAAATGTATCAATAAACTGAGTGGGACTATATGAAAGATTTCATATATATCGCCATATGAAAGTTCCCTGAGTGGGGGTTTGCCCTGCTGGCTGGGTTGCTGTATCTGTGCTCGGCCTTCCTTTCTATTAGGAGTGGGCTGACATCGGGTGTTTTGTACAATTCTTCATTAATAAAACATCCTCCTCTTTACTCATATCACTTTGCCAGGGGTTCTACCTCTAAGCATCTCAATAAGACTGTCACAGGTTCAGTTCAGTCAGTGCAGTTGCTCAGTCATGTCTGACTTTTTTGCAACCCCAAGCATGCCAACCCCAACCCTACCTGTGCATTACCAACTCCCAGAGCCCACTCAAACCCATATCCATAAAGTTGGTGATGCCATCCAACCACCTCATTCTCTGTTATCCCCTTCTCCTCCTGCCTTCAATCTTTCCCAGCATCAGGGTTTTTCCCAATGAGTCAGTGTTCACATCAGGTGGTCAAAGTTTTGGACCTTCAGCATCAGTCCTTCCAATGAATATTCAGGACTGATTTCCTTTAGGATGGACTGGTTTGATCTCCTGGCAGTCCAAAGGACCCTCAAGAATCTTCTCCAACACCACAGTTCAAAAACATCAATTCTTCACCGCTTAGTCCAACTCTCGCATCCATACATAACTACTGGAAAAGCCATAGTTTTGAATAGACAGGACTTTCTTGTCAAAATAATGTCCCTGCTTTTTAATACACTGTCTAGGTTGGTCATAGCTTTTCTTCCAGGGAGCAAGCATCTTTTAATTTCATGCTACAGTCACCATCTGCAGTGATTTTGAAGCCCCCACCAAAATAAAGTCTGTCACTGTTTCCATTGTTTCCCCATCTATTTGCCATGAAGTGATGGAACCAGATGCCATGATCTTAGTTTTCTGAATGTTTAGTTTTGTCAACTTTTTCATTCTCCTCTTTCACTTTCATCAAGAGGCTTTTCTTCGCTTTCTGCCATAAGTGTGGTGTCATCTGCACATCTGAGGTTATTGATATTTCTCCCAGCAATCTTGATTCCACCTTGTGCTTTATCCAGCTTGGCATCTCACATGATGTACTCTGCATATAAGCTAAACAAGCAGGGTTGACAGTATACAGCTTTGATGAACTCCTTTCCCAATTTGGAACCAAATCTATTGTTCCACATGAGGTTCTAACTGTTGCTTCTTGACCTACATACAGATTTTTCAGGAGGCAGATCAGGTGGTCTGGCATTTCCGTCTCTTTAATAATTTTCCACATTTTGTTGTGATCCATACAGGCAAAGGCTTTAGCATAGTCAGTGAAGCAGAAGTAGATTTTTTTTTTTCCTGGAATTCTCTTGCTTTTTCTATGATCTAACGGATATTGGCAATTTGAGCTCTGGTTCCTCTGCCTTTTCTAAATCCAGCTTGTACATCTGGAAGTTCTCATTTCACGCATTGTTGAAGCCTTGCTTGGAGAATTTTGAACATTACTTTGCTAGCATGTGAAATGAGTGCAACTGTGTGGTAGTTTGAACATTCTTTGGCACTGCCTTTCTTTTGGATTGGAATGAAAATGGACCTTTTCCAGTCCTGTGGACACTGCTGAGTTTTCTAAATTTGCTGGCATATTGAGTGTAGCACTTTCACAGCATCATCTCTTAGGATTTGAAATAGCTCAACTGGAATTCTATCACTTCCACTAGCTTTGATTGTAGTGATGCTTCCTAAGGACCACTTGACTTCACACTTCAGGATATCTGGCTCTAGGAGAATGATCACACCATCGTGGTTATCTGGGCCATTAAGATCTTTTTTGTATAGTTCTTCTGTGTATTCTTGCCACTTCTTAATATCTTCTGTTTCTGTTAGGTCCATACCACTTCTGTACTATATTGTGCCCAACTTTGCATAAAATATTCCCTTGGTATCTCTAACTTTCTTGAAGAGATCTCTAGTCATTCCCATCCTATTGTTTTCATCTATTTGTTTTCTTTTCTTTTTTTAAACTTTACATAATTGTATTAGTTTTGCCAAATATCAAAATAAATCCACTACAGGTATACATGTGTTCCCCATCCTGAACCCTCCTCCCTCCTCCCTCCCCATACCATCCCTCTGGGTCGTCCCAGTGCACTAGCCCCAAGCATCCAGTATCATGCATCGAACCTGGACTGGCATCTCGATTCATACATGATATTTTACATGTTTCAATGTCATTCTCCCAAATCTTCCCACCCTCTCCCTCTCCCACAGAGTCCATAACACTGTTCTATATATCAGTGTCTCTTTTGCTGTCTCGTACACAGGGTTATTGTTACCATCTTTCTAAATTCCATATATATGCGTTAGTATACTGTATTGGTGTTTTTCCTTCTGGCTTACTTCACTCTGTATAATAGGCTCCTGCATAACCATAAGGGATTTGATTTAGGTCATACCTGATAGTCTAGTGGTTTTCCCTACTTTCTTCATTTTAAATCTGAAATTTTGCAATAAGGAATTCATAATCTGAGCCACAGTCATCTCCCAGTCTTGTTTTTGCTGACTGTGTACAACTTTCCATCTTCAGCCACAAAGAATATAACCAATTTGATTTTGGCATTGAGCATGTGTTGATGTCCATGTGTAGAGTCATCTCTTGTGTTGTTGGAAGACGGTGTTTGCTATAACCAGTGCATTATCTTGGCAAACCTTCGTTAGCCTTTGCCCAGCCTCATTTTGTACTCCAAGGCCAAACTTGCCTGCTAATCCAGGTATCTTTTGACTCCCTACATTTGCTTTCCAGCCCCCTGTGATGAAAAGGACATCTTTGTTTGGTGTTAGTTCTAGAAAGTCTTGTAGGTCTTCACAGAACTGTTCAACTGCAGCTTCTTTGGCATTAGTAGTTTGGGCATAGACTTGGATTACTTTTATATGAATGGTTTGCCTTGGAAACAAACAGAGATCATTCTGTCATTTTTAAGATTGCATCCAAGTACTGCATTTCAGGCTCTTTTGTTGACCGTGATGTCTACTTCATTTTTTCTAAGGGATTCTTGCCCGCAATAGTAGGTATAATGGTCATCTGAGTTAAATTCACCCATTTCAATACATTTTAGTTCACTAACTCCTAAAATCTTGATGTTGACTGTTCCCATCTCCTGTTTGACCACTTCCAATTTACCTTGATTCATTGATCTACCATTCAGGTTCGTATACAATATTGTCCTTTACAGCATTGGACTTTACTTACATCACTAGTCACATCCACAACTGGGTGTTGTTTTGCTTTGGCTCCATCCCTTCCTTCTTTCTGGAGTTATTTCTCCACTCTCTCCAGTAGCATATTGGGCACCTACCAATCTGGGGAGCTCATCTTTCAGTGTCATATCTTTTTGCCATTTCATACTGTTCATGGAGTTCTCAAGGCAAGAATACTGAAGTGGTTTGCCATTCCCTTCTCCATTTAACCACATTTTGTCAGAACTCTGTCTGACAGAACCCATCCATCTTGGTTGGCCCTACATGGCACAGATCATAGTTTCATTGAGTTAGACAAGGCTGTGATCTATGTGATCAGTATGGTTAGTTTCCTGTGATTGTGGCTTTCATTCTGTCTGCCTTCTGATGGATAAGGATAAGAGGGTTGTGGAAGCTTCCTGATGGGAGGGACTGGCTTTGGGGGAAACAGGGTCTTGTTCTGTCACAGGTGCTCAAACCTTACTCTGTGGTGGTTTGCAACACCTCACTCTGTGAAACAACAGGCTAAAATCTCTGATTAACCATCCTGTACTCCATGTCCTGGCTACTCCACAATTGCTTCTTGAAAACCTGGGAAGCTTCCCAGGTTTAATTAGAAACCAGCCCACTTACAAGGAGGGCAAGGAGAGAACAATAAGGTAGACCATCTGAGGGAACTCACACAGGACCTTGTGGTAGATCTCTGTTCTGCAGATAAGAATCCTAAGAGTGTATATGGAGGACTTAACTGGGTCAGCAATGCACACAATTCAGAGAGTCTTATGATTACACAACTATCTCAAGATTGTGTGCTTGGGGTTGCTTGTGGGAACAGGAAGGGCAAGCTGAGTTGCATCCCAAAGACAGATGAAGAGTTGGGGAGCTTCTGATAGTCTGGAGCCAGCTCTTGGTTCAACCAGAAATCAGCCTTCTCTGAGACATCTCCGAATAAGCATTGTCCATTTTGGTACAACTTCCCAGGCCTTCAATCTCTTGGGCCTTCATCTTGTTGATGGAGAGGTACAGATGAGAAGATGCCCAGATAAACTAGATTTGGTCTCAAAATGGCATTAAACATCTCAGCAAATGATTATTGGAAAGAATACTCAATCTAACCTACAAAATTGACTGAATTTTGATTCAATTTCTTAAAGTTTAATAATTTTATTTTTATTTTTATTGTAGCATAGTTGATTTACAATGTTGTGTTATTTTTAGTTGTACAACAAAGTGATTTAGTTATATATATATATTTTTTCAAATTATTTTCCCACTTATATTATTACATAATATTTAGCAGAGTTCCCTGTGTTATACAGTAGGTCCTTGATTGTCTACGCTATATATTGTAGTGTATATATGTTATATCCCCAAATCCTAATTTATCCCTTTTCCCTATCTTTCCTCTCTGGTAACAAAAAATCTATTCTTTATGTCTGTTGGTCTGTCTGTTTTGTAAACCAGTTTACTTTCATCATCTTTTTAGTTTCCACATAGAAGTGATACCATATGATATTTTTCTTTCACTGAATGAAATAATGTCATTTGCAGCAACATGGATGGACCCAGAGATTATAGTCCTCATAGCTAACTTGGTATTCCTCATGCTCTATCGTGACTCAGTTACTTGCACAGCAAAAAGAGCTTCTGATTAGCACTAAAGGGTGCTGTGGATTTTCCAGCTCATTCTCTGTGTAGCTTTGTACTTTTTTTTTTTTTTTTTTCTTTAGGATAAAAGGTCTGCTATCTAGGTTTTTTTTTTTTTTTGGTACTCTCTACGTCTCTACAATATTAGTGACATGTAGATATATTTTGCCTTTAATCCTCTACTTCTTCTTGGCTTATCTCTTGAAAGAAAAATCCATATACCACCTCTGACTAGAGTTGATTTTGTTTGAGGAATTCAGACAATTCTCTTTATTAAACATGTTCTTACAGGCTTATTCGTATGAGTAGATGTTGCTGGGAAACCAGTCTCTTCAAGATTCCTGCAGTCCAGGCCCAAAGATGTAACCTAAGCAATGATAGAAAGGTAACTTTCCGCATAAAAGGGACCGCATAAAAGTTGATTCTTTTTTTTTTTTTTTTCTCATTCTGCCTCACAAGCTTCCCTCTGTGCCTAAATAAACAATATGTCTGTCACTTAAAATCCTTCCACACTTGATGACATAATATAGCCCTCAGATAGAGGTATTTACACTGGAGCTGCCCTATTTCTTCTACCCCAGGGACATAGGAATGAGAGCTATATATGTTTATTGATAAGTATATAAGATAGAGAAAACTCCGTAACTACATATATTTCTTACTATATGGACATTGAATGATGACTTGCTGCAAGCTCTTATTCACCTTTGCAGTTCATCATTAGAACAGTGTCAATTGAATGATATTAGGCTGGCTTTCAGAGGAGGCAATGGCACCCCACTCCAGCACTCTTGCCTGGAAAATCCCATGGATGGAGGAGCCTGGTGGGCCACAGTCCATGGGGTCGCTAACAGTTGGACAAGACTGAGCAACTTCACTTTCACTTTTCACTTTCATGCATTGGACAAGGAAATGGCAACCCACTCCAGTGTTCTTGAGAATCCCAGGGATGGGGGAGCCTCGTGGGCTGCCATCTATGGGGTCACACAGAGTCGGACATGACTGAAGCGACTTAGCAGCAGCAGCAGCAGCAGGCTTGCTTTATGGATGAGGGACAGGAGACATAATTTACCAAGCCCAAATCTGTTTGCTTAACCATTATATAGGGCTGCATGTTCTCTGAGATTCACCCATTCTTTCATTTTTCCCACTCCTATCTTTCTCTCTCCACTCTCCAAACACACACACACACACATATCCCACACACAATGCGTGGATTCCTCTGCATTTTGCCTCTGCATGAATGTTTCATAAGAACATCAAGCTCAATAAAAGAGACTCAAGGATCTTTTATTATACCCATTTCCAATTGTGCCTACCCAGTCAGGCCCATGTGCCTTCAGTAGGTACAGACCATATAATGTGTGCAAATAAGAATAAGCATATAATTTATTATTAAAATCAGGGGACTGGGATTGAAAGGAGCACAAACTGATGGGGTATATGCCAGGTCAACTGAAATAGTCAACTATGGAAAGGACCAACTCATATCTATAAATTTGTTATTTGTAACAACAATATTTTTCTCATCCATCAGTTAGTTATTTACATGACCCAGTATTTTCTTCTTTTCCATTTATTTCCTTTCCAAGTCACTTTTTCCCATTAATTCCTACTTATCCTAAAAGTTTGTTTATCCCCCTAAATTATCCACAGCAAAACTTTCTCATGTCCTTGATGTGCTGACACAGAAAAGTGTACTTGCTGATACAATGATGCTTGTCAAACTTTATTGGATTCACTTTCTTCTCATTGTTTTCCCAGTGAAATCTAATTTCCTTGGTGTCTCAGTGACTACTTTGTCCCTGGTTCTTAGCAAAATACTAGGGTCAGTTCAGTTCAGTAACTCACTCTTGCCTGACTCTTTGTGATCCCATGGACTGCAGCATGCCAGGCTTTCCTGTCCATCACCAACTTCTGGAGTTTACTCAAAATCATGTGCATTGAGTCAGTTATGCCATACAACAATCTCATCCTCTGCTGTCCCCTTCTTCTCCCATCTTCAATCTTACCCAGTAGGGTCTTTTCAAATGAGTCAGTTCTTCAAATCAGGTGGCCAAATTATTGGAGTTTCAGCTTTAGCATCAGTCCTTCCAATGAATATTCAGGACTGATTTCCTTTTGGATGGACTGGTTGGACCTCTTTGCAGTCCAAGGGACTCTCAAGAGTCTTCTTTAACACCACAGTTCAAAAGCATCAGTTCTTCAGCCCTCAGCTTTCTTTATGGTACAACTCTCACATCCATACTTTACTACTGGAAAAACATAGCTTTGGCTAGGCAGACCTTTGTCGGCAACGTAATGTCTCTGCTTTTTAATATGCCGTCTAGGTTGGTCATAGCTTTTCTTGCAAGGAGTAAGTGTCTTTTAATTTCATGGTTACACTCACCATCTGCAGTGATTTTGGAACCCCTCAAAATAAAGTCTGTCACTGTTTCCACTGTTTCCCAATCTATTTGCCATGAAGTGATGGGACTGGATGCCATGATCTTAGTTTTCTGAATGTTGAATTTTAAGCCAACGTTTTCACTCTCCTCTTCAGCTTTCATCAAGAGGCTCTTTAGTTCTTCTTTGCTTTCTGCATAAAGGTGGTACCATCTGCATATCTAAGGTTATTGATATTTCTCCTGGCAATCTTGATCCCAGCTTGTGCTTCATCCAGCTCGGCATTTCACATGAAGTACTTTGCATATAACTTAACTAAGAGACTCTCAAAAAAGTCCTTTAGGAAAGCTAAATGAATGTGATGCTGACAGCAATAAGGGAAATACAATTGCTGAGATACTTAAACTCCTTTTCTACCTAAATTTAAATTTCTTTACATGGATTAAGACAATCCAGTCTTTAGCTGGCTGTGGGGAATCCCATCCATGGTGATGGATTATTCTCTTTTCACTTTCCTTCACATTTAGCAACATCACTTATCAAGTGGGGCCACATTCACACTGAAACAAAAGTAAAGATGTATTGAATGTGCATACCCAAAGCACTTATACAAATGTGATAATAATTTTGAAAACTATATCCTAACCCAAAAATGTAAATCATGAAAAATGTTTTAGAATATATTTCTCCTCTAAGATATTTTTTTAACTCACTTTTGAAAATACTCTGTTCCACGATGGAATATTTTGCAAAACTGCTCAGGTCATATAAAACAGGAAAAGACAGGTTGTCCCAGGCAGATTGCTCCTAAGGACAGATGATGATTTAGTGCAACAAGGTGCAGTGAACTGGATCCTGAAAGAGAAAAGACATTGATGAAAATGCTGAAGAAATCCAAAGGAAGTCTGAGCTAAGTTTTCATTTTACATGAAGGTTATTTCTTTAATTTTGAACACATTCCACTCTTTTTGAAGATGTTAGCATTAGGGGAGCTGAGTAAAGGTAAGTGGAAATTCTTCTATAAATCTAAAATTATTTCCAATAGAAAGTTAAAGAAATTGGAGTGTGCCATTTTGCTTCAAAGATATGAACCTCTTTTTGTTGTTCAATCACTAATTCATGTCTGACTCTTTACAACCTCATGGATTACGGCATGACAGACTCCTCTGTCCTTCACTATCTTCTGGAGTTGGTTCAAATTGGTCTCCATTGAGTCAGTGGTATCATCCAACTATCTCATCCTCTGTCACCCCTTCTCCTTTCGCCTTCAATGTTTCCCAGCATCAGGGACTTCTCCAGTGACTTGGCTCTTTGCATCAAGTGGCCAAATTACTGGAGATTCAGCTTCAGCAAAATTCTTTCAAAGAATGTTCATAGTTGATTTCCTTTAGGATTGACTGGTTTGATCTTTTTGCAGTCCAAGGGACTCTAAAGAGTCTTCTCTAGTACCACAATTCAAAAGCTGCTCAGCCTTCTTTATAGTCCAACTCTCTTGCCTAGAGGATCCCATGGACAGAGGAACCTGGCAGGCTATTTTCCAGATGGTCACAAGAGTCAGATATGACTGTAGCAACTTAGCATGTACACCCCTACATGACTACTAGAAAAACCATAGTCCTGATGTGTAGAACCCTTGTTGGCAAGCTGACTTCTCAGCTTTTTAATACACTGTCTAGTTTTGTCATAGCTTTTCTTCGAAGTAGCAAGCATCTTCTACTTTCATGTCTGCAGTAAAAAAACTCCATTGATTTTGGAGTCCAAGGAAATAAAATCTGCTCCTGTTTCCATTTTTTTCCTCATCTATTTGCCATGAAGTGTTGGGACTGGATACCATGATCTTAGGTTTTTGTTTTTGTTTTTTTTTTATGTTAAGTTTCAAGTCAGTTTTTTTCAGTCTTCTCTTTTGCCCTCATTAAGAAGCTCTTTAGTTCCTCTTCACTTTCTGCCATTAAAGTAGTATCATCTGTATATCTGAGGTTGTTGATAATTCTCCTGGCAATCTTGATCTCAGCTTTGATTCATCCAGCCTGGTACTTCTCATGATGTACTCTGCATGTAAGTTAAATAAGCAGGGTGACAATATACAACTTTGTCATACTCCTTTCCTAATTTTGAAGCAGTCAGTTCCACGTCCAGTTCTATTACTTCTTGACCTGCATACAGATTTCTCAGGAGACAGGTAAAGTGGTCTGGTACTCCCATCTCTTTAAGAGTTTTCCACTGTTTGTTGTGATCCACACAGACAAAAGCTTTAGTGTAGACAATGAAGTAGAATAGATATTTTTCTGGGATCTCTTGCTTTCTCCATAACCCAATGAATGTCAGCAATTTGATCTCTTGTTCCTCTGTTTTTCTAAATTGAGATTGTTCATCTGGAAATTCTTGGTTCACATATTGCTGAAACCTAACTTGAAGAGCTTTCAGCATAACCTTACTGACATATGAAATGAGTCCAATTGTATGATAGTTTGAATATTCTTTCGCATTGCTTTCTTTGGGATTGGAATGAAAATTGAGTTTTTCCAGTCCTGGGACCACTGCTGTTTCTCCTGGCAATCTTGATTCCAGCTTGTGCTTCACCCAGCCTGCCATTTCACATGATGTACCCTGCATATAAATTAAATAAGCATGGTGACAATATACAGTCTTAATGTACTCCCTTCCCAATTTTGAACCAGTCCATTGTTCTATGTCTGGTTCTAACTGTTGGCTCTTGAATTGCATACAGGTTTTTCAGGGAGCAGGTAAGGTGGTCTGGTATTCCCATCTCATCTTTTGGGTGGTTGGAAAATGGTGTTTGCTATGACCAATGTGTTTTCTTGACAAAACTCTGATAGCCTTTGTCCTGCTTCATTTTGTACTCCAAGGCCAAACTTGCATATTACTCCAGGTAGTTCTTGACTTCCTACTTTTGCATTTCAATCCCCAGTGATTAAAAGGACATTCTTTTTTATTTTTTTCCCTTAGAAGGTGTTGTCATCTTCATAGAACTAATCAAGTTCAGCTTCTTTGGCATCAGTGGTTGGGTCATAGACTTGGATTGTTGTGATGTTGAATGACTTGCCTTGGAAATAAACTGAAATCATTGTGTTGTTTTGGAGGGTGCACCCAAGTACTGCATTTTGGACTCTTTTGATGACTCTGAAGGTTACTCCATTCTTCCAAAGGACTCAAGCCCACAGTAGTAGTTGTAATGGTTACTTGAATTGAATTCACCCATTTCCATCCATTTTAGTTCACCACTTCCTGATATGTCAATGTTTAGTCCTGCCGTATACTGCTTGACTGCATTCAATTTACATTGATTCGTTGACCTAATATCCCAGGTTCATATGCAATCTTGTTCTTTACTGCATAGGACTTTACTTTTACCACCAGATACATCCACAACTGAGCATTGTTTCCACTTTGGCCCAGCTGCTTTATTCTTTCTGGAGCTATTAATTATTGCCCTCTACATTTTCCCACTACCATATTGGACACCTTCCAACCTGGGGGACTTATTTCCCATGTCATATGGTTTCACCTTTTCATACTGTCTATAGGCCAAGTTGTAGGGCTAGAAAGTGAACAAACCACAGTGGACTAGGAAAGACACATTGGACAAGCACCCAGAGGCCTGTTTCAGGAGGGTGTGGTTAGCACCAGAATCTACTTGAGAAGCAGATTCAAAGTGATGAGAGGTCACTGACCAGAAGGCAAAAGAATGGAAATCTTATAGCAGAACTTCTGGGACAATCTGGACTCAGAACCTCAAGATCAAGCTATCAGAACTGACATAAGAAATATAACTTAAGAACAGACTTTTTGGAGCAATTTCCCTGGATAAGGTTTTTTTATATCAATGCCCCTGGGGGAGGTGTGAAGTTCTGATTCAGGAGGAAACAGGGATCCTCCTTAAAGGCATAGCTACCTGACTTTTCCCACAGAGTATTCTTTCCTTATTCCTTTCCTATGCATTTTGTAATTTGATCATCTGATGCATATCTCTGTTTCAAGGACACTTAAACTTTGATCCTGTGTGTGAATTTAGAGAAGACAAATGCAAAGAGAAATGAACTTCACTGTTGAGCTCTCTGGGGCTCTTAGGTTGGACCTCTGTCCGTGTTCCCTCATATTTATCAATTAATGTTCCTACAGAGCTACTGCTGAGAACACAGGAATAAGGAGACAGAAACTCAGGAGATGAAAGGCAATATTCTATAAAAAACTACTGAATTAAATTAAATTGTACCTTGGAAAATAGTGTATTCCAAACATTTTACTATATTTCTTTACATATTCTCTTTTAAAAGTTTAATTAAAATATTTAATTTATTATAGCATAAGATAGTGAGTCATTGATGTGTTATTATCATAATTATTATTTTCCAAAATCAAGAAATGTTGAGGGTTATAATTGCTTAAGTGATTTTTATTACTTTCATTATTCAATATAATAATTTCACAATCTCTTAGAGAAATGTCATATATTTAACTAGGAACATCACATTTTAAGTGCATGTGAAAGAAGCTATTTTTATGTGAAAAATTATTACAAATTTTTAAAGTATAATAATGATATTTTTTAGAACTTCTATTTTCTAGACAGTTGTAACAGTGGGATATAAAATTTTGCCACAACAAAGATATTTTTCTCTGCTCTGAAAAAAAAGAAAAATACGACGAGAAAACTGTGCCTGTTTATGAAACACTAAGTATTATTAAGGTTTTCTATATGGTCACTGGTGGAATGAAAGAGTTTGCTAATAAAAACATACACGATATCATTAGTCTATCATTTGAGTTACAAAAACTAAAAGAAAAAAAGTAACAATTAAGCTAATACTGAGGTTAACATCATAATCAAGAAGTAAAGAGTTTTTTTCCCCTTATTTTGATGTAATTATTTTCAAACATTAAATATTTGAGTAATATTTGGTCCTCAGAAACATGTAAAATACAATAAAACTTCAAAATAAAACTGTTTGTATTTAAATTCTAACTTTTCTTTAAGCAAAGTTACTCAGTCTTTGTTAGAATGAGCCTTATTCTAGTGATATTAACTTTTGTGTGTGTGTGTGTGTGTGTTTAATTTTATTTTATTTTTAAATTTTACAATATTGTATTAGTTTTGCCCAACATTGAAAATTTTAAAGTATTTTTCCTGATCTCATATATATATATATATATATATTTATAATTTGTTTTTATATTATTCTTAATGAACTGATTTAATTTATGGCTTATCCATTTTTGGCCTCATGAACTGAAATTTCTTATTACTCTGTTTTTACCAGAATTTCAGCCCATACTCATATCTAGAGTATGTATATATGTAGGTACATTTGTAATACATATTGCTATGTATAATAGGCATGTACATACATATAACAAGGGCCACCCTAGTACCAATGAGGAGATGCGGGTTTAATCCTTGGGTTGGGAAGATCCTCTGGAGAAGGAAATGGCAATACACTCCAGTATTCTTGCCAGGGGAATTCCATGGACTGAGGAGCCTGATGGACCACAGCCCTTATAAAGAAAAACCTGAATCTCTTCTTAAAAATTTGACAAATCAATATATATATATATATACACAATAACATTTAAACAATATGTTACTTTTGTAAGTCCTCTTTCCAAGCAGTTTTTGACCTAACCAACCAAAACACTTAGAGCAACAGCTAGGAGAATTGTACATGCATGTATATATTCAAATATATATATTGTCTGCCTATTTGAGGTTGCTGGTATTTCTCCCAGCAATTTTGATTCTAGCTTGTGAGTCACCCAAGAAAGTCTGTTGTTCTTTGAAATCATAGTGGACAGGAATGGGCGAGTGGCATTCAATGAAGAAACAGCTTTCTAGATGATGCCTGGACCCCAGCTCCTCCTCCTGCTTTTGTTTAGGTTTTGGCCTGGTGCTCTGCCTTCACCATCAAAGCTACTGCCACAGTTAGCATGTGGTCTTGATGGGAAAACACTAAGGGACCTGGGAATTAATAATGGAGAGAAAAACGAGCCCTGTGGTTCATGGATAGAATATTGAATTAGTTGTTTTTCAGTTATAACCTTCCCATCAGATAGAATGGTTTCTGTATCATTTATTAATTTTTCAAAGCTTAAGTTATAAAATTGTCTGCTCTTGCTGCTTTTCTTCTTTTTCTTTTATTTATTTATTTTGTGAATGTATTTTAAAGCTATGCTATTTTACCCATTTGTGGCTCATATCTTTACTGAATAATTTGTATTTTATTAAAAGTAAAAGACAATGCCAAAATAAAAGAATAATTGCAAATTTTCACACAATGAGAATTTACCCAAGCTAACATAAGTTTATTTAACCTACAATCTTTCTAAGGATGGATATCAGCATACCTTATTTTTGTCAATGATGGGTATAAATAACTCATATGGATGTAGATACAGAGATGGAGATAATACATTGCTTCAAGTAACTAGAACATATTTTAAAACTTTTATATATATTTATTAATAATTGGAACTATTTCTTGTATGAATTATGTAGTTACACTCTTTAGTAATTATCATTTTTCTCTCTTTTTCTTTTTTCCCATGTCTATTGAGTCATTCCTTAACCTTGTGGAATAATAATTTGTCATCTGCTATGTTACAGGTCTTCCTGTGGCTCAGCAGTAAAACACTTGCCTGCAGTGCAGGAGACGCAGGAGACCTGGGTTCCATCGCTGTGTCAGGAAGATCCCCCGTGGAAGAGCATGACAACCCACTTGAGTGTTCTTGCCTGGAGAATCCCATGGACAGAGGAGCCTGGTGGGCTACAGTCCACACTTCATAGGGTCACAAAGAGTCGGGCATGACTGAGCAACCAACACAACACAACAAAGTTTCACTTGCCCTAGACATTTTTACTCTATTTTAGGGTAGGTTTTTAAAACATTAGTTACCACAAACTTTTATTTTATGGCTTCTAGGTGTTTGCCCTCCTTGAGGATGCAAAAGGAGGAGATTTGGAGAGGGCTTGCTTTTAACTTCATTTGTGAAGCATACAGTGTCAAAATGTATTTATCATGTGTGTAATTAAACTTTAAATTATTCTGGGGCGTGGGCACATTCTTCTGATTTTCAATGAAAATAATTTTGATCTTTACATTGTGTAAATGAGATAGAGAGCTGTTTTCTGTTTCCTAATTGGATATCTGAGTGTGTCAGATACAAGCAACTCACTATTGTCACACAGATTTGAAGTGTTGCCCTTATCATATATTAAGTTCTCGTGAATCCATTTCAGGAATCTCAGTGCTACCTCAGGGAGTCTTGTCTCTCCATGTCCTGTAATGCCAGGCCTCTGTGTTGCCCATGCAGAAGCTGCCTCTGCTCTGTCGGCAGTGCACTCTCTCCGTAAAACTTGTCCATCTGTACCAGAGGAATATTCTGTCCTGGAACTTGACAGACACACCACACTGCACAGCTGTAAACGGCCCTACCAGGTTCACAGGTCTGGCGCATTCTCCATCTTGTCTTTCCGGGCCCTCCGTTTAGAAATTGCCCTGGGAACTCACGATGAGTCCTTAGAAAATCTCCACACAGCTGAACTCCTGAGATGTCCTCCGTAAGTTCCTCCACTTGGTGACCACGGACACTACTCTGCTTCTCACCTTGAAGGAGGTTGCCCTTTCTCCAGTCTCCCAAGAGCCCAGCAGATGGACGCAGATCTCGTGCCCTTCTCATGCACTCCTTCCAAACTCTTCCCTGTGGTCCTTCAAAAACTCCCTCTCAGCTTGAAACTCACTACCTTAGGAATCATGGGCTAGCTCTTATTATTATCATCACTCCTATTTTTCTACTGCATTCCCTTCATTCACTAAAATTCTGAATCCTACCCCACGATCTTCATTCTTCATCTGTTCTGGTCACAATTTATATTGATTTTAACATCCCAGTACTCCTCTAGGGCGTGGGTAGATTTCTGGTCCTCTTAGTCCATTCTCACACCCCTAACTCTCGTTAAACTTCTCAAATCACAAATTCCAAAAAAAGTGTACTCAGTCTTTCCAGCTTATTTTAGTTACTTTTATGGGGCAAGTATTCAGCTTCATCCAGACTCCTCAATAGTTCTGTTCTTCACAGAGTTTTTATTACCTGCCTCCTGCATCAATTTCTTTACTAACCAGCTATGATTCCATGATTCAAATGAAAACCATTCCTTTAAAAACACTCATTTTATGTGTCAACCTGACTGGGCCATGAGATACCCAGATACTTGGTTAAACTTTTTTTTTTTTTCCCCCTGGGTGTGTCTGTGAGGATGTTTCTCAATGAGATTAATATCTGAATGGGTAGACTGAGTAAGGCAGATGGCACTCCTCAGTGTGCATGGGCCTTATCTAGCACAGGGAAGAGCTGAACAGAACAGAAGGCTGAGTTAGAGGATTCTGGTCTTGCCTCTCTATCTCTGAGCTGTAACATCTGTCTCCTACCTTCAGATTTGGATAGGAACTTGCACCATCAGCTGTCCCATCTGGGTTACCAGCTTGCCATCTACACATCTTGGGACTTCTTAAGCTCCATAGTCGAGTCAGTGAATTCTGCCTGTTCTTTATAGTTTACCTAAATCTCTCTCTCTCTCTCTCATATATATATACATACACACATGCAAACATACTCATTCAGTTTCTCAGAAGATTCCTGACTTGTACATATCCTAACTTCCTTGCTTCTTTCCCTTTGATTAACTACTTTTGGAATATGATAATTAAAAATTATTATAGCATATTTTAATTAACTATTTTAATGGTGCACTCAATCTTCACTTGTACTAGTTTAGGTAAAGTAAAATCTACACAAACATATGAATCCTATTTCCTGGATTCCCTGTAAGAACCCAAGCTGGAAAAAGTTCCTTTGCATTTTCTCATACTCCTAGGAGACTTTGTCAAAATCTGAGAATTCTATTTTAGCACTTCTTTTTCCTCAAGCATCAAAGATATCCCTCCCGCCTCCCCCTTTGCTGAGTCTTGCTTTGTGCCTCACTGATGGAGCAGAAGAGAGAGGACTGATTTCCTCAGGTCCCAAGTCAAGCACCCTGACCCCTCCACCGCCCATCCTGGTGCTATCATGGGCCACATGTCTAAGTTCCACTCACCCTCCACCAGCACTAGGGTCCATTCCTACAGATATCCCTGAAGACCACTTTACTGGTGAAACATTTTCCCTATATTTTCTTAAAAATTAAAGACAGAGTAAAACTCTTTCTAGCATTTCCACTTGCCTGCTTTACTTCACAACTTATTATCCACTAAATGTTTTCTCCAGCCCCGTCTCCACCATCCATGTCTCCTATCATCTTCCAAATAAGTTCAGATTTTTACCTCAAGCACTCAGTCTCTCCTGTCCAACCCAGTGATGGGATGTCCCTCATGTAGCTTCTCAGCAGCAGCCAACATGGTTAATGAATCCCACCTTCTGAAATTCTCATTTCATTGTCCCCGCTGCTTATAAATGCTCTACCTCAACAGTTGTTCTCTTTCAGGCTTCCTCTCCTCCTCTTACCCTTTCCTTCACCCTCTGGGCATTGGCACCCTGCAGGTTCCATCTTGAGCCTCCTTCGCCATAATTTCTGCATAAGTGACCTCATGTAGCCCTGGCTTTAAGCACCATACACATGGTATGTGTGAGCTTCTATGTTCATGACTTTTCTTTCTCCAGTTTCAAACTCTTTACTGAGTTCCAGTCTCATGTTTTCAAACTGCACAGGTGAAACATTATATAATGTATGTAGTTAAGGAAACATGAGCAAAACAAAACTTCTGATTTCTCCAAATATTTCCTCTATTGGCATCCCCATCCCAATACACAGTTTGTAATCCAAGAAGCTAAGACCCTAAGAGTCATCTACGTTGCTGATGCTGTCATCTGGTACACTAACAAGACACCCACCTTCCAAGAATGCCCTAAACTCAGGTTCATCTTCATTCATATCCATTATTTCCCTCTCAGATCCAACCATCTTTATCTCTTGCCTGAAGTACAGCACTGAGCTTCCCTTGTTTCTGTTTTAATTCTGTCTGTAGACAGTGCCCTCTCCACACAACAGGCAGAAAGATCTGTTTGAAAATATCAACCCCATCAGTTTTCCCTCTTCCCAAACTCATGGTCCTTAGAATAAAATCATACTTACCACCTTCCCCCAATGTCTTCCATGACTTTATCAAAGTGTGTGTCTCTAACCAAATATTATTTTTCTTTCACTGCTCTAGCTAACTGGACTTACATATGGACTTCAGACAAATACAAATTGTCCCCAGTTCCAAGTCTTAGCCTTTGCTTTTGCTAGCCTGGAGTAAACTTTGCCTTTATTTTTATATGAAAAGCTCTTTAAAAATGTTAATATTATTATTATTATTATTTTTATGAGATCAAATATTTAGCTCTACACACCTGGCAAACAGGGGAGGTGAGAAAGAAGTCCATGGGGTCACAGAGTCAGACACAACTGAGCAACTGCTACTCAGTCGTGTCTGACTCTGTGACCCTATGGACTGCAGCACCGCCAGGCTTCCCTATCCTTCACTGTCTACTGGAATTGCTCACACTCATGTCCATTGAGTCAGTGATGCCATTCAACCATCTTGTCCCCTGTTGTCCCCTTCTTCTCCCATCTTCAATCTTGCCCAGCATCAGGGTCTTTTCCAATGAATAGACTCTTCACATCAGGTAGCCAAAGTATTGGAGCTTTATCATCAGCCTTTCCAATGAATATTAAGGGTTTATTTCCTTTAGGATTGACTGATTTGGTTTCCTTGCTGTCCAAGGAGAGTCTTCTCCAGCACCACAGTTCAAAAGCAATTCTTCGGTTCTCAGCCTTCTTTATAGTCCAACTCTCTCTCTATATAGATTTCCCTATTGTGGACTGTCTTCATAAGAAGGTGTTATATAATATATGGTCTTTTGTGACTGGAATCTCTCAATGGCTTTAAGGCACAGGTCAAAACTTAATTCCTTTCTATGATCCAAAATTTTACCATGATTTGGCTATGTCACATGGTGTTTATCCTTTGCCAGTGGATGAATGTTTGGGTTTTTTTCCACCTTTATGAATAATTCTCCTGTAAACATTCATGTATAAAATATTGTCTATTCCGTTGTTTTCATTTCTCTTGTGTATCTACCTAGGATAGAATTGCTGAGTCATATGGTAACTCTGTTTAACTTCTTGAAGAACCACCAAAACTGTTCTCAGCATCTATACAATTTTATATCCCCACCAGCAGTCTTGACATTTAAAGGGAGAAAGCAATTCCTGCAGTTCAAAAAAACTGCAGATAGAGTATTGATAGAAGGCCACTCTCTTTCATTATCATAAAAAATAAATATAATTCGCATGACTGCTTTTTTAAGAAAAAAAACTAGTTTTTCTTTCAGTCAATGGGATACATATTTTATTCTTCTAGAATGGTTGTTAATATTACTTTCTGCAATTTGCCACTTAAGGAAATGGTGAGATTAAGCCATGATTTATATTTTATCCCTGACAACATTGATTTTATGAAGACTCAAGTAATTTAACCTTTCATATATTCAAACATAGATGTTCTTCTCTTTGGATATTAATGCAATTCTCTTTTTCCATTTTTACTGGCAATCCATGCATGTAGTGTAGAGTGACTCATGGTTTCAATTAACAATTGAAAAGCACCTGAAATGCAATTATGTAAAGTTATAAAATAAAATAAAATTTAAAAAAATAGTGTTGAAAGGAAACCAAGTAATTGATTATAGTGATCGAGTTTGGAGGTGTGAACATGTTATCCAATAAAAAGGCAGCTCCATTATATACCCACTGGGCTGGTCAGTAGAGGTGTAGGAAGTAGAGGCTAGTAAAGTAAATACCAAACCCAAGACAAGCAACAGTTACTTTCTGGATCTGAAAGGCAAGCAGGTCAATGTTGAGGACATGAAAAGAAACTTAATGAGAAAGCTTCTGAAGGTGAGAGAAGGGCCGATTGTTGTGGAAAGTGGATGCTATCAGCACAGGGGTTCTGGAGAGTAAGATCTATATTATTTCCCAATCACCAATTCATTTTCATTTCCTCCAGATTCCACAGGTAAGTAATGAGTTTCTATGCTATCATTTTTTTTTCTTAATAAGACATTCCTTTGTAAGGATAGCAATGACTCTTATAGCTAAGAAACCTCTTAAGATGATATCATCATCAGAGTGTACATTTATGTAATTGAGTATAGATTTCTTAAAATGTGTTTTTTTCCCCAGTATCTACAGATTTTCCCATATCCTATTTGAAAATAAAGTTCAATTCAGTTCAGTTCAGTCGCTCAGTCGTGTCCGACTCTTTGCGATGCCATGAATTGCAGCACACCAGGCCTCCCTGTCCATCAACAACTCCCAGAGTTTACCCAAACTCATGTCCATCGAGTCGGTGATGCCATCCAGCCATCTCATCCTCTGTTGTCCCCTTCTCCTCCTGCCCCCAACCCCTCCCAGCATCAGGGTCTTTTCCAATGAGTCATGGGTGTCATTTTGGATTATGGTTCAAGGCCCTTGGAAAACCTCACTCTTCTGGAGTTTCTGCTGGAGAGTTTCAGACAGCCATGAGAAATGGCCTATAAGATACATGCCTTCACTGGTAAATCAATGTGTTGACTAATTAAAAGTGATGTCCATAAACATTAAATATGCTGTTCTTCTTCTCATGCTCCAAAAGATAATGAGTTTCATTTAGTTAGTTGACACTAGAGATTATTGTAGATCAGTGGTCTCCAGTTAGAGGCAACTTTTGCTGTCCCTACCCCATCCCAGGTACGTTAGAGGAAGTTTCTAGTTGCGTTGATGGAGTGAGCTGAGGATATTACTTACATCTGATGAGTAGAGGCTTGGGATCCTGCAAAACACCATACTGGGTGCAGGACGCCCACAACAAAGTATGATCTGGCCCCAAATGCCAGTGCCTCTGCAATTGAGAAACATTGCCCTGGAATTTTTTTCTGAGCTGTTTACCTTTAGATCAAATTATATGTGCAAATAGCTTGAAGCACTAAATTGTTCTATTTTTGTTGTTGTTGTTCAGTAGCTAAGTTAGGTGTGACTTTTGTGATTCCAATGGGCTGCAGATTGGCTACCCCAAAATGCCAGGCTACTTTCCCCTCCACTATTTCCCATAGTTTATTCCAATTCATATACATTGAATCTGTGGCATTATCTAACCATCTCATCCTCTGTCACCCTCTTCTCCTCCTGCCTCAATGTTTCCCAGCATCAGGGTCTTTTCCAATGAGTTGGCTCTCTGCATCAGGGGGCCAAAGCGTTGGAGCTTCAACTTCAGCAGTCATCCTTCCAATGAATATTCAGGGTTAATTTGATTTCTTTGCTGCCCAAGGGACTCTCAACAGTCTTCTCCAACACCACAATTTGAAAGCATCAGTTCTTCAGTGCTCAGCCTTCTTTATAGTCCAGCTCTCACATATTCATATATGACTCCTGGAAAAACCATAGCATTGACGGTACATACGAACATTTGTCAGCAAAGTGATGTCTCTACTTTTCAATAGGCTGCCTAGGTTTGTCATGGTTTTCCTTACAAGGAGCAAGCATCTTTTAATTTCATGACTGCAGTCACCATCTGCAATGATTTTGGAACCCAAGAAAATAAAATCTGTCACTGATTCCACTTTTTCCCCTTCTATTTGCCATAAATCTTTGTATAATTCTTATTAAAAACATAGCACATATACACACTGCATCTCATGTTTCTCCCCACAGAAATCAGGTTTCATGATGTTCCATTTATGTTTTTATTTTTTCCCCTGTTGCACAGATACTGAATTGTCAGCAGTTCTTGTTCTCCTGCCCTGTTAGCCTGAGTTCTGCCAGCTTTATGTTTGTCTCATATTTGTAGAGCTTTTGTTATGCTTCATGGGTTGATTCCAAATTTTTATCACAGTTTTCATTCATTTGAATGTACTTTTTACTTACAGATTGTGGTGATGGTTTAGTCGCTAAGTCATGTCTGACTCTTGTGACCCCACGGACTGCAGCCCACCAGGCTCCTCTGTCCATGGGATTCTCCAGGCAAGAGGAGTGGAGTGGGTTGCCATTTCCTTCTCCATACTTATAGATATTCTTATGTAAACTTTTTAAAGCAATTCTATTAAAATATAAGTGCTATAACATACTATTCACCTCATGTACAATTCATTGGCTTTTAGTACATTCATAAACATGGGAATTTTTATATGTCATAGATGTGGAAATTCTAAAATATTTTATTTAAATACGCATTTTAGTCTTTTCCTTTCCTCAAAGAGAAACCCCAACTTTTTGGTTCTCGCACACTTATCTCCCCAAATCTTAGCCCTAAGCAACCACTAATCTACTTTCTCTCTTAATCTACTTTCTTTCACAAGGTTTCCTTTTTGTGAAATTTCAGATAAATGGAAGTATGTGATATATGGTCTTTTGTGACTGATTTCTTTGACTAGAACGATGTTTTCAGGGCTATCCATGTGTAGCATGTGTTAGTCTTTCACTCCTTTTTATGACCCAACATTATTTCAGAGTATGGTTAAACTGCATCTGTTTATGGTTTTTGTTAGTCAATATACATTTAAGTCATTTCTACATTTAGCATGTTACAAGTAATGCTGCTCTAAACACTCAAGTATAAAATTTCGGATGGAGAAGTGTTTTCATTTCTCTTGGATGTATATATCTAGCAGTAGAATTTCTGGTTCATTTGCAATTCTATAGTCAATCACTTGAGTAAAGGCTACACACTTTATCGAAGTGACGGCACGACTTTACAGCCCCACCAGCAAGGTGTGCAGGTTCCAGTGTCAGTGTCCTCCCCCGCACTGATTATAATCTGACTTTCTTGTTCTACCTATTCTACTCTAAGTGAAGTGATATCTCATCGTGGTTTCAATTTGTACCTCTCTACTTACTAATGGTGTGGAGCATCTTTCTATACAATTATGGGCCTTTCATATATCTTTCTTGGAGAAATGTCCATTGAAGTTCATTGCCAATTTTTTAAATGGGGTAGTTTAAAAAACTTCTATTATTATTATTAAGTTGTCACAGTTCATTGTATATTCTGGATACGTTTATTATCAAATATATGATTTGTAAATATTTTCTCCCATTTGGTAAATCCCTTGCATTCCTATACACTAATAATGAGAAGACAGAAAGAGAAATTAAGGAAAGAATTCCACTCACCATTGCAATGAAAAGAATAAAATACTTAGGAATATATCTACCTAAAGAAACTAAAGACCTATATATAGAAAACTATAAAACACTGGTGAAAGAAATCAAAGAGGACACTAATAGATGGAGAAACATACCATGTTCATGGATTGGAAGAATCAATTTAGTGAAAATGAGTATACTACCCAAAGCAATTTATAGATTCAATGCAATCCCTATCAAGCTACCAACGGTATTCTCAAAGAGCTAGAACAAATAATTTCACAATTTGTATGGAAGTACAAAAAACCTCAAATAGCCAAAGCAATCTTGAGAAAGAAGAATGGAACTGGAGGAATCAACCTGCCTGACTTCAGGCTCTACTACAAAGCCACAGTCATCAAGACAGTATGGTACTGGCATGAAGACAGAAATATAGATCAATGGAACAAAATAGAAAGTCCAGAGATAAATCCATGCACCTATGGACACCTTATCTTTGACAAAGGAGGCAAGAATATACAGTGGATTAAAGACAATCTCTTTAACAAGTGGTGCTGGGAAAACTGGTCAACCACTTTTAAAAGAATGAAACTAGAACACTTTCTAACACCATACACAAAAATAAACTCAAAATGGGTTAAAGATCTAAATGTAAGACCAGAAACTATAAAACTCCTAGAGGAGAACATAGGCAAAACACTCTCCGACATACATCACAGCAGGATCCTCTACAACCCACCTCTCAGAATATTGGAAATAAAAGCAAAAATAAACAAATGGGACCTAATTAAACTTAAAAGCTTCTGCACAACAAAGGAAACTATTAGCAAGGTGAAAAGGCACCCTTCAGAATGGGAGAAAATAATAGCAAATGAAGCAACTGACAAACAACTAATCTCAAAAATATACAAGCAACTCCTACAGCTCAACTCCAGAAAAATAAATGACCCAATAAAAAAATGGGCCAAAGAACTAAATAGACATTTCTCCAAAGAAGACATACAGATGGCTAACAAACACATGAAAAGATGCTCAACATCGCTTATTATCAGAGAAATGCAAATCAAAACCACTATGAGGTACCATTTCACGCCAGTCAGAATGGTTGCGATTCAAAAGTCTATAGGCAATAAATGCTGGAGAGAGTGTGGAGAAAAGGGAACCCTCTTACACTGTTGGTGGGAATGCAAGCTAGTACAGCCACTATGGAGAACAGTGTGGAGATTCCTTAAAAAACTGGAAATAGAACTGCCTTATGATGCAGCAATCCCACTGCTGGGCATACACACTGAGGAAAACAGAAGGGAAAGAGACACATGTACCCCAATGTTCATCACAGCACTGTTTATAATAGCCAGGACATGGAAGCAACCTAGATGTCCACCAGCAGATGAATGTATAAGAAAGCCATGGTACATATACACAATGGAGTATTACTCAGCCATTAAAAGGAATACATTTGAATCAGTTCTAATGAGGTGGGTGAAACTGGAGCCTATTATACAGAGTGAAGTAAGCCAGAATGAAAAACACCAATACAGTATACCAACACATATATATGGAATTTAGAAAGATGGTAACAATAAGCCTGTATGTGAGACAGCAAAAGAGACACTGATGTATAGAACAGTCTTATGGACTCTGTGGGAGAGGGAAAGGATGGGAAAATTTGGGAGAATGGCATTGAAACATGTATAATATCATGTATGAAACGAGCTGCCAGTCCAGGTTTGATGCACGATACTGGATGCTTGGGGCTGCTGGTGCACTGGGACGACCCAGAGGGATGGTATGGGGAGGCAGGAGGGAGGAGTGTTCATGATGGGGAAAACATGTATACCTGTGGTGGATTCATTTCTATATTTGGCAAAACCAATACAATATTGTAAAGTTTAAAAATAAAATAAAATTTAAAAAAAATTAAAACATTTTAAAAAATTAATAAAATCCAATTTAAATCTTTGCCAAATATAATGTCAAGAATATCGTTAGATAGATGGATAAGGATAGATATATCAGTTCAGTTCAGTTCAGTTCAGTCACTCAGTCGTGTCCGACTCTTTGCGACCCCATGAACTGCACCAAGCCAGTCCTCCCTGTCCATCACCAACTCCCGGAGTACACCCAGACCCATGTCCATTGAGTCAATGTTGCCATCCAACCATCTCATCCTCTATCATCCCCTTCTCCTCCTGACCTCAATCTTTCCCAGCATCAGGATCTTTGAAAATGAGTCAGCTGTTTGCATCAGGTGGCCAAAGTATTGGAGTTTCAGCTTTAGCATCAGTCCTTCCAATGAATATTCAGCACTGATTTCTTTAGGATGAACTGATTGGATCTCCTTGCAGTCCAAGGGACTCTCAAGAATCTTTTCCAACACAACAGTTCAAAAGCACCAATGATTTGGCACTCAGCTTTCTTTATAGTCCAACTCTCGCATCCATACATGACTACTGGAAAAACCATAGCTTTTACTAGACAGAACTTTCTTGGCAAATTAATGTCTCTGCTTTTTCATACACTTTCTAGATTGGTCATAACTTGATTTCAAAGAGTAAGCAGCTTTTAATTCCATGGCTGCAGTCACCATCTGCAGTGATTTGGGAGGCCCTCCCCCCAAAAATAAAGTCTGTCACTGTTTCCATTGTTTCCCCATCTATTTGCCATGAAGTGATGGAGCCAGATGCCATGATCTTAGTTTTCTGAATGTTGAGTTTTAAGTCAACTTTTTCACTCTCCTCTCTCACTTTCATTAAGAGGCTCTTTAGTTTTTCTTCACTTTCTGCCATAAGGGTGGTGTCATCTGCATATCTGAGGTTATTGATATTTCTCCAAGCAATCTTGATTCTAGTTTGCACTTCATCTGGCTCAGAATCACATATGATGTACTCTGCATAATAAGTTAAATAAGTAGAGTGACAATACACAGCTTTGACATACTCATTTCCCGATTTGGAGCCAGTCTGTCTTTCCATGCCCAGTTCTAACTGTTGTTCTTGACCTGCATACAGATTTCTCAGGAGGCAGGTCATGTGGTCTGGTATTCCCAACTCTTTAAGAATTTTCCAGAGTTTGTTTTGATCCACACAGTCAGAGGCTTTGGCATCATCCATAAAGCAGAAGCAGATATTTTTTCTAGAACTCTCTTGCTTTTTCAATGACCCAATGGATGTTGGCATTTTAATCTCCGGTTCTTCTGCCTTTTCTAAATGCACCTTGAACATCTTGAAGTTCATCGTTCACATACTGTTGAAGCCTGGCTTGGAGAATTTTGAGCATTACTTTGCTAGCACGTGAGATGAGTGCAATTGTGTGGTAGTTTGAGCATTCTTTGGCATTGGAATGAAAACTGACCTTTTCCAGTCCTGTGGCCCCTGCTGAATTTTCCAAATTTGCTGGCTTATTTTTTTTTTTTTTAAGGAATTCTTTTTCCTCTTTATTTTTTTTAATTTAATTTTATTTTTTAAACTTTACATAGTTGTATTAGTTTTGCCAAATATCGAAATGAATCCGCCACAGGTATACATGTGTTCCCCATCCTGAACCCTCCTCCCTCCTCCCTCCCCATACCATCCCTCTGGGTCGTCCCAGTGCACTAGCCCCAAGCATCCAGTATCGTGCATCGAACCTGGACTGGCAACTCGTTTCTTACATGATATTTTACATGTTTCAATGTCATTCTCCCAAATAAGCATCCTCTCTTAGGATTTGAAATAGCTCAACTGGAATTCCATCACCTCTACTAGCTTTGTTCATAGTGATGCTTCCTAAGGTCCACTTGAATTCACATTCCTGGATGTCTGTTTCTGGGTGAGTGACCTCACCATCATGGTTATCTGGGTCATGAAGATCTTTCTTGTATAGTTCTTCTATGAATTCTTGCCACCTCTTCTGCTTCTGTTAGATCCATACCATTTGTGTCTTTTATTGTGCCCATCTTTGCATGAAATGTTGCCTTGGTATCTCTTATTTTCTTGAAGAGAACTCTAGTCTTTCCCATTCTATTGTTTTCTTCTACTTCTTTGTATTGATCACTGATCAGTGATCAAGGATATATGGAAATATATAGATAACAATTCAGCAACAAAGTAATTTTAATACAATTTTACACAGCAAGGGCTCCACAAGGGCCATGGTCATAATGTATTCCTATTTCTTGTGTAGAATTAATTACTTTACTTTTGTTGTTGTTTTATTCTTTTCTTTTTTGTTTTTTTTTGTTGTTGTTGTTTCTTCCTGGTTTTTTTTTTTTTTTTTTTAGAATTGTAGTGAAATGAAGCTCAGAATTATCACCCTAGTAAGTCATTGGTCATTTAAAAGAGAAGCTTCAGAATTTTTTGTCTATGTAAACATCACTATTTTAAGGAAGATAGGAGGAATGTGCCCACTGGTTCATCAACTGTGAATAAATAATTTAATTATTCAAAAGGTTGTTATAGAATTGCCTGCAATCCTTTCCATTTGTTCACTCTGGGGTTTCTCTGTATTTTATGCAATATATATTATATATATAAATATATAATATAATACAATATATTATATACATTATATATATTTATATATATAAAGGTTGTCATAGAACTGACATAGAATTATAGAATTATATACATAAATATATATATAATTATATATTATAGTATATGATAATATATAATTATATTATTATTATTAAGTATATTATAATTCTAGTCTCTATATATCATATACATTATAATATATTATATTATACTACATTATAATATATTGTATATATAGAATTAAATATATTATATATTTATTATATATAATTATATATATTTATATATATATATAATATATAATATTTATAACTTTTAAATTATATATTTATAATTTATTATATATATTATATATATTATATGTATATTAATATAATTAAATATATAAATAATATATTGTATATATAGAATTAAATATATTCTAGTTCTAGTTCTAGTTCAGTCACTCAGTCGTGTCTGACTCTTTGTGACATTATAATATATTATATTATACTACATTATAATATATTGTATATATAGAATTAAATATATTATATTAATATTATTATTTATTAATTATATTAATTAATTATTTAATTAAATATTAATTAAATATATATTAATATAATTAAATATATTGATTATTAATTATATATAATATATATATAACATGATTATATATATAATATAAATATATTACTATATATTTAATATTAAAATATATTAATATATAATTAATAATTAATAATTAAATAAATATTTAATTAAATATTAATTAAATATATATTAATATAATTAAATATATAAATAATATATTGTATATATAGAATTAAATATATTCTAGTTCTAGTTCTAGTTCAGTCACTCAGTCGTGTCTGACTCTTTGTGACATTATAATATATTATATTATACTACATTATAATATATTGTATATATAGAATTAAATATATTATATATTTATTACATATAATTATATATATTTATATATATAATATTTATAATATTTATAATTTTTAAATTATATATTTATAATTTAATATATATATTATATATTACATATATTATATATATTAATATAATTAAATATATAAATAATATATTGTATATATAGAATTAAATATATTCTAGTTCTAGTTCTAGTTCAGTCACTCAGTCGTGTCTGACTCTTTGTGACCCCATGAATTGCAGCACACCAGGCCTCCCTGTCCATCACCAACTCCAGGAGTTCACTAAAACTCACGTCCATCAAGTCGGTGATGCCATCCAGCCATCTCATCCTCTGTTGTCCCCTTTTCCTCCTGCCCCCAATCCCTCTCAGTATCAGAGTCTTTTCCAATGAGTCAATTCTTCGCATGACGTGGCCAAAGTACTGTTGTTTCAGCTTTAGCATCATTCCTTCCAAAGAACACCCAGGACTGATCTCCTTTAGAATGGACAGAATGCGGTCCACTGGAGAAGGGAATGACAAACCACTTCAATACTCTTACCTTGAGAACCCCATGAACATTATGAAAAGGAAAAATGATAGGATACTGAGAGAGGAATGCCTCAGGTCGGTAGGTGCCCAACATGCTACTGGAGATCAGTGGAGAAATAACTCCAGAAAGAATGAAGGGATGGAGTCAAAGCAAAAAACAATACCCAGTTGTGGATGTAACTGGTGATAGAAACAAGGTCCGATGCTGTAAAGAGCAATATTGCATAGGAACCTGGAAAGTTAGGTCGGTGAATCAAGGCAAATTATATATATTATTATAGTACATATTAAATTATTATATGTATAATTATATATATTATTTATTATATTATATATATTAACATTTTACTATATAATATATGCATAATAATATAATATAAATAAAATGTATTAAATAATATATTTATAATAGTACATAAATATAATATATATTATAAAATATAGTGTATATAATATATATCATATATATATTTAGTATATAATATATATAACATATATACAGCCTAAATTATATTATATAATATATATAGTATATATTATATAATATATAGTATATAATATTATGATATAATATATATTATGTATAATATAATTGATATAATATAATATATATTATGTATAATATAATTAATATATAACACAATATATTAAATAATATATTTTATATAATATATAATGTCTATAATATACATAATATATAATATATATAAGTAATATCTATTATATATAAATAATATATAATATATATAAGTAATATCTATTATATATAAATAATATGTATAATATTTATATTATAAAATATATGAATAAGTATGTATAATATATTAAATTATATTTATATTATAAAATAAATAAATTATATCACATATGTTATATATAATATAATATATATAATAAATATTATAATATATTATATTATATATAGCATAATTATATATAAAACATACAATGTATAATATAATATACTGATATATATGACATAATATAATAATTGTTTTGTAATATAGTTAATAATATATATATCTCCACCCCTTGTGCTTGTGTGTGTTTATGTGTGTATTTCATGATTTATCACCACAAATTTTCTGTTCCTAGGAGTTCCTTAAAAATACATGCCCACTGATAATGCCTTATTTCATCTTTCTATATATCAGTCACTATACTAGGTTTTTATTTAATTTATTTTTTCTTATTTTCATAGAATTAAGGGCAATATATGTTTAGTTCTTTTGACTTTGAAAATATATATATTTTTTAAGTTTACATTTCCATTGTTTACAGTATTACAGTTCTTTGATGGGCCAGTGATTCTCACATTTGAGTATACAGTAATTAGAATGACTTGGAGGACTGCTAAACAAATATTGCTGGGCCCCATCTCTAGTAAATCTGGATAAGTCTCAACAATTTATTATAGTTTATAATATATAAATATATAATCTATAAATATAAATAATTTATAATAGACATTTATAACCCTTTCCCTCATAATACAGCAAGGTACCTGTCCTGGAACCATACTTTGAGAACCACTGCTATAGACTTTATTCTGAATGTACCTGATGTTAGTATCTTGAAATTGTTCGAGTTAAACTTGAATTAGATATTGAAGGGAAAGGAGACAATCTTCTGATCTAAGTTATAATGAGGATCATTTCCTTCATTTGGGAAAATTGCATATTTTAGGAGCATTTCTCTATATTCAGTGTTTATTCAAATCAACCAGAGATGTTGCTAAAATGCAGATTTTGTTTCAGTAGGTCTGAGGTGTTTCCCTGACTTCTAAGTTTCCTAACAGATCACAAGCTATTCTGTAGACTGTGATCATGGCAACACTCTGGGTGTTTGTTAGATTACAGACTCTCAGGCACTACCCTAGGTGGATTCTATCAATGTCTGCCTGGTAACGGGTGCATTTTACAGTGTGAGAGGCACATTAGATGAATATCCAAAGTTCTCAACACTAAGTGCACGTGAGAATAACGTATGAAGCCGATGTCATGCTGTTCAGTTTTAAATGCTCTGGAGAGGGCTCTGTGAGTGTTTAATGTGTATGTTTAAAATCCTTCTAGTGGATTAGATTGCAGCTACGGTTGAAAATGACTGGACCAGCTGGTCTCTGACTTTTGAGCACAGCCTGTTAAGGACCCCATCATCCTATTTTCCGGCCAGCGCTGATTTATCTGACAAGCTTGACAATGTTACTGCTTCCTTCTGTCCTGTTCCATTTTCACTTGTCCAGGGTTTTCTCTGTTGGAGATTACATTCTCCAACAGAAAGTAACATCTGTGTGCTCCTTTACTATCTGATGTGACTGAATGTCAGAAATGTAGGATAATTCATACTTTAAATCCATATCACCATACTACAAAGCCAGCACTGAGTATAGTAGGTGGAATATGCATTAGCACTTAATAAATGCTTATTGAAAAAATACATTTTTCAGTCTAGAAAGGTTCACCTGTTATCTTCCACTCATGTACTGCACTTCCATAAGAAAGTACTTGTTTATACTTATACTTCTGGAAAGTGTTCTAGAATGTAATTTCATGCCATTGTGTTTTTTTTACTTTGTTTATTTGAGCTCATACTATGTATTGGCTCATTTGTTAAATATGTGCAGAACAAAATGTCTGCTTGCTAATGTCCAGTCCAAATATAATTCTATAATCAAAACTTGCAAGTCATAAAATGAAAACAGGTGACATTTCAAGCTGAGCTATTTCTTCCTGAATATGAAAGTTTTAAGGGCAAAAGATATGTCTCTTGGCTGCTGCTGTATCGAACATCTTACCTGCCAAGGATACTCAACATTTGTTAAATGAGAAACTTAGCACAAGGTTCTATAAGTTAGAATTCTGATCAACTCATTGAAAGTGAGTACAGATGATGGAGTATTGTAACAAGGGATGATACACACAGCCTAGTGAACTGCAGCTAGTTATGTTACTGTAACTCTCCCAGATCTATAATTCAGAGTATCACAGCTTGCATAAGATTCATCAGACAGAAAACAGTAATTACAAAGACATAATGAAAGGATGATTTTCAGAGAAGGCTCTTTGGTGTATTGGATGTCACAGTAGGAAACACATTTTTGCAGCTTTTAAGAAAGATGAGCACCACAGGTATTGGCATTGTAGTGCGTGCTGTCCAGCAGCCAGGTCTTCTTTTATTAGCATCATTTCAGATAGTGTTGGATTCAGCTGAAATTGGAACATCATACTAAAATGTATTAAACATAATCTAAATCAAGATGATTAATCATCATAAAACATGCATGTTTCTTGTTGACTTGTCTACTAATAGGCATCCTCACAAACAACATTTGGTGTGAAATAAGTAAAATAAATGAAGAAATGGAATAATCCCACTGGGGAGCCGACAGGCCTTTGCCAGGATCACATTTGTTATATCAACAGGGTCGTATCGACTGAGACGATGGTGAAATTTCATAGGTTAAATGATGTCAAACGTGAAGGTTCAGTAATTTATGGCAGATGATGTTTGGTCATCTTCAGTGTAATGACAGTAAAGACAAACAACAGAACCAATGTATGCCAAGGTTCACTGGCTTATGGTTATAAACCCTATACGATATATTAATGGAATACTTGATTAAATGTTCAAATGTGGCTATGTCAGTTTACCTTTTTGCAACTTATCCTGAATATCAAAGTACTGAGTATTATATTCTTTTAACCATTCAGTAATCTAGTGCAATGTCATTTGCTGGAAGCTGATTGATCAAGGTTTGTTGACTAAGCCAAATTTATTGGAAATGAAAGTGTATTTCACATGCAAATTCATGTGATCAGTTTTTCTTTCAAATTCATTTTTGTACTAATTATTGTATATTGATCTGCACATCAATTATTTGAATGATGACTATAAGTTATTTTTACTGTCTCAACAGAAAGAGCAATATGTTTGTCAATGGAAAGAGCAATATGTTTATCCTGCATTCATTTTTAAGGTAAAGAGGGGAATTCCCTGATGGTCCAGTCGTTAGACTCGGTGCTTTTTGTGGCAAGATCAGTGAACTAAGATCCCCAAACTGCCCAGGGAAACCAAAAAATAAAATGATTAGAGAACATTTTGTAAATTTTGGAAGATATGGAGTGAGGATGTCTGATTTTTGATCCAAAAACCAATAAAATTGTAGCTATAACTTACAAATGTAATTTTTATTAAAGCTATTTGGGTCTGAATTATTCCTTGAAAGTTCATGAGTTTTCTTTTTATTAAAATGTCTTTTAACCAAATTCTTATGTTTTGAATAAATTAAAATGTCTTATACACATTTTAGAAAACCTACAAAAATGTTTTCTAAGTATTAATATGCTATTTATTACATTTTTAAGTCAGATTAAAAAAATATATTTATTTTCTCCTAAAAATATTTTTTCACAAATTAGATTGTTGAGCACATTGAATGAAATTTCAAAATTCTACAAAAATTTGGATGGGTGATGTATTTAGAAAATACAGATTCAGTCTTCAAGATGTCAAAAAAGTCAATACTATAAAAGATAGACTGATAAGTTTATCTTTGTAAATTGTATGTAAAAAATAAAATATTATCAGAAAAAAATTTCAGTTTGGTGACATAAGGTATGCTAATATAAAGTCTATATGGTTAGCCTGCTAGGTAAGAAAAAAGTAGACTCATTCTGCTAATATCTGGATTTCAGGAGGACATTTTACAAAATACTTCTGTGGCAAGGTCCTCTTATGTTAAAGGCAAGATCACTTTATTTTTTTAATATTTTATTTATTTATTTTTACTTTCAGTCAGTTAGTCAGTTCAGTTGCTCAGTCGTGTCCGACTCCTTGCGACCCCATGAATCGCAGCACGCCAGGCCTCCCTGTCCATCACCAACTCCCGGAGTTCACTCAGACTCATGTCCACTGAGTCAGCGACACCATCCAGCCATCTCATCCTCTGTCGTCCCCTTCTTCCCCTGCCCCCAATCCCTCCCAGCATCAGGGTCTTTTCCAATGAGTCAACTCTTCACATGAGGTGGCCAAAGTACTGGAGTTTCAGCTTTAGCATCATTCCTTCCAAAGAAATCCCACGGCTGATCTCCTTCAGAAAGGACTGGTTGGATCTCCTTGCAGTCCAAGGGACTCTCAAGAGACTTCTCCAACACCACAGTTCAAAAGCATCAATTCTTCCTCGCTCAGCCTTCTTCACAGTCCAACTCTCACATCCATACATGACCACAGGAAAAACCATAGCCTTGACTAGATGGACATTTGTTGGCAAAGGATTGTCTCTGCTTTTCAATATGCTATCTAGGTTGGTCATAACTTTCCTTCCAAGGAGTAAGCATCTTTTAATTTCATGGCTGCAGTCACCATCTGCAGTGATTTTGGAGCCCAAAAAATAAATTCTGACACTGTTTCCACTGTTTCCCCATCTATTTCCCATGAAGTGATGCGACCAGATGCCATGATCTTCGTTTTCTGAATGTTGAGCTTTAAGCCAACTTTTTCACTCTCCACTTTCACTTTCATCGAAAGGCTTAGTTCCTCTTCACTTTCTGCCATAAGGGTGGTGTCATCTGCATATCTGAGGTTATTGATATTTCTCCCAGCAATCTTGATTCCAGCTTGTGCTTCTTCCAGCCAAGCATTTCTCATGGTGTACTCTGCATATAAGTTAAATGCAATATGCAGATGACAATTTGCAAAATGCAAATGCAGGGTGACAATATATAGCCTTGATGTACTCCTTTTCCTATTTGGAACCAGTCTGTTGTTCCATGTCCAGTTCTAACTGTTGCTTCCTGACCTGCATACAGATTTCTCAAGAGGCAGGTCAGGTGGTCTAGTATTCCCATCTCTTTTAGAATTTTCTACAGTTTATTGTGATCCACACAGTCAAAGGCTTTGGCATAGTCAATAAAGCAGAAATAGATGTTTTTCTGGAACTCTCTTGCTTTTTCCATGATCCAGTGGATGTTGGCAATTTGATCTCTGGTTCCTTTGCCTTTTCTAAAACCAGCTTGAACATCTGGAAGTTCACGCTTCATGTATTGCTGAAGCCTGGCTTAGAGAATTTTGAGCATTACTTTACTAGTGTGTGAGATGAGTGCAATTGTGCAGTAGTTTGAGCATTCTATTGTGTGGTAGTTTGAGCATTCTTTGGCATTTTCTCTCTTTGGGATTGGAATGAAAACTGACCTTTTCCAGTCCTGTGGCCACTGCTGAGTTTTCCAAATTTGCTGGCATATTGAGTGCAGCACTTTCACAGCATCGTCTTTCAGGATTTTAAAGAACTCAACTGGAATTCCATCACCTCCACTAGCTTTGTTCGTAGTGATGCTTTCTTTTTCTTTTTTTTCTTGACTTCACATTCCACTTGACTTCACATTCCAGATCATTTTAAAAATACTTGTCTTTTTAATAAAATTTAGTCTGTACATTAGATACAAATCCAGATATTGCAAAAGCAAACAAACATAGAAACACCAAACAAAACACATAGAAATATTACTCAGAAATACAAAGTAAAGATCTGTCACTGCATACACAGCATGGGTAGATATCAGTCTTATAGACTGAAAGAAGTGAAGTGATGTCTCTCAGTCATGTTCAACTCTTTGCAACCCCATGAATTATAGCCTACCAGGCTCCTCTGTCCATGGGCTTTTCCATGCAAGAATAGTGGACTGGGTTGCCATTTCCTTCTCTAGGAGATCTTCCTGGGATCAAACCCACGTCTCCTGCATTGTATGCAGACACTTTACCATTGAGCCACCAGGGAAGCCCTTGGTGGCTCAGTGAACCATAAAGTGAAAGAGGCCTGACCAAAAGAGCACATATTGTATGATGCAATTTATAAAATAAAAAAAAAAGAAAAAGAAAGCAAAACTGTAATGACAGAAAGATCAGTGGTGCCTCAGGATGAACGTAGGGGTAAGGAAAGGCAGGGGAGAGGTATTAAATTCAAGGCTTAAATATGTGCAATTTATTCAGTGTAATTTTTATGTTGCTGTTGTTGGGACACTAAGCCATGTCTGACTCTCTGCGAACTTGGGCACTGAAGCATGCTAGCCTCTTCTCTCTTCCACTATCTTCTGCAGTTTGCTCATTTATTTTTAATAACTCAAGGTATTTTAAAAAACACTACAAAGATGAAATAATGAAAAATTTAGCACCAATGCAAAACAGTGAAGCAATATAGCTTATCAAAAACAAAACATCATAGGAATGTTATCAAACAGTTAAGATGGTATAAGTAGGAATCAAGAATCTTGCTATATGGCAGAAACTGATGAGCCTTAAGGTCCTTATTGACACCAATAAGTAATGTCTGTAATTAATGAGAACAAAAGACAATAGTACAGGGCAATTGGACATTGGAAACCCTGACACAGAAGGTTTGCAGAAGATGAATGGAAATTTGAACCATTTGCATACATGACAAAAATCATCCTAAATGAATGCTGAGCTAAAGTCAGCCACATGGAAATACACATGGAAATAAATGAAACTAGTGGTTTAGAGACGGAGAATGAGATAATAAGAAAAAGCTTATGTTGGGATAAGTCCTGAGTCTTAGATAAAATTATCTTCATAAATATTCAATCAAACATGCAAAACATGCTGCAAAAACATGCTTTCATAAACCACCACACTTGTGGAAGTCCAGTCTTCTTGCTTTACCTCATAAAATCATTCCAACTGTTGTAGATAGGGTGGCTTCATGTTACTGCTCTTAGAATTTAAACATAGTGTTGTGTTAGGGTCCATAGTAGGCATCATAGATTTCAGTGCAGGAAGCAAAGAACAAAAAGACAAACTGAGTGTGAAAAGAGGTGTAAGAAAATAAGCCACATGTATGAAAATATTTCAGTCTATCCTTTGTTATATGAAACATGGTAATGCAGCTGGAAGGAAAATGTACTTGATGCATCTTCAACATCATGAAGACAAAGGGCACTGTAGATTCTAAGCCCCACATAAATGCTAGTCCTCATTTGTTCCCATCAGCTGTTAAGTAAAATGGGGTCAAAATGTATACCTAGCATCTGAATTGCAAGAGAAGCTTAATATGAAAGTTTATGTTAAATCTATCAATGTTTAAATGATGACAATATTTTATTGCAGATACTTCTTTTTTATTTTATAGCATTTTTCACATTGTAAATAGGTGATCTTTTTTCTGCAATAAAGTGAAGTTGATCTATGTTTCCTTTATATGCTCCCTATTTGAGAGAAAAAGATACTTTCCTACATTGTGGGGTTTTATCCACTTGAAATTTTGGTAAATAATAGGTTGTGTTATAGGACTCTAAATTTATACTTGTTTATCCAGGTGAAAAGTCAACTGTAGCCTTATTCATTTAATAACCCATCTTAATTTTCACTGGATTTAATGCTACCATATTTTAAAATACATTAATTTCTGTGCTGGTCTTTAGCAAGCTATTATATTCAGTGTCTTATATTACTTGGCCCTGGGAGTCCTTTACTCTTTTAATTATCATCACGTTAGAAGTGTTGTCTGCTTTTCTTTAATGTAAATTTGATATCATTATTCTTCCACAACATTGTCTTGGGTATTCTTGACCATTTATTTGTCAGTAATTACTGTAGCATCATTTTGTCAAAATAATGATAAAAGACCTGCTGGAATGATGGCTAAGGTTGTAGTCAACCTGCAGATGAATGGACAATGCACTGCCCTTCCTTGGGACAAATCGTTTTATACATGAACTGCCACAGTCATTCATCTATCTAATGCAATTCCTCTTTTAAGTCTTCCAATGCATTATAATTCCTTTATGAAAGACTTTCATACCTTGTGTTAGATTTATTCCCATGCTTTGTAATTTGCTTTTATTATGAATACTATTATTTAAAAATGTGTGTATATATATATTTTACCAGTATCCTTGTTTATAGGAATACTACTAATTTCTGTATTAGGACCTTGTACTCAGCAACATTCATAAATTGAGTTCTAAAAATTAGCCTGTAGAGTCTGTTGGATTTTCTCTATGTATAATCAGATTGTCTCAAAATACTGAAAATTATTTTTATTTCTAGTCAATCTATCCGCTCTGTATTTCTCATAGTTTTCTATAGTATTTGTTCCCTAGTACTTCTAGTAAAATGTTCAATTATTGCAGTGAAAGCAGGTACTGTTTTATGTTTCTAACAAAAATAATTATTTTTAAGTTTTATGTTCCCAGTTTTTTAGGAGTATTTGGTGAATATGTGCTTAATTTTATACTGTTTGTGTATCTTACTACATTTATATATTTTTAAAAGCCTCCAATTAAAATAAATAAATTTAAATTAAAAAATAAAATAAAAAAGCTAAGCATAATTGTGTTGCTATGCTAATATTAAATTATATTCTTCTGAAAACTAGTATCTTATCACTGAATTGTTTATTAACTCATTGTCATATTGATGTTTTATCTGAAATATTTGTAGTTTGTAAGATAAAATTTGACTTTTAGTTTTTCTTTCTTTTATGATCCTTAAAATGTTTTGTGTCAATGTCATAGTAGTATAATAAAATGATTCAGAGAGCCTACATTATTTTTCCATTGTCTAAAACATTAAAAATTGAATATCATAAAATTTGAATCAAATTAAAAAACAGGTAGAACTGCATTCATGTTTTCTATTTCTTGTGTAAATATATTTAGTTATTTATACTTTTATAGAACAATATTTATCTATAATTTCTAATTTAGTGGTACTATATGATTTATAGCATTTTAGCATGACCTTAAATATTTTATTTATAATTGTACAAAGTTTTTCATTCTCTAACTTGATCTTGGATGGTTTGTTTAGTTTTATTCTAACAGATTTTAACAAGATTAAATTATGTTTAAAAAGTTTTTAATTGAAATATAGTTGATTTACAGTATTGTGTCAATTGCAGTTGTATAGCAAACTGAATCAGTAATACATATTTATGAGGTTATTTTCTATTGTAAATTATTATAAGATATTGAATGTAGCTCCCTGTTCTATACAGTCAATCCTTGTTGCTTATCCATTTTATGTGTAGTAATTTGTATGATTAAGTTGTTTTAAAGTGTTATCAAAGCTTAGCATTTGGTTTTGATCTTATATTTTCTGTTTGATTGATTTCACCATTCTGCATTTCTATATTCAACTTTATGTGTGCTTAGTTCATTTCCTAAGTTTTTTAGTTTGTTAACCAATTTTCTTCTTCCTTTATATGCATTTTTAATCTATTATTCCTTACATACAATTTTATCTAAAAACCTACAATATATTGATATCTAAACATATATGGATATTTATACACTTTATACTAAAGGAGGAAATGGCAACCCACTCCAGTAATCCTCCCTGGAGAATTCCAGGAACAGAGGAGCCCGTCAGGCTACAGTCCATGGGGTTGGAGTCAGGCATGTCTGCACAACTATCACTCACATATACTTTTTAAACTTTTCATGATTGTCAACTCTAAAAATAGACTGATCCATATTACAAAACGATGTTCATTTTTTTTATCATAAATTCCTTCTTATAAGCTCTCACAGTCTCCAATCAGACCTTCTCACACTTTATTTTTCTTGATTTGTACAGCAAGCATTATACATTCCCTTCTCTATTAATATTTCAAACATAAGACCACATGAATCTTATTGCATACACTCTGTGTGCCAGTATCTATGGTCCTTTCCATCCCTTCCAGTGCCTGAAGTTACTGTTCCAATCCTCCTAAAAGTTGATGTGCCTCTCATTTTAGAGGTGAGTCAGATCTTTAAAACAAGCACATTTCACTTTAAAAATATATGAGAGCAAACGATGTTTAACCAAATAGTGGGATACAAGACAGATCACCCATCTTAACTTGCTGTGGATGTGAAATGAACATTGACCAAACTGATCTCTTATTGCCTCTTTCTGAAGTTTTATTTGTTGGTAACCTAAGGTGATAAGCTTGCTGGTGTTTTTATTACTCACTTCAATCAACAACCTGTTTCGTTACACATTATGTGTCTCAAATGGAATCTCAGATCTGGAGCTTGGCGGCAGATGGGGCCAGGCCCCCTGAGAGACTCCTGAAAGGTCTGGTCCTGGGTGGACCAGATGTGGGTGGGCTCTCAAGGATCAGCAGTATCACTGCTGTCTTGGGAAGTTTTACATTTTCATACAAGCTGCAGAGATTTGTGGAAGCATCCCTAACAATTAGAGCAATGGACTGCATGTTTTCCCTCTCACTTCTGTAAATAAGAGCCCTCATCTGGGGGGTGAGGGGAGTGGGTCTCTACACACAGCCATGCCCACCTGCATGTGGCCTTCCTTCCCAGATCTGAAGGATGGTTGACAAGAGGCTCCTCCAGCTCTGTACAAGATTCAGGGGGACGCTACATAATGCTAACACATGACATTTTTACTGAATCAAACCCTGATGATTGCATTTGCAATTTAATTAAGGCAGCCTTATTTTTAGAGTTTGCATTGAAAGCCTTGGAGGAAAAGAAGCAAAGGCTTCTTCTCACCACCCCAGAAAGAGACAACGAATCAAAGTCTGAAAATTACTAAGAGAAGGGCAGATAGGTAAATGATCCTAGAGTTAAATATAGCAGCAAATTTCACTCTGATCTGTGCTATTTGGAGGAAGAGTGACATTACATTTTTCATGTTTACTTTTTCAGAGTCCCTGGAAGGCAGAACACAGCTTCTTTTCAACCCTGGGGAACTTGGTAGGTATGAAACTAACACCACCTTGAAGAGAATGAAACTTGCTCCTTGCTGCAAAAGATCTTCCTTACCCTGTTTAGAAGCTGACATCTTACTCTACATCTTCCTTTGACTTGGCAAAGTCTCCTTGAGACTCCAGTAGGTTTTTCATGCAAATACTTTTTTTTTCAATTTTAAAAACTACTCTTTATAAAGCACAAGTCTTGTCCTTTTTAAGAAGCAATGTATCAAATCAGAGAAAAGATTTGGACAGAGATCATTTCTGGCAGTCTTGCAATGAAAACAACTAGACACAGCCTGCTCTTCTGATTGTCTAAAATATATAAGTTAGCAACTGGAGGTCACTTGGTTGTAAAGTATAAAGGAATATATATTTCCACACCATACCAATATACTATCTTCAGTTTGTGTGGCTGGTTTGCCAATTGGAAGGAAAGGCATCAATCCACACTCACAGTCCTTTGGTCTCCCATCCTTGCTTCATCCTGTTGATGGAGATGAATGTCCATCTCTAAATTGGTTTCTAATTTCAGGGATTCCCTGATAGCTCAGATGATAAAGAACCCACCTGCCAATACAGGAGACATGGTATCACTTCCTGGATTGGGAAGATCCCCTGGAGAAGAAAATGTCAACCCACTTTTGTATTCTTGCCTGGGAAATTCCATGGACAAAGGAGGCTTGTGGAATACATTCCATGGAGTCACAAAGTGTTGGATATGACTTAGCAAATAAACAATAGCAAACACCTATTTCATTTTGGGTTTCTAGAATCTGTTAGCCTACTAAATATCTATGGGGATAAAAGAAACTTTCCCATTGGGCATTATTTAGATTAATATAATATGTTATTTTTTCATAATGACATGGTGTAACATGGAATTAAGGGAAAGTTTTTGGAAAGTTTGTTTTAGCTCAATTCAGTCACTCAGTCGTGTCTGGCTCTTTGAGACGCAATGGACTGCAGCATGCCAGGCCTCACTGTTCACCAGCAACTCCCACTGTTTACCCAAACTCATATCCATTGAGTCGGTGATGCCATCCAACCATCTCATCCTCTGTCGTCCCCTTCTCCTCCTGTCTTCAATCTTTTGCAGCATTAGGGTCTTTTCAAATGGGTCAGTTCTTCACATCATATGGCCAAATTTTTGGAGTTTCAGTTTCAACACCAGTCCTTCCAATGAACATCCAACACTGATCTCCTTTAGGATGGACTGGGTGGATCTCCTTGTAGTCCAAGGGAATCTCAAGAGTCTTCTCCAGCACCACAGTTCAAAAGCATCAATTCTTCATCGCTCAGCTTCCTTTATAGTCCAACTCTCACATCCATACATGACTACTGGAAAAACCATAGCCTTGAAAAGATGGACCTTGTTGACAAAGTAATGTCTCTGCTTTTTAAAATGTTGTCTATGTTGGTCATAACTTTCCTTCAAAGGAGCAAGTGTCTTTTAATTTCATGGCTGCAATCACCATCTGTAGTGATTTTGGAGCCCCAAAAAATAAAATCAGCCACTGTTTCACCATCTATTTGCCATGAAGTGATAGGACCAGATGCCATGATCTTAGTTTTCTGACTGTTGAGCTTTAAGCCAACTTTTTCTCTCTCCTCTTCAACTTTTATCAAGAGGCTCTTTAGTTCTTCAATTTCTGCCATAAGGGTGGTGTCATCTACATATCTGAGGTTATTAATATTTCCCCCAGAAATCTTGATTCCAGCTTGTGCTTCTTCCAGCCAAGCATTTCTCATGATATACTCTGCATATAAGATAAATAAACAGGGTGACAATATACAGCTTTTACATAACTCCTTTTCCTATTTGGAACCAGTCTGTTGTTCCATGTCCAGTTCTAACTGTTGCTTCCTGACCTGCATACAGGTTTCTCAAGAGGCAGGTCAGGTGGTCTGGTATTCCCATCTCTTTCAGACTTTCCCATAATGTATTATGATCCACACAGTCAAAGGCTTTGGCATAGTCAATAAAGCAGAAATAGATGTTTTTCTGGAACTCTTTTGCTTTTTTGATGATCCAACAAATGTTGGCTATTTGATTTCTGGCTCCTCTGTCTTTTCTAAAACCAGCTTGAACATCTGGAAGTTCACAATTCACAGACTGCTGAAGCCTGACTTGGAGAATTTTGAGTATTACTTTACTAGCGTGTGAGATGAGTGCAATTGTGCAGTAGTTTGAGCATTCTTTGGCATTGCCTTTCTTTGGGATTGGAATGAAAACTGACCTTTTCCAGTCCTGTGGCCAGTGCTGAGTCTTCCAAATTTGCTGGCATATTGAGTGCAGCACTTTCACAGCATCATCTTTCAGGATTTGAAATAGCTCAACTGGAATTCCATCACCTCCGCTAGCTTTGTTCATAGTGATGCTACCTAAGGCCCACTTGACTTCACATTCCAGAATGTCTGAGTCTATGTGAGGGATCACACCATTGTGATTATCTGGGTCATGAAGCTCTTTTCTGTACAGTTCTTTTGTGTATTCTTGCCACCTCTTCTTAATATCTTCTGCTTCTGTTCGGTCCACACTATTTCTGTCCTTTATTGAGCCCATCTTTGCATGAAATGTTCCCTTGATATCTCTAATCTTCTTGAAGAGATCTCTAGTCTTTCCCATTCTTTTGTTTTCCTCTATTTCTTTGCATTGATCGCTAAAGAATTCTTTCTTATCTCTCCTTGCTATTCTTTGGAACTCTGCATTCAAATGAGTATGTATTTCCTTTTCTCCTTTGCTTTTTGCTTCTCTTCTTTTCACAGCTATTTGGAAGGTGTCCTCAGATAGACATTTTGGTTTTTTGCATTTCTCTTTGTTGGGGATGGTCTTGATCCCTGTCTCCTGTACAATGTCATGAACCTCCATCCATAGTTCATCAGGCACTCTATCAGATCTAGTCCCTTAAATCTATTTCTCACCTCCACTGTATAATCATAAGGAATTTGATTTAGGTCATACATGAATGGTCTAGTGGTTTTCCCCACTTTCTTCAATTTAAGTCTGAATTTGACAATAAGGAGTTCATGATCTAAGCCACTGTCAACTCCCGGTCTTGTTTTTGCTGACTGTATAGAGCTTCTCCACATTTTGCTACAAAGAATATAATCAATCTGATTTTGGTGTTGACCTCTGGTGATGTCCATGTGTAGAGCCTTGTGTTGTTGGAAAAGGGTGTTTGCTGTGACCAGTACATTCTCTTGGCTAAACTCTATTTGCCTTTGCCCTGCTTCATGATGTACTCCAAGGCCAAATTTGTCTGTTATTCCAAGTGTTTCTTGACTTCCTACTTTTGCATTCCAGTCCCCTATAATGAAAAGGACATCTTTTTGGGGTGTTAATTTTAAAAGGTCTTGTAGGTCTTCATAGAACCATTCCATTTCAGCTTCTTTAGCATGTCAGGGCATAGACATGGATTACCATGATACTGAATGGTTTGCGTTGGAAACAAACAGAGATCATTCTGTAATTTTTCAGATTGTATACAAGTACTGCAATTCAGACTCTGTTTTTGACTGTGATGACTACTCCATTTCTTCTAAGGGATTCCTGCCCACAGTAGTAGATATAATGGTCATGTGAGTTAAATTCACCCATTCCAGTCAATTTTAGTCAATTCCAGTCCATTCTAAGTCAAGTTTGAGTTTGCATGAAGTCTAAGCTGGAATATGTGGCAGGAGGCAGGTAGAAAATAATTTATTTAACAGGAATTGTACAATGTGCTGGGCACCTCTGCTAGTGATGCAGTGAGTCAAAACCAACTTGTGCTCTAAAGGACATTCCAGAGAGGCTGCTAAGAAGACAGAAACTTGTCCATAGTGGGAAAAAAGTTATTGAATCAGTGCCAAAGTGAAACTTAGAGCCAGATTTTAATCAACTTCCTTAATTCAATTACATTATTATGTCCCAAATCAAAGCCAGCCTGCTGTATGGCCCCACCATACATGTCAATAAGACAAAGTACAACTAAAGCCTATGCCTACCCATTCTCAGCTCCCTCTGTGTGGATGGCATCATCAAATACGCAGGTGGACACACCATGGAAGAGGTATTTTCTTTGATGTCCCCTTGACTCTTCTTGCCCCACATCAATTCTACCCCTTTTTATCTCCTAATACTCAGTCTTCCTTTTCTGATATATATTTGTAGTACTTCTCTCCATTTCAAACTCATTTCCTGAAGTTAAGGCACCATCCTTTTCCCCTTGGACTCCTTTTATAAGTTTTGCAGTAGATGGAGATCCATGCTCCATTTTTTGACTACACAATTCTCTTGGAAATCATCCTTCCATTTGTAGAGTTTGCTGATGTTATGAGTCCTACCTTCCCTTTAGGAGAATTCAGTACTGTGTTTTGTATTTCAGACTCTTTGTATTTCAGATACATAAATTCAGACTCTGCACTTCAGATACATAAGTGTGATCTGGGCTCTACCAATCAGACATGAAGGAAGATTTGAAATTTCAATTCAAAAGCAAGGGATATAGAGATATAAGGATACCCTGGAATTACCTCTATCATAGCAGGACAGAGGAATATGCTGCTTTCAGGGGAAAGAGTGTGGAGGGGGTTCCTGGCAGTAGAACCAGATGCCCAGCTGAACTGAGAGGTGGCTGTGGTGATGTCCCCACTGAGCAGTGTCCCTTGGATAGTTACTGCTCTACGTTGAGATATGTGGAGAAACTGAAGCGAAACACTGAGAAACATTTATAGCAACTTGGCATCAGCACAACATACAAGGGCTTGATTAATTAAGCAGGATCCTAACCAGGATTTTCTCAAATTCACAAGATGAGTTGCATGGGGTGAGGGCTGTAGACAAGCCATGCTTTGTAGAACTATGTTGAATATGTGTTAACATTTTAAGGTTAAGTTTTTAAACTGTGACTGAGAAATGGCTTACAGTCTGAGAAAATATTTGTGTGATTAGTGAAAGTGAGATCTTTAGGAGTGTAGTGTTTCAAAAGATGGGTCATAATTGTTCCACATTTTACAAGAATTATCAGTGAATAAGGTGATGATCTGGGTATTGTATACCTGAAAACAGTTGTCACGGGGTGTCTAATAAAAGCTGCTTAACATTTTCAAATGTATTTTTTATCAAAGAAGAGCCATACATTAGAAAATAATGAACTTGAAACCACATTCTTTGGACATTTTAAAAACATCTATAAAATTGTTGACCTTGGTAAATTATGAACAATCAAATTAAAGCAAATTTTGAAGGTCAGTGTCACTTGCCTCAATAATGATCATCTTTATAAATGAATTTATTGTGTTTGCTAAAATTACTTTAAAATGTATTCTTTCATTCAAATATAACTCTGTAGAAGACTGTTTTTTTCTGCTATAATTTTAAGTAAAATAGAACATAAAAACCATTTATGTATAACTTACTCTTGGCAAGGAACATTGTCATCAACCAATTCAAAGCAATTAAGTCAAAATTATTTATCACATTAAAAAATTTGATGCACTTGATATTCATTTAAAATGTGTGCCCAGATGTTTAATATGGTGATCACTTGTTCCTTTATAACCTTTTATTTAATTATGCCTGTGAAACAATGAAAAGTTATAAGTCATTATTCTCTGAATTCATTATTTGTATCAAAACACCAGTGGAAAAAATGTGTTTATGTTTTGAAACTTTTTCTATGTTCCTACATTATACTTTCTGTGATCATATGCATTTAAATGCAGTTTAGGTGCATTGAATTTAATAGTGAAAACTTTGAACTTACATTTTCTGTGTTTTTAATGTTTTGTTTTCCAATAGTTATTTTTATTGTATTTGATAAAATATGTTTTAATTCTTGATATATATGTGTATATGTATTTATAGGATATGTATTTACATTTATTTCAGAGTACATTATGTGAAATGTCATGCTGGATGAATCACAAACTGGAATCAAGATTGCCCAGAGAAATATCAGCAACCTCAGATATATACATGATAACATTCTAATGGCAGAAAATAAAGAGGAACTAAAGAGCCTTTTGATGAGGGTGAAAGAGAGGAGTGAAAAATTTGGCTTGAAACTCAACATTCAAAAACTAAGATCATGGTATCCATTACCATTATTTCATGATAAACAGAAGGGGAAGAAGTGGAAGCAGTGACAGATTTTATCTTCTTGGGCTCCAAAATCACTGTGGATGTTAACTCCAGCCATGAAATTAAACGATGCTTGCTCCTTGGAGGGAAAACAATAACAAAACTAGACAGCCTATTAATAAGAAGAGACATCAATTTGCCAACAAAGATTCCTCTGTTCATGGGATTTCCCAGGCAAAAACACTGAAGTAGATTTTCTTCTCCAGGGGATCTTTCCAACCCAGGGATTGAATCCTTGTCTCCTTCATTGGCAGGTGGATTCCTTACCACTGAGCCACCAGGGAAGCCCTGTTCTTCCAGATATCTGGTCAAATGGTACTTCCCTAAGAAAGTGTTCTGTGAACACTTCAGGCCTGCTTTACAATTTGTTTCAGGTTTTCGTATCACCCTGCATCTTCATTTCATATTATTTGAGGAAGATGGTTTCTGAAAAGCATTTCCTTCTTCCATTAAAATTGTACCACAAATTTTTGCATTATTTTCTCTATATTGCCATTAATTCTAAGCCCTGTGCCAGGCAAAAAGGAGTCAAAAGTCACAGAAAAACACACTTATGAATACACACACAAAACTGGAAAAATAGACTGTCAGCCTACTCAAAGATCAAAAAATATGTTTAGAAAAATCATTTTGAAAATTACGTATTTTAAAAATTGTACTTACATAACAAAATTTATTTTTAACAACACTTCTATTTAAAGCATTGTTGATTTACATGATTGTGTTACTTTCAAGTACACACTAAAGTGATTCAGATATATATGTTTTCATATTACTTTCCATTATGGTTTATTACAGGATATTGATAGATAAATAACAAGGTCCCCCTGTGCTGTACAAGAGGATCCTGTTTTTTTATCTAGTTTACATATAGCAGTGAATATTCACTAATCCCAAACTCCTAATTTATTCATCTCCCTTCCCTTTGGTATCCATGTTTAGTTTTTGTCTGTGAATGTTTCTGTTTTGTAAGTAATTTCATTTGTAGCATTATTTTCTTCCGTTGTGGCTCAACCAGTAAAGAATCCACTTAGAATGTAGGAGACCTGGGTTCAATCCTTGGGTTGGGAAGATCCCCTGGAGAAGGGAAAGGCTACCCACTCCAGTATTCTGGCCTAGAGAATTCCATGGACTGTATAGTCCATAAGGTCGCAAAGAGTCGGGCACAACTGAGCAACTTTCACTTCACTTCTTTTAAATTCTTTTAGATTCCATATATAAGCAATATCATATGATATATGTACTTCTCTGTCTGACTCAGTTTACATATCTGACAATTTCTTAGGTCCATCCATGTTTCTGTAAATGGCATTATTTCACTCTTTCTAATGGCTGGGTAATATTTCAGCATCAGTTCAGATCAGTTCAGTTGCTCAGTCATGTCCGACTCTTTGTGACCCCATGAATCGCAGCACTCCAGGCCTCCCTGTCCATCACCAACTTCCGGAGTTCACTCAGACTCACATCCATCGAGTCAGTGATGCCATCCAGCCATCTCATCCTCTGTCATCACCTTCTCCTCCTGCCCCCAATCCCTCCCAGCATCAGGGTCTTTTCCAATGAGTCAACTCTTCGCGTGAGGTGGCCAAAGTATTGGAGTTTCAGTTTTAGCATCAGTCCTTCCAATGAACACCCAGGACTGATCTCCTTTAGGATGGACTGGTTGGATCTTCTTGCAGTCCAAGGGACTCTCAAGAGTCTTCTCCAACACCACAGTTCAAAGGCATCAATTCTTCGGCGCTCAGCCTTCTTCACAGTCCAACTCTCACATCCATACAAGACCACTGGAAAAACCATAGCCTTGACTAGACAGACCTTTGTTGGCAAAGTAATATCTCTGCTGTTTAATATGCTATCTAGGTTGGTGATAACTTTCCTTCCAAGGAGTAAGCGTCTTTTAATAATAATAATAATATATATATATATATATATTTTTTTTTTTACCACAACTTCTTTATTCACTCATCTGTCAATGGTAGTTTAGGGTGTTTCTACGTCTTGCTTTGTATACAGTGCTGCGATGATCACTTGGGTGCATGGTTCTTTTTTAATTAGAGTCTTCATCTTTTCTGGACATATCCCAAATAGTAGGATTGATGAATCATATAGCAATTTTATTTTTAGTCTTAAAAGGACCCTCCATACTGTTCTTCACAGTGCCTGCATCAATTTGCATTCCCACTGATAGTGTAGGAGGGTTCCCTTTCTCCATATCTTCTCCAGAATTTATTATTTGTAGACTTCTTCATGATGGCCATTTTAGCTTGGGTGAGGTGATACCTCACTGTCATTTTGATTTGCATGTCTGTAATAATTAGTGGTGTTGAGCATCTTTTCATGTACCTATTGGTCATCTGTATGTATTCTTTGGAGGAATATCTATTTAGGTCTTCTGCCCATTTTTTGATTGGATTATTTTTATATTGAGTTGCATGAGCTATTTGTATATTTTGAAAATTAAGCCCTGTTGGTCACATCATTTGCAAGTAGTTTTTCCCTTTCTTGGCTTGTTTTTTTGGTTTGTTTCATTTTCATAGTTTCCTTTGTTGTGCAAAATCCTATAAGATTGATTAGGTCTCATTTGTTTAATTTTATTTTTATTTATTTTGCCTTGGGATACTGACCTAAAAAACATTGCTGTGATTTTTGTCAGAGAATGTTTTGTCTCCATTTTCTTCTAGGAGTTTTATGGTGTCATGTCTTATACTTAAGTCGTTAAGTCATTTTGACATTACTTTTGTGTGTGGTGTGAGGGGGCTTCCCAGGTGGTGCTAGTGGTAAAGAATCCACCTACCAATGCAGGAGATGCAGGTTTGATTCTTGAGTTGGGAAGATCCTCTGGAGAAGGGAATGGCAACCCACTCCAGTATTCTTGCCTGGACAGAGGAACCTGGAGAGTTATAGTCCACAGGGTTGCAAAGAGTCATACACAACAGACCAGTACACTCTCCCACATGGAGGTGAACACGTTTTCAAAGGTCATTTATTTACATGCATCTGTCAAATTTCATTTTAATGTAGTTAGTTATTTTAAATAATATTATAGTTAGCATGAAACCACGAATTCTACTGTCTTCACAATAACCATGCTGTCTCATCTCCATTTATTGCTGCATCTGAGATGGTGACCATCATATGTCCCATATTTTTCATCTTGCTTTCCAAAATTTAGCACACTTTTTACTTTATATTATTCTAAGATTTACATAGCATGTATATTAATTTATATTTACATAGCATTTTTAAAGATACACAGAAAGTTCCTGTGTAGCTCACATCAAGTTTTCCTTATTATTAACATCTTGAAGTAGAATGATCATTTGTACAATTAATGTAAAAATATTCATATGCTATTATTACCACAAATCTATACCATGTTCAGATTTTCTCAGTTTTTACCTAGTGTCTTTTTTCCTATTTTGTATCCTATCTAGGCTGCCATATTGCATTTCCTCATCATGTCTCTGTTATATTCCTTGAGGCTCTGACAATTCTTCAGATTTCCCTTCTTTTGGATGGCTTTGATGTTTTTGAGAAGTACTTGTATAGTGTTTTATAGAATGTCTTTCAACTGGACTTTATCTGACATTTTTCTCATGATCATACTGGGGTTGTAAGTTTTGAGAGGAAAATCTCAGAGTAAAGAGCTATCACATTAAATAATATCAAGTTATACTGTCAATGTGACTCATCAGTATTGATCTTGACCTTGATCACCTGGCTTTCCACACTCTGAGCTTTAGAAGTACTTCACCATGCCCAGTACTTGGTTAAGGTTTGGAAGTGGTGGTCCATCTTCTTGAGGGGACAATATCTGCATAAATTATTTGACATTCTTCTGGATCAGAGACTTGCACTTTTCCCATGGTTATTAATTTATATAGCATTAATCTTTATCAGCATAGACTCATGGATTTTTACTTATAATTAGCATTGTAATCCAGTGTAACATTATTTTTTTGCTCAAACTATTCCAGCTTTCATTATTGCAAACAGTTTCATCTGGCCTCTTAGTCCCTATGTCATTCCCTAGTGCTGCATTTTGCACTCTTTGTTTGTTTTGCACACTTCACTGTTTTGGGTGCTGTGAAATGCTCCAGGCTCATCATGTGTATCCCACTTTCAACTTGAGAATCAGTCATTCCTCCAAGGACTCCTGCTTCCTTTCACTGGCAAATGGTGTTTGGAAACCACCCTCTGGGTGCTGGGGTGCTTGTTGTCACTGGGATGCTATTCTTTGTAGGCTACTTATATATTACCGTACTAGTCAGAGTATATGCACACATCTTAAGTATTTCTGCATGGATCTACCTGTATGTTAAGCTAAATATAAGTTCTTCCTGGTGTCTCCAACTTTAATCCATTAACTCACTGATTATTTTATACTTCTCTCTGTCATCTTTTACTCCAAGAGTGAGAAACTTTGTTTCAACCATCTGTCATCATTTACTTAATGATTCAATTCCAGTACACCCATGTTAGAAGCACCCCATGTTAATCCACACCCCATGGGAAACAATTCTATCTACCAGAGTAAAGACTATATGCAGTTCATTTTATTATCAAGCTTATATTCTCTACCAATTTCTAAAGTTCCTTAAGTCAGAAATGTGTCTTCCTATTCCTTCCAGTGAGGTTATTTTATGTATTAATAATGCAGCTAGATTCTCTGTCACAGTCTGCATTCATCCTAGGCTTGCCCAATCTTCCTATATGATTCGTTAAAGAAATTCATAACTTCAGATTTATTCATCCTGATGTAAGATTGTATGAGGCTTGATGAATGTATAGTGTCATATAGCCACCATCAGAGTGTCACAGAAAGTGGTTTTAGCACCCTAAAAAAATTTCTGTGCTTCAACCCATTCTCTTTGGGAAACACTGGCACTATGGATCTTTTTACCATTTTCCTTTTTCCACAATGTCATATAAATGGAATCAGATAGTATATGGCCTTTCCAGAATGGTTTCTTTTACTTGGCAAAATGCAATTTAAGTTTCACTCATAATTTTGCATGACTTGACAATTTATTCCTTTTTACCGTTGAACATTATTCCCTTTGATCGATGCACCACAATTTGTTTATCTGTTCACCTATTGAAGAGTATCCAGGTTGCTTCCAGTTATTTTTTTAAGAACTATTAATAAAACTTCTATAAGCATTTGTCCTTGTGCAGCAGAAACTGTTGAATCAGTTAGTGAAATATGAAGGAGAACCTGAATCTTATAAAAAGTGTGTATTTAGTTTTGAAAAAAATCATCCATCCAAAGTGAACAAATCATTTTGTAGGAACACAGATATTAAATGAGATTTTCTATGGTCATTAAAACTTGTCAGTGATTGGTAGTGTCAGTTTGGATTTTAGCCATTTTAATAGTTATGTAATGATAACTCATTTTAATTTTAATTGCATGTCCCTCATAAAAAATACCTTGTGTTTTATACAACATTGTTCTGAAATGAACAATCTCTTTACCCAAAGAAATAAACAGCCATGATGTGGACTTATGAAAATATTCTCTAATAATTGAAAGAATAATATACTGCACTCACAGTACAGGAGAAGGATATGTTTGTGGGGGCATCATTCTTTAGGGGGAAAAAAGTAATTTTAATCACTACCTACTTGATACATTCAAGTCATTTGTAGCAAACAGATTCAAGGAAAAAAATAGTTAAATGTGATGAATACCTGACGTATCAAAATGAAAGGAGGTTGGTTAAAAAGGGGATTGTAATGCAAAAGTAGAAAGTCAAGAGATATCCAGAGTAACAGGCAAGTTTGGCCTTGCAGTTAAAAATGAAACAAGCAAAGACTAATAGAGTATTGTCAAAAGAGTGCACTGGTCATAGCACACACCCCTTTCCAACAAAACAAAAAGCAACTAAATAGATAAACATCACCAGATGATCAATACTTAAATCAGATTGACTATATTATTTGTAGCCAAATATGGAGAAGCTCTATACTGTTAGCAAAAAAAGACCTGAAACTGACTAAGGTTCAGATCATGAACTCCATATTAGAATATTCAGGATTAAATTGAAGAAAGTAGGGAAAACCACTAGGCCATTCAGGTATGACCTAAATGAAACCTTTCATGAGTTTACAGTTGAGGAAACAAATACCTTTAAGGGATTATATCTGGTAGACAGAGTGCCTGAAGAATTATGCATGAAGGTCCATGAAACTGTACAGGATACAGTGACTAAAAACATCTCTAAGAAAAGGAAATTCAAGAAGCAAAGCAGTTGTATAAGAAGACATTACACATGGCTGAGGAAAGAAGAGATGTGAAAGGCAAGGGAGAAATGGAAAGATATACCCAACTGTATGCAGAGTTCCAGAGAATAACAAGAGAGATAAGAAGGCCTGTTTAAATAAACAAACAATGTGAAGAAATAGAGGAAAACAATGGAATGTGAAACACTACAGCTCTAGAGAGAAAACTAGACACAAAGGGAACATTTCGTACAAGGATGGGCACGATAAAGAATAGAAATGGTAAAGACCTAACAGAAGCAGAAAGTATTATGAAGTGGCAAGAATACACAGAAGAACTATGTAAGACTATACAGAAGAACTATACAAGAAAAAGTCTTAATGATCCAGATAGCCAGGATGATGTGTCACTCACCTAGAGCCAGACATTCTGGAATGCGAAGTCAGTTAGGCCTTAGGAAACATTACTATGAACAAAGCTAGTGGAGGTGACATAATTCGAGCTGAGCTATTTAAAAAAATTTGATATTTGGCAAAACTAATACAATTATGTAAAGTTTAAAAATAAAATAAAATTTAAAAAATAAAAACAAAACAACAACAAAAAAACAAAGCAAAATACATGAAAAAATAAATAAATAAAATAAAATTCTAAAAGATGATGCTGTGAAAGTGCTGCACTCAAAATATCAGCAAATTTGGAAAACTCAGTAGTGATTAAAGGACTGGAAAAGACCATTTTCATTCCAACCCCAAAGAAGGGCCATGCCAAAGAATGTTCAAACTACTATACAACATGCTCCAAATCTTTCAAGGTAAGCTTCAACAATCTGTGAACCAAGAACTCCCAGATGTACAATCTGGGTTTAGAAAAGGCAGAGGAACTAGAAATTAAATCACCAACATTTGTTGGATCATGGAGAAAACAAGGGAATTCCAGAAAAACATCTACTTCTGCATCATTGACTATGCTAAAGTCAATGTGTGGATCATGACAAATTGTGGAAAATTCTTAAAGAAATGGGAATACCAGACCACCTTACCTGTCTCCTGATAAATCTGCATGCTGGTAAAGAAGAAACAGTTTGAACCAGACATGGAACAAATGAGTGGTTCCAAATTGGGAAGAAATATGACAAGGCTGTATATTATCACCCTGCTTATTTAACTTATATGTAGAACACATTATGTGAAATACTGAGCTAGATTAATCAAATAAGCTGGAATCAAGATATGTGGGAGAAACATCCGCAACCTCATATACACAGAAATTACTACTTTAAAGGCAGAAAATTAAGAGGTACTAAAGAGCCTCTTGATGAAAGAGGAGAGGGAAAAAACTGGCTTAAAATTAAACATTCAAAAAACTTAGATCAAGGCAACTGACATAATGAAAGGAATAAATAGAAAAGAAAACACTTCATGACAAATAGAAAAGGAAACAGTGGAAGCAGAGACATATTTTATTTTCTTAGTCTCCAAAATCACTGTGGACAGTGACTGCAGGCATGAAATTAAAAGACGCTTGCTCCTTGAAAGGAAAGCTATGACAAACCTGGATAGCATATTAAAAAAGCAGAGACAGTAACTTGTCAATAAGGTCTGTATAGTGAAAGCCATGGTTTTTCCAGTAGTCTTGTATGGATGTGAGATTTGGACCATAAAGAAGTACCAAAGTGAGATTTGGTACCAAAGAGTACCAAAATATTGATGTTTCCAAATTGTGATACTCAGGAAGACTCTTGAGAGTCCCATAGACTGCAATATGATCAAACCAGTCAATCCTAAAGGAAATCAATCCTGAACATTCATTGGAAGGACTGATGCTGAAGCTGATGCTCCAATATTTTGGCCACCTGCTGTGAAGAGTTGACTCATTGAAAATATCTTGATGGTGAGAAAGCTTGAGGGCAGGAGGAGAAGGGGTCGACAGAGAAAGAGATGGTTGGATGGCATCACTGACTCATTGGACATGAGTCTGAGCAATCTCTGGGAGAGAGTGAAGGACAGGGAAGCCTTGCATGCTGCAGTATTTGGGGTTGAAAAGAGTCAGACGTAACTTAGCAACTGGAAAACAACAACAACAATAGAATGATTCAGTACTTCAACCTATTTGCATGTATAATTTGATTTAAAGGTAAAAAAATAGCTAAGAAAAAAAAAAATCCAGGGCAGTGTTTTTCAGTCTCAGAGGCACTGGCATTTGGGACCAGATGATTATTTGTTGTGGGCTGTTCTGTGTTCAGTATGGTGTTTTATAACCTTTACCCATCAGTTGCAAGTAATCTCCTCAGCTCACTCCATCAACCCAATTAGAGACTTTCTCTGGGGTTGGAGTGGCGGGGGTGAGGCAGGGGGTGGGTAGCAAAAATTGCCTCTAATTGGAGACCACTGCTCTACATTAATCTCTAGTAGTGTCAACTACCCAAATGAAACCCATTATCATTTGGGTCATGAGAAGGAGAAGTAATAGCATATTAAATGTTTATGAAATTCACTTTTAATTAGTCAATATATTGATATACCAGTGAAGGTCAAGTTATAGGCCATTAGATCATGGCTGTCTGAGACTCCCCAGCAGAAAGATTGGGGTTTTCCAAGGGTTTTTAGCCACAAACCAAAATGACACACGTTGGACTTATTTGCAAATAGGATATGGGAAACTCTGTAGATACTGGGAAGAAAAAAATGCATTTATAGAAATCTATACTCAATTACATAAATGTACACTCTGATGAGGATATCATCTTAAGAGTCTTCTGAGCTATAAAAATTATTGCTATCATTACCAAGGAATGTCTTATTAAGAAGAGAAAGATACCATAGAAACTTTGTGTTTTCAAAAGTACATACTGGGGGATCATTACTTTTCTAGGAAATCTGGAGGAAATGAAAATGAATTAGTGAGTGGGAAGTGTCATAAATCTCAGTCTCCAGAACTCCTGGGCTGATAGCATCCACTCTCCACAACAACTGGCCCTTCCCTGATCTGCAGAAGCCTCCTCATTAAGTTTCTTTTTGTGTTTTCAACATTCACCTGTTTGTCTTTCAGATACAGAAAGAAACTGTCTCTTGTCTTGGGTTTGGTACTTTGTCAGCCTCCGCTTCCTGCAGCTCTAGTGGCCAGTCCAGTGGACACCTAATGTACCTGCTTTTTCTGGAGAACATGTTCACACCTCCAAACTTAATCACTATAATCAATTACTTGGTTGACTGCCAATACTGTTTTTGTTGTCAGATGCTTTACAATCGTTAGTTAAAACCATAAGTCACTCTACTGTAGTTGCATGAAGAACTGACTCAATGGAAAAAAAATAAATAAATAAATAAACCTAATGCTGGGAAAGATTGAAGCCAAAAGGAGAAGGGGGCAGCAGAGGGTGAGATATTTAGATAGTGTCATGGACTCAGTGGACATGAATTTGAGCTAACTCTGGGCGATGATGAAGGGCAGAAAGCCTCATGTGCTGCAGTTCATGGAGTTGTAAAGAGTCACAAAACTGTAAAATACTGAACAAACAAACAAAAACAATAGCAGAGTGGGCTTCGTTGCCTTGGAAAACAGAAATCAGGTTGATATGTCGAGAATGTTATAAGCAAATTGGAAGATATAACTCCTAACATTTAGAAGAATAAAACAGCAAGGCAAAGATTAAAATATAGAGGGAAACCACTTGTAACTAGAGTCCCCAAAGATAGGAAAATAATAGAATGACTTATGACAAACTAGCTTACCTTCATCCTGTAGTAAATCAAGCCATGTTTGAAGATAGAAATCACTTTCAAAGCACCAAGAAACTTCTCTTGTGTGGGGTTCTCTATATATCCACATAAAAGTACATTCACTTCCCCTCAAAGTCTCACTAAGTGCTGTCTCATTACCTTGAGCTAAAATTTCATCCTTGTTAATTTTAACAGGAAGAATTACAGTGAGTTTTGTGACTACTCTGATAAAATTTTATCAATTAACAAATAGAGAAAACCTTACCAAAGTGTTAACCATTCAAAGGAGTATATGCTCAATTTGTCATGTAGTGACCATTTCCTGAACCTGCCAAACTAGAAGGAGGAACGTTGATGGTACATAGTCTTTGGTGTATCAGTGCAAGGAAGTTAGAGAAGAGTGGGTGATCCAAGTTTAGCCTCAGCTCAAAACTGTGTTTGATGATCTTTTTTTGTGTGTGGGGGGAAAGTCGGTAGTTTACACTAAAATAAGCTCCTTATATCTTTAAAAGAATTGGAAACTTAAGATATAAATTTTATATATATATATATATATATCTCAAACCTAGTCTGTGTTCTCATTCCATTTAAAAAAAACCATACCAGATGTGAAAGTAATTTGTACCCATTATTTTACTTTTTAAGGTCTCTGGTCATATTGTATTCAAACTGCACTTAAAACAAAACTATAGTTTCTGGTCTTACGTTTAGATCTTTAATCCATTTTGAGTTTATTTTTGTGTATGGTGTTAGAAAGTGCTCTAGTTTCATTCTTTTACAAGTGTATGACCAGTTTTCTAAGCACCACTTGTTAAAGAGATTGCCTTTAATCCAGTGTATATTCTTGCCTCCTTTGTCAAAGATAAGGTGTCCATATGTGCGTGGATTTATATCTGGGCTTTCTATTTTGTTCCATTGATCTATATTTCTGTCTTCGTGCCAGTACCATACTGTCTTGATGACTGTGGCTTTGTAGTAGAGCCTGAAGTCAGGCAGGTTGATTCCTCCAGTTCCATTCTTCTTTCTCAAGATAGCATTGGCTATTCGAGGTTTTTTGTATTTCCATACAAATTGTGAAATTATTTGTTCTAGCTCTGTGAAGAATACCGTTGGTAGCTTGATAGGGATTGCATTGAATCTATAAATTGCTTTGGGTAGTATAGTCATTTTCACTATATTGATTCTTCCAATCCATGAACATGGTATGTTTCTCCATCTATTAGTGTCCTCTTTGATTTCTTTCACCAGTGTTTTATAGTTTTCTATATATAGGTCTTTAGTTTCTTTAGGTAGATATATTCCTAAGTACTTTATTCTTTCTGTTGCAATGGTGAATGGAATTGTTTCCTTAATTTCTTTTTCTGTTTTCTCATTATTAGTGTATAGGAATGCAAGGGATTTCTGTGTGTTGATTTTATATCCTGCAACTTTACTATAATCATTGATTAGTTCTAGTAATTTTCTGGTGGAGTCTTTAGGGTTTTCTATGTAGAGGATCATGTCATCTGCAAACAGTGAGAGTTTTACTTCTTCTTTTCCAATTTGCATTCCTTTTATTTCTTTTTCTGCTCTGATTGCTGTGGCCAAAACTTCCAAAACTATGTTGAATAGTAATGGTGAAAGTGGGCACCCTTGTCTTGTTCCTGATTTTAGAGGAAATGGTTTCAATTTTTCACCATTGAGGATAATGCTTGCTGTGGGTTTGTCATATATAGCTTTTATTATGTTGAGGTATGTTCCTTCTATTCCTGCTTTCTGGAGAGTTTTTATCATAAATGGATGTTGAATTTTGTCAAAGGCTTTCTCTGCATCTATTGAGATAATCATATGGTTTTTATTTTTCAATTTGTTAATGTGGTGTATTACATTGATTGATTAGTGGATATGGAAGAATCCTTGCATCCCTGGGATAAAGCCCACTTGGTCATGGTGTATGATCTTTTTAATGTGTTATTGGATTCTGAACTCCTAGAGGAGAACATAGGCAAAACACTCTCCAACATACATCACAGCAGGATCCTCTATGACCCACCTCCCAGAATTTTGGAAATAAAAGCAAAAATAAACAAATGGGACCTAATTAAAATTAAAAGCTTCTGCACAACAAAGGAAACTATTAGCAAGGTGAAAAGGCACCCTTCAGAATGGGAGAAAATAATAGCAAATGAAGCAACTGACAAACAACTAATCTCAAAAATATACAAGCAACTCCTACAGCTCAATTCCAGAAAAATAAATGACCCAATCAAAAAATGGGCCAAAGAACTAAATAGACATTTCTCCAAAGAAGACATACAGATGGCTAACAAACACATGAAAAGATCCTCAACATCACTCATTATCAGAGAAATGCAAATCAAGACCACTATGAGGTACCATTTCATGCCAGTCAGAATGGCTGCGATCCAAAGTCTATGAGCAATAAATGCTAGAGAGGGTGTGGAGAAAAGGGAACCCTCTTACACTGTTGGTGGGAATGCAAACTAGTACAGCCACTATGGAGAACAGTGTGGAGATTCCTTAAAAAACTGGAAATAGAACTGCCTGGTGATCCAGCAATCCCACTGCTGGGCATACACACTGAGGAAACCAGAATTGAAAGAGACACGTGTACCCCAGTGTTCATCACAGCACTGTTTATAATAGCCAGGACATGGAAGCAACCCATCAGCAGACGAATGGATAAGAAAGCTGTGGTACATACACACAATGGAGTATTACTCAGCCATTAAAAAGAACACAGTTGAATCAGTTCTAATGAGATGGATGAAACTGGAGCCTATTATACAGAGTGAAATAGGCCAGAAAGAAAAATACCAATACAGTATACTAACGCATATATATGGAATTTAGAAAGATGGTAACAATAACCCTGTATACGAGATAGCAAAAGAGACACTGATGTATAGAACAGTCTTTTGGACTCTGTGGGAGAAGAAGAGGGTGGGATGATTTGGGAGAATGGCATTGAAATGCGTATAATATCATATATGAAACGAGTTGCCAGTCCAGGTTCGATGCATGATACTGGATGCTTGGGGCTGGTGCACTGGGACGACCCAGAGGGATGGTATGGGGAGGGAGGAGGGAGGAGTGTTCAGGATGGGGAACACATGTATACCTGTGGCGGATTCATTTCAATATTTGGCAAAATACAATATTGTAAAGTTTAAAAATAAAATAAAATTTAAAAAAAGAAAACAAAATTAACAATAATACAGAAAAATGCCCTTTTCTGTATGTAAAGTAAAAGATGAACATGTGAGGGCTTAGACACATGTGTAAAGAGTATGTCCCTAAAACAATCTGAAGATCATAGAAACATAGCTTCTCTACCCCCTCTCTCCATGTCAATATGCAAAATAAAATGTTTAGGTTCATTGAGATATAACACATATTTCAATTTTTTTTCCACATGATAATCTCTCTCTCATAGGAAACTTAGTTATGGTGAATGAGTCTCTGATATTGTAATGTATAAATATCACTTCCAGTATGTATTTATATTGTGCCTTGGGATGAATAAAGTCACTGTATGCCTAAAGTCAGCAATGAAAAAGTGGTGTAATTTTCAACAGCTATTTTCAAAAAATTGTTGAACAGTTGTTTTCTTCAAGAAAATAGGTTTCATATTTAATTTCTATATTTAACTCATGTAATATTAAAAAAGATAACGTAATGCTACCTTATGATAATTTTTATGGTATTAATTTGTCCTTTAGATTTCAAATTTTTGTGTCAGTTCTGAGAACTTGAACACAAATGACAAAGTGCATGAACTAGAAGCTCTGGTCACGTCCTTGCCTTGTACCATCTTGAGAGCAAGCAGTGACACTGAAGCTTTGCTATTTACTCATTGCACTCTTTGCAGATTTCCAAGACCCTGCACTGCTTTTGGCAAACTATAAGCAAAATATACACAATGTGATGTCATCATCAACCAATTTTCAGCTCAAATGCTTTGCCCTCATACTATAACATTAGTGATTCAAATAAGGAGTTTAGACACATCTAAACACCAGGATCTAAGCTTACATTTTCCTAGTTTCTTTTCTTTTTTTTTTTTAAGTAATATATGAATGTCAAGAATATTTGCTTTGGGGATCAATTTTCATTTCAATATTTAGAAAAAGTCATGAAGAAAATATTAAAGAAGAATCTACATTGATGAGTAATCAAAGCCAAAAATCATGGAGTTCGGCAGGAAAGCAGGAAATGAACACATGTGGATGTTAGAATATTTTAGTAGATAATGGCAATCAGCAGTTTTCAGAAAGTAGGTTTCATGTAGCAAGAAAGAGATGGGCAGCAAAAAATGACTTTAAAAATTGCCATCTGTGATAAGTGTGATTAGCATTGACACACTCTTGTTATAACATCTGTGATATGTATATTTACCAAAAAAAAAAAAAAAAAAAACCTTTGGAACACAGAGTTCTAAACATCTATACATGATTATATTTCAAGCAGACTGGCAATTAGCACTTTAAAGACAGTTGTTTAATAATAAATAAAACTTACATTTAAATTTTTAAAAGATCAATGATACATAGCAAAGAAAATTAAATAGAGAATAATGGAAAATATCACCAACTTAACACGGCATTCATGTTTACTGTTATAATAATTACCTTATTTATATATATTTAAAATTAGTGTTAATTGTTCTGATTAAACATTTTACTATTTACTTGAAGGGTTGGAGACTTATGAACAGTCTCCGTTACACTGAAGATGCCACTTTTGGTTGGTGAAATAGGTCTCTTTAAATGTTTTCAAAAATGATAAAATAAAAGCAGTAATCTGTTTGTTAAAGAGAATTGCTTTCTTATCACAAATGCAACTTTCCCATTTAAAGAAAATAATAACAGCATAACATTTAAAAGCAAAAACAAACATTTTGACAGCCAAAATTCTTTTAATATAGAATCGGTATAACTGTGCTTAAGTAGATGATATATATTATTCTGGTAGGTTATTTTTCAATATGATATAAATTAAATTTTTGGTTCTAGGAGTGGGAGACATTTAAAACAGATCAGTAAATTAATAATAAAGACTCTGGTTATTAAACTTCGACCAAATATCAAATAGAGGAAAGCTGAGAATGACAAGTGAGCCCTCCCCTGGATGGAGAAAACTGTGTGTTTTATCCATGGAATAAGTGTGGAAACATAGGTAAGGTAGTTGGTGAAGAAACTCACAGAAAGTGCTGATTTAAGCTGAAACAAATAAGTAGGTCAAGTCCATGATGGGTCTAGGAGGTAGAAAGAGTGGGGATTAGAGTGATAAACAGATCACTTAGTTTCAGCTCTGGATTAAAGGATGGATCAACTGATAGTTGCAAAAGTTGCTTCCACAAAGCATAACCAGTATTCCTTTTTTGTGTTTTCTGGAGCCCAGCAACCATTGATAGGCATTATTTAACAAATGGTTAAATTAAACAGGACTGAATAAAGCTTTCCAGTAACATCTTTGGTTTCACATCGGTGGCCATCATGATTAAAGATGATAACAGTGATTCTCTGTCCTTATCACAGCACTGTCCATGTTTCTTCAACAAATTCCTGTTGGCTCCCAATATAGATTTGCTGGAGAGTATATTGCAGTCATTGAAAGTGATTATCCAAATTTCTTACTAATTACATATTGCTTTGGATATAATATGTTGACACAGTAATTGGTATTTCAATCACTCGCTTGTGGGATTGATCTAGAGGAGACATATTGTATCTTATCATACAGCAGTCAAGAATTCACACAAAGATGAACCCACTTCTTTTAATGTTATGAGGCCAACTTGCATCTAAGAAACTGCACACCTAAAGATAAGTATTATTGACTCAGAATAGTTGTGATTTTACCTGTGATTTTTCACAAAGATTCTACCATGTATTCAACTACACGTGTGCACGTGTGCTAAGTTGTATCAGTTGTGTCCAACTCTTTGTGACCCTATGGACTATAGCCCACCAGGCTCCCCTGTCCATGGGATCTCCAGGCAAGAATACTGGAGTGGGTTGGCATGCCTTCCTCCCTGGGATCTTTCTGACTCAGGGATTGAACCCACGTCTCTTATGTCTCTGGCATTGGAAGGTGGGTTCTTTACTACTAGCGCCCCGTGTATATGAAAGCTACTATTGCAAGATTCTAAGCCAATCGTCTGAGGAAATAAGTTGATCAAAATAGTGATTTATTTACATAACTATACTAAGATTCATAGGAAAATTGGATAATTTTCCTCTATTTTAATTCAATGTTCACTTATTGTGTACCTACTCTGTTAAAAGTGCTGTGTTAGTCACTGAGATAATAAAACAAAATATGCCGTTAAAGTAAGTGTCAATAAAATTGGAGAAATGGACAGATTTAGGAACCAATGATAAAATAAAAATGGTATTTTGTTATAACAACAAAAACTACCTGCCAAAACACTATACATGTAGTCAATATCAGGGAAACAATAGCCTTTAATACTTGCAATTAAGGGAGGTAATATTTAAAATATCTAACCACTCCTACAGCAGAGATAGTATCAAACAGAAGGTTACAATGTGGACTCCTCTAAAGCCCATGTCAGCTGTTAACACTTAAGTTGCCAAAGTAGTTTGTATATAGAGGTCCTAGGCAACTAGAGTGGCAGGACCCCTCAAGCAGAAGTATTCAGTGTACTAACAGCTGATATACCTGGGTATAAGCCTGACTTATCTGATTCATTATAATTCCCATTTTTCATTTTTCATATGATGATGACTTAGGGCTTAAGGAAAGTGTTATTTCCCCATGGTCACAGAGCTGAGAAATATGGGATCTAGAATTTAAATAACACTCTTCAATTCCCAAATCTCCCCTCTGAATCTTTCCTCCATATATGTTACAATAATTGAACAAACACTCTTAGGATTACAGGGAAGAGAAATAAGCTTGTCTGACTGAAGGATTTTAGGATGCTGCAGAGAAGAAAGACTTTGTCTGATCCTTAAAGGGGGAATCATATTTCAACACACATTTATATCCAGGATGTAATTGATGGAAGACATGTAAGTGCATTCATTTTCCACAGGTTTAATCATTCAAAGCTTTGGGAGAGTCGTGTATTTTTTTTAATTTATGCTTCTGCCATGATTAAAATAAGTTCTCTTTCATATTTGATCTTAAATTAGATATTTCTAAACTCAGTTTCTCAATTTTCAAGGGGCAATTAATTTGATACTTTGGTTTGAACTCCTTTAGCCTGTTAACCTCAAATCTTTAGACTATTTGAAAATTTCTAAAATGACAAAATCTCTGAAAAAGTATAAAGCAGATCTTTTTTTTTTTTTTTTAATTAAATTCAGTAAAATCCAGAATGTTTGGACTGGGGATAAGATGGACAAGGAGGTATTGACCTGAAGGATGAATCTGTTTCATCTTCAACACTGCTCTGTTTAAAATGTGGCTTTTCCCACACCCTGGCTGGGCTTTTAGAATTTTTCAGTCCCCAAGCCAGTTTGGAGGCCTAACTCCACAGTGTTTTTGGGTTGGTGAACTTTTTCTGTCTTAAAAATACTTCTTATTTTTTCTTTTTGCTTCTTTCTGTTCCTAGCATCTCCAGGGCCTGCAGTGCTCTGGGGACTGCAATGTGAGATCTGTCGAAAGCACCAAGCAAATCTGTAATAGCATGGGTGATAACACTATGTTTATCAATGGTGTTTCTCTATTTGTATTAAACTGAGAAGTGATGAAATCCCTCTGTGTTCCAGAGATCTCTTAAAGAGGGAGGAAATTTAAGGGATTTGTGAGATCTAGAATGGAGGAACTTGTAAGAGTACTCACCTCCAGGGGGTTTCCCATTTAGATGAAGACACCTGGGAGCTGCCCACTTGTGCTAGTATGTCCCCTAGTCTAGCCAAGACCATTTCAATACCATTGTCAGGCTTCCTGGTAATCTCTGAAGACTAGCTCTACTAGAAATCAATGTTCACTGGGGAAAATTCTGAGGAATTACACTTTCAACCCTTCAATCTTCCATTCAATCTTACGGCATATTTCACTGATGTCCCAGTGTTCCTGGGCTTCCCAGGTAGCCCTAGTGTTAAAGAACCTGCCTGCCAATACAGGAGATGCAAGAGATGCAGCTTCAACCCCTGGGTTGGAAAGATCCCCTGGAGAGGGATATGGCAACCCACTCCAATATTCTTGCCTGAAAAATCCTATGGATTGATGGGCTACCGTTCATGGGGTTGCAAAGGGTCAGACATGACTGAAGTGAGTTAGGATGTATGCACCCAATGTTCTCAGCAACAAATCCCAAATAAGGAAGCTCCATCTAGCAGACTGAGATGGATTCACATGTGTATTTGCTGTGGAAATAAGTAATGAAAGAAAGAAAAAGTTACTATAGGATTTATTTGGCAAAAAAAAAAAAAAAAGAAGTGAAGGAGTAGCTTTCAAAGATCAAAAGTATTCTTGGTAAATGTGCTGATGTAAAAAATTATATAGTATTTTGTGTTTGTCTCAGATTCATTCACAACTATAACGTCTGCTATATAGATACCAATTAGTAATTTAAAGCTAAATTAAACATAATATTTGCATGAATTTATACATGCAAGATAAATGCCAGCAGAGCAAGAAAACCTAGAGTCAGGGGAAAGAGAAAGTGAATTCAGCAGTAAAATGATATTAATTAAATGTTCAGGGCCAGAAAGAATATACAAGCCACTGATAAGAAAATCATGGAGAAGTGAGTGAAACAAATTGGAATCAGAAATTTTATGTACTTAGACACACATGATGTTACTTACACCCCTCCTAACACTAAACTCAATCTCTTGGGAGTGAAGGGAGAATGTGGTGTGAGAGAGTGAATCAGGATTAAAAACACTGAAAGATGGAATAATGTTTTGAAAATGGTTTACCACAAATATGTACAAGTGTTTCTACTGGGTAGTTTCATACAGATTTTTGATTCTGCCTCACAGCCAACAATCTCAATCTGTGGTTATCTTATCTTCTTTCTTTAAACTGACATTCTTATCAACAGAATCACCAATTTTCCAGTCACTATGGAGTAAGCATAGAGGAGCATAATTGCATTTGATTTTTTTGGTAGTCAAATAAGTAGGAAATTGTCATCCCATTTCACAGAAAGGCAGTTGAAGTTTACAGAGGTTTAAAAAGTACAGCTTCACCCCTGGTTCCACCATTCCCCAAGGTCGTGCCATTAACTTGTACATTGCAATTGTTTTTTTAAATATAAATTTATATATTTTAGTTGGAAGTTAATTACTTTCCAATATTGTATTGGTTTTGCCATACATCAACATGAATCCGCCATAAGTATACATGTGTTCCCTCTCCTGAACCCCCCTTCCTCCTCCCTCCCCGTACCATCCCTCTGGGTCGTCCCAGTGCACCAGCAGCCCCAAGCATCCAGTATCATGCACCAAACCTGGACTGGTGATTCGTTTCATATATGATATTATACATATTTCAATGCCATTCTCCCTAATCATCCCACCCTGTCCATCTCCCACAGAGTCCAAAAGACTGTTCTATACATCTGTGTCTATTTTGCTGTCTCGCTTACAAGGTTATCATTACCATCTTTCTAAATTCCGTATATATGTGTTAGTATACTGTATTGGTGTTTTTCTTTTTGGCTTACTTCACTCTGTATAATAGGCTCCAGTTTCATCTGCCTCATTAGAACTGATTCAAATGTATTCTTTTTAATGGCTGAGTAGTACTCCATTGTGTATATGGTTTTTTTCTTGCAGCCCAAAATAATTTTCTTGTTACTAATTCTTAGTATGCCTTTGATTTTGCTTGTTTTGGCAGTTATTTGTACCTTTCTCATTTTTATGATCATGAGATTCTTGAAAGTAGAAAATGGATATATTTTAATCATCTTTGGAAAACCCTTAGTAAAAGGGATTAGAGCAGGGTAACTGGCATATATTAGGCATCTGTAATTATTGATGAATGAACAAGGTAAACATATTTTTGTAAAAATTTTTGTAGACTTCCTTAATCAAGAAGTGAAAACCATATTTGTTTAAATTTGCCAGACTCAATGATCAATTAAATCAAAGAGAATCAATAGTTAAAAGTTAGAGATTACCTAGTGACTAGAACTGATCCTATGCATTTGTTTCAGAATAGACCAGAGAGGTCCTTGTCTGTCTAATAAATGCATTGTCAAATGGCAGTGAGGTGTACAAGACAAAGGAGGCTGTATCTAATACCTCAGTTTCTGTTCTCACAACCCAGTGCTTCAGAGGGGTTTGTACAGAACAGGATTTCTGGTAAACACAACCTTGTTATTATTACAGATCCATTGCTTCCAAAGTCTCAGCTAGTGACAGGTGGAGCTCTGGGACAAATCAGTTCAGTTCAGTTCAGTCGCTCAGTCCTGTCTGACTCTTTGCAAACCCATGGAGGGCAGCACACCAGGCTTCCCCGCCCATAATCAACTCCCGGAGCCCACTCAAACTCATGTTCATTGAGTTGATGATGAAATCCAGCCATCTTATCCTCTGTTGTCCCCTTCTCCTCCTACCTTCAATCTTTCCCAGCATCAGGGTCTTTTCCAATGAGTCAGCTCTTCACATATGGTGGGCAAGGGATTCAGCCACAGTCCTTCAGCTTCAGCATCAGTCCTTCCAATGGATATTCAGGACTGATTTTCTTTAGGACTGGCTGGTTTGACGTTCTTGCAGTCCTACGGAATCTCCAGAGTCTTCTCCAACACCACAGTTCAAACGCATCAATACTTTAGCACTCAGCTTTCTTTATTGTTCAACTCACACATCCATACATGACTACTGGAAAAACCATAGATTTGACTAGATGGACATTTGTTGGCAAAGTAATGTCTCTGCTTTTTAATAGGCTGTCTAGGTTTGTTATAGCTTCCTTTTCAAAGAGCAAGTGTCCTTTAATTTCATGGTTACAGTCACTATCTGCAGTGATTTTGGAGCCTCCAAAAATAAAGTCTGACACTGTTTCCATTGTTTCCCCATCTATTTGCCAGGAGGTGATGGGACTGGATGACATGATCTTAGATTTTTTTCAATGATAAGTTTTAAGTCAGCTTTTTCATCCTCCTCTTTCGCTTTCATCAAAAGGTTCTTTAGTTTCTCTTCACTTCTGCATTAAGGGTGGTGTCATCTGCATATCTGAGCTTAATGCTACTTCACCCGGGAATCTTGATTCTAGCTTGTATTTCATTCAGAATGCCATTTCACATGATGTACTATGCATATAAGTTAAATAAGCAGGGTAACAATAAATATACTCTTTTCCAAATTTCAAACCACTCCATTGTTCCATGTCCAGATTTAATTATTGCTTCTTGACCTGCATACAGATTTCTCAGGAGGAATGTAGGGTGGTCTGGTATTCTAATCTCTTTAGGAATTTTCTATAGTTTGTTATGATCCACAAAGTCAAAGGCTTTAGTGCAGTCAATGAAGCAGAAGTACAAGCTCTTCTGGAATTCTCTTGCTTTTTCTATGATCCAACAAATGTTGGCAATTTAATCCCTGGTTCCTCTTCCTTTTCTAAATAGAACTTGAACATCTGGAAGTTCTCAGTTCATGCACTGTTGAAGCCTAGCTTGGAGAATTTTGAGCATTAATTTGCTAGTGTGTGAAATAAGTGCAATTGTGCAGTAATTTGAGCATTCTTTGTCATTGTGTTGCTTTGGGATTGGAATGAAATCTGATCTTTTTCAGTTCTGTCACCACTGCTGAGTTTTCCAAATTTACTGGCATATTGAGTGCAACACTTTCACAGCATCATCTTTTAAAATTTGAAAGAGCTCAAATGGAATTCCATCACCTCCTATAGTTTTGTTCATAGTGATGCTTCCTAAGGCCCACTTGACTTTGCACTCCAGGATGTCTGGCTCTAGGTGAGTAGTCTCACCATCATGGTTATCTGAGTCATGAAGACCTTTTTTTGTACAGTTCTTCTGTGTATTCTTACCATCACTTCTTCATATTTTCTGCTTCTGTTAAGTTCATACCAGTTCTGACCTTTATTGAGCCCAAAGGAGATCCAACCAGTCCATTCTGAAGGAGATCAGCCCTGGGATTTCTTTGGAATGAATGATGCTAAAGCTGAAACTCTAGTACTTTGGCCACCTCATGCGAAGAGTTGACTCATTGGAAAAGACTCTGATGTTGGGAGGGATTGGGGGCAGGAGGAGAAGGGGACGACAGAGGGTGAGATGGCTGGATGGCATCACTGACTCGATGGACGTGAGTCTGAGTGAACTCTGGGAGTTGGTGATGACAGGGAGGCCTGGCGTGCTGCGATTCCTGGGGTCGCAAAGAGTCGGACACGACTGAGTGACTGAACTGAACTAAACTGATGCCTGTAATATTCCCTTGGTATCTCTAATTTTCTTGAAGATATCTCTAGTCTTTTCCAGTCTATATCTTTCATCTATTTCTTTACATGTATCACTTATGAATGCTTTATTATCTCTCCTTGGTGTTCTTTGGAACTCTGCATTTAGATGGGTATATCTTTGCTTTTTACCTTTGCCTTTCACCTTTCTTCTTCACTCAGCTATTTGTAAGGCCTCCTCAGACAACCATTTTGAGTTTTTGCATTTCATTTTTGTGGGTATGTTTTTTTTTTAAATTAATTTATTTTAATTGGAGGCTAATACTTTACAATATTGTAGTGATTGTTGTTATTCATTGACATGAATCAGCCATGGGTGTACATGCGTTTCCCATCCTGAACTCCCTTCCCAGCTACCTTCCCATTCCATCCCTCAGGGTCAACCCAGTGTACCACCTCTGAGCACCCTGTCTCATGCAGTGAAGCTGGACTGGCGATATATTTCACATATGGTAATATACATATTTCAATGCTATTCTCTCAAATTAACTCACCCTCGCTTTCTCCCACAGAGTCCAAAAGTCTGTTCTTTACATCTGTCTCTTTTGCTATGTCACATATAGGGCTGGTCATTGTTACCATCTTTCTAAATTCCATATATATACGTTAATATACTATATTGTTATTTTTCTTTCTGAATTAATTCACTCTGTATTATAGGCTCCAGTTTCATCCAATTCATTAGAACTGATTCAAATGCATTTTTTAAAATATCTGAGTAACATTCCATTGTCTATATATACCACAGCTTTCATACCCATTTGTCTGCTGACAGGCATCTAAGTTGATTCCATGTCTGAGCTACTGTAAACTGTGCTGCAATGAACATTGGGGTACATGTGTCTCTTTGAATTCTGGTTTCCTTAGTGTGTATGCTGAGCAGTGGGATTGCTGGGTTGTATGGGAGTTCTTTATTGAGCCCAACCTTGCATGAAATGTTCCCTTGGTATCTCTAATTTTTTTGAAGAGATCTCTAGTCTTTCCCATTCTGTTGTTTTCCTTTATTTCTTTGCATTGATCACTGAGGAAGGCTTTCTTATCTCTTCTTCCTATTCTTTGGAACTATGCATTTAGAGGCTTATAGCTTTCCTTTTCTCCTTTGCTTTTTGCTTCTCTTCTTTTCACAGCTCTTTGTATGTAAGGCCTCCCCAGACAGCCATTTTGCTTTTTTGCATTTCATTTCCAAGAAGATGGTCTTGATCCCTGTCTCCTCTACAATGTCACAAACCTCCATGCATACTTCCTCAAGCACTCTATCTATCAGATCTAGTCCCTTAAATCTGTTTCTCACTTCCACTGTATAATCATACAGGATTTGATTTAAGACATATCTAAATGGTCTAGTAGTTTTCCCTACTTTCTTCAATTCAAGTATGAATTTGGCAATAAGGAGCTCATGATCTGAGCCACAGTCAGCTTCCAGTCTTGTTTTTGCTGACTGTAGAGAGCTTCTCCATCTTTGGCTGCAAAGAATATAATCAATCTAATTTCGGTGTTGACCATCTGGTGATTTCCATGTGTAGAGTCTTCTCTTGTGTTGTTGGAAGAGGGTGTTTGCTATGACCAGTGCGTTCTCTTGGCAAAATTATATTAGCCTTTGCCCTGCTTCATTCCATATTCCAAGGCCAAATTTGCCTGTTACTCCAGGTGTTTCTTGACTTCCTACTTTTGCATTCCAGTCCCCTATAATGAAAAGGACATCTTTTTTGGGTGTTAGTTCTAAAAGGTCTTGTAGGTCTTCATAGAACCGTTCAACTTCAGCTTCTTCAGCATTACTGGTTGGAGCATAGACTTGGATTACTGTGATATTGAATGGTTTGCCTTGGAAACAAACAGAGATCATTCTGTCATTTTTGAGATTGCATCCAAGTACTGCATTTCGGGTTCTTTCATTGACCATGATAGCTTCTCCATTTCTTCTAAGGGATTCCTGCCCGCAGGAGTAGATATAAGGGTCATCTGAGTTAAATTCACCCATTCAAATTTATTTTAGTTCGCTAATTCCTAGAATGTCGACGTTCACTCTTGCCATCACCTGTTTGACCACTTCAAATTTGCCTTGATTCATGGACTTAACATTTCAGGTTCCTATGCAATATTGCTCTTTACAGCATCAGAACTTGCTTCTATCACCAGTCACGTCCAAAACTGGGTATTGTTTTTACTTTGGCTCCATCTCTTCATTCTTTCTGGAGTTATTTCTCCACTGATCTCCAGTAGCATATTGGGCACCTACCAACCTGGGGAGTTCCCCTTTCAATATCCTATCATTTTGCCTTTCCATACCATTCATGGGATTCTCAAGGCAAGAATACTGAAGTGGTTTGCCATTCCCTTCTCCAGTGGACCACATTCTGTCAGAGATGGATTTGATAAAGGACAGAAATGGTATGGACCTAACAGAAGCAGAACATATTAAGAAGCGGTGGCAAGAATATACAGAAGAACTGTACAAAAAAGACTTTCAAGACCAAGATAATCACAATGGTGTGATCACTCACCTAGAGCCAGATATCCTGGAATGTGAAGTCAAGTAGGCCTTCGAAAGCACCACTATGAACAAAGCTAGTAGAGGTGATGGAATTCCAGTTGAGCTATTCCAAATCCTGAAAGATGATGATATGAAAGTGCTGCACTCAATATGCCAGCAAATTTGGAAACTCAGCAGTGGCCACAGGATTGGAAAAGGTCAGTTTTCATTCCAATGCCAAAGAATGCTCAAACTACCACACAGTTGCACTCATCTCACACGCTAGTAAAGTAATGCTCAAAATTCTGCAAGCCAGGCTTCAGCAATCTTGAACTGTGAATTTCCAGATGTTCAAGCTGGTTTTAGAAAAGGCAGAGGAACCAGAGATCAAATTGCCAACATCCACTGATCATCAAAAAACCAAGAGAGTTCCAGAAAAACATCTATTTTTGCTTTATTGACTATCCCAAAGCCTTTGACTCTGTGGATCACAATAAACCGTGAAAATTCCTGAAAGAGATGGGAATACCAGACTACCTGACCTGCTTCTTGAGATTTGTATGCAGATCAGGAACCAACAGTTAGAATTGGACATGGAACAACAGATTGGTTCCAAATAGGAAAAGGAGTACATCAAGGCTGTATATTGTCACCCTGCTTACTTAACTTATATGCAGAGAACATTATGAGAAACGCTGGGCTGGAAGAAGCACAAGGTGGAATCAAGATTGCCGGGAGAAATATCAATAACCTCAGATATGCAGATGACACCACCCTTATGGCAGAAAGTGAAGAGGAACTAAAAATCCTCTTGATGAAAGTGAAAGAGGAGAGTGAACAAGTTGGCTTAAAGCTGAACATTCAGAAAACGAAGATCATGGCATCCGGTCCCATCACTTCATGGGAAATAGATGGGGAAACAGTGGAAACAGTGGCTGACTTTATTTTTTGGGCTCCAAAATCACTGCAGATGGTGATTGCAGCCATGAAATTAAAAGACGCTTTGGAAGGAAAGTTATGACCAACCTAGATGGCGTATTCAAAAGCAGAGACATTACTTGCCAACAAAGGTCCATCTAGTCAAGGCTGTGTTTTCTCCAGTGGTCATGTATGGATGTGAGAGTTGGACTGTGAACACAGCTGAGTGCCGAAGAATTGATGCTTTTGAACTGTGATGTTGGAGAAGACTCTTGAGAGTCCCTTGGACTGCAAGGAGATCCAACCAGTCCATTCTAAAGGAGATCAGCCCTGGGGTTTATTTGGAAGGAATGATGCTAAAGCTGAAACTCCAGGACTTCGGCCATCACATGCGAAGAGTTGACTCATTGGAAAAGACTCTGATGCTGGGAGGGATTGGGGGCAGGAGGAGAAGGGCATGACAGAGGATGAGTTCGCTGGATGGCATCACTGACTCGATGAACGTGAGTCTGAGTGAACTTTGGGAGTTGGTGATGAACAGGGAGGCCTGGCATGCTACAATTCATGAGGTCACAGAGTTGGACACAGCTGAGCGACTGAACTGAACTGATGGGAGTTCTTTTTACAGTTTTTTAAAGGAATCTCCAGACTGTTCTCCACAGTGACTGTACTAGTTTGCATTCCCACCAACAGTGTAAGAGGGTTCCCTTTTCTCCTCACCCATTACAGCATTTACTGTTTGTAAACTTTTTCATAGCAGTCATTCTGACTGGCATGAGTTGGAACCTCATTGTGGTTTTGACTTGCATTTCTCTGACAATAAGTGATGTTGAGCATCTTTTCATGTGTTTGTTAGCCATCTGTATGTCTTTTTTGGAGAAATGTTGTTTAGTTCTTTGGCCCATTTTTTTTTTTTTTTTTTTTTTTGTGATTGGGTAGTGTATTTTCCTGGAATTGAGCTGCATGTGCTGCTTGTATATTTTTTAGATTAATTCTGTGTCAGATGTTTCCTTTGCTATTATTTTCTCCCATTATGAAAGACAGTCTTTTCACCTTGCTTATAAATTCCTTTGTCATACAAAAGCTTTTAAGTTTAATTAGGTCCCACTTGTTTATTTTTGCTTTTATTTCCTTTACTCTGGGAGGTGGACCAAAGAGGATCGTGCTGTGGTTTATGTCAGAGACTGCTTTGTCTATGTTTTCATCTAGGAGTTTCAGTTTCTGGTCTTACATTTAGATCTTTAATCCATTTTGAGTTTATTTTTGTGTATGGTGTTAGAAAGTGCTCTAGTTTCATTATTTTACAACTGCTTGACCAGTTTTCCCAGTCCTACTTTTTAAAGAGATTGTCTTTTCTCCACTGTATATTCTTGCCTCCTTTGTCAAAAACAAGGTGTCCATAGGTGCATGGATTTATCTCTGGGCTTTCTAATTTGTTCCAATGATTTATATTTCAGTCTTTCTGCCAGTACCATACTGTCTTGATGACTGCAGCTTTGTAATATACCTGAAGTCAGGCAAGTTGATTCTTCTAGTTCCATTCTTAGTTCTCAAGATTACTTTTCCTATTTGAGGATTTTTGTATTTCCATAAAAAATGTGAAGTTATTCGTTCTAGTTCTCTGAAATATACCGTTGGTAGCTTGATAGGGACTGCATTGAATCTATACATTGCTTTGGGTAGTATACTCATTTTCACTATATTAATTCTTCTGATTCATAAACATGGTATATTTCTCCATTCATTTCTGTCATCTTTGATTTCTTTCATCAATGTTTTATAGTTTTCTATATATAGGTCTTTTGTTTCTTTAGGTAGATTTATTCCTGAGTATTTTATTATTTTCATCACAATGTTCAATGGAATTGTTTCCTTAATTTCTCTGTCTGTTTTCTCATTGTTAGTGTATAGGAGTGCAAGGGATTTCTGTGTGTTAATTTTATATCCTGCAACTTTACTATATTCATTAATTAGGTCTAGTAATTTTCTGGTGGTGTCTTTAGGGCTTTTTTATATACAGCATCATGTCATCTGCAGAAAGTGAGAGTTTTACTTCTTTTCCAATCTGGATTCCTTTTATTTCATTTTCTTCTCTGTTTGCTGTGGCTAAAACTTCCAAAACTATGTTGAATGTTAGTGGTGAGAGTGGGCACCCTTGTCTTGTTCCTGACATTTAGGGAAATGCTTTCAATTTTTCACTATTGAGGATAATGTTTGATGTGGGTTTTTCATATATGGCTTTTATTATGTTGTGGTATGTTCCTTCTATTTCTGCTTTCTGGAGAGTTTTTATCATAAATGCATGTTGAATTTTGTCAAAGTCTTTCTCTGCATCTATTGAGATAATCATATGGTTTTTATCTTTCAATTTGTTAATGTGGTGTATCACATTGATTGATTTGCAAATATTGAAGAATCCTTACATCCCTTGGATAAAGCCCACTTGGTCATGATATATGATCTTTTTAATATGTTGTTATATTCTGTTTGCTAGAATTCTGTTAAGGATTTTTGTGTCTATATTCATCAGTGATATTGGCCTGTAGTTTTCTTTTTGTATGGCATCTTTTTCTGGTTTTGGTATTAGGGTGATAGTGGCCCCACAGAATGAGATTGGCAGTTTAACCTTCTCTGCAATTTTCTGGAAGAGTTTGAGTAGGATAGGTGTTAGCTCTTCTCTAAATTTTTGGTAGAATTCAGCTGTGAAGCCATCTGGTCCTGTGATTTGTTTGTTGGAAGATTTCTGATTACAGTTTTGATTTCTTTGGTTTCTTTTCTTGTAATGGGTCTGTCAAGATTTTCATATATATATGAAATTTATTTTTAAAATAGGGTATTTTTGCAAGGTAATATTAGGTTATAAAAATGAAAATTAAAGGAGTAAAAAATACCTGAAATTAAAAAAAAATTAAAGTAAAAAATGATAAGATAATAGTAATGTATATCTAGGAATTTCTCTGGAGCTGTTGAGGGCATTGTGGGGTCAGTTCAGTTTCAGATAGTCCCTTGTTCCAGCTTATCCTTTTTCTCAAGGTCTACAGGCCCCTTCCAATGTAATCAATGCTAACTACAGAGGTTTAATCTGTTGCACCTGTCACTCCCAAAGCAGTTCCCTCTTTGTTTATTTTGGCTTCCTCTGTTTGCAAGTCTCTTCAGTGTCTAATTTCCGCCTTGGGACAAGGGGGCAAAGGTGGTCACTTATTTAGGCTTACTTGTTCAGTTGTAGAGTGGGGAGGGAGGAACACTGCAAACACATATCACTGGCATGTTTGGGGATTGCTCGCGCTGTATGGACTACAGTGGGTTTGCCCCAGTTCACAACCCATTTGCCTTCCTGGTCTACACTGCTCAGGCTCCAGGTCACTCTGCAGGGAACTCTCCAAAGCAAGCCCTAGGTTTTGTGCAATTCCCAGGTCTAAGCTGCTCAGGTTTGGGTTCTTGGGTACACCACAAAGGCACAGAGTTGGTATAGCATGCATTTTGTGCCCTTCCCAGGTCCAAGGAGCTCAGGAGACCAGGTGTTTGGTGAGCACACTCTCCCAGATGGGCAGTGCATCTTAATCACCTCCACAGTCCCAGCCGCTCAGTTTCCTGGGTGTGCAGCAGAGCGCCATCAGGTGTGCCGTGAGTCTCCTCTGGGGAGCTGATCTCCGGCTGTGACCCTCCTGGCAGATGTCAACTCTCCAGGATCCCAGGAAGACTTGGTTAACAACTGGGAGCCTGCTCACAGTTTTGTAGAGGATTCCATCTCAGGGCCGAGATTGCTCCTTGCCTTCCTGCTCTGGTTGTTGCCTGCCTGCCTCTGTGCCTCTGGTGAGGTAATGGACTGGTCCACAGCCAGCTAGCTCTCTTCTGGTATTCACTCAATCCGTTGTTCTGTGAGCAGAGCAGGCCCAGCTGTGCCTTAGGTTAGAGCTTTTTGCAGGAAAGTTCTCTCTCGTTTTTTTTTTTGTTGTTGTTTGTTTTTTTTTTTTTTTGTCTCTCTATGGCTATCCTACAGTATGGGTTGCTATCTCACGTTAGCTCCCTCAGATTGTCCTCAAGACATTCAGTCCTGGTCCTTTCCCTAAGCATGCAACCCTTGCCTCCCTGTTCAGCCCCTGTTCTCTGGAGGCAGACGCAAGTGTCTGGGCTACTTCTCTGCTACTTCTCTGCTACTCTCTGGCAGTTGCGATTAGGTGCATATTCTGTGCTGTTTTTTTTTTTTTTTTCCTGGTTATGTTGCCCTCTGAGATTCCAAAACTCGCCACAGACCCACCAGTGAGAGGGTTTCCTGGTGTTTGGAAACTTCTCCTTCGTAACTCCCTCCCCTGGACAGGTCTCCATCCCTAATTCTTTTGTCTCTCTTTTTGTCTTCTATGTTTATACTACCTCCTTTTCAAAAGAATGGGCTGGCTTTCTGGATGCCTGCTGTTCTCTGCCAGCATTCAAAAGTTGTTTTGTGGAAATTGCTCAGAACTCAAACGATCTTTTGATGAATTTGTGAGGGAGAAAGTGGTGTACCATCCTATTCCTCCACCATCGTAGGACCCTCCCCATGGATATGGTTTTGATGACCGCCTCCTGCACAATATTACAGACCTCCATTCATAGTTCTTCAGGCACTGTGTGTAGATCTAATCTCTTGAATTGATTCATCTCTTCCAGTATATAATCATAAGGGAATTGATGTAGGCATTACCTTAATGGCCTAGTGGTTTTCCTTACTTTCCTCAATTTATGTCTGAATTTTGCAATAAGAAGTTCTTTATCTGAGCCACAGTCAGCTCCAGGTCTTGTTTTGCTGACTGTATAGAGCGTCTCCATCTTTGACTGCAAAGAATATAATCAATCTGATTTTGGTATTGACCAGCTTGTTATTTCCATTTGTAGAGTCATCTCATGTGTTGTTGGAAGAGGGTGTTTGTTATGACCAGTGCATTCTCTTAGAAACACTATGTTAGTCTTTGCCCTGCTTCATTTTGTATTCAAAGGCCAAATTTTCCTGTTATTCCATGTATCTCTTTACTTTCTACTTTTTCATTTCAGTCCTATTATGAAAAGGACATCTTTATGAGGGGTTAGTTCTAGAAGATCTTGTAGGTCATTATAAAACTGTTCATCCTTAGCTTCTTCAGCATTAGTGGTTGGGCATAGTCTTGTATTACTGTGATATTGAATGATTTGCCTTGGATATGAACAGAGATCACTGTTTCATTTTTTAAATTGCACCCAAGTACTACATTTTGAACTCTTTTGTTGACTATGAGGGCTACTCCATTTCTTATAACATATTTTTGCCCACAGTAGTAGATACTGTCATCTCCCATTTGACCACTTCCAATTAACCTTGATTCATGACCTAACATTCCAGGTTCCTATGCAATCTTGTTCTTTACAGCATCAAACTTTAATTTTATCACTAGACACAACCACAACTAGGCTTTGTTTCCACTTTTACTGAACCTCTTTATTCTTTGTGGATGAATTTCTCCACTTTACTCCAGTAGCATATTGGGCATCTACATATCTGGGGAGTTCATCTTTCAGTGTTACATCTTTTCACATTTTCTTACTGTTCATGAGGTTCTCCAGGCAAGAAATGCTGAAGTGGTTTGCCATTCCCTTCTCCAGTGGACCACATTTTGTCAGACACTCCACCATGGCCCATCTGTCTTAGGTGGCCCTCACAATATAGTTCATAGTTTCATTGAGTTACACAAGGCGGTGGTCTATGTGATCAGTTTGGTTAGTTTCCTATGACTGTGGTTTTCATTCTATCTTCCCTCTGATTGATGAGGATACGAGGATTGTGGAAGCTTCCTGTTGGGATGGACTGACTGTTGGAAAAGCTGGGTCTTGCTCTGGTAGGTGGGGCCATGCTCAGTAAATCTTTAATTCAATTTTATGCAGATGTGTGTATAAGTTCATATATGGGTGCTGTTGAGTGCAGAAGTAATAAGTGCACATATTTTCATCCACCCAGCCAGACTATGCCTTCTGGTTGGTGCACTTAATTCATTTCCAATTCCTGAAAGATGATGCTGTGAAAGTGCTACACTCAATATGCCAGCAAATTTGGAAAACTCAGCAGTGGCCACAGGACTGGAAAAGGTCAGTTTTCATTCCAATCCCAAAGAAAGGCAATGCCAAAAAATGCTCAAACTACCACACAATTGCACTCATCTCACAGGCTAGTAAAGTAATGCTCAAACTTCTCCAAGCCAGGCTTCAGCAATATGTGAACCATGAACTTCCTGATGTTCAAGCTGGTTTTAGAAAAGGCAGAGGAACCAGAGATCAAATTGCCAACATCCGCTGGATCATCACAAAACCAAGATAGTTCCAGAAAAACATCTATTTCTGCTTTATTGACTATGCCAAAGCCTTTGACTGTGTGGCTCACAATAAACTGTGGAAAATTCTGAAAGAGATGGGAATACCAGACCACCTGATCTGCCTCTTGAGAACTTTGTATGCAGGTCAGGAAGCAACAGTTAGAACTAGACATGGAACAACAGACTGGTTCCAAATAGGAAAAGGAGTTTGTCAAGGCTGTATATTGTCACCCTGTTTATTTAACTTATATGCAGAGTACATCATGAGAAACGCTGGACTGGAAGAAACACAAACTGGAATCAAGATTGCCGGGAGAAATAATAATCTCAGATATGCAGATGACACCACACTTACGGCAGAAAGTGAAGAGGAACTAAAAAGCCTCTTGATGAAATTGAAAGTGGAGAGTGAAAAAGTTGGCTTAAAGCTGAACATTTAGAAAACGAAGATTATGGCATCCGGTCCTACCACTTCATGGGAAATAGATGGGGAAACAGTGGAAACAGTGTCAGACTTCATTTTTCTGGGATCCAAAAATCACTGCAGATGGTGACTGCAGCCATGAAATTAAAAGACGCTTATTCCTTGGAAGGAAAGTTATGACCAACCTAGATAGCATATTCAAAAGCAGAGACATTACTTTGCCAACAAAGGTTCGTCTAGTCAAGGCTATGGTTTTTCCTGTGGTCATGTATGGATGTGAGAGTTGAACTGTGAAGAAGGCTAGCACCGAAGAATTGATGCTTTTGAACTGTGGTGTTGGAGAAGACTCTTGAGAGTCCCTTGGACTGCAAGGAGATCCAACCAGTCCATTCTGAAGTAGATCAGCCCTGGGATTTCTTTGGAAGGAATGATGCTAAAGCTGAAACTCCAGTATTTTGGCCACCTCATGTGAAGAGTTGACTCATTGGAAAAGACTGTGATGCTGGGAGGGATTGGGGGCAGGAGGAAAAGGGGACGACAGAAGATGAGATGGCTGGATGGCATCGCTGACTCAATGGATGTGAGTCTCAGTGAACTCCGGCAGTTGGTGATGCACAGGGAGGCCTGGCGTGCTGCGATTCATGGGGTCGCAAAGAGTCAGACACAACTGAGTGACAGATCTGATCTGATCTGATGACCCTGTTACCATTTTCTTAATTGTTTTGTGTTTGTTTTCCGTAGGTCTTTTCCTTGTCTTGTGTTTCCTGCTTAGAGAAGTTCCTTTAACACTTTTTGTAAAGTTGGATGTGCAGTGCTTAACTTTTGCTTTTCTGGAAAGCTTTTGCTTCCCCCAACAGATCAGAATGACAGTCTTCCTGGGTAGAGTTTCTTGGTTGTAGATTCTTCCCTTTCATCACTTTAAATATACAGTCCCTTTACCTTCTGGCTTGTAGTGTTTCTGTTGAAAAGTCTGCTGATAACCTGGTGGAAGTTCCCTTGTATGTTATTTGTCATTTTTTCCTTTTTGTTTTTAATTTATATTTGTCTTCCAATTTTTTGTCAGTAATTACTATGTGTTTTATTTTGTTCCTCCTTGGGTTTATCCTTTCTGGGGCTCTCTGTGTTTCCTAAATTTGATTGACTATTTCCTTTCCCATGTTGGGGAAGTTTTCAGGAATTGTGTCTTCAAATATTTTCTCTGGTCCTTTCTCTCTCCCTTCCCCATCTGGGACCCCTGAAATGTTGGTGCATTTAATGTTATCCCAGATGTCTCTTAAGCTGTATTCCTTTTTAAATAATTATTCTTTTTTCTATATTCTGTTTGAGGCAGTGATTTCCACCATTCTATCCTCTAGATCATTTATCCATTCTTACATCTCACCTGGAGAAGGAAATGGCAACTCACTCCAGTATTTTTGCCTGGAGAATCCCATGGACAGGGGAGCCAGGCAGGCTACAGCCCATGGGATGGCAAAGAGTCACACATGACTTAGCAACTACACAGACAGATGTCTTATTTATCCTGCTATTGATTCCTTCCACTGTATTGTCTAACTATTTGTTCGTATTTAATTTCTTCTAGGTCTTCGGCAAACATTTGTTACATCTTCTCCATTGTTTTCCAGAGATCCTGGATCATCCTCACTATTGTTATTCTGAATTCTTTTTCTATAATGTTGACTATCTCTACTTAAGTTAGTTGCTTTCTCTGGAATTTTATATTGTTGCTTAATCTGGGACAAAACTTTCTGGTTTTGCATCTTAGTTAATTTTCTGTTATATGGTTTTTATTCTAGCCACAGCGGAGTTGTGGTTCTTCTTGCTTCTTCTGTCTGCCCTCTGATGGAGGAGGCTAAGAGGCTGTGTAAGCTTCCTGACAGGAGGGACTGATCATGGGAGAAACTGGGCCTTGCTCTGGTGGGCAGAGCCTCAATAAAGCTTTGATCCAACTATCATCTGATGGGTGGGATTGAATCCCCACCATAGTTGTTTGACCTGAGGAGACCCAACCCTGGTGTCCACAGGCTCCATGGTAGGGTTAATGGTGACTTCCAAGAGGTCTTATGCCAGCGAGGTACTCCAGGACTGCTGCTGTCAGTGCCTCCATCCCTGTGGTAAGCCTCTGTTGATGCATCCATAGGAGACCCTCCAACACTCGGTGGGGGCATTGCTCCTTTCCTTTGGGTCTTGGTATGGCTGAGATTTAGTTTGTGCCCTCCAACAGTCTCTGTTTCCCCCAGTCCTATGGAACTCTTATAATTAAATCCCACTGGCCTTCAAGGTCAGATTCGATGGAGATTCTCAGTCCCTTTGTCAGATTCCCAGGCTGAGAAGCTTGATGTGGGGCTCAGAACATTTACAACAGTGGGAGAACTTATTTCATGTTATTGTTCTCCAGTTTGTAGGTCACCCACCCTTTGGGTATGGGATTTGATTTTATAGTGATTGTGCCCCTCTTACTGTATTATTGCAGCTTATTTGTTTTTGGACATGAGCTATCTTTTTTAGGTGGGTTCCAGTGTTCTACTGTTGCTGGCTGTTCAAATTAGCATCTTACAATTTTGATGCTCATACAGGAGGAGATAAGAACATGTCCTTCTACTCTGCCATCTTGAAGCAGAAGTGACCAGTGTAAATTAAAAAAAAAAAAAAAAAAGAAACAAATTGCTTCTTAGATGATGCTAGTAGTAAATAACATGCCTGCCAAAGCAGGAGATGCATGAGATGAAGGTTTGATCCCTGGGTCAGGAATATCCCTGGAGAAGGTCATGACAACCCACTCCAGTATTCATGCCTGAAGAATTCCATGGACAGAGGAGCTGGGAAGGCTGCAGTCCATAGGTTTGCATACAGCTGGACACACTTGAAGCAACTTAGCATGTACACGGAGAAGGCAATGGCAACCCACTCCAGTGTTCTTGCCTGGAGAATCCCAGAGATGGGGGAGCCTGGTGGGCTGCCATCTATGGGGTCGCACAGAGTCAGACACGACTGAAGCGACTTAGCAGCAGCTGCAGCAGCAGCATGTACACACACACACACACACACACACAGAAACAAATTGGTCCAACATAGTCTACATATTTTATCCCCACAAGGCACTATTCCTAGGTTCCTGACTCAAATCTGTTCTCAAGAATCCTGTAACAGCAATCATTCTTATAATTTGACAATTGGGAGAAGTTTAGACCATGGTCAGTTATTGGCATTGTAGACAATGAATAGCATATGGGGGGGGGGGGGCAAGACATCTTATTTTTATGTTTTTAAAGATTCACTGACTGTTGAGCAGACATAAATAGCTGTTTGTTCCAATTGCAGTGTTCATGTCCCACTACTGGGTTAGTTACATGGCCTTTGAACATCTCAAAGCTGTCAGTCCTTAGTTAACACTTTTAGGTAACATACAAAATCCCCAATTGCTCAGCATGTGAAAATATGCATTAGACCACGAATAATTGTTTTTAAGCATCATGCCTCATATAAAAGTGGCCTGCTGCCAAGTCGCTTCAGTTGTGTCTGACTCTGTGCGACCCCATGGACTGCAGCCTACCAGGCTTCTCCATCCATGGGATTCTCCAGGCTAGAACACTGGAGTGGGTTGCCATTGCCTTCTCCCTAAAAGTGGCCTAGATTTAGGTAAAAACACTCCACAGTGTTGAACACAATCCACTATAAACCGTATGTGGGAACCTATTTTAGACTACATTGGCACTCTTAGTCCTAAACAGTTTAGATATATGAGGTTGTAGCACGTGATATAAACTATGAAAACTGCTTTGGTTTCCCAAAACAGGACATGTTATTCTTAAAAAGACCCATATATCAGGTCCCATGTCAGTCAATTACATTAACTGAATATTGACCTTTAAAGTAAATCCTTTTAGTGATTTTACAAAACTCATTTATAAGAGTTCTTCAAGATGTAGTTTTATCTTTGCTTGAAAGAAATGCTACCTTCAGATATTATCATTAGTTTTACAAATATAGCTTTCCACCTTTACAAAGATAATTCCATTTTAAAAATATGTAAACTTCCCCTCCATTAGCCCATATTTTTTATTATTCATTTTTTTCTGGTGTGCTCTTTGCATGGTTCTATTCCTTATCACTGCTGGAAGTACAGTGTTTTGTTTTCAGCTTAGTTTGTCCAATTCTTTCTCTGTGTAATTGTTCCTTTCTTTAGGGCAGGATTATGTTTAAACAATGATGGGCAAGTAGCATCATAAAAATTGGTCTTTCTGGTGTATGGAGGCTGTTAACTAAGATCACTTCTATATAAAATAAGTAGAAGAAACAGTATGTCTTTTGAGAATGAATAGAATATACGAAACTTAAGGCCAGAAACCAGCCCCTTAGTTATTATTCTTACCTTGAATTTTTATAACCTTGGATATTTCTACCATTCAACATAATATGTGCTATTATCAAGCATACCTAAAGCTTTTAAACTATTACCTATTTTCCATTTAAACCAAAATATGTTTTAACATGTTGCAGAAGCCATTATAAGGCTGGCTCTGTGGTTATACTTCTTCCACTGATCGGCTTCACCTTGGCAAAGCAAGGTCACATTTCTGTGTTTCATGTGTGATTTACTCTGATTGCTAGAGATAATCTCCAAATTCCATTCCACTTTAGAAATACTCAATGTTGTATAAAATACATGAACACACTTGGGTAAAATATTTCAATTCCTGAATAGCTCCTGAAATACATCTCTTATTTTGGCTGTTTAAACTCTTTCTAATCCATGTGTCTCCCTTTCCACCACAAGGACACATATTATCATCTGTCACATTATTTTTTTCTATAAGTTCTTGCAACTGTAGCTTTCTTATTTCCTTTTTACCATAATACCATTTACCTATTTATTAGTCATATTTTCTACCTCCATTACAGATCCCGTTTTTCTTTTGTTTTCATTCCTTTCTTCTTCATATAGATCAAATCCAGTATTTTTGTTTCCAGTCAAAGTTAGTTATTTCTGTGATTAGCTTTCTGTGAGTTTCTGTGAGAAACTCACTCCTCTCACATTATAAAAACTTGTATCAATAGGAAAGAAAAAAAGCCATTTTGGAGAGTGCAGAGGATTGTAAAAACAAAGGACAGGAGGAAGGTCCTCAAGATCTAAGGGCTTGGCTTTGCCATAACCTTTGTCATGGTTCATATTAATCATTGAAATCTGAATGAATGTTAAACTTACCGTCTGTATATAACTTCTAAAGTTTGACTCTGATTAAATGTATTCAACTTCTATTATATGAAATAGAATATTAAATTCATAGTCAAAGAAAGTGGCATTAAGTGAGGTAAGAAACAACGATGGTGATAATAGAAATTCAGCAACCCTTCTGCTGGGAGTCCTTACAATCATTAGAGCGATCAGTGGTGAGTACAGTAAGTCCCCTAAAAAAAGAATCTTGAAGTTGTGAACTTCCAAAGATGCAAATGTGCTACTACCCAGACACCACTTTTTTCAAGAGGGTAGATAAAATGTATCCAGCAAGGAACTAGAATCTGTGCCATCACTGTCAATTGTGATTGAAATAGCAACTTACCCTCCATTTCCTATTGCTGATGATCATTCAGATTTATCATCTCCCACTTCCTCTCCCTCTCCCTTATCTAGTCAGTAATTCTTTTTGCCTGTCCACTCAATGTCAGCCCCTATGTGACAGCTGTTGTACTGAGCTATTGCACTTTTCAAGGTACTGTATTATAAGATTAAAAATGTTTTCTTTATTTTTCTGTTTGCTATTACTTGTGTGAAAAGTATTATAAACCTACTATAGTGAAATACTGTGTAGCTGATTTTGTTAGTTGGGTTCTTTGATGAACTTCCACACTAATTTTACTTACAAATGTACTCTTGGAATGAAATTCATTTTTATGTAGGGTACTTACTGTAATGACCTTAGTTTTAGTAAGCTGCTCTTTAAATGGTTGTGGATTAAGTAAGAGAAACTATGCGAGACTTTTTGTTTTTATTCTCTGAACCCACCTGACTCAGGGGTGATGAGTTGTTAATCATAATAGGTTCTCTTCATTCATTTGGTTTGTCACATATTTTTAGAGGTGATTTCTCATACACATAAAAGTTCAAGATAAAGTGTAAGCATTTAAATCAAGCCTTCTTGGAAAATATGCAACTGTAAGAAAAAGCCCAGCCTTAAGAAAATTTTGTACACAAACAAAATATTACTATGAAGAGTGACCAAACAGTGAGATCAGCAAAATGGCAGAATCTGGAATGCTTGTCTCCCCACAGAAACATCAAAAAACAAACAAAAATAATCAAAATCAATGCTGTTAAAACCCCAGAAAATAGTGAAAGACTTACAGCAACCAAATGAATCATGAATTCAGGGGAAAGACAGTTGACAATGCATTTTTAACTGCTTTTAACATACCACTCCTTGTTTGGCCAGCTGTCCTTTAACAGCCTATATTCCCATTAAGGATGGTGGACCTTGGCACCTGATTCCAGAGGGAGCAGAGCAAATCTCATTTGCAAGCTATGGTATAGGTCTGTTTTACCCTGATTGGGGTCATTTCAAGCTCAAAGGCAGGAAAAAGTCCATGTCCCAGTTCCAAGGCAGGCAATCAGAAGAGATTCTTACAATCTCTTACTTGTAAGAAGGTTCTATTTTTTGTTTTATGTAAATCTCCAACTCCACATTGGACAGTATAATCTGCTTTACTCAATCTATGATTTGAATATTAATTTTATCCAAAATGACCCTCACAGAAATACCCAGAATAATGCCTGATACTCTTTCCTATTGGTAATTATCACAAAGTATTTCACAACTCAATTAAAAGACAGTTTGACAGAATGGATGTAAAGACAAGAATCAACTACACACTACCTACAAAAGAGTCACTTTAGATGTAAACACATATGTAGGTTGAATGTGAAACATGGGAAAAGATATTTCATGCAAACAGTCACCAAAAGACAGCAGCAATCACTATACTAGTATTAAGCAAAATACCTTAAGTCAAAACATTTAAAGAAGCAAAGAACTAAATAATACAATGTCAAATATGTCAATGTCAGTGTTCTGAAATATATGAAGCAAATATGGGCATAATGGAAAAGAGAAATAGCTTTACAATCATGGTAGAAGACTTCAGATAACTCAGTTTCACTTGTGGATAGAATATGCAGACAGCAAATCAGCAAGGAGATAGAGTACTTGAACAGTACAGTAGATAATGAGACCTAACAGACATACAGAATACTTCACTCAAAAATAGCAATCAAATACACATTTTTTCTTAATTGGAGAAATTTCTTTGGTAGTACATATATTAGGTCACAAAATTAATTAATACATTTAAAAAGATATAGATCATGCAAAGGACTATTTCAGTCACAACAGAAAAAACTGGAAATCAGTAGCAGAAGAAAAATTAGAAAGTCTGCAGATTTGTGGGAATTAAACAACACAACACACTTAAAAGCCAATTAGCTAAAAATAAATCCCAAGGGAAATTGGAGAATATCTTGAGACAAGTGAAAATTAAAGAACAAATACCAAAATCTATGGGACACAGTACAATCAATGCTAATAGGGAAATTTATAGGTTCAAATAATGCTTACATTTGAAAAGAAGAAAGATCTCAAATTGACAATCTAACTTGAATCTTCATGAACTAGAAATAAAAGAACAAGCTAAACTGAAATCCAGCAGATGTAGGAAGCATGATAAAAATTAGAACAATGATAAAGATTAGAACAGAGATAAATAAAATTTTAAAAACTAAAAAAATATCAACAAAGTTCAAAGTGAGTTATTCTTTGGAAAAGAATAACAAAATTGGCAAGCCATTAGTCAATCTAAGGAAAAAAGAGCAAAGAAATAACTGATGTTAATCTTAGCAAATAGCTAAGACTCTAATAGCTAAATAAAAGAAGGAACATTGTCATCAAATTTATAGAAGTGAAAAGGATTATATAAAATCATATGAACAGTGTTACAAAACTTGGATCACCTAAAAATATCCTAAAAACACACAGCTTACTTATTGAATTATGACTAAACAGAAATTTTCAACAAACCTGTAACTGATAAGGGAATTGAATCAGTAATCAAGACTATCCCAGCAATAAAAGCCCAAGACCTGATGTCTTTACTGGTGAATTCTACAAAACATTTGACAAAGAATCAGCACCTCTGTTTCAAGTTCCTCAAAAATTCGAAGAAGAGGAAATAACTCTGAACTCGTTCTAAGAGGCAAGAACTTTCCTAATACCAAAAGCAGACAAAGACATTGCCAGAAAAATACAGACTAATATTCCTGACGAAAATTTAAGCAAAAGTTCCCAGTAAAATAGTAGTGAACATAATTCAACAGCATATTAAAATGATTGTATACCATGTCCAGCTTAGATTTATTCTTAGAATGCAAACATTGTTCAACATATGAACATACACTATATTAACGGAATGAAGAGAAAAAAAATACATGACAATTTCATTTAAAAAAATTCAACAAATTATGAATAGTGGCAAAAGACTTTAACATAATAGAGGCCAAATAAGGGGGAAAAACACCACTAATATGATATTCAATGGTCGAAGGCTGAAAACTGTTTCTCTTAGGCCAGGGACAAGATAAAGTTTTTGTATTACTACTTCTACTTAACATAGTACTGGAAGTCCTGGCCAGAATAATTAGGCAAGGAAAAGAAATAAAATCATCCAAATTTTAGGAAAGAAGTAAAATTACCTCTGTTCATAGATGATATGTTCTTATAGGCATAAAATTGTAATTCTCCACAAATATAAAACATTAAAACTATTGAAAATTATGATAGTATCACAAAGAATAAACACTGGGGAGTGAGTTTAACCAAGGAGGCAAATATGAAATGCTCAACAGAAACTATGATGCATTGTTTTCTGAAATAAATCAAAGGATACACAATTGAAACAAAGATACTCTTCTTCATGGATTGGAAGACTTAATGTTATTAAAATGTCAGTAATAGCTATAGAAACCTAAAGATTCAATGACATCTCTATCAAAATCCTGATGACATTTGTTTTTGCAGAAATAGAAAATCTATCTAAATTCATATGGAATAGGCAAAACAGTCTTGAAAAAGAAAAACAAAATTGGAGGCCTTACACTTCATGATTCCAAATATATCACAAACAAAGCTATTGCAAACAAATCAGTGCAGTGCTGATATAAAAATATACATAGAGATCAATGGAATATATTAGAATGTAATAGAGAACATTGGATTTTTGCATATATGGTCAAATGATTTTTAACAAGAGTACAAATCCATTCAATGAGGAAAGACACTTTTTTTTCTGAAGAATGATGTTTTGAAACTGTTAAAGAATGAAGTTGAAACCTTACATTTCACAATGTACAAAAATTAACTCAAAATGGATCCATGATCTAATTATAAGTCCTAAAGCTGTAGAATTCTTAGAAGAAAATGAAGGAAAGGTCAAGGCTTTGGATTAGACAGTAATTTCTTGAACATGAGACTAAAGCACAGGCAAGGACAACAGATTAGATAAACTGAATTACATCAAAATTTAAACTTCTTTTCATCAAAGAATCCAGTCAACAGAAGGAAAAGGCAATTCATAGAATGGAAAAAAAATATTTGCAAACAATACATTTCACAAGAGGTTAATATACAAAATATTTAAATAACTCCTACAACTCAATAGCAACACTGAAATGATCTAATTAAAGATCAGCAAAGGACTTGAAAGAACATTTTTCCAAAGAAGATATACAAATGATGAATAAGCATATGAAAAGATGCTCAATATTGCTAATTATTAGGAAAATATAGTCAAACTCACAATTAAATACTATCTGATGTCCATTATGGCTGCTATTACCAAAAAAGAAGGAATATAAAATAACAAGTTTTGGAAGGTAGTTGAGAATTTGTAACCCATGTTCTCTGTTAGTGGGGATGTAAATGGTATAGCAGCTATGGAAAACAGTATGCTAGTTCCTTAAAATTTTTTTAAACTGGCATTACTTCTGAGTATATACCAAAAATAATTGAAAGTAGGTACTTGAAGAGATATATGTACATTTGTCTTTATTACTGCATTATTTACAATAAGCAAAAGATGGAAGCAATTTAGCCACATACATTGATGAATGATTGGAGAAACAAAATGTGATATATTTGTACAATGAAATATTGTATTGGCCAAAAAGTTCATTCAGGTTTTTCCATAAGATGTTACAGAAGAATCTAAATGAACATTTTGTCCAACTCAATATTGTTTCATCCTAAAAGTAAGAAAATTCTGATAGATGCTGAAACCTGAGGATATTAACATGTTAAGCTAAAGAAGCATGTCACAAAAATGCCAACATCATTTGATTCCATGTATATGAGGTACACAGACTGATCAAATTCATAGAGAAAGTAGAAAGGTGGTTTCTAGAGACTGGGGGAGGGAAAGATGAGGTGTAATTATGTAATGAATACAGTATACTTCTTTGCAGTTTATAAGTGTTTTTGCAAACTTTTTCTTTCCTTGAGTGTGAAATGTAGAAAAGCCAATTTTTTTTAATGATCCTGGGGCTTTCCAGGTGGCTCAGTGGTGAAGAATATGCCTGCCAATTCAGGAGACACAGGAGAAACGGTTTTGTCCCCTGGGTAGGGAAGATCCCCTGGAAGAGGAAATGGCAACCCATTTCAGTATTCTTGCCTGGAAATTCCATGGACACAGCAGCCTAGTGGGCTACAGCTCATGGGGATGCAAAAAGTTGGACACTACTTAATTACTGAACAACACACACACACATCATTTGTAATACCTAGCTGCAAGAAATATGAAGTTTTTCAAGATATTTTAGATAATCACAGCTAATATTTACAAATGATGTAATGTATATCAATGAAGCCCTGATAGATAGGCTTCTAACTCATAGATAGGAGTTACTATCCCTACACTACTGGTGAGAAACTAAGAAAATAGAGATTAAATAATGTGCAAAAATGTAATATATTATATAGATATAAACATAGTAGTAAAAAATTGAATCCAGCAGGTTTAGTCTCAAGTCTGTGCTCTTGGGCTAGTGAGTCTCAAACTTGAAGCTTCACTAAAATAATTTGGAAGAAAGGTTACATTTTAGCTTGCTTCCCTCCCCATACCCTGCCATCAAATTGCTGATTCAGAAAGTATTAACTGGACCTAAGAGGTCCTGTTTCTGTCAAGTTCCCAGGTGATAGTGATGCTGGTCACCTGCTACTTGAGAAACTCTGCTTTTGATACTCTTGCTGCCAGGAGGAGCAGAGCCAGACTCAGGGGTATTGAAGACACTCCAATGGCCCAGTTTACAGGTAGATTCCTGCAGGTATTTCATCACCACCACTACAACTACAGCCACAACAAATGCTAAAATAAAGGATTGCTGAGATAAATCTTCCGTCCCTTCCACAGGGGAATATTACCACCACTTCCACCACTCCTAGGATTTTCTTGAGACATAATTTTTCCCATGATGTTAAGTTCAGTTAGTAAGTTATGTCTGACTATTTGACACCCCGCGGACTGCACCCACCAGCCTTCCCTATCCATCACCAACTCCCAGAGCTTGCTTAACTCATGTCCATTGAGTCAGTGATACCATCCAACCATCTTATCCTTTGTCGGCCCTTCAATCTTTCCCAGCATCAGGGTCTTTTCCAATGAGTCAGTTCTTTTTATCAGGTGGCCAAAGTACTGGAGATCCAACTTCAGCATCAGTTCTTTCAATATTCAGGGCTGATTTCCTTTAGGATAGACTGGTTTGACCTTGCTGTCCAAGGAACTCTCAAGAGTCTTCTCCAACATCACAGTTCAAAAGCATCAGTTCTTTGGCGCTCAGCTTTCGTTATGGTCCAACTCTCATATCCATACATGACTACTAGAAAATTCATATGTCAATACTGGTTAAACCATAGCTTTGACTATACAGACATTTGTTGGTAAAGTAACATGTCTGCTTTTGAATATGCTGTGTAGGTTGGTCATAACTTTTCTTCCAATGAGCAAACGTCTTTTAATTTCATGGCTGCAGTCACCATCTGCAGTGATTTTGGAACCCAGGAAGATAAAATCTGTCACTTTTTCCATTGTTTCCCCATCTATTTGCCATGAAGTGATGGGACTAGAAGTCATCATCTTCGATTTTTGAATTTTGAGCTTTAAGCCAGCTTTTTCACTCTCTTCTTTCACTTTCATCAAGAGGCTCTTTAGTTCCTCTTCACTTTCTGACATAAGGGTGGTGTCATCTGTATATCTAAGTGCATTGCTACTTCTCCCAACAATCTTGATTCCAGCTTATGCTTTATCCACCCTGGCATTTCGCATGATGTACTCTGCATATAAGTTAAATAAGTAGGGTGACAATATACAGTCTTGATTTACTCCTTTCCCAATTTGGAACCAGTCTGTTGTTCCATGTCCGGTTCTAACTGTTGCTTCTTGACCTGCATACAGATTTCTCAGGAGGCAGGTCAGGTGGCCTGGTATTCCCATCTCTTTAAGAATTTTCCACAATTTATTGTTATCCACACAATCAAAAGCTTTAGCCTAGTGAATAAAGCAGAAGCAGATGTTCTCCTAGAATTCGCTTGCTTTCTCTATGATTCAATGGAATTTGGCAATTTGATCTCTGGTTCCTCTGCCTTTTCTATATCCAGCTTGAACATCTGGGGTTTCTCAGCTCACAAACAGTTGAAGCCTAGCTTGGAGAATTTTGAGCATTACTTTGCTAGTGTGAGAGATAAGTGCAATTGTGCAGTAGTTTGAACATTCTTTGGCATTGTCTTTCTTTGGGATTGGAATGAAAACTGGTCTTTTCCAGTCCTGTGACACTGCTGAGTTTTCCAACTTTGCTGGCATATTGAGTGTAACACTTTCACAGCATCACGTTTTAAGATTTGAAATAGCTCATCTGGAATTCCATCACCTCAACTACCTTTGTTCATATGATGGTTTCTAAGGCCCACTTGACTTTGCACTCCAGGATGTCTGGCTCTAGGTGAGTGATCTCACCATTGTGGTTATATGGGTCATTATCTTCATTCTTTCTGGAGTTATTTCTCCACTTTTCTCCAGTTCAACAAACCTGGGGAGTTCATCTTCCAGTGATACATCTTTTTGCTTTTTCATACTGTTCATGGAATTCTCAAGGCAAGAATACTGAAGTGGTCCCTTCTCCAGTGGACCACGTTTTGTCAGAACTCTCCACCATGACCCATCCACCTTGGATGGCCCTATACAGCATGGTTCTTAGTTTCATTGTGTTAGACAAGACTGTGATCCAAGTGATCAGTCTGGTTAGTTTTCTGGTTAGTTTCCAGCAAAAGCACTGCCTAAAATGCTAGCATGTGTTGGTTCCTACCTCTTTGCCTCCCACAGCCCTGATTCAGGGTCAGAAGATGGGTAAATATGATTGAGCAGGGCTTGGGTCACAGTCCCTTTTCCTTGTTATAATGAGTTGCCCAAAGTTTATTTCTAGATCTTTCAGGTCCTATGTACTTTGGGAGCTGATTGCTTGTTTCAATGAACAAGGTCTACAAGGCAGGGGGTTCAGAAACTAGGCAGATAATATACTAAGACATGTCTACTATGATTCTCTTAACTAGCTGGCAGGTAGAATAAAATTTTAATCATTTTACAAATATTAATTGAGCAAAAGCTGTGTGCAAGGACCATAAAACACTGAATACAAGCATTCACAGTCAATGGCCATGCCTTTGTTATCCCTACTCAAGGCAAAAATAAGCAATATGCTAATGTGAATTAATGAAGGTCAGGTGTAGCAAGGATCTTAGTAGAAGCCAGACTTCTGGCTGTATTCCTGCAAATTCTAGTCCTCTGGCAGTAACTTTTGTCGCTATGTGCCTACCTACCTTTCATAGAACATGATTACTCTATTGCAAATATTCCCTGAAACCTGAAACTACTTTCAGCCATTTCAGAAGGAATGAACAGGGACCCTCAAGTATCATTTATGATTTTCATTAAATGCAACAGAGTCCAACTCTGGGTAATTTAACAGAACAGTATATTGGGAGGAAATAGGTACTTGATAAATCCAACTCAGGTCTGGAAGGACAGGGCCCAAGAGAGTCCTAAACTGCAGACATTTTAGGGTATCATTTTCTGGGCTTCCCTGATAGATGAGTTAGTAAAGTATCTGCCTGCAATGCAGGAGACCCCAGTTTGATTCCTGGATATGAAAGATCTTCTAGAGAAGGGATAGGCTACCCACTCCAGTATTCTTGGACTTCCCTTTTGGCCCAACAGGTAAAGAATCTGCCTGCAATGAGGGTGACCTGGACTCAATCCTTGTGCTAGGAAGATCCCCCGGAGAAGGGAAAGGCTACCCACTCCAGTATTCTGGCCTGAAGAATTCCATGTACTGTATAGTCCTTGGGGTCGCAAAGAGTCAGACACGACTGAGCGACTTTCACTTTCATTGTTAGAATCAAATATTCCCACTATTTAAGTTGTAATATCTTATTTTTCTCAAGTTTTTAAATGTAAAGAGAAGTGATTGCATTGTCCTGGCTCCCCCAGACAGAAGAAAACCAGCCCTGCACAAGGAGTCAAAGCAGGATTGTGTAAAAGAGCAAGGAAGCATCTTCTCACAGGAAGACCTGGATGCTGTCACCAGAAGGTATGTGCCCATGAAGCCACAAGGCTTACATATTCACAGCCTCCCTGATCCTCTGTCTTGTATGCCTAAGTGTAGAAATGTGTTGCCAGTCAAACAAAAGATCAGTGCGTTAAAACTAAAAGTATTTCTTTGTAACAGCTATGTTCTCAGCAATTTTCCTCTTACACATTCATCAACTGGAAAGACACGACAGGGTAGGACAGCTCTATAAGTTTTTATGAACAAAATATTTCAAAAACTAATATGTCCTTAATAATACTTGCTATAAGAATAAATTTCTTCAGAAGGAAACATGAATGATATAAAATTCTCATTTCTACAGCTCTCAAAGTATTTATCAGTATTGTATTGTAAGTTCAGCCTTTGTATTTTTCTGCCTTTTTTTTTTTTTTTTGCTTTCCTTTTCACTAATAGAAAGAAGTGGTATTTGTTTTGGACTAACATTTTATGACAATAATTAAACACATTTATTCTTATTAGACTAGTTAATTGTGCACACAAAATGTGTAAGGCAAAATATTTGACCAAATCACAAAAATGTAAAATTATATCCTAATTATAGCCCTATTCTAAAACCTGTATAAAAGTACCAATCACTGAAAATGCAGTTAATAATTTTGGACCCTAAAGGAATTTTTTTTTCTAGAGGATAAATCATTATTCATTAATATTCCGATTTTATACATCTCTGAGTACAAAAAAGCAGAAAAATGATTAAAGTTTTAATTGCTTTAAGGTAATAATTGAAATGAGATAATACCGCTCTTAGCAATGCTCTGTCTTTTACTGCCTTCATCAATTTTGTCAGAGAAACAGCAGACTCAGAATGCATGTGCTGTTCTGAGTACCCATCAAAATGGCACATTTACTAGAATCTGCATGTAAATATTTAACCTAGTACGCTTATTCTGTAGGTGATTTGTGCTAGACTATCACTTAGTAGCTGTTTATTCATTATAATTTAAGTTCAAATAAGAATAAACTCAAAAATATACTCTGCACAAGGTATAAAAGAACATGAGAAAAAATAAACATTTAACCAATTATTCATATATTTTAAATTATTCATATGGTGATTTCTTTTCATATTTAGTCTATTAACTTGATATATTTCTCTCTAAACTTCAAGCATTCTTGTGACACAGAAAACAGAAAAATTGGAATTTTACCAGCGGGTCAAAACTTAGAACCCTCACAGCCTAGAAAAGAAGATTCCTTTAAAGCAAATATGTAAGTAAATTACAATAAAATGTGTCAATATAAACTACATCTTGACTCATTTGGACTTATAAAATTAGGGCCTTCAACTACAGGCATTGATTGAACCATAAAGAACCAAGAAATCTCCAAAGTAGTTTAAATAATTATGTCAAATTGGGAGAAGGAACCTGTGCTCATATGTGATGATGTTCTTAGCAAAGGGAGTGGACATAAGGAGGAGTGTGGAGTGGTGGTTATTCTGGTGTCAGAAATATCTTAGTGAAATAACCTGTGTGTGTGTGTCTCTGTGTGTGTCTGTGTCTGTTCATACATGTGTGTATGAAGGGGCACTTGGGGATGGCCACCTGGCTTCAAACTGAAGCCTGGCCGGTAACCAAATGGAGATGGACAAATGTCAACTCCTCCAAAGGAGGAGGGCAGGTTACCTGCTAACCGTGCTTCTCAGCCACAAGAAGCTGGTCAAGCTGAATTGAGACTTCAGTCAGAAACCAAAGCTGAAGGCCTGTCCCAACAACATGAAGACAGAGCCTCGCTTATGAAAGGAATTTTAGGAATTATCTGTGCATATTTCTGGCCTCAGGCAATAGTGTAATTCCAAAGTTTCATCTTCTAGACAAGATCTTACCTTATAGCCCCATTTATTTTCTCAGTGACTCAGACTATAGTTTGTCAAGAACCCATACAAATGAAGGTTCCTGCAGTTAGAAATACTGGGGTCAGAAAGGGCTGATAAAAAACAAGAAGCAAATTGATGGACTCTATTAGCTATGCATTAGATTTGGAGATTTATAGGGAAAAGTGAAGGCAACATTTGTGTGTGCTTTCTCTCCAAATCCATTATCTTCCCACAATTATCCTCCTCCCATTGTGTCTGATTAATGGTAACACCACACACTAATTCATCTGTGCTGGAGACCTGGGTGATCTAGTGGACGTCCATTTCCTCTAATTCCTCAACTCCAGCTACTCCCTAAATCTTGTTAACTCCATTTCCTTCGGGCCGCAAACATTTGCTCTTTTTTTCTCCATTTCCATTGTCAACAACTCAACCAATTTGTCGTTGGAGGATCATTGGTGCACTCTGGGACATAAAAGTGTCAGAGGAGATATTGGGCTTTAGAGTTGATGCTGGGATGAGTTAAGGTCTTTATGACTGTTGCGGTGGGATATGTATTGCATGTAAGAAGGACATGAATTTTAGGAGACCATGGGTAGAATGCTGTGGATTGAGCAGTGTCCTTCCAAAATTCATATGCTGAAGTCTTATCACTCAATGTGTCGATACTGAGAAATGTGACTTATAGGGTGCTGATTAAGGCTAATGAGGTCATAAGAATGGGGCCTCAATTCAACAGGATTAGTGTTCTTATAAGAAGAGAACCAAAGAGCTTGTTCTCTCTTTTTCTCTGCCTGTGCACAAAGATGCATGTCGGCATGCTGAGATGGTGCTGCCCCTATAAGCCTCAGAAGAAGAGCCCTCAGAAAGAACTCTGACCTTGGACTCCCAGCCTTCATAACTGTGACAAAATTATTTTGTTTAAACAGTCCAGCCTGTGGTATCTTGCTAAGACAGCTTGACCTGACTAATAAAGATTTTGGAGGATATCCATTTCCTAGGTCCCTGCCCTTACCTATTACCAGATCCTTTTAATATTATTGTTCTACACACTAGATTGCTTACAGATTTTAAAACTAAAGTGTTTTTTTTAACATTGATTTGTATTTTAACTATTCTTTTTTTCTGGAATTAGTCTTTTTCACTTTGCTCTCTTAATAAATGGTTGCTAAGCAGATAAGAAGGATAAATTAGGAGTTTGGGATGAATACCTACTACTATATATAAAGTAAATAACCAGTAAGGACCTATTGTATAGCACAGGGAATTATTCTCAATATTTTGTAAAACCTATAAGGGAAAATCTGAAAAAATAGATAAATATGTATTTATGATTAAATCACTTTGCCGTACACCTGAAACTAACACAACATTGAGCTATACTTCAATAAAGATAATTTTTTAAGCTCAAGTTCTACCTTCTAGTGTAAAGCCAGTGGACCACTCTCTCCTTATATTTTGCCACTAAATAAATCTATGGAGCATTTAAGAGACAGAATTATTTATTTATTGGCTTGTTTTCTTTCCATTAGACTATGAGCTAATTGTCACAGAGTGTTTTGGACTTGAACAGACCTATGTTTGAATCCTAATTCCATAATTGATTATCTAAGTTAAACTCTCCAAGAAAATTGAATATGATAACTAACTTATTATGTTAATATAAAATTTAATTGAGATCACATGTTCTTGTCAACATATTGTATGTTAATAATGTTATCATTTTTCATGTATTTTTAAATCATGGGGTTTGACATACATTGAGCTGCCAACAACTGCTCATTGCAAAAAAATCTCTATTGCAAGAATGAACAAATGAGCAAATACATTAATGAAGAATTGAAAACAGTGATAAGAGCAACTTAAAAAAAGGAAGAAAGGAAATCAATACAGACAAGAAAGTTTAAGTGACCCTCAAGAGTAATAGAAAATATGATCTCAGTGGTTGTAATGATCAGCAGACAAGCTTTGAAATAACTTTTTACCCTTTGCCTGAAATATTTGGCCCATTTTTCCAAAAGTTGAATATGAGTGATAGCTTTTGCAAAAAATTCATCTTGCTTTTATTGCATTGCATGCCCTTCCCTGGTTATATCATAATTTCTTGGACCTTGTTTTCCTTTACTAATTGGAAGCACAATCAGGATTCCAGGGAGTGAAGGAAACAGATTGGATTTTCTAATTAAGAACAGTTAAGCAACATTTCAAGAGAATGCAGTGGAGGCAAATTTTTGTATAGAACAGGTATATTAGAAACTATATTTTGTAACTTTATTAAAACAAATATGGTGAAAGACCTCGAACCAACAGAATTCTTCACTTACCAGTTAAACTTTCAGTGATAGGAAATTAGTTTACAAAACTAGGCAGGATGGAACATTTTCCAGTCCTTTCTTTCATGCTTTAGAAAACATGTTCCTTTTTCCTGAAACAATTAACATTTTAACTAGCTTACCTTAGCAGTACAATTATCCACCACATGAAAGTTACCAGGTTTGTGTATGCAAGCCAAGCTGCCTCAGTCGTGTCCGACTCTTTGTGACCCTATGGACTGTAGCCGTCCAGGTTGCCCTGTCCATGAGACTCTCCAGGCAGGAGCACTAGACTGGGTTGCCAAGCCCTCTTCCAAGTGATCTTCCCTGCCCAGGGACTGAACCTACTTACATCTCCTGCATTAGGAGGGTGGTTCTTTACCACTAGCGCCACCTGGAGAGATGCTTCCCACATTGCATCTCAATTCAAGCTAGCTGCTGGCCTCTGTCCTGCTGAACTGCATTTCCCACTTTTCCTTTCTCTGTGTGTTGCTGGTCAGCATGGGCCACTCAGAGACTTTGAAGCCAGATTTGAAGAGTGCAGGTACAGCATCAGACACCATCATTCACACATGCTCTCATTGACCATAGGGGCCCCTCATTGCAGGAGTCAGTGCCCAGGACTCCAATAGTGCCTTCCCTCAGGGCTCCTCACTCAGCTTCTCCAGCTCCTGGATCAATCCTGTGCATTTAACTCCGTGCTGAAGGGCCTCTGGTTCTGCAGACCAGCAATCCCACCTAAGTCAGAGGAGATGAATTTGCACCCATTTCAGCTCATTCTCTTGGGCTCCACTTCATTTTCCCGAGTCTGGGTTTTTCTCTCCCCTATTTTCCACTTTCATATGTATTTTTTCATCCCAACTTTCTGCTCTGAGGGCTTCAAGTTCCAGAGTCAGATGTAATGACAATGGTCTCAGACATGCTACTTAACCAGATACTTTCCACAATTGCACAAAACTATATCTCTGCACCAAATCTCTTCACAGATCTATATGGATCTCCATGTATATGATGTGTTTACATACACATACACATATATGTACACACACACACACACACACACACACACAACCAAAAGAAAGTTCAAGGCCTAACACATAGTAAGGCCAAACAAACCAAAATGTCAGAGTTTGGAGCAGAGAAAGGTTTATTGCAAGACCAGGCAAGGTACATTGTGCCTTAAATTTCTGGTACTCTCAAAGGGTTTCAGCAAATCATTATTACAGGTCAGCTGAGAGAGAGGCTTGGTTAGTTATTGCAAACTTTTTGGTGTCTGAAGACATTTTGGTCTGAAGACATCGTGGCGTCGCATGTTCAACTTTCCTTGGGATTTCTTTTTGACTCATTCATTTTTAACAATGTGTTATTTATTTCCACAAATTTGTAGACTTTCTAGCTCTTTTTTTCCCCCTGCTATAGATTTCTAGTTTCTTTCAGTTGTGACTGAAATAGAATTTCGTATGATTCATCTCTCTTTAAATTTATTAGTTTGTCTGTGTCCTAATATATGGACTATTATGAGAAATTTCTCCACTTGAAAAAAATGTTTATTTGGGTGCTGATATTGAGGGAAGTATTCTGTTTGTGTCTGTTACTCTCTGTTCTACAACTTTTTGTCTCTATATGAAAGGACTCTTAAAGGTCAGAGCCTTGAGAATGGGCTTTTCTGTATATTTCAGGCTTTAGGGAACATGCTTTTATTTTTTTATTTTTTTCATTGTGTAAATATACAGTATTTTATTCTGCATATTTAGAGAATAAATATATAGTATTTTAGAAAACATATACAGTATTTTATTACGTATCTCCTTCATTATGCATCATCCTTTCAGATGGTCTCAAGGTTTATGCTCTTGGGCATAGTGTTTTTTTTTTTTTTAATTTATATTTTAATTGTAGGAAGGCAATTTGCTTTTACAAAGGATGCAGAGCCAACATGACTAAGCATCGAAAAAGGAACAGATCTAATATGTAGTAAGATTTGTTCTTCCCTATTACATACATTCATATGTACACATACATGTACACATGTAAACATGTGTAATTTGCATTTATCAGAAAAGTAGAACCACTACATATGTGTAAGAATGTAATCATATGTCTGCATTGGTAACCACTATAGATATGTCTATCTATTTGTATCTACAGTAGTTCTGCTTCGCTGGAAGAAATCAGCATTAGCCATAGTCATGGTCATGGGGATTGCTGTGTAGGGACTATTAGACATCTTGTATCATCAGGGATTGACACGTTGCTTAACAAATGGTAGATACTACCTAAAATAAAACTCAACAGAGTATTTCACTGTATAACAGAATATGTTTCAAAAATATTTGAAACAAAAGATTAAATGGGAAAATTACCCAAATTGCTCACAAAATAATGCAAAGTTATATACGCTACGCTAAGTCACTTCAGTTGTGTCCGACTCTGTGTGACCCCATAGAGGTAGCCTACCAGGCTCCCCTGTCCCTGGGATTCTCCAGGCAAGAACACTGGAGTGGGCTGCCATTTCCTTCTCCAACGCATGAAAGTGAAAAGTGAAAGTGAAGTCGTTCAGTCGTGCCTGACTCTTAGCGACCCCATGGACTGTAGCCTACCAGGCTCCTCCGTCCATGGGATTTTCCAGGCAAGAGTACTGGAGCGGGATGCCATTGCCTTCTCCGAAAGTTATATAAGCAGGATATAAAAATACAGTTCAAGGTTGAACTATTTGTAGGCCAATTGCTCCTAATTTAACATTTGGGTACCTGGAACTTGACTTTAGAAGATCAGATCAGATCAGTCGCTCAGTCATGTCCGACTCTTTGCTACCCCATGAATCGCAGCACGCCAGGCCTCCCTGTCCATCACCAACTCCCAAAGTTCACTCAGACTCACGTCCATCGAGTCATTGATGCCATCCAGCCATCTCATCCTCTGTCGTCCCCTTCTCCTCTTGCCCCCAATTCCTCCCAGCATCAGAGTCTTTTCCAATGAGTCAACTCTTCGCATGAGGTGGCCAAAGTACTGGAGTTTCAGCTTTAGCATCATTCCTTCCAAAGAAATCTCAGGGCTGATCTCCTTCAGAATGGACTGGTTGGATCTCCTTGCAGTCCAAGGGACTCTCAAGAGTCTTCTCCAACACCACACTTCAAAAGCATCAATTCTTCGGCGCCTAGCCTTCTTCACAGTCCAACTCTCACATCCATACATGACCACAGGAAAAACCATAGCCTTGACTAGACAAACCTTTGTTGGCAAAGTAATGTCTCTGCTTTTGAATGTACTATCTAGGTTGGTCATAACTTTCCTTCCAAGAAGTAAGCGTCTTTTAATTTCATGGCTGCAGTCACCATCTGCAGTGATTTTGGAGCCCAGAAAAATAAGTCAGTACCAATGTGCAGATATATAAATCATTAGAATAAAGAGGGTCAAGGAAGCTATGGACATGAATGAAATTTTATACAGTGAGAATAACTGAGCACTGGGGACTGAAACTTAGAGATAATCAAGTTTTAGGGAAAGACAGAGGAAGACAATCACAAAAGAAGACTGAGAATGGAAATCAAGGAGGCTGTAGGAGAAGTAAATAAAAGATAGTCTTGCAAGAGAGTCAGAATAAGAAAGTGTGTCAAGAATATGGACCTGGCTAATAGCATAAATATGACATTAAGTACAGGTGAAATAAACATGGAGGCATTTCCTTTCTGCACACTTTGAGGCTCTGCAATAAGCATGTCAGAGGGATGGTGACAGCAGAACCCAGGTTATATGAGTTTATAGAATGAATTAGTTATGAAATCATTGAAGATTCCATGTAGACTGGCTCTTCAGGAAATATGCTTTTTAAAGAAAGAAGGAGATGAATGAGGTGACACCCTGCAGTCCTAGACTCAGGGAAATTTATTTGTGGTATTTTTAAGCCTGAAAACTGTTTAGAAAACCTATTTCTCTTTCAAATGAAGGTAATGAATTAAGAGGAAGTTGAAGAGCAGAGAAGCCACAGGTCGCAGAGAGGCAGGGGAGGACAATGATGGTGGGGCTTTCAGGAGCAAAATAAGAAAATCTCTCTTACTTTGGTGCCAACAACCCAGAAGCAAATTATTTAGCTTAGCTGCTTAAAACTTCTTAAATGTAAAAACTGATATTCTGTGTATTTTTATGTGATTCAGTTAAAAAATGCTCAACATTGCTATATGCTATTCTTGCTAAAATCTAATATCTTGTACCTGAGTGAGTGTTCAGTCTGACCCCATGGATTATAATCCACCAGTCTCCTCTGCCTATGGAATTTTCCAGGCAAGAATACTGGAGTGGGTTGTCATTTCCTATTCCTGGCTATCTTCCCAACCCAGAGATCAAATCCACATTTCCTGCCTTAGCAGGCAGATTCTTTACCTCTGAACCACTTGGGAAGCCCTTACTAAAATGGCTTAATGTGAAGTCAGCATTCAAAAAGTACAGAATGCAAGGCATTTTGGAAAGTAATTGGCATGCACTTTTCATAACAATTGGTGTCATGAAGAACAGTATGAGTTCATAACTAACTAACTAAATGTAAAAGAATTGATCTCCACTAAAAGAAACTAAGAAATGTAACCATATCCAGAATGTAAGCCTTGACTGGGTTCTGGAATCAACATATTATTTAAAAGGCCATTGGGGCCCAGGATGCCCCCAAATTTGCCTCAGTGGAGTATTGATTATTTTAAATTAAAGTTAATTGAAAAACAACTAGTGGGAAAAAAAAGTGATTTAATAATTAAAAAAAAAACCCTCTAATACCTCCTTTCCCCCTTAAAATGAGAAATAAATCTCCCATGTGAAAGTATCCTCTTATATCCAGAGGCTAGAAAGCATTCTTATGACCAAACTTAGGGAATTCAAGGCAAAGAAAGTCATATAAACAAACTGTCTATTCTTCATTATTCTGCTACCACAAGCAGGAGAACTTTTGGTTTGTTAAATTTTACCAAATAAGTGATCCTTTTTCTAAAACTGTTATATAAATAGCTTGCTTTGATCTCTTCAGTGCTTCAATTTCTATGAGACCTCCATGCATATAAATTAATTTTTCTCCTATTAATCTATCTTATGTCAGTTTAATTATTAAATCAGTCAAAAGGACTTAAGAGACTAGGGATGAAGTCTCCCCCTCATTGAAATCTCCCCCTCTTTGACGAGACCACAATATGTATTCTAAACAACCGCATACATTTAAATATGGATTGCATATCAATTAAGTGACACAGTAAAATGTTATTTTCAACCCAATCATGGCATTGTAGTTGGTGGGAGAATATGTTTCTCTTTAGAAAAAGCATGCTGACTTCTTGGAAGATGAACTGTCCTGATATAGAGGTGGGCAAAGGGACATAGACTTTGCAATGTGGCAAAATGTTAACACATGGAAAAACTTGGTGAAGTGTAGTATTTGTTTAACTTTTCTGTAAATGTTAACATTTTCAAAATCAATCATAGAAGAAAACAAAACATTTTCTCTCCCCTTTCTATTCTGATATCAAGGATGAGGGAAGGTATGTGGGGTGTAGATTTATTGACATACAGTTTATTCTCACCATTGACATTGCATATTTGCAAATTCACCTACTTGCTGAAATGTCTTTGTAACCTCAAAATCAATACCTGTGACATTTTCCTGATCAGTTGCTCACATGCACAGAGCAGTACAAATTTTAACCACTAAGAGGGCATGTTTCCATCTGAGACAAAAAAAAAAAATAGCATTTTGCCTTCTTATTTCAGCTCTCACATGTTTTTCATATTTTGTGATTTTTGTTGGTGAGTTTGCTGTTTAAATTTCCCCCAAGCATAGGTGCTGAGTGCTGCGTAGGGTTCCTAAGCACAGGAAGCTGTGATGTGTTTTAGGGAGAAAATCCATGAGTTAGAGAAGCTTAGTTCAAACATGAGTTATAGGGCTGCTGATCATCTGCTCAAGGTCAATGAATCTATTATACATATGAAATAAGGTGTCCTTATGCAGAAACCATATGAAACAGGGTTATGGTCATCAGTTGACCAGCTGAGACTTGAGGCTAGTAAGAACCTAACCTTTTATTTCCCCTAGGAGCAATGGTCAGTATTTACAGTGACTTTACAGAACATAATTATCATTGATAACAAGAATAATCTACATATGCAAGTAAGCATGACTGTAGACTTGCAATCAAATGGGCTTTCTCTTCACTAGAATTAGCTGTTTTATCCATATGTTTTCTTTATCTTCACTTCTACCTTATATCCAATACATAAGGAGTAAAAGATGGAGTAATGGTTATTCCAGTAAACTGACCACAGAGGAAGCCAGGACAGACATTATTAGTGAGTATGCAGAGAGGATTCTCGAAGAGGTGGGGTGTAGGGGTGTTTCTGCAGCTGATGCCCTTTCTGAGGGAAAGGAAAGCAGGGGTGGGCAGGGTTTTCCCCTTAACCCAATGCCTTGGAGAATTAACCCACTACCCTGGGGGAGGGAGCATTTCTTCCATGAAAAGGAGAATATGGTAGGATATTCCATGGCTGTAAATGCAGCTTTAACCTAGTGTCTTTAATGCTAATTGAGGAGAATAAGTGGGCACAGCCTCAGGAGACAGACCCTGAACATTGCTTACTACTGCAGATCCACCTCAGGCTTCCTATGGTCCAGAGGCCCTGGGAGATCATACAGCACCCACGTGAATGCATCTGAGTTCGGGAGGCCTGGGAACTTCTGCATGAATCTCGGGCTTCCTCTGTGAGATGGGAGACTTGGTTCTCCAGGACCTGGAGAGTTGGCCAGGCAGAGAAGAAGCATCTGCTTTTAAGAGTGAGAGAACCACTGAATCATGAACGATGATCACTGGGCAGGAGGTAGGTGACCTTCCTCTGTTTGTGTCAGATAATAATTAGTCTTTAGCATCAGTTTTATATTAATGGCTGGTAACTCTAAACAGAATGTTCCCCGATAGGGGAATTTTTGTGAATTTCTTCAGAATGCGCTTTCCCTGGCTCTCTCATCCGTGTCTCAATTTATACCTCTCTGTCTTGTGGTGTATATCAACCTGCCAAAGTCACAGTTTTGCATTCCAGAGTGGAAAGAAACATGAGGGTGGAATTCAAAAATATCATCTTTTGGAAAAGAAATTTACAGTGTATTTGATGTCACAGACAGAACTAGTTGCCTACACAATTCCACCCTCCCCTGATAGCACTTAATCATCTTTACCTTACAAGGTACATGCATGGAGATGACCAGGATTGACATAAACATTCCCCTTGCAGGTCTTCAGTCCTGCAGATAACTCTCTCTTTTTCAGTCTTGAGAGACCTGCTGAGCATCTTTAAAAAATGTTTTTCTTTAAAAAACATTAGGACTTTTTTTTTTTTAATTAAATCCAGCTTTGATTTTTGAGTATCACCTAAGATTGGTTAGTGACTAAGTATGGAACATGAGGTTTTATTCAGAGACTTACTTCCTTGACTTTGGGGAACTCTAATATATTTAATCTGTAATATATACACATAAAATAGTTTTACCTTTTATTTATAAAATTCATTAGCTCTCACTGCCTTCAAAATATCTTTTCATAAATGATTTTATTCATTGTCACAGTATTTCATAAATCAAATATTATCAATTTTTATGTGTTTGGCCTTTGGCAGCAGTGGGATACTCTTTCTGCCCCCTTCTGATGTCTGTGTCAGAAGCTTTCTCAATCTCTTTTATACTTTATTTTTATTTTTTTATATAAATGTATTAAATTTTAATTGGAGGCTAATTAGTTTACAATACTATATTGATTTTGCCATACATTGACATGAATCCACCATGGGTGTACATGTGTTCCCCATTCTGAATCCCCCTTCCACTTTCCTCCCCATACCATCCCTCTGGGTTACCCCAGTGCACCAGCCCCGAGCGTTCTGTATCATGCATCAAACCTGGACTGGCGATTCGTTTCACATATGATAATATACATTTCAATACCATTCTCCCAAATGGCGTTCTTCCATCCCACCCTCTCCCTCTCCCACAGAGTCCAAAAGACTGTTCTATACATCTGTATCTCTTTTGCGGTCTCTCATACAGCGTTATTGTTACCATCTTTCTAAATTCCATATATATGCATTAGTATACTGTTTTGGTGTTTTTCTTTCTGGCTTAATTCACTCTGTATAATAGGTTCCAGTTTCATCCACCTCATTAGAACTGATTCAAATCTATTATTTTTAATGGCTGAGTAATACTCCATTGTGTATATGTACCACAGCTTTCTTATCCATTCATCTGCTGATGGACATCTAGGTTGTTTCCGTGCCCTGGCTATTATAAACAGTGCTGTGATGAACACTTGGGTACACGTGTCTCTTTCAATTCTGGTTTCCTTGGTGTGTATGCCAAGCAATGGGATTGCTGGGTCATATGGCAGTTTTATTTCCAGTTTTTTAAGGAATCTCCACACTGTTCTCCATAGTGGCTGTACTAGTTTGCATTCCCACCAACAGTGTAAGAGGGTTCCCTTTTCCCTACACCCTCTCCAGCATTTATTGCTTGTAGACTTTTGGATCACAGCCATTCTGAATGGTGTGAAATGGTACCTCATAGTGGTTTTGATTTGCATTTCTCTGATAATGAGTGATGTTGAGCATCTTTTCATGTGTTTGTTAGCCATCAGTATGTCTTCTTTGGAGAAATATCTGTTTAGTTCTTTGGCCCCTTTTTTGATTGGGTCATTTATTTTTCTGGAATTGTACTGCAGGAGTTGCTTGTATATTTTTTTAGATTAATTCTTTCTCAGTTGCTTCATTTGCTATTATTTTCTCCCATTCAAAAGGCTGTCTTTTCATGTTGCTTAAAGTTTCCTTTGTTGTGCAGAAGCTTTTAATTTTAATTAAGTCCCATTTGTTTATTTTTGCTTTTATTTCCAATATTCTGGAGGTGAGTCATAGAGGATCCTGCTGTGATTTATGTCGGAGAGTGTTTTGCCTATGTTCTTCTCTAGAAGTTTTATAGTTTCTGGTCTTAGGTTCAGACCTTTAATCCATTTTGAGTTTATTGTTTATGGTGTTAGAAAGTGTTATAGTTTCATTCTTTTACAAGTGGTTGTCCAGTTTTCCCAGCACCACTTGTTAAAGAGATTGTCTTTTCTCCATTGTATATTCTTGCCTCCTTTGTCAAAGATAAGGTGTCCATAGGTGCGTGGATTTATCTCTGGGCTTTCAAATTTGTTCCATTGATCTGTATTTCTATTTTTGTAGAGCTGTGGCTTTGTAGTAGAGCCTGAAGTCAGGCAGGTTGATTCCTCCAGTTCCATTCTTCTTTCTCAAGATTGCTTTGGATATTCGAGATTTTTTGTATTTCCATACAAGTTGTGAAATTATTTGTTCTAGCTCTGTGAAAAATACAGTTGGTAGCTTGATAAGGATTGCACTGAATCTATAGATTGCTTTGGGTAGTATACTCATTTTCACTATATTGAGTCTTCCGATCCATGAACATGGTATATTTCTCCATCTATTAGTGTCCTATTTGATTTCTTTCACCAGTGTTTTATAGTTTTCTATATATAGGTTTTTTGTTTCTTTAGGTAGATATATTCCTAAGTATTTTATTCTTTTCATTGCAATGGTTAATGGAATAGTTTCTTAATTTCTCTTTCTATTTTCTCATTGTTAGTGTATAGGAATGCAAGGGATTTATGTGTGTTGATTTTATATCCTGCAACTTTACTATATTCATTGATTAGCTCTAGTAATTTTCTGGTGGAGTCTTTAGGGTTTTCTATGTAGAGGATCATGTCATCTGCAAACAGTGAGAGTTTTACTTCTTCTTTTCCAGTCTGGATTCTTTTTACTCCTTTTTTTTCTCTGATTGCTGTGGCCAAACCTTCCAAAACTATGTTGAATACTAGTGGTGAGAGTGGGTACCCTTGTCTTGTTCCTGATTTTAGGGGAAATGCTTTCAATTTTTCACCATTAAGGATAGTGTTTGCTGTGGGTTTGTCATATATAGCTTTTATTATGTTGAGGTATGTTCCTTCTATTCCTGCTTTCTGGAGAGTTTTTATAATAAGTGGATGTTGAATTTTGTCAAAAGCTTTCTCTGCATCTATTGAGATAATCTTATGGCTTTTATCTTTCAATTTGTTAATGTTACATTGATTGATTTGCAGATATTGAAGAATCCTTGCATCCCTGGGATAAAGCCCACTTGGTCATGGTGTATGATGTTTTTAATGTGTTGTTGGATTCTTATTGCTAGAATTTTGTTAAGGATTTTTGCATCTATGTTCATCAGTAATATTGACCTGTAGTTTTCTTTTCTTGTGGCATCTTTGTCAGGTTTTGGTATTAGGGTGGTGATGGCCTCATAGTATGAGTTTAACTTCCTCTGAAATTTTCTGGAAGAGTTTGAGTAGGATAGGTGTTAGCTCGTCTCTAAATTTTTGGTAGAATTCAGTTGTGAAGCTGTCTGGACCTGGGCTTTTGAATCCTGGAAGATTTCTGATTACAGTTTCAATTTCCATGCTTGTGATGGGTCTGTTAATATTTTCTATTTCTTCCTGGTTGAGTTTTGGAAAGTTGTACTTTTCTAAGAATTTGTCCATTTCTTCCACGTTGTCCATTTTATTGGCATATAATTGCTGATAGTAGTATCTTATGATCCTTTGTATTTCTGTGTTGTCCATTGTGATATCTCCATTTTCATTTCTAATTTTGTTGATTTGATTTTTCTCCCTTTGTTTCTTGATGAATCTGGCTAATGGTTTGTCAATTTTATTTATCCTCTCAAAGAACCTTCTTTTGGCTTTGTTGATTTTTCTATGGTCTCTTTTGTTTCTTTTGCATTTATTTCTACCCTAACTTTTAAGATTTCTTTCCTTCTACTAACCCTGGGGGTCTTCATTTCTTCCTTTTCTAGTTGATTTAGGTGTAGAGCTGGATTATTTATTTGACTTTTTTCTTGTGTCTTGAGGTATGCCTGTATTGTTATGAACCTTTCCTTTGTCACTGCTTTTACAGTGTCCCACGGGTTTTGGGTTGTTTTGTTTTCATTTTCAATCATTTATATGCATATTTTGATTTCTTTTTTATTTCTTCTGTGATTTTTTGGTTATTCAGCAGCATGTTGTTCAGGCTCCGTATGTTGGAATTTTAATAGTTTTTCTCCTGTAATTGAGATCTAATCATACTGCATTGTGGTCAGAGAAGATACCTGGAATGATTTAAATTTTTTTTAAATTTACCAAGGCCAGATTTATGGTCCAGGATGTGGTCTATCCTGGAGAATGTTCCGTGTGTGCTTGAGAAAAAGGTGAAATTCATTGTTTCAGGATGAAATGTCCTATAGATATCAATTAGGTCTGACTGGTCTCTTGCATCATTTAAAGTTGGTGTTTCCTTGTTAATTTTCTTTTTAGTTGGTCTATCCATAGGTGTGAGTGGGGTATTAAAGTCTCACACTGTTATTGTGTTATTGCTAATTTCCCCTTTCATACTTGTTAGCATTTGTCTTACATATTGTGGTACTCCTATGTTGGGTGCATATATAATTGTTATATCTTCTTGGATTGATCCTTTGATCATTATGTAGTGTCCTTCTTTGTCTCTTTTCACAGGCTTTATTTTAAAGTCTATTTTATCTGATATGAGTATTGCTACTCCTGCTTTTTTTTTTTTTTTAGTCTCCATTTGCATGGAATAACTTTTTCCAGCCCTTCACTTTCAGTCTGTATGTTTCCCTTGTTTCCAGATGGGTCTCTTGTAGACAACATATATAGGAGTCTTGTTTTTGTATCCATTCAACCAGTCTTTGTCTTTTGGTTGGGGCATTCAACCCATTTACATTTAAGGTTATTATTGATAAGTATGATCCCGCTGCCATTTACTTTATTGTTTTGGGTTCGAGTTTATACACCCTTTTTGTGTTTCCTGTCTAGAGAAGATCTTTTAGCATTTGTTGGAGAGCTGATTTGGTGGTGCTGAATTCTCTCAGCTTTTGCTTGTCTGTAAAGCTTTTGATTTCTCCTTCATATTTGAATGAGATCCTCGCTGGGTACAGTAATCAGGGCTGTAGGTTATTTACTTTCATCACTTTAAATATGTCCTGCCATTCCCTCCTAGTCTGAAGAGTTTCTATTGAAAGATCAGCTATTATCCTTATGGGAATCCCCTTGTGTGTTATTTGTTGTTTTTCCCTTGCTCCTTTTAATATTTTTTCTTTGTGTTTGATCTTTATTAATTTGATTAATATTTGTCTTGGGGTGTTTTGCCTTGGGTTTATCCTGTTTGGGACTCTCTTGGTTTCTTGGACTTGGGTGATTATTTCCTTCCCCATTTTAGGGAAGTTTTCAACTATTATCTCCTCAAGTATTTTCTTGATGAGATAATAATTGAAACCTCATGGTTTCAATAGGACAAAAACCTCATGGTTTTTCTATCTTCTTCTGGGACTCCTATGATTCGAATGTTGGGGCGTTTAACATTGTCCCAGAGGTCTCTGAGATTGTCCTCATTTCTTTTCATTCGTTTTTCTTTTTTTTCCTCTCTGTTTCATTATTTCTACCATTCTATCTTCTACCTCACTAATCGTATCTTCTGCCTTCGTTATTCTACTGTTGGATCCCTCCAGAGTGATTTTGATCTCATTTATTGCATTATTCATTGTACATTTACTCTTTTATTTCTTCTAGATCCTTGTTAAACCTTTCTTGCATCTTCTCAATTTTTGTCCCCAGGCTATTTATCTGTAACTCCATTTTGTTTTCACGATTTGGGATCATTTTCACTATCATTATTCGGAATTCTTTATCAGGTAGATTCACTATCTCTTCCTCTTTTGTTTGGTTTGGTGGGCATTTATCCTGTTCCTTTACCTGCTGGGTATTTCTCTGCCTCTTAATCTTGTTTATATTACTGTGTTTGGGGTGGCCTTTCCGTATTCTGGCAGTTTGTGGAATTCTCCTTATTGAGGAATTTCCTCACTGTAGGTGGTGTTGAACGGGTTGCTTGTCAAGGTTTCCTGGTGAGGGAAGCTGGTGTCAGTGTTCTGGTGGGCGGAGCTGGATTTCTTCTCTCTGGAGTGCAATGAAGTGTCCAGTTATGAGTTATGTCAGTGGGTTTGGAGTGACTTTGTATATTGAAGCTCAGGGCTATGTTTCTGTGTTGCTGGAAAATTTGTATAGTATGTCTTGCTCTGGAACTTGTTGGCCCTTAACTTATATGCAGAGTACATCATGAGAAATGCTAGACTGGAATAAAAACAAGCTGGAATCAAGATTGCCAGGAGAAATATCAATAACCTCAGATATGCAGATGACACCATCCTTAGGGCAGAAAGTGAAGAGGAACTAAAAAGCATCTTGATGAAAGTGAAATTGGAGAGTGAAAAAGTTGGCTTAAAACTCAACATTCAGAAAACAACGATCATGGCATCTGGTCCCATCACTCCATGGGAAATAGATGGGGAAACAGTGGAAACAGTGTCAGACTTTATTTTTGGGGGGCTCCAAAATCACTGCAGATGGTGACTGCAGCCATGAAATTAAAAGACGCTTACTCCTTGGAAGGAAAGTTATGACCAACCTAGATAGCATATTCAAAAGCAAAGACATTACTTTGCCAACAAATGTCCATCTAGTCAAGGCTATGGTTTTTCCAGTGGTCATGCATGGATGTGAGAGTTGGACTGTGAAGAAGGCTGAGAGCCAAAGAATTGATGCTTTTGAAGTGTGGTATTGGAGAAGACTCTTGAGAGTCCCTTGGACTGCAAAGATATCCAACCAATCCATTCTGAAGGAGATCAGCCCTGGGATTTCTTTGGAGGGAATGATGCTAAAGCTGAAACTCCAGTACTTTGGCCACCTCATGCGAAGAGTTGACTCATTGGAAAAGACTCTGATGCTGGGAGGGATCGGGGGCAGGAGGAGAAGGGGCAACAGAGGATGAGATGGCTGGATGGCATCACTGACTCGATGGATGTGAGTCTGAGTGAACTCCGGGAGTTGGTGATGGACTGGGAGGCCTGGTGTGCTGCGATTCATGAGGTCACTAAGAGTCAGACACAACTGAGCGACTGAACTGAACTTAATGGAGGCGTTTGATGAGCTTCTATCGATTAATGTTCCCTGGGGTCTGGAGTTCTCTGGCGTTCTCAGGATTTGGACTTAAACCTCCTGCCTCTGGTTTTCAGTCTTATTCTTACAGGAGCCTCAAGACTTCTCCATCTATACAGCACCAATGATAAAACATCTAGGTTAATGATGTAAAGTTTCTCCACAGTGAGGGACACCCAGAGAGGTTCACAGAGTTACATGGAGAAGAGAAGAGAGAGGAGGGAGATAGAGGTGACCAGGAGGAGAAGAGGGGGAATCAAAAGCAGAGAGAGGAAGCTAGCCAGTAGTCACTTCCCTATGTGCTCTCCACTGACTGGATCGCTCATAGATATTCATGGAGTTACTCATATAAGAGAAGAGGGAGGAAGGAGCCAGAGGTGGCTAGGAGGAGAAGAGGGGGAATCAAAAGGGCAGAGAGGAAGCTAGCCAGTAATTAGTTCCCTAACTGTTCTCCACAGCCCAGAACACACAAAGAGATTCACAGATTTGGGTAGAGAAGAGAAGGGGAGGGAGGAGACAGAGGCAACCTGGTGGAAAAAAAGGAGAGTCCAAAGGGGGAGAGAGTAGCGATCTCAAGTAAAAATGGGTACTGAAGATTGGGTTCTTAAAGGTACAAAATTGATAATAAATACCAAAAAGCAAAGATTAAAAATCTAGAGTAGAGATTGGATTCTCAAAAATACAATATTAAAGAAAAAACCCAAAGTCACAAAAATTATAATATATATATATATATATATATAATATATATATATAGTTTGCTTTAAAAAAATAAAAGCTTTTTTTTTTTTACAAAATGATAGTAGGTTATAAAAATGAAAATTAAAGGAGTAATAGAGGACTTAAAAATAAAAAAACAAAAAATTTAAAGAATGATAATAGTAAAAATATATCTAGGACTTTCTCTGGTGTTGTTATGGACAGTGTGGGGTCAGTTCATTTTCAGATAGTTCCTTGATCCAGCTTATACCTCTCAAGATCCACAGGTCCCTTCCTATGTAGTCAATGCTAACTACAGGGTTTTAATCTATTGCACCTGTCACGTCCAAGGCAGTTCCCTCGGTTTTATCTTCTTCTTTTTGGTGGTCTCTTCAGTGTCCAATTTCCACCCTGACACAAGGGGGAGGTGGTGGACACATTTTAGGCTTGCTTGTTCAGTGGTGCTGTGGGGAGGGAGGAACGCTGTAAACAAATGTCACTGGTGTGTGTGGGAAGTGCTTTCAGTGTCTCAGCCACAGTGGGTTTGCCCCCACGCCCCCACTGGGAAAGCGTGTGTGCTTTCCCAGTCTACGCTGCTTAGGCTCTAGGTCACTCTGCAGGGAACTGTCTGAGGCTGGCCCTGGGTTGTATGCACTTCTCAGGTCTAACCTGCTCAGGTGCAGGTACTCAAGTACTCCTCAAAGGCATAGAGTCGGTTGGGCCTGCGTTTTGTGCCCTTCCAAAGCCCAAGCAGCTCAGGTGACCAGGTGTTTGGTGAGCATGGTCACTGTGCCTTATCGCCTCTGTGACTTATCCCCTCTGCTGTCCCTGCCGCTGGGTTTTCTGGGTGTACCACAAGCATACCTTCTCAGGCAGATGTCGATCATCTAGAATCCCAAGAAGTCTTGGTTAGCAAAGAAGCCTGCTTGCAGTTTGGTAGATAATGCCTCTCTGGGGCTGCGATTGCCCTCTTCCAGCTCTGGCTGCCCTTGCCTGCCTGTCTCCAGTGGGGGATGGGCTGATCCGCAGCCGGCTAGCTCTGCTCAGTCCTTTGTTCTGTGAGCGGGCCTCGCAGTGTCTTAGGTTAAGGCTTTTCCCAGGGTAGCTATCCCACAGTCTGGTTTGCTATCTCAAGTTAGTTCCCTTAGATTGCCCTTGGGACATTCAGGCCCAGTCCTTACTCTAAGCAATGCAGCCCGTGCCTCGTTGCCCAGCCCCTGCTTGCTAGTGGCAGAAGGAGGCATCTGCGCTGCTCCTCCGCTGGGAGTTACCATTGGACACGTAATCTGTTGGTTTTAATTATTTATTTATTTTTCCTCCCAGTTATTTTGCCCTCTGAGGTTCCAAGGCTCACCACAGATTTGCTGGTGAGAGTGTTTCCTGGTATTTGGAAACTTCTCTCTTTTTTAAGACTCCCTTCCTGGGACGGATCTCCATCCCTGCCTCTTTTGTCTCTTTTTTGTCTTTTATATCTTTTTCTACCGCCTTTTGAAAACAATGGGTTGCTTTTCTGGGTGCCTGATGTCCTCTGCCAGCATTCAGAATTTGTTTTGTTTAATTTACTCAGCGTTCAAATATTCTTTTGATGAATTTGTGGGGGAGAAAGTAGTCTCCCCATCCTATCCCTCCACCATCTTAGGACTGGCCCCTCTTTTATACTTTAATAAAACTTTATTACACAGAAGCTCTGAGCAATTAAGCCTCGTCACTGGCCCTCAATTGAATTATTATCCTCCAGAGGCCAAGAATCCCAGCATTTTTTTTGTGGTTCAGCAGCAACCTTTGATCCTGGTGGCTCATCTGGGATTCTTCAGGACAAGGCAAGGATGCTTGGAGCTCTAGTTTTTTGTTCTCCTAGAGAACATGTTTTCTGCTGTACTTTACTAATTCTATAGTGTGCTTGTGTGAATGAATGGCATGCCCTGCATGAAGCAAGTGAGGAGTCCTGCTCTGTGGTTCCACAGTGACCTCCTACAGCTTATGGCAGTAACCCTGTTGGGGGTTTATACCGACCTGCCAATGGACTTCCTTGGTGGCTCAGATGGTAAAGCATCTGCCTACAATGCAGGATACCTGGCTTCAACCCCTGGATTGGGAAGATCTCCTGGAGAAGGAAATGGCAACCCACTCCAGTATTCTTGCCTGGAAAATTCCATGGACAGAGGAACCTGGTAGGCTAGAGTCCCTGGGCTCACAAAGAGTGGGACACGACTGAGTGACTTCACTTTCACATTCACTTGGCCTTTGATTCTCAAACACACACTTTAGCAAATCTTTTTTATGCTGTTTTGTAGTATTTTCTGTTATTAATGGAATAGTCACTTTGTAAATTCTTACAAATAGGAATCAAGTCTATGATGTCTGAACTCAAATACTCAGGCATAATTTCAACCAAAACAAACTGAAAAAGCTCCTTCTTATTCCTTTCCAGAGATATGGACCCTTGGCAGGCTGTACCAGGCATTTATCTACATGTGTTTTGTTGTTTATTTCTTAGGACTCATTTTGTGCTAAGAAATAATAAACATATGTGTGTACCTATGTACATGTGCTCATCTGTGTGTGTAGGTGTGTGTGTGTGTGCATGTGTGTGTACATTACCTCGTTATGCAATGTGAACAGGCAGAGATGGACAGCAACTTGAGACCTAGATTTTGTCTCCCTGGATGTTCTGCCTGATATGTGAGTGGAATGATAGAATATAGGGTCCAGACGAAAGAGAAAGTAAGTCATACACCAGAAGACCTTCCAGAAGCCAATGGAAGAGAATAGAAACTTAACCAATAATGATGATACCAAGATGATAAGTAGAATCTTCATGGAAGAAGACATTACAGTTTCTACCAAGTACCAAAATGTGCCATTTCAGTGGAGAGCAGGGACATAGGATATGTGCAGAGAGGACAGTACTTTACAGGCAGGTCAGCAAGGTCTGGGAGAGTGGTAACACTAGGTGCTGGTTGTCCTGAATGGATTGTGTTCTCCCACTGTGGTGAGGAATCTTATCTGCATGTGTTTAATCAGAAAGCAGTGTTTAAACATCTATGAATCAATTTCACAGAAATTTGAATGAAGGCACAACTGTACATTTACAAATAAGTGCATCATAAGATGTTTTGTAATAGAAATAAATAAGCAACAAACTATTCATGAGGGAGGATCAGGAAAATGGAGTGAGCCCACACCATGGAATATTATGCACTGTGATGAAATCATGCAGACCTGTAGGTATTGTCATGGGAACATTGCCACAATGTGATGTTGAACAGCAGTAACAATAAAAAGATACCACAGCTCTCCCCCTCTTTATTCCCCTCTGTATGTACACACACAACCACATACACACTCACACACAGAGAGATGTATAAAATGGGCCCCAAGAAACAAGATGAAGCCCATGCGTAAAGTTCCATAGCACCTGCTGAAGCCTCTCTCCCTCTGGAACAGAGCCAGAGAGGGCTCCCCTTGTTCTGCTTTTTATACCAACACAGCACATTATTCGATCCTTTAGATGAGCTTGTATTTATTTATCACATAAACTAAGCTTATCAGGAAGTCTAAGGGAGGAAGTTTAAGTCCAGCTTATCCAGAAGGAGAGGTAGAACCAGATGCGAGACCCCAGCAGTGGAGCCAGGGCCAGAACTTAGAATGGGGACCACAGGCAGGAGGGGCAGCTTGTTCACATGGTGGAGCATGACCTCTGGGTTCTTCTTTATCCCCTGCAAAGCAGTACTGCACTTTAAAAATGATAAAGCACAGTTGCTTTTGTGAAATGGAGTACTTCTTGTCATGTCAATAAACAAGGATATCACAGCCATCCGGAATTTTGGCCCTCCAAATATGAATTTTTGAGCCTGGCAAGAACCAAGCCTTCTATACGGCAGCCATTGAACTGCCTCCACAAGCTTCTAGAACTCTCTATAGTGAGCAAGGAGCCAAGGATGTGAAAAGTCAAATCACAGAATTCTGACCCCACATAGCTGAGATGCATATGAAAGGAATGATTTCACTAAGCCTAGACTCTTTCATTTACCCATACATAGAAAAGTGATAAATTCTTGAGGTATCTGATTTTCCTTAATTAACAATATTCTTTTGATGTTAAGACTTCCTGCCCCCTGTTGCAAACTTCTATATACTTTGACTCTCCACTCTGCTTCCTCAGAACAGTTCTCTCCAGGTCACTTGAGATGCTGTCTCCTGGACTTGAACTCCTAAAAATTCCTACCAAATAAAACATAACTCTCAATTTCTAGGTTGTCACTATTTTTAAAGTTGATACTTCAAAGTTTAATAAGATATACACAAATGAAGGCTTTAACATTTCTAAACTAAATGAATTCCCTCTCATTATTTGATCAAAAACTTTATATAAAGCAAACCCAAAAGCCTTTGGCATTTATACATGTAACATGTGAAATTCTTGACTGTATAAGGGAGCTATACAGTCCTATAAAGAGCTATACAAGTCTGTAATATAGTAATTTGTGATTTTCACTAAGGGGTAACTGAACAATGGATGCTTAAATCTTGAAGTTCAAAACTATTCTTTTGCCAGTTCCTGAACCTGAGCTCATTCTCTGATCATCATCAACTGAAAATAAAGCACAGCCTAAAATTTGAGAGTTATATTTTATTCAGTGGACAAAACTGAGGACCTAAGCCCAGGATGCAGGCTCACAGATAGCTCTGAGGGACTGCTCTGGAGAGGGAAGGGAGGAGCCAGGATACATAGGAGGAGTTTTTGCAACAAAGACTGGGTAGTTGGAACATCAAATTGTTGCTGTTAATTAAAGGAAATCTGACATCTCAAGTTAATACATCTGGGCTCTCTGAAATCACTCCTCTGACATACACCTCAGTTATCTGGGGCCAGGGTCCTGTGCTTTATTAGCCTAAGTGCCCTGGGGGAACACTGAGCGGGTGGGAGGGCTTCAGGGTCTGATGGTTGATGGCAGACATCCTGCCTCCATCCTGAGTTCCCTGAGGGCTCACCTTCAGCAGGCTGTAAAGTGATGGCTTGATGGCTTCAACAATCTGTGTGCTTATGTGGCAGCTATATTTTTCAGTCACAGCCTGATCTTTGTTATAGACTAAATGTTTGTTGCCCCCCCTGCCATTCATATGTTGATGTCCTGAATCCAAGTGTGTCTGTATTTGGTATGAGGAAGTGGGCCTTGGCATAAGGAAGGTGGGGCCCTAATACAAGGGAATTAGTGTCCTACTAGGAAGGGATACCAGAGTCCCCATAAGCACACACACGGAGTGAAGGTCTGTGAGGACAGAAAGGACAAGGAGACAGCCACCATCTCCCAAGAAGAGCACCCTCACTAGAAACCAAACCAGCCAAAAGGTTGATCTTTGGTTCTGGCCTCCAGAGCTGTGAAAAGAGAATTTCTACTGTTTCAACCCTTCAGTCTGTGGTATTTCATTATGGCAGCCTGAGACAACTATTGCTATCTTGTACACTTATTTTTCTGAGAAATGAAATGTAGCAGTGGTATGAGGGATCCACACACAACTAAGATGGTGTGGATATTAAGGAACTTACTTTACTCAACTCTTAGAAGATTTTTAAATCATCCTCAACTTGTCTTCAAAAAGTATTCACTCTTGCATCCCCCGTGTAAGAGAAATATAAGGATGGCAAAAGCTTAGAATTAAAACATTTTCATTTTAATAATAATTGTTGCTTTCTAAAACAATAATATATGATACATTTCAACTCAACTATACAATTTAAGGTATTATAAGAAATAAGCATCAATGACTGAGACTGTTATAAACATTCAAAAGAAAACTAATCCTAAATTGACTAAAGGTTCAAAAAATATATATAAAGTATAGTTTTGAAGAAATGTTTATGATCTGAAGCATCCTTCCCAGACAGCTTTGTGACAATGCTATGACCCAGTTGTGTTTTGTCATAGAACCACTCTTTGAGAAGTGGGGGATATGAAGGATGTATTTCGATAACACACAAAAGTATCATTGTACTTACTTTTCTTTTCTTTTTAGAACTATGTTTACAGTCTTTTTGACTGCAAATAGAAGTCAAGAAACATAAATCTGAAGACAAGACCCTTCTTCTCTGTTTTGATGCTAGTGTGTCTTTCTTATAGTTCATACTGTACACTTAGACAAAGATACTGCTTTCTTTCTTTTTTTTTTTTTCTTTTTTCTTTTCTGATTTTCACTTTTTCACTACAGGAGATAAGGACACATTGGTACATTTCTTCAAGTTAAGCTGAGGTGACTTTGTCAGGTGGTGTGCTCTAGGTGTCATTTTGATTTAGAATCTTGCATTTATGTTCATGGGTACATCTTAGATTAGTTTAGATCAAGCCCTGCTGATTGGGCTCATATGTGATTCAAGGGTGAACTTGAACATAGACAATATAAGTAGGCATTTTAGAAGGCAGAGAGGCCATTAGAATCACCTCCCAAATTAGTCGGCTACTTTTTCACAGATGCTCATTTCAGATTCAGCTGCTTTCTCCTCTTTTAGGATCCTTGCTCATTTTACCTTGCCTGAAAAGTGTAGGATTAACTTTTACTGTAAAAATGAAATCGTAAGTATTGCTTGCACTGAAACTTATGTCAAACTTTTTTAGCAATGGTGTTTTTTGGTTTTTTGTTTTTTAATTTTCATTTTTACTTCCTTAATGCCTTGATATACACTTCAATTTTCTCTTTCTGTTAGCTTTAGATCTTTTTTTTCTTTGTGCAACTCCATGCTAATTTTATTTTCTTCAGATTTAGACTATAAAATGACCTGTTTTTAGCGGTGTTTCCTGAAAGCATTAGTTTTGCTCCTTATTCCATTGACAAATATTTTGTTCTACATTTTCAGGGATGTGTGTTTACTAGCACATCTGCAAATATATATATATATTTCCAATTCTAAAGTTTCTCCAATCAAAAGACTTGTTTTGAAGTCACCCAAAAGAAACATAATTACATAGTTTGATAAAACCTTTCCTTAAAGTGAAGTAGACAGATCCAGTTCTAGGGAAGACATTATCAGTAGAAGTACCTTCAACTGAACTAGAAGATATAAAATCAAATTCAAATATTTCTTGAGAAATATCAGATACCTCCTTTGCTCTTTGGAATTATTTTCCTTGTCCTGGAAGGCCAGCTTCCTGAAGAGGAACTTGCAAATCCATCACAATACATCCCTGGAGATGTGATCTCTGCTGGAGTCCTTTACAGAGGTGTTCACTGTGTCCCAGTTTTAAGCAGTTCACTCTGTCTGCTGTGAAGTAAGCTTTCCTTTCTACACACTTAAGCTGACATATGGGGTGGTGACATTATTTTCTCATCTCTAACTGGATATCTTGTGCTTCACTTGCTTTGGATTTTTCATTTTTCAAGACTAACCAACATTCTGTTGTCCGGGTAATTCTTCAGCAGTTTAGAAGTGTTAGTGATACTTAGGCATGGCACAGGTAGGAAACACCTACATTTGCCAATGTCCCTTCTCTACCATTTGTTTTCTCCTTTCTTCTGCAAAAAATGCTCTTGGTCATCTTCTGCCTTGGCACCTCCTCTGCTGCCGTGATCCTTCTCCTCATATTCTAGGCTCGGGAGGCTGGCTGGCAGCCCTGGGACCCCCACTTCTGTGGCTCCATCTCCCCACCAGAGACTTCAGTGACCTGGATCAAAATTCTCCTTTTCAGTAGCCCATTGGTTACCTGATAGTCTATGATACCTAGAATTTTAATACAGTGAACCTGATTCCTACCCAAATATGAAAAGAGAAGCACTAATGGTGCTCTCACTCACCGGACACTATCAGTATTATAAATAGACCTAGGGAGATTTCCTGGTAAAGTATCCATGAGATAGCTATTAGAGAAAGAGACGGGGGGGCGCTGGAGAGGGAAGGGAAGAAGGATTGATCTTTTAGGAAGAAATTGAGAGAGATTATGTAAGACACTGGGGTTAAAAAGTCCTTACATGATTTTAAATCAAGCCATTACCTAGGGTAAAAGGTTGGGAGGGAGAAAGTTCCTTTAAGTATTTGCACATCTACCCTGCATCTAGTGCTATAAAGCACACTCTCCTCTGTTCCTGCCACATGTCTAGGATGGGCAAGTTTATACATGTTTGCCCCACAGGTATGCTCTTTCTGCAATTATTCTGAGATTGAGATTCAGAGATTCTTCATCACGAACTTCCTGGTTTGACCATAGGGAGCACATCAAAGTAAAGTAACCCAATTCTGCCTTTGGATTATATAAAGAAAAGCAAATAAGACTATCTCTCCCTGAGCATCTGGGTAAGGAAAGAAATCATAGCAATTTTCTTACAGCAGTAGGATCCATAATCTTTTATTCAATATCCAGTTCCCAACTCTCAAAGTTTTCCAATTTCTCCTTTGGTAGCAGATGTGATTCTTAAAGAAAAAATAAAAATGTATTCATGATGCAAGGTTCCCCTAATGCCAGAAACTCAGGGTGTCCTCACTGTATTTTTCAAATGAGATTTTGGTGAGGTGTGGGTAGCATAGAGGAAGAATCAGTTCCCTGAAGGAGAGTCATGATTATTGCCTCACCTGCATTCAGAACTTGCCTGTGTTTGCTGGAAATGTTGAGGGAGCTGTGTGTGCTAGAATTATTGAAAATCAGCAGGATTTTCACATGTACATCCTTGGAAGAAAAACGGAAGGACATAATTCATTTTTGGTCACACACCTGGCTTATTATTTGAAAGGAAATCAAGCCTCTTTTATGTTCGACTTTCTTTCTGGGCAGCAGAATTTCTCCACTGAGGCTACTTTGACTGTGCCAGGCTTGAGACATCCATATTAACAGAAACTCCAGAAGCCAGTATGATGAAACACGTTATGTGCAGTAATGCACAGGAGATCAGAATAGGTAATTGTCATTGCATTCTGAAATCAAAGAAAAAAAGTAACTTTTTTTTTTTTTGACACCACAAAGAACAGGGAAGTTTAAACACATCATATCTCTTGCTGCCGCCACAGAGATTTGCAGGCCAAATGCTTGTCCATCAAAAGAAATTTATGTTTTTGTGAACAAAGGATTCCGATTTGAATTAATATTATTCATAAACACTACAAATGCAAAATTATCATGACTGTGATTGTTCATAAAATCTCATCAGCATTTTGAAATTCTAAGAGAATTCCTGCCAGAAAGAGAACTGACTACAAAAATTTGCACCCATTTGAAATTGTTGCTTGAATTGGAAAAACACAGTACAATGTTGTCTTAAACAACAAAGTCATTTTCAGTCTCACAAGATATAATTCTACATGTTGAGACCGACTATATCCTTAGAATTCAATTTTCTAGAGTTTAATGGATGGTTATTCATAGAAAGAATTTGAATGAGATACTATTAGATTATCTTCAGTTTGCTGTTCTTGTCATTCAGTCTCTCAGTCATGTTTGAGTCTTTGCGACCCCATGGACTGCAGCACATCAGGCTTTCCTGTCCTTCATCATCTCCCTGGGTTTGCTCAAACTCATGCCCATTTTGTCGGTGTCAGTCCTTTCAATGAATATCAGGGTTGATTTCCTTTAGGACTGACTGGTTTGATCTACTTGCTGTGCAAGGGATTCTCAACAGTCTTCTCTAACACCACAATTCAAAAGCATCAATTTTTCAACACTCAGCCTTTATTATTGCCCAGCTTTCACATCCATACATGACTACAGGAAAAACCATAGCTTTGACTATATGGACCATTGTAATGGTCTATTATAATACACTGCCTAGGTTTCTCATTGATTTTCTTCCAAGGAGCAAGTGTCTTTTAATTTCATGGCTGCAGTTACCATCCTTAGTGATTTTGGAGCACAGCAAAATAAAGTTTGTAACTGTTTCCATTGTTTTCCCATCTATTTTCCATGAAGTGATGGGACCAGATGCCATGATCTTCATTTTTTGAATATCAAATATTAAGCCAGCTTTTTCACTCTCCTCTTTCACTTTCATCAAGAGGCTCTTTAATGCCTCTTTGCTTTCTGCCATAAGGATAGTGTCATCTGCATATCTGAGGTTATTGCTATTTCTCCCAGCAATCTTGAATCCAGCTCGTGCATCAGCCAGCCCAGCATTTCACATGATGTACTCTGCATATAAGTTAAATAAACAGGGTGAAAATATACAGCCTTGACATACTCCTTTCCCTATTTGGAATCAGTCCATTGTTCCATGTCTGGTTCTAACTGTAGTTTCAGTAGAATTCTTGCAAATGTAACTCAGAAAGACTAATTTGTAGGTAATCTCAGGTTATCAATGCACTGATAACACATTTTGAGGCAATTTTATGGTTCTTTAATTCAGCTTCTGACCATATTTCACTCTGCATTTCCTCCCTTGTCCACATCCCTCTAACTGAAACATGAAAGGAACAGGGCACAACCTTTAAAAGAATGACACAGCCTTTGAGAACATAACATAAACTGGTTAGACATAAACATAACATAAACTAGGTTCAAGATGGTGGATGATTCAACTTCCAGGGGACCTTGAGTCTCATTATATGCTTATTGTAACACACCAGCATCTAAATGACATAGCCACAATTATCATGACAGTTTTGAGGCTGACATAAAAGGTGATAAAGGGAGTGTTGACCCAATTCCAGGAAATCTCCACCCTCTTCCCAAAATAGAGATTACTCACCCCTATAAAGACTGACAACTCCATATTTTGGGCCTATCACTTTCTGCAATGGCCCACACTCTATCTGTGGAGTGTATATCCTCCTGAATAAACCTTCTTTCACTTCAGTATGGCTTGTTTTTGAATTATTTCTTATGTGAAGCCAAGACCTTACACTCACTTAGTGGCCATCCTAGGGACTCACATGAGACCTGGGATGTGAACATCTTCTTGTGCTCCAGCTTTATTTCCTGCAACACAACCACCAATGTAGAACTTATTCCTAAAGGTAAAGACATGTGCTTTATATAGTATAAAATGGAGTCTACAAGAAATTTATTGTTTAATTTGAATATTAAATTAATAAATGATCATTTTAGAATCTTAGAAAGTAAACTAAAATATAGAAGAGTGTGAACCAACAAGCATAAATCACCAGTACTTTCATTATTTACCTAACTATTAACTTGTTAAATGTGTTTTCAATAAACATTTATTAGACACCAATTATGTGCATGATGTACTAGGGAAATTTTAAGAGGCAATCTGACTTCAAGAAACAGCTTACCAAAAAAGACACAGATTTTATGTTGAGTGATAATAAAAATGTAAAGGACTATAAGACAAGGAAATAATTATAATATTTTGAGCACTGGAAATGTTTTTAATGGAAAGAGAGATATTTTGGAAGTAGAATGGATGGAATTTGAAAGCATAGAAATCCAGACAGAAAAATGATCTTAAACGTAATCTCAAAGTAATAAAGCATAAATCTAGTAGGACATCGTAACTGCATCATATTGAGTAGTGCACTACTGGAGGAAAAGTCAGCTGGAAACAATAAAGGACTTCAAATTGTTCAGACATTAAGGTTTTCCCAAAGGGGATAAGAAGAACATATGTGCATATAGTGAAATTAATCTGCTGTGATTCTTTATTAAAGCAGCAGGCAACAGGACATTATGATAGTTGGGACAAAAAAATATTTTCTTAATAATGGAAATAATCATTAATATAGCAGATGAAAACATATGCAAAACAGCAGTTGGGGTTGTAGATCTGACAGGAATTTCGGGCAATGGGATAAAATGACAAGGGTGAAATAAGCTTTACGGTTACCCCCAAAGTTTTCTGTTTACTGAGTGGAGATTTAACTATTAACCTAGGTTCAGTTAGTAAAGAATCCGCCTGCAATGCAGGAGACCCCGGTTCCATTTCTGGGTTGGGAAGATCCCCTGGAGAAGGGATAGGCTACACACTCCAGTATTCTTGGGCTCCCCTGGTGGCTCAGCTGATAAAGAATCCGCCTGAAATGCAGCAGATCTGGGTTTGAGCTCTGGGTTGGGAAGATCACTTTAAGAAGGGAAAGGCTACCACTCCAGTATTCTGGCCTGGAGAATTCCATGGTCTGTATAGTTCAAGGGTTGCAAAGAGTCAGAGGAGACGTTCACTTTCACTTTCATAGGGAGGAACAGAGTAGAGGGATTCAAAATGGGAAAAGGGTAAATATTAAAAATATATATATATATTTTTGAATAATTTTAGATTTACATAAAAGTTGCAAAGATAGTGTAGATTCCTTACATGACCCCACAATAAGTTTCTCCTCTTGTTAATAGCTTAGCTATGTGGTTCATGTGTTATAAACAATGAATCTAAATTGATCCTTTATTATTAGATAAACTCTATGCTTTATTCAGATATCCTTAGTTTTTGCCAAACATTCTTTTTCTGTCCCAGAATTCTATACAGGACACCATATTACATTTAGTCCCCGTGTGTCCTGAGGTCCCTCTAGATTCTAGGTTTGAACCTTGACTTTTAAGGAATAAGCATCAAGTGTTTTATATAATGTCCCTCCACAGGGGTTTGTCTTCCTGTTTTTCTCATGTATCCACTGGGGTTAAGGTTTTAGGAGGGACATCACACAAGTTGAATGCCATTCTTACCAGCCATCAAGAGTACAGACTATCAGCATGATTTATCGTAATTGACACTCACCTTGAGCCTGTGGCTAAGGGAGTGTCTGTCAGGTTTCTCCACTACAAAGTTACTTTTTCCTTTGCCCTTTCTCCTTATAATTATCTTTGGGAGAAAGTCACAAGGCACAGCCCACGCTTAAGTGATAGAGATTTACATTCTACTTCTTTAAGAGAGTAAACTGAGATTTCAATATTTGCATCTCACAATGAAGACATGTCTAATGGGAACTTTTTTGCTAACCAGATCAATGGCCTATCTGAATTAGGTAACTATCAGGGGGCTGTCCTAAGATGGTGGAGGAATAGGACAGGGAGACCACTTTCTTCCCCACAAATTCATCAAAAGATCATTTGAATGCTGAGCAACTTCCACAAAACAACTTATAAACACTGGCAGAGGACACCAGGCACCCAGAAAGACAGCCCATTCTCTCTGAAAGGAGGTAGGACAAAATATAAAAGGTAAAAAGGGAGACAAAAGAGTTAGTGATGGAGACCCATCCTGGGAGGGCGTTGTGAAGGAGGAAAAGTTTCCAAACACCAGGAAACCCTCTCACTGGTGGGTCTGTGGGGAGATTTGGAATCTCAGAGGGGAACATAACTGGGAAGGAAAAAAAAAATCCACAGATTATGTGCCTAACCACAACTCCCAGCAGACAAGTAGCCCAGATGCTTGCATCTGCCATCATTGAGCAGGGGAGGTGCAAGTTGCATGCTTAGGGTAAGGACCAGGCCTGAATGCCCTGAAGACAATCTGAAGGAGCTAAAGTGACAGAGAAACCCAAACTGTGGGATAGCCAGAGAGAGAAAGAAAAGAGAGAGAGAAATTTCCTGTGAAAAGCTCTATCCTAAGGCAGAGCCTGGATGGCTGACAGAATAAAGGATTGAACGAATACCAAAGGAGAGCTAGCTGGCTGCGGACCAGCCCATTCCCCACCGGAGGCAGAGAGGCAGGCAGGCAACAGTCAGAGCTGGAAGGCAAGGTACAATCTCAGCCCCAGAGATGGCATCCTCCACCAAACTGTGAGCAGGCTTCCAGTTGCTAATAAAGTCTTCCTGGAATCCTGAAAGGTTGACATCTGCCAGGAGAGTCACAGCCTGAGATCAGCTCCCCAGAGGAGACATACGGCATGCCTGAGTTGGAGCTCTGCTGCACACGCAGGAAACCAAGTGCACCACAAACCTAGGATAGTGTGCTCACCAAACACCTGGTCTCCGGAGTTCCTCGGACCTGGGAAGGGCACAAAACACAGGCCCAACTGAGTCTGTGCCTTTATGAAGTACCTGAGAACCTGAACCTGACCAGCTTAGACCTGGGAAGTGCATGAAACCCAGTGCTCGCTTTGGACAGTTCCCCTGAAGAGCAACCTGGAGCCTGAGCAGTGTAGACTGGAAAAGCACACATGCTGTGATCGGGAGCAAACCCAGTGTGATCCATACACTGTGAGCACTACTCACACATGCCAGTGATATTTTTTTTTGCAGTGTTCTTCCCTTCTCACAGCACAGCTGAACAAGTGAGCCTAAATAAGTGACCACCTTCGCCCCCTTGTGTCAGGGTGGAAATTAGACACTGAAAAGACTTGCAAACAGAGTAAGCCAAAATAATGAAGAGGGAACCACTCTGGAAGCAACATATGCAACAGATTAAAACCCTGTCGTTAGCATTGACTAGGCATTGGAAGGGGCCTATAGACCTTGAGAAGTGTAAGCAGAAACAAGGAACTATCTGAAACTGAACTGACCCCACACTGCCCTCAACAGCTCCAGAGAAATTCCTAGATATATTTTTACTATTATCATTTTTTAATTTTTTTTTATTTTGAAGTTCTTTATTACTCCCTTAATTTTCAGTTTTATAACATACTATTACCTTGGGAAAGAAGACCCTTTTATAAAGCAAATTTCACATATATATATTTTAAAATTTTTGTGATTGATTTTGTACTGTATTTATGAGAGTCTAAACTCTACTCTAGATTTTTTATCTTTGCTTTTGGTATTTATTATCAATTTTGTACCTTTAAAAATGTAATCTTTAGTACCCATTTTTTCTTAGGGGTGTGATTACTGATTTGATTCCTCTCTCCTCTTTTGACCCTCCCTTTTCTTCCCCAGGTCACCTATATCCCCTCCCTTCCCCTTCTCCTCTCTGCAACTCTGTGAACCTCTCTGGGTGTTCCAGAATGTGGAGAGCACATAGGGGGTTGATTACTGGCTAGATTTCTCTCTCCCCTTTTGATTCCCCCTCTTCTCCTCCTGATAACCTCTATTTCCCTCCTCCCTCTTCTATTCTCCATGTAACTCTGTGAATCTCTCTGGGTGTCCCTCACTGTGGAGAATCTTTTCTCCATTAACTTGGATGTTTTATCATCGGTGCTGTATGGATGGAGAAGTATTGAGGCTACTGTAAGGATAAGACTGAAATCCAGAGGCATGAGGCTTAAATCCAAAACTTGAGAACACCAGAAAACTCCTGACTCCAGGGAACATTAATCAACAAGAGCTCATACAAAAGCCTCCATACCTACACTGAAACCAAGCTCCACCCAAGAGCCAACAAGTTCCAGAGCAAGACATACCATGCTTATTCTCCAGGAATGCAGGAACATGGCACTGAGCATTAAAATAAAGGCTGCTCAAAGTCACACCAAACCCAAAGTCACCTCAAAACTCACTACTGGACACTTCATTGCACTCTGGAGAGAAGAGATCCAGCTCCACCCACCAGAACATCAACACAAGCTTCCCTAACCAGGAAACCTTGACAAGCCACTCATCCAACCACACGCACAGGGAGCATCCTCCACAATAAAGAGGAACCACAAACTTCCAGCATACAGAAAGGCCACCCCAAACCCAGAAATCTAAACAAAATTAAAAGACAGAGAAATACTCAGCAGGTAAAGGAACATGATAAATGCCCACCAAACCAAACAAAAAAGGAGGAGATAGGGAGTCTACCTGAAAAAGAATTCAGAATAATGATGGTAAAGATGATCCAAAATCTTGAAAACAAAATGGAGTTACAGACAAATAGACTAGAGACAAGGATGGAGAAGATACAAATAAAGTTTAACAAGGATGTAGAAGAATAAAAAAGAGACAATCAATAATTAATAATGCAATAACAGAAATCAAAAGCACTCTGAAGGGAACCAACAGTAGAATAATTGAGGCAGAAGATAGAATAAGTGAGGTAGAAAATAGAATGGGGGAAATAAATGAAGCAGAGAGGAAAAAAGAATTAAAAGAAATGAGGACAACCTCAAAGACCTCTGGGACAATTTTAATTGTCCCAACATTTGAATCACAGGAGTCCGAGAAGAAGACAAAAAGAAAAGCCATGAGAAATTACTTGAGAAGATAATAGCTGAAAACTTACCTAAAATGGGGAAGGAAATAGCCACCCATGTCCAAGAAACCCACAGGGTACCAAACAGGATAAAGCCAAAGCAAAAAACCCCAAGACACATATTAATCAAATTAATGAAGGTCAAACGCAAATAGCAAATATTAAAAGCAGCAAAAGAACAGCAAAAAATAACACACAAGTGGATTCCAATAAGGATAACGGTTGATCTTTCCATAGAAACTCTTCAGGCTAGAAGTGAATGGCAGGATGTACTTGAAGTGATGAAAGAGAAAAACTTACAATCCAGATTACTATATCCAGCAAGGATCTCATTCAAATATGAAGGAAAAATCAAAATCTTTACAGATAAGCAAAAGCTGAGAGAATTCATCTCCACCAAACTAGCTCTTCAACAAATGCTAAAGGAACTTCTCTAGACAGGAAACACAGAAAAGGTGTATAAACTCAAACCCAAAACAACAAAGTAAATGGCAATGGGATTATACTTATCAATAATTATCCTATATGTAAATGGGTTAGAAGCCCCAACCAAAAGACAAAGACTGGCTGAATGGATACAAAAACAAGATCCCTATATATGCTGTCTACAAGAGACCCACCTCAAAACAAGGGACACATATAGACTGAAAGTGAAGGGCTGGAAAAATATGTTTCACACAAACAGAGACCAAAAGAAAGCAGGAGTAGCAATACACATATCAGATAAAATAGACTTTGAAATAAAGGCCGTGAAAAGAGACAAAGAAGGACACTACATAGTGATCAAAGGATCAATCCAAGAAAAAGATATAACAATTATAAATATATATGCACCCAACATAGGAGCACTGCAATATGTCAGGCAAATGCTAACAAGTACAAACAGGAAATGAACAGTTACACAATAAGAGTGGGAGACTTTAATACCCCACTCACATCTGTGGATAGATCAACTAAACAGAAAATTAGCAAGGAAACACAAACTTTAAATGATACAATGGACCAGTTAGACTTAACTGATATCTCCTTTTTCTCAAATGCACATGGAGCATTCTCCAGGATACATCACACCCTGGGCCATATATCTAGCCTTGGTAAATTTGAAAAATTTGAAATCATTTCAAGCATCTTTTCTGATCACAATTCAGGAAGATTAGATGTCAACTACAGGAAGAAAACAATTAAAAATACAAACATTTGGAGATTAAACAACATGCTTCTAAATAACCAGCAAAACACAGAAGAAATCAAAAAGATATCAGAATATGCATAGGAATGAATGAAAATGAAAACACGACAACTAAAAACCTATGGGATTCAGTTAAAAGAGTGGTAAGAGAAAGGTTCATAGCAATACAAGCTTACCTCAAGAACCAAGAAAAGAGTCAAATAAATAACCTAACTTTATACCTAAAGCAAACAGAAAAAGAAGAAATGAAGAACCCTAGGGTTAGTAGAAGGAAAGAAATCATAAAAATTAGGGCAGAAAGAAATGAAAGAGAAACAAAGGAGACTATAGCAGAAATCAACAAAACTAAAAGTTGGTTCTTTGAGAAGATAAATCAGATAGACAAACCATTAGCCAGACTCATCAAGAAAAAAAGGGAAAAGAGCCAAATCAACAGAATTGGAAATGAAAATGGAGAAATCACAACAGACAAAACAGAAATGCAAAGGATCATAAGAGACTACTATCAGAAACTGTATACCAATAAAATGGACAACTTGGAAGAAATGGATGAATTCTTAGAAAAACATAACGTTCCAAAACTGAGTCAGGAAGAATTAGAAAATCTTAACAGGCCTATCACAAGCACAGAAATTGAAACTGTAATTTAAAATCTTCCGACAAACAAAATCCCAGGACCAGATGACTTCACAGCTGAATTCTACCAACAATTTAGAGAAGAGCTAACACCTATCCTACTCAAACTCTTCCAGAAACTTGCAGAGGAAGTAAACTGCCAAACACATTCTATGAGGCCACCATCACCCTAATACCAAAACCTGACAAAGATGCCATAAAAAAAGAAAACTACAGGCCAATATCACTGATGAACATACGTGCAAAAACCCTTAGCAAAATTCTAGCAAATAGAATCCAACAACATATTAAAAAGATCATACATCATGACCAAATGGGCTTTATCCTAGGGATACAAGGATTCTTCAACAATTGCAAATCAATTAATGTGATACACCACATTAACAAATTGAAAGATAGAAACCATCTTAATAGATGCAGAGAAAGTGTTTGACAAAATTCAACATCCATTTGTGAAAAAAAAAAAAAATTCTGAAATCAGGCATAGAAGGAAAATACCTCAAACTAATAAAAGCCATATTTGATAAATCCACATCGAACATTATCCTCAATGGTGAAAAATGGAAAGCATGTCCCCTAAAGTCAGGAAAAGACAAGAGTGCCTACTGTCACCACTACTATCAACATAGTTTTGGAAGTTTCAGTCATAGCCCTTAGAGAACAAAAAGATATAAAGGAACCCATGTTGGAAAAGAAGAAGTAAAACTCTCACTGTTTGCAGATGACATGATTCTCTACATAGAAAACCCTAAAGACACCACCAGAAACTTACTAGAGTTAATCAATAAATATAGTAAAGTTGCAGGATATAAAATTAAAACACCGAAATCTTTTGCATTCCTATATACAAACAATGAGAAAACGAAAAGTGAAATTAAGGAAACAATTCCATTCAGCATTGCGACAAAAAGAATAAAATACTTAGGAATCAGTTCAGCTCAGTCACTCAGTCGTGTCAGACTCTTTGCGACCCCATGAATTGCAGCACACCAGGCCTCCCTGTCCATCACCAACTCCCAGGGTTCACTCAAACTTATGTCCATCGAGTCGGTGATGCCATCCAGCCATCTCATCCTCTGTCACCCGCTTCTCCTCCTGCCACCAATCCCTCCCAGCATCAGAGTCTTTTCAAATGAGTCAACTCTTTGCATGAGGTGGCCAAAGTATTGGAGTTTCAGCTTTGGCATCAGTCCTTTCAATGAACATCAAGGACTGATCTCCTTTAGGATGGACTGGTTGGATCTCCCTGAAGTCCAAGGGACTCTCAAGAGTCTTCCCCAACACCACAGTTCAAAAGCATCAATTCTTCAGTGCTCAGCTTTCTTCACAGTCCAACTCTCACATCTATATGACCACTGGAAAAACCATAGCCTTGACTAGACGGACCATTGTTGGCAAAGTAATGTCACTGCTTTTGAATATGCTATCTAGGTTGGTCATAACTTTCCTTTCAAGGAATAAGTGTCTTTTAATTTTATGGCTGCAGTCACCATCTGTAGTAATTTTGGAGCCCAAAAAAATAGTCTGACACTTTTCCCACAGTTTCCCCATCTATTTCCCATGAAGTGATGGGACCAGATGCCATGATCTTAGTTTTCTGAATGTTGAGCTTTAAGTCAACTTTTTCACTCTCCACTTTCACTTTCATCAAGAGGCTTTTTAGTTCCTCTTCACTTTCTGCCCTAAGGATGGTGTCATCTGCCTATCTGAGATGATTGATATTTCTCCCAGCAATCTTGATTCCAGCTTGTGCTTCTTCCAGCCCAGTGTTTCTCATGATGTAATCTGCATATAATTTAAATAAGCAGGGTGACAATATACAGCCTTGACATACTCCTTTTCCCATTTGGAATCAGTCTGTTTTTCCATGTCCAGTTCTTACTGTTGCTTCCTGACCTGCACACATATTTCTCAAGAGGCAGGTCAGGTGGTCTGGTATTCCCATCTCTTTCAGAATTTTCCACAGTTTATTGTGATCCAGGCAGTCCAGGCTTTGGCATAGTCAATAAAGCAGAAATAGATGTTTTTCTGGAACTCTCTTGTTTTTTCCATGATCCAATGGATGTTGGCAATTTGATCTCTGGTTCCTCCACCTTTTCTAAATTCAGCTTGAACATCTGGAAATTCATGGTTCACGTATTGCTGAAGCCTAGCTTGGAGAAGTTTGAGCATTACTTTACTAGCATGTGAGACGAGTGCAATTGTGTGGTAGTTTGCACATTCTTTGGCATCGCCTTTCTTTGGGATTGGAATGAAACTGACCTTTTCCAGTCCTGTGGCCACTGCTGAGTTTTCCAAATTTGCTGGCATATTGAGTGCAGCACTTTCTCAGCATCATCTTTCAGGATTTGAAATAGCTCAACTGGAATTCCATCACCTCCACTAGCTTCGTTCGTAGCGATTCTTTCTAAGGCCCACTTGACTTCACATTCCAGGATGCCTGGCTCTAGGTGAGTGACCACACCATCGTGATTATCATGGTTGTAAAGATCTTTTTTGTACAGTTTTTCTGATTATTCTTGCCACCTCTTCTTAATATCTTCTGTTTCTGTTAGGTCCATGCCATTTCTGTCCTTTATCGATCCCATCTTTGCATGAAATATTCCCTTGATATCTCTAATTTTCTTGAAGAGATATCTAATCTTTCCCATTCTGTTGTTTTCCTCTATTTCTTTACATTGATCACTGAGGAAGGCTTTCTTATCTCTCATTGCTATTCTTTGGAACTCTGCATTCAGTTGCTTATATCTTTCCTTTCCTCCTTTGCTTTTCAATTCTCTTCTTTTCACAGCTATTTGTAAAGGCTCCTCAGACAACCATTTTGCTTTTTTGCATTTCTTTTCCATTGGGATGTTCTTGATCCCTGTCTCCTGTACAATGTCACGAACCTCCGTCCATAGTTCATCAGGCACTCTATCTATCATATCTAGTCCCTTAAATCTATTTCTCACTTCTCTTCACAGCCAAAGATGGAGAACCTCTATACAGTCAGCAAAAACAAGACCAGGAGCTGACTGTGGCTCAGACTTAAATTGAAGAAATTAGGGAAAACCACTAGACCATTCAAGTACTTAAGAATAAATCTACCTAAAGGAACAAAAAACCTACATATAGAAAACTATAAAACACTGATGAAAGAGATCAAAGATGACACACATTGGTAGAAATATACCATGTTCATGGATCAGAAGAATCAATATGATTAAAATATGTATACTACTCAAAGCAATCTATAGATGCAATGCAATCCCTATCAAGCTACTAATAGTATTTTTCAGAGAACTAGAACAGATAATTTCACAATTTGTATGGAAATACAAAAAACCTCGAATAGCCAAAGCAATCTTGAGAAAGAAGAATGGAACTGGAGGAATCAACTTACCTGAATTCAGATTATACTTCAAAGCTACAGTCATCAATACAGTATAGTACTGGCACAAAGATAGAAACATAGATCAATGGAACAAAATAGACACCCCAGGGATAAATCCATCCACCTATGGACACCTGATTTTTGACAAATGAGGCAAGAATATACAATGGAGGAAAGACAATCTCTTTAACAAGTGGTGCTGGGAAATCTGGTCAATCACTTGTAAAAGAATGAAACTAGAATACTTTCTAACATAATACACAAATATAAACTCAAAATGGATTAAAGATCTAAATATAAGATTAGAAATTATAAAATTCCTAGAGAAAAATATAGGCAAAACACTCTCTGACATAAATCACAGCATCCTCTATGACCCACCTCCCATCCTCTATGATGCACCTCCCAGAGTAATGGAAATGAAAGCAAAAATAAACAAATGGGACCTAATTAAACTTAAAACCTTTTGCACAACAAAAGAAATTATAAGCATGGTGAAAAGACAGCTTTCATAATGGGAGAAAATAATAGCAAAGGAAGCAACTGAGAAAGAATTAATCTCAAAAATATACAAGTAGCACATGCAGCTCAATTCCAGGAAAATAAATGGCCCAATCAAAAAATAGACCAAAGAACTAAACAGACATTTCTCCAATGAAGACATACAGGTGGCTAACAAACACATGAAAAGATGCTCAGCATCACTCATTATCAGAGAAATGCAAATCAAAACCACAATGAGGTACCATCTCACACCAGTCAGAATGGCTGCTGTCTAAAAGTTGTAGTACATAAACCCAATGGAATATTACTCAGCTACTAAAAAGAATGAATTTGAATCAGTTCTAATGAGGTGGATGGAACTGGAGCCTATTATACAGAGTGAAGTAAGTCAGAAAAAACAAAAACAAAAAACACCAGTACAGTATATTAAGGCATGTATATGGAATTTAGAAAGATGGTAACAATGACCCTATATGTTAGACAGCAAAAGAGACACAGATGTAAAGAACAGAATTTTGGACTCTGTGGGAAAAGGTGAGGGTGGGATGGTCTGAGAGAATAGCATTGAAACATGTATATTACCGTATGTGAAACAGACCATCAGTCCAGGTTCAGTGTATGAGACAGGGTCCTCAGGGCTGTTGCACTGGAATGACCCAGAGGGATGGGATGGGGAGGGAGTTGGGAGGGGGGTTCAGGATCAGGAACACATGTACACCCATGGCTGATTCATGTCAATGTATGGCAAAAACCACTACAATATTGTAAAGTAATTAGCCTCCAATTAAAATAAATAAGACAGGTACACTTAGAAGGCTCACATGCCACATGACACCCTGGCCTATAGGGGCACACATTGTTGAGAAATGCTGACACCACCCCTTAAGTTTAGGAAGGCTGGTAAACCAGGTTGGTTGTATGATAGAGATGAGGAGGAGGCAGGATTCATTAAACAGAGGACAGGGTGGTGTCCATTTATCCAGAGTCAGGCCGGTGGAGTGGCTGCTACTGCAGATTTGTGCAACCAAACTGACCACAACTCAATGTTTTTACAGTATTTCTGCCAATGGTGTGATTTTATTCTGAAATGAGAACCAATATTTTTAAAATTTTTTCAATGACACAAAGTACAAACTTCCTCACATTTCATGGTATTTGTGTTGATGTAATAGTCTGTTTATGTAATTTGTACAAGATGCTTTGTACTTATATGGAAACAGAGCTTGCCACTATACATGAATAATTATAAAGACACTGTCACCTACATTATTATATGTCTAGACAGCCATTTCTACATGAGCTGCAAGCAATGTCCTGCTCTGTGGAAAGTCTCTGCTTGTGGATATCTTATGTCTTGGACTCTGTCACATGATGTTATCAGTCCTCCTCACTCCCAACCCCTGAGACAAACTAAGACATCCCATCTGGTTTCCAAGTTTCCCTAGAAAGACAGGTAGCCCGATTTGAGAACCACTGAATTAGTAGAAGGAAGAGAAGACAGGTTGAGACACACAAGGTGGGAAAAGTGGAAAAAAAAATGTGGCCAAAGGCAAAAATTAGATAAATTACAGAAAGAAAAAAAAAATAAGGCAGGCCAGTGGGTATTTGGAGATAAAAATTGAGTGTAGCTTTAAATCAATTTTTTTCTAGAAATTTACATAAACTCTGAAGTATATCTTTATGCCAAATAGCATGTGAAGGATAACAGTCAACAATGCCCAGCTGATGTTTTCCACAATGAAGGAATACCTGATGCCACATGTCACTATCAGGTTTAAACTTAATGCCATCCTTCTATATATTATTAATATTGTAGGGAGATTGCTGTGGATTTGATCTATGTCACAGATATAGCTGATATAGCTGATACCACAAATGTTGCAGTTTTTGAATCAGCACAAACCTGTCAGCAAATACTGCCCTTGCTTATCCTGTTCTTTTGATTCTTATCTCTTGATAAGGTTTCTTCATCTCAAGTTCCAGCTTTGTTAGCTTCAAGGAAGGTGAGGGGGAACCTTTTATCATTTATCACACCCTTCCCTGAGCTTTTACTGAACCAAGTCACATGCAGAGGCAAAAAATTATAAAAAGTAGATTTTTTTATATAATTCATGTCAGAGAAAGATAATTTGCTTTGTTTTGTTTGACTGTTTAATAAGAAAAATTTTTTTTAGCAGAGTTAACAGAAGTGGGAAAATTTTATTTGTCTTCTTCTTACTAAAGTATAGTTGATTTACAATGTTCTGTTAGTTTAAGGTATACAGCACAGTGATTCAGATATATATATATATATATATATATATATATATATATATATGCTTCCCAGTTGGCTCAGGCAGTAAAGTTTATAACGACCAATCACGTCCCTTCCTTACTTTGCCTATAAAACTTATGTGTTGGAACTCTTCCAGGAGTTCTGTTTTATTTAGGCACAAGTCACCCAATTCAGGCTTCCCTTATGGTTCAGATGGTAAAGAATCTGCCTGAAATGCAGGGAACCTGGGTTTGATCCCTGGGTCAGGAAGATCCCCTGGAGAAAGAAATGGCAACCCACTCCAGTATTCTTGCCTGGAGAATCCTATGGAGAGAGGTGGATATATATATATATATATATATATATATAGAGAGAGAGAGAGAGAGAGAGAGAGAGAGAGAGAGAGCAACTAAAAAACAGAATATGCACATATATATACACATATACATATATATATATATATATATATATATATATATATATATATATGTTTTCAGATTCTTTTCCCTTACAGGTTATTGTGAAATTTTGAGTACAGTTCCTTGTGCTCTACAGTAGGTCCTTGTAGTTTATCTATTTTATATATGATAATGTATATATGTCAGACCTAATTTTTCCATATTTATCTTTTAAAAATATATATATATAGAATGCATTCTGCTGCTGCTGCTAAGTCGCTTCAGTCATGTCCGACTCTGTGCAATCCCATAGAGGGCAGCCCACAAGGCTCCCCCGTCCCTGGGATTCACTCCTTGCTATTCACCTCTTCACTCTCAGAATTCTGGGTAGTTCCTTTCTGCTCTTTGCTTCCTCATCAGGAACTCCCTATGTCCGTCTTCAAAAATTGCCACCACTGGGGAATCATGCACTACAAGCCAAGGAAGGGGCCTTGGAGGAAGTTTTCAGGTGAATGGAGTGAGGGATGTGCCTGCGGGTGGTCCACAGAGAGAACTGCTTCTATGATTCTGGGGATGCTCTTTGGACAGGACCTTACTGTCAGCTCTGGGGTTCTCAGTGTTTGATTAACTGTTAACATGAAAGACAATGGTGGAGTGTTCTTATGTGACCTGTTACAGGTGCAACAGACAGTGGAGGGGGGAGCCTAACCAATTAGCAGCTATATTTGATCTAAAAATGAGAAGCCTGGTGCCTGAGTTAGAATTCAGTGTTGATATTAGAGGATTAGGAAAAAATAAATAAATAAAGATCCAGCCTGCAGAAGGTGTTTCATTAACCTGAACAAAATCTCATTATTTCAGACCCTGCTCATTCAGAATAAGTGACCTCTGTTCAAGGACTGTGACTATCATATTCTGCTGTATCATTTGATATGAAATTCTTACTGCATTTTTCCACAAGCATAAAGATGTTAAGTAGTCATTTACTTACAAACACCATTCTAAGTGCAACAGCCATTGTTGTGCAGAAGTTTTAATGTGAGAGTAGAAAAATGATCGTGAAGAGAAGTTTTAAAATTGAACTGTTTCAATTAACAGTAAATTTGACTTTCTTTGTGTATAGTTATATGAATTATACAACATGTGCTGACTCACATAACAAAAACTACAAGCAGGATACAGACTAGCTCCATCATTATGAGGACTACCTCCATGGCCCTTCAGTCAAACTCTGTCTCTAACCTCTGGTGCCCATGCACCTGTTCTCCAGGGACCTATGTAAGTAGGCATTAACCTTTGTCTATGAGTTTCTGTCACTTAGAATAATATCTTCAAGATCCATTTCAGTTGCTTATCCTATCAATAGGATAGGATGCTTATCCTATTCCTTTCCACTGCTACATAGAATTCCATTGTATGGATTTACTACATCTGCCCACCTCTTCATTTGTTGAAGGACATTCAGGTTATTTCAAGTTTTGGGAAATTATGAATAGATTTTCAGTTGTAATTCATGAACAGAGATCTGTGTGAATATACCTTTTAATTTGGCTACTCATGTGTCTCAGTAGTCAAATAATTAGCCAATGCAGGAGACATGGATTTGATCCCTGGGTCAGGAATATCCCCTGAAGAAGGAAACAATAAAACATTCCAGTATTCTTGCCTGGGAAATCCCATGAACAGAGGAACCTGGGGGCTATAGTCCATGAGGTCACAAAAAGTCTCAGCAACTGAACACACAGCACACCTTTTTATTTATCCAGGATAAATACCTTGCAGTGAAATGACTGGGTTACATAAGTATGTGTTTAACTTCAAAAAAGATTGACCAAAATGTTTTTCAGAGTGTTTGACTTATTTCACACTCCCACCAGTATTATGTGAGACGCTCCACATCTCCATAAATATTTTATGTAAATATTTTATGTATTTGTTGTTCTAATGGCTGCATAGTGATATCTTATCATGGTCTTGAATTTGCATTGCTAGTGGATGTTGAACATTTTTTCATGTGGCTATTTATTATTTATATATCTTTTTGGCAAAGAATATATCCAATATTTTAGCTCATTTTAAAAGTACTTTATCCTTTACTTACTATTGAGTTTTGAGAGTTTTTAAAATGTGCTTATTCTGAACATAAGAACACATGTGGAATTTCAAAATGTTTTCTTCTCATCTATAGAGTGTCAGTTCATTCCCCAAGTAACATTTCACAGAACAAGCAGCTTTAGCTTTGAGAAAAATCTATTTTTATTATTATTGTTTTAAAGTGTTGTTCTTTTGAGGTCCTGTCTCATAGTCTCTACCTGTGACAGGAAAATATTTTGTTTTCTTCTTTTAAAAGTTGGATGGTTTCTATTTTACATTAAAATACATGGTCCATTTTGAGTTGTGTTTTTTTTTAATAATTTGTGAGGTTGGCATAAAGTCTCTTTTTTTATGTGTGGATAATTGTCTAAGTGTTCCAACACCATCTGTTACGAAGAACATCTGTTGGATTGTGTTTGCACTTTTGTTGAAAATTAGTTGGGCCATATCTGTATGCATCTATTCACGAACATTCCATTTTATTCCTTGATCAATGAGTCCACTGTTCACCATTCCATACTGTTCTATTTACTGTTGCAAGGGAGTAAGTCTTAAAGCCAAGTGAAGTGAGTTTTCTAACATCCTTCTTTTTCAGATTTGTCTTGGGCGTACTCTTTCCTTTGGCTTTTATGTAATTTTTAATATCAGTTTATCTGAAACTATAAAAATCCTGGGATTTTGCATAGAGTTGTGATAAATCTGTCATACAATTTGGGGTTATTTGACACTTGTATTACATTGAATGTTCCAATTTATAAAAATAATGTTTTGCAATTTATGCAGATCCTCTCCATTGCTTTCATTAACATTTTTTAGTTTTCAGCATGCAGATCATATATATTTTGAGCGATTTATACCTAAGTATTTCATTTTTGGAAACTATTGAAAACTGTACTCATATTATTTTAATTTATTTTCAACTTTTTGTCAATATGTGTGAATAGAAAATTATTTTGTGTGTGTGTGTTGATTTTGCTAAGCTCATTTGTTAGTTCTAGGAGGTTTTTCTGTATATTCCAGTGGATTTTCTACATAGTCACGTAATCTGAACTCTTTCTTTCTAAGGAAAAAGCATGTTCCATGATTTCAGTTCAGTCAATCAGCCATGTCTGACTCTTTGAGATCCCATGGACAGCAGCACACTGGGCTTCCCTGTCCATCACCAACTCCCAAAGTTTGTCCATTGAGTCAGTAGTGCTTTATGTAATGGCTACAGCCACTAGACACTGGGAGAGGCAAGGAACAGAATTTCCCCCAGAGCTTCGTAGTAAAGCATGGTTCTGTTGACACTTTGATTTTAGACTTCTGGCTTATGGAACCCTGAGATAATAAATATCTGTTGTGTTAAGCCATCCAATTTGTTTTAACTTGTTGCAGTAGCCACAGGAAATGAAAATGTTCGTTTTTGTTGGTTCTAGTCCTAAATAGTTCCAATTGGTTCTTTTATTTTATTTATTTTCTGAGACATTCTTTCTGCTCCTGTCTGCTCTTCAGAGCCCTCCAATAGTTTTTACATGATTTCCATCCAGGTTAAATTGAAATATTCACTGAAAAGGACAGGATAGAATATGAACACTCCATCTTGCTGCTGCTGCTGCTGGTGCTAAGCCACTTCAGTCGTGTTCGACTCTGTGCGACCCCACAGACGGCAGCCCACCAGGCTGTCCCGTCGCTGGAATTCTCCAGGCAAGAACACTGGAGTGGGTAGCCATTTCCTTCTCCAATGCATGAAAGTGAAAAGTGAAAGTGAAGTCGCTCAGTCATGTCCAACTCTTAGCAACCCCATGGACTGCAGCCTACCAGGCTCCTCCGTCCATGGGATTTTCCAGGCAAGAGTACTGGAGTGGGGTGTCATTGCCTTCTCCGACACTCCATCTTATGTTGAACAAAATCCTCCTAAAGTATTTATATGTGATTTTTGTCATGCAGTAATGATACTTTGAACAAGATTTACTCTACAGTAGTAAATAGTGAATATCTGCTCCTACAGATGATGAATGTTGCAGTGGTCATGCTGTGTGGTAGGAACAGATGTGATGGTGTCAGTTGTAATGGGCTATAGCTCTGTTGGAGCTTCTTCCATTTGTGACTATCTCATCAAATTCGATGGTTGAACATCATCCACTCCTAAGCAGATGGCAGTAGAGTAGAGCAAGCTGGCGGGAAAGTTTGAGAGGTTAAGAATGATCAAATGATACAAACATACATCATCCTATCATATCAACATAATATCTCTACCTCTAACTCCAAATTCTGAGGGTTAGTGATTTTGCCATATTCCAGTCTCTAGCACTGTAACTAAAATTTCATAAACATACAGGTATGTTTGCAGAGACAAAGTAAAACAATATAAATATATGCACATATGTTTGTGTATATACATATATGCATATGTGTGTGCATATATATTTGTGTGTGTTTTGTAGACAGGGAGAGACAGAGAGGCAGAGATGCTCTTATTTTGACTATTTTAAACAAATATATGAATTGTAAGAGATGAAAAATAAACTATTTGCTTCATGTCTGTAACTACTGCTTTTTCATTTTCTTTTGTTGTCTGCTTTTATTTTAAATCTGATGGATCCTATTTGTTTATATAATTTTTCTTGGAAACTTTATGTACTGTATGTCATACTCTATTGTGTATGCCATATCTTTTCAAACACAATGATCACAGCTATCCAAAGATCAGCAATTTAGAATAGATAGATTACTGAATATTTCTTGTGAAAGGTGGTTTTATTATTTATGTGATTCATATCTGTTAATTTAGTCAGATTTTCTAAATCTGCCTCTAATAGGAGAAACTTCAGATGTGCATTTACAAATGGAGTGATCTTAGATGTTGCCTTTATTTAAAATCCAAGAATTCTAAAATTGGATTTCTTTCTACTCTCATTTAGTTCAGAGTTTTAACTGATTCATACTGCCATTTCATTAGTCTCCATTTCTGAAGTTTGATTGTGTTTGCCCTGAATCTCAGTTCTGATGATAGTGTAATTCCAAAAAATAATTTGGTGCTCTGGCAAACACAGCTCTGTCCATTTTCCCTATGCCTTTCTTTTCTTGATTTTATGATGCATTTCGAGAAGCAAATGCTGTTTGACTTGAGCAATAGCTTTTAGGTCCTTTTCAGCTGTAACACCTAAAAGTTAAACCATCACCTATAGTCAGAATGTAGACTTTAAAATTAGGAGTTTCTATCAATGGAAAGCTCTGAAAACAAGAAGAAAGAAGCTGCAACAGTTTGCTAAGTTTATATCTCCCACGTGAAGTGCTGTTTATGTCACTGCTTCATCTGGTACCCAGGCTGAGTGGCCAGGACTTTGTGTTGCCTCTGGAAGGCAGGAAGAAACTTTCTTTCTTAGTATTTTCATCTCTGTCAAAAATCGCCTGATTTGAGGAAGTTCAGTTTTTCAAAGAACATAGTATTTCAATATTTCTTTCTTTCTTTTTTAATATAAAAAAGAAAGGTCTGGGACTTCCCAGGCAGACCAGTAGTTAGGGCTCTGTGATTCCACAACAAGGGACATAGATTCGATCACTGATCAGGGAATTAAGGTCCTGTACACCACACAGCACAGTCAAGGGAAAGAAAATACAAACTTAAATTTGTCTAGCACATAGGTATTTAGATAGACAATGGTATGATTTGACTTAAAAGTGAGCGAGGAAATGCATGGACTCCTTGATGAAGCTCTATTCCTAAGCAATATTTCTATTGACGACTAAAGTTGATTTCAAACTACAATGTCAGCTGTTAACTCCTAAGCTGGTCAGTGCAGTCATGACCTATAGGCTCAGAAAGTGAAGAAAGTCACATCTGAAGAGGGAGCAAACCATGAGGATGAGGGTTTGATTAATAGGACTGCTAAAGTGTAGAGAAAGGCACTGACCCTGTAAAGCAAAAAGGCAATGAAATGAAAGAGGAAAGAAGGTGGGATGGCATTTAGGGAGAGTGATCAGCTTTGGAGATGCACCTTGATAATTTAAGATAAATTTGCTTAAAGACGGATGTGAATTTCCACACAAGGCACTGTTTCAAAGGAAATCACTCACCACTTGAATCCCTTCTTCACATCCCACTCCACACAGTTCTGCATACACACATGCTGAGTCAAAACCCAGTTATAAGAAAAGTCCAAAGCATGAATTGGGGTAAATGCATTGCACCAATGCAGATTCTAATAATACTGGAAACTAGGGGTGGGGGCAGCAGAGGTACATGGGAACTCTGTCATTTCCACTCAATTTTTCTGTACATCTAAAACTTCCTCCAAAAATAAAGTCTATTGATTTGAAAAGGTAAAATCCAAGATAGATAGAGCCTATGGTAAGGTCTCAGGATCAGCATTTTTCTACTAGCATTTTAAACAAAGCCATATCTCATGATTCAATGTCTCTGTCATTGATATCTGAGCTGCTGGGGTCTCCTGATCTGTGTGTTCATATGTGAGGACTGTTATTTTTGTTAGGGTTGCTTTTAACTGAGAACCAGCCCCGTGTTTTGAAGCAGTTGTATTTTCCTGTGAAATAATCAGCAGTATCTTCCTGGTTGATTGCCTTATTATTTATTTATGAATTTTTAACATCCAAAAGGTTGTCTCTCTCTAGAAAGTACTTCCTTTGGGAACTCTATGGACTTAGGATAGGAGAAGGGGAGGAGAGGAAGGAAAACAATGACCAAGAAGAAGCAAGTGGCCTGGAGGAGCCTCCCAGGGAGCAGAGAAAACACAAAAAATGGAGGGAGAAACAGTGTGTGATAAATAATATGAACAAAGAAATCAGGATAATAAGGAAAGTCTTAATAAGGTGAACCTAATATGAGCTCCAAGAAGCTTCCTAAAAGATACCAGATGTTAAGATCAGCAACTTGTTGACGCATGAATGCAGAGGATGCTGTGGCTGTGAGGGGCACCATGAAGGAGTGTGTCCCTCCTTCCCCGTCACTGCTGGTGTTGATCAGAACCCCAGACTAAGTCTACCCAGTCTGCAATGCAGAGTAAGGTAAGTCAGAAAGAAAAACAAATTCTATATGTTAACATACACATGTGGAATCTCGAAAAGTGTTACAGATGAACCTAGTTCCAGGGCAAAAATAGAGACACAGATGTAGAGAATGGATATGTGGACAAGGGGTGGGAAGGAGGGGGTGGGATGAGTAGGGGGATTGGGATTGACATATATACACTACCATGTTGAAAGCAGATGGCTAGTGGAAATCTGCTATAAAACACAGGGAAATCAGCTCAGTGCTCTGCAATGACATAAAGGGGTGGGATGGGGGAGATGGGTGGGAGGCAGGTCTAAGAGCGAGGGGATATATGGATACATAAAGCTGATTCACTTTGTTGTATAGCAGAAACTATCACAACATTGTAAAGCAGCTATACCCTAAAAATAAATAAATTGTCACTAATCTGTACTCGGAAAAGGCAATGACACCCCATTCCAGTACTCTTGCCTGGAAAATCCCATGGACAGAGGAGCCTGGTAGGCTGCAGTCCATGGGGTCACGAAGAGTCAGACACGACTGAGCGACTTCACTTTCCCTTTTCACTTTCATGCATTGGAGAAGGAAATGGGGACCCACTCCAGTGTTCTTGCCTAGAGAATCCCAGGGATGGCAGAGCCTGGTGGGCAGCTGTCTATGGGGTCACACAGAGTTGGACACAACTGAAGCGACTTACAGCAGCAGCAGCAGCAATTTCTACTCATGTTTTGACCCAGGTATCCATGTATGGAATACATCTGCTTCTTTGTGATACTGCAGAAATCCAGCACCAATATAGCATTTTGATGTGCAGAGGGAAGCAGGCAATCCTGAACTTTTCATGGGAAGAGGACAAAACAGTGGAGGATCCCCACAGATGGACAAGAGATGGAACAGAAGGTCAGGGTGAATGAATACCTCTAGAGGTGTTGAAAGGCTTTAGTCTCCTCCAGATTTCAAAAAAAAATCATTTATTATAAGGAAAATAAGTTTGGGATGGTCAAGTACTACAAGCAATTTACACACTTTTTACCTGTTTTTGTTATGTGTGTAATTGTTATATGTCCAAACATAACCATGCTTGCTTTTATGGCTTCATATGGTTTTATGAGTTTTATGTTATTTTTGGTTATTTATATGGAGCCCATAAAACACTTAAATGACTGCTCTTCAGGTGGACCATGCAGACACCAGGATGATCTGAAGGCAGCTTTAATGAGAAAAAAACCTGGACCTTATTTAGCGTGATAGAAACACTGAGAAAATGATTGATGATTCAGAAGTGGCATTAATCCATCCATTTTATGTTTAATGGAGGTGAATGATGGTAAAAGTAGGAGAGAGAAGTAAAGAGGAAATGAGTTTTTAATTATCTAAGGAAACGGGAGGAAATTCAATTGAGTTTCTTGAATTAAGTGATGGAAAGAAACTTGAGCAGTAACTGAACAGGTGAAGAAGGACCTTGCTGTGGGGCATGAGTGAAGTGAAAGTCACTCAGTCGTGTCCGACTCTTTGTGACCCCGTGGACTATACAATCCATGGAATTCTCCAGGCCAGAATACTGGAGTAGGTAGCCTTTCCCTTCTCCAGGGGATCTTCACAAACCAGGGAACCCAGGTCTCCTGCATTGCAGGTAAATTATTTACCAGCTGAGCCACAAGGGAAGCCTACTGTGGGATATAGTGTTTAGTAAATTATTTAAGGAATTCGATATAAATATCTACCAGGGGATAAATATGTATCCATAACCAGGAAACAACTAGTATTAGAATCTCAGTGAAGGTCCACATTTCAAATCTTTGAAGAAAGTGTTGGAATGACAGGCTTCCACTCATACTGGGGAGTGGGGACCTAGAGAGGACCCAGAGTAAATGAAGTGAGAGTCAGCAGCTTTTTTGAAGATTCATTCCACACCTGGGCACAGAGGGCATAGGACTACCAGCAACCCTGACACCTATGCAACATTTGTGTCTGAAGTCAGAAGAAGGAATTAAAATTCAGAGACATCAGTGCTGGCAATAGAAAGTTCTCCTGCCATAGCTGATACAACATTTGTGTAACTCTGAGTCCTTCAGGTCAGTGCATGTTCAATTCTGATTCCTAATGTGCACCTGTGTTTGTCCTTTATAATATGTCTTTGGGCAAGTTTATTGCTTTCACCTAATATCTTGGAAGCTTTTATTTTTCCTTTATTCATTATAACATTCATGTTAAAAGAATTCTTTGAAGGTTAGAAATTATGTATGTAAAAGCTTTCGTGATCAAGGCTTGGCATTGAGGAATTAAAGGGAAAATTTTTTAGTTCTCAGTTTTAACTTGTCTAAACTATTTTTGAGTGAAAGCTGCCTATGTCAACTTTCCAACTTGGTGATTTCTCCCACATGTTAGGACTTTGATCTCTGTCTCTAGGAAAGCACTGAAGGTGATCCCCCTTCTCTGTAACTTGAAATAGATTGAGTCCTTTGCTAGTCAAACTCCCATGTACTGATTTGGAAAGGATATGAGTTTGTAGATCTTCATCTGATTATAGAGAAAGCTATTATTTGTGACTGTTTATTTTCTCTTAATGGTGAACATTAATACTATTCAGAGTAACTTCCCTTTAAATGTCATTATCTGACCTAAAATACATTGTTCCTGTGAGAGCTTCTTGAAAATGCCAAATGTCCTTTAAGTTTAAAAGTTAATATGTCTTTTTAAAATTATCTTTTTTTTTTTTTTTTTTTGTAGTTTTCTGGTTTTGCTTTGTTTGGTTTGGTTTTTATTAAATCTGTCCTTACTGATTTTACCACAGTGAATAAAAATGTAAATCCTTCAGTGAAAACAATAAAAATGCACATATTTTAAAATCTATTTTCAATGGATAGGTTTTTTTAAAATTTGCATCAGAATAGTTCCATATGAAATACTAAAATCATGTCATTCTATTCTCAAGACTTTCCCAATGTAAACATCTTCCTTATCCAAATTGCAACTTAGCATGAAGAAAAGGGCCAACCAAATGCGTGAAGTAAAATTTACAATTTGTTATTATGAAAGACAACAGCAGTGATTCCTGGATGTGAACAGAGAAAACCACTTTTATACGTTGAAAATCTGTCTGTGAGTTTTGGAGTAGATGCAGTTCTGATCTTAGATCTGTGGGTGGTTGAAGGTCTAGGTGAACACATAACTTTTCTTCACCTCATTTTCTTTATCAACATATAGAGTTTATAAATAAAGTGCTATTTACATTTGCGCTATCTGGTTTCTCCTTGTTCAGTTCAGTTCAGTTCATTTCAGTCACTCAGTCATGTTCACTTTTTGCAACCCCATGGATTGCAGCACGCCAGGCTTCCCTATTCATCACCACTCATGAACTTACCAAAATTCATGTCCATTGAGTTGGTGATACCATCTAACCATCTCATCCTCTGTTGGCCCCTTCTCCTCCTGCCTTCAATCTTTCCCAGCATCAGGGTCTTTTCAAATGAGTCAGCTCTTTGCACGAGGTGGCCACAGTTTTGGAGGTTCAACTTCAGCATCAGTCCCTTCAATGAATATTTGGGACTGATTTCCTTTAAGATGAACTGGTTGCATGTCCTTGCAGTCAAAGTGAGTTTCAAGAGTCTTCCCCAAAACCACAGTTCAAAAACATCTGTTCTTTGGGGCTCATCCTTCTTTCTAGTCCAATTCTCCCATCCATACATGACTACTGGAAAAAACATATCTTTGACTAGACGGACCTTTGTTGGCAAAATAAGGTCTCTGCTTTTTAATATGCTGTCTAGGTTGGTCATAACTTTTCTTCCAAGGAGCAAGCATCTTTTAATTTCATGGCTGCAATCACCATCTACAGTGATTTTGGAGCTGCCCCCCAAAAATAAAGTTTCTCACTGTTTCCATTGTTTCCCCATCTATTTGCCATGAAGCTATGGGACCAGATGCCATGATCTTAGCTTTCTGAATATTGAGTCTTAAGCCACCTTTTTCACTCTGCTCTTTCACTTTGATCAAGAGGCTCTTTAGTTCTTCACTTTCTGCCATAAGCATGGTATCATCTGCATATCTGAGGTTATTGATATTTCTCCCAGCAATCTCGATTCCAGTTTGTACTTCATCCAGTCCAGTATTTCTCATGACGTACTCTACATATAAGTTAAATACACAGGGTGATAATATACAGCCTTGATGTACTCCCTTCCTGATTTGGAACCAGTCTGTTGTTCCATGTCCAGTTCTAACTGTTGCTTCCTGACCTGCATAAAGATTTCTCAAGAGGCAGGTCAGGTGGTCTGGTATTCCCATCTCTTTCAGAATTTTCCACAGTTTGTTGTGATCCACACAAAGACTTTGAAATAGTCAATAAAGCTGAAGTAGATGTTTTCCTGGAACTCTCTCGCTTTTTTGAGGATCCAACAGATGTGGACAATTTGATCTCTGATTCCTCTGCCTTTTCTAAAGTCAGCTTGAACATCTGGAAGTTCATGGTTCACATATGTTGAAACCTGGTTTGGGGAATTTTGAGCATTACTTTGCTAGCATGTGAGATGAGTGCAATTGTGTGGTTGTTTGAACATTCTTTGGCATTGCCTTTTTTGGGGATTGGAATGAAAACTGACCTTTTCCAGTCCTGTGGCCACTGTTAAGTTTTCCACATTTGCTGACATATTGAGTGCAGCACTTTCACAGCATCATCTTTCAGGATTTGAAATAGCTCAACTGTCATTCCATCACCTCCACTAGCTTTCTTCAAAGATTTCCTCAGTGATCACTGCAAAGAAATAGAGGAAAACAATTGACTGGGAAAGACTAGAGATCTCTTCAAGAAAATTACAGATACCAAGGGGACATTTTATGCAAACGGGCACAATAAAGGACAGAAATGGTATGGACCTAACAGAAGCAGAAGATATTAAGAAGAGATGGCAAGAATACACAGAAAAACTATGCAAAAAATGTCTTTATGACCCAGAAAATCACTATGGTGTGATCTCTCAGCTAAAACCAGTTTCTTCTTGGATGATGGAAGAACTAACTCTGTAAAAGAAAGAAAGTGAAAGTCACTCAATAATGACGCACTCTTCAAGACCTCATGGAATAGTCCATGGAAGTATCTAAGCCAGAATACTGTAATTGGTAGCCATTCCCTTCTCCAGGGGATCTTCCCAACCCAGGGATTGAACCCAGTTTTCCTGAATTGCAGGTGGATTATTTACCTGCTGAGCCACCAGGGAAGTCAAAGAATACTGGAGTGGGTAGCCTATCCCTTCTCCAGCAGATTTTCCTGACCCACGAATTAAACCAGAGTCTCCTACAGTGCAGGTGGATTCTTTACCAGCAGACCTCCCAGGGAACTTCTTTTTCACCCTTTTGTGTGTGTTGGGGGCGCAGAGATGCTCCCTGGAAGTTGCTGTCAGGCAGGCCCTGGGTCTTCAGAGATAAGTTGCAGAGGGTCCTGAAGGCAGGCGGGATTGACCTGTGTGAACAATGCTGGGAGGTGGGATGGAGGTTAATCCATGCTGGAGTGAGGATGCCAGGAGACACCACAGGAGCTTCACTCCATCCCCTGCTGCCCCACACACTACTTCCTTTTATTTATTTTTATTAATTTGTGTATTGTGATAAAATATATACCATATAAAGTTTGCTGTTTTTAACACTTTTCATGGATTCAAGTCATGACATTAATTAGGGAATTTGCTGGCATTTCAGTAGCTAGCATTCCACACTTCCACTCTGGGAGGCACGGGTTCAATCCCTGGTGGGGGGACTAAGATGTCCACAAGACATGGGGGTTAGTCAGAAAAATAACTAAGTAAACAAATAAAAAATAAAGTGTACAATATGATTATTTTTTAAAATATCATTAGTTACACTTCCATTGTTGTGCAACCACCCCCACTGCCTATTCAAAAAGCTTTTTCATCATCCCAGATAGAAACTCGGTACGCAGTGAATGAGATGGGCATGGCACAAGGCTAGTTCCAGGAACCCTTGCAGATACCAAAGTTTATGTAAATCGCTTATATAGGTAGGACACCCAGCCCTCCCATATTACCCACCATGCTAACACAGAACATCCAGATCTGGAAGACTGACTACATCTCTCCACCTGCTTCCCCCTTTGACACTAGACATTCCCATATGCTTTCTGTCTTTATGAATAGGCAAAAATGTCTTAACAAACCTTTGCAGAAGAGTAAGAAGTAAGCTATAGAGAAAGATAAGGGGAGGAAATGATATATCACTCTGCATTGAAATAAATACCTAGGAGTTTGAGGAATAAGAACAGAACCTCCAATTTAAAAAAAAAAAAAAGAACAGAGGCTCAGGAGAGGAGGAAAAAGAAAGGTAGTCTTCAATCTTATTGCAGTCTTATTACATTATTATTAGAGAAGTGACATTTTATGTATAAATTAACTTTAATTGTTTTTTGTTTTCTGGCATGAGAGCTAAGCTTTATGTTAGTGAATCTCTGGCCTGATGTTCATGTAGATTTACTCTATTCAAATTGTTGGCCCTTCTAACAACTATAGCAGTTATGCTATATTTAGTCTTTTGCTCTCAAACTCCTCCAGTTATTTCTCATATGATATAGATTGTTAATATTTACCACCCTGAAAAGGTTTTTTTTTTTTTTTTTTTTTGCATTTGATGTGTCAGCATCTCAGATCTCCCGTAATGCTTCAACAAGATGGTCTGTTCTATTAATATCCACCCCTCAACTTCGGATTGAAGGTCATCATTTCTTCTCATTCTCCCTCTGTGATCCACCCTTAACTCCTGACTTTGTTAATCATACTCAATGATAATCAACAAATCTAATTCTGCACTTCACATTTCTTACTACTTACTTTCCAAATCCATGAAATGTGAAAGTTAATTGTTAGTTTCTCAGTTATGTCTGACTCTTTGAAACCCTATGGACTGTAGCCCACTAGGCTCCTCTGTGCATGGAATGCTCCAGACAACAATACTGGAGTGGGTAGCCATTCTCTTCTCAAGGGGATCTTCCCAACCCAGGGATCAAACCCAGGTCTCCCACATTGCAAACAGATTCTTTATTATCTGAGCCATCAGTCTATTGAATATTGCCTTTGAGTTACCAATTCCAACCCAAAACAAAATTTGTCATCTTTCTTTACCCAAATGTGCTCTGTTGCTATAGTTTCAAGCTTAAGAAATCATTTATTTAATCCATCCAGTCTCCCAATATCAGGTTTTCATGTAAGTCTAGGTTTTCCTAATCTGAGTCTTCATCTGATTACAGAACATAGGAAATTATTTTCTTCTTTATCTCGATTAGTACATAATGAGACCATTCTAGATGCATCAGTCAGTTAGTCAGTTTAGTCGCTCAGTTGTGTCCGACTCTTTGCGACCCCATGAATTGCAGCACGCCAGGCCTCCCTGTCCATCACCAACTCCCAGAGTTCACCCAAACTCATGTCCATCGAGTCGGTGATGCCATCCAGCCACCTCATCCTCTGTCGTCCCCTTCTCCTACTGCCTCCAATCCCTCCCAGCATCAGAGTCTTTTCCAATGAGTCAACTTTTCACATGAGGTGGCCAAAGTACTAGAGTTTCAGCTTTAGCATCATTTCTACCAAAGAACACCCAGGACTGATCTCCTTTAGAATGGACTGGTTGGATCTCCTTGCAGTCCAAGGGACTCTCAAGAGTCTTCTCCAACACCACACTTCAAAAGCATCAGTTCTTTGTCACTCAGCCTTCTTCACAGTCCAACTCTCACATCCATACATGACCGCTGGAGAAACCATAGCCTTGACTAGACAGACCTTTGTTGGCAAAGTAATGTCTCTGCTTTTCAATATGCTATCTAGGTTGGTTATAACTTTCCTTTCAAGGAGAAAGCATCTTTTAATTTCATGACTGCAATCACCATCTGCAGTGATTTTGGAGCCCCCAAAAATAAAGTCTGACACTGTTTCCACTGTTTCCCCTTCTATTTCCCATGAAGTGATAGGACCAGATGCCATGATCTTCATTTTCTGAATGTTGAGCTCTAAGCCAACCATTTCACTCTCCTCTTTCACTTTAATCAAGAGGCTTTTTAGTTCTTCTTCAATTTCTGTCATAAGGGTGGGGTCATCTGCATATCTGAGGTTATTGATATTTCTCCTGGCAATCTTGATTCCAGCTTGTGCTTCTTCCAGCCCAGCATTTCTCATGATGTACTCTGCATATAAGTTAAATAAGCAGGGTGACAATATACAGCCTTGACGTACTCCTTTTCTATTTGGAATCAGTCTGTTGTTCCATGTCTAGTTCTAACTGTTGCTTCCTGACCTACATATGGATGTAAATTAATTAATTATAAACCACAAATACTTAAAGAGATTAGGGCTTAATCTTTCATGGAAATTCTACTATCAATATTCATTTCCATTTAAATGTTGTCTTCTTATTTCATTTCTGTTTCCATTACTACAATTTTACTTTGACACATGTAATTAGTTTTTTAAATTATTGAAATTGCTTTCAAAACAATCTTCCTGCTTTATGAAGGGCCCTGTACCTTCATTTATCACAGTGTTGTTTCTAAAATTGTATTTGGATGTCCCATCACAAATCCTTCAATCATTTTGTAATGAAAAAAATTACTTTGGGATACACTCACAGTGTGGTAATGGTTTGTGACTTGTTTATTTTTGTCCTATTCTTCTGTATTATAAAAATTGTCTGAAGTGGAAAGCACAAGCCATGTGTATTAGGAAAAAATAATAATAACCCTAAAGTCTAAATTTTTCAAATTGAGACTATTCTCCGGCAAGATTTCTCCTTAGCATTTCTGAGCTTGACCAATCTGATGCCTGATTTTTAGGTAAGATTCAGAATTTTCAATAAAATAAAGAGATTAATAATATTCCATCTGATGGATTAAAAAAAAAAAACTAATGTATTAACAATTCTGAGATCATACCCCTCCTCAACATGGTGATCAGAACTCTGAGAGCCTTTGAATTTAGGCCACCCAATTTTGTGGTACCACATTGACAAATGCTTTAGAATTGTCCCAGAAACAGTTTTTAAGAACTGCCTTGATTTTTGTCCTCCCAAGATCAAATGATTCCATAGTATCAGTATTTGAACAGTGGTATCTATCTGAAAATAGTAATTGTTGGTAGCTTAAAACAGCAGTTATTAGAAATTGTAATTGAGCTAAACTAATTAATGGGATGCATTGAGAACCAGGCTTGGGAAATGGTAAGGACAGAAGGTGCTTCAGTGCCAGTGAAAGAAAGAACGTAGGCATGAACCAGCCGCTACAGGTGCTGAACACTGACTCCTCCTATTGTACCTTGGATGGTCATCACCTCCAAAAGCATAAGGAATTCCAAAAAATGCCAGACTCGTTGCATCTGTATCTTAGGTCAGAAGTTCTGCCGAGAAGTTTCATCTGGTGCACCTTCAGTTATGTGCCCATGCTCCTCTCTGTGACAGGTTTCAAGTTATATATATATATATATATATATATATTCTAAAATGCAAAGTATTACCCTCCCATCTATAGTAAGTACTGCATATAGTTTTGAATTGTAAAGGGATTCTGATGCCAAAAAAAGGAGGAAATTCATTGGATGCCCAGTGGTTAGGACTCTAAGCTTTTACTGCTAAGGGCATAGGTTCAATCTCTGGTCAGGGAATAGTTCATCCATATTATGAAGATCCACCTATCCAGTTATGTCCATATTACCTCCCCGTAATTTTTTTAATATAAATTTATTTATTGTAATTTCTTTCTCCCCTTCATCCCCTCTCCTCCCAAAGGCAGATCTAGGTTGATATAAGAAACTGCATCACCAGGTACAGAGCCTCGGAGTGACGCTTGTTTCATAATTTCCATTATCATTTCATTTCAATATCTAAAGAAACACTGAAGCAAAGGGACTCAGAGAATTCATCAGAATTGGCCATGGGTTCTCCCCTTTGAATATGACATTCTGTTCTCTAATTCCCAGGACTGTGGGACCTGACTTTTCTAGTTATCTTTTCTTTCCACTTCTTTTTCCCAAATACTATACCTCATCAGCAGCACTAACAAACTCAATCTACTTTATAAAATGCTCAATTCTAGCTTCCCTATCAATGTGGAAATGGATTCAAGCAAGTCTGGGACTATTCCCCCAATTAGGAGGAAATCCTCTTAAACTTTTAGTCCTATCTTCTTCCTTTCAGTATGAATTGCAGAAATCAGTGTTATGTGCCTCTGTATTAAACCTAGCCATTGTATTGCTCTTCTAAAAGCATTAATTGATATATCCAAAAAGTTGAAATTACCAGTGGCATCAGTAGAAAATGGGATAAATAAAACTGGTATATTTACAGTGGAACAGCACGCAGTATTGAAAATAAACAACTACAATTCTTTACAATAACAAGGATGAATTTCACAAAATAATTTTGGGTGAAAGAAGCCAGACTCCAGTTTATATATGCTTTACATGTGTCTTTATTCCACACTTAAACCATGGGCATAGCAGGTAGAATAATAATACCTTTGAGTAGGAGGGAAGAGGTAATGATTGGGAGGTAGTTACACTGAAAACAAAGTTTTTGTTCATTGAGCTTGTCATTGTGTTGTGACTTACAAATGCTATGCAAGCAAATAAATAAAATATATGTTACCAGTGGAGGAAAAATCACATAACTAGAAAGATAAAAAGTGTCAGGGTGGAAGGAGGATGTGAGTGAAGTGCAAGTCATTAACTTTAAATAACATCAAGAAAGACCTCATGAGAAAGTTTAATGTTTCCAGAGGCCTGAAAGACGTGAGGAAGGCAGCGGTGAGTTTGATATAGTTGAACAACTGTAGGCAGAGAGACGCTTTGTTTCTAAAGCTTTACTTTGGTTTCTCTGATGCAAACAAGATGGTGGAGGTGAGTTGGGAACATCAGGATCAGAAGGAGAGTGGGACAGCCATGCAACTGGAAGTGGCTACCTTGGCTTAGACAGACATGGTGGTATTGAGGGAAGGGATGGGAAGAAATAGATTCTGAGTAGATTTGGAAATTGTAACTGATAGGATTTGCTGATAGGTTGGATATGGAGTCTTAAAGACAGTCATCAAGAATGAACACAAGGTTTCTTTGGTTTGGGCAACCAGAAAAATAGTTTCTATTATCTTGGTGGAAAATTGAGACTTTGGTTACAGATTTGCAAGGTTTCAGATGCCTACAAGGCATTCTTATGGAAATTACAAGAATCCAGCTTTTGCGTGATTTCAAACTCAAATGAGGTCTGATCTGGGATAAAAATATAGCAGTCCTCAGCAAATGTGTGCCTGTGTTAGTTGCTCAGTCGTGTCTGACTCTTTGTGATCCCATGGATTGTAGCCTGCCAGGCTTCTCTGTCCATGGAATTCTCCAGGCAAGAATACTGGAGTGGGTTGCCATTCCCTTTTCCAGAGGAACTTCTCAACCCAGGTATCGACCCCTGGTCTCCTGCATTGCAGGCTGATTCTTTACCGTTTGAGCTACAGGGAAGTCCCTCCTCAGCAAATATGTGTGTTGTTTACCACTGTGGAAGGGATCACCAAGGGGGTAAGCATAGGAGAACAGTAGAAGTCTAAGAACTGGGTTTGAGACTTTTTATATAAAGTTCAAGAAGGCGGAAAAGACAAGCAATATGAGTCAGAGAGTAGTGGAGAATAAGGTAAGGACACATCTGAAGGGCTGAATTGGGTGAAAAAAAAATTGTCCACATCATCAGCCATGTGAGATGTGGTTGATAGGTCAGGAAGATGAGGCTTGGAAGTAATCCTTGGATATATTAGTGTGGAAACAATTGGTGAATCAAACATACAGGAATTTTGTACAACAGTGGGATAAAGCTTGAGTATAATGGATTAACTCTAAGTGAGGGAAAAGCATTGATGATCCTAAGGATAGACAATAATTTTACAGATATTTTCTTTAAAATTAGCAATTTTCATGGTAGGTGAAAAAATCTAGATTTTTTTTTCAAGATAGAAGAAATTGTAACACGTTTACTGATGGAAATGAACTCACACTGAAGGATGAGAAAATTTCTAGTGTAAGATCCTTGAATAAGAGAAAGAGGCTGAGAGGAAGCACTCAGGTAGAGAGTTGAAAGGGACATGAGGGATCCACCCCTTATCATGAAAATAAGACTATGTGGCCACAGGGGTAAGTGGGATTACCTGGGAGCAGGAATAAACTCTCTTCAGTGTACGCTCCCCTCGTTCTTCCCTGGCTTCATCTTCTGCTTCTCTTTAGAGAGCCAAGTTTCCTTTGCCTCTTCATTGTTGTTCAACTCAAACAGATTATCTGTGATTCCAGTGCCTTTTTACTCATTGTTTCTTATTAGGCATTTATATGGCTTCATCTTTGAATCCCTTCAAACCTCTGCACACATGTTAGTTGCTACACTTTGAGATATCTGTGACCACCATATCAAAAATGCTCTCCCCTTCTTATTTTCATTCCCAGCTTTATTGCTTCCTTATCATTTAGTAGCCATCTAACACATTATACTGGGCTTCCCTAATAGCTCAGTTGGTAAAGAATCTGCCTGCAATGCAGGAGACCACAGTCCGATTCCTGGGTTGGGAAGATCCACTGGAGAAGTGATAGGCTACCCACTCAAGTATTCTTGGGCTTCCCTTGTGGCTCAACTGATAAAGAATACTCCTGCAATGTGGGAGACCTGGGTTTGATCACTGGGTTAGGAAGATCTCCTGGAGAAGGGGAAAGGCTACCCACTTCAGTATTCTGGCCTGAGAATTCCATGGACTGTATAGTACATGGGGTCACAAAGAGTTGGACACAATTGAGCAACTTTCACTTTCACCTTTCAACATGTAATACACTTTACTTATTCAGCATCTACTTCCTCCCCAATCAAATTTAATAAATGAATGGATAATTTGATCATAATTATTTTCTTCATTTATGCCATAAGAGAGAAGTTGCTATGGGCTGGTCATTTTGTGCTATAGCTATACCTGGTTTACAGTGAACAGAAGTTATTTTATTAACATATATTATTGATATTATTGATAATATCAATTTAATGGTTCCTGGGCACAACAGAAAACAGAACTATTCTTAAACTTCCAAATGAGTCATGAATTAACCTCATTTTAAAATCAGACAAGAAGGAACAAGCAATTTTACAGAATAATCATGCTTACAAAACTAGATTCATAAAACTAAGATAACATTTAATAGGTGCCTGAAAAAGGACAATGATTTATGGTGAACCAGGGTTTATTTAAAGTTTTTGAGTTGAGTAACTTAACAGGTTGAAAAAAGAAAAAATAGGTATTATCTTTATCATAGATAGTAAAAAAAAAAAAATTTGATGAAATTCAGTATCCACTCCAGACTTGAGTATACATATAGTCAAAATAGAAAGAAAACAATCCTGCCAGAACCTACAGGAAATATACTTAATGTTGAAGCATTATAGGAGACAGCAAACAGCGTGTTCACTGTCAACACAGTAACAGAGTGCTGAAGGGGCTACTCTATTCAGTGTGATAATGTGGCTCAGACGGTAAATCGTCTGCCTACGATGCAGGAGACCCAGGTTCGATCCCTGGGTCAGGAAGATCCCCTGGAGAAGGAAATGGCAACCCACTCCAGTATTCTTGTCTGGAAAATCCCATGGACGGAGGATCCTGGTTGGCTACTGTCCACGGGGTCGTAGAGTCGGACATGACTGAGCGACTTCACTATCTAAGCATCAGAAGGTGAACCTGGAAGGGAGGGGGGAAATGAGATACAATGAGTTAATAAGATTATTTACCTGTGGATCTGAAAAGAATCACAGAAAACTAAAGGATATCTAGGAATAAACCTGGCCAAATTTCTATACAGAGAGCATTTAAAATTTTAGCACACATTCCTTTTTAAAAAGACTATTGATTGTCATATTAATAAACAGAGACAAAATACATTAGTGTTTACAGTTTTGTACAAGGTACAAGTTGATCTTTGAATTCAATGCAATTTCATTCAAAATCCCAAAAAAGGCATTTCTTTAGTACATGGGTCAGGGAACTATAGCTCTTGAGTCAAATCCAGTCCATACACTTGTTTTTCAAGTGGACTTGCATTCAACACAACCATGGCCATCTGTTTACAGAGTGCTCATGGCTACATTTATAATACAATGGGAAAGCTGAGTAGTCATCCTAGAGGCTGTATGATTTGCAAAATCTAAATATTTACTATCTGTCTCTTTTCAGATAATGTTTGTTGACCCATGATTAAGAAAAACAAAGCCCTCATAGAAGCTAAAGTCATTCACACATAAAAAAATAATAGAAAGAGTATAGTATAGTACCTATAATATATATTATATTAATACATTTTTAAATAAATAATCCATTCTGTAAAATGGAGTATAAAAGAGTGTCAACAAATAGATACATGTACACGGAAATTTGATCCGTGGCAGAATAAGCATTGCAGATCACTATTGACTGAAATTCTGCTCAATAAATGGTGTTAGGAGAAATGATTCCTGCATAGAAAAAAATAAAATAAAATAAGCTGGATCTCCATTTCACAGGCAACTCAAAAATCAATTCCAAGTGGATTAAACAGTTGACTCTAGAAGTTAATTGTTTAAATTATTTGAAAGCAAATATTTAGAAGAAAATAAATGCCTATTGTTAAATCTTAGGGATGGTGTGCACCTTTATGGGTTCACTCATGGAAAGTTCTCTAAAATGTAGTGCTATTTTTTAAATGTATGAAAATACATATACTTTGGTCTTATTTAAAGGAAAATAAGACTTTTGATCGTATACATAAACAAATATACATCTGTAGACAAAAGCAAAATTAAAAACAAAATCATAAAATGTTATAAATGCAGTTACTGATGGAATGTAAATACATGGGAAGGAGGTGGACTGAAATTTTTGTGTTAATATGTTTTTATTGTTAAATATTTTTCTGATGATATAACTAGTTCAACTGACTGGTTCCAAATAGGGAAAGGAATATGTCAAGTCTCTGTATTGCCATCCTGCTTATTTAACTCATATGCAGAGTATGTCATGTGAAACGCTTGGCTGGATGAAGCACAAGCTGGAATCAAGATTTCCAGGAGAAATATCAATAACCTCAGATATGCAGATGGCACCACCCTTATGGCAGAAAGCAAAGAAGAACTAAAGAGCCTCTTGATGAAAGTGAAGAGGAGAGTGAAAAGTTGGCTTAAAACTCAACATTCAGAAAACTAAGATCATGGCATCTGGTCCCATCACTTCATGACAAATACATGGGGAAACAGTGGAAACAGTGGCTGAATTTATTTTTCTCATCTCCAAAATCACTGCAGATGGTGACTACAGCCATGAAATTAAAAGACGCTTACTCCTTGGAAGAAAAGTTATGACCAAGCTAAACAGAATATTAAAAAGCAGAGACAAAAAATAAATAAATAAAAAGCAGAGACATTACTTTGCCAACAAAGGTCCGTCTAGTCAAAGTTATGGTTTTTCCAGTGGTCATGTATGGATGTGAGAGTTGGACTATAAAGAAAGCTGGAGGAGAAGAATTGATGCATTTGAACTGTGGTTTTGGAGAAGACTCTTGAGAGTCCCTTGGACTGCAAGGATATTCAACCAGTCCATCCTATAGGAAATCAGTCCTGAATATTCATTGGAAGGACTGATGTTGAAGCTGAAACTCCAATATTTTGGCCACCTGATGTGAAGAACTGACTCATTTGAAAAAAACCTGATGCTGGGAAAGATTGAAGGTGGGAGGAGAAGGGGACAGTAGAGGATGAGATGGTTGGATGGCATCACAGACTCAATGGACATGAGTTCAAGTAAACTCTGGAAGTTGGTGATGGAAAGGGAGGCCTGGCGTGCTTGCAATCCATGGGGTCACAAAGAGTCAGACATGACTGAACTGAACTGAATAACTAGTTCAAGGTAAGATTATAAAAACATAAAAGATCAACCCATAGAACTTTTTTCTTTCTTCCTTCTTGCAGCTGGGCCTACAGTGTATTTTTTCTATATTTTCCCTTTCCATCTCCAACCATTAACCATCTCCAGTTCTTCCTTTTGTTTTTTTTTTTTTTATTAATTAATTTATTTTAATCGGAGGTTAGTTACTTTACATTATTGTAGTGGTTTTTGTCGTACATTGACGTGAATCAGCCATGGGTGTACATGTGTTTCCCATCCTGACCCTCCCTCCCACCTCCCTCCCCATCCCATCCCTCTTAGATATCCCAGTGCACCAGCCCTGAGCACCCTGTCTCATGTATCAAACCTGGACTGGCAATCTGTTTCACATATTATATTATACATGATTCAATGCTATTCTCTCAAATAATCCCACCCTCAACTTCTCCCACAGAGTCCAAAAGACTGTTCTTTACACCTGTGTCTCTTTTGCTGTTTCACATATAGGATCATCACTACCATCTTTATAAATTCCATATATATGCATTTCACTGTATTGGTGCTTTTCTTTCTGGCTTACTTCACTCTGTATAATAGGCTCCAGTTTCATCCACCTCATTAGAACCAATTCAAATGTATTCTTTTTAATGGCTGAGTGATATTCCATTGTGTATATATACAACAGTTTTCTTATCCATTCATCTGCCGATGGACATCTAGGTTGCTTCCATGTCCTGGCTATTATAAACAGTGCTGAGATGAACACTGGGGTACATGTGTCTCTTTCAATTCTGGTTTCCTTGGTGTTTTTGCCCAGCAGTGGGATTGCTGGGTCATATGGCAGTTCTATTTTCAAACCAGCTCCAGTTCTAACCATCACTCTCACTTTTTACTGATTATTCACCGCTTAAATCTAAAAGGACAAAGACAACCACCCCCCTCCTTGCCCCCATGTTTGGCACAGAAATCAGAGGACCAGGACACAGGCAGGAGTTGCTCCAAGGTCTGCTGTGGGGGGATTTATTTACACTCAACCATTTGGGGAACCTTCAGTGCTCTCTGAATTCCTGTCTTCCAGTCTTCTCATTTTATAGGCTGAGGACAATGTCTTAGTGAAAACTAAACTGACGTGAAAAATTTTTGCTATTGTTCTTGTGCAGAAATGCCCTTGGAAGATCTCATGCTGCTGTATGTCTGGTTCCTAGGGACAAGTATCCATGCAATAGTACTAGCAACACCACTGTTGCAGATCTTGGAGGTATTTATCAGTTAGTAAAACACACACACACACACACACACACAAAATCTCAAACTCGCAAAATCAGAAAATTCCAGGGTAGTTCCTAGCTTATTATTGAATACTGCAGGTAACTACTCTTATCCAAAAATCCTATCCATTTTTTTTAAGGAGTACCCTACTCTTATCCAAAAACCCATTCCATGTTTAGGTAGTTTTGATTTCATAAAATTATTTGCTACCCTGGGTTGAAACTATCCATGTATGGCATTTACCCACTGGTTATAACTTGAGATTGGGATGTAAAGCAAGGACAATCACTTCTTGAAAGACAGCCATCCAAGTTCTTAGGGGGCTGATGGATGGTCAAAGATTTCTCTTTCCCAGGCTTACCTTCGATGAGTTTTCAACCACTCTTTTCTATCACAGCAGGGTGACCTCCTGCTCTTTTTTCTTTATCCAAGGTTACTCTCATTATTTTGATTTAGTTGAGTCTGGGCAGGTTCTTGGCCAGAACTCTGGGGAAAATGGATGCTCTTCCATTCTTTACAATCAGAGGATGAACACTAATGGTCTTGGTCTGTAAATCTGAAACCTCATATAACAGAGCAAGCACCAGACACATGGATGATGCATTCACTGCAGACAGGTGAGGTGTGATTCTCAGAACTGATCCCCTGGCCCATGCACAGTCAGTTGAGAGGTATGTGTGCAGTGGGCAGTTCATAAGGGTAGCAAAAAGACAAATGGTTACTCATCTTTAAATGAAAGATGAAGACCTTCTCTCTTGAACTGGGTACAACTGAGTGAATGATTTCATAGCTTCCTTTCACCAGAGCTGGCTGTGCCTTGGCAGCAACTGAGAGTAGAGAATGCTGGTTTTCTTGCTGGCTGGATGGTCTCCTGGCACCTTGGGGACTCCCCCAGCCCATGCTGTCACCCCAGTGCCATGCATCTGACTAGACCTGACCTACATTTGCCTTTTTTAGGTGTGGGTCATTTGGTTTTATTCTCATTTCATTTTATTCTTGACTTCCCTAAGAAGCAATGTGTTAGTCTATCATCTAATTATTTCATGATCAAGGTAATGTTTTCCTCAGTCAGTCTCCTCTGTTCAAAGCCACTGTTACCAGTGAATAACAATGCCTAAGTCAAAGGGATGTCTATTTCCTATAAATACTCACTGCTGCTGCTGCTGCTAAGTCGCTTCAGTCGTGTCTGACTCTGTGTGACCCCATAGACTGCAGCCCACCAGGCTCCCCCATCCCTGGGATTCTCCAGGCAAGAACACTGGAGTGGGTTGCCATTTCCTTCTCCAATGCATGAAAGTGAAAAGTGAAAGTGAAGTCACTCAGTCATGTCCCACTCCCAGCGACCCCGTGGACTACAGCCTACCAGGCTCCTCTGCCCGTTGGATTTTCCAGGCAAGAGTACTGGAGTGGAGATAGTCAAAGTGTAATAGCAGGTTGCAAAGTGAGACAGTAACTCTTATCCAAGACACAATTGCATATTAGTATCCTCTGCCAATATGTACTTCTTAGTATGTGAAATCTATAGATATGTTTCATTGTTTTAAATTGTGAAAGTCTCTTGTTTCACTTGATTTCAAAATATTGGGTTTCTATTTTTTTTAATCTTAAATACATTGTAAGTTTTCTGTCATTTCATTTAGTAGTACAGTTTCTCCCCATTAGGGAAACACCCTATGTTTATGCAGCAAAAATTGCTTCCCAGATGTTAACCCAGAGGGATGGTATGGGGAGGGAGGAAGGAGGAGGGTTCAGGATGGGGAACACGTGTATACCTGTGGCGGATTCATGTTGATATATGGCAAAACCAATACAATATTGTAAAGTTAAAAATAATTTTTTAAATAAAAAAATAAAGACTTTTGAAAAATCCATCTTGCCGTCTTCAAAGAGAAAATATAATTTTTCCTCTCACTTTAAAAATAGGTTGTGAATCATACCAGTTAAATGGATGAAGGCAAACTACTGCATGTCATGCTGTCGACTGAACTCAGAAGGTGCCTGATGAGGAATGCTACACCAGGGATCCAGAATGTTATCCCAGCCAAAGAGAAAACACAAACACACCCCTGGCCCTGACAATTGCCAATGAAATAAATTGATTTCTGCTCCTCTCCTGAAAAAAAAAAAATTCTCCAGGGTTTGGGGATATGAAGGCAAATCACCCAGTACCCAGCAGTAACCTGGTGCTGGCCATTCTGTCGGTGAATACCCAGAGGGAGGCAGAGAGATGACTAACTTCAGGGCATGTTTCTGCCCAACCACACTGTTGGGTGTATGCTGTGAGGTCTGCTAGTGGAGAGGAATTAGGTCCACATGGGGAGGCATCCAGACTGCACACTGACTGCTCAGGCTTTCATGCTCAGGTTTCTCTGGGTGTTTCTGTTGCCTCTGTTTTCTATTCATCCTAGAAAATAGATTCTGGTCTCCCTTGAACTTTGTCCCAGTGGAATTATCTTATCTCAGTATTGCTGTCCTGTGTGTCAGCTTCTGTGTAGAGAGAAGCAGTGTTAAGATGGGAAACAGAAGTCCCTGAACATCATGCAATTCTAAAACATTCTGTATGACAGAAGAGAACCACAGGATTGTTTAAAAGGCATGCAAATTAAATTAAGAAATTATAGTCATTTATCTTGTAAAATACAGAATCCACTCTCCAAAAAGCAAAACAATTACTGAAAGGAACTAGTCAAGGTTGTTAGTCCATTCCAAAACAGCTGTAAAACTTCAATAAGGAAATAAGTGATGGAGCCACACCCTTTTAGGTATATGGCTGCAAACTTAGTGTTAATAAGTAGGAAACATGCAGCTCAATACTTGGGCAGGCCCCTTCCTTAATCCACGTCAGATCGTCCAGAAGCCTCTCCCCCTGGAGTCTCTGGTGCACGCGTCTTGAGGGGCCACGCCCCTTCAGGAATAAAAAAAAAAAAAAAAAAAAAATACTTGGGCATATTCACAAGTAAGTCGAAGGCAGTAGACTATTCCCAGCTTCAAAACTAGATGGCACAGCACTTGTAATGTCTTACCAAGCTTATCTTATTTAAAAATAAAATGTGCCATAATTCTGTCTTCCAGGGATTTATCTTATTGGGAAATCATGACGCCTATAGGAAGCAATGAAAACAGAAACCATTCAGGTATGACAATAGTAAAGAGTGATCACTTATAATAACTCAGAATTATTACCCTTGCTATGTTCCATATATTTTTCCGAGTGCTTTGCATATATTACCCCATTTAACCTTCATAAGAATCCCATGGAGTGGGATGCTATTATTAATCCCAGTTTATAAAACCTTAGGCACAGAACGATGAATTTGACAAAAATTGCAGGAAATTGAGAAAATAAAAATTGAGTTTTTTATGATTATATCACAAAGAACCTTTAGCTTGGAAAACCACGGTCATACTATATCTCTCCAAGAAGAGTGGGGGGGGGGAGCTTTCAGTTAGTGCTGAAGTGAATCAGGGTGTTGGAAATTTTCTGTCAGGATTATGGCAAATGTGATGGGCCTGGAGTATTTCTGAAGAGCTGTGTTTCCCAACCATTTTTTCAACCAGGTTCTTCTCTCAGTAACACCTTCCTGTGATGCTACGTTTCAGTTGACAGTGAATATGATGGCAGATCTAAATTAAATCACAAATATTTTGAGAAAAATATTTTGTCATACTTTAAACATATACTTTTACTGTGGTCATTGAATTAGCCTGATTGTCAAGCTTTTCTGATAATGTAAAGATGTGCAAATAAAAAAATTTACAAGCTTAAGATAATTGACATTATTCTTATACCCAATAGTTACCATAAATTCTTCTCAAGCAAAATGAAACATTAATAGAAAATGACTATGTATTTCCTATAAAATAAGTTTAAACACATGTCAAAAACTGGTATAAATAAAGTAAACTATATTCACTAATCGCAATGAAGTTTGTTCTCATAGCAACTTTATTGTTGGTAACAAATCTTTTGGATTAAAAGAGAGAAATACAGAACTTTTCTGGTGGTCCAGTTGTTAAGAATCTACCTGCCGATGCAGGCAACATGGGTTCAGTCCCTGGCCCAGGAAGATCCCACATGCCACAGGGCAACTAAGCCCAGGCAATGCAGTTACCAACACTTGCATGCCCTGTAGCCCATGCCACAACTACTGAACACGCACACCACAAAGACTGATGCCCACAGGCCTAGAGTCTGCTTCTCTGCAACAAGAGCAGCCACTGCAATGAGAAGCCCTCACACTGTAACTGGAGTAGCCCCTGCTTGCAGTAACTAGAGAAAGTCTGCATGTAGCAATGCAGACCCAGGCAGACAAAGGCATAAAGGAGATGAAGACTTACAGAACAGACTTATGGTCACAGTGGGAGGAGAGAGTGGGATGACTTCAGAGAGTTGTATTGAAACATATGCATTATCGTATGGAAAGTGGATAGCTGGTGAGAATTTTCTGTATGTTGAAGGAAACCCAAAGTTGGTTCTCTGTGATGACCTAGAGGGGTGAGATGAAGAGGGATGTGAGAGGGTGGCTTTGGAGGAGGAGATGTATGTGTACCTATGGCTGATTCATGTTGATGTATGACAGAAACCATCACAATATTGTAGACATATTAATGCAGATGTAGATAATCTTTTAATTAAAAATAAAATAAAATTTTAAAAGCATGGCCAAAAATAAATAAAACCCAATGAACTAAAAAAATGTTAAAAAGAGAGAAACATTTCTAAGTAGTTTTTGGATAAAAGCATAAATCATAATGAAAACAATCTAAAAAAAAGACCCTAGAATTCAGCAATGAAAGTAAAGCATTTCAAAACTACATTCAGCTAAAGTAGTGCTAACTGGAGAATTATAACGTAAACTTTTATTGAAAAATGAAAATGGTAAAAATCAATGAACTTAGCTTCAAACATAAAAGAATAAGTTGCATGATGGTTAAGAAGAAGAAGATCAAGAAGATTGTCAGATATGAACCCTTTCATTTCTTTTAAATTTATTTTTATAGGTGTATAGTTGACTTACAATGTTGTGTTAGTTTCAGATGAAATTCAGTTATATATACATATATTTTTTTCAGATTCTTTTACATATTATTACAAAATATTGAGTATAGTTCCCTGTGCTATACAATGGTTCATTTTTCATTATATATATTTAGATATAGATTGTACATGGTTATATACATTTATATATCAGTTCAGTTCAGTTGCTTAGTCGTGTCCGACTCCTTGCGACCCCACGAATCGCAGCACGCGAGGCCTCCCTGTCCATCACTAACTCCTAGAGTTCACTCAGACTGCAGCCATGAAATTAAAAGATGCTTACTCCTTGGAAGGAAAGTTATGACCAACCTAGATAGCATATTCTGGAGAAGGCAATGGCAACCCACTCCAGTACTCTTGCCTGGAAAATCCCATGGACGGAGGAGGCTGGAAGGCTGCAGTCCATGGGGTTGCTAAGAGTCGGGCACGACAGAGCGACTTCACTTTCACTTTTCACTTTCATGCATTGGAGAAAGAAATGGCAACCCACTCCAGTGTTCTTGCCTGGAGAATCCCAGGGACAGGGGAGCCTGGTGGGCTGCCGTCTATGGGGTTGCACAGAGTCGGACACAACTGAAGCAACTTAGCAGCAGCAGCAGCAGCAGACAGCATATTCAAAAGCAGAGACATTACTTTGCCAACAAAGGTCCATCTAGTCAAGGCTCTGGTTTTTCCTGTGGTCATGTATGGATGTGAAAGTTGGAATGTGAAGAAGGCTGAGCGCTGAAGAATTGATGCTTTTGAACTGTGGTGTTGGAGAAGACTCTTGAGAGTCCCTTGGACTGAAAGGAGATCCAACCAGTCCATTCTGAAGGAGATCAGCCCTGGGATTTCTTTGGAAGGAATGATGCTAAAGCTGAAACTCCAGTACTTTGGCCACCTCATGCGGAGAGTTGACTCATTGGAAAAGACTCTGATGTTGGGAGGGATTGGGGGCAGGAGGAGAAGGGGACGACAGAGGATGAGATGACTGGATGGCATCACCGACTCGATGGACATGAGTTTGAGTGAACTCTGGGAATTGGTGATGGACGGGGAGGCCTGGCATGCTGTGATTCATATAGTAGTATGTATATGCTAATCCCAAATTTTGAATTTATCCCTCTTCCCAATTTAGTGGGAAGATGGATAAACAAATTTGTTTGGTTTTTCTTTTTGTGACTCTGTTTTTCTTTTATATATAAGTTCATTTGTATCTTTTTTTAGCAGGGAGAGGGGATTCCACATATAAGCAATATCATATAATATTTGTCTTTCTCTGTGTGGCGTACTTCACTCAGTATGATAATCTTAGTCTACAGGCTCAATGAAATCCCTATCAAGTTACTGATGCCATTTTTCATATAACTAGAACAAAATCATAAAATTTGATACCTTTTAACTTGATAACTTCTGCTATGAAACTGTATTATGAAAGGAATAGGAAAGAATGTTTAACATGGAGAGAGAATAGTTCTCACACATTAACTAAAAAAGTGTCTGACATCCCAAATATATGAACAATAATAAAACAAACAAACAAACCTTGGTGAGTTATAGTGTCGGCTAACTACTATAACAAAGTACCCTAATTTGGAAATTAACCTTACAGTCTGTTAACCTGCTATAATTGCTTTTTTAGTTACAGGGGTTTGTTGTTGCTGTTATTGGAGGAAAGGAATGAATAGATAAAGCACAGGAAACTTTTAGGACAGTGAAATTTTATATGATACTATCATGGTGAATGTGCAATATTATGCATTTTCCAAAGCCCTCAGAACTTACAACACAATGCAAATAATAGACTTTAATCATTAATAATGAACTAATATTGTCTCATCAATGAACAAATGTGCAAAACCAGTGCAAAATTATAGTATTAGGAGAATCTGTGGGAGGAGCCAGAGATGGAATATGGAGAAGGTTAACATGTTTTCTATACAAATTTTTGGTAAATCTAAAATTTTTCTAAAAATAAAGAGCTATTTTCAGAAGCTGTAGCTAGCAAAAGTGGGAAAATGAATAAGAGAAACTTAGTAGGAGCTGTCAGAAACTTTCAAAGTCCATTTTTATTTGGTAACAATTACTTTGTCATACTTTCAGTCAGTCTTTTGTGTATTTTTTAATAGTTTGCTATGCTGTTAAAAGAGCTTCACGGCCCAGATAATCACGATGGTGTGGTCACTGACCTAGAGCCAGACATCCTGGAATGTGATGTCAAATGGGCCTGAGAAGCATCACTAGGAAAAAAGCTAGTGGAGGTGATGGAATTCCAGTTGAGCTATTTCAAATCCTGAAAGATGACGCTGTGAAAGTGCTGCACTCAATATGCCAGCACATTTGGAAAACTCAGCAGTGGCCACAGGACTGGAAAGGTCAGTTTTCATTCCAATCCCAAAGAAAGGCAATGCCAAAGAATGCACAAACCACCACACAATTGTACTCATCTCACATGCTAGTAAAGTAATGCTCAAACTTCTCCAAGCCAGGCTTCAGCAATACATGAACCATGAACTTCCTGATATTCAAGCTGGTTTTAGAAAAGGCAGAGGAACCAGAGATCAAATTGCCAACATCCGCTGGATCATGGAAAAAGCAAGAGAGTTCCAGAAAAACATCTATTTCTGCTTTATTGACTATGCCAAAGCCTTTGACTGTGTGGATCACAATAAACTGTGGAAAATTCTGAAAGAGACGACAATACCAGACCACCTGACCTGCCTCTTGAGAAATCTGTATGCAGGTCAGGAAGCAACAGTTAGAAGTGGACATGGAACAACAGACTGGTTCCAAATAGGAAAAGGAGTACATCAAAGCTGTATATTATCACCCTGCTTATTTAACTTCTACACAGAGTACATCATGAGAAATGCTGGGCTGGAAGAAGCACAAGCTGGAATCAAGATTGCCGGGAGAAATATCAATAACCTCAGATATGCAGATGACACCACCCTTATGGCAGAAAGTGAAAAGGAACTAAAAAGCCTATTGATGAAAGTGAAAGAGGATAGTGAAAAAGTTGGCTTAAAGCTCAACATTCAGAAAACAAAGATCATGGCATCCGGTCCCATCACTTCATGGGAAATAGATGGGGAAACAGTGGAAACAGTGTCAGACTTTATTTTGGGGGGCTCTAAAATCACTGCAGATGGTGACTGCAGCCATGAAATTAAAAGACTCTTACTCCTTGGAAGGAAAGTTATGACCAACCTTGATAGCATATTCAAAAGCAGAGACATTACTTTCCCAACAAAGGTCCGTCTAGTCAAGGCTATGGTTTTTCCAGTGGTCATGTATGGATGTGAGAGTTGCACTGTGAAGAAGGCTGAGAGCCAAAGAATTGATGCTTTTGAACTGTGGTATTGGAGAAGACTCTTGAGAGTCCCTTGGACTGCAAGGAGATCCAACCAGTCCATTTTGAAGGAGATCAGCCCTGGAATGTCTTTGGAGGGAATGACGCTGAAGCTGAAACTCCAGTACTTTGGCCACCTCACGTGAAGTGTTGACTCATTGGAAAAGACTCTGATGCTGGGAGGGATTGAGGGCAGGAGGAGAATGGGACGACAGAGGATGAGATGGCTGGGTGGCATCACTGACTCCATGGTGTGAGCATGAGTGAACTCTGGGAGTTGGTGATGGACAGGGAGGCCTGGCGTGCTGCGATTCATGGGGTCACAAAGAGTCGGACACAACTGAGTGACTGAACTGAACTGATGATGTTTAGTACAACAAAAGTAAGATAGAAATCATCCAGGCCTGTGGATTTAACGGATGGATGCTAAGAAATAAATACAAAAAGCAGAGTTTTGAGATGCTTGTAATAATATTAGTAAAATGACAGACCCAGTATCTACACGAGAAAAGGGAGAGTGAAGAAAAAAGCAAAAAATTCAGTGGGTTTGAGGGGACTTTCATGTTACAGAACTGGGAATACTTGAAAAAAATTATCTAACAATATTATAACCCTAAAGTGTACAAAAGTCACAAAAGTTGCTAAGGAAATAAATACACAAATGCATATATATATATATATATATACACACACACACACATATATATATACACATACATACATGGTGGAGAAAATTTTAGAAAATATGCAGACCTTTCACCCTGCCAGAGATGGAGCTTAATCCTCAGGCCCTTGTTGTTGTTGTTGAGTCACTAAGTTGTGTCTGACTCTTTGAGACCCATGAAATGCAGCATGCAAGGCTTCCCTGTCCTTCACTGTCTCCTGGAGTTTGCTTAGATGCATGTCCATTAAGTTGGTGAATCCATCCAACCATCTCATCTTCTGTCTCTGCCTCCTTTTCCTGACCTCAATCTTTCCCAGCATGATGGTCTTTTCCAATGAGTCAGCTCTTGGCATCAAGTGCAGTGGAGCTTCAGCTTCAGCATCAGACCTTCCAATGAATATTCAGGGTTGATTTCCTTTAGGATTGACTGGTTTGATCTCCTTGCTGTCCAAGGGACTCTCAAAAGTCTTTTCTAGCGTCACAATTCAAAAGCATCAATTCTTTGACACTCAGACTTCTTTATGGTCTCACTTTCATATTAGTACATGACTCCTGGAAAAACCATAGCTTTAACTATAGAGATATTGGCTAGCAAAGTGATGTCTCTGCTTTTTAATACACTGTCTAGGTTTGTCAGAGCTTCTCTTCCAAGGAGCAAGTGTCCTTTAATTTTGTGACTGTAGTCACTGTCCACGGTGATTTTGGAGCCCAAGAAAAGAAAATCTATCACTGTTTCCTCTTTTTCTCCATCTACTTGCCATGGAGTAATGGAGGCAGATGCCATGATCTAAGTTTTTTAAATGTTGAGTTTTAAGCCAGCTTTTTCACTCTCCTCTTTCACTTTCATCAAGAGCATCTTTAGTTCCTCTTCTCTTTCTGTCATCAGGGTAATGTCATCTGCATATCTGAGGTTGTTGATATTTCTCCTGGGAATATTGATTCCAGCCTATGATTTATCTATGCTGGCATTTCACATGATATACTCTGCATATAAGTTAAATAAGCAGGGTGACAATATATTGCCCTGATGTATTCCTTTCTCAATTTTGAACTACTCTGTTGTTACATGTCTGTTTCTAACTGTTGCTTCTCGACCTGCATACAGGTTTCTCAGGAGGCAGGTAAATAGTCTGGTATTCCCATCTCTTTAAAAATTTCTGCAGTTTATTATGATCAACATATTCAAATTCTTTAGCATAGTCCATGAAGCAGAAATTGATGTGTTTCTGGAATTCTCTTGCTTTCCCTGTGATCCAACAGATGTTGCAATTTGATTTCTGGTTATTCTGCCTTTTCTAAATTCAGCTTGTATATCTGGAAGTTCTTGATTCATGTATTGTTGAAGCCTAGCTTGAAGAATTTTGTGCATCACCTTGCTAATATGTGAAATTTGTGCAATTGTTCTGTAATTAGAATATTATTTAGAATTGTCCTTCTTTGGGACTGGAATGAAAACTGACTTTGTCCAGTCCAGTGACCACTGGGTTTTCCAAGGGTGATTGCATATTGAGTGCAGTACTTTGACAAAATCATTTTTTAGGGTTTGAAATAGCTCAACTGGAATTCCATCACCTTCACTAGCTTTATTCCAAATAACACCTAAAAGATATCCTTTTCATTATATGGGACTGGAATGCAAAAGTAGGAATTCAAGAAACACCTGGAGTAACAGGCAAATTTGGCCTTGGAATATAGAATGAAGCAGGACAAAGGATAATAGAGCTTTGCCAAGAGAATGCAATGGTCATAGAAAACACCCTTTTCAAACAGTACAAAACAAGACTCTACACATGGATATCACCAGATGATCAACACTGAAATCAGATTGATTATATTCTTTACAGCCAAAGATGGAGAAGCTCTATACAGTGAGCAAAACCAAGACCAGAAGCTGAGTGTGGCTCAGATCATGAACTCCTTATTGCCAAATTCAGACTTATATTGAAGAAAGTAGGAAAAACCACTAACCATTCAGTTCAGCTCAGTTCAGTTCAGTCGCTCAGTCATGTCTGACTCTTTGCGACCCCATGAATTGCAGCACGCCAGGCCTCCCTGTCCATCACCAACTCCCAGAGTTCACCCAAACTCATGTCATCAAGTCGGTGATGCCATCCAGCAATCTCATCCTCTGTTGTCCCCTTCTCCTCCTGCCCGCAATCCCACCCAGCATCAGGGTCTTTTCCAATGAGTCAACTCTTCGCATGAGGTGGCCAAAGTATTGGAGTCTCAGCTTTAGCATTAGTCCTTCCAAAGAACATCCAGGGCTGATCTCCTTCAGAATGGGCTGGTTGGATCTCCTTGCAGTCCAAGGGACTCTCAAGAGTCTTCTCCAACATAACAGTTCAAAAGCATCAACTCTTCATTGCTCAGCTTTCTTCACAGTCCAACCTTCACATCCATACATGACCATTGGAAAAACCATAGCCTTGACTAGACAGACCTTTGTTGGCAAAGTAATGTCTCTGCTTTTGAATATGCTATCTAGATTGGTCATAACTTTCCTTCCAAGGAGTAAGTGTCTTTTAATTTCATGGCTGCGGTCACCATCTGCAGTGATTTTGGAGCCCAGAAAAATAAAGTCTGACACTGTTTCCCCATCTATTTCCCATGAAGTGATGGGACCAGATGCTGTGATCTTTGTTTTCTGAATGTTGATATTTAAGCCAACTTGTTCACTCTCCTCTTTCATTTTCATCAAGAGGCTTTTTAGTTCCTCTTCACTTTCTGCCATAAGGGTGGTGTCATCTGCATATCTGAGGTTATTGATATTTCCCCCGGCAATATTGATTCCAGTTTGTGCTTCTTCCAGGGCAGTGTTTCTTATAATGCACTCTGCATATAAGTTAAAGAAGCAGGGTGACAATATACAGCCTTAATGTACTCCTTTTCCTATTTGGAACCAGTCTGTTGTTCCATGTCCACTTCTAACTGTTGCTTCCTGACCTGCATATAGGTTTCTCCAGAGGCAGGTCAGGTGGTCTGGTATTCCCATCTCTTTCAGGAGTTTGCACAGTTTTTTGTGATCCACACCATCAGAGGCTTTGGCATAGTCAATAAAGCAGAAATCGATGTTTTTCTGGAACTCTCTTGCTTTTTCCATGATCCAGTGGATGTTGGCAATTTGATCTCTAGTTCCTCTGCCTTTTCTAAAACCAGCTTGAACATTTGGAAGTTCATGGTTCACATATTGCTGAAGCCAGGCTTGGAGAATTTTGAGCATTACTTTACTAGTGTGTGAGATGAGTGCAATTGTGCAGTAGCTTGAGCATTCTTTGGCATTGCCTTTCTTTGGGATTGGAATGAAAACTGACCTTTCCAGTCCTGTGGCCACTGCTGAGTTTTCCAAATGTGCTGGCATATTGAGTGCAGCACTTTCACAGCATCTTTCAGGATTTGAAATAGCTTAACTGGAATACCATCACCTTCATTAGCTTTGTTCGTAGTGATGCTTTCTAAGGCCCACTTGACTTCACATTCCAGGATGTCTGGCTCTAGGTGAGTGATCACACCATCGTGATTATCTTGGTCATGAAGCTTTTTTTTTTTTGTACAGTTCTGTGTATTCTTGCCACCTCTTCTTAATATTTTCTGATGTTAGGTCCATACCATTTCTGACCTTTATCGAGCCCATCTTTGCATAAAATGTTCCCTTGGTATCTCTAATTTTCTTGAAGAGATCTCTAGTCTTTCCCATTCTGTTGTTTTTCTCTATTTCTTTACATTGATCTCTGAGGAAGGCTTTCTTACCTCTCTTTGCTATTCTTTGGAACTCTGCATTCAGATGGTTATATTTTTCCTTTTCTCCTTTGCTTTTTGCTTCTCTTCTTTTCACATCTGTATGTAAGGCCTCCCCAGACAGCCATTTGGCTTTTTTGCATTTCCTTTTCTTGGGGATGATCTTGATCTCTGTCTCTTGTACAATGTCACGAACCTCTGTCTGTAGTTCATCAGGCACTCTATCTATCAGATCCAGGCCCTTAAATCTATTTCTCACTTCCACTGTATAATCATAAGGAATTTGATTTAGGTCATACTTTAAAGCAAAGTTATGACCAACCTAGATAGCATATTGAAAAGCAGAGACATTACCAACAAAGGTCCATCTAGTCAAGGCTATGGTTTTTCCAGTGGTCATGTATGGATGTGAAAGCTGGACTGTGAAGAAAGCTGAGCAACAAAGAATTGATGTTTTTGAACTGTGGTGTTGGAGCAGACTCTTGAGAGTCCCTTGGACTGCAAGGAGATCCAACCAGTCCATTCTAAAGGAGATCAGTCCTGCGTGTTTTTTGGAAGGACTGATGCTAAAGCTGAAACTCCAATACTTTGGCCACCTAATGTGAAGAGTTGACTCATTGGAAAAGACCCTGATGCTGGGAGGGATTGGGGGCAGGAGGAGAAGGGGACAACATAGGATGAGATGGCTGGATGGCATCACTGACTCGATGGACATGAGTTTGGGTGAACTCTGGGTGTTGGCGATGGACAGGGAGGCCTGGCGTGCTGCAACTTATGGGGTTGCAAAGAGTCGGACATGACTGAGCGAGTGAACTGAACTGAACTGAACTGATGCTTCCTAAGGCCCACTTGACCTCACACTCCAGGATGTCTGGCTCCAGGCGAGTGATCATATCATCACTTACAGGCTGTTTCTTCTGTGTATTCTCACCATCTCTTTTTCATTTATTCTGCTTTTGCTAGGTCCTTGCCATTTCTTTCCTTTATCGTGCAAATCTTTACATCAAATATTTCTTGGTATCTCTAATTTTCTTGAAGAGATCTCCAATCTTTCCCATTCTATTGTTTTCCTCTATTTCTTTGCATTGTTCATTTAAAGAGGCTTTCTTATCTCTCCTTGCTATTCTCTGGAACTCTGCATTCAGTTGGGTGTATCACTCCCTTTCTCCCTTGCCTTTCACTTGCCTTTTCTCAGCTATTTTTAAAGACTCCTCAGACAACTGTTTGCCTTCTTGCATCCCCCTCCCCCACCCCGCTTTGAGATGGTTTTGATTACCACCTCCTATATTATGTTACAAACCTCCCTCAATAGTGTTTCAGGCACTCTGTCAGATCTAATCTCTTGAATCTATTTGTCATTTCTACTGTATAATTATAAGGGATTTGATTTATGTCATGCCTAAAATCCTAATGGATTTCACTACTTGCTTCAATTTAAGCCTGAATTTTACAATAACTTGTTGATGATAGTAGCCAGTCAGCATCAGGTCTTGTTTTTGCTGATTGTATACAGCTTCTCCATCTTTGGCTGCAAAGAATATAATCAATCAAATTTTTGTATTGACTATCTTATGATTTCCATGTGTAGAGTCATCGCTTGTGTTGTTGGAAGTAGTTGGTTGCTATGACCAGTGCATTCTCTTGGGAAAATTCTGTTAGCTTTGCCCTGTTTCATTTTATACGCCAAGGCCAAACTTACTTATTACTCCAGGTATCTCTTGACTTAATGGGATCCGAATAAATTGCTTCCACAGAATACAATGTGGAAAAGGAATAAAAATAACTTTCTGTATGGAAATCTGGCAGCCACTATCATATTCAAGATGACAGTTAACTTCACCACTGTTCTCATGTGGGTGTTATATGCCACCTGGTATGATGTGATGAGAAAAATTCACTTGTATACTATTACTTCTATAATTCCATGAAGACTATCTAATTATGAGAAATATATTAATCAAATCCAAATTCTGGGACATTCTACAAAGTACCTGGCTAGTATTCTTCTAAATTGCTAAGGCCATGACAAACAACAAGAATGAGAGATGGTCACAGGCACAGCAACTTGGATTGTATTATAGAATATTAATGAAAAAAGAGTGAAATATGAATAAACTCTGCAGTCTGGTTAAAAATAATGTGCCAACACGGGTCTTTCAATTTTGACAAATTACTCCAGCAATCTAAGACGATAACATTAAGTAAGACTGAAATATAATGAAGTATATCTGCAAACTTCCGATAATATTTTATTACCTTATTACCTTATTGTAAATATAAAGTTATCCCAAAACAGAAAAACAATTTTAAAAATATTTTTTAAATGAAGAAATAGGTATAAGGTAGTTGTCTGGATTATAGGACCTGATTTTGGAGTTTTATATTGCAGTCACGTGAATGTGTGGTTCAAGGAAATGAACTAACAACAAGAGGGTTAAAAATTTGAGATGCCAAGATTTGTTTGGTGGAGTGAAATATTGCACTGCACATGACAGAAATTTTAGGAGAGCTGGGGAGTGAGTGACATGTTGGTTGATGATGTGTTAGTTGATGACAAGAACTAGTACAGCTTTATCCTTTTTACAAGGGCATGGAGGAGGAATTGTTTGAAAGCAGAACTGGAGAGCACAAAGTACTCATTAATCACATTTGTAACTGGCAGAAGTTTTGGAGTAGGAGTTAAAAATGGGGGTGGATTACTTACCATCATTTAAGAAGCTTGCCATGGAAGTGATGATAGTGGAAAAATGAGAGAAGACAGGAGGTTAAAAAAAAAAACAAAACAGGAAAAGAGGATTATGATTGCCATTATTAAATTCAAAATAGCCTCCATGATTCTTGCTTGCAAATATTCAAATTTTTGTGACATCCTTCCACAATGAGCAGTGTTGACTGTGTCACCAATAAAATATTAGGAAAATTATCATGTGTGGGTTCTGATGCATGGATGCATGGACATGTCCTAAAAATTGTGGCTTCTGCCTGATTCTTACTCAGATCCTTCACTCCCAAGGAAAGCAGCTGCCATATAAGTAGTCCTGGGAGAGGTCCAGGTTTTGAAGACTGATGCTTCCTTCCAAAGACAGCAGCAACCCCATGAACAAGCCTCCCAGGAAGGAGTCTCCACTGGGTCAAGACTGACAGTTGCAGCCCTGGCCAACATCCCAAATATAACCTGTTGAGTACACCAGGTAAGGTGACTGTAATATGCTGTGCAGGGTTAGAGACAAGTACACAGGGCAGGTGAGCATGTTTATTATGGACACTGGGCACGGCTGAAGGATTCAAGAGGCAGGTAGTCAGTGAGTCCAGTTTCTTATACACAAAGTAAGGTAATTGTTTCAAGAACTTGAAATATTTCTTTCAGTTCTAATATTGTGTGTTTCAATTTCCTTTCATTGAGTGTGAAATGCACTCAGCCCTGGTATTTACAGGGACTGAAAGCTGCCCTTGGATGCTGCTGGGTTGATGTTATGATTGATGATGAAGTCGGCTTTGATTTAAGCTTCTGGAGTCAACAAATTTTGCTAAATGAAATGTTTTTGCTTTGTTCCTTTTGTTTGTGCCTTATTGTAATTTAAATCAGCTTTCATCCTGCGTTGCAGGTACATTGTTACATTGTATTTTTATGGGGACTAAAGCTTGGTTTCATTGTACTGATTAGTGATAAGATCTCAAGTGTTCCGAATATGTAATTTTCAGGAAGAGAATGGATGATATTCAGTGAATGTGGAGAGATTAGGCCAGAAAGCCTTTCAGATCTAAGAGATCAGAGAAAATGTAAACGGAAGTGTTTATTTGTGTTCTGTCTTATTTTAATTCTAATAGCAAAAAGAATCACGAGATTGTTAGGGTCCTGACAAATCCTTTGCTCCAATTATCTTTTATTCCTCTAACTGGTGAAAATCTGACCTGTTTGATAAACATTTTAAGTGGAAAGTTGATTCAATTTTAATAATGAACACTGCAACACAGGATAACAAAAGTTAGAATATAATTGTCAATTTCTTTTTAATATGTGAGGAGGAAAGATTACAAAATAGTTGTATTATGTTCTTCATAAGAAGCTTTATGAATTGATTGCTTATGAAATGCATTCATTAGTGATAGGGCCCACACAGGGTGTGATTGATAAGATAGCTGGTTATGTAGACCTTGCAAACAAAGAATAAAATCACAGTGATCTGTGAGACTGACCAAATTGCCCAAATGGCATCCTGTTATCACACCGGCATCAGAAAGGGAAGACGTGGTTCTCCTTAAGGGCCAGTTACCCTCTCATTTCCCCCTAATAAATTCCCCTTTTCTTGCCTGACTGCCTGGCTCACTCTTTATTTCTTTGCACTCTCCTTACATTCTGGTGCTGAAATCTGAACCTGGGAGGGAAGACCCACCGCAACTGGGTGGGCTCCTCTCACGAGCCCACCTCCGGTGGTCCCCTCCTTTGGACCTTGCCAAGAAACTGAGATGAGCTCCGGAACGGAGTCTCCACTCACCTTGCTGGACTGACATCCACACACTGGCCCACATTTCACCCATCGGTTGCAAGGATGAGTGAAATCCCATTGTGTCAGGCGCACATCTCTCTCTCTCTCTCACCTTGTTTCCAAGTCCTAGCACTAGGAGGGAGGATCCCCATGGCCCTCGGGTCCTCGGCCTTGTGACCTGTCTGACTTTGGAATAGGGGACGCCCATTTCAAAGGAGACTATTATTACTCTCTGGGAAAGTCCTGAGAACGGGGATGCCTTTTCTCTCTGACATTTCTCCTCCCTTTCTCTCGCCCTTGTCTAACCTCCCTATTCAGCCACAATGGGAAATTCTAAATCCCAGTCCTCAAAATCTACTCCTCTAGGATGCCTTCTCCAAAACCTAAAAGCCTTGGGCTTCCAAGGGGAGATAAGTCCAAAAAGACTTCTTTTCTATTCTAATACTGTCTGACTGCAATACAGACTTGATAACAGGTCCCAATGGCCAGAAAACAGAGCTCTCAATTATAATGCACTATGGGACCTTGGTAACTTCTGCGGCTGCAAAGGCAAGTGTTGGAAATCCCCCTTTTTTTTATTGTATTTTATTTTATTTTTAAACTTTGCAATATTGTATTAGTTTTGCCAAATATTGAAATGAATTCGCCACAGGTATACATGTGTTCCCCAGCCTGAACCCTCCTCCCTTCTCCCTCCCCATACCATCCCTCTGGGTCGTCCCAGTGCACCAGCCCCAAGCATCCAGTATCATGCATCAAACCTGGACTGGCGACTCGTTTCATACATGAAATTATACATGTTTCAATGTCATTCTCCCAGATCTTCCCACCCTCTCCCTCTCCTACAGAGTCCATAAGACTGTTCTATATATCTATGTCTCTTTTGCTGTCTCGTATACAGGGTTATTGTTACCATCTTTCTAAATTCCATATATATGCGTTAGTATACTGTATTGGTGTTTTTCCTTCTGGCTTACTTCACTCTGTATAATAGGCTCCAGTTTCATCCACCTCACTAGAACTGATTCAAATGTATTCTTTTTAATGGCTGAGTAATACTCCATTGTGTATATGTACCAGAGCTTTCTTATCCATTCACCTGCTGATGGACATCTAAGTTGCTTCCATGTCCTGGCTATTATAAAAGTGCTATGATTAACATTGGGGTACACGTGTCTCTTTCAATTCTGGATTCCTCAGTGTGTATGCCCAGCAGTGGGATTGCTGGATCATAAGGCAGTTCTATTTCCAGTTTTTTAAGGAATCTCCACACTTTTCTCCATAGTGGCTGTACTAGTTTGCATTCCCACCAACAGTGTAAGAGGGTTCCCTTTTCTCCGCACCCTCTCCAGCAATTATTGCTCGTAGACTTTTGGATCGCAGACATTCTGACTGGCGTGAAATGGTACCTCACAGTGGTTTTGATTTGCATTTCTCTGATAATGAGTGATGTTGAGGATCTTTTCATGTGTTTGTTAGCCATCTGTATGTCTTCTTTGGAGAAATGTCTATTTAGTTCTTTGGCCCATTTTTTGATTGGGTCATTTATTTTTCTGGAATTGAGCTGTAGGAGTTGCTTGTATATTTTTGAGATTAGTTGTTTGTCAGTTGCTTCATTTGCTCTTATTTTCTCCCATTCTGAAGGCTGCCTTTTCACCTTGCTAATAGTTTCCTTTGTGGTGCAGAAGCTTTTAAATTTAATTAGGTCCCATTTGTTTATTTTTGCTTTTACTTCCAATATTCTGGGAGGTGGGTCATACAGGATCCTGCTGTGATGTATGTTGGAGAGTGTTTGCCTATGTTCTCCTCTAGGAGTTTTATAGTTTCTGGTCTTATGTTTAGATCTTTAATCCATTTTGAGTTTATTTTTGTGTATGGTGTTAGAAAGTGTTCCAGTTTCATTCTTTTACAAGTGGTTGACCAGTTTTCTCAGCACCACTTATTAAAGAGATTGTCTTTAATCCTTTGTATATTCTTGCCTCCTTTGTCAAAGATAAGGTGTCCATATGTGCATGGATTTATCTCTGGGCTTTCAATTTTGTTCCATTGATCTATATTTCTGTCTTTGTGCCAGTACCATACTGTCTTGATGACTGTGGCTTTGTAGTAGAGCCTGAAGTCAGGCAGGTTGATTCTTCCAGTTCCATTCTTCTTTCTCAAGATAGCTTTGGCTATTCAAGGTTTTTTGTATTTCCATACAAATTGTGAAATTATTTGTTCTAGCTCTGTGAAGAATACTGTTGGTAGCTTGATAGGGATTGCATTGAATCTGTAAATTGCTTTGGGTAGTATACTCATTTTCACTATATTGATTCTTCCAATCCATGAACATGGTATATTTCTCCATCTATTAGTGTCCTCTTTGATTTCTTTCACCAGTGTTTTATAGTTTTCTATATATAGGTCTTTAGTTTCTTTAGGTAGATATATTCCTAAGTATTTTATTATTTCCGTTGCAATGGTGAATGGAATTGTTTCCTTAATTTCTCTTTCTGTTTTCTCATTATTAGTGTATAGGAATGCAAGGGATTTCTGTGTGTTGATTTTATATCCTGCAACTTTACTATAATCATTGATTAGTTCTAGTAATTTTCTGGTGGCATAGAAGAAATCCAAAAAGAAATAAAAATATGCATAGAAACAAATGAAAGTGAAAACACAACAACCCAAAACCTGTGGGACACTGTAAAAGCAGTGCTAAGGGGAAAGTTCATAGCAATACAGGCATACCTCAAGAAACAAGAAAAAAGTCAAATAAATCATCTAACTCTACACCTAAAGCAACTAGAAAAGGAAGAAATGAAGAACCCCAGGGTTAGTAGAAGGAAAGAAATCTTAAAAATTAGGGCAGAAATACATGCAAAAGAAACAAAAGAGACCATAGCAAAAATCAACAAAGCCAAAAGCTGGTTCTTTGCAAGTATAAATAAAATTGACAAACCATTAGCCAGACTCATCAAGAAACAAAGGGAGAAAAATCAAATCAATAAAATTAGAAATGAAAATGGAGAGATCACAACAGACAACACAGAAATACAAAGGATCATAAGAGACTACTATCAGAAACTGTATACCAATAAAATGGACAACGTGGAAGAAATGGACGAATTCTTAGAAAAGTCCAACTTTCCAAAACTTGACCAGGAAGAAATAGAAAATCTTAACAGACCCATCACAAGCACGGAAATAGAAACTGTAATCAAAAATCTTCCAGCAAACAAAAGCCCTGGTCCAGACGGCTTCACAGCTGAATTCTACCAAAAATTTAGAGAAGAGCTAACACCTATCCTACTCAAACTCTTCCAGAAAGTTGCAGAGGAAGGTAAACTTCCAAACTCATTCTATGAGGCCATCACCCTAATACCAAAACCTGACAAAGATCCCACAAAAAAAAAAAAAAAAGAAAGAAAGAAAACTACAGGCCAATATCACTGATGAACATAGATGCAAAAATTCTTAACAAAATTCTAGCAATCAGAATCCAATAACACATTAAAAAGATCATACACCATGACCAAGTGGGCTTTATCCCAGGGATGCAAGGATTCTTC